>NC_065581.1:27727301-28927301 GCF_024542745.1 Macaca thibetana thibetana | reverse complement strand
CTAGTCAAATGTTCATTTCTCATCTAAAGTCATTCCATTTTGAAATTATTAATTATATCCTTTCCTGATATTTGTCTTTCTCCGAAGAGGTAAAGCAAGGATATAGGGAAAGAAAAAGAAAATAACCGGTCTTTAGAAAAATGCACCCTGGAAAATTTCTCTGACTATCCCTGCCTAGAGATGATTCTCTTTGTGATTTTCCTTACATTTTACCTGATGACTCATTGAGAAACATACATATTTCCTTGATTTCAGCTTCGATTTCCAGTTCCTCATACCAGTGTTTTTTCAGGGAGTCACGTTTTCATTACTAGACGTGAGCTTCACCACAAGCCTCATCCCTTCAATGTTGTGTGATCTTATCTGAGTCCCAGATAAGACTGTACCTATCTCTACCTACGTTTGCCATGAGCACTATCTTTTCCTGGCACTGGGGTGGAAGTGTATCCTCCTGACCATAAAGATATATGAGAAATGTACTGCAGTCTGCAAAATCCTGCACTAACTGTCATCATATACCCAAATATTTGGCAATGCTCTCATATTGCCGGTCTCGACCCAGACATTGCCCTACTGTGTAGATATTATAGCCCTTGAGGCTTTTGTGTTTACCATCCTTATTATCCTTGTGCCACTCATTCGTATCCTTGTCTTTCATAGGGAAACTGCATGTGGTGACTTGATGTTTTATGAAATCAGATGCTCAAGGAAAGAAAACTTCCAACATTTATGTCTTCCCATCATGTGTCTCTCCTATGCCACCACAACATAGAGTGATAATAGAGACAGACAGAAAGAGAGACAAACAAACGGAAATAGGTGCAGTTGTAGATTATGGATATACATAGCTCTCTAGCAAACAAACCTTACTTGCCAAAACCAGGGCAAGCCTCTTAGTCTTTTCAATATAATTGTTACTCTCGCTATCAGTACTGTCATCAATACATGAATAAACCAAGGATGTAATGGAGTCTATAAAGACAAAGCTTGAGAGGTGGTAGGTGTCTTTTCTATGACCATCTTTAAACCCATGCACCACATATGTTGCCAGACTTAGTGTGATAAAGATACGTTCTGGAAATGATGATGATAATAGGAAAGGTAGTAAGAGGCTTATTCATTACATGAAAGCCAAGTATTCCTGAGATGACTGTCCACCATGCCCATCTCTAAATCACCAGTTAATCAAAAAAGAGACTCTAGTTTAACAGTCAAGCACTTGTGAAACACTTGTTTTTATTGTAGAAACTAGATTTGTTTTTTTGTTTTTGATCCCAGCAATCCCACTAAGTATGTATATTAAAAAAGAAATAAGGATCTTGAAGAGATGTCTATGCTCCCATGTTCATTGTAGCATTATTCATGATAGCTAGGATGAAGAAACAACCTAAGCATCCACTGACAGAGGAATGGATTTAAAAAATGTCATTTCACACACACGCACAAATACACACACACTGAAATATTATTCAACCATAAAAAAAAGAAAATCCTGCTGATTTTTAGAACACAGATGGAGTACGTTGTACTACGTGAAATAAACCAGACACAGAAAGACAAAAGATGTATGATATGACTTACACGTGAAATCTAAAAACTTTGAACTCGGACAGGCACAATGGCTCAAACCTGTAATCCCAGCACTTTGGGAGGCTGAGGCAGGTGGATCATTTCAGGTCAAGGGTTCAAGACCCTCCTTGCCAAAATGGTGAGACCCTATCTCTACTAAAAATACAAAAATTAGCTGGGCATGGTGGTGGGCGCCTGTAGTCCCAGTTACTGGGGAGGCTGAGGCAGGAGAATTAATTGAAGCCAGGAGGCAGAGGTTGCAGTGAGTCGAGATCGCACTCCAGCATGTGTGACAGAGTAAGACCCTGTATCAAAAAATAAAAAGGTTGAACTTATAGAAGCAGAGAATAGAATGGTGGTTGCCATGGGCTGGAGGGTGGGGAGTGGAGAGACAGTCAAATGGTACAAACTTTCTGTCATAAGATGAATACATTCTGGAGATCTAATGTAGATTATGGTGACTGTAGTTAATAATACTGTACTGTATACTTGAAATTTGCTTAGAGATTAGATCTTAAGTGTCCTCAACCTCCCCGCTCCCTCTACACACAGTAACTATGTGAGATGATGGATGTGTTAGTTTGATTATGGTAATAATTTCACAATTTGGTTTGATTTCTATATAATCACATTGTGCACGTTAAATATATGCAATTTTATTTATGCCTCAATAAAACTGGAAAAAATCAAAATGAAGGATTTTTAAAATAATGCTATTCAGCAAAGGACAATAATGTTAAGAGTTTTAAGCTATCTTCAATATGTCATTACGCCAACTAAAGCAAATTAAGCACATATTCTGTTTTGTTTCATTTACTAGCATTGTCTTCCTACAGGAGCCATCAAGTGGTATTTACTTTCAGAGTTTATGGCTAAACATCTTGTTTGTTTTTCATTTTTTTATTTTTTTTTAGATGGCGTCTCACCCTGTCACCCAGGCTGGAGCGCAGTGGCACAATCTCGGCTCACCACAACCTCTGCCTCCCAGGTTCAAATGATTCTTCTGCCCTAGCCTCCGAGTAGCTGGGACTACAGGCGTGTGCCACCACGTCTGGCCAATTTTTTTGTATTTTTAGTAGAGATGGGGTTTCACCATGTTAGCCAGGATGGTCTTGATCTCCTGACCTCGTGAGCCACCTGCTTCAGCCTCCCAAAGTGCTGGGATTACAGGCGCGAGCCACCGCGGTTGGCCTTGTTTTTGATTTTTAAAAAGTGAAAGATTTACACAATCTGAAGAGTAATCAGAGTTTATTGTTTCTGACTTTTAAAAGCTATCTTAATTTATTAGCATTACCCCCAGTGACAAATTAAGCCATGAATGGATACTTCATCTTTTACGTTGCCATTTTTCTGGACGGAGGGACAGAGACTGTGTTCTGTTCAGACAGAGTATGTTATATTTATACATGTTACCAAGAATTTCACAAACTGGGAGACAGTACACATTCAATAAGATTTAGCTAATAAAGAATAAGTTAATGAATAAATGGACAGAGGAACGAATGAGCCATTTTAAAGAGATATTAGTTTACCGTTCAGTGTGACAAGTATGTAGACCTACAGGATAAATTAGATGAGTTAGTGTCTTTAAGAAGTGTCTTTCAGCCAAAAACTTATGATATATCCTTTACCATATAATAAACAATATTATTCATTATGGTTACCATTTTTCTTTGCTGTGACTATTTTTAGCTTCATTTAAGGTTTATTCAATAACCAAAAACTTTTTTAGCCTAAGTCTTTGCAATATTGCCCTTCTCTTTCTGTATACATCAATAGTCAATTCATAATTTAGCACACTGTTAGAAATATTTCCAACATTTTTGAAATAATCTCCTCATAACTATTCACACACACATTTATTTATGTTGAAACCACAGTTGGCAATTGTCATGGGATTAAAATATAGAATTGTAAAAGACCAAAGTGGCACTAATCAAAAACTTTATCTCAAGACAATATTTCAGAACTAAATAATAAAAAGAGCAACAAATGTGAGACTGAACTATTCCATGTTTTGTGAGCTGTTAGAACAAAAATAAATCACAAAGAAGCAGGGAAACCACCTTTCAAGATGGACAAGACCCTAGGAAAAACAACAACAGCCAACATGATTTCCCTGTCACATCCCCCACTCCCACCCCATTAGTCTCTTCACTGCTCCTCTTACATCCTTGTTTCTGAGAGTGTAGATTAGAGGGTTAAGACTAGGTGTGACAACAGTATAAAAGAGGGCAATGAACTTGCCTTGATCAGGAGAATTTTCTGATGGTGGCTGGAGATATATGCACATGACTGGAATGAAAAAGAGAGATACAACCATAAGATGGGCTCCACATGTCCTAAACACTTTCTGAAGCCCAGTGGTTGATTGCATGCTCAGTACAGCCCAGGCAATGGCACCATAGGAAGTGAGAATGAGGATGAGAGGTATAAGAACAAAAATGGAGCTCATGACCATGAGGATCAGCTCATTTGCATGGGTGTCAACACATGATAAACGCAGAAGTGCTGGAACTTCACAGAAGAAATGATCCACTAGGCGATGTCCACACAGAGATATCCAGAAAGTATAGGAGGAATGAAGTGCTGAGGTAGTAAAACCACTTACCCAAGAAGCCGCAGCCAACAAGCAGCAGAAACGAGGGTGCATGAGGACAGTGTAATGCAAAGGTCTACACACAGCTGCATAACGGTCATAGGACATCACCACCAGTAGGACACACTCTGCAATTCCCAGTGCGAGAACAAAGTAAAGTTGAACCATGCAACCAGCATAAGAGATGGTCTTTTCCGGGCCCCAGAGGTTGACCAGCAACTGAGGGATAGAGCTGGTGGTGTAGCAGATATCCAGAAACGAGAGGTTTGAAAGGAAGAAGTACATGGGAGTGTGGAGATGGGAGTCCAGGTATGACAGGATGATGATGAACAGGTTTCCTACCAGTGTCATTAGGTAGAAGATCAAGATAACCACAAACAGAACTACTTCCAGATGAGGCCAATTAGAAAATCCAAGTAGAATAAAGAAGTCTTCAGAACTTATGTTTTTTTCCATCATCATTCATTTTTTTCTTGTACCTAAAGAAAGAATCACATAAACTCAAAGTCTGTCCATGCATTGTCAATTGCTCACTTGCAAACAGACTGAGCACAAATCCCACTTCTAGACAGTATGCATCATAATGTCAGTAGAATTTTTATACAGTTCCCTTTACATGCTTCATTGAGATATTTATCCAGCTGTGGATACAAGCAATAGCTTCTCAAGTTGCTGAGTTCTTTTATATGCATCCCTGAGTTAATATTTGGATTAATGAAGACTATGATATTCTATAATCAGGAACACAATAACTATGAAAAATAATTTTTTACTTTAAAAAGTTAATTTGATTATTTTTATATTTTCAGGCTATTTCCAATTTTGCAATTACAGAGAAAGGAATAACAGCAGTCTTAATAATCTTACCTACAGATAGGAATTTCCCATATTAAAAAGCAATTAGGCAGTCACTTTAAAATATTAACTGAAAAGAAATAATTGAATGATTATAGAAAAAATTAACTGCTATTTACTTATGCTAGCAGTTTATTTCTAGACAAATAATACAAAAATGAAAGTTTAAACAGAATATGCACAAACACACCAACTTATAAAAATTCACAATATACACAAAGCCGATTAATAAAGCAAAATAGAGTAATCGGTGATAGAATGCTTCCAAAGGTGAATGAGACTATATTACTGGAAGATATAAAGATTACAGAGTCTGACAAAAACATAGGTTGGTAAGAGAGAAAGGAACAGTGTTTGGATGCACAACAGTGAAGAGGAGGTCTGAATGTGGTATTTGAAGTTGAAAGAATGTATAACAGGATTGTTTGACAGGGACAAGAAGACTTAAACATGGTTTCTACAAAATTTTTTATGCTTTAGGCCAATAACTGAACTATACTTTAAATTCTGAGTCACAATTTATAATTTGTATTTTCTGGGGTTTCTACAATTTTTTTTTTTTTTTTTTTTTTTTTTTTTTTTCCTGGAGATGGAGTCTCGCTCTGTCGCCCAGGCTGGAGTGCAGTGGCCGGATCTCGGCTCACTGCAAGCTCCGTCTCCCGGGTTCACGCCATTCTCCTGCCTCAGCCTCCCGAGCAGCTGGGACTACAGGCGCCCGCCACCTCGCCCGGCTAGTTTTTTGTGTTTTTTAGTAGAGACGGGGTTTCACTGTGTTAGCCAGGATGGTCTCGATCTCCTGACCTCGTGGTCCGCCCATCTCGGCCTCCCAAAGTGCTGGGATTACAGGCTTGAGCCACCGCGCCCGGCCTGGTTTCTACAATTTTTAATGGAGCTTCTGAACAGACATTAATATTAGTAGAAAGATACATGAGCATTGTATAAAATCCAGAAAATTCACCTTGTAGTTATTTTTAAAAAATAAAGAAATTCAAATATGCTTTGATAGTTTGATTTTCAGTTGCTTATTTTCTCTTGCACACTACCAATCTTGCATGAGAAAGATAAACACTCTTTTATGATACAGTTTTTGCAATAAAATACAGGAACCCAGCATTTCAATATTCCTAAATAGCATTGCCATCCCCCTTCTGCTCCCCTCCTGCCACAGCCAACTCTTCCTCTTGTACTCTCTGATAAATTCGGCAAAAGAGACTGGGTGTGGTGGCTCATGCCTGTAATCCCAGCATTTTGGGAGGCCGAGGCAGGTGGAACACTTGAGGTCAGGAGTTCGAGACCAGCCTGATCAACATGGTGAAACACCGTCTCTACTAAAAAATACAAAAATTAGCCAGGCATGGTGGTGGACACCTGTAATACCAGCTACTCTGGAAGCTGAGGCAGGAGAATCACTTGAACCTGGGAGACGGAGGTTGCAGTGAGCTGAGATCGCACCATTGCCCTCCAGCCTGGGTGACAGAGCAAGACTCTGTCTCAAAAAAATAATAATGATAATAAGGCAAAAGACAAATTTATCTACACCCGACTCACCTTCAGTGTTTTGAAAAACTTTTAATACTCAAATATTGTAATCTTGACTCTTGAAAAAGATGTAAGGAGTTGCCTAGTTGGTCGAGTTACAGCTGGAGAGCTAGGAACATTAAACTCGGGCCAAATCTATGCAAATGCTCCAGACAGGTACAAAGATACTGTACATTTTTCCATATTGTTGATAATGGAATGAGCATTAACCTTTTGAGAAATCATGGGAAAATTCCAAGAATTTTTTTAAAATCTCCCTAGGATTAAAGGTAATATGCCATAAGATACTTGAACTCAAATGCTGTGTATACTTTTGCTGATGTAGACCTAATTTTCTTTTCTATTGCAGCTGCCTGCGTTCCTTATTACAGTAATTAAAAAGTGGAATCTGATACCTATCTGTTGTATGACTCATCTTTCAGTATTCCTCCAGAGTTGATAAAAGGGATAGGAAATAAGGGACAAAAAAAACCTCAGAACTCATGTAGAGAAAAGTTTGCAGCTTCGATTTTCTTCTTGGTGGAAAAGAGGGAAATGAAGACCCTATCAAATGTAGCTTCTATGAGCTGTGGAATAAAATACCTTCTCTCTCTTCTAAATCAAACACTGCAGGGAAAATGGATGGTTGAGTGTCTCTTCCTTCCCCAGTTATTATTAAGAGACATTTTGCCAACTTGTGTCACATCCATTCCTTTATACTATATCTGGTTTGTTTTCTTAATTTTTCATTGACCAGTAATAATTGCATATATTTATGGAGTACATTGTAATGTTTTGATGTATATATACATTACAGAATGATTATATTAAGCTAGTTAATACATCCATCACCTCACATCCATCATATTTTTGTAGTAAGAACATTTAAAATCTACACTTCCTGCGATTTTGAAATATGGAAGCTGTCTACCCCTTAAGAAGTGCACCAACTTCTTTCAGTACTGACCTTCCTGTGCTTGTCCCTGTTTCCTGTCACTCTCCTCCTGACCTATGACCTCATCATGTATAAACTGACGAAGGGGCTCTCTGGTTGCCGTACAACCTAAAAACATCAACCTAATTGCCTTCTTATAACATTTTTGCCAATGTTTTAAATCTAACTATGGACAACAGAGTCTGGAAATAACTGTGATTGTCATTGCTACAGAAAAGACAGCCTGAGTTTCTCCAAAAGATCTGCTTTTTAGCAGAATGTGGGAATACTTTAGGGCATTCAAGGTATCACGGGATGGACCCTTTATCCCAGAGCAAATGCAATCTTTATGGAAACAAAAAGAATAATGGGATACTCTTTCACTGATTGGGGCCTTTGGGAGTATAAATCCCAAAGCTGCAATTAATGCCCTTCAAGGAGTTGTCCTGATGTGATGTTCTCAGTACAAAACTCTTCACAGAAATATCTTCAGCATGATGTTATAGTCTTACTGAGATGACAGTGAATTTATCACCAACAAACATGGGAAAAGATGCTGTGAGTTACATTTACAACGAAAGGAACAGGTTTGACTGAGCTGTCTGATTTTTTCAGTTTCCTATGGGGCTAAGGGTCAAATTTACAAGACAACTGGAAAAAAAGGAGAGACTTGAGAGCCATTCAACAGAAAAACTAAAATACATAAAGACTAAACTGTTCCTTATTAATGAGGTGCTCTTTGAGACTGACCTATATTATTTATGCCTTCCCAGTTGTCTTTTAAATTCAATTCCAAGATTTTTCCTGCAACAGGTGAAAAAAATCTTAAATATTACTCCAGTCTTTTATTATTTTAATTGACAAATAACAATTTTATATATTTATTAGGTACAATGTGATCTGTTGAGATATATGTGTGTGTGTGTGTGTGTGTGTGTGTGTGTGTGTGTGTGTGTACAATATGGAATGATTAAGTCCAGTTAACACAGTCATCACCTCACTTATTTTTCTTATAGTGAGAACATTTAAAATCTACTTATTTAAAATCCCCCCTTTCTCCATCCCCTGCCCCCCTAGGTAGCTATCATTCTATTCTGTACCTGTATGAGTTTAACTTTTTTAGATTCCACATATGAGTGAGATCATGTGGTATTTGTCTTTTGTGTCTGGCTTCTTTCACTTCGTATAATGTCCTGCAGGTTCATGAATGTTGTTGTAAAGACAGAATTTCCCTTTTTCTTTAAGGCTGAATAGTATTCCATTTTATATAGATACTGTGGTACATATATATATATCGCATTATATCCCTTTTATATATTTATCTGTTTATCCATTGATGGACATTTAAAGTCCTTCCACATCTCAGCTATTGTGAAAAATGCTACAATGAACATGACAGTGCAAATATCTGTAGTGAATTCTTATGATTTTATGTTGCCTCAGCGTTCATTTTCAATCTATAGTTGAAATTTCTCATACCAGAAACAGGGCTTAGCCACCCTTATCACAATTTTGAGTTCTCCTCTCCTCCCAGTTTCTCAAGGTGGTCAATCCAGATATTTGGCCTCTTGGTTTCCACCTCCCTATGGGACACCTAGATAAAACCTGCTTGACTTACCCCACTGAGCCCCACACCCCACAAAGACCGCAGATTTGTGGCAGTGAACACCTCTCAATACAACATGACTCCCAAGAACTCGGGCCTGCTTGCTCTAAACCCACCAATCAGAGCAAATGCAATCTTTATGGAAACATAAAGATTGCTTGGGTAATGCTGTGTACCCCAATAAGGGCTTTGGCCTTCTCGGCTGTCACTCACTCTCTCTTGCTACCCACCCACTGGTTGAGCATGCGTGTCTCTAAGGGATGACCTTTCTCCCATTAGGCCTGTGAGGCAAGTTGCCCTCTTCTCTCTGGAATCTTTAAGTAATAAAACTACTTCTACCTTTTTTTTTTTTTTTTTTTTTTTTTTTTACGTGTCTTCTTGGCATTGCACCTGACTGACACACCTGAAATTAATAATTTTTTCCGGACAAGGCTCTCTTAGAGAGTGGTGATCTTGGTAGGAATGAACTGGACACTAGTCAGGCAAGAGCCACAAGTGTGTCTGCCAGTGAAAACAAGTTCCAGTGAGAGGGGACACCTGGTCATAAATAGGATAATTAGGCATTAGCTCTCCATCAGGATAAGGAAGTATTCTGTGAAAAGAACACCGAAAACATCCACAACCACAACCACCTCCACTGGAGCCCATCAGAGGCAGGCTAGAGTTTCTAGCCACTCTTCAAAGAGAGACATTAAAATGAAATTAGAGGAAAATCTGACCTTTTTTTTTTTGAGATAGAGTCTTGCTCCGTAGCCCAGGCTGGAGTCCAGTGGCACAATCTCAGTTCACTGCAAACTTCGCCTCCCAGGTTCAAGCAATTATCCTGTCTCAGTCACCTGAGTAGCTGGGACTACAGGTGCAAACCACACCCTGCTAATTTTTTTGTATTTTTAGTAGAGATGGGGTTTCACCATATTGGTCAGGCTGGTCTCTAACATATTTGTAACATACAAATTTCAATCTCTTTGGCTATGTACCCAGAAATGTGATTGCTGGATTATATGGTAATTCTATCTTTAGTTTTTTGAGGAATCTCCATGCTGATTTCAATAATGCCTGTATTAATTTACATTCCTGCCATTAGTATATAAGGATTCCCCACATCCTTGTCAGTACTTATTACCTTTTAGTTTATTGATAATAGTCATTCTAACAGGTATGAGGTGATATCTCTTTGTGGCTTTAATTTGCATTTCCCTGATGACTAGTGATATTGAAAAATTTTTGTATATAGCTATTGGTCTTTTGAAAGATGTCCATTCAAGTCCATTGCTCAGTTTTAAATGGGGTTCTTTGTTTTCTTGCTAACAAATCAAGTTGTTTGCATTTCTTACATATTTTGGATATTAGCCATGTATGATTTGTAAATATTTTCTCCCAGTCTATGGGTTGTCTCTTCAATCTGTTATTTACTTTGTTGTAGGGAAGCTTTTGGTTTGAAGTAATCCCGTTTGGCTACTTCTGCTTTGGTTTCCCGAGCTTTTGAGATCATCACCAAGAAAGTATTGCCAAGATTAATTTCAAGGACATTTTTCCCTATGTTTTCTTCTAGTAGTTTTACATTTTCAGGTCTCGAATTTAAATCTTTAAACCATTTTTAGTGGACTTTGCACATATGGTGTGAGATAATGGTTCAATTTCATTCTTCTGTATGTGGGTATTCGATTTCCCCAGCATTATTTATTAAAGAAACTGTCCTTTCCCCATAGTGTGCTTATTCTTGGCATCTTTGGTAAAAATCAATTAATCACAAATACATGAGTTTATGTCTGGGCTCTCTATCATGTTACATTGGTCCATGTGTCTGTTGTTATGCCAGTACTTTTCTGTTTCGAATACTATAACTTTGTAATATATTTTGAATCAGGTAGTGTTATGCCTCCAGCTCTGTTCTTTTTGCTCAAAAGTGCTTTAGCCACTTAAGATTTTTTGTCATTCCATATGAATTTTTGAATTGCTTTTTCTATTTCTGTGAAACAAAAAGGTCATTAGAACTTTTATAGGAATTGCATTGAATCTGTATACCACTTTCGGCAGTACAGACATTTTAATAATATTAATTCCTCCAATCCATGACCATCAGGTTCTGGGCTTTTCTTTGGTAGGAGACTTTTATCACTGATTCAACCTCCTTACTCATTAGTCTGTTCAGATTTTCTATTTTTTCGTGATTCATTCTTGTTATGTTTCTAGAAATCTAACCATTTCTTCTAGATCATCTTATTTGTTGGTGTTAAACTGTTCATAGTATTATTTATGATCTTTTATACTTCTGTAGTTTCAATTTTAATGTCTCCCCTTTCATTTCTTATTTTATTAGAGTCTTCTTTTTCTCTTAGTTGGTCTACTAAAGTTTTGTCAATTGTTTTTGTCTTTTCAAAAACCAAACTGTTTTGTGAATGTGTTCTTTTGTTTTGTAGTCTCTTATTTATTTCTGCTCTGATCTTTGTTATTTCCTTCCTTCTGCTAACTTTGGGATTCGTTTGTTCTCTTTTTCTAGTTTCTTGAAATGTAACATTAGGTTGTTTGTTTGGGATCTTTCTTCTTTTTTAATATAGGCATTTACTACTATAAACTTTCCTCCTGCTAAGAACTCCTTTTGTTACCTCCCACAAGTTGTGGTACATTGTGTTTTCATTTTCATCTGTCTTAAGATATTTTTTAATTTCTATTTTGATTTCTTCATTAACCCATTGTTTATTCAAGAGCATGTTGGTTAATTTCCATGTTTGTAATATTTTCAAACTTTCTCCTATTATTTCTATTCATTTCTACTTTCATACTTTTGTGGTCAGAAAAGATACTTGATATGATTTCAATCTTCCAATCTTCTTAAAATTGTTGAATCTTATTTTGTTACCTAATATTTGATCCTGGATAATGTCCCATTTGCACTTGAGAAGAATGAATATTCTGTTGCTGTTGGATGAAATGTTCTATATATGTCTGTTAGGTCCATTTGGTCTAAAGTGTATGTCAAGTCCAGTGTTTCCTTATTGATTTTTGTCTAGATGATAAGTCCACTGTTGAAAGTGAAGTATTGAAATCCTCTGCTATTATTGTATTGCAGTCTATCTCTTTTCAGGTCTACTAATACTTTCTTTATATGTTGAGGTTATCTTATATTAGGTGCATATATATTTACAATGGTTAAGTCCTTTTAATGATTTGACCCTTTTATCATTATGTAATGACCTTTGTCTCTTTTAACAGTTTTGGACTTAAAGTTCATCTAAGTACAGCTACTCTTGTCTTTTGCTTTCCACTTGCACGAAATAATTTTTTCAATCAATCTGTGTTCCTCAAGTTAAAGTGAGCCTTTTACAGGCAGCCTGCATCTGCGTATTGTTCTTCAGTTTCTTTCCAATGCAAAGCATTTTAGTAGGTTGTCAAATGTACAATTATTAGAAAATCTAAATATTACCTGTAAAAACTAGTTACATCACATTAGATAATTCTATAAAATAAGGAAACACGAATCACACATTGCCAATAACCTCTGCAGTCCAATAATACCCCCCATCGATAGTACAAATTACAAATGCATTTTTAAAATAAAAGACATGATTTAGACATTTAAACCAAAGCAACCATAGCTAACCTAAATACATTTATTCCTCAAGTACAATAAATTAAGCATTGCTACTTATAGTCACTAACAACAAAATTTTAGGTTCAATTTTACCTAAAATTTCATAAATCTTCCAATACAGTTCCCATAGTAAAGTGTCTTTGTGTGTGCCATTTTAATTTATATGCAGGTGAATCATATACCAGACTTAAGACTATTTCACTTCATAATTAAATTGTTCATACATATATATTGAAAGTGAATACCCGGCCAAAATTTAATCCCAAAGATGACAAAATGTAAAATTGTTTTAAATTCTTGAATGCATATACTGATTTGTTTAATTGCCTGTGTACTACTTTTTTAAATTAGAGACTATCAAAGTAAGTAATGAGAATTTAAATATTAACTCAAAAAAAGATGAAGGCTTCAACCTTCCTACAATAGTAGCAAGCATTTTAAATAACAATACCAGGAGTCTGTAAGCTAAAAAGTAACTTTATATTCATTGCAAAATTTAAAATACCAGTGAATTGAAGATAAGATTAAGGTCTAAAATATTTGTACTAAATTGTAAAATACAGTTTAAAATACGCAGTTAATTTGCTTGTGGACATGTAATGGTATGTTTTTCAACAGTAATGTTATGTTAAACACTACTTTAAATGGTCACTCTAAGTAAACATAACCTTACTAGCAAGAAAAGTGAAAAATTAAGGCTTTCATGCTATCTATATCTACTACGCAAAGTCAAAAGTCAAATAGAGCTTACAATGCAGCAAAATATTATTTCTAACTTCTGTGACATTAGCTGCTTCATCTCAACTCAATACTTACTATCATATCTTTATACAAACTCAAATGCTATTTATCTTTATTATCCATAAATACAAATTAAACTAAAGAACTTCTGCACAGCAAAAGAAACTAGCAGTAGAATAAACAGACAACTTACAGAAGGGGAGAAAAGATTCACAAACTATGCATACAACAAAGGTCTAATATCCAGAATCTATAAGGAACTTAAATCAACAAACAAAACATAACCCCGTTAAAAAATTAACAAATGACAAAGGATGAACAGACACTTCTCAAAAGAAGACATACAGGTGACCAATAAACATATGAAAAAATTGTTCATCATCACTAATCATCAGAGAAATAAATGCAAAACCACAGTGAGATACCATCTCACACCAGTCAGAATGGCTGTCATTTAAAAGTCAAAAAACAACAGATATTGCAGAGGCTAAAGAGAAACGCGAACGCTTAATACACGGTTAGTGAGAATGAACATTAGTTCAGCCACTGTGGAAAGCAGTTTGGAGATTTTAGTTTGAAGAACTAAAAACAGAGCTACCACTGGACCCAGCAATTCCATTACCGCGTATTTAGTCAAAGGAAAATATATCATTATACCAAAAGGACACAGGCACTCATGTTCATGGCAGCACTATTCACAGTAGCAGAGACATAGACCCAACCTAGGTGCCCATCAGTGGTGGATTGGATAGACACAATGTGGAGCTCTGGCAGAGACCCGGGTGAAACACGCTGACCCTGGGCCTGCGGAGGGGCTGGCGGTTCAGGACCTCCCACAGCCTCTGCCCTGCAGGCTCCAGGCGCCCTCCCTGTGGCTCCCCTCGTGGGCCCAGGCCTGAAGCAGCCGTGAACCTCTCTTCGCTACCCCACCTCCGTGACTGATGGCAGCTCCTCTCCCAGCCCAGCCCCCGCCGGCCTCCAGGTCTCCCGGCCCAGCCCTGCAGGGCCTAAACTAAGCCCCTGCCGAGCCGCTAGGATGCAGCGCATTTGGGTGGCGGCCGGAATGGCGGGCCGGGAAGCATGGCGACCGCCTCAACTCGCAGCGGAGGCCATTAGAGTGTGGAGGGCGCGGGAAGACGGGTCGCCTGCCACCAGGGCGCGGGCCGATTGAACCGCTCTGTCGCAACCGGGCGAGACCGACCTAGTCCTGACGACAAGGCACAACGGCATTAACGGCCGGAAGGTGAGCGGTGTCGCAGACAACGACGGATAGCGGCCATCTGGCCACTGGTCTTCCTTCTCTACCAGACCTGGAGGTGGGAAGAGAGAAGTGGTGGAACAACAGGCCACATTTGGCGCATTGGAGATGCCCGCTACCCTTTGGGAAGATTTAATTACCACCGTTTATAGAAGGCCTTCGTGTGTAATATGAGAAAGTGGCTCTCAACTTCCTCCGCCCCCAACTTTTAAATAGAAAACATTTGCCAAATCTAGCCCTTCTAGATGGAAAAAGGTTGTGATGTATGATAGAGTTAGAAAATCACACATCTTATAAATTCTCAGTTGTTCACAAATAAATCATAGAAAATCGATGTCTTCTGGAAATGGCTTTTCGAAATGGAATTGTTGGACCACCTCTGGAAGCCATACCAGGAATGACAGACCCATCCACGTTTGTTCAGTGGGTTAGAGGACATGAAGAAGAAGACCTGAGAAGAAAGAGAAGAAGGTTCTGTGCCAGACTAGTCATATTCAGAAGACTTTCTCATATTCTTTCCATTGTTTTGTGTGCATTTTATTCCCTACTACTGTATAGATCGTTGACAATGCTAAACTTTTTTGAAATGTCTAGTCTTTCTAGATGTTCTGAAGTGCCTGATATATGTTTAAACTAGAAGTAGTAAAATAACACATTTTGTAAGTATCTTTTTGTTAAAATTCGTATGAAACGTTGTTTTGGGGGAATGGCCAAACCACCAGTTGAGTACTTTGCATTGTATTATGCACTGGTTCAGGAGAGGAGGAGGAGGAGAAGGAGGCTGTGCAGAGAGCTCTGTGCCACCAGTGGACTTACAGTGAGACAATATTAACCATTGTATCTTATGTTTGTGCATTTTGTTTTACTTATCTGTGTATAAAGTGTATATAGAGGAAAACAAGTCCTAATTTACATCTAGTGTTTCTAGATGTTATAGAGGTTGCCAGTGTATGACAAAAGTAGAGTTAATAAAATAATATTTTTGTATATTTGTTTTTAAATTTCTAAGGAAGATTGTCTTCTGAAAACTTGAGCATTCTTGCCTACTGGGTTGATGCAGATGGAAAGATTTCTAGGCCAGAATGTTCACATTTGGAAGACTCCTTCAAATTATAACTATTGTTACATGTATGCAGTTTATTCAGGGCTGCAGTGTACATAGTGGACAGATTAACTTCTTACCTGAAGCCTCTAGTCTATTTAGATGTTTAGAAGGGCCCGATGTATGTTAAATGTAGAGGTAGTAAAATTTCACTTGGTAAATGTCTTTTTGTTGAAATTCATAGGAAATACTGTATTTTGGAGATTGAATTGTTAAGCCATCTTTGTAAGCAATATAGTACTGTATGTTTTGTGCATTGTGTTTTGCTCTGTATATAGCATATATAATGAACAAATGAGTCCTAATTTTGCAGCATCTAGTCTCTAGATGTTAAAGAGGTTGGCAATGTATGACAAAGTACTTAGTAAAATTAGCATGTTTTGTACGCTTTGTGTTGAAATTCACAGGAAACCTTGTCTTCTGTAAATAACTTTTGGATATAAATTTGTTCAACAATTTCTAAAGCATGACACATGCCTATACTTGTCTACTGAAATAAAGGCAGAGAGAAGAAAGGAAGGAATACTTCAAGGCCAAAATGGTCATGTTTAGAAGATACCTCAGATTATAACTGTTGTTATGTGTGTGCAATTTTATTTAACAGTGCTGTGGGCCGGGCGTGGTGGCTCACGCCTGTAATCCCAGCACTTTGGGAGGCAGAGGCGAGCAGATCACTTGAGGTCAGGAGACCAACCTGGCCAACATGATGAAACCCTGTCTCTACTAAAAATACAAAAATTAGCCTGGCGTGATGGTGGGCACCTGTAGTCCCAGCTACTCAGGAGGCTGAGGCAGGAGAATCGCTTGAACCCAGGAAGCGGAGCTTGCAGTGAGCCGAGATCGCGCCACTGCACTCCAACCTGGGCAACAGAGCGAGACACCATCTCAAAAAAAAAAAAAAAAAAAAAAACACAGTGCTGTGTACACGGTGGACAAGTTATATGAAATATCTAGTCTTTCTAGATATTTGAAAGTGCTTGGTGTATTTAAAAATAGAAGTAGCAGAATAACACTTTTTTAAATATCTTTTAAAACTAATGAGAAATACTGTTTGGAACTGGCATTGTTGAACCACCTCTGTGAACAGTGTATACTCTCTGTACATGTTCATCGGATTGAGGGAGATTGGAAGGAAGATATTGCAAAAGGTGTTTTGCTAGTGTTTACTAGAAAATTTCGGCTTAATCCATTACCTATATGTTACATGCATCGCATTTAACTTTGCTATACTGTATATATTGTGTATGTAGTGGAGGAAGGAGTCCTAATTTTATAATATCTAATCTAGTCTCTAGGTATTAAAGAGGTTGCCAATTTATGAGAGTTAGTTTACTAACTATTTTTGTACACTTTGTTGAAATTCATAGAAAGGCTGTCTTCTGAAAAGGACTTTTGGAAGTGAAATGATAACATCAGTTCTAAATGGCACATATGCGCATATCCACTAGGTTCGTGGTGGAAAGGAGTTAGAAGGAATGAAAGATTTTAGATCAGAATGTTCCTATTTAGAAGACACTTTCAGATATAACCATTGTTACATGTGTATATAGTGGACAAATTTAAGTCCTTATTTGAAACATGTAGTCTTTCTAGTTGTTTAGAAGTGCACAAAGTATGTTAAAAGTAGAGGTAGTAAAAAACACTTAGTAGATATCCTTTTGATTCATATGAAATATTGTCTTTGGGAAATGGATCAAACCACTCATTGAGCAGTACACATTATTATATGTTGCTGGCTCAGGGAGGAAGGAGGAGCAGAAAGTGCAGAGGGTAATTGAAATACCAGTGTGTTTACAGTGAGGCATACTTTACCATTGTCCCTTATGTCTGCATTTTATTTTACTGTGCTGTGTATATAGTGCATGTAAGTGGACAAATAAGTCCTAATTTTCAACATCTTGTTTTTGTAGATATTAAGAGGTTTCTAGTGTATGACAAAAGTAGAGTTAGTAAACTACTACACTGAGCACACTTTTTTGGTAAAATTCATAGGGAAGACTGTTCTTAAAAACACAGAAAGATGCAGCCAAAGATGGCCAAATAGGAACACTTCTGGTCTGCAGCTCCCAGCAAGACTAATCCAGAAGGCAGGTAATTTCTGCATTTCTAACTGAGGTACCCTGTTCCTCTCATTGGGACTGGTTAGACAGAAGGTCAAAACCATGGGGGGCAAGCAGAAGAAGGGTGGGGCATTGCCTCACCTGAGAAGTTCAAGAGGCCAGGGGACCTCCCTCCCCAAACCGGGGGAAGCCATGAGGGACAGTGCTGCCCAGCCTGTTACTACACTTTTCCCATGGTTTTCGCAATCTGCAGATCAGGAGATTCCCTCGTATGCCTACACCACCAGGGCCCTAGGTTTCAAGCACAAAACTGGGTGGCTGTTTGGGCAGACACAGAGCTAGATGCAGGAATATTTTTCCTACCCCAGTGATGCCTGGAACCCCAGCGAGAGAGAACTATTTACTCCCCTGGAAAGGAGGCTGAAGCCAGGGAGTCAAGTGGTCTCGCTCAGCAGGTCCCACTCCCACGGAGCCTAGCAAGCTAAGAACCACTGGCTTGAAATTCTCACTGCCAGCACAGCAGTCTGAAGTCAACCTGGGACAATTGAGCTTGGTGGGGTGAATGGCGTCTGCCATTACTAATGCTTTAGTAAGCGTTTTCCCCTGACAGTTCTAAGGAGTCTGGGAGATGCAGACTGGCAAATTCACCACAGTGCAGCAAAGCAGCTGTGGCCAGACTGCTTCTCTAGATTCCCCCTCACTGGGCAGGGTATCTCTGAAAGAAAGGTAACAGCCCCAGTCAGAGGCTTACAGACAAAACCCCCATCTGCCTGGGACAGAGCATCTGGGGAAGAGGTGGCTGTGGGTTAACTATCCTAAATATATATGCACCCAATACAGGAGCACCCCAATTCATAAAGCAAGTTCTTAGAAACCTACAAAGAGAATTAGACTCCCACACATTAATAGTGGGAGACTTTAACTCCCCACTGTCAGTATTACACAGATCAACAACACAGAAAATTAACAAGGATATTCAGGACTCAAACTCAGCTCTGGATCAAGTGGACCTAATACACATCTGCAGAGCTCTCCACTCCAAATCAAGAGAATTAAAGACAAATGTAAAACTCAAAACCATAAAAACTCTATATAAAAATCTAGGTAATATCATTCAGGACATACGCATGGGCAAAGACTTCATGACTAAAACACCAAAAGCAATGGCAAGAAAAGCCATAATTAACAAATAGGATCTAATTAAACTAAAGAGCTTCTGCACAGCTGAACACAGTGAACAGTAAACGTACAGAATGAGAGAAAA
The DNA here is from genome assembly GCF_024542745.1 of Macaca thibetana thibetana. NCBI lineage: Eukaryota > Metazoa > Chordata > Mammalia > Primates > Cercopithecidae > Macaca > Macaca thibetana. The sequence goes on along the minus strand of NC_065581.1, from coordinate 28,908,203 downwards.
TTTTTGCAAACTATCTATTGGACAAAGATCTAATATCCAGAATCTGCAAGGAACTTAAACAAATTTATAAGAAAAAACCCCATCAAAAAGTGGGCAAAGGATATGAACAAACACTTCTCCAAAGAAGATATTTATGCAAACAACAAACCTATGAAGAAAAGCTCATCATCACTGGTCATTAGAGAAATGCAAATCAAAACCACAATGAGATACCATCTCACACCAGTTAGAATGGTAATTATTAAAAAGTCAGGAAACAACAGATGCTGGCGATGCTGTGGAGAAATAGGAATACTTTTACACAGTAGGTGGGAGTGTAAATTAGTTCAACCATTGTGGAAGGCAGTGTGACAATTCCTCAAGGATCTAGAGCCAGAAATACCATTTGGCCCAGCAATCCTATTACTGGGTATATACCCAAAAGATTATAAACCAATCTACTAAAAGACACATGCACACATATGTTTATTGCAGCACGATTTACAATAGCAAAGATTTGGAACTGAGCAAAATGTCCATCAATGTTAGACTGGATAAAGAAAATGTGGCACATATACAACATGGAATACTATGCAGCCATAAAAAAGGATGAGTTCATGTCCTTTGCAGGGACGTAGATGATGCTGGAAGCCATCTTTCTCAGCAAACTAACACAGGAACAGAAAACCAAACACTGCATGTTCTGACTTATAAGTGGGAGTCAAACAATGAGAATACATAGACACAGGGAGGGGAACATCACACACTGGGGCCTGTTGGGGGATGGGGAGCAAGGGAGGGATAGCATTAGGAGAAATACCTAATGTTGACGAAAGGTTGATGGGTGCAGCAAAATTTAAGCAGAGTTGAAGGGAAGAATACTACAGTTCTGCTCTTGTTGAAGACAAGAAAATATCACTTTTTTGGAGGCAAGCTGATTACCCGGTAAAGCTATGTCTTTTAAAGAGTAGGCCCTCTGATTTTACTATGTGCCCCTTGTTCATAGTACTGAACAAACTTGAAAGTTTTCATGACTTTAGATCAGCAGTCCATAACCTTTTTGGCACCAGGAACCAATTTCATGGAGATAATTTTTCCAAGACTAAGAGCAGGTAGGGATGGTTTCAGGATGATTCAAGCGCGTTACATTTATTGTGCACTTTATTTCTATTATTATTACATTGTAATATATAATAAAATGACTATACAACTCACTATAATGTGGAATCAGTGGGAACCCTGAGTTTGTTTTCATGCAACTAGATGGTCCTATCTGGGTGTGATGGGAGACAGTGACGGATCATCAGGCATTAAATTCTGACAGCTTTGAAGAGAGTAGCAGTTCTCCCAGTATGGAGTTTGCGATCCAAGAATAGACAGACTACCTCCTCAAGTGGGTCCCTGGCCCCCAAGTAGCCTAACTGGGAGGCACCTCCCTGTAGTGGCTGACTCACAACTCATACAGCCAAGTGCCCCCTAAGAGGAAGCTTCCAGAGGAACGATCAGGCAGCAACATTTGCCGCTCTGCAATATTTGCTGTTCTGCAGCCTCCGCTGGTGAGACCCAGGCAAACGGGGTCTGGAGTGGACCTCCAGCAAACTCCAACAGACCTGCAGCTGAGGGTCCTGACTGTTAAAAGGAAAACTAACAAACAGAAAGGACATCCACACCAAAACCCCATCTGTGCATCACCATCATCAAAGACCAAAGGTAGATAAAACCACAAAGATGGGGAGAAACCAGAGCAGAAAAGCTGAAAATTCTAAAAATCAGAGCACCTCGTCGACTCCAAAAGAATGCAGCTCCTTGCCAGCAATGGAACAAAGCTGGGTGAAGAATGACTTGGACCAGTTGAGAGAAGAAGGCTTCAGACGATCGGTGCTAACAAACTTCTCCAAGCTAAAGAACGACGTTCGAAACCATCACAAAGAATCTAAAAACCTTGAAAAAAGATTAAATGAATGGATAACTAGAAGAAACAGCATAGAGAAGACCTTAAATGACCTGAAGGAGCTGAAAACCAGGGCATGAGAACTATGTGATGCTTGCACAAGCTTCAGTAGCTGATTCAATCAAGTGGAAGAAAGGGTATCAGTGATTGAAGATCAAATGAATGAAATGAAGTGAGGAGTCAAGAGAAAAAAGAGTAAAGAGAAACAAACAAAGCCTCGAAGAAATATGGGACTATGGGAAAAGACTAAATCTACATCTGATTGGTGTACCTGAAAGTCACGGGGAGAATGGAACCATGTTGGAAAACACGCTTCAGGATATTATCCAGGAGAACTTCCCCAACCTAGCAAGGCAGGCCAACATTCACATTCAGGAAATACAGAGAATGGCGCAAAGATACTCCTCGAGAAGAGTAACTCCAAGACACATAATTGTCAGATTTACCAAAGTTAAAATGAAGGAAAAAAGTTAAGAGCAGTCAAAGAGAAAGGTTGGGTTACCCACAACGGGAAGCCCATCAGACTAACAGCAGATCTTTTGGCAGAAACTCTACAAGCCAGAAGAGAGTGGGGGCCAATATTCAACATTCTTAAAGAAAGGAACTTTCACCCCAGAATTTCACATCCAGTCAAACTAAGCTTCATATGTGAAGGAGAAATAAAATCCTTTACAGACAAGCAAATGCTGAGAGATATTGTCACCACCAGGCCTGCCTAACAAGAGCTCCTGAAGGAAGCACTAAACATGGAAAGGAACAACTGGTATCAATCACTGCAAAAACATGCCAAATTGTAAAGACCATCAATGCTAGGAAAAAACTACATCAACTAACGAGTGAAATAAACAGCTAATATCACAATGACAGGATCAAATTCACACATAACAATATTAACCTTAAATGTAAATAGGCTAAATGCTCCAATTAAAAGACACAGACTAGCAAATTGGATAAAGAGTCAAGATCCATCAGTGTGCAGCATTCAGGAGACCCATCTCACGTGCAGAGACACACATAGGCTCAAAATAAAGGGATGGAGGAAGATCTACCAAGCAAATGGAAGACAAGAAAAAGCAGGGGTTGCAATCCTAGTCTCTGATAAAACAGACTTTAAACCAACAAAGATCAAAAGAGACAAAGAAGGCCTTTACATAATCATAAAGGGATCAATTCACCAGGAAGAGCTAACTATCCTAAATATATATGCACCCAACACAGGAGCACCCAGATCTATAAAGCAAGTCCTTAGAGACCTACAAAGAAACTTAGACTCCCACACAATAACAATAGGAGACTTTAACACCCCAGTGTCAAAATTAGACAGATCAACGAGACAGAAAGTTAACAAGGATATCCAGGAATTGAACTCAGCTCTGCCCAAGTGAACCTAATAGACATCTACGGAACTCTCCACCCCAAATCAACAGAATATACGTTCTTCTCAGCACCACATTGCACTTATTCCAAAATTGACCACATAGTTGGAAGTAAAGCACTCCTCAGCAAATGTACAAGAACAGAAATTATAACAAACTGTCTCTCAGACCACAGTGCAATCAAACTAGAACTCAGGATTAAGAAACTTAATCAAAACTGCTCAACTGCACGGAAACTGAACAACCTGCTCCTGAATGACTACTGGATACACAGCAAAATGAAGGCAGAAATAAAGATGTTCTTTGAAACAATGAGAACAAAAATACAACATACCAGAATCTGCGGGACACATTTAAAGCAGTGTGTAGAGGGAAATTTAAATCACCAAATGCCCACAAGAAAAAGCAGTAAAGATCTAACACTGACACCCTAACATCCCAATTAAAAGAACTAGAGAAGCAAGAGCAAACACATTCAAAAGCTAGCAGAAGGCAAGAAATAACTAAGATCAGAGCATAACTGAAGGAGATAGAGAGACAAAAAACCCTTCAAAAAATCAGTGAATCCAGGAGCTGGTTTTTTTCAAAAGATCAACAAAATGGATAGACAGCTAACAAGACTAATAAAGAACAAAAGAGAGAAGAATCAAATAGATGCAATAAAAAATGATAAAGGGGATACCACCACCGATCACACAGAAATACGAAAAAGACCCTGTATTGCCAAGTCAATCTTAAGCCAAAAGAATAAAGCTGGAGGCATCACGCTACCTGACTTCAAATTATACTACAAGACTAGAGTAGCCAAAACAGCATGGTACTGGTACCAAAACAGAGATATAGACCAATGGAACAGAACAGAGCCTTCAGAAATAACACCACACATCTACAACCATCTGATCTTTGACAAACCTTACAAAAACAAGAAATGGGGAAGGGATTCCCTATTTAATAAATGGTGCTGGGAAAACTGGATAGCCATGTGTGGAAAGCTGAAAATGGATCCTGTCCTTACACCTTATACAAAAATCAATTCAAGATAGATTAAAGACTTAAATGTTAGACCTAAAACCATAAAAACCCTAGAAGAAAACCTAGGCAATACCATTCAGGACATAGGCATGGGCAAGGACTTCATGCCTAAACACCAAAAGCAGTGGCAACAAAAGCCAAAATTGACAAATGGGATCTAATTAAACTAAAGAGCTTCTGCATAGCAAAAGAAACTACCATCAGAGTGAACAGGCAACCTACAGAATGGGAGAAAACTTTTACAATCTACTTATCTGACAAAGGGCTAATATCCAGAATCTACAAAGAACTTAAACAAATTTACAAGAAAAAAACAAACACACCATCAAAAAGTGGGCAAAGGATATGAACAAACACTTCTCAAAAGAAGACATTTATGCAGCCAACAGACACATGAAAAAAAATGCTCATCACCACTGGCCATCAGAGAAATACAAATCAAAACCAAAATGAGATACCATCTCATACCAGTTAGAATGGCAATCATTAAAAAGTCAGGAAACAACAGGTGTGGAGAGGATGTGGAGAAATAGGAATACTTTTACACTATTGGTGGGACCGTAAACTAGTTCAGCCAGTGTGGAAGACAGTGTGGTGATTCCTTAAGGATCTAGAACCAGAAATACCATTTGACCCAGTGATCCTGTTACTGGGTATATACCCAAAGGATTATAAATCATGCTGCTATAAAGACACATGTACATGTATGTTTATTGCAGCACTATTCACAAAAGCAAAGACTTGGAACCAACCCAAATGTCCATCAATGGTAGACTGGATTAAGAAAATGTGGCATATATACACCATGGAATACTATGCAGCCATAAAAAAGGATGAGTTCATGTCCTTTGTAGGGACATGGATGAAGCTGGAAACCATCATTCTGAGCAAACTATCACAAGGACAAAAAACCAAACACCACATGTCCTCACTCATAGGTGGGAATTGAACAATGAGAACACTTGGACACAGGAAGGGGAACATCACACACAGGGGCCTGTCTTGGGATGGGGGGAGGAGGGAGGGATAGCATTAGGAGATATACCTAATGTAAATGACGAGTTCATGGGTGCAGCACACCTACATGGCACATGTATACATATGTAACAAACCTGCACGTTGTGCACATGTACCCTAGAACTTAAAGTATAATAAATAAAAATTTTTAAAAAAAGAAATAAGAAGTTGGAATTATGATCAACTGAAAAAAAGTGAAAAAATACCAGATGCTGGTGAGGCTGTGGAGAAAAAGGAACACTTATACACTGTTGGTAAAAGTGTAAATTAGTTCAATCATTGTGGAGGATAGCATAGTGATTCCTCAAAGACCTAAAGACAGAAGTATCATTTGACCCAGCACTCCCGTTACTTAGTATATACCCAAAGGAATACAAATCATTCTATTATAAAGACACATGCATGCATATGTTCATTGCAGCGCAATTCACAGTAGCAAAGTCATGGAATCAACTTAAAAGCCCATCACTGGATAAAGAAAATGTGGTACATATGCACAGTTGGAATGCATGTGTTCATATATATACATGTATTTGGAACACATATACACAATGGAATACTATGCAGCCATAAAAAGAATGAGATCATGTTCTTTGTAGAAACATAAATGGAGCTGGAGGCCATTATCCGTAGCAAACTAACAAAGAAACAGAAAACAAAAGTTTGGGCAGACCATAAAGCAATAAAAGATCTTTTAAAAATGTGAGAAATGGGATGTCTATAGGGAGTTCGAAAATCTTTGCCATATGCCAGGAATTTCATATATATGCATATGGCTATGTGCAGATTTGGGACCCTGTGAATGCTCAAGCAAGAAATGAGAAGATTCTAAGCTCTTGTCTCTGGCTGACCTTCAGTATTTCAGGAGGAAATAAGTGGAGGCTAAGGTAGAGATGTGAACTACCTGACTAGGTGTCAGAGTCATGCCTCAGTATGAACATAGAGGTCTTTGATAGAAACTGGAAGATTTATTAGTCCCAGGCATTGAAAGAAATTTCTGTCCAATTATTTGCTGGCCACTAGGCTACCTGAGTACAGACTTCAATGGCCGTACACCACAAAGAAGGCAGACTTTAGAGAATTATTTGGGAGTATTCACTAAACAAGTAAGCAACAAGTACATTAATAAGCAGCAACAACAAATCCTAGTGAGACAGGGAGAATCTGGTTTCCACAGTTGCCGTTTCTAGTATTTAAAATACTTAGTTTTCCAATTTACAAGAAAGAAAAACAACCCCATTAAAAAGTGAGCAAAGGAAAATCAGCAGACACTTTTCAAAAGAAGACATACATGCAGCCAACAATCATATGAAAAAAGCTCAACATCACTGATCATTAGAGAAATGCAAATTAAAACCACAAGGAGATACCATATCACACCAGTCAGAATGGCTACTATTAAAAAGTCAGAAAAGAACAGATGCTGGAAAGGCTATGGAGAAAAATAAACATTGGAAATATCCCTTTTTATTATTTTTCTTCCTCTTCAACTCATTTTTGTGTTCCTTTATTCTTACAACTAGAAATGATTAAATTTTATGTGCGAGAGTTTAAGAGCTAATGAGGTAAGATATTCAGGGAACTCTCATATAAGTTCTTCAGAACCATTTATTCAAACTAGCTCATTTCTAATTGCATCTCATTTAAAATTGGTGTCTACTATTTTGAGAAATTGAGTAAGTGTATTTTAAAATACATCTGACAACAGAAGAGACTTCCTACCAACCTCAGTTCAGTAGGAAACTAATTGTGCATAAGAAGCATTTCCATAGAGATCTCTGTCCCAAGGAATTTTCTCTGCTAACTCCTCATCTGGGATAAGGATTAATGGCCTGTTGGAAAACAATGCCCAAGAGGTCTCAGGAAGAGCTTAAAAATAACACACCCACAAAGCATTCTGATATTTTCAACTATTGTCTTCCTAACCCATGCTTTCTTCTCTTTGGAACGTGGTAGCAATTGAAAACCTAAGTTGTGAAGCTAATTCTTAAATACTCATGTATACTACAGTTTCTCCATCCTCTGAATGTTTGAAAAATTCAAGTGTATTCCTTCATAATTCCTTTTTATTAAGGGATATTTATCAAAATAAGGTGAGTAAAAAGGCACATGTTTTTCAAGTCTATGCATTCTTAGGAAATTGAAATTTGTGTAGATCATACTGCCACTGCCTAATATACATCTGAAGGGCAGAGAGTATTTCATTTCAGGGAGCCTTTTCTAACCTTTGAAACATCTGCTCAGTGGTTCTAAGAAGCAACTGGATTTCTCTTTGTAATTAATCTATCTCTCAGTCTCTCACTGAAACCAAATTAAAAACATTAAACCCATTTAAAATAATTATGATTTTAAATTTGGTTTCAGTGAGAGACTGAGAGGGAGATTTATACACTACATCTGAGAAATATTAAATGCCCGAAACAAATATGAAGCCTTCTTTCAGTCAGGTGAATTTTTAGAATATATGTTCAAAATTGGATGGATTGACTTGTCTGTGTGATTCCTCATGCAGATTCCTAATGTCAGATAAAAATAACTTTTATTTCTTCTTATGATCTTTTACTATATAGAAAGTCTACAAGTGCAATACATATAAAGAAAATATTGTGTGTGGTAAAAATGAAGTATAAACTACACTAGAATGAAGATGGAAGTGGAGATAAAACAGGAGACATCAACAGGAATAGGGTCTGGTACTTTATTTTTTTTAAGTGAAAGCAAGTTTATTCAGAAAGTAAAGGAATAAAAGAATGGCTGGTTACTCCATAGACAGAGCAGCCCCAAGGGCTGCTGGTTGCCCATTTTTATGGTTATTTCTTGATGATATGCTAAACAAGGGGTGGATTATTCATGCCTCCCCTTTCTAGAACATACAGGGTAACTTCCTGATGTTGCCATGGCATTTGTAAACAAATGTGCTCTACCATATAGGGTAACTTCCTGACATTGTCATGGCTCTGATAGGAGTTTAGCAGTGAGATGACCGGTTACTCTCATTGCCATCTTGTTTTTGGTGGGTTTTGCTTCTTTAGAGCAACCTGTTTTATCAGCAAGGTCTTTATGACCTGTATCTTGTACTGACCTTCTATCTGATCCTGTGACTTAGAATGCCTTAACCATCTAGGAATGCAGCCCGATAGGTTTCAGCCTCATTTTACCAAGCTGCTATTCAAGATGGAGTTGCTCTGGCTCACATGTTTCTGACATTTTCTCCCTCCCCTTTACAAGAGAACCCTTAATCCTAAGGGTTGCAGAGGAACAAAGATCCATCTTCTTTGGTGGCTTCTTCAGGCTTAAGAGGAGCAATGATATTCCTGCCTAACAATTAGAGTCTCTCACATCTGGGGTAGAGAGGAGCTCATCAAAAAGCGTTGGTATGGTGAGAGCCATTCATAACTCTGAGTTTCAACAAGAGGTGCTATCTGAAAGATTAATAAGTGTTCCATTTAAGAAAACATTCACTAAGCATATTCTGCATCCCTATACAAAGAGTACAAATGCAATGTATTCCACAGCAGCAAAGCAAAATAACTAAAATTATTCCAGGTAAACTAAATTGAAAGGTTTCCCATGAACTGAGTAACTGTTAAAACCATGCTGATATAGGGTTGCCAGATGATTCCAATATGTGCCCATAATTAGAATATTAGTCCGGATTCTTACGTTACCCAACCCTCTTGTATCTTCTGAGTAACAGTCTAAGATCACTGGTTGGTTCATAGGAATAAGCAGGTTTAGCCTAAATTGTAGAAACAAACTTAAAAACAACTCATGAGACTAGAATTTAATAACAAGTGTACCATACTTCTTGAAACATAATTTTCTCTCTTCAGTTTCTCATTTTTACTAAAGACAAATTATGATAAGGCTAATTTGCTTTATTACATTTGGCCTGATTATTTGTATAAAGGGCAGCAAGAATAATTATTTTATACTTTAGCAAAATTTCTTTGTCAATCATGTTTTTGCCTGTGGCTGTCATAAGGCATTTTGTCATCTACAGACAATTATCTTGTTTTAATCCTCTTCTAAAGGTGGTTTATAGTCAGCTATACAACTCTAATGGATGTTCTTAAATGCAGGTTTCTGATAACTTTGGAAATTGTGACATTAGAATATAGGAAACAACTTTTGCAACTCTCATGAAGAACTGGAATGTTCATGAATACCAAACAGACCAGGAGTTAACTGCATAAACTAAACTAAAAGAATAAACTAATCATTTTGACTTTGCTTAAAAAGTTGCTAATCCTTTGTTTTGTTTTCCAGAGTCAAGAAAACTTTTACTTTGAGCTATTTACAGTTTTTAGCAATTGAGTAAAGCATACTTCTGGGAAAAAAAAAAAAAATTGGAGCATATTTTTTTCTCTCTACCTGATTTCTCCAGAATTTGGAGACTATTTGTGAGTATTCTTAACTTATGGCAATATAGTTATTTGCATAAGTGCAATAAGAATCTGTTTTCTTTTATAACAGGACACAATTGCAGAAATTGTTTTTTTTACCAAGGCTTTGACTGGAATGGTGTGTTTTCCTTTAAGGAATGAAACTTGACTTATAGATCCAATAAAAACCCCTTGGGGAACTGACCTTCTACCTTGCCTACACAGTCCCTGTACAGGGTTTCTGACCTGTGGTAAGTAAAGAATGTCATTTTCTAATAGTCCAAGGAGCCCTACGTTATGTTGGGACCCCGTGAGGAGAGAGATTTACTCAACTCATGGGTCTGGCACCTTAATAAAGTGGCTTTAAACATTTGTAGTTAAGTAGATCCCCATATAGTAAAATAGTGATGAAAAATTTCTTGAAGTATAAGATCCAAAAGACAGATAAAATCCCAAAGCTAAAAGAAATAAAATACAAGAATGACATGAGAAAAAAAATATGAGCTCTAAGAATAGAATTACAGAGCTTAAATATATTTCAAAATTAAATCACATTGATTAGTCATTCCCACTCTGATGTCTCCAGGGAAATGTCCAGAGAAATGGAGGAGCTCTGGGTAACCATCACTCACACACAAACTATACTTAATAAAGTTAATAAGATAACAAAATCCCAAATAATATGAATTTAATAAAATTGCAGAAGACAAACTGGAGTGAATATTGTCATTAAAGGTAGTTATAATTAGTTATAATTATGGAAGAATTCATGAAGGATCAAATCTAAAATTACTCTTTTAAAAATTGAAGGATGGTCCCTGGTAGAAAAAATATAAAAGGTGAACATAACAATGTTAAAGAAATAGATAGTAGGTATCTAACAGTGAAATTATTTAATAGTGTAATTTGCAATTCTCAGAATACAGGCATGCACCACATAATGACATTTTCATTTCATCGATGACTGACCACGTGTTCAACACTGGTCCCATAAGATTACAACAGAGCTAAAAAAATTCCTATTTCCTAATGACACTGTATCTATGATAATGTCATAATGTAACACATTACTCAGGTGTTTGCAGTGATGCTGGTGTAATCAAATCTGCACTGCCAGTTATATAAAAGAATAACACATACAATTGTGTGCAGTACATAATACTTGATGATGATAAACAAATACGTTACTGGTTTATATTTTTCCTGTACTATAATTTTTATGATTTTTATACTCCTACTTATTTTTAAAAAGTTAACAGTAAAACAGCCTCACACAAGTCTTTCAGCAAGTATACCAGAAGAAATATTGTTATTATTATCATAGGAGATGACAGCTTCATGCATGTTATTGCCCCTGAAAACCTTCCAGTGGGACAAGGTGTGGAGTTGGAAGACAATGATATTGATGATCCTGACCTTGTGTAGGCCTGGGCTAATGTGTGTGTTTGTGTCTTCATTTTTAACAAAAAAGTTTAACAAGTTAAAAAAAAAAAAGAAAAGAATTTATAGAATAAGGATATAGGCAAAGAACATACTTTTGTACAGCTGTATGTTTTAAGTGTTATTAAATACTCAAAAAGCTAAGGAAATTAAGAAGTTTATGAAGTAAAAATGTTGTAGTTAGCTAAAATGAATTTATTGTTAAAGAGAGAAAATGTTTTTTAGTAATTTTAGTGTAGGCTAAATGTAGTGTTTACAAAGTCTAAAGTAGTGTTCAGTAGTGGTCTAGGCCTTCACATTCACTCAGCACTCACTCACTCACTCACTCACCCAGAGCAACTTGAAGTCCTGCAAGCTCCATTCATGGTAAGTGCCCAATACAGGTATACCATTTTTTATCTTTTATACCATATTTTATTGTACCTTTTCTATGTTTATATATGCTTAATACATAAATACTTACCATTGTATTACAATTGTCTACAGTATTCAGTACAGTAACATGCTGCACAAGTTTGTAGCCTAGGAGCTATAGGCTGTATCATATAGCCTCAGTGTGTAGTAGGCTATACCACCTAGGTTTGTCTAAGTGCACTCTATTATGTTCCCACAATGACAAAACCACTTAACAATGCATTTCTCAGACTATATCGCTCTTGTTAGGCTATGTATGACTGTATTTATTTTGACATCAAATTAGTTTATATCATGCCTTTATTTCATCTTCCATTTCCAACACAGATTTTCATCTGAAAAAGCACTCAAGCCAAGACATATTTTTAAATTTGATGCACTCATACAACATCTTGATTAAATCAAGGTCGAATAATGTGAAAGGGGTCACCTTATTCAGGAACAACCCTCGTTTATAGTCTCAATATTTCATTACCTCATTTAAAGCAGCGATTACTTTTCAATCTTTAGAATGTTCTTAGTTATTAGCAGAGTATGGAAACAAATGATTAACAATATCTTAAAATATGGATACCAAAATTTTCATTGTCATAGCATTTGGGGATGGATACTAAATGATTTAATGGTATAAAAAGCATATGGGGGTGTTTGACACAGAGGTTTCACTAAGGACTAGTTGGAAAGAGTATTATCATTGTTTTGCACACTTCTGGCCTAAGATAGCATATAATCAAAGGGCAACATTCACATGTTAGCCCTGAGTAGCTCTGTGTGACACCTCAGAGGATGACTTTGAAGATGTAATGAAGCAGAGAATGTGGAAGCTGTGCTTTATAAACTTATAAATGTAATCTGCTACCATGAAACAACTAATTGACTGGCAGAGTGACTCAGAATGTTGTTACGGAGATGCTATCTTAACTTTTTGACTGAATATTTCTCATCCTGCAGAGAATTGTGATCTCATAAAACACATGTCACCACTAAAAGCATATGAGCAAAAAATTAACTTTCTAAAAATACTGCTTCACTAAACTAGCTGATGTTGGTATATCAATGTACTTTTTAGCTGAAAAAAAAAAAGGAAAGGTCTTGAAAGGTCGTGAAATAATTTCAGATTTGACTGTCTCTGAGCCTAAACCGGGACGTCGACTTTTGTCCTGACAGCAGTCACTTGGAACTAAAAGACATATTTGTAGTTATGTACAATCAGTAGGTCATGACAACAATCCAAATTCTTATACTAAAACAAGATGATAATCTCATTGAATAAAAATTTTTTTTCAAAATGAATGCTAGCTAAAATTTAACATAAAATATCAAATGCCCAAAGGTTGAACTAAATCGTAATGAATAAAAGCCCAAGAATGCAAAACAAAATTCCTGAGCATAGGGAAACTTTGTCATTGTAGGTTAATTCTCTCAATTTATACTTGAGAAAACAGACAATAAAAGTATTTAATTTTCTTGTTCAGTTTCAAATCGCTGAGATAGATTTGTTTAATCCAAAAGCCTTCTTGCTTCCCTTGGAGATTATATATTATTCAACCAACTATTTGGAGCTGGACAACGCTATCTTGATTCATATGACTCCAGGTTTTCTCCTCCTTTTTCTCCTACCATTGCTACCTCAATATGTTTATTCTTCTTAACATTTCAGCAATGCCTTGCAGCAGGGTTTCTGAAAATGAATCATCCTGTTCCTCAGCCCCAGGACACATTTACTCTATCAGACACCTAAAGATAAGAAACAATAAATTTCATTCTAGCAACCTCCTCAGCTGATTTGTATGCAACTCAAAGTTTGAAAACTATACAGCCACTTTTACTTTGTATTTAAACTTCACCTCACTCAAGAATGATAGTTATTGTCAACTTTCTTACACAGAGGAAGAAATTCCATTTCAAAATGGTTGGGTTACTGGATTACGATAACTGCCTTTAATTTGTAGTGTCACGTAGGAAAATAAGATCACCTGATACCAGATGTTTTATGTTATTCTGACCCCAGTTTACTGCACCCTGTCATCTATAAGTAGATAATCAATGCATCACCATGTTTTGTCAATGCCCGTATCTCTAACTTCCTTGCCGCATCCCTACTACAGGTGAAACGAATTGAAGATAATGCCACTAATTAATGAAAGCCGTCCTGAAGAATTTAGTCTGCTAGGCTTTGCAGACCGCCCTTGGCTAGAGCTTCCTCTGTTCACTAGTCTTCTTATAACGTACCCCATAGCCATGATGGGAAACGTCACAATCATTCTGGTGTCCAGGTTAGACTCTCGTCTTCACAGCCCCATGTATTTCTTCCTCGCCAACCTCTCCTTTTTGGACATGTGTTACACTACAAGCATTGTCCCTCAGATGCTGGTTAACCTGGGAAGCTCTAAGAAGACCATCAGCTATACGGGGTGTGCAGTTCAGCTTTATTTCTTTCACATAATGGGGGGCACAGAATGTTTGCTCTTGGCTCTCATGTCCTTCGATCGCTATGTGGCCATCTGCAGACCTCTTCACTACACCCTCATCATGAATCAGCGCATTTGTATCCTGTTAGTTTCCACCGTGTGGCTAATTGGAATAACCTATGCTGTCTCAGAGGCCACTGCTACATTACGGTTGCCGCTGTGTGGTCTCAATAAGCTGGACCACTTAGTGTGTGAGATTCCTGTTCTGATAAAGAATGCCTGTGGTGAAAAAGGTTCTAACGAGCTCACGCTCTCTGTGGTATGCATTTTTATGTTAGCTGTTCCACTATGCTTAATTCTTGCTTCCTATGCTAGTATTGGACATGCTGTATTTAAGATCAAATCTTCTGAGGGAAGGAAAAAGGCCTTTGGGACCTGTTCCTCCCATCTCATTGTAGTTTTCTTATTTTATGGCCCAGCCATCAGCATGTACCTTCAGCCCCCTCCTCCATCTCAAGGGATCAGCCCAAGTTCATGGCCCTCTTCTATGGAGTGGTGACTCCCACACTCAACCCCTTTATCTACACCCTGCGGAATAAGGATGTGAAGGGGGCATTATGCCACCTGGTGAGGAGCATTTTCAGCTTTAAGTGATAGTTGGTAGACATCAAATGAAATTATTGAACAATTAGAGTAGGTTGCTATGGTTTTCTCTAACAAATTCTTGTCTCATAATCAAATATCGGTTTACATGTTCTTGCAAAATATGTTATGTCTCTGAGACTCTTTGTAAACATGTTCAGCAAAGATTATATTTGGCTAGTATGCACATTATATTATGGAAATATATTAAAATAGTTCTATACTGGTTGGTACATATGGAGATAGTAACTGTGTTATGTAGAAAAAATATTAGTAAAATGAATTCATTAGTTCAAGCTAATTGTAAAAATAGTATGGCAACCACTCATCAATGAGCCTCTTGTCAGAGTCACCTGAGAAACATTCCATCACTCTCTGTGAGTTGTCCCAAGTTTAAATGGGCACTGTGGCTATACTGGGCATTCAATGGGAAGAACATTATACTTTGGAAGAATCATGAGTCTCATAAGTTTATCAACCCCAATTTATGTAGATACTATTGCTTCTCAAAAATTCAGTGTAATTCTTTTTTAACAAATAAATATGCAGTGATTTTGTATTTTAATTAAATAATTTATTATTAAATTTTGAAATGAGTGGAACAGTGGGACAAAAAGTATGAAAAAGTGTCTGACACTTTACTTTTACATACTACAATAAGAAGTCTTCGAATCAGTGAGATAACAAGAAAGTGACATTAGTCATGAAATACAACCTGGAAGCATTTCCGTGCACAATTTGGAACAGCCAGGAATGCCTTTTGGAACTGACTGTGTTAGAATCAGTATGAGAAAAAAAAATTTGCATTTCTGGAACAAAAGGAAACTTGATTACCTCCACAAACAATATAAGTGTATTTTTACTGATGTAAATGTTGAACAAAACCTGTATTATTAAAAGTTGAAAGTGCTAAAGCTTAGTTCTAGGACTCACACCCCAAAACTTAAAACTTTGTCATGAAATTAGTTACAATGTATAAGAGCAAATGAATAGATTTTATATTTACTTGGTGTTGAACTAATATGTTGAGAGTTCAACACAGTGTTGTGTAGTGAAGAAGTAAATACTTGTAAGAAAAACAAAAGATCATTTGGACTTTTCTGGCATAACTTCTGGTATGATCAAGATCTAAGTCAATAATTGGAAGGAAAACCTCATGTTACTTCAAACAAGAATCAACTGCAAACCAGATACACTTGCTGAAAAATAACAGATCATCTGGTGCTGGTATGGATCCTCAAATCATTGAACTTTTATATATTCAGTTTGGAAAAAATTTTAAGTAACTTTAAAATTGGCCTATTTCTGGTTGACTGCCAGAAAAAAATGTTTTCAAATTTTATACACATGCACACACAAACACATGACCTAATTCTGTAGTGTTAAACAATAGCTTTGATCATTTTTATTAGTTAAGATATCCTTCGTCTAACTTAGTCTTACATACAGAAGTATATAATAATTTCTAGTTTTTAGGGCAAAACCCAGAAAGATTTTTGTCAAAAGCTTTGCTATAAAAACTCATTACAGTTCATCTGACTCTTTCTCAAGTTATACTCTGTCCTTGGCTAATGTATATACTACCTTCAAGGCCTGTAAAAAATATTCATTCCAGAGGCATAAGTGAAATCTAGACACAGTGAAAAATCAGGATTTCCTAAGAATTATGTGCAAAAATCTCAGAATAAAGAATACTCAGAACAGTGGTCTGGAAAACCCACAGAAAGGTTTTATTTGGACTTTGCATTTCCAGGGAATATATACTGCTCAGTATGCTACGGCATGAATGATACTTCAGTCAACTTCTGAAAAATTCTGTAGAAGAGAAGGGACACATTATACTTGAAAGAGAAAGCGTGCTCTACCTTTTGTGCAAAGCATGAGCAATTCTGAGATTGCCTTTCAAGGAAATTGATCTAAAGATTTTATTTCCCCCAAGCAAGTAGGCCTTTCCTAAATAACAAATGGAAGAAAACAAAGCATTTTAACCCTAGTTTTAAAGACACTAAAAATGTATTGGGGAAAATATTTAAGGTAGAACTCAGGAAGGTTTAACAGTGGCTTTCTCCATATTAGAGATGTTCTCAGATCTGCATAGCATAATAACTGCAAGGCAAGAAGTGCTAACAGGGCCGGGCGCGGTGGCTCAAGCCTGTAATCCCAGCACTTTGGGAGGCCGAGACGGGCGGATCACGAGGTCAGGAGATCCAGACCATCCCGGCTAACACGGTGAAACCCCGTCTCTACTAAAAACTACAAAAAACAACTAGCCGGGCGAGGTGGCGGGCGCCTGTAGTCCCAGCTACCCGGGAGACTGAGGCAGGAGAAGGGAGTGAACCCGGGAGGCGGAGCTTGCAATGAACTGAGATCCAGCCACTGCACTCCAGCCCGGGCGGCAGAGCGAGACTCCGTCTCATAAAAAAAAAAAAAAAAAAAAAAAGAAGAAGTGCT
This sequence comes from Macaca thibetana thibetana, assembly GCF_024542745.1. Lineage (NCBI taxonomy): Eukaryota > Metazoa > Chordata > Mammalia > Primates > Cercopithecidae > Macaca > Macaca thibetana. The sequence goes on along the minus strand of NC_065581.1, from coordinate 28,891,105 downwards.
AACACGCACCTTCAAGAATGTGCCTTTGGGATGAGTTCATGTCCTTTGCAGGGACATGGATGAAGCTGGAAACCATCATTCTGAGCAAACTGTCACAAAGGCAGAAAACCAAACACCACATGTTCTTGCTCACAGGTGGGAATTGAACAATGAGAACACTTGGACACAGGGCGGGGAACATCACACACCAGGGCCTGTAGTGGGGTAGGGGGCAGGAGAAGGAATAACATTAGGAGAAATACCTAATGTAAATGACAAGTTAATGGGTGCAACAAACCAACATGGCACATATATACCTATGTAACAAACCTGAACGTTGTGCACATGTACCCTAGAACTTAAAGAATAATAAAAATAATAATGTAGACATAAAAGCAAAAAAAAAAAGGAATGTGCCTTTGGAATGAAAAAAGAAAACTAATTAAAGTACTCAAAGAAGAATTAAATTAAAAATATTTTCAAAAGGCAAGTAAAAATTGTAATATTTAATAGGAGTATATAGTAAGACATCACTGGCTGAGGAAATATCATAATCATAATCAAAAAGTTATGTTAAAAAGGAGAACTCACAACTATTAAAAAGCTGCCATGAGTCAGTAAAAGTGTTAAACACATTTTATGTGTGGTCTTATTTAATCTTTCAATAATCCTTTAAGGTATGTATTAGCCACATTTAATAGATAATGAAAATGTGGTTCACTAATTATTGAGCTTGCATAGTGTATGTCAGAACTGGAATTTGAAAGCTTTCAAATGCCAAAAATTCATGCTTTTTCCACCTTATAACAAACTACTTGCAAAAATGATGGAAATTTAAAATTATACATTCAAAATCATGAAGAATTCAATGTTTCCATCTGAAATCACATGGGGCAATATGGAAGACTGAAAGGAGGATATATGTTGAACTAGAACCAGGAACCAGAACCAAGGCTGATATTAAAGAATGTGTGTTTCTATAGGAGATGAGAACTTGAAGGATTTTAAACCCTGAGACTATTTAAGACCTTTATTTTATGACTACATTTAGCAAAGTAAAAAACCATTTGGAGTAGAAAAACATGGGAAATTAGTTAAGTGTACTGCAACAATCTATGCAATAGATAATGAGGCTCTCTAGTAAGATAAGAGAAGTAAAAATGAAAAAGATGGGGAAAGTGTGAGAGATTAACATAGGAGGTTAACTTGGAAATTTTTCAATGTGTGTCCTCTGGGAAAGAGATGAGCCAAAGACAGTGGTGTTGATGTTTTAAGTCTGCAGGATTGAGCAGAAGGTGTAGATTATTTCAACGACTTTAATATCAAGGAAAGTAGTTTTTGAAACAGAAGTTAAAAGGACTCCAGAAAAACTGAAGTCAAATTCCGTGGAAGATGTTACTAATTATCTACAAGAAGAAATAGACATCAATTGGCCAGGAGCAGTGGCCCACGCCTATAATCTCAGCATTTTGGGAGGCCGAAGTGAGCAGATCACCTGAGGTCAGGAGTTCAAGACCAGCCTGGCCAACATGGTAAAACCCCGTCTCTACTAAAAATACAAAAATTAGCCAGGTGTGGTGGCATGCACCTGTGGTCCCAGCTACTTGGGAGGCTGAGGCACAAGAATGGTTTCAACCTGGGAAGTGCAGGTTAAAGTGAGTGGAGATTGTGCCACTGCACTCCAGCTTGGGCAACAGAATGAGACTCCCATCTCAAAAAAAAAAAAAAAAAGAGTTGTGCACATGTACCCTAGAACTTAAAGTATAATTTAGAAAAAAGTCATTAATTGCAAAAAGAGAATTAATTGTTATCAAAAAATTTTATTTATAAAGGATAAATCTAAATGAATTTTTAGCATTTCATTTTTGGAGACATTAAAGGGATCCAACATTTAACATCATGTTATATTAAGATAAAGGGTTTATGCATACCATACTTAGTATAATATATAATATACATTTTAACAAGAATTAATATTGGAAAGTGGACAACAGTAGTTTCTGCAGACACTTCTAAGTCTTAGAGTGCGTAATCCCCTTTCCCCAGAAAAACTCTTCAAACTAAAATCATAGTATTTATGAGAAACACTGATAAGTGTCCAATTTAAGGTTGTTTTAATATATGGGATATGTTGTCTGCATTAGGATAGTGAGAAGCCAGGGCTCAGTGGGCAATAGGGAGGATTCAAATGTTTTGGCAGAGAAACTGCTTTAAAATTTGCTTCTGGAATTTCTTATCTTGCTATGATTCCAGTATCCTCCCACTGAGCAAACAGTAGAGTTAACTGCACCGTGGGGACATCACCTCCTTCCATCCCAGGGGATTCGTTATCTCAGATTGCAAATTCTTAAATGCAGCAAATCCTCTAATCATTTCTTTCTTGAATCCGTAGAAGCTATTTTGCTAGAAAAAGTACCAACTAATGACTGAATCTGAGTTCACTAAGTGACTGTTAGGCAAATGGGCACATCTGACAGGTCACATTATAAGGCTATTAATATGTAATTTTGACTGGTCATCTATGTACATCAACAGCTTTGTTAGTGTAAAGGTATTGTGTGGCTTTTCTATATGAACTAATGAATATGTTAACATAAATTATTTTCTGATTAATACATTCAATTTGCATGAGCACAATTCTTGGTATGAACATTATATCATATTATAATTAAGATTGTATTTTAAAATTCATAATTGGCAAGAAATGACTAGGTTGTCTTTTCTATTTGAGAGAACTATCCAAAAAAAAGTCTTTAAATATTTAAATGATAGTCAGTATACCAAGTACTTTAACAAACATCTTGCCTGAAACAAAGATTTTACGGCTGAAGGAAAAAAGTTTGAGATGCATTCCTTTTAAAATATTTATAATAAAGGATTTTCACATGATCTATTGTCTATGAAACTCCTTTGAATAGTTCTATCTATGCATTTAACTATGCCTTTAACATAAAGTTACTACTGAATTATTCATTGTTTTAATTACTATCTTAAAAAATCTGAAAATGGGACATACTAAAATGCTTTTGAACTCATTATTTGGCTGTAGTCAATTGTCAGCTCTTATTAGCAGTAATTTATAACCTGATTTTTTTGTGATCCTATTCCAAAATGGTTCTATTGGTGAAAATGGCATAGACTTTTGTTCTACCCCTTTTGTTTTGCATTAACTGTGAAAATCAAAAATCAAATATTATCTTCTCTTTTCCACTGTCCTTCTGCCTAAAATATGCTTTCCTTTCTTTCTGGCTGAAATGTTGCAGGACCATTTTATTTTACTTTATTTAGTTCCGTTTTCCTTTTACTTCACATATAATTGTACATACCTATGAGACACGATGTGATGTTTTGATACACATATACAATGTGGAGAGACCAAATTAGGGTAATTAGCATATTCATCTCCTTGAATATTTATCGATTCTTTGTGATGAGATCATTCAAAATCCTCTTTTCTGCCTATTTTGATATTTTGATGTTCTGCCTATTTTATTATCGTTAACAACAGTCACGCTACGGTGCAATGAAACACTACAACTTATTCATCCTAACTCTAACTTTGTATCCATTGATCATACTCTCCTCACTCCCCTCTTCACGCTACCCTATCCAGCTCCTCTGGTAACCACTCTTCTACTCTCTACTTCCATGAGATCAACTTTTTTAGGTAATAGGACCATTTTAAATAGGCATATTATACTTTGCTACTATTAACCTAGAAGCTGGAGTAGAGACTTTATCTTTTAGTAGCGTAATGAAGTCATGAACGAAAATTCAGTATAGTTCATTGCACTAGCTGATTTAGAAGGTTCTGGGATGTATTTTGACTAATGGGAAAACCGAAGTACCACTTGATCCCAATACATCTCTCAATTTTCTCTGTGATTCACATTCAATTATTCCTGATATGAGATCGATTTCCCTGCCTCAATGCTTATTACTAACCTGTGCTGTTGCTGATACCAAGACACTCAGAGAGTTTCATTCTCCCTCATCCTCTGACGAGTTTCCATTTACATGATCTGTGAGTGTCTGTGTGTGAAGGGGTTGAGGAAGCGGTGTTAACCTTCCCCAGGGAGATCCCCCTGCCAGGTAACACATTTATAGGGGGCATGGAGTCTCTTGTAGCTAGGATCCCAGAGGTCTATGACAAGAGTGAGCTGTCCCGCAGTTCCCTCATTCACCAATTTTCCAGGAGCCATCCCACCTGCAGAGTTCCCAGCTTTCTGTCTCTACAGCCTTAGCTTCAGCTTTGCCTCTTCACACTCAGCATTTTCTTTCCTAAGTTCTGTCCAATTTATGCTGATTTACTCAATAATTTGGTCTCTTTCAGTGAAAGCGGTGCTTCCTGGCTGCATCTAGTTGGACATCTTGTTCCTTTCCATCTGGGTAATACATTTTTCATACATGCTTTGTTTTGACATAATTTTAGCCTTACTGAAAAGTTGCAAAGATGGCATGGAGAATTCTCAAATACCCCTCACCCAGTTTCACTTTCCCTTAATGTTACATTTCTCTGGTTTATTTTTCAAAATCAGGAAACTAACATTGGTATGTTACTATCACCAAAACTCCAGACTATCTTTGGATTTCAGCAGGATTTTCTTTAATGTTCTTTTTTTGTTGCAAAATTCAATCCAGAACACTCCATTGCATTTAGTTGTCATGTTTCAGTTTCCTGAATCTGTTTTCTTGTTTTTCATGATATTGATAATTTTGAGTACTGCTCAGGTATGTTGTAAAATGCACTTCAGTCATGGTTTGTCTGATATTTTCTCATGATTATGTTATGGGATCCTTGGGGTATCGCTTCACCAACAAAAACCTCTGTCACTAGTGGCACCTATGCCCAAGTTTTCCTCAGGTCCACTGGCCCACTCAGCCTGGCAGGCTGTGCTCAGCTCACACTACCAGCCTGGATCCCATACCTGCCAAAGGCAAGTGGAGCAGCGAGGCATGTATGAGCAAGAAAGTGTGGGGTCCAGCTACTGCACACAGCCAGGCATGCTTGCTGTGGCAGGGCAGGCAATTCCAGGCACCAACACAGGCGCCAGCTCCCTGCAAGGCTGCAGCTGGACCAGGTGTACTGCAAGCAGCTTCCATGGCTGATACTGCGGAATGCAGTGGTGCCCAGAAACTTAGCGATGCCAGGAACCACAGAGCCCAAAGAGGGTGTCACAGCCCTGGCTCAGGGAGCTCTTAGGTCTGGGCTCCCTAAAGGGCAGCAGCCCTTCACTCCTTTTTGTTGCCTGCAATGTGGTGAGTGAGGAAAGGGCATGTTTCAGCCCTATTCGTGTGACGGCTCTTTCAGCCACGCCATTCGGTGGGCCCCAAGTTCTTGTCCTGCACTCAGGAAGAATGAGGTATGCGGAAAGTGGAAGGTGAGTTAGGTGAAGAGGAGCTTTTCTGAGCAATATAATAGCTCAGAGGAGACACGTAGTGGGTAGCTCCTCTCCACAGCCAGGGTGTCCTGACCAGTGTTCAGCTCTCAGCAGAGAGGAGACCCTGAGGTGGATAGCTCCTTTCACAGCTGGTCGTACCATTGCCTTTTCAGTCCTCAGCAGAGAGGAGACCTTGGGTAGGTAGCTCCTCTCTGCAGCTGGTTGTCTTGTCATCTTTTTTAATCTGGCTGAGTCCGGGAGTCAGAGGAGAGGAAGTAGGTGCTGATTGGCCCTTGGGCAACCATGGGCAGGCCCAGAAAAAGCATCATAAATTCCCGCTCCAGTCTGCGAGACTAGCAGCCCGGCTCTCAGACTTCAACCTTCCCTGAGTTGAAGGTGGGGCCTCACCAGAGACCCATCCCTCTCTGTCCAGAAGCCTGTCTGCCTCCTGCCACTGTTCATGGCACCCAGGCTGTTCCTGCCAAGGGGCACCTGCAGGCCAGGGCCAAGCTTCCCTCAGTACCTCCCCAGCCTCCCTTCCTTGCTTACTGGTGCCCAAAGTCCAGAGGGGGGCTGAGGTAGCAGGAGGCTGCTGTGTCAGCAATGCCCCAAGCATGCACACACCAGGCCAGGTTGCAAAAGCACCAGGGTTCAACCTCAACTCTGCTCCAAGATCAGAGCTGGTGCCGGGAGCAGGCAGAGGCCAGGCAGCAGGAGCAGGCACCTCTGAACCTGCACAGGGGCAAGGGACCTTTCCCGGGCCCCCAAAAGTGTGGAGATGCCCGGATCCACAGCCACAGCTTGGGCACCTGAAACTGCACCCAGGAGGGCAGGGCTCCTGGCACCCAAGAGCACAGGGATGCCCAGGTTTGTAGCCACAGCTTGAGCAGCTGCAGCTGCACCAAGGACGGTGGGGCTTCTGCCCTCTCCCGACCTCAAGAGCACAGGGATACCTGGGTCCACAGCCACAGCTGGGCAGCTGCAACTGAGCCTGGGGAGCTCAAGGCTCCTGCCTGCCAATTCATAAGGGGTGGGGGCTTCCCCTTGTTCCCAGCTCTTGCGGGTTCCATCCAACGCACAGCCCCACCTGCACCTCTCCCACTGCAGCCAGCGTCGTGGCAGCAGCCACTGCACACAGGCCGCAGCTGCCATCAGTTGCACTGGATCTTTGAATTTTTGAAGAGGTGACCACAGAGGTAAAGTGCCCTTTTTTATCCCATCAGAGCCGAGGGTACATAATATCTACATGGCATCACTGATGGTGCTGAGTTTAATCACTTGCTTAAGGTAGTGTTTGCACTAAATAAAACTTAAACTTACAGTTGTTACCTTTCCATACTCTATTCCTTGGAATACAGTCACTGAGTCCAGCCTACACTTAGTGAAGGAGATCGTGAGCTCCACCCGGGGAAGTGGGGACTATTAATAGACTAGTAAGGAAGATTTCTCTCTTCTTCTCCGTTTATGTATTTATTCAGTCATTTATTTGTAACAGTATGGACAGTTACTTTTTATACTTCAGGTTATAATCCAGTGATATTTTATTTATTTTGTTGTTGAAAGTGCTCCAGCTTTCCCCATTGAGAGCTCTTTCAAGCTGGCTGCTGGGTCCCTTGGACAGGTCTTCATCCTTTTGTTATCCTTTTCTCTTTAGGGCCCCTCCTTGATTTCCGGTATTACTGGTTCTTCTCCTCCAGGCTTATCTTATATATTTTTTCACCAGCCTTAGAAATATCTTAGAATCAGACATTTCCCTAAGGATCTCTGGTTCTTTTCACTGGAAAATGGCATTAGAAAACATTATCTGAGTGTGACATGTGCACATTGCTGTGAGGGTAACGTTGTTTCTAGGCTATTTCACCAGAAAGGGCGAGGCAATGTGTGTCTACACAGTAAGCCCTGAACACACACATATCTGTGATTGTTTCTATATTTGTCCATCGGTGTGTGTGGCCACGTGTATTTGTGCTTGTGTTTAAATATGAGGTCATAGTGATAACTGACTGTGACACAGTCCCTCATGATCATTCTGGCCTTCCTTTCTTGTTTATCTGTAACTTCTCATACCAACAGTGAGAAACCTGGATGCCACTGTTCATCTTTTAATATTTTTGTTCAACACTAGTATGCGTGTGAAGCAATTACAAAATTAGCTGTACCCACATGAGAAAAAAAAATTACCATTTAGAATACAGTATTTATGCACAGGACACTTTTCTCTTTAGCCTGACATTTTTTAATCAAAATATTATTTCTCAAAATAACCAAGGTCAGTATTTACTTCTTCTCTACCCTTTTCAGGGTAGTTAGTTTACACATTTATATAAAGTGGATTGATTTGTCACTGTCTGCATACCTTTCCAGGAGCTTCCTGCATCTTGGTGATATTTTTGCTTGTTTATTTGCATGTATTTGAGTGCAATTTTGTGACACACTTCTTGGGGATTAACAAATCATAGACTTGTGTATTACTAGTGCAGTACCATACAAGATAACTCCATCATTTAAAATGTCCCCTGTGTGTATTCTTTGTAATCAATTAATCTCCCCCACACGAAGCCCTGGATACCACTGGTGTGTTTCCATCCCAACAGGTTTTTTTTACCAGATGTCTCAAGAATGAAATCATACAATATTCAGACTTTGAAGCCTGACTTCATTCATTTACTAAAATACACTTAAGGTATATTCGTGTTGTTGCATGTATGAGTAGCTCATTCCGTCCCATTGGTCAATAGTATTCATTGATCAATCAATTTCCACACAATCATAGATCATTGTGTGGATATACCCAAGATTGTCTTTCCCCTGTTGAAGGGCATGGGTGGCTTACAGTTTTGAGTAATTATGAATAAAACTGATATAAACATTTGCATACAAATTTTTACATGGACGTAAGATTTAATTCACTGGGGTAAATACTTAGGAACAAGATTGTTAAGTCATATGGCAAGACTCTATTAAACTTTATAAAAATTGCCAAATGGACAAATTAGTTGCACCATTTTGCATTTCTACCAAATCAAAGAGAGTTTCCCTCACTTTGCATTCTTTCTAGCATTTATTATTTTCAATGCTTTTGTTTCAGTGACAAAGGAATTGGTAAGAATTTATTTTCAATATTGTTATATGAGTATTTTCATAATACTTTAATTTTGTATCTCGGTTTACAAAGCCTTAATATTGACTGTGTAGCTTTTTATAGGAAAAAATACTCACATCTGGACTTTCATATAGATTTTCTTAAATCGAAGAGACTTCCTTCAGTCAAGTTAACTGTAAATCGATTATTACAAGCTTCTTTAAATGCGGGAAATCATGTCTTTAATAAGAACAGGACACTTTTTTCATTTTTTCTCTAAGAATTTTGTGGGTTTTTTTTTTTCTCTGTCTATCACTTAATGTGTATTTGAAAACTTTCTAATTAACTTTTTCTAGTACAAATAATCCATGAAACTATTCCATTTTCTCAATACAGTGTAGAAATTACTTGAACATTTGGCTAAATGTTTTGAACCTTACTTTCAAGCTATATTTTTGTACTAGAAAAATGCTTAATTCATGCTGAATATGTTCAGTGTGATTTTTAAGGGTTCATGATTCAATGTTTTTCATATAACCTAATTTATGTTTTACTTCTCTCTCCATGAAGAGTCTTTTAAGAGGCCAGGCATGGTGGCTCATGTCTGTAATCCCAGCACTTTGGGAGGCCAAATTGGGAAGATTACTTGAGGTCAGGAATTCAAGACCAGCCTGGGCAACATGATGAAACACTGTCTCTACTAAAAATACAAAAATTAGCCAGAAGTGGTGGTGCATGCCTGTAATCCCAGCTACTCAGGATGCTGAGGCAGGAGAACCACTTGAAACCAGGAGATGGAGGTTGCAGTAGTCGAGATGGCACCACTGCAGTCCAGCCTGGGCAACAAAGCAGAACTCCATCTCAAAAAAGAAAAAAAAAAAAAAAAAAGCATTTTCAGAAGCATAAACAAATTTCCTCCAATCCCCTTCGACTGAACGTTGATTGGTATTCATTCTGATTTGATCCAGTTCTAAGTCGCAGCATCCATTTTATCTTCTCCAAGTATAGTAGGGAATATTCATTAATTGTTCACTCAAATATTTGGTTTGATTTCTTATCACTTAGCACTTAATCCAAAGATATAAATATCTTTTTGCCCAGTGGTAAACTTGTCATCCAATCCTTGGGCTTATTTTGCAAACAGGTTAGGTTTTTCTCAAGATTGAAATGCTCATCCAAACCTTATTTTATTGCTGTCTTAAGTGAGGATTTTCTCTTTTGACATAGTTTTAAGGTTATTTTGGCATCAGATTCTCACCATTTAAAAGACTTGAACACATCTTCCAGTGACTGAACCCATATTCTAAATCTAGCTATGAATGTAATTCATTCTGAAGTGTTTATTTTTTTGTTTGTTTGTTTGTTTAAGATGGAGTCTCGCTCTGTCGCCCAGGCTGGAGTGCAGTGATGCAATCTCGGCTCGCTGCAACCTCTGCCTCCCAGATTCAAGCGATTCTCCTGCCTCAGCCTCCTAAGTAGCTGGGACTACAGGCCCCCACCACGCCCAGCTAATTTTTTCTATTTTTAGTAGAGACAGGGTTTCACCGTGTTAGCCAGGATGGTCTTGAACTCCTGACTTTGTGATCCACCCGTCTCGGCCTCCCAAAGTGCTGGGATTACAGGCATGAGCCACCACACCCGGCCCCATTCTGAACTTTAAGATGTTCTTTTTTTCAAAAGATGACACATACATGGCCAAAAAACATATGAACAAATGCTAATCATAAGACAATTGCAAATTAAAACCACAATGAGGTATAACCTTATGCCATTCAAAATGGCTATTATTAAAAAATCAAGACCAAAAAAAACAAATTTTACCAAGGGAAAAAAAAAAATGAAGACCTTCCCATGACCAGTTGCAAAGAGCCAAGAAATGTACATACTGAATCCTCACCTTCTTGTTTTAAAGAGTTCAGATATCTATAGGTAGGAAAAATTGCCTAGTGATTAAGAACACACTATGAAGTTAGAAAGCCCAAATTTGAATCCAAGCTTCATCACTTACTAGTTCTGTTGTGGTCAGTTTTCTCATGCAGACAATAGAGACTATGCTATTATTGTTGCCTCCCAATAGTTATCCCATCTCTCCTACATTGTGTAGCGTGTGCTTTGGATGAAATTAACCCCACTCCCAGTGCAGGGACAAGAGTGACTTTATTTTAAATGCTAAGCTTCCATGTAACTTCTGAATAACCCCAAGTCCCAAGTCCAGGAATGCCTATCAGATGTTAAGTTGATATATTACTCTTTATGTAGGAACATAAAATCACTGTAAGTTTCCTGCAAAACAACCCTTGACGCTGTTGTAGGAAGCATAGTCCGTGGCACCTGTAGGTACCTACACCTTTCTTTCAGAGCAAATATGTTTTCCTCAAAAGCCCTAGATCTGGAGGACTGCAGTGCAGAAATCTAACTATGTTGTGGCCACCCAAGACAACATATATGTCTGTAAATTCCTTTGGTAAATCACCCCAAACCAACAAGCTAGATTTGTCTGCCTCCTTCTTTGATTTATCTGCTCTTTGTGCATTTGAGGGATGGCTTTGCATATATGGCCCTTTCACTGAAAACCTGGCTTCAGAAGTGGCCCCTGATTAATCCCAGCCAATCATTGCATTTTTGCCCCTTGTCCCAATCATGTTGCCAGGAATGTGCAGACAACTCATGCTTCAGTATGAAGCTCTGTATAAAGAGCCATTTTTGCTCATTGGTTATAGGATGGTATCCATCCTCTTGAATGTGAACAAGGAAGCATATAGGCCTGATTATTGCTGACAATATTTCGTGATTGTGAGGGGAATCAACTTGATGACAAATCCAATACATGGAAGAGGACACAGCTGAGGAAACTGCAGAGATATTGGTCCAGAGCACTGATCAAACTGTGCCTGAAGCCCACACTGCTGCTGAACTTTTTGGTTTTATAAGCAATAAATCCCCCTTATTTGTTAAAAATAATTATTTTGTTAAAGTAAATGGCCTGTACTCTTCAAAACTATAAGGCACATTAAAGACACAGATAGACTGAGGAATAGTTACTAATTAAAGAGGAATAAGAGATATCACACTGCCAACTTATGATCCTGGATTAGATACTTTCTTTGGAAATATTCTTGTGACAACCTAGGGTACATGTGCATTATACTCTGTAATATTTTAGAAAAAACTTTAAATGCATATTAATATTAGTATAAAGTGAGAATGATAAACCACCCATGTTGAAATGCTTACATTGTTCAAATCTGGTGAAGCTCAGTGTTAAGTCTTTCTACAATTTTTGTAACTTTTCTGTGAGTTTTTTGTGATTGTTGGATGATACTTGGTATATAATCACTTGTATTTGAAAGTTATGTTTGAAATCATGTAATGTTTTCACAATATATGATCACTAATCACCTTTCCAGCCTCACATATGTAAAACAGAAGATATGAACCTGAGCCACATAGCAGAGTAGAGACGGAGTGTACCTAGGCTGGAAGCCAGAGCTTGGAGCTTCTTTCTGTGGTTACCTGGATGACATATTTATGCCAATAATCCTGTACTGCATAGTTAAAATAAGGAAAGATATTTGAGCATGTATGTAAGAATATGCTACACAGCAATAAGTGTAAGATATAGTAGACAAAGACTGGGAGACATCTGTCTGAATGGGGAGGAGAAATTTACAGGGTGAAAAAAGCTCATGCTTCAGTGCAGTTAACCTTCATTCCTATCTGGGAAAAAGCTGGCTTCACTGTTAGTTCTTCAGTAAAGTTGCTTGCGGCACAAATTCATGTGTACTTTGGAAATCCCAGTTCACAAACGTTTTCATAAGGTTTAGGGCTGACAAGGGGAGCATCTCAGGGCTTCTACTTTGCCTTCAGTGTTGTTGACATAGGAGTGGTCCTCCAAAGCTAAAAAGGTATTGCCCTTACCCTGTTTTTTTCACATACAAGTTGCCAGAAGTTATGCAAGCCACCTGTCTTTTTCCCTTCAGTTTGATAAAGTGAGAAAACTCATTCCTGTTGTCCTATCTGTGATAAACCTGCATAAAGTTTGTTCAACTGGTTTGAAAAATACAAAACAATAAAAACAATAATATCTGTGTCAATCTTTGGTGGAATTTTTGGTAAGTGATCTATTTCTCAGATTACAAATTAAATAGCACAGGCTAATATGGCTAGGATTCAACATTAGATATAACCTCCCAAAAGAAAACAAAAAGTCTATACATATAAAAGAAAATGTATATGTTTTGTAAGAGAAAAAGAAGAAAAGAGCACAGAAAGTTAAAAATAAAAAAAAAAGAAAATTTAGATAGTGAGAAGTGATATCAGTAAAATGGCAAAATAGGAATTTCCAGTGCCAGTTGGCCCCCCAGGTCAGACTCTGTAGCCCCAAGACCCATGCCAGTACCCAAGGACCTAGCCTCCAGACCAGTACATATAAGCTGGGCCCCACAAACCCAGACTCCAGACCAGCCTCCAAGGCAGTAAGTTCTGCTCTAGCACCAGGTCAGGTTGGTCCCCCCCCACTGCTCGAGGCTCCAGTGGACCTAAAGTCCAGGTCCACACCAGTAGATATCACCTCATACCTGACACCAGTTAGAATGTCTATTATGAAAAAAGACAAAGGATAACAGGTGTTGAGAAGAATATGGAGAAAAGGGAATCCTTATACACTGTTTTTGGAAATGTACATTAGGACAGCCATGATGGAAAACACTGTGAAGGTTCCTAAATAAGTTAAAAATATTACCAAACAGGGTGGCTTACAACTGTAATCCCAGCACTTTGGGAGGCCGAGGCAGGCGGATTACCTGAGGTCAGGAGTTTGAGACCAGCCTGGCCAACATGGTGAAACCCCATCTCTACTAAAAATACAAAAATCAGCCGGGCAAGGTGGCACACACCTGTAGTTCCAGCTACTCGGAAGGCTGAGGCAAGAGTGTCACTTGAGCCCGGGAGGCAGAATTTGCAGTGAGCAAAGATTCCACCACTGCACTCCAGCCTGGGTGACAGAGTGAGACTCTGTCTCAAAAAATAAAATTAAATTAAATATATAAATCAGAAATAAATAAAAATAGAACTACCATATGATCCATTTGTATACGTTCTAGGTATATATCCAAAAGAATTAAATCATTATGTTGAAGAGCTGTCTGCACACCCATTTTTATGACAGCAAATTCATAATAGCCAAGGTATTAAATCAATCAATGAATGAGTGAATAAAGAAAGTGTAGTATATATAAAATAGAATACTATTCTGCCTGAAAACAAGAAGCAACTCTTAATATTTTCAACAACATGGCAAACCTGAAGACATTTTGCTAAGTAAAAGGGCACAGAAAAATAAATACTGCATGATCTCACATGTGAAATCAACATAAAGTGAATTCATAGAAGCACAGAGTAGTCTAATGATATTTGTCAGGGGTTAGGAGTAGAGAGAAGTAGGGAAAATGGGGAGATGTTGGTCAAAGAGTACAAAGTTTCAGTTGGAAGGAACAAATTCAAGAGATCTAGTCTACAATATGATGACTATAGTTAATAGTACTGTAATGCACACTTGAAAATTGCTAAGATAACAGGTCCTAAATGTTCTCACCACAAAACAAGCAAGTATGTGAGTCAATGATCTGTTAATCAGCTTAAATAATAATTGCATAATTATGCATATGTCAAAATATTATACTGTATATCATAAATAAGTACAATTTTTTGACTTATCCTTAATAAAAATGGGGGGTGATTTTAGTAGGTGAGAAACTAGGATGCTACAGGAAGTGTTCCAAATCATAAAATTTCCATAGTAGAAATTTCCATAGTAGAAAATTTCCCCCAGACAACCGGTCTTGCTCCCGACCTTTTGCAGAATCTTCTCACTCCTCCCGAGCTCCCTTCCTTGCGCCCGTCCCGGCAAGGGACGCGTCATGCCCAGCCCCAGGCCGCGAGGCAGCCCGCCGCCCGCTCCCTCGGGCGCTCGGGTCCGGTCTCCGCGCTCGGGCCGCCCTCCGGCGCCTAGATTCCCCACCGGCCCGAACACGCCCCGCGCTCCCAGACGCTTCGAGTCCCCCTTCTCTGTCGAGGCCATCCTGGCGAGGCCCGACCCCTGCACGCCGGCGGCCTCCCAGCCGTCGGGCTCCGCCTGCGCCCACCCGGCCTTCTGGACCGCTCCTTTCCGGTGCGCCGCCCCGGGCCTGCCCTGGGCGTGCCCGGCATCGTGGTTGCCCGCCTACCTGAGCGTGGGTCTCTACCCTGTGCCAGGGCCGCGCATGGCTCCCGTCTGCGGCCTGCGGGGCTTCGGCGTCACAGGGTTGGAGCTGGCTCATTGCTCAGGACTCTGGGCCTTCCCAGACTGGGCCCCAACGGAGGACCTAAGGGACACTGAGAGACAGCAAGAGAGAGTCCGAACTATGTTTAACTTGGAGCAGCTGCAAGAGTTGGAGAAAGTGTTTGCAAAACAGCACAATCTGGTGGGGAAGAAGAGAGCCCAGCTGGCAGCTCGGCTCAGACTTACAGAGAACCAGGTGAGAGTCTGGTTCCAGAACCGCAGGGTCAAGTATCAGAAGCAGCAAAAGCTGAGGGCAGCGGTTACATCTGCCGAGGCTGCCTCCCTGGATGAGCCTTCCAGCAGCTCCAACGCCAGTATCCAAAGTGATGATGCCGAGTCAGGAGTAGACGGCTGAGGACTGGGACAGAGGCCCTAGCCAGGCTGCCTGGGCTAGTTCCTCCTGGGGGTACCCACTGGAGCTCCCTGCCTCACACTTCAACAAAAAGCCTCCTCAACCAGAGGAATCTGAGCTGTCAAGCAGGGACCCCCTTTTCTATACTGATTTCTGGAAACTGGAATAATGTAATAATTGGAGGCACAGATTCTCGCCTTCAACTATGTCCTTGGCCAACCTATGGAACTTCCGAGCCTTTTTTCTTTATATGTATAATGGGTGCATTCATAACTTAGACCACCCAGGGGTGAGAAGATGTCTGTAAAGCAATAATGTGCCAGGCACAGTGAAAAAAAAAAAAAAAAAAAGAAAATTTCCATAGTAGAGTTCAAAGGGCTAAGCTATGTTCTTTAAGTTTTTAAAAATGTGTTTTAATGTGATGTTTTACCCTATGTGGTCCCAATTGTTTGCTAAAAGTTATTTTACATACACGATTCTTGGTTCTTCATTTCTTGGGTAAGCTTAAGGACAAGGGCACATGCCTCATATTTTTCATGCCTCTTTAGAAATAAAGGAAGAGTCACAGATGCAGAAGGAAGATAAAGTCAGCAGAATCAATGCAATTGCAAGTCACACTAGAAATTGGAGGGAAGTTCCGAGATGCGTTTTTATTTTTATAATTTAGGAAACCGTGTGTGAATCAATCATATCTAAATTTCACAGGCCTCAAAAGCTACAGCTGACATTTGAGTTATAGAGAAAACTCAGGGATTGCAAGTATGTTACTTTATAGTGAATTCTCCTTTAGTCATTTTTCCTAAAGGACTATGACTGTCAGTTTAAATTGCTCTAGGTATAGCACTATTATTTCAGATGAAGATGGTTGACAATAATATATAGAACAAAATAACAACTTCTATGAAATATATTTATTCATTTGAAACACATATATTGGCATACATAATATACTTATTAACCATAAATATTCAAATTAGATCAAGCTTTAAAGTAAAAGTAAACTATCATTTTTCCATATGACAGCTTGTATCATAAAATTTTTCCAATACATTTTCACATAATTCATTCATACGCCCATTTGCTTCAAGACATTTTCAGAGCCTAGCGCTCTATTTGCCTCAAATGTTCTCCATAGTTCCTTAGGTTATGCAGTTGCTCCAAGCATTTACCTCACCTAAGTGTACCAAACCTATGATGACCATTTCTTTATAAGCTACATAGCTCTGCTTTACCAGCTCCTTTTACTTCCTGTATACTTCTCACTGCCTTGCAAAAAAGAGGGATCTCAGATGCTGACTTCTGCTACACTGCTTCAAAGACTCTCTTGCTACAATTCATAAAACTTATCGTCCTACTATTGATATTGGCTATGAAAGAATATGGACCAAAATTCCTCTCAAAATTTACTATCCAACAAAGAAAAAGCAATGTTGGAGAAAAGGATTTGAAGTATTTTGCTGTGTATTTAACTAAACTAAAGATAGAAGACAAAAGTATTCTGCCCAAAAAGCAAGAAATTAAAAGACATATTGTAGAGATTTTTAAATTGAGAGTATCATCTTTTCATAGGAATTATAACTTCACTTTTATCAAGATTTACAACAAATTTCATGCCTTATTTTCAATCAAGAAAAGTCTGTCTTGGATTCATTAGGTTTGTGCCATGAAAAAACATCGCTATAGATGTTTTATCTTGATTTTACATAGCTGTTTTCTCCACAAGTGAATGGTATTTAGGCTGACTGTGTTTTATTCATACCTGTCACCAGGAACTCCAGGACCTTGTTAGAGTACATGCTCAGCAAGTGCTAACAGAGTGAGTGAATAAAAGAATCGTTGATAAATAAATAGAAGGATGAATCATTGTGAGGGGAGACTCCATTATATTGTGAATATGACATGTACACAGGCTCACTCCCACCCCATTAGTCTCTTCACTGCCCCTCTTACATCTTTGTTTCTGAGGGTGTAGATTAGAGGGTTAAGACTAGGTGTGACAACAGTATAAAAGAGAGCAATGAACTTGCCTTGATCTTGAGAATTTTCTGATGGTGGCTGGAGATATATGCACATGGCCGGAATGAAAAAGAGAGATACAACCATAAGGTGGGCTCCACATGTTCCAAACACTCTCTGAAGCCCAGTGGTTGATTGCATCCTCAGTACAGCCTGGACGATGGCACCATAAGAAGTGAGAATGAGGATGAGAGGTATGAGAACAAAAACGGAGCTTGTGATCATGAGGGTCAGCTCATTGACATGGGTATCAACACACGATAATCGCAGAAGTGCTGGAACTTCACAGAAAAAGTGATCTACTTGGTGGTGTCCACACAGGGGTATCCAGAAGGTGAAGGAGGAATGAAGTGCTGAGTTGGTAAAACCGCTTACCCAAGAAGCCACAGCCAGCAGGTGGCAGAAACGAGGATGCATGAGGACAGTGTAATGCAAAGGTCTACACACAGCTGCGTAACGGTCATAGGACATCACCACCAGTAGGACACACTCTGTGGTTCCCAGTGCAAGAACAAAGTAAAGTTGAATCATGCAACCAGCATAAGAGATGGTTTTTTCTGGGCCCCAGAGATTAACCAGCAACTGAGGGATAGAGCTGGTGGTGTAGCAGAGATCCAGAAATGAGAGGTTTAAAAGGAAAAAGTACATGGGAGTATGGAGATGGGAGTCCAGGTATGACAGGATGATGATGAACAGATTTCCTATCAGTGTCATCAAGTAGAAGATCAAGACAACCACGAAGAGAACTACTTCTAGATGAGGCCAGTTAGAAAATCCAACTAAAATAAAGTACCCCTCAGAGCTAGCATTGACTTTTCCATCATCATTCATTTCCTATTACCCGAGAGAGAAAAAAAAAGTCAGGTAAACTCAAAAAAGAGTAATCAAGTGATCCAAAAACATCAGCACACTTGAATAAAAAATAAAAGCCAGTTTGAAGGGCTTGCCATCATTTAATTGTAGGACAATTTAACCATTAGTAGTAATGAATTTAACAAAAGAAGAATTATAAAGCTCATACTGATATAAAAACTAAAAGAATAAATACATGAAGGGTGAAGATAAAGCTATTCCGTACAGTAGATCCCTAATTAACAAATATAGAAGGGGTGATGGTCTTAAGAAAAACATAAATGATTGCAAAAACTAGTGGATAAAAATTTGATGAGGAGCAGGATATGTACAAATCTAAAATAGTCTACAATATCTCCTCACGAATTTCTTATTAATTTCAAACTGAAAAACAGTGAAGTTTATAGTAGAAAAACCTGGCAGACACCACCATAACCAAGTGGTTTTATTGATCTTAAGATCGCCTGTATTTGCACAACCAACATCATGAGCCTGCTGTGATGATGCTCTGAACAGGACATGATGTCTCTTCAGTGATATTTGTGTTAAACATTCTAATAATGCAGACTAATTCTAATAATGAAGACACATGAGAAAAACTCAAATTGAGAGAAATAACTTGCCTATACAATTCAGAACTATCAAGCTTAAGTAGAAAAACAAAGGGTGAGGAACTGGTCCAGATGAAAGGAGACTAGAGAGACGTGATTTCTCAGTGTACAATCCTGCATTTTTTCAAAAACTAGCTATTAACAAAATTATTGAGACGATTTAAGAAATCTCAGTTTGGACTTGATTTGGGTACTGTGCTGGACTTATGTAAAGTAACATCCTTTTTCTTAGACAAAAAAAAAACACTGAATAAAGTATTTGGTGTAAAGGAACGTGTTATCTCCAACTTACTCTCAACTAGTCCAGAAAAAGAGATGATAGATAGATAGATAGATAGATAGATAGATAGATAGATAGATAGATGATATAACAAAGCTTTGGGGGGAAATGTAAACTAATACTCAATCTGGTTAAAGGGTAAATGTTAGTCTTTTATACTACTTTTTTGCAACTCTTCTCTAAGTTTGAAATTTTACATAATAAAAAAATACAAAATAATTTTTTAATTTTATATTTTATTCAGATGTTTGCCTTATTATAGAAAAATAACTATCAAGTTCTTCTCATTCATTTTAGGGTGACATCTAGGTAAACGGTAATTGAAAGAAATTCCTATACTAGCTAAGGAAGATAATTTCCATAAAACACAAAATCTTTCTTTGTTAATAAACAAGGAACTTTAGTTTTCTTTTCAGCATTTTCAGGTTATTTTCTTAAGTGTGATTGTGGAAAACGTAATCATTGTAACTCCAATAATCTTACACATGGATGGAAAGATATGTTGAAAATATTGAATTTAGTAGTTATTTCAAAATGTTCACCTAAACAAAAAATGTTTAGCTTCAATTAGATAAGAATCTGATCTTCTGATTTGTTTACTTGGACTCAAAATGTATTTCTAAACTGAAAAATTGAATGCAAATAGAGAAGACACAGACACTTGCTCATCAATGTATGGGTATTCATTGTGTGAACTCAGCTAAAACTCTGGGGAGAACAGTGATAGAATACTTTCTAAAGGATGTGTGACTATAACTGAATTTGAAAAGATTCAAACTTTAGGGAAAGGAAGATAAAAATTCAGTGAGAAAACAGAGAAGGAAGGAAAGGTGGGAGGGAGGGGCAGGAAAATGGAGAAGAGCCTGAGTGAAGGTCTTAGAGTTGCAGGTGTGTCTGTCACAGGGTTCACAAAGCTGAACCACATGGCCTGAAGCAGCTTTCTACATGATGTATTTTTCTCTAGGACAATAATTTAGATAGTATATAAATTCTGAGCATGAGCTATAATTAGTACATATTTATTCTCCAATTTAGAGAGTTCTGAATATTTAGTGAATCATTAAGTGGCTGTTCATCATTTAATACACTGCGCCCAGTGAATCTCACGTTACTTTTTTTGTTAAAAATAAAATAATATCTTACAAATAGTTATGACTCCTAGGTGATGCTTTTTCTCCAGTGAGTTTTCAGTCTTTCACACAAAAAAATAATACTTACTTTTGTTATATAGTTATTGTGTCAGGCATAGTAAAAGGGATAAATATCCCTTTTACTCTGAATTCTTTATCCCTTTTTCTCTGAATTCTTCGCTTCTTCCAGCTTTGCTACATGCCCTCTATTTCATTACTCCCACAGTCAGTTATTTTTCTTATACCTCCCAATTGGCTATGGCACAGGAAGAAAGAAATCGTTGTGGAGCCACCTGTGATTGCCTCTTTTGGGGGTCTCTTAATCGCTCCTGTTTTATAAATGCAACTCCTGAAAAAGATGTCAAGAGTAGCGAACTGGTTGAGTTTCAGCAGAAAAGTTTGGAACATTCAGTTTGGTCCCAAGATTAAAAGATTGACTTCAGACCCTATTAATAGACTTGGTAATGTAAATAATCATTAGCCAGTTGTTACACTCATCTAGATTACTTTCAACTACTTAGAAACCATCCAGGAAAATCAGTCTGCACATTGTTTTAAAAGAAAATTTTAAAAACTACAGCTGAATCAAAAAATAGCAATAGTCAAAGAGTAAATCGTGAAGATTACTTCACTTAAAGGTCATAGCCCTAGAGGGAAGATGAAAATTTTCCAAGAGATTTTCAAAAATTTCTCTAGAATAGGAGATAATACATCATGATAAATATGAACACAAATGTTATAGTTACTTCCTCTCATGCAGATATAATTTTCTTTTTTCTTATAGTTGCCTCGATAATTTAGTACATTAACTAAAACAAGAGGCAGCTGTGAGATATCTTTGCCAATTGCATGACCCATCCTTCAGCAGTCTTACATAGGGAGGTTAGAATGAGATATGAGATAAAAAAGAAAAAAAATTACCAGATGCAAGTAAGGAAAAGGTAGGAATTTTTCTGGGTTAATTTTCTTCTTACTGGTGGGGCAGAAAATAAAAGCCTTATCAAAAATTAAAAGCCTTATCAAAAATTTAAGTTATCCTTAACACAAAGAAAGGATAAATGCTTGAGGTGATGTATACTCCATTTAGTCTGCTGTGATTATTACACATTGTATGCCTGTGTCAAAAATACCTGGGTCCGGCACTGTGGCTCACGCCTGTAATCCCAACACTTTGGGAGACCAAGGAGGGTGGATCTCTGGAGCCCAGAAGTTCGAGACTAGCCTGGGCAATGAAGTGAAACCCTGTCTCTACAAAAAATAGAAAGGAAGAAATTATCAAAAAAAAATTCTCATGTACCCCATGAATACATATGCCTAATGTGTACCCACAAAAATTAAAAGTTAAAAGTTGCTTTCATGGACTAGGAATAAATGATCCTCTCTAGTTTTGGAAATCAGGTATAATGGAGGGAGAAAATGACATCTTTTCCCCCTCCCCATGTCACTGGCCAAGTTTTTTTATTCTTATAATATTTCTTTATACTCTTACCTAGTACTTAAGCAGTACTCAAACAATGCCTTTCACTCTGTCCTTCCTGTGTCTGTCCACATTCCTTGTGTATTGTCTTCCCAACTGTTTCCCTCATCATGCACAGACTGATCTGATCTCTGATTGTTATCAGCTTGAAATCACCAACATAAATGCCTACACTTCCCTCATCTACTACATCATTTAGGAAAACAGTCCGAATGTAACTATGACTATCATTGCTATAGAAGAGAAAGCTCTGAGTCTACTAAAAAATTTAGTTTTACCCAAAAGATAAACTTATGAGAGCTTTCAGTGTATCAAGGGATGGGCCTTTATCTCAGAGTCCAATGGGCCCTTTTTGGAAACAAAAGAATGTGACTTGTTTTCCTTGACTGGGGCTACTGGGAGGGTAAATCCCAAAGCGGCAATTAATGCCCTTCAAGGAGTTGTCCTGGTTAGAACAGTTTCTCAGTGATACTCTTGGCATGATGCCACATTGTTGTACTAAGATGACAAGGAATCTATAGTCCAACTATCACTGAGAAAAACGCTTTGAGCTGTATTTACAGGGAAAGGAATGGGTTATCTTGAGTTACCTGAAACTTCTTCCCCAATTCTTCAGTATGGTAGGGGCCAAATTTGAGATGTAGCTTGTCAGGTAGTCTAATTTGGGAATGGGAAAAGGCATGAAACATTTTTAAAAAGGAAATATAAAGACTACATTATACATATTTGTTTTATTAATTTGAATTCTTTAATTGTGTCTAACATCTCTAAAATTCAAGGCCAAGTTCAGCCCTGCAAAGGTGTTAAAAATTACCTTTGAAGACCATTCAAACTATACTCAGAAGGTCACTACCAAACTCAGAAAACTTTTAACAAAATTATTTAATATTTCCAAAATATTGTTATCAAAAATTTCTTTTGATGTCTTGTTAAAAGCTTTGCTGAAATATATTAAAAAGTTAAATTAGCTGTGATAGCTATCTCCATCCCGTGTTTAAAAAAAAAAAAAAAGCACATCATGAGTTTATAAATTAATGAAGATTTTTCAATTGTTACATTGCATCTAGGTGATACCATGTGTACCAAACAAAGTCTCGGTATGAAAATCAAGTCACATTTACAATACAATTATGTTTTAAAGTCAGTAATTTTAAGAGCATGATCAGGTATTTTCCTGTCCACTCATGTGAAGCAACTGAAATGGTCTTGGCTTCAGTAGTGTTGATTGCTGCAAAAACTCAATATGAAAAATATGTAAACATTATCCTCTATGCCTAGTGCATAGTCATTCAATACATGCTAGCTGCTATTACCATTAGAGTGAATTTTAACTTGAACTGATATTTTGACAAGGCATTCTACATTATTTCTTCATCCTTTATTTTAGATATCTAAAATATTAAAAATAAACATCTATATTCCCATCATTCAGAATCATCAACCATAAATTTTGCCATTTTTATTTTCAGCATTTTGAGCACATAAAGTGTCACAGATAAAGTTCATATCCCCTTTAACTGTCACTGTCTGACACAACACTAAATCCAGAGACAATTACCATGAGCTTGGTATATATCACTCCAGTTTACTTTAAAATATATTACATGTTATTTAAGATAAATATGATTAAATAGTCATATAATCATATGCTTAAATTTCTCTGTCTTATTGGAGAAGAATTTAACCAGTGATCCTACAACTTGTGGGGACTAGCAGAATTCAATCAGTTATCAAAATTCAGGAAATGTCTGATATCCTGGTCTGTAGGAGATTGTACCAAGCTCCAATATTTTTCATGTTTTGGTAACTAGACTTGTAGGAGAGTTTTTAGCCCCTGCCAATCTACTGGGTACCAGCAAATATTAACATTTTTAGGTGTGATGTTAGTAACTTGTGAAAATACAGATGGCATAACATGATTTAATTACAGCAAAGTATTTCTAAGGCAGTAACTCTCAACTTTTTTCTCTGCAATACGCACTCAGATAAATAAAACACAGTGAAAGTCACATCTGAGGAATCAAAAGGAATAAATTATAGTAAATGATCTCTGCTGAGCTTCTTTTAATTCGAGTGCTTTGTATGGGAGGAATGTGAATTAGAGTAGATCACAAACTATTAAAGCATTATAGATAGGAAGCTCAGTCGGAGTTGAGGTCTAGAAAATTCACATATACACCATGGAATACTATGCAGCCATAGAAAAGGATGAGTTCATGTCCTTTGCAGGGACATGGATGAAGCTGGAAACCATCATTCTCAGCAAACTATCGCAAGGACAGAAAAACAAACACCGCATGTTCTCACTCATAGGTGGGAATTGAACAATGAGAACACTTGGACACAGGGCTGGGAACATCACACACTGGGGCCTGTGAGGGCAGGGGTGGATGTGGGAGGGATAGCATTAGGAGAAATACCTAATGTAAATGACGAGTTGATGGGTGCAGCAAACCAACATGGCACATGTATACCTACGTAACAAACCTGCACATTGTGCACATGTACCCTAGAGATTTGTTTGACCAAGGACTTGAGTTCAGAATATACGAAGAACTTCAAATTCAACAATAAGAAGACAAATGATGCAATTTTTAAAGTGAGTAAAATATCTGAACAGAAACTACACAAAATAACGTATAAGAAGCATGTGAAAAGCACACAAAATGATGGTCAACGTCGACATCCCTCAATGCAAATTATAGCCACAGGTAACCTAAATTAAGAGGTAAAAAGTATAAAAACTGACAACACCAAGTATTAGAAAGAATGTGAGTTCAGTTGGAACTCTCATACACTGCTGTTTGAAGTGAAAATAGAACAGCCACTTTGAAAACATTTTTGCAGTAGTTCATAAAGGTAATATACACTAAGCATGTGGTCCTCCTGGAGAGGTACAAATAAAAGGTATTTACCCAAATTAAGTGAAAACATGCATCCACACAAACACTTGCGTACAAATTTTCATAGCAGCATTATTCATAATAGCCAAAAATTTTAAATACTCCCAAAGCCCATCACAGATAAATGGATAAATTGTAGCATATTCATATAATGGAGCTCTAACAAGCAATAAAAAGGAAAAAGTAACTGATACATGTAGCAACATAATAAATGTCAAAAACATCACACTAAATGAAACAAGACATACCCAAAGATTACATACTGCAGGATTGCAATTATTTGAAATTCTAAAAATGGAAAAACCAAGTACATTTAGAGAAAATTAATGCTGCCTCAGCCTATGACTAAAAGGGGAGAGTTGACTACAAGACAAAACAAGTTCTTTGGGGAGTAATAGAAATGTCCTATAATCTTGATTGTGGTGGTATTTACACAATTATACGTTTGTCAAACTCACTGAACTAGTCTTTCAATCTGATATTGAGAGACCTGTCTTTGAGACTCAAATTTGCCATTTATTAGTGTGTGCGTTTAGACAAGATTACTTAATCTCTCTGAGACTCAATTTCCTAACCTTTAACGTAGGAACAACAATGTTTATATCTTATTCTTCCTTTGTTTCAAGAGGCTAATAGTCAACAAAGCTTTAGGGTTTCTATGATGACCAAAATTCTAATGAAACAAAGTATATTAATGTGCTTTATAAGTTGTATAGTACTGTTATAGTATAAAGGATTATAATTATACACTTTTTCTGATCGCTTATTAAATCCAATATTTGATGTCTAACAAAAATACAATGAAAAGAAAATATGAAAAAATTCATTGAACTATATACTTAAAATGTGTAGATTTCATTGTACATAAATTATACTTCAATAAATTTGAAAAGAAAAGAGTCTTGTAGATCATGAGAAGCTGGAGTGACACATGACATATTACAAAATGGCAAGATTTCCATGGAGGCAGGAGGAATCTACATTCTCACATTTTGTGAAGTCTGTGTGAGATGTGATGTGATCCCAACAATCCCACTGGGTATTTATCCAAGAAAAATGAAGTAAGTATCTCGAAGAAGTATCTATGCCCCCGTGTTCATTGCAGCATTATACATGATAGCCAAGATGAAGAAACAATCTAAGCATCCATTGATGGAAGAATGGATAAAGAAAATCTGATCTCTCTCTCACACACACACACACACACACACACACACACAGAGAGAGAGAGAGAGAGAGAGAGAGAGAGAGAGAAATATTATTCAGCCAATAAAAAGAAAATCCTGCCATTTGTTATAACATGGATGAACTGGAGGATATTGTGATAAGTGAAATAAACCACACACAGAAAGACAAAAAAAAGTATGATAACACTTACATGTGGAATCTAAAAAATTTGAACTCAGCTAGGAACCGTGGTTCACGCCTGTAAGCCCAGCACTTTGGGAGGCCAAGGCAGGTGGATCTTTTCAGGCCAGGGGTTCAAGACCAGCCTGGTCAGCATGATGAGAACTTGTTTCTACTAAAAATACAAAATTAGCTGGGTGTGGTGGCGGGTGCCTGTAGTCTCAGCTACTGGGGAGGCTGAGGCAGGAGAGTTGCTTGAAGCCGGGAGGCAGAGGTTGCAGTGAGCCAAGATCACACCACTGCACTCCAGCCTGTGAGACAGAGTGAGACCCTGTATCAAAAAAAATTTAAAAACTGAACCCACAGAAACAGAGAATAGAATGGTGGTTGCCATGGGCTGGAGGGTGGGGAGTGGAGGGACAGTCAAATGGTACAAACTTTCTGTTATAAGATGAATACATTCTGGAGATCTAATGTAGATTATGGTGACTATAGTTAATGAAACTGTACTGTATACTTGAAATTTGCTTAGAGATTAGATCTTAAGTGTCCTGACCCTCCCTGCTCCCCCTACACACAGTAGCTATGTGAGATGATGGATGTGTCCATTTGATTGTGGTAATAATTTCACAATTCGGTTTGATTTATATATAATCACATTGTGCACATTAAATATATGTAATTTTATTTGCGCCTCAGTAAAGCTGGAAAAAATAAAATCAAAGTAAATAATTTTTTTAATAATGCTATTCAGCAAAGAACAAGGATGTTAAGAGTTTTAAGCTGTCTTCAATATGTCATTGACTAAGCCAACTAAAGCAAATTAAGCACATATTCTGTTTTGTTTCATTTAATAGCATTGTCTTCCTCCAGGAGCTATGGATTGGTATTTATTTTCAGAGTTTATTGCCAAACTTCTTGTTTTGTTTTTGATTTTTAAAAAGTGAAAGATGTATACAATCTAAAGAGTAATCAGAGTATATTGTTTCTGATTTTTAAAAGCTATCTTAATTTATTAGCATTAACCCCAGTGACAAATTAAGCCATGTACAGACACTTCAACTTTTATCTTAAGTTGCCATTTTTCCCGGCAGAAAGTGCATTTTGTTCAGACAAAGTATGTTATATTTATACATGTTACCAAGAATTTCACAAACTGGGAGAGAGTACACATTCAAACAGATTTAGCTAATGAAGAATGAGTTAATGAATAAATGGACAGAAGAATGAATGAGCCATTTTAAAAAGATATTAGTTTACTGTTCACTGTGACAAGTATGTAGACCTACAGGGTAAATTATATAACTTAGTGTCTTTTCTTTATATATACTTTAAGTTCTAGGGTACATGTGCACAGGTGCAGGTTTTTTACATATGTATACATGTGCCATGTTGGTGTGCTGCACCCATTAACTTGTCATTTACATTAGGTATATCTCCTAATGCTATCCCTACCTCCTCCCCACTCCCCACAATAGGCCCCGGTGTGTGATGTTCCCCTTCCTGTGTCCAACTGATCTCATTGTTCAATTCCCATCTATGAGTGAGAACATGCAGTGTTTGGTTTTCTGTTCTTGCAATAGTTTGCTGAGAATGATGGTTTCCAGCTGCATCCATGTCCCTACAAAGGACACAAACTCATCCTTTTTTATGGTTGCATAGTATTCCATGGTGTATATGTGCCACATTTTCTTAATCCAGTCTGTCACTGATGGACATTTGGGTTGATTCCAAGTCTTTGCTATTGTGAATAGTGCTGCAATAAACATACGTATGCAAGTGTCTTTATAGCAGTATGATTTATAATCCTTTGGGTATATACTCAGTAATGGGATGGCTGGGTCATATGGTATTTCTAGTTCTAGATCCTTGAGGAATCGCCACACTGTTTTCCACAATGATTGAACTAGTTTACAGTCCCACCAACAGTGTAAAAGTGTTCCTATTTCTCCACATCCTCTCCAGCACCTGTTGTTTCCTGATTTTTTTAATGATTGCTATTGTAACTGGTGTGAGATGGTATCTCATTGTGGTTTTGATTTGCATTTCTCTGATGGCAAGTGATGATGAGCATTTTTTCACGTGTTTGTTGGCTGTATGAATGTCTTCTTTTGAGAAGTGTCTGTTCATATCCTTTGCCCACTTTTTGATGGGGTTGTTTTTTTCTTGTAAATTTGTTTGAGTTCTTTGTAGGTTCTGGATATTAGCCCTTTGTCAAATGAGTAGATTGCAAAAATTTTCTCCCATTCTGTAGGTTACCTGTTCACTCTGATGGTAGTTTCTTTTGCTGTGCAGAAGCTGTTTAGTTTACTTAGATTCCATTTGTCAATTTTGGCTTTTGTTGCCATTGCTTTTGGTGTTTTAGACATGAAGTCCTTGCCCATGCCTATGTCCTCAATGGTATTACCTAGGTTTTCTTCTAGGGTTTTTATGGTTTTAGGTCTAACATTTAAGTAACTTAGTGTCTTTAAAAAGTGAACTTCAACCAAAAAATTATGATATGTCCTTTACCATATAATAAACAGTGTTATTCTTTATGTTTACCATTTTTCTTTTCTGTGACTATTTTTAGCTTCATTTAAGGTTTATTCAATAACCAAAAACTTCTTTAGCGTACGTCTTTGCAATACTGCCCTTCTCTTCCTGTACATATCAATGGTCAGTTCATAATTTAGCACATTGTCAGAAATATTTCCAATATTTTTAAAATAATCTCCTTATAATTATTCACACACACATTTATTTATGTTGAAACCACAGTACACAATTTTCATGGAAATAAATATAGAATTGTAAAAGACCAGAGCGGTACTAATCAAAAACTTTATCTCAACATAATATTTCAGTACTAAATATTAAAAAGAGCAACAAATGGGGGACTGAACTATTCCATGTTTTGTAAACTGTTAGACGAAAAACAAATCACAAAGAAGCAGGGAAACCACCTTTCAACATGGACAAGACCCTAAGAAAAACAACAACAGCCAACATGATTTCCCTGTCATATTCCCCACTCCTACCCCATTAGCCTCTTCACTGCCCCTCTTACATCCTTGTTTCTGAGAGTGTAGATTAGAGGGTTAAGACTAGGTGTGACAACAGTATAAAAGAGGGCAATGAACTTGCCTTGATCAGGAGAATTTTCTGATGGTGGCTGGAGATATATGCACATGACTGGAATGAAAAAGAGAGATACAACCATAAGATGGGCTCCACATGTTCCAAACACTTTCTGAAGCCCGGTGGTTGATTGCATGCTCAGTACAGCCCAGGCAATGGCACCATAGGAAGTGAGAATGAGGATGAGAGGTATAAGAACAAAAATGGAGCTCATGACCATGAGGGTCAGCTCATTTGCATGGGTATCAACACATGATAATCGCAGAAGTGCTGGAACTTCACAGAAGAAGTGATCCACTAGGTGATGTCCACATAGGGGTATCCAGAAAGTAAAGGAGGAATGAAGTGCTGAGGTAGTAAAACCACTTACCCAAGAAGCCACAGCCAACAAGCGGCAGAAACGAGGGTGCATGAGGACAGTGTAATGCAAAGGTCTACACACAGCTGCATAACGGTCATAGGACATCACCACCAGTAGGACACACTCTGCGGTTCCCAGTGCAAGAACAAAGTAAAGTTGAACCATGCAACCAGCATAAGAGATGGTCTTTTCCGGGCCCCAGAGATTGTCCAGCAACTGAGGGATAGAGCTGGTGGTGTAGCAGAGATCCAGAAATGAGAGGTTTGAAAGGAAGAAGTACATGGGAGTGTGGAGATGGGAGTCCAGGTATGATAGGATGATGATGAACAGGTTTCCTATCAGTGTTATCAAGTAGAAGATCAAGATAACCACAAAGAGAACTACTTCCAGATGAGGCCAGTTAGAAAATCCAAGTAGAATAAAGAAGTCTTCAAAACTTGCATTTTTTTCCATCATCATTCTTATTTTTCCTGTACCTAAAGAAAGAATCACATAAACTCAAAGTCTGTCCATGCATTGTCAACCACTCACTTGCAAACATATTGGGGAAAAAAGTATCCCAATTCCAGATAGTGTGCACCATTATGGCAGTAGAATTTTTATGCAGTTTCCTTTATATGCTTCATTGAGATATTTTTCCAGCTGTGGATACCAGCAATAGCTTTTCAAGTTACTGAGTTATTTTATATACATCCCTGAGTTAACATTTGGATAAATCAAGACTAAGATATTCCATAATCAGAAAGATAATATTTAAGAAAATAATTTTTTATTTTAAAAAGTTAAATTGGTTTTTTTTGCATTTTCAGACTATTTCCCGTTTTGCAGTTACAGAGAAAGGAATAACTGCAGTCATAATAATCTTACTTATAGATAGAAAATTACCATATTAAAAATCAATTAGGTAGTCACTTTAAAATATTAATATTAACTGAAAAGAAATAATTGGATATGATTATAGAAAGAATTAAACGATATTCATTTATTTATGCTAGCAGTTTATTTCTAGACAAATAAAATAACATGCAAATGAAGGTTTAAACAGACATATGCACACACACACCAACTTATAAAAGTTCACAATATAAGCAAAGCTGATTAATAAAGCAAAATAGAGTAGAGATATCAGTGATAGAATGCTTCCAAAAGTAAATGGGGGTGTAATTATTATTGGAAGAGAAAAAGATTACAGAGTCTAACAAAACCCTAGGGAGGGGTAAGAGAGAAAGGAAGAGTGTTTCGATGCACAACAGTGAAGAGGAGATCTGAATGTGGCATTTGAAATTGAAAGGATGTACAACACAGGATTGTTAGACAGGGATAAGAAGACTTAAACATGGTTTCTAAAACATTTTATATGCTTTAGGCCAATAACTGAACTATACTTTACATTCTGAGTCGCAATTTATGATTTGTATTTCTGGGTTTTCTTCAATATTCCTAAATAGCATTGCCATCCCCCTTCTGCTCCCCTCCTGCCACAGCCAATTCTTCCTCTCATACTCTCTGATAAAATATGACAAAAGACAAATTTATTTATACCTGACTCACCTTCAGTGTTCTGAAAAACTTTTAGCGACTCAAATATTCTAATCTTCACTCTTGAAAAAGATGTAAAGGTTTGCGCAATTAGTTGAGTTACAGCTGGAGAACTAGGAACGTTGAACTTGGGCTAAGTCTGTGCAAATGCTCCAGACAGGTACAAAGATATCTGTACACTTTTCCATATTATTGGTAATGGAATGATTATTACCTTTTGAGAAATCATGAAAAAATTGCAAGAATTTTTTTTTTAATTTCCTTAGGATTAAAGGTAATATTCTGTAAGATACTTGAACTCTAATGCTGATATTTTTGCTAATGCAGGCATAATTTTCTTTCCTAACGCAGCTGCCTGAGTTCCTTACTACAGTAATTAAAAGGTGAAATCTGATATTTTTCTGTTGTATAAACCATCTTTCAGCCTTCTTCCAGAGTTGATAAAAGGGATAGGAAATAAGGGACAAAAAAAAAACTCATGTAGAGACAAGTTTGTAGCTTTGATTTTCTTCTTGGTGGAAAAGAGGGAAATGAAGACCCTATCAAATGTAGCTTCTATGAGCTGTAGAATAAAATACCTTCTCTCTTCTTTTAAATGAAATACTGTAGGGAAAATGGATGCCTGAGTGTCTCTTCTTTCCTCAATTACTACTAAGAGACATTTTCCCAATTCGTGTCTTATTCATTCCTTTATACTATATCTGGTTTGTTTTCTTATTTTAATTTTTCATTGACTAGGTATAATTGTATATATTTATGGAGTACATTGTAATGTTTTGATATGTATATACATTATAGAATGATTATATTAAACTAGTTAATGTATCTATCACTTCACACCCATCATTTTTTTGTAGTAAGAACATTTAAAATCTACACTTCCTGCGATTTTGAAATATGGAAGCTGTCTACCCCTTAAGAAGTGCACCAACTTCTTTCAGTACTGACCCTCCTGTGCTTGTCCCTGTTTCCTGTCACTCTCCTCCTGACCTATGACCTCATCATGTATAAACTGACAAAGGGGCGCTCTGGTTGCTGTACAACCTAAAAACATCAACCTAATTGCCTTCTTATAACGTTTTTGCCAATGTTTTAAATCTAACTATGGACAACAGAGTCTGGAAATAACTGTGATTGTCATTGCTACAGAAAAGACAGCCTGAGTTTGTCCAAAAGATCTGCTTTTTAGCAGAATGTGGGAATACTTTAGGGCATTCAAGGCATCAGGGGATGGACCCTTTATCCCAGAGCAAATGCAATCTTTACGGAAACAAAAAGAATAATGGGATACTCTTTCATTGACTAGGGCCTTTGGGATTATAAATCTCAAAGTTGCAATTAAGGCCCTTCAAGGAGTTGTCCTGGTGTGATGTTCTCAGTACAAAACTTTTCACAGAAATATCTTCAGCATATGTTCAGCATGATTCACTGTGATGACAGTGAATTTATCACCAACAAACATGGGAAAAGATGCTGTGAGTTATATTTACAATAAAGGGAATGGGTTTTACTGAGCCATCTGATTTCTTTTTTCAGTTTTCCGTGGGGCTAAGGGTCGAATTTACAAGACAACTGGAAAAAAGGGGTTATTTCAGAGCACTCAACAGAAAACCTAGAATACATAAAGACTAAACTGTGTATCTGTTCCTTACTAATGGCGTGCTCTTTGAGACTGACCTATATTATTTATGCCTTCCCAGTTGTCTTTTAAATTCAATTCCCAGATTTTTCCTGCAACAGGTTAAAAATATCTTGAATATTACTCCTATCTTTTATTTTATTTTAATTGACAAACAATTCTATATATTGATTAGGTACAATGTGATATTTTGATATATATATGTACAATACAGAATGATTCAGTCCAGCTAACACAGTCATTACCTCACACACTTATTTTTCTTATAGTGAGAACATTTAAAATCTACTTGTTTAAAACTAGCCGGGCGAGGTGGCGGGTGCCTGTAGTCCCAGCTACTGGGGAGGCTGAGGCAGGAGAATGGCGTAAACCCGGGAGGTGGAGCTTGCAGTGAGCGGAGGTCATGCCACTGCACTCCAGCCTGGGCGACAGAGCGAGACTCTGTCTCAAAAAATAAAAAAAATAAAAATAAATAAAATCTACTTGTTTAAAATCCCCCGTTTCTCCATCCCCTGCCCCCCAGGTAGCTATCATTCTACTCTCCACCTGTATGAGTTTAACTATTTTAGATTCCACATATGAGTGAGATCATGTGGTATTTGTCTTTCTGTGCCTGGCTTCTTTCACTTCGCATAATGTCCTGCAGGTTCATGAATGTTGCTGTAAAGACAGAATTTCCCTTTTTCTTTAAGGCTGAATCGTATTCCATTTTATGTAGATACTGTGGTACATATATATATATCGCAATATATCCCTTTTATATATTTAATCTCTTTATCATTGATGGACATTCAAGGTCCTTCCATATCTCAGCTATTGTGAATAATGCTACAATGAACATGATAGTGCAAATAACTGTAGTGAATTCTTACGATTTTATGTTGCCTCAGTGTTTATTTTCAATATAAGTTGAACTTTCTCATACCAGAAGCAGGGCTTAGTCACCCTCAATACAATTTCGAGTTCTCCTCTCCCAGTTTCTCAAGGTGGTCAATCCAGGTATTTGACCTCTTGGTTTCCACCTCCCTATGGGACACCTGGATACAACCTGCTTGACTTACCCCACTGATCCCCACACCCCACATGGACTGCAGATTTGCGGCAGTGAACACCTCTCAATACAACATGACTCCCAAGAACTCGGGCCTGCTTGCTCTAAACCCACCAATCAGTTACTCCCTGCTTGAGTAATGCTGTGTACTCCAGTAAAGGCTTTGGCTTTCTCGGCTGTCACTCACTCTCTCTTGCTACCCACCCACTGGTTGAGCATGCATGTCTCTGCGGCCTGCCCCTTCTCCCATTAGACCTGTGAGGAAAGTTGCCCTCTTCTCTCTGGATCTTTAAGTAATAAAACTACTTCTATTACATGTTTTGTTTAGTTGCCTCTCACCTGACTGACACAACTGAAACTAACTTCTTTTGTGGACAAGGCTCTCTTAGAGAGTGGTGATCTTGGTAGGAATGAACTGGACACACTAGTCAGACAAGAGCCACAAGGGTGTCTGCCAGTGAAAACAAGTTTCCAGTGAGGGGAAACCTGGTCATAAATAGGACAATTAGGCATTAGCTCTCCATCAGGATATAGAATTATTCCATGAAAACAACACTGAAAACATCCACAACCACAACCACCTCCACTGGAGCCCATCAGAGCAGGGCTAGAGGTTCTAGCCACTCTTCAAAGAGAAGCATTAAGACCAAATTAAAGGAAAATCTACCAATATATTTTTAACATTCTAATTTCAGTCTCTCTGGCTATGTACCCAGAAATATAGTTGCTGGATCGTATGGTAATTCTATCATTGTTTTGAGGAATCTCCATCCTGATTTCAATAATGGCTGTATTAATTTACCTTCCTACCATTAGTATATAAGGATTCCCTTCTCCACATCCTTGCCAATACTTATTACCTCTTATTTTACTGATGTAGCCATTCTAACAGGTATGAAGTGATATCTCATTGTGGTTCTAATTTGCATTTCCTTGATAATCAGTGATGTTGAGGAATTTTTTTATACATCTGTTAATCTTTTATGCCATGTTTTGAAAAATGTCCGTTAATCTTTTGCTCAGTTTTAAATGGGGTTCTTTGCTTTCTTGCTAACAAATTTAAGTTGTTTGCATTTCTTACATATTTTGAATATTAACCATGTATGGTTTGTAAATATTTTCTCCCAGTCCATGGGTTGTCTCTTCAATCTGTTGTTTACTTTGTTATACAGAAGCTTTTTGGTTTGAGGTAATCCCATTTGTCTATTTCTGCTTTGGTTTCCTGTGCTATTGAGATCATCACCAATAAATTATTGCCATGATTAATTTCAAGGACATTTTTTCTTATATTTTCTTCTAGTAGTTTTACATTTTCAGGTCATGCAATTAAATCTTTAAACCATTTTTAGTGGATTTTTGCATATGGTGTGAAATAAGGTTTCAATTTCATTGTTCTGTATTTGGGTATTTGATTTTCCCAGCATCATTCATTAAAGATACTGCCCTTTCTCCATAATGTGTTTATTCTTGGCATCTTTGGCAAAACTCAATTAACCACAAATGCATGAGTTTATGTCTGTTGTTATGCCAGTACCTTTCTGTTTTGAATACTATAACTTTGTAATATATTTTGAATCAGGTAGTGTGATGCCTCCAGCTTTGTTCTTTTTGCTCAAAAGTGCTTCAGCTACTTTGGGGTTTTTGCCATTCCATACGAATTTTTAAATTGCTTTTTCTATTGCTGTGAAACAAAAAAGTCATTGAACTTTTAAAGAAATTGCACTGACTATGTGTATCACTTTAGGTAGTATATACATATTATTAATATTAATTCTTCCAAACCGTGAACACAAGATCCATCATATTCTGGGCTTTACTTTGGTAGGAGACTTTTATTACTGATTCAACCTCCTTACTCATTAGTCTGTTCAGATTTTCTATTTTTTCGTGATTCATTCTTGTTATGTTTCTAGAAATCTAACCATTTCTTCTAGGTTACCCTATTTGTTGGTGTAAAATTGTTCATAGCATTCTTTTATGATCTTTTGTACTTCTGTAGTTTCAATTTTAATGTCTCCTCTTTCATTTCTGACTTTATTAGAGTCTTCTTTTTTTTTCTTAGTTGGTCTACTAAATTTTTGTCAATCGTTTTTATCTTTTCAAAAATTCAAGTCTTCATTTTGTGAATGTGTTCTATTGTTTTCTAGTCTCTTATTTATTTCTGCTCTGATCTTTGTTATATCCTTCCTTCTGCTAACTTTGGGATTAGTTTGCTCTTCTCTTTTTCTAGTTTCTTGAAATGTAACATTAGGCTGTTTGTTTGGGATCTTTCTTCTTTTTTAACATAGGCATTTATTACTATAAACATTCCTCTTGCTAATACCTTCTTTTGCTACACCCTGTAAGTTGTGGTATGTTGTGTTTTCATTTTGATCTGTCTTAAGATATTTTTTAACTTCTATTTTGATTTTTTCTTTAACCCATTGTTTATTCAGGAGCATGTTGTTTAATTTCCATGTTTGTAAATATTTCAAATTTTCTCCTATTATTCATTTCTACTTTCATACCTTTGTGGTCAGAAAAGATACTTGATATGATTTCAATCTTCTTAAAACTATGGAGTCTTATTTTGTTCCCTAATATTTGATCCTGGATAATGTCCCATTTGCACTTGAGAAGAATGAGTATTCTCCTGCTGTTGGATGGAATGTTCTACGTATGTCTGTTAGGTCCATTTGGTCTAATGCACATTTCAAGTCCAGTGTTTCCTTATTGATATCTGTCTAGATGATATGTTCATCGTTGAAAGTGAAGTATTGAAAAACTCCTGCTATTATTGTATTGCAGTCTGATTCTTTTCACGTCTACTAAAACTTTCTTTATACATTTAGATGATCTGGTATTAGGTGCATATATATTTACAATTGTTATGTCCTTTTGATGAATTCACCCTTTGATCATGTAATGACTTTCTTTGTCTCTTTTCATAGTTTTGGACTTTAAGTTTGTCTAATATAAGCAGAGCTATCCCTGCTGTCTTTTAGTTTCTACTTGCATGAAATATTTTTTTCAATCAATGTGTGTTCTTCAAGTCGAAGTTAGCCTCTCACAGGCAGCCATGTTTGAGTATTGTTTTTCAGTTTTTTTCCAAAGCAAATCATTTTAGTAGGTTGTCAAATATACAATTATTAGAAATATATAAATATTACCTGTAAAAATTAGTATATCACATTAGATAATTCTGTAAAATAAGAAAACACAAATCACACATTGCCAACAACCACTGCAGTCCAAGAATATCCCCGTCAATAGTACAAATTACAAACACATTTTTAAAACTAAAGATGTTATTTAGACATTTAAACCAAAGTAACCATGACTAGCCTAAATACATTCATTCATCAAGTACAATAAATTTAGCATTGCTACTTACAGTCACTAATAACACAATTTTAGGTGCAATTTTACCTAAAATTCCATAAATTTTCCAATATAGTTCTGAAAGTAAAGTGTCTTTGTGCATGCCATTTCCATTTTTATGTGGGTGCATCATATATCAGACTTAAGGCTATTTCACCTCATTATTAAATTGTTCATAGACATATATAGAAAGTGAACACCAGGCCAAAATTTAATCCCAATGATGACAAAATACATATTTTTTTTTTTCGAGACAGAGTCTTGCTCTGTCGCCCAAGCTGGAGTGCAGTGGCACGATCTCGGGCTCACTGCAACCTCCGCCTCCCAGGTTCAAGTAATTATCCTGCCTCAGCCTCCCAAGTAGTTGGGATTACAGGCATGCACCATCACACCTGGCTAATTTTTGTATTTTTAGTAGAGACCAGGTTTCACCATGTTGGCCAGGCTGGTCTCAAACTCCTGACCTTGTTGTCCACCCGCCTCGGCCTTCCAAAGTGCTGGGATTACATGTGTGAGCCACAGTGCCCGATCAGACAAAATATAAATTTTTTTTAAATTCTTGAACGCATATATGGATTTGTTTAATCACATGTGTACTACTACTATTTTTTACCAGAGATATCACAGTAAATAATGAGAATTTAATATTAACTCAAAAAAAGATGAAGACTTCAACCTTCCTACTTCCTACAATAGTAACAAGCTTTTTTTTTTTTTTTTTTTTTTTTAGATGGAGTCTCCCTCTGTTGCCCAGGCTGGAGTGCAGTGGTGCGGTCTTGGCTCACTGCAACCTCCACCTACCGGGTTCAAACAAGTCTCTTGCCTCAACCTCCTGAGTAGCTAGGATTATAAAACCCTAGAAGAAAATCTAGGCAATAGCATTCAGGACATAGGTATGGGCAAAGATTTCATGACTAAAACACCAAAAGCAATGTCAACAAAGCCAAAATTGGCAAATGGGATCTAATCAAACTAAAGGGGTTCTGCACAGCAAAAGAAACTATCATCAGAGTGAACAGGTAACCTACAGAATGGGAGAAAATTTTTGCCATCTACCCATCAGACAAAAGTCTAATATCCAGACTCTACAAGGAACTTAAACAAATTTACAAGAGAAAAACAATCCCATCAAAAAGTGGGCAAAAGATATGAACAGACACTTCTCAAAAGAAGACAGGCGGCCAACAAACATTGAAAAAAGCTCATCACAGGTCATTAGACAAATGCACATCAAAACCCCAGTGAGATACCATATCACGCCAGTTAGAATGGCGAATATTAAGAGGTCAGGAAACAACTGTGAGCCAAAATAAACCTTTTTTCTTTGTAAATTACCCAGTCTCAGGTATTCCTTTATAGCAATGCAAATGGATGAATGCAGAAAGAAAGGATCAGTCTGCATTTCCTAACTTCAAAAACTACAGTCTGCAGTTTCCTTTGTAGTGCCTGTGTAAAGACAAAGGTCGTTAAATAGTTTAGTGTTTAGTGTTCTTGTTAAAATATAATGTTATATAATGAAGACGGGCTGATAAATCATTGATGCATTAAATGGCAATATTTCAAAAAAAAATTCAAACTCGAAATCTCAGTATAGAATCTTCCAAGAAAATGAGAACCCCTAACTCTGTTCAGGTCAAATGTTGCCCCCTCAGAGAAACTGACTGACCATGCTGTCTAAAGTAACAGCCTCAGTTAATTTTTATTCTCTTACCCTGTGTTTTTCTTCATAGCATTTATCACTATCTGACATTGTACTATATATCTATTTATTTATTATTAGTTTTCTATCTCCTTACTAGTAGGTAAGCTTCATTAGAACAGAGACTTTAGGCTGGGCGTGGTGGCTCACGCCTGTAATCCCAACACTTGGGAGGCTGAAGCAGGCAGATCACGAGGTCAGGAGATTGAGACCATCCTGGCTAATATGGTGAAACCCCGCCTCTACTAAAAATACAAAAAATTAGCGGGGCCTGTTGGTGGAAGTCTGTAGTCCCAGCTACTTGGGAGGCTGAGGCAGGAGAATGGCGTGAACCCAGGAGGCGGAGCTTGCAGTGAGCCGAGATCACACCACAGCACTCCAGCCTGGGCAACAGAGTGAAACTCCATCTCAAAAAAAAAAAAACAAAAAAACGAACAGAGACTTTATTCTTTTGATTATCAATATATATCCTGTGCATATGACAGTGCCTGACACTTATCACCATTACATAAAGATTTATTGAGTAAATGATTAAATGGTTTGTTTCCATGTTCATGTTACAGCCAGAGACATAGGCAGGTATTGCGGCTTATCTCTGAATTCCTTGGCGCTGGCTGGCTGGCATAGAACCTTGCAACGAATGAATAAATAAATTACCCTGATTGATCAGTGTGCCTGGATAGAGAAGACATGTAGGAATGCTGCACCCCTGGATGTGCTATCAATACACTTATACACCATGGAATACTATGCAGCCATAAAAAAGAATGAGTTCATGTCCTTTGCAGGGACATGGATAAAGCTGGATGCCATCACCCTCAGCAAACTAACACAGGAACAGAAAACCAAACACCATATGTTCTCACTCATAAGTGGGAGTTGAACAATGAGAACACACAGACACAGGGAGGGGAACATTATACACCAGGGCCTGTGAGGGGGTCGGGGGCAAGAGGAGGGAGAGCATCAGGACAAATACCTAATGCATGCAGGGCTTAAAGATGATGGGTTGATGGGTGCAGCAAACCACTATGGCACATGTATACCTATGTAACAAACCTGCATGTTCTGCACAGATATCCCAGAACTTAAAGTAAAATAAAAATAATAATAATGTATAAAATACACTTAAAATTTATTTTTTTAAACAAGATTGTTCTCTTGAGGTTAACTTATTACTACTTTGAGTTGCCAGGAGTGATTGCACATTTCTTGGGAATCCCTAAGTCACCAAGAATAAAGACCACTTGTAATAGCTAAGGCATATTCAACAATAAAATTCTAGAGATCCGGGATATTTGATATTTGCTTATAATATTTCACTTTTGAGTTTTTATTCATTTAATAAATGTTTTATTTATCATCTTGTATGCTCACGAACAGTTTTAAGTGTCCATTCAAATCATTTCATGGGAAAAAAAAGTCAGGAAACAACAGATGTTGGTGATGCTCTGGAGAAACAGGAACACTTTTACACTGTTGGTGGAAATGTAAATTAGTTCAGCCACTGTGGAAGACAGTGTGGCGATTTCTCAAGGATCTAGAGCCAGAAATACTACTTGACCCAGTAATCCCATTACTGGATATGTACCCAAAGGATTATAAATCATTCTGTTATAAAGACACATGCACACGTATGTTTATTGCAGCACCATTTATAATAGCAAAGACTTGGAACCAATCCAAATGCCCATCGATGATAGACTGGATAAAGAAACTGTGGCACATATACACCATGGAATACTATGCAGCCATGGAAAAGAATGAGTTCATGTCCTTTGCAGGGACATGGATGAAGCTGGAAACCATCATTCTCAGCAAACTAACACAGGAACAGAAAACCAAACACCACATGTTCTCACTCATAAGTGGGAGTTGAAAATACGAACACATGGACACAGGAAGGGGAACATCACACACTGGGGCCTATTGAGGGGTGGGGGCACAGGGAGGAGAGCATTAGGACAAATACCTAATGCATGAGGGGATTCAAACCTAGATGACCGGTTGATAGGTGCAGCAAACCACCATGGCACATACATATACCTATGTAACAATACTGCACGTTCTGCACATGAATCCCAGAACTTAAAGTAAAATTTTTTTGAAAAGTAAAACCACAAAAAATAAAATAAAATAAAATAGCTTTACTATTATAATCCAAGCACAACAAGTTGTATTTGAAAACCAATTAAGAATATGTATTACATATAGAAAGTATGTATATACGTATATTAAACTTATATATAAATTATTAGCTATAACAGATATCATATTGTTACAAAAATCACTGGCTAAGAAAACGTTCTAATTTAGAAAATGATCATATTCTATATAGTTGATTTTATAATTCATAGAAATACATCATGATACACAAAAAGAAAAAATGAGGAAAAATAAATACATTAAAATACAAGCACATGAGTTTCCTGAAGATTATATCTAGGCTGATGCTCAACTCAATTACACCTTCTTTATTTTACTAAAATCTTAGGATGAGCACATATTAAGTCACATATTAAGTAAATAACTTGCACAAATCAGCTTTTTTTTTTTTTCTTTGAGACGAAGTTTTGCTCTTGTTGCCCAGGCTGGAGTGCAATGGCTGATCTCGTCTCACTGCAACCCCCACCTCCCAGGTTCAAGCGATTCTCCCATCTGCCTCAGCCTCCCGAGTAGCTGGGATTACAAGCACCTGCCACCACGCCCAGCTAATTTTTTGTATTTTTAGTAGAGACTGGGTTTCACCATGTTGGCCAGGCTGGTCTTGAACTCCTGACCTCAGGTGATCCGCCTGCCTCAGCCTCCCAAAGTGCTGGGATTACAGGCGTGAGCCACCACCCCAGCCCTCAGCTTCTTCTTTCAAAAACAATTCCCCCATTGCAATTTCATGTAATTTCTATGTGTTCTGACCCAGTGAATTAATGCTAACCTTAAATTTCAATGTGTATATTAATACGTTAAGTGACTTTGTATGACATAATTTTTAACCTACAGATCTCTGGTGGGTTTAGTTTACAAATACTCATTACAAAAATCAGTGAAAACTAGAAATATTATTTTTCCCTATACGCCATCATAGGACTCTATTTGACTTTGCAACAATTTAAAAGGAATTTGGGGTTATAAGTTCATTAAAACTTGTGCTCTCCTAGTTAAGCAACTTTAAATTTATTTTTCATTGTTTATTTTTTATTACTCTAATCTTCGCCCTGGTTTCAGAATTTGTGAACCACATATGTGGTAGTATTATGTAACCAGTCCAGTTAGGAATAGTATTGACTTATTGACTCTCTGGACTTAATGACCAATTAAACTTGAGGGACTCTAGAATCCCTAGGGCTAAAATGAGGACACAGAATTGTGTGAATGGTACTCCCTTAATAAATATTGGTTGGCTTTACTTAAAGGCATAACTTTCTTTCCATGACACTTCCAATGTTGTTGATGTCTATAAAGTCAACTTCT
Organism: Macaca thibetana thibetana; assembly: GCF_024542745.1. Taxonomy (NCBI): domain Eukaryota; kingdom Metazoa; phylum Chordata; class Mammalia; order Primates; family Cercopithecidae; genus Macaca; species Macaca thibetana. Next base: position 28,849,139 of record NC_065581.1, on the reverse strand, counting down.
CATTGTAGAAATCCATTAGGAACCTGCTGAGGAGAACCCCTGTCAGTCAAAAATGCCCCAATGACTGAAGACACACTATCTATAATACATTTCCCCCTCCTCATAAGTATTTTTCTCACATGTTCTTGTTGCTGTCCAGGTTTCATGCTAACCTAATTCTTGGTCAGTGGGCAAAAGGTAGTTGATTTAGAATGTCACAAGGATTGAAAATTCAAAAAGTCAGCTACATTTATTAATCTGTCTTTGAACCAGACTTCCTTTGAAACACAACACAAAGAAAGGCGTGAATATCTCTTGGACATTTAGAAAAAAGGTGAGTGGCGTCTACTACGGTGAATTATATTACCATGAGTGGGAAGGATCTCTCAAGAACATCTCACCTACATCCCTGCCTCTGAGTGACATCATGTTAAATAATCAGAATGCCCAATTTGTTTCCTGAGAACCTTGAAATCAATATCAAGTATTTTCAGTGATTCCAAAAATCCTTCGTATCCTTTCAGCCTTTTGAATGAAGGTTTGCTCATTACATCTCCGTACATAAAAAGAGTCAGTGGGATTTAAGATTTCTTTTGAATCGTGTAGAAAATAAAAATAGGAAAAAAGTTAACATGACAGTGGAATCAACATGTTCTTGTCAAGGGGTAAGTTCAATTTCTGATAATGTAAAAGAGAAATTGGTGCCATATAAAATATGAAGAAAATAAGAGAAATTAACAGTGCCATATAAAATGTGAAGAGAAGAGGATGTGAAAAAATAGGAGTAGAAAATAACAGCTACTGAACAGAGTCCTCTTTTATTCCATGCCCTTTAGATAACCAGATATCACCTACAATATTGATTTAACTTCCATTTACTGGAAAACTATGTACTCAGTATATCATGCTAGAAACAAAGAAAAAGTTATATATAGATTCAATCATTTGATATTATAATATTATGAAATTATAACAATCACTTGAACCACCAATAGTAAGTTACTTGTTTTCTCATGTACAAGACAAGCTGAGATAATGATACAGTATTACTATTAATGACTTATTAGTGACTAATATTAATGATACTACTATTGATATCAAGCTCACATTCATTAAATGCTTAGTATGTTTGGGGCAGGGTCCTGAGTTCAGATGTGTATACATTGTCTCACTTGAGCTTCATAATACTCTCTTTTTATCAATTCAGAGATTGTTTTTTAAAGTAGCACAAGGATGTTCATCCATTTGCCCAGGATCACACAATCCAGTAAAAAAACCTGGCAGATTCTAGCTCCAGAGGCACTGTACCTAACAGCTAACTTTTAACAGTGATTTTTTTTTAATGCTACTAAATGGAAAGACAATGTGATGCTTTCTTCTTGTTTCTATTTGTGTTTCTTCAATAATGAAAAGTTATAATCTTTTATATTTTTACTATCATTTTATGTTGTTTTCTTCCCCAAACTGCTTAGTTATGTCCATTGCTCATTTTTTTTCTATTGGACTTTTGATCTTTTTCTTATTATTATGTAATTATTCTTTATATTTTAAAATAATAACCATTTTTTCCATAAACATTGTGTATTTTTCTGTCTTGCCATTTATGTTTTATCTTTCTGTGTAGTCTTTTTCTCACATAAAAAAGTTTATTAATGAGTAAAAATTGTATATATTTATAGTGTACAACATGATGTTTTGATATATGTGTACATTATAAAGTGGCTAAATCAAGTTATTTAACGTATGTATTACCTTACATAGTTATCATTTTGTAAATTTACTTCAACATTCAAAAAAGCCTAATGTCATATTCTCTTTTATTTTTCAACCAAAGGTGTATTACTGTTATTTGCCAAGAAATAACGTATATCTATAGCTTAAAAAACATATATAATGGAATAAATTAAAAATATTAAAGTCATCTCTGTTCATTTTCATTTAGACATTCCATTATCAAATTACATTTTATACATCATTGTTTTTACTCTGGAAAAGGTGTCTCATTCTGGTAAGTTGTGTCAATATTTATTTTCTCTTCACTCTTCAGTCTATCAATTTTTATGCTTGCAAATTCAAATGGTGTAAATTATCTCAATGACATTTCATTTAAACATGCAAAGTAGACTGAAGAAGTTAAGTGCACTTAGGTTATATAACTAAATAACTGATGACTTTTACAGACTGAAGAAAATCAACTTGAACATATGACTTTTGGTTTGTTTCTATTTTAATTTGTGACCACTCTTGTGCTGTATGCAGTCATTCTTTTTGTACTGTGTATTTAGGGGGAAATATGGTATAAAAGAAAGAATGGTCTTTAAATCCTAGGTGTTAGTCTTCACCTCGCTATTAATGAGTGTGCAAATTATTTATTCTTACTGAATCACAGAAGTAATAAAACGTAAACCATGACTGTGAGGGGTTGCAGTTTCTGGCACATTTTAAGCAAAGCAACATTTATGTTATCAGTTTTACTATTTTAATTAAGGTATTTGCAGATGGGGAGATGACACCTATGGTCATTACTGTATATCACAAGTAACCATAATTTTATTACTAATACCCATGGTAGTTCTTTATGGAAATGGACCTACATGCATGGCATTTAGGAGAAAGACACAACTCAAAAACATCACATCGAGATGTTACTGAAAGAAGCAAAATTTCTTTAGATCAATTGCAGATTTAGATTCAACACTTATAACCTCTATATTAGCATTTTCAGTCCAAATTTAAAATAATTGGAGTAAAAGTAGTATTTCTTTCTAAACTGTTTATTAAGGTAGGTTAGGAAGTAAGAAGAGGAGAGAACATAAAATGCATTGGGAACTCACAATTTTCCATGTGTTATGCATATGTTACATACTTTATGTTATTTAAATGTAATGATTTCCTTTGAAGTAATTTAAACACTACTGAAAACACAGAAACTACTTTTAAGCTTAAACGTAATCATATTATATTTCAAACGGGCTTTATTCAATTGACTGTAAATTGTGTTTGATGATGAGCTATTTATTAAATTTAATTCCGTTCCAATAAGAGTATTCAATAAACATACATTGATTGCTTTCCTATCTTACATTTTTTTAGGAGTGCGAAATAAGAGAGTCATCATGAATTGGGCAAATGAGAGCTCCCCAAAAGAGTTTACACTACTTGGCTTCTCAGATAGGGCTTGGCTACAAATGCCCCTTTTTGTGGTCCTGTTAATATCATACACAATCACCATATTTGGCAATGTGTCCATCATGATGGTGTGCATTCTGGATCCCAAACTTCATACGCCCATGTATTTCTTTCTCACTAATCTCTCCATCTTAGATCTCTGCTATACCACAACTACAGTCCCTCATATGTTGGTAAATATTGGTTACAACAAAAAGACCATCAGCTATGCTGGCTGTGTGGCCCAACTCATCATCTTCCTGGCCCTAGGTGCTACTGAGTGTCTCCTTCTGGCTGTTATGTCCTTTGACAGATATGTGGCTGTTTGCAGACCCCTCCACTATGTAGTCATCATGAATTATTGGTTCTGCCTAAGGATGGCAGCCTTCTCATGGTTCACTGGTTTCAGCAACTCAGTGCTGCAGTCTTCCTTGACTCTTAACATGCCACGCTGTGGTCACCAGGAAGTGGACCACTTTTTCTGTGAGGTGCCTGTACTTCTCAAGTTGTCATGTGCTGACACAAAGCCTATTGAGGCTGAGCTCTTCTTCTTTAGCGTACTAATTCTTCTAATTCCAGTGACATTGATCCTCATCTCCTATGGCTTCATAGCTCAAGCAGTATTAAAAATCAGGTCAGCAGAAGGACGGCGAAAAGCATTTGGGACATGTGGGTCCCACATGGTTGTGGTGTCTCTCTTTTATGGAACAGCCATTTATATGTACCTACAACCTCCTTCATCCACCTCTAAGGACTGGGGAAAGATGGTTTCCCTCTTCTACGGAATCATCACACCCATGTTGAACCCCCTCATCTACAGCCTTAGAAATAAAGATATGAAGGAGGCCTTCAAAAGGGTGATGCCAAGAATCTTTTTCTGTAAGAAATAAGAAGTACTCCATTGTGATGAGAATCTTCTTAGTCTTTCCTTATCTTCAAGGATGGTAATGACCTTTGAACTCATTTTCCTATTTTCCAGGCTCTGGTGATTTCACTGAATTCTATCAACAGTTAGAAAATCCTTCCTCTAGGGGAACATCACACACCGGGGCCTATCATGGGTCAGGGGGAGGGGGGAGGGATTGCATTGGGAGTTATACCTGATGTAAATGACGAGTTGATGGGTGCTGACGAGTTGATGGGTGCAGCACACCAACATGGCACAAGTATACATATGTAACAAACCTGCACGTTATGCACATGTACCCTAGAACTTACAGTATAATAATAATTTTTTAAAAAAAGAAGAAGAAAATCCTTCCTCTGTTGGCCGGGCGTGGTGGTTCATGCCTGTAATCCCAGTACTTGGTGGGGGCCAAGGTGGGCAGATCACCTGAGGTCAGGAGTTCGAGACCAGCCTGGCCAACATGGCAAAACCCCGTCTCTACTAAAAATACAAAAAAATTAGCAAGTCATGGTGGTGCGTGCCTGTAATCCCAGATACTCGGGAGACGGGGCAAGAGAATCACTTGAACCCACGAGTCAGAAGTTGCAGTGAGCCCAGATCGCACCACTGCACTCCAGCCTGGGCGACAGAGTGGGAATCTGTCTCAGGAAAAAAAAAAAGAAAGAAGGAAAAGTCTTCTTCTGTTTAGGAAGCAATGCTGAACCCATATGACATGTCTTCAAAGTTAGAAACTCCTTTCTTTTCAGAAGTTCCTCCAATGTACTCTGTTCCTTGAGGCAAGTCATGCCAATTTCCTATCAACTTCAGAGTAGTCAGGAGACTTTGATGGATTGCTTTCCCTCTTGTATACTATTATTCTACAACCATCCTGTCTATGCCTTTAGTTAGGGATTTTAATATCTTTATAATTAAATTACCAGTTATTCCAAGCCAAAAATTATTCCATCAGAATCAAAGTCTTCAAACACTTTGAACCCTCTGATCTCTTGATAAAATTCATCATATGCACCTTCTCATAACTGTTTTAGGTATGTAATTTGGCTTCAATCTAGCTGGGTTTGTTTTTGTTTTGTTTGAGAATGAATTTCACTCTTGTTGCCAAGGCTGGAGTGCAATGGCACGATCTCGGCTCACTGCAACCTCCACCTCCTGGGTTCAAGCGATTCTCCTGCTTTAGCCTTCCTAGTAGCTGGGATTACAGATGCCCACCACCACGCCCAGCTAATTTTTTGTATTTTTAGTAGAAACGGGTTTCATCATGTTGGCCAGGCTGGTCTCGAACTCCTGACCTCAGGTGATCCACCCATCTTGGCCTCCCAAATTGCTGGGATTACAGGCATGAGCCACTGCGCCCAACCATTCTAGCTGGTTTTAAACCTACTAAGTGTGTGCATCTCAATCTGGAAACCTTAAATGTCAGTTGAGTTTTATTTCAAATTCTATTTTCAATTCATCCGTTTATTCCTCTGGATAGCATTTCTCCTTTCTTCCCCTTTTGTTAAATTCCTTATTTGTCCCAAGTTCTACCTCAGGTATGTGGAATCTTTTCTAAATTATACAGCTAATTATAGAAATGTTAATGGGAATCATTTTTTCTCATATTGAACTGAATTAGCTTACTCTTTATTTGTGGTAGTCATTCAATAAACGTTTATTGTTCACAAGACAGCAGTAGTCCAGAGAAGAAATATCACAGTTCCTCTGCTGAAGAAATGTGCTAGTTCCAGAAGGCAATGATCCTTAAACTGAGACATTTGAATGATTGTTTACCGTTAGTAATGTAAGGACACAGATGAGGCAATATTTTGGGCAACAGAGAAAGGTTTACAAAACAAAGCATTTCATCATTACAAGCAATTTAGTACAGTTAAACAATACAAAAACATGCAAGATGAGGCTGGTGATGTAATATAATTATATATTATATGTAGTTCTATATCACATATAATTATATATTAGATATAATTATATTATATATAATATAATTATATATTAGATAATTATATATTATATACTTATAATTATGATACTATAATTATATATTATATAACCATAATTATGATAATATAATTATATGTTATATAATTATACATAAAATATAATTATATAATTGATATATAAATATATAAAATATAATATAATTGTATATTTATTATGATTATTTAAATATAGTATAATTATAATTATGTTATATAATTATATAATTATGATAATAATTTTATGTTATATAATTATATAATTAGATAATATAATTATATGTTGTATAATTATATCTAATATATAATATAATAATATTTAAATGACATTTCAAATAAGTGGAAAAAGAAGAGACTGAAGAAATATCTATTGAGTTTTATTTCAAACTTTATTTCAATTCATTTCTTTATTACCCTGGATATCATTTCTCCATTTTCCCTTTTGTCAAATTCCGTATTTGTCCCAACTTCTACCTCAGGCATGTGGAATGTCCTCTTAATTATAGAGCTAATTATAGAAATGCTAATGGGAATCATTTTCCTATATCGAGCATATCTTGATAAAACACAAAAAAAGGAAAGAACACAAAGGGACCCACCTTTTACTTGGATCTCTGTTATTACCCAATCTACCTTTATGCACTTCTCCCAACTCACTACCAATGGAGTTTGGGTTTTTTTCATGTGCATTATATCAGAAAATACTCCCGTGTTTTCTGGTATTTAAAACATAATTGAAATAGCTGCAAATTTAATTTCACCATGGAAGTATATTAAAATCCATTTAACCACTTTCTATTGTTGAACATTTACACTCCTTGTTTTGATTATTGTAACTACTACTGCCAATAATTCAGTACGAATCTGTATCTAAATGTCAGTTTATATTCTTGCCTAATGTTTTTCAATTGCTTACTATACATACATCTATACATACAGATTTTGCTATTTGCCAGGTATTCATTGGTGAATAAGACAGACACAATTCCTCCCCTCACAACCTTTATAGTCTAGTGGGAAAAAGAAAACAAATAATAATACTAAACATGTAATTACAAGTTGTACTAAGTACCATAAAGTAAAAATGACAAGGTTTCATGAATAAAATGGATGAGTGATTAGTTTAAACCAGGAAAGGGTCAAGGAAAGCTCTTCTAGGAAAGTGTCATTTAGGCTCAGATCTATAAGTGAAGTAGTAAATTCTTCAGAGTAGAAAAAACAGCATGTGCTAAGGCCTTAATCTGGCAGGAAGTATCTTAACCACTAGGGTTCTTTTTATTGTCATCTTTTTATTTAATGTAGTTTACTATATTTTACATTTATAATGTATTTTAATATAATTTTTAAAGTCACAAGTATAATACAGAACTTTAAATACCCTTTTCCAGAGTCACCATTCATTTACATTTGTCTTACTTTTATACATATATAATATATAAATATAGTTTTCATATCTATGAAATTTTTTCCAAACTTTTTATTACTACATACACTTTAGTGTGTAGTTGCTAAGGACATTAACTTACATACATAGCCAGTACAATCATCAAAACTGGAACATTTTACAGTCATAGAATAACTATTATGTAATCAATAGTTCATATTCAGATCTTGTTAATTATCTCCGAAATGTTCTTTATATTTTCTCCCATTCAGGAGCCAATCATGATGCAACATTTCAGAAAAGTGTATAAGGATAATTTGTCTTAAAATCGATGCTGTTAACTTTAGTCACTTGACTAACATGGTGTCCCCGAGATCTCATTATGCTTTTTCCTTAGAAATTAATAAGTAATTTGTGGGAGACAGCATAATTATGTAAATATCTTAAACTTTTACCCACCAATTTTAACATCTATTAATAATTCTCCAAACCTAGTATGCCTTATTTATTAGTTGATGTACCATAAGAGTTTTCCCTTTTCCCCCTTCATTTATTCACTTTTTAATATTTTTATCAGTATATACTCATAAATTTCTATTTTATATCATTATTTTACCTTTTCTTATTATTATAGTTTAAGTTCTGGGGTACATGTGCGGGACATGAAGGTTTGTTACATAGGTATACATGTACCATGGTGGTTTGCTGCACCCATTGACCCGTCACCTACATTAGGTATTTCTCCTAATGCTATCCCTCCCCCAGCCCCCCATTCCCGACAGGCCCCAGTTGTGATGTTCCTCTCCCTGTTCCATGTGTTCTCATTCTTTAAGTCCCACTTATGAGTGAGAACATGCAGTGTTTGGTTTTCTGTTCTTGTGTTAGTTTGCTGAAAATGGTGGTTTCCAGCTTGAGGCTTGCTCTGTCGCCCAGACTGGAGTGCAGTGGGAGATCTCAGCTCACTGCAACTTCTGCCTCCCGGGTTCAAGCGATTCTCCTGCCTCAGCCTCCTGAGTAGCTGGGATTACAGGTGCCTGCCACCATGCCCAGCTAATTTTTGTATTTTTAGTAGAGACGGAGTTTCACCATGTTGGCCAGGGGTCTCAAACTCCTAACCTCAGGTGATTCACCCACCTCGGCCTCCCAAAGTGCTGGGATTATAGGTGTGAGCCACTGCGCCCAGCCCACTATTTTACTTTATTTTGGTACTCAAATTGTCCCAGATGTGACCAATGTAAGCCCTTCAAGCTCTACTAGTGTTTTTAATTCATAGGTTATAGAGACATATTTTTTAATTCTACATTCATGCTTTGCTCAGTATAGATAGAATATTTTCTTATATTTCAGTTACTTATTCTCCGTGGAGCCCTAATTTCAGACTTCCCCAAAGCAGATGAAGTTCCTTAGGTCTTTGCCTAAGAGATCATAGTAATTTTTTAATTCCAGTTTTCTCCACCTCCCTGTATTCTTACTCAATATGACATTTTTTGTGTGGTAGGGTGGTGTATTAGGTAGAACTAGGTCTAACCGTAAGTGATGGAAAACCTAAAGTAACAGTGCCTTTAACAAAACAGAAATTTATCTTTCTCTCTCACTTAAAATCAATCCAGAGGCAAAGATCCATGGCTGCCAAGTTGATTCTGCTGCTTATGGCTCTCTGGAATCCAGGCATTTGATGGCTCATGAGATAGTGACTCTCATTGTATTGTCCAAGCCAACAACTTTGCTGCAAAGTGGAAGAGACCAAAAAGGAATTGCAAAGTTAACATGCCAACAATTGCTAAAGGAAGGTTTCAGAATGCTGCCCCATTATACACTTCCATGTATGTCCCATTGGCCAAATCTTAGGCACTTGCTCAAGCCTGGCTTCATGGAAGGCTAGAAAGTCATCTTTTTTTTCTGAACCACCATATACCTAGATAAAATTTCTATCGATGCTTAGAAGGAAAGACAGTTATAGTGGAACATCTGATAGTCTCATCCACAGCCCACCCCTTTAGCTTCATAAAGATTCCTACACATTCTCATTCATATATATATATGACATTCATATATATATGACATTCATATATATATGAACTCATTCATATATATATAAAAACAAACATATATACATATATATGTGTGTGTGTATGTGTGTGTGTGTGTGTGTGTGTGTGTATATGAATGACACAAAAGAGACAGGCCCAAAAGACACAGCCCTGAAGCCTCATCAAGTTATAGAATAGAGGGTCTCTGAGTGACACATACTCTTGTCTCAGTTCTGGGTATACATGCTCCAGTTATCTGGTGAACTGTAAACTAAAAAGCAAACAATTCTACCACATACACCATGCAGTGGCAGAGAGGAAACTGGTTAGTTGCAAAAAAAAAAAAAAATTAGAAAATAGAAAAGGCAGATATCATGCTCTACATCAATTATAATGTAGTGATGGACGAGATAACAAAGATTTCCTTTTCCAACAATAGAGTGTGTCTCTCAACTATCCCACAGAGAAGGCACCGAATATTTGGTTGATAATAATACAATGTATCAGGGTTTAAAATTCTGATTGCTAAATATTTGTTTTTAATTTCTCAACCATTTACAAAACATACCCATTCCCTTCCCAATAGTGACCACTCAAAAGTGGTCCTGAGGAGCAGTATTAGAGGTCAAGATGGTTACTTCATACTCCAGCATTGTTTAATATATGCACCAATTATCTAATGTAAAATAATGAATAATAATGTAAATACCCCTCTTCATTGATTGCTTTTCATTTTTAGTTGTGCTTCTCTATTTCCATTTGATTCATTAACTGGATTAACTGTGTAGTAAGAATTTATTATTCGCTTTTCATTTCCATACCAGGTATGATGACACAGGAAACTAATACAATCAAAAAGGATAATGTTTTAAAATTAAAGCTATAACAGGTAAATATATATACTGCATCCCTACATAAAGCTGAGGGTTACAGAGAATAAGTCAAATGTATTCATTAGCTTCAATAATGAATTGGGTGGTAGTGGATTTACAGAGAAAAGAAATAAAAACAAAGGGTATACATATATCAAATCACACTGTACACCTTGAATATATACAATCTTTATTGTAAATTAAATATTGTTTTAAAAAATAAAGGACCAGAAGCTGAATATAGTTATAGAACGCAGCAAATGATGAAAACAAAAGTGGGAACGAAGAACAAGCCTGAGATGATCAGTGTGAACTTGGCTAGAAGGATTCCAGATTGTTAGATCTGCTGCTAATTGTGACGCATGGGTGAAAAAAGCAATTACTTTAAAAACAAGCCCATGGCCAAAAGTATTCTGGACCCATATTTTCAAAGTTCTAGATTCCATGATTTTTAATCATGTTTAAATAACATTGATGTATGTTAATATCTTCTTGACACAATGTTTTTATGGTTTAAATAAAATGAGGAACTTTAGTCAATGGTAGGTAAAAAGTCCATACTGTGTTGGGATATTGTGGAAGAAACTACTGAAGACTTCTTTTGTCTGTATGTAGAACTAGGATTATGATGGCTCTATTGTAGCAGAAATCTAAAGAAATAATATCTTGAGAAAACTATAAATAAAAGAAAATTGGATCTTGGCACCCAAAATAATAATCTTAATTTCCCCCTTGTGATCCAAGGAAATTTATAAAATTGTTGAGGCAGATTCAGTTTCCTTGGAGTCTCTTAGTCCTGAGTCCATTATAAATAACAGGTGCCAAATTTATCATTTCATTTTATTATGGCAAGGAAGTTAGAGGGAAGCATACCCACTAAGGAATTACTATAATGACCCTTACCAAGAAATTTCAACTGTATTATCTGTATGGGGAACAAAGTTTCACAGCTTTATACAGTGAGTGACAACCCTATAAAGTACTTTTTTTCAAGTACCTTTAGAACAAAGTCGTGTCCTTTGCAGAGACATGGATGGAGCTGGAAGCCATTATGCAGGAACAGAAAACCAAGCACTGCATGTTTTCACTCATGCAGTGATGAGCTGAGCAATGAGAAAACACTGATACCGGGAGGGAGGAAAACATCACACAATGGGGCCTGTCCAGGGGTGGAGAGGGGGCAGAACAGCAGGAAAAATAGCTAACTCATGCTGGACTTAATACATAGGTGATGAGTTAATAGGTGCAGCAAACCACCATGGCACACGTTTAACTTATGTAACAAACCTGCACATCCTGCACATGTATCCCAGAACTTAAATAAAATACAATACATTTTTTAGAAGTACCTTCCTTACCTCTAAAGAGTAAGTAGGTTTCCATATCTGAAAATATTTGGGGTGTGCTCTGAGGGAGGGCCCAGGCCACCCACTGTTGCAAGAGGAGCCCTTCAGGACATAGTAAGCACGAATAATGTCTTTCATCTTTGAGTGGATCTACAATGGCTTCAGCAGTGTTCTCCAGTTCCTGGACTCCACAAGAAATTTGGAAAACTTGTATTCTTGGGTTTGGACAATGCAGGCAAAACCACTCTTCTTCGCATGCTCAAAGATGACAGATTGGGTCAACATGTTCCAACACTACATCTGACATCAGAAAAGCTAATAATTGCTGGAATGACTTTTACAACTTTTGATCTTGGTGGACACAAGCAACCATGTCAGGTTTGAAAAAATTATCTCCCAGGAATTAATGGGATTGTTTTTCTGGTGAACTCTGTAGATCATTCTGGCCTCAGGGAATCCAAAGTTGAGCTTAATGCTTTAATGACTGATGAAATAATATCCAATGTGCCAATCCTTATCCTGGGTAACAAAATAGACAGAACAATGCAATCAGTGAAGAAAAACTCTTTGAGATATTTGGGCTTTCTGGATAGACCACAGGAAAGAGGAACGTGGCCCTTTAGGAGCTGAACGCTCACCCCGTGGAAGTGTTCGTGTGCAGCGTGCTCAAGAGGCAAGGCTAGGGCGAGGGATTCTGCTGGCTCTCCCAATATATTGGCTGATGTTTGGACAGTGAAAATAAGAGTTTTTCTTCTCTGGACTGATCCTATTCACAGCTTCTTCATGGACTTTTCTAATAGAACGAGGAAAGGTCTCCAATCATCTCCAATCATGTCTGGCGTTGAGAAGCCAAGAATCTCTGTCAACTCTCTCATCACCCAGTGGTGAAATGTTCTCTTCTCCACACTGTTGGGGAGGTAATGCTGCCCCACATGCTGGTGCAGGTCAGTATCCTGGGGCTTGGAAGCTGGCAGGGTTTGCTGAGTGAAGCTGTGCACCATCATGGCGCACCTGAAAAGAAAAACACATCTCATCACTCTGGTTGATTTCAAAAGAAAATGATTCTATTTTTAAAGAAAGTGTCGTTAATATAATTGATACCCCTTCTAACTTTCTGAGTCCAAAATTTACTTAGTCCAGAGTTTTCTATTCTTTTTTTAACTAATGAATGACGTTTAGATACTTCGTAAAATTATAAGCAGATACACACATTGGAGGCCAGAGCTCATTTGGGTGAACTCACTCCTGCTGAGTTAGCAGGTCGGTGAGAGAAGCTCCCCTGAGCTCACCTGTCTCTTTAACTGCCTTGGAGAAGGTGGCATTACCTTCTGAACAGAGAACTAGAAAAGGGGCAGAACCTGGTCTTGTAGTTGTGGCAGGTTTCCACTGTGGTAAGCTAGGGTCATTCCTCATCAAGGAATGTGTAGCAGACTGTTCACTGTTAAGCAGATAATTATAGTATAAGTTATTGTTATTATTCTTATTTATAAAGTTATAGACTTCAGCCAGTATTTGCTTTTATACTTTGGTGAAATTTCATTTCCCTCTATAGCACCTTCCTTTTTCATTTTCAGTTCTAAAAAGTGACTTTCACCTCACAAAAGAGTTGAGAACATCTCTCATGTTGTCACATACTGCAGGTGTGTCAGTTACTTTTGCACAGATTCTAGCAGAAAATTTTTCTGAATAGGAAGACAGGACAAAGTTACAGCTTAAGGGCTCTTAATTCTGTGAGTTGAGGACTTAAATGTATTGTAGCACTTGTTTGAATGCGGGAAAAATTTACTCAGTGGGCTTTAAAATTTCCATTTGGAGAATTTGGTCTCTATCGGATTTTTCCTGAGCTCTTTGTCTCACATCTTATCTCCTTAGATATCTATGTTGCTGGTGTTTAAAGTAAAGGTTAACATCTGTAGCTTTTCCAGGTGTGTTTGTGTGGAGTTTTTTATATATGAAATTGCCTTTCTCCATACAGAAATAAGCTGGGGGAAACACTTAACTCAAAAATTTTCTATAGAGCTGTTCCTTTGGAGGCAGCATCCCTTATTGGCAGTAAAGACTCAGTATAAAAGCAACAGCATCCCTACCACGGTGATGAGGACTGATTTTATAGCATTCCATTTTCTTAGTGCCACATGTGAAATTGGATTTTTACTATCTTACCCTAAATTCTACCCCAGTAGGAAAAGATCCAAACATAGGATCTCCTAGGAAAAGACAGGAGATAGGATGTGAAAAGTTGGGAAGATATCTTTATTCTAATGTGAGGGTGGGGAAAATGTGGATAACATATTACTGGAGTGAGAGGGTATAGTTACGTAGTTGGAGTTCTCGGTCTTCAGTACTGGCTTGTTGGAAAAGCATACTTTTTCACTGTCAGGTACCGAATGCAGAGGCTCAATAAAGTAGATTTCTGGGAAGTGCATTCTTTTCGTTTATTAGCAACCATAGTTGGATTAAGACAAAATTGTTTGGAAGGAGGTTAAAGCCTTAAGTGAATAAATTTAGCTAACAGCGAATGAACTAGATAGTTAACTTGCATTTTTTTTTAATTTCCTTTGGTTAAAGGTTCCCCATACATCTCTATTCAGAGACATGAGAAGTATGATTGCTTCCATGTTGGTTTTATTTTTAGTTTTGGATTTTTCCCCCCATTTGTCCCTAGTCACTTTGTTGTAAGCTAGAAAACTGTGGGTTCTACGTAGGGCAGCTCTTTGTGAAAGTGGTTTATTCCACTGGAGAAAGGGGATTGAAAATCAGTTAGAACCAATGTATTTCTTGCCCCATGGAACACTATTCCTGTAATAAGATAGCTGAAAGAAGCTGCTGTGAGGAGATCATGTCCAAACACAAGATCAGCGCCTTGTACAGAATTCTCATGAATTAAGATGTTTCATTCTGTTTTATTAGAGCGCATATATGTCCTATTTCAGAAAAAGTGAAACAGTCATTTACAAAAGAAAATCAATCCGTATCCTAAGCATTTTAATAAAAAGTTAAAGCATAAATAAATAAACAATAAAACGATTTGGGATCCTTTCAATCAAATAGATAAATAACTATTAAAGACCTATGATATGACATAAGGCCACTGAATACAGAAAGAACATTCGATCTTTATCCCCAATTAACGTTGAATTTTGATGGAAGAAAAAGATTAATGTTCATTTTGTAAGAAAAGAGGGTACCACTAGAAAATATCAACATTGATTTAGGTAACTGCTGTCTATGAGTAGAAATAATCTATTTAACTTGATTGATTTCATCTTTTTATACAACTACATGTATGTTGTGATCTCCTTACGAAAACTTGCACACTAAAAAAACTATTTTAAAAAAGGCTACTCTGGGCACACTGCCTATAGGGTAGCCTTGCTCTGCAAGGAGCAGTTTAAAAAAGTATAAATAAATTGACACCTATTAATACTAATACTAATCATTATAATTTAAAATATTGAAACATGTGTTTGAAAAATAATCTATGGTACTGTTTGCATTTGTGGGCATTTCCACTGATTAAAAACATATGTGTACTGGTATTAACATCTAGAAATCATTATCATCAGATTCAAGACAAGTGATCTGAGTAATATAGGGAAATAAAATGGTAGAAAAAATAACCCTTCTGAGACTTATGGGAATATAAGGACATGGTTAATATTTGGATACAAAGTGAAGAAAAATTAACTAGAAGATATAGACTTAAAATCAAACAGAGTGCTGTATTTCATGAAAATAACAAACCCAACCTTGAGTATGGGACTTTATAAAGCGTGGTCACACATATGGTGCTAACTAATCTCCACAACAGAGCAAGACAGGTAAGGGAGGTTCTGAATATTTAAACAAGACCTAAAATGTACATGTATTAACAACTGGGAAGTGTACTAAATCTAGATTTTCTAATGTCATATCTTGTTTCTTTTCTACTATGCCAGTATTGTTCAAATTTTTTACCATTACCTGTAGTAAGGAATATATTGCACATCAGAATCCAGGTCATACAAACACATATATAAAAAGAATGATGAAAATAAGTAAAATAAATCAATAAAATAGCATATAACTGTATGATAGATTACAACTCACAGTGTGAAAAGCACTAACACACATCATACTGTGTAACTGCTGATACTTTGATGACCTTGTATCACTTGGCTGTGCAATGAATTGTCTTGTTTTGTAAGTACTGAACATGTTACAAGGAACCATTTCCTTTCAGCTGTGTACTTCCTTTTATGACAAAAGTTTTATGTTGGCAATCGTCATTCCAGGATTTGGGAAGAAGAGGTAAGGAATAATATTATGTTGTTTCTATGCAAATCAGACTAATCCACATAGAGCTCAATGAGTTCTGAACTCACTTAAATGAACTCGTAAATTGAAACAGAATATGACAAGGGTCAGCAGATTTTGGAGGAAAGAAATGAACACATGTGTTAGTTAGCATGGGTAGTTCTTGGGCATTCTTTAAAATTATTCATTTCTCCATTTGATTCATTTTTCTAATATAAGATTAATTATGTTTCTCATTACTTAATCATTATTCTGTAAGAGTATACTATATTGCGTTTCTTGGGTGAGATATAGAGATTTGTTGGTCTTCCTTTTAGAGGCACTAGAAAGGTAACATTTTGGCCTTTAGACATAATTTTTCATGCTTACAAGTGTCAAATCACCAGTGAAGTTACATCGCAGAGAAAACCCCTTCATAACTCAGTTTATTTTGCTTAACTGAATAAGTGGACTATCAGAAAAATTCAGTACTAAAGTAAGCGTTTCCTTTCCCTCAAATACACCTACAAGAGCAATGACAGTTAGGAATCTGGGCAATGCAATTACTCCAAAGATCTTCATTATCTGGGGTTTCTTTGACCACCCCAGCTGGAAATGCTTCTCTTCATAACGGGGCTTGTTGCTTATCTCTGCACACTGCTGGGCAACATCTCAATTATTGTAGTACCCAGGGGATATTTTTGGGGAGCACCAAATGCATCATTTTAGCTGTGATGTCTTTGGATCCTTACATTGCCATCTGCAAACACTTGAGGTACCCCGCTATCATGCATCAGCAACTCTGTGTCCTCCTAGTGGCCATGGCATGGCTAAGCAGTTTGGCCAACTCTACTTCAGTCATCCCTTGCCGTCCAGCTGCCACTTGGCGGTAACAACAAGGTAGATGACTTTCTGTGTGAGGTTGTCTCACACAGCGATGATCAAGATATTGTGTGTTGAGACCACATTCAATGTATCTATGCTCTCCATTGTGAGGATATTTTAGTCCCTGGTTCTCTAATCAATTATCTTTGTTTACTGTGAATTCATTGTAGCTACTGTGCTGAGGATTCAGTCCTCAGGGGAAAAGAAGGAGGCCTTCAACACATGTGGTTCTCATGATACTGTTGTATCTCTCCTCTATGGGCCAGTAATTAGAATGTATGTATAGCCCTCTGCCAACTCCCAGGACAAAAACAAATTCATGTCCCTGTTCTACAGTTTGGTGACTCCTATGCTTAACCCTTTTATCTACACTTTGAGGAACAGGGATATAAAAGGGGCAATGAGGAGGCTTCTTGTCTTTTTGTATCATCAGGAAGAGAACAAAAGTAATTATTTTTATCCTCCACATTCTTCACATACAGGTCAGAAGATCTCCTGTTCTAAAATTACATGTTGATTTAACCTTCTCCAAAATTGTTAGCATTCTTTACTACCCACCCTGTCTATATATTTGCTTTTTACTACACCAGTATGGTTTGATGGATATCATTTCAAGCGTGAATCCTAATCCTCAGATTGTCTGCAATTTGCACGGTAGTGAGAACCATGTCCTTATATTCCTTTGTATTTATCTAGAAATATCCGCAGGCATCTAAAAAGTGGGCAATAAATAAATGTTAATAGACTGACTCATTTACTCAGAATAAAAATCAAGTCCTATCATTTTATGTGTTATTTTGAAAAATATATATGAGTAATATAGACTGCAGTTTACCTTCTTGTTATTATAAATGTGATTTAAAGGCCAATCTTTTATTTGCAAATTAACTCTTTTATGGATTGCCAGTAAGATCAAATGAATTAATATCTCATATCCTATAACTGACCCTCTCAACCACACATTCACTGATCCTTTATAAATAAAATAATTCAAAAATAATATCTGACTCTTTCCTACCGATCTTAATGGGATTTCTTCCTTTTGAGGTATTTGACTGAAGTAATTATTTCTAGCTTATCAAATGGAAAAGTTAAAATCTTCAGAAATTTCTATATTGTCTCCTAATATTGAGAGCCACTCACCCTTCAATGGGAAGACAACTTACCTAGAATGAGAAAATTAGATGTATTTGGTAGGTAATTAAAGGATTAAATCGTTTCATCATTTAAAATCAGAATATTCAGCAGAAGGAAAATGGAAAAAGAAGGTAGAACACAACCTGGGGACAAATATAAAATAAACTAGCTATCAGACCGTCAATTTTGACATAGAGGTGACAAAGTAGAAAATTTGCTAATGATGTAAGAAGGCAGTGTTCTGCCAACTTTATCCATAACATCAACTCTCCTCATTATAAATCCATAATTTTTCTTATACTTCCTCTGCTCCCCCATCTTTCAACTTGTGTTTAACAGAAACATTTGTTTTTCTAACAACTACATACATTCATTTGAAGCCTTCACACATCTGCCCATCCTTCATGTATTTCCACTTCATGTGCTCTTCCAAATGACAGGAACAAAATCTATTAACTCACAATGTGCAAACCTCTGATACAGAAATATATTTATTGTAATCAATTATTAATTATAATAAATTAATTCACTCAATTTATGCTATATGCATTGCAATAAAATTTCCTTTGTAGACTTGAAGGGAAGGATATTATAGTTTTGCTCTTGTTGGAGACAAAGGAAACATCACTCTTTTGGAGGAAAGTTGACTGCTTGGCATATCCACATGTCTGTAAGGACTAGGCCTGATTTCACTCTGTACCTGTCCTTCATAGTACTGACCTGTATTGAGAGAATGGGCTCTAAATAAGTATTTTTAAATAAATGAGTGAATGATAAGTATTACCCAATGTCATAATTACATACCGTTAAAACCTATATAACAGAATCATGCAAAAATGTGTCATATACTAAACAATGAGTGTAGCAAAAGAGGTTTGTAGCTGATTTTTTTTTAATTTTTTATCTCCATAGGTTTTTAGGTAACAGGTGGTATTTGGTTATATAAGTTCTTTAGTGCTGATTTGTGAGATTTTGGTGCACCCACAACCTAAGCAGTATACACTGAACCCAATTTGTAGTCTTTCATCCCTCATTTCCTTCTTACCCTTTCCCCCACCCAGTCCCCAAAGTCCATTGTATCATTCTTATGCCTTTGCATCCTCATTGCTTAGCTCCCTCTTATGAGCAAGAACATACAATATTTGGTTTTCCATTCCTGAGTTACTTCATTTAGAATAATAGTCTCCAATCCCATCCAGTTTGTTGTGAATGCCATTAATTCATTCCTTTTTATGGCTGAGTAGTATTCCATTGTACATATATACCACGGTTTCTTTATCTACTCATTGATTGATGGGCATTTGGGCTGGTTCCACATTTTTGCAATTGCAAATTGCACTGCTATAAACATTCATGTGCAAGTATATTTTTGTATAATGACTTCTTTTCCTCTGAGTAGATACCTAGTCAGGTGATTGCTGGATCAAATGGTAGTTCCACTTTTAGTTATTTAAGGAATCTCCACACTGTTTTCCATAATGGTTGTACTAGTTTACATTCCCACCAGCAGTGTAAAAGTGTTCCCTTTCACCACATCCATGCCAACATTTATTTTTTTTAATTTTTTTATAACGGTCATTCTTGCAGGAGTAAGGTTGGTATCTCATGGCAGTTTTGATTTGCATTTCTCTGATCATTTGTGATGTTGAGCATTTATTCACATGTTTGCTGGCCATCTGTATATCTTCTTTTGAGAATTGTCTGTTCATGTCCTCAGTCCACTAATTGATGGGATTGTTTGATTTTTTTTTTCTTGCTAATTTGTCTGAGTTCCTTGTAGATACTGGATTATTAGTCCTTTGTCAGATGTATAGATTGTGAAAAATGTTCTCCCAGTCTGTGGGTTATCTACTATGCTGACTGTTCCTTTTGCTGTGCAAAGGCTCTTTAGTTTCATTAAACCCCACCTATTTATCTTGGATTTTGTTGCATTTGCTTTTGGGTTCTTGGTCAGAAATCTTTGCCTAAGCCAATGTCTAGAAGGTTTTTACCGATGTTATCTTCTAGAATTTTTACAGTTTCAAGTCTTAGACTTAAGTCTTTGATCCATCTCGTGGTGACTTTTGTATAAAGTGAGAGATGAGGATCCAGGTTCGTTATCCTACATGTGGCTTGCCAATTATCCCAGCACCATCGGTTGAACAGTGTGTCCTCTCCCCACTTTATGTTTCTGTTTGCTTTGTCAAAGATCAGTTGGCTGTAAATATTTGGGTTTATTTCTTGGTTCTGTATTATGTTACATTGGTCTATGTGCCTATTTTTATACCCGTACCATGCTGTTTTGGTGACTATGGCCTTATAGTATAGTTTGAAATCAGGTAATGTGATGCCTCTAGATTTGTTCTTTTTGCTTAGTCTTGCTTTGGCTATGTGGGCTCTTTTTTGGTTCCATATGAATTTTAGGATTTTTTTTTCTAGTTCTTTGAAGAATGATGGTGGTTGGATCATATGGTGAGTTTATTATAAGCTTTATAAGAAACTGCCAAGTGGTTCTTCAAAGTGATTGTAACATTTTGCATTTCCATCAGTAATAAATAAGAGTCCCCTTTGCTCTGCATTTTTTCTAGCATTTACTATTGTCAGGGTTGTTTTTTTTTTTTTAATTTTAGCCAATAGAACACTACGTGGGAATTTTTCTGTCTTGTTGCCTAAGTACTTTTGTAATATTTAAATTTTGCTTCTTGGCCTGCAAAACGTAAAATATTTTCTATCTGGCTCTTGGGGGGAAAATTAGCTGATCTCTGGTCTTTCATATGGATTTTCTTAACTCATTGAACCTCATTGAGGTTCGATCGAACTATAAGTCCATAACTATAAGCTTTTTAAATATGGGAAATAGTGAGTCTTTGATAGGAATAAGTAATTTTTACCAATTTTTCTTTAGGAATTTTGGCCTATGTATAACTATGATATATCAATTTTAAAATGCAAGACAAAGACAGACTTTGGCTTTTTTCTGTAGGTATCTGTTACTTAATATGCATGGTTGATCTTTTTAGTTGCCTTTAAAATGTTCTGTACTTAATTAATTCATTCTAATGTAAATATTCTGTGAATCTTTATTCTATTTTCTCAATACAATTTAGAACTTTAACTTTCTGAGGAAGGTTTTAAACCTCACTTTTCTTTTTTTTTTTTTTTTTTAATTTATTATTATTATACTTTAAGTTGTAGGGTACATGTGCATAACGTGCAGGTTTGTTACATATGTATACTTGTGCCATGTTGCTGTGCTGCACCCATCAACTTGTCATTTACATCAGGTATAACTCCCAATGCAATCCCTCCCCCCTAAACCTCACTTTTCAACTGAATTTCCTGACTGTCAAATTGCTTAACCCATTCTGAATATTTTTTCTGTAATTTTTACAGGCTTTAATGAAAAGAGGCTTGAGGAAAGGGAGCCTGTTTTGCCCTTTACAAAACCACAGCCAACATCATACTGAATAGGCAAAAGCTGGAAGCACTTTCTTTGAAAACCAGGACAAGACAAAGATGCCCTCTCTCACCACTCCTATTCAACGTAGTATTGGAAGTTCTGGCCAGGATGATCAGGCAAGAGAAAGAAATAAAGGGTATTCAAATAGGAAGAAGGGAAGTCAAATTATCTCTGTTTGCAGATGACATGATTATATATTTAGCAAACCCCCCATCGTCTCAGGCCAAAATCTCCTTAAGCTGATAAGCAACTTCAACAAAGTCTCAGCATACAAAATCAATGTGCAAAACTCACAAGCATTCCTATACACCAATAATAGACAAAGAGCCAAATCATGAGTGAACTCCCATTCACAATTGCTTCAAAGAAAATAAAATACCTATGAGTACAATTTACAAGGAATGTGAAGGACCTTTTCAAGGAGAACTACAAACCACTGCTCAAGGAAATAAGAGAGGACACAAACAAATGGAAAAATAGTCCATGCTCATGGATAGGAAGAATCAATATTATGAAAATGGCCATACTGCCCAAAGTAATTTATAGATTCAATGCTATCCCAATCAAGCTACCATTAACGTTCTTCGCAGAATTAGAAAAACTACTTTAAATTTCATGTGGAACCAAAAAAGAACCCGTATAGCTAAGACAATTCTAGGCAAAAAGAACAAAGCTGGAGGCGTCATGCTACCTGCCTTCAAACTATACTACAAGGCTACAGTAACCAAAACAGCATGGTACTGGCACCAAAACAAATATATAGAGCAATGGAACAGAACAGAGACCTCAGAAATAACACCACACATCTGCACCCATCTGATTTTGACAAACCTGACAAAAACAAGCAATGGGGAAAAGATTCCCTGTTTAATAAATGGTGTTGGGAAAACTGGCTAGCCATATGCAGAAAACAGAAACTGGACCCCTTCCTTACACCTTATACAAAAATTATCTCAAGATGGATTAAAGACTTAAACGTGAGACCTAAAACCATAAAAATCCTACAAGAAAACCTGGGCAATACCATTCAGGACATAGGCATGGGCAAAGACTTCAAGACTAAAACACCAAAAGCAATGGCAACAAAAGTCAAAATCAACAAATGGGATCTAATTAAACTAAAGAACTTCTGCACAGCAAAAGAAACTATCATCAGAATGAACAGGTAACCTACAGAATGGAAGAACACTTTTGCAATCTATCCAACTGACAAAGGGCTAATATCCAGAATCTACAAGTAACTTAAACAAATTTACAACAAAAAAAACAAACAACTCCATCAAAAAGTGGCCAAGGATATAAACAGATACTTCTCAAAAGAAGACATTTATGTGCCTAACAAACATATGAAAAAAAGTTCATTATCACTGGTCATTAGAGAAATGCAAATCAAAACCACAATGAGTTACCATCTCACGCCAGTTAGAATGGTGATCATTAAAAAGTCAGGAAACAACAGATGCTGGAGAAGATGTGGAGAAATAGGAATGCTTTTATACTGTTG
Organism: Macaca thibetana thibetana; assembly: GCF_024542745.1. Taxonomy (NCBI): domain Eukaryota; kingdom Metazoa; phylum Chordata; class Mammalia; order Primates; family Cercopithecidae; genus Macaca; species Macaca thibetana. The sequence continues at coordinate 28,826,237 of NC_065581.1, read as the reverse complement.
GTGGGAGTGTAAATTAGTTCAACCAGGCCGGGCGCGGTGGCTCAAGTCTGTAATCCCAGCACTTTGGGAGGCCGAGACGGGCGGATCACAAGGTCAGGAGATCGAGACCATCCTGGCTAACACGGTGAAACCCCGTCTCTACTAAAAAATACAAAAAACTAGCCGGGCGAAGTGGCGGGCGTCTGTAATCCCAGCTACTCGGGAGGCTGAGGCAGGAGAATGGCGTAAACCCGGGAGGCGGAGCTTGCAGTGAGCTGAGATCCGGCCACTGCACTCCAGCCCGGGCAACAGAGCAAGACTCCGTCTCAAAAAAAAAAAAAAAAAAAAAAAGAAAGTAAATTAGTTCAACCATTGTAGAAAACAGTGTGGCAATTCCTCAAGGATCTAGAACCAGAAATACCATTTGACCCAGCAATCCCATTACTGGGTATATACCTAAAGGATTATAAATCATGCTATCCCATTACTGGATATATACCCAAAGAATTATAAATCTTGCTACTATAAAGACACATGTACACGTATGTTTATTGCAACACTGTTCACAATAGCAAAGACTTGGAACCAACCCAAATGCCCAACAATGACAGGCTGGAAAAAGAAAATGTGGCACATAAGCACCATGGAATACTATGCACCCATAAAAAATGATGAGTTCATGTCCTTTGCAGGGACATGGATGAAACTGGAAACCATTATTCTCAGTAAACTAACACAGGAACAAAAAACCAAACACCACATGTTCTCACTTATAAGTGGGAGTTGAACAATGAGAACACACAGACACAGAGAGGGGAACATCACACACTGGGGCCTGTTGGGGATTGGGGGGCTAGGAGAGGGCTAACATTAGGAGAAATACCTAATGTAGATGACGGGTTGATAGGTGCTGCAAACCACCAAGGCACATTTATGCCTATGTAACAAACCTGCACGTTCTGTACATGTATCCTAAAACTTAATGTATATAAAAAAAAAAAAAAAAGTAGTGCTACACTAACAACAAACTATTTTTAAAAGAATCAATAAAACAATCCTATTTTCAAAACATGAAAATGCTCAGGCATAAATTAAACCAAAAAGGTGAAAGATACATATACTGAAATCTATAAGACATTGGTTAAAGAAATTGAACAAAATAAATGGAAAAATTCCTTGTTCATGGATTGGAAGAACTAAAACTGCTAAAATATTCATGCTACCCAAAATAATCAAAAAATTCAATATAGTTCTTATCAAAATACCAATGATATTTTTCATAGAAATAGAGAAACAATCTTAAAATTTATATGGAACCACAAAAGACTCTAAACAGACCAAGCAATCTTGAGCAAGAAGAACAAAGCTGGAGGCATTATAGTACTTAATTTCAAAATATACTACAAAGCTACAGTGATAAAAGCAGTATGGTATTGGCATAAAAAGAGACACATAGACCAATACAATAGAATAAGGAACCTAGAAATAAATCCAAGTGTTTACAGCCAACTGATTTTCAACAAAAGTGCCAAAAACACATAATGAAAACAGAACAGTCTCTTTAATGAATGGTGTTTGGAAAACTGGATGTCCACCTGCAGAAGAATGAAATTAGACTCTCATCTCACACCATCTACAAAACTCAACTCCAAATTAATTAAAAGCTTATACATAATGCTATAAACTTTAAAACTACAAGAAGAAAACGCAGGGGAAAACCTCCATGACACTGGCCTGAGCAATGGTTTTTTTTTAGGTAATCCTAAAAGCACAGGCAACAAAAGTAAAGATGGACAAATAGAATTACATCAAACCAAAAAATTTCTGCACAGAAAAGGAAACAATCAACAGAGTGAATAGACCACCCAAAGAAATATTTGCAGAAAATATTTGCAAACCATACATCTGATGTGTTTAATATGCGAAATAAATAAGGAACTCAAACAACTCAGTAGTAAGAAAACTAACAGCCTAATGAAAAATTGGACAAATGATTGAATAGACATTTCTCAAAGACATGGCCAGGTATATAAAAAAATGCTCAACATCACTAATCATTAGAAAAATGCAAATTAAAACCACAATGAGATCACCTCACACATGTTAGAATGGCTATTATCAAAACAAATAAAAGATAACAATGTTGGAGAGGATGCAGAGAAAGAAAACCCTTGCACTCTATTGTTGGAAATATAAATTAATACAGCCTGTATGGAAAATAGTATGGAGGTTCCTCAAAAAATTAAAAACAGAACTATCATACAATCCAGGAATCCCAGTTCTGGATATATATCCAAAGAAAGCCTTATTTGAAAAGATATCTCACTCCCATGTTCATTGCAGCATTATTCACAATAGCAAAAATATGGAATCAACCTAAGTGTCCATCAAAAAAATGAATAAAGAAGATGTGGTTTATATACACTATAGAATACAATTCAGTAATTTTTAAAAAGAAGGAAAGCTTGCCATTTATTATAACATGTATTTCCTGGAGGACATTAAGTGAAGTAAGTGAGACACAGAAAAACAAATGGAATCTAAAATAGTTAAACTCACAGAAACGGAGTAAGATGGTGCTTACCAGAGGCCAGGGGGTGGGGAATACAGACAGATCTTGGTCAAAGGTTACAAAATTTCAATTAGGAGGGATAAATTCAAGTGATCTATTGCACATCATGATGGCTATACTTAATAACAATATATTGTATTCTTAAAAATTGCCAAACTATTATATTTTATATGTTCTCATCACAAAAAAGGAGGTAATAAATATATTAAATAGCTTAACTTAGCCATTCCACAATGTATTCATATATCAAAACATCATGATTGTATACTGTAAAGAAATACAATTTTTATTTGTCAATTGAAAAAATAAACAATTTAGTTGTGTTCCTGTACAGTAACACTGAATTATCTGGAAAAACAAATGCCGTTTACAATAGCATCAAAATGAATAAAATATTGGCCAGGTGCGGTGGCTCAAGCCTGTAGTCCCAGCACTTTGGGAGGCCAAGACGGGCGGATCACGAAGTCAGGAGATCGAGACCATCCTGGCTAACACGGTGAAACCCTGTCTCTACTAAAAAAACACAAAAAACTAGCCGGGCGAGGTGGCGGGCGCCTGTAGTCCCAGCTACTCGAGAGGCTGAGGCAGGAGAATGGCGTAAACCTGGGAGGCTGAGCTTGCAGTGAGCTGAGATCTGGCCACAGCACTCCAGCCTGGGTAACAGAGCAAGACTCCCTCTCAAAAAAAATAAAAACAAAAAACAAAAACAAAATGAATAAAATATTTAGAAATAAATTTAACCCTGGAGTTGATTAATCTTTACACTTAAAACTATAATATTGATGAAATATATTGAAGAAAATACAAATAAATGTTTAAAATATTTCATGCTCATGGAATAGAAGAATTAATACTACTAAAATGTCCATAATACCCAAAGTAATTGACAGATTCAATGCAATTCTTATCAAAACTCTAATGACATTTTTCACAGCATTAGAGAAACAATTCTAAAATATGTATGGAACCACAAAAAAAAAAAAAAAAAAAAAAAAAAAAAACAAATAGCCAAAACAACTTGAACAACATAAAAGCTGAGGCATCACATTTCCTGACTTGAAACCATATTACAGAACCATAGGAATCAAAACAGTATGATACTGGCATAAAAGTAGACACATAGACTAATGGAACAGAATCAAGACCCCAGAAATAAATCTACACATATATGGTCAACTAACTAATATTTGACAAATGTGTCAAGAAAACACAGGAGAAAGGATAGTTTATTCAATAAATTGTGCTGGGAAAACTTAGTCTCTATACGCAAAAGAATAAAATGGAACCATTATCTTACATAACTCACAAATCTGATAAGGAGTTAATATCCAAAAAACCACAAGGAATTCAAACAACTCTATAGCAAAAATAATACAATAAATTGATTTTTAAATGGCCAAAGACCTGAGCAGACATTTCTCAATAGAAGACATACATATGGCCAACAGATATGTGAAATAATGCTCAACAGCACTATTCATGACGGAAATGAAAATTAAAACCACAGTGAGATCAGCTAACATATGTTAGGATGGCTATTATCAAGACAAGAGATAACAAGCATTGGGAAGGATTCAGAAAGAAAGGGAATCCTTATGCACTACTGGTGGGAATGTAAATTGGAACAGCCATTTTAGAAAACAGTATGGAGGTTCCTCAAAAATCAAAACTAGAGCTACCATCTTATCCAGCAATCCCACTTCTGGGTATATACCCAAAAGAAATGAAATTAGTATGTCAAAGAGATATATGCACTCTTATGTTCAATGTAGCATCATTCACATTAACCAACACTTGGAAACAAACCAAGCATCCATCAAAAAGAAGGAAATTCTGTGCTGCAATAACATGGATCAACCTTGTGGGCATTATGCTTAGTAAAATAAATGAATCAGAGAAAGACAAATAGCATATGAACTCACTTATTCATGAAATCTTAAAAAGTTGAATTCACAGAAACAGAATAGAATTAGAATGGTGGTTTCCAAAAACTAGGGGAGGGAAAAATAGGGAGATGTTGGTCAGCAGATACAAGCTTTCAGCTTTAAGGCAAACAAGTTCTCGGGATTTAATATGCAGCATGGTGAATATAGTTAACAATACAGTATTTAATATTTGAAATTTGTTAAGAGTGTAGATTTTAAATATTCCCACCACAAAACAAGAAAAAATATCTCAGCTGATGGATAGATTAATTAGCTGGTTTGTGGTAATCATTTCACAATATATACATATGTCAAAACATCATGTACACAGTAAGTGTATTCAATTTTTATTAATTATATCTTCATAAAGCTGGGGTGAAAAGAACAAATGTAAAACTACGTTATTTTCATAAATTGCCTAAGTGTATATTTTATGATTACTATGAAAAAGGGGTTTTTTTAATTTCTATTTTTAGTTTAGATTCAGGGGGGTATATGGGCAGGTTTATTACAAGGGTATATTGTGTGATGCTGAGGTTTGGGCTTATATTAATCCTGTCACCCAGACAGTGAATATAGTACATGATAGGAAGTTTTTCAGTCCTTGCTCCTCTCCTCCTCTCCTTCCTTTTGAAATCCCTAGTGTTCTTTGTTTCCATCTTTATGTCCGTATGTACCCAAAATTTAGCTCCTTAAACTTTAAATCGAGTGAGAAGCTGTGATATTTGGTTTTCTATTTCTGCATTAATTTGCTAAGGATAATGGCCTCCAGCTGCACCCATGTTGCTTCAAAGGACATTATTTTGTTCTCTTTTATGGCTGTGTAGCATTCCATGTTGTATATGTACCACATTTTATTTATCCAATCCACCATTAATGGGCACCTAGCTTGATTCCATGTCTTTGCAATTGTGAATAGTGCTGCAATGAACATGCAAGTGCATGTATATTTTGGGTAGAACAATATATCTGGGGGCGGGGGTCACATACCCAGTGATGGAATTGCTGGGTTGAATGATAATTCTATTTTCAGGTCTTTGAGAAATTCCCAAACTACTTTCCATAGTGGCTGAACTAATTTACATTTCTACCAGCAGTATGTAAGTGTTCATTTTCTCTGCAGCCTCATCAATATCTGTCATTTTTTTACCTTTTAGTAATAGCCATTCTGACTGGTGCAAGATGGTATCTCATTGTGGTTTTGAGTGGCATTTCTCTAATGATTAGTGTTTGAGCATTTTTTTTATACATTTGTTAGCTGCTTTTATGTCTTCTTTTAAGAATTGTCTGTTCATGTTCTTTGCCTGTTCTTTAATGGGGTTATTTGTTTTTCTTTTGTTGATTTGTTTAGGTTCCTTATAGATTCTGGATATTACTCCTTTGTCAGATGCATAGTTTGCAAATATTTTCTCCCATTCTGTAAGTTGTCTGTTTATTCTGTTGATAGGTACTTTTGCTGTGCAGAAGCTCTTTGGTTTAATTAGGTTCCATTTGACAATTTTTTATGTGTTGCAATTGCTTTTGAGGACTTGGTCATAAGTTCTTTGCCAAGGCCAGTGTCCAGAAGGGTATTTCTGAGTTTTCTCCCAGGATTTTTATAGTTTGAGGCTTTACATTTAAGTCTTTAATCTTTCTTGAATTAATTTTTGCATATGGTGCTTGGTAAGGGTTAAGTTTCATCCTTCTGAATATAGTTAGCCAGTTTTCCTAGCACCATTTATGGAATAGGGAGTCCTTTCTGCATTACTTATTTTTGTCGACTTTGTTCAAGATCAGTTGGTTGTAGGTATGCTGCTTTATTTCTGGATTCTTTATTCTGTTCCGTTGGTCTAAGTGCCTATTTTTGTACAGTCCCTTGCTATTTTGATTACTGTAGACTTGTAGTATAGTTTGAAGTCCAGTAATGTGATGCCTCCAGCTTTGTTCTTTTTGCTTAGGATTGTTATAGCTATTTGGGCTCTTTTTTTGGTTTCATATAATTTTAGAATCGTTTTTTCTAGTTCTGTGTAAAATGACATTGGTAATTTATTAGGAATAGTGTTGAATCTGTAGATTGGTGTAGGTGGTAAAATTTAAACATTTTAATTATGTTGTCGATTCTTCCAATCCATGAGCATGGAAGGTTTTTCCATTTGTTTGTGTCATCTATGATTTCTTTCAGCAGTGCTTTGTAGTTCTTTTTGTGGAGATCTTTCACTTCCTTGGTTAGAAGTATTCCTAGATTGTGTGTGTGTGTGTGTGTGTGTGTGTGTGTGTGTGTGTGTGTTTTAAAGGGAATTACATTCTTGATTTGGCTCTCAGCTTGAATGTTATTGATGTATAGAAATGCTATTGATTGTTGTACATTGATTTTGTATCTTCAAACTTTACTGAAGTTGTTTTATCAGGTCTAGAAGCCTTTTGGAAGAGTCTTTGGGGTTTTCTAGTCATAGAATCATAGCATAATTTGACTTCCTCTTTTCCTATCTGAATGCTTTTTATTTCTCTCTCTTGCCTGATTTATCTGGCTAGGACTTCCAGTACTATGTTGAATAAGAGTAGTGTCAGAATCTTGTCTTATTCCAGTTCTTAAAGGGAATGCTTCCAGCTTTTACCTATTTGGTATGATGTTGGCTGTGGGACTGAAATAAATGGCTTTTATTATTTTGAAGTATGTTCCTTGGATACATAATTTATTGAGGGTTTTTAACATGAAAATGTGTTGGATTTTATCAAAAGATTTTTCTGCAACTATTGAGAGAATCATACAGTTTGGGGAAAATAAGGCTTAAAATATTTGATTTCATAAGTTAATGAGAAGGTAAATAGGTAAATTGCTTTGGTTTTGTGTTTGCTTTTTTCCCCAAAGTATGCCAAAAATATTTTCTGATATTTCAATAAATATCATTTACAATATTTCAGATACTTTGGTAAAATATATGGTCCACCAAAAAATAATCAAACAGAGCCAAGTTTTGTGGCACACACCAGTAATCCCAGTGACTGGAAAGACTGAAATGGCAGGATCTCTTGAGCCCAAGAGTTTGAAGCCAAAATGAGCCATGATCACACCACCACACTCCAGTCTGGGTGACAGTGAGACCCAAAAGTCAAAAGCCAAAAAAAAAAAGGTCAAAAAATAGAAATGTAAAGGATAACATAAAAGCAGTCTCAGAAATCTCTTTCTTGTGGGAACATACTCTTTATCCAGGCTATTTGATGATCAATATCATTAAACTCTGATCTCCATCACCACATAAATGCATTAGCATTGTATTTCTTGAATATATCACCCTAGATAATCTTGACTGAATGGGATATTTAATATACACATCAGATATTGCTCTAACTGCTTTATAGTCAACAAACATTTATTGATCCCTGTTACATGCTAGACCCCCTTCCAGGCACCAAGCAGCCACTGGAAGCTAAAATGACATCATCAAGGAATGCTGAGTGCAGCATTATCACAGGGTTAACAGGTCCTGACCAGTTAGTCTACGGAAATACTGGAAGACAATGTCTGTAAAATCACATAGTAAGAAATCAACATCCACATGGGATGCTATTCCTAAAGAAAGAATGTTCCTATTTGGTGGGATGTTATATTTAAAAAAAAATAGATCAGAAAAAAAAAAAAAAGCAATGAACAAATAAACACTTTATATAATTTGGCTGATGAGCTTGTTTTCACAAAGAAAAGCAAGCTCCATTAGGTCAGGGACTTCCCTGTTTTGTATTAGTTGTTTGCTATATTTCTATTGCTAATCAAATTTGCTGAATTGATTCATTCAGTTATGTGGCAAACAAGGGGGGAATCAGATCCGTATTCGTTTGGATCTTAGGTTTTAATTGTGGGGAGATACATTTTTAAAAAACAAAATTTAGAGTGGTAAGTGCTACGAAAAACACATGGAAATGTGATAGAGAGTGGCTGGGGAGGAGGGATTTTAATTTAGATTAAGTAGTCAAGAAAGATCTCATTGAATAGATTATATCTGAAAAACGATTACAAACAAGGAGTTCAATCTGGGGACAGAATCTGCCAGGCTAATGAGATTCAATGCAAAGACCCTTTAACACCTGCAACCCTGGAATGACAAAGGCATGAGACGAATGGGAGAAGGAGGGAGGGATAAAAAGGAGCTAGGCATGGTGCATCTGATAGTTCTTGGTAAGGAGTGTGAATTTTATCCTAAGTGCATAGGAAGTCTAGAAAGATTTCAAATTGGTAAATGGAAACACTTGATTTGTGGTTTTGGTTTTCTTGGGTTTTTGTTGTTGTTGTTTTGTTTTGTTTGTTTTTTGTTTTGAGACAGAGTCTTGCTCTGTCGCCCAGGCTGGAGTGCAATGGTGCCATCTCGGCTCACCACAACCTCCGTCTCCCGGGTTCAAGCGATTCTCCTGTCTCAACCTCTGGAGTAGCTGGGATTACAGGCATGCGCCACCACACCCGGCTAATTGTATATTGTTAGTAGAGACGGAGTTTCTCCACGTTTATCAGGCTGGTCTCGAACTCCTGACCTCAGGTGATACGCCCGCCTCAGCCTCCCAAAGTGCTGGGATTACAGGCGTGAGCCACCGCACCCGGCCAATGGGTGGTTTTTTTTAAAGAACGCTTTTGGCCGCCATATGGAGAATAGATTGAAAGGGGAATGGATTAAAGTAGAGAAACAAGATAGGAATACATCGGGTAATCCAGGAAAAATAGGTCCAGTTTGTTAGTCATTCTAGAAATGCAGACAAGTCAAGCTTGGAATCGTTCAGATTTTCAAGATGAGGGCAGGCTAGTAATTAAGGATAACTCCTTAATTACTGGTTTCTGGCTAGAAATAGGTAGGTGTTTATATCATTTACTACAATGAGGAAGACTGGAATTAGAGCAGACTCAGTGCAATCAAGAGTTCTATTTTAGCTATGTTTAGACTTATAATTTTGTGCATGAAATTAGGCAGCTGGAACTACCTATTTGATGCTCAATGTAGAAGACTAGAAATAGACACTTGAAAGCCATCAATATGTAGATGGGATTCAAAGCCTTAAAACTCTAAGATGGTATCTAGGGACACAGTATAAACAGAAAAGAATTGAGCCCTTTTCTTTTCCTAGGCAAGAGCATAGGAATCTCAGGACAGTGTATTTCTAAAATTTCTACATACGCCAGCCAATACAGTTACTCTGATATGCAGCCAGTTGTGGAAGCACTGCTAATAACTTCACTTTAAATGGCTTCCATAAGTAAAGGGCTAAAGTAAGCAAGGGAAAAAAATGGTTAAATAAAAAGGAAACAGGAAAACATGTCTTGATTTATTCAAAGGGGAATGGAAAGGTCTTATATTAAAGTTTAAGACACCAGCATCTGCTTTACAAGCTGGGTATATCTATTTCTTGATAACAAATGAAAACCTTTTTAAAAAATAATTCAAAAATCCAAAGGATTCCTCTATAATTTCTCCAGAGTAACAAACCCATGGATTTTAATCACAGAATAAGGAGCAAGGGACTAGAAAAGTTACTGTGCAGGAATGTATTTAAACCAGAAATATGGGTGGGCATGACAATTTATATACATTTTTGTTTTTCAAATGAAAATCGAATATTTGCTTATGGTTGGATTGAAATTGTGAAATTAAATTATAACTTTGCAGTAGTTTTTAAAAGAAAAAGGAGAACTGTAGAAAACTTGACTAAATGGGAAGAGAAAAATACACAAGTGAAACTGAGTCTCTAGTCCATGAACAGTTTCAAGATTCAGATATTTAGAATCTTGTTAGACAAAAATGTACCATTAGTAGATGTTATGTTTCTTATCATCATTATTATAGCATTTATAAAGAATATATACACATATGTATATATATACTGTGTATATAGTATATATATTTATATATGTATTATATATCATCCTAAAGGAAGTGCTTATAAGGAGAGTATTTTTCCAGATGTTTTATGAAATATCAGCATAAATTTTCCCCAAATATTTTTGCAGCACACAAACACCCTGAACTGATTGAAATTGTAATAGTTAATACTTATTTGGATGCTTACTGTGTGCCAACCAGTATTGTAGTATTTACACATATTAAACTTGTTGAATCCTTATATTTGCCCTTTAAATTATGTATTATAGTATCCCCTATTATAGATAAGAAATCAGAGGCAATGAAGGTTAAGTAATTTTCCCGAGTTCACACATCTGATAACTCTAGCCACCAGGATTTCAGCCCAGAAAGTCTGGCCCCACAATCTATCCATCTAACCATTACACTATACTATATCTCAAGTGTAAGATATGTTGACTATTATCATACAGAAGCAGATAGTTAAAATTATTTTATTGATCAGTAATGTCATCTACATTTGAACATGTATCAGGAGGCAGTCAATTCGTGCTTATGTATTTTATTAAAACCAATTATTGCTAATATGTAATTTTAATTTAAGGAAGCTGTTAAAACCTATGATTATAAGCCAACTCACAAAAATTTTCATAGTATATACTTACTCCAGAATTTAATGCGTAAATAGTGACCTCTGAGACAACAACAAAACGAATTGTCATAGGCACTGAAGTATTTGAATCACCCCTCACGGTCACCAAAACAACTGAGCAAAAATATAAATCTTATGATCCTGGTCTTATTATTTAGACCTTTGGGGATTAAACAGCTCTTTCAAATACAACTGTTTTGACCATGGGTATCAGAGATAACCACTAGAGGTACCTTATTTAAATGATATCTGCTCAGAGCAAGTTTAGTTCCACAATCAATATTTGTGCTTTGAATGGTAAGATTATTCTATAGTTAACTATAATTATAGTGTTGGAAATCTACATTATTTAAGAGTAAATTTTATTTATAATACAATCACAACCTAAGAAAATATGAAAATACATTTTCTTATTTCCTTGTCCTATAGTTTTCCTTCATATTAAATAACTTTTACATCTACTAAACCTGCCCTAGTGAAATATTAGGGTATAGTCTAATTCTCCAAATGTTTCATTAGCTGGTATTTTCTATGACACTGTACTCTAGTAAAGTTAATTGGATGCAGTCCCAATGGTTTAGATAATCTTTTTGATTATCTGAGTCTTCAGGTAATATTGGGAAATTTTGCTCAATTCTGATTCTGAATTATCTGGTTGCTTTTCATAATGTTTCTGTTTGGTCAAGACCTACTTGCAGGTTGATTTAAACTCAGAACAAGAAGTAAGAATTTGTGACAGGTTTCATCCTCTTACTTGAAGTCATATATTCAAGAAGGAGGAGTCCTGTTGAGAACCTCTACCCTAACACACTTTGGGAAAAGCAGAATTTACCATGGCAACCACAGGGAAACCATGAGAAATTTACAGCCCTGGAGAAAAAATGCTTCACCGGGATCTATTTTCCATAGTGTGGACTCTACAAAAGTCGAGAAGTAGAATGGCAAAAGAACTCTCTCTGGATCACAGTAATGTTCATCCTTAATCTCTTGGAGAAACAGTATGTCCGGGTTGGTAAAACAATTTGTAGAAAGTAGAAGAAAAAGAACTTAGATCTGTATGGGCTGGTTTTATTTCGGAAGTCTGAGAATAAATATTGTAAATCTCTGCAGAGAAATTCTCCTTATCTAGATTGTGAAAGAAACATTAAATGTATTCTTTATTATAAGAGGAGGACATGAAGCTATTTCTTAATTTGTGATATCAAACATTTTGATCCAGCAGAAACAAAAGCGAGAAATATAGATTAAATTGAAAATGAAGAAGTCAGATACTTTTTTAAAATTTTGTTTTGTTTTGTTTTTTAATGCCGTCTGTGAAACCTGTTGGTGAAATACTTTATTCTTGAAGGTTGTGGAGCCCTAAAGGACTCAGATTTTATTTACCCATTTCTAAATCTCATATTGTGCATGAAAATTTATTTGAAGATTTTTCTATGTCACTTTTTAATAGGCAGAAGGAGGATATTTATTCTTTCCTGAGTTAATCTTTACAGACTATAGTAATAATGAAAATAGTTAAGAAATTAACAGCATAATATTGATTTTGATTTTAAAAGAATTTTCAGGTTCAGGTTTTTATATAATTTTAACTGAAGCCCTGCTTTATTCAGAAGTTAGGCACAATTATATACATCAACGAGTCTGTTAATATAAATAAGTATTAATTATTCATGCCCCTGCTCAGACATTATGGAACTTTAATGGAGTGTGACAGCTTGAAATATCTTTCAGAGAATTATTTTTCTTTCTATCCAATTTGATCAATGGCAGAACTGAGAATCAAATCATAATTTTTGAAAAGCTAATGCTAAGGAAATCACAAAATGATTTTCTCAAAACGGCTATTTCAACCACTATCTCCAGTTAGTCTCATAAATGTATCCACTTTTGAATCATGGCCACAGTTGGAAGTAATTTCTTAATAATATTCAAAAAAATTTTGAAATGGCATAACAAACAAAAAAAGCACAACTTTTTGTACTACATCTATATAAAGAGAGAAAGAAGCACCAGTTTGATATTTACCTGGGTTTTGTTTGTTTTTGAGACAGGATCTTGCTCCAGCACCCAGGGTGGAGTGCAGTGGTGCAATCATAGCTCACTGCAGCCTCCACCTCCTGGGCTCAAGTGATCCTCCTGCCTCAGTCTCCTGAGTAGCTGGGACTATAGGAGCATGCCACCACACCTGGCTAATGGCTGTTATTTTTTAACCAAATGTTTTATTTTAGCTTTTTGACCACTTTATTGAAGTATGACTGACATACAAAAGCAGTATACATTTAACGTAAACAACTTAATGAGTTTGAAGGTGAGTATATACCTGTGAAACCATCACCATAATCTATGCCATATATACATCCATCACCTCCAACAGTTCCTCCCACCTTCTTTATTGTGTTTGTGTATGTGTGTGTGTGTGATGAGAACACTTAACATAAGATCTACCCTCCTTGCAAAATTTTAAGTATACAATATAGTATTTCTTAAATGTAGTGGAAAGCGGCTGACAAGTTTTAAGGAGATGGATGACATGATTTTATCAAATGTTATAACAATGTAAAGGCATAAGACTGGATTCAAGGACTGGATGCAAGACTATTGCCAGAATCTAGAAAAGAAATCATAGTGGTTTGGATTAGGGTAGTGGTGGTAGGGATTTTTTAAAGTAAAAGGATAATTAGCATATATTTTTGCATCCAAATTTACCAGTTTTGGTGACAAGTAAGGTGTTAAGGATGAGAAAGACAAAGCGTCCAAGGGTAAATACCAGATGTCCTACAAAACAAAGTAGAAGATCAAAGGTGTTTAGTCACTAAGATATGAAAAAAGAGGAACAATCTTTCCTCATTCTTTTGTAAGTTATATATATATATATATATATATATATATATATATTTTTTTTTTTTTTTTTTTGAGACGGAGTCTCGCTCTGTCGCCCAAGCTGGAGTGCAGTGGTCGGATCTCAGCTCACTGCAAGCTCCGCCGCCCGAGTTTACACCATTCTCCTGCCTCAGCCTCCCGAATAGCTGGGACTACAGGCGCCTGCCACCTCGCCCGGCTAGTTTTTTTGTATTTTTTAGTAGAGACGGGGTTTCACCGTGTTAGCCAGGATGGTCTTGATCTCCTGACCTCGTGATCCGCCCGTCTCGGCCTCCCAAAGTGCTGGGATTACAGGCTTGAGCCACCGCGCCCGGCCATAAGTTATATTTTTAATGAACAAACAATAATCATATATGTTTATGGGGTACCATATAATGTTTTAATACATGTTTATAATGTATAATGATTAAATCAGGCTAATTAACAAACCCATCACCTAACATACTTATTTTTTGTGGTGAAAACACTTAAAATCTGCTCTTAGTAATTTTGAGATAATGCACTATTGTTTATTGTAGTCACCATTCTGTGAGATCACTAAAGCTGGTTCCTTTTTTCTAACTGAAACTTAATGCCCTTGATCAACATCTCCCCTTTTCCTGTCCATCTCCTGCCCCTACTCTCTACTTCTATGAGTTCAACTTTTTTGGATTCCATATATAAATGAAATAATGCAGTATTTGTCTTTCAGCTTACTTCAGTTAGCATAATGTCCCCAGGTTCATCCTCCAGTTTATCACATCTTTTCCTCATCCTACCATTAGCCCAGTACTTAAATTTTACAGATGAATTTACTGGTTAAATAAAAGAATATGTTCATTTTATCAGGCTAACTAGCTTATAAAGAATCATAGGGTCATTTTAGAACCAGCATCTATTTCAAACTTTCAAATCTACACGTGAGATAATTCAGACCTCAAGTTTAAAAGTGTACTCCCCATGGTCACCTGGATTTTTTAAAAAATCTAATATTAAACTCATTGCCATAAAAGAATCTATGACAAATAGCAGATTTCTTGGCTGTAATTTTTACTTTTATCCATTAAATTTTTTCAATTAGTAACATAAATTATCGCCCTTTGTTTAGTTCTATATTTTATCAAATTATTTAGATAGTTCATGTTGACAAATTGTTTCTTTCTCTTTTCCTTTTCTTCTTCCTCTCCCTCCTCCTCCTCTACCTCTTCTTCCTTCTTCTTCCTTCTCCTTATCCTCGTATGATCATCTACCTCCTCCTCCTTTTCTCACTCTAGGATTTAGACATTGAAGGACTATGGACCAAAGAAATTATAGTTCTTTACATGGTTTTATTCTGCTTGGCTTCTCTGACCATCCAAAAATGGAGATGATCCTGTCAGGAGTTGTCGCCGTCTTCTACTTAATTACATTGGTGGGTAACACAGCCATCATTCTCGCATCTCTCCTGGATTCCCAGCTTCATACACCAATGTACTTTTTCCTCAGAAATTTATCTTTCCTAGATCTATGTTTCACAACCAGCATCATCCCTCAGATGCTGGTCAACTTGTGGGGACCTGATAAGACCATCAGTTATGTGGGCTGTATCATCCAACTCTATGTTTACATGTGGTTGGGCTCAATTGAGTGCCTTCTTCTGGCTGTTATGTCCTATGATCGTTTTACAGCTATATGTAAGCCTTTGCATTATTTTGTAATCATGAACCCACATCTATGTCTAAAGATGATTATCATGGTCTGGAGTATTAGTATGGCCAATTCTGTAGTACTGTGTACACTCACTCTGAATTTGCCCACATGTGGAAACAACCTTCTGGATCATTTCTTGTGTGAGTTGCCAGCTCTGGTCAAGATAGCTTGTGTAGATACCACAACAGTTGAAATGTCTGTTTTCACTTTAGGCATTATAATTGTCCTCATACCTCTCATCCTTATTCTTATATCCTATGGCTACATTGCCAAAGCTGTGCTGAGAATGAAGTCAAAAGCAGGCCAGAGAAAAGCAATGAATACCTGTGGATCTCATCTTACTGTAGTGTCTATATTCTATGGAACTATTATCTACATGTACCTGCAACCAGGTAACAGTGCTTCCAAAGACCAGGGCAAGTTCCTTACCCTCTTTTACACCATCATCACTCCAAGTCTCAACCCGCTCATTTACACCTTAAGAAATAAGGACATGAAGGATGCCCTGAAGAAACTGATGAGATTTCACCACAAATCTACAAAAATAAAGAGAAATTGCAAGTCATAGAAAAAGACTAGAGTGAATAAGGCAATTAAATATGTTTTCTAACTTTCTTTAATTTTTACAAAGGCAAGTAATTCCTACATCATAGAGATCAATAAATATAATTATTATATACAAACATTTTGTAGATGCAAACAAAATTACAACCATTCTACTTAGCTCCTTTATGTCCCTGATCATTGGTATATCATCAGAGAAAACAGATCATTAGAAATTTTATTTTTGCTTGAAATATAACACCAATGGGATGTAAACATAAATGTGAATGCATTTAATTTATTCTAAAACCCCATAGCAACTGTTTTGGTTATCTAGTTTTGTATTTTCAATGTTAATCCTTGCCTCTTCCAAAATATGGACTTGAGTAAATGGCTTCATATGCATTATGGTGTGTACATTAAGTAATATGCAAGTAATGTTCATTCTATTGGAGCTTGAGAAAAAAGATATATATACACAGTAATGATTTTGTACACCCAATCTTTTGTAATGCCACCCAAATATTTATTTGTGTTTGATGCAAACAGTGCAGTTTATAAGACAATTGTCATAAGCCCCATTTAAAACAATTCACTTTTTTTTCAGTGAAATTTCAAATCGATATCTTGAGTAAAGGGTCTTTGTTACTTAAGTCTATTACTACTCTATCATAATACAAAGAAGCCACAAATTAAAGGGTTTTAAAGGTAATGACACAGTCTTATCCATTTATCTTTCATTCATGAAATATTTATTCCATGATTGTCTCAACTTAATGGAAAGATAATATGATAGGTTTGAAACCAGTTAGGCTTTTGACATACATCTGTGGAATTGGGGAATTTATGTGAATTTTTAGAAATGTGGTAATGTTTATATGTAGTAGAATTTCATAAAAGAATAAATCTTTTTACTTCTATTTATCATAATATAATATTTAGCTTTTATGGGACAATGTGATTACTTTTTAAACTTTTATTTCTGCCATGATCTGATACCTTTCTCTAAAAGTGCCCATTATTTAGTAATAGTGGTCAATTTAGATAGATTTAGAAAGATACATTGCTAGAATCTAAAAATATGTATTTTCTCTTCCATCATGTCATCTTTAATGATGAGGAGCACAGCACCAGAATTTTGAGTTGTCCCTTTCTTTGGGGTACCACTGGTTTTCACAACGTCAACGATATGTAAGATCAGTAGAGATGGGAATTACGCCTTTCTTTTGTGAAGGAGGAGAGGGGATCTTTCAAAGTGAAGGCTGGAAAGAGAACCTGTCTAACCCCTCAACCTGACATTTCCTCAAGAAAATACTAGGGAAGAAAACAAAGGGACAAGGAGGATCTAGAAGTTTATTTCCTTAAAACTAACTTTATAACCCTACAAAAGTCTCTGCATCCCAGAGTGTATCCCCCTGTTGAGGCCCATTGTCTTAGACTATGGTTCTCTTAACAAGCCATGCAAATCTCTATAAAGGTTCAAATTGCATTGTTTTGTAACCATTATTTATAGAACTGATAAGCCTCTAGCCAATGTAATTATAAGTTCCTTGAAAGCAAAATTTTGTATAGCTCTTTCTCGATTCACCATCATATAATAGGGTTCCATGACTCTTAGTAGGCACTGAATATTTGTAACAATTTGGATGAATTTTTCAGTGTTCATTCAAATGTTTGTAAACAGAGCAAAAATCATCTTGTTATCATTTTTAACTAAAAAACAATGCAAAAATATGAGTTAAGCAGAATATCCCAAGCCTTCAAAAACATGTCCTAGAAAATTTCGGAATGTCTTACCTTGACCTGCATCATAATGATGCTTAATTACTGTGGTGGAGCACCAGTCTCAAAGGGTTTAACAACATTCAGCAACTAAGTCAGCTCTCTTAGATATTATATCCATAAATCATCTCTTACTTATCACATTTATCTTTTTCTAAGGTTAGCCCTTGGCCAAGGCAGGAAAATGTTTCTGCCACTCACAAAATGCCCAGTAAAAAGGTAATTTTCAAAACCACATATGCCTAGTGTCGGAAAAATGCAATATAATACAATCAAGTTTATTGCATATTTCTTTTTCATATGGACATCTCCAGATTCTTCCACAAGAAGTTCCACTCTGATTGGTCCCAATTAA
Organism: Macaca thibetana thibetana; assembly: GCF_024542745.1. Lineage (NCBI taxonomy): Eukaryota > Metazoa > Chordata > Mammalia > Primates > Cercopithecidae > Macaca > Macaca thibetana. The sequence goes on along the minus strand of NC_065581.1, from coordinate 28,808,062 downwards.
CCACAACGTGGTAGATACTGACTGGTTCAGACAAGGAAATTCATAATGATTTATGATTAAAGATAAAAGCAACCCTTCTAACTGAGTCAACCATCACAACTTGAGGAGTGGTGGACTAAGGAAACCATAGCAGAAAATGGACATAATGACTCCCCTCAGTGCAAGTAAATGGCTAATTCTTTCAATACTTCTCTTCTTTAGAAGACTATAATCTAAAAAATACATTATTCAAATTCAGAGAATCACAAATATCTTGAGAAAATGAAATGCCATTTTTACTATAACTGTTTACATTCATAACAGTTCTTAATTTTCTCTCACTTCTTAAACAAAAACCTATCATAAATGGGTTCAAGTTGAAGATGCTATGATACGCAATTGTCATATAATGATGAATTTTAAAGTACAGGAACTACTAGAGGTCAAATACATATACATACACATATTATCTAATTCTAATCCCATAATTTTAATTGATGTGTTTGGGTATCTTTGCAAGTACATAATTTACCTACTTTACAATGAATATATTTTTAAGAAATGTATTGACATGTATTATAGAAGTATGTTGCATAAAAATGATATGGCATATCAAATTTTCAAACACATAAAAACTAAGCTAATTATTAGTTGGTAACTTTTTTCAAGCAATACCTGGGTATAGATGCTGATAATTTATAATTCTAAATATGTATCCAACTTACTGAAGTACATTGATTCATATTATCACTTTTATAGATACCAGTTCATCCAGGTTTCTGGCATTTCTGATATTGTTTTTTGTATTAATACATAAGTTAAATTTTAAAACTCCATCTACTTTCTGAAGAAATTGTGATACTCTTCATTGCATTTCTGGAAATTATTTTCTATGGGAGAAGGATTTTATTATTTTTGAAGATTTTTGTTTAAAATACTGCTCCTGATACATTTTTAACCTCCTCTCACAGTTGAGTCCCTGTGGTCACTGTCCTCACCAATTTCTACTATGAGAAACAGCTTCTTGTCCGCTTAAAGACTATTTCTTGTCCTCTTACCAGGGAACCAAGTCTATGTTCTTTTATTCTCTAAAATACCACTAACAAATGGGGGATGCAGTTAGTAGGATTTTCATAAAGAACTGGGAATAATAAATGAGGATTATACTACAGGATAAAAAGGAAAACATTGCCTAATGAATATTTGACTTCTCAAAATTCCTTAGCAATCCCTACCACAGAGCTTTGCTCTCTGGGTGTCTGTTTTTTTTAGGTCCCCCTTGCTCCACGTTTTGGAAGATCTTATTTACTTTTGGCCCCAACTTCTACTCCAATCTGTCTTTGTCTCTGACCTAGGACCTCCGATTCTTTCAACTGTAGTGTCTGTGAAGGAATGATGTCACTATCACTTAGAGAGTAATATTTGTCTGGCTCTATCTTCTATAAACACTAGAATAAGGGGTAAAGATACACTCACCTTGCATTAGAAAACAGTTAGAATTTGTTGTTTTAAGTAAAAGAACACCTTTTCTTCTGCTGCTGCTGCTGCTGCTCCATTCCTCAAAACACAGATGCAATTAAAACAATTCCAATCGTCTATTTTTCCCCATTACATCCCTTAACTAAAGAGTGTACAATTTTGATCCATGTGATTATAAGGAGCACATATTTGGTGTTATTACTAAGAAGTTTTCTGTATTAATAACACATATTTTTAGCTCACACTTTTAGAATTTAATTTATACAAACCTTTCCTACAATTCAATGATTTATCTTTATTTTGATGTCTTGAATAGAAGTGAACAAGTTTATGTTTCAATGAATAAAATTTTGAAATCAAAACATAATACACTTTTTGAAACTATCTAGGTGGAGAAGTAACATGGAAAGGATTTTTTAAAAAGAAGCTACTTCCATGTCCTGAAAACCTGGAGTAATATTTAATGTAGAGTAATTGTGGAGAAAATTTTCTAGTACCAATAAGTACCCATTTATGACTATGTGGGTCCATTCCCAACACTGAAGCAATTCCAGTACCTGTTTTCACTATTTGTACTCCCAAATTCCAAATCACTGTGTAGAAATTAATTCTACTAGGCAATTAACTCTAGGTCAATTTTATCCTCTTTAAAGTTAGTTGGATGGAAATGTTCCTTGTTAGTTCTTTTTATTTATGTTCTATTACCAATCTCATTATTCTTCATAGACAAGTTTCTTCAGAGAAAAACTTTGTCATAATAACTGTAGTATACTTTAAAACACTTTGTCAGGCAATTGATATAAGAGCATTTATTCATTCAAATATTACATTCTATTGACATGAGTGGCTCTAATCAGTAAATGTACACTATTAGATGGGGAAGTCAACTAGCATTTAGTCAGAAAGGCTGCCCTCCAAGGCAGCTACCACAAGCCCTTCAGTTATCCACCTTTTGGTCAACATCTGATACCTAGCCAACTCCCATAATAATTGAGGTTTAAATCCATTATCATCCTGAAATTAATGGCACCAAATATATGAGGGTTATCTAACATATTTTAGAAACATTCTCTATTCTTATATGAAGGGCATAAGAACCTAGCCAGATGTGTAGCCTAAACTTTAGGGGTAGTGCCCAAGACTTGTTCCCTAAATGGGCCTGTGTCCAGCCATGGATAAGTTCCACTTTCTCTACGTTGACATGAAAGTAAAACCCTACCACTGTTATCTTATCTTCTTCAAATACACCTTTTATACAAGATAGTATTGGAGTATCTTAAAGGACAGAGAGTTGTGGATTTATTAAATTTACAGAGCAGATGACATAAACTGTCTTATGCTAATGTCTGGTTAATGAATCTCTATCTGCATGGCAGAATTTGATCAGAGTCACTTTCATCATAACTGGGACATAAGATTATGGTGGTAAATGCTAGCCATATGCCCACCTCGCCTTTTTTAGGCACTATGATTAACTACCAAAAATGACCCTGGTGTTGAACATGACCAAATTGGGTTAGGCTAGTTCAAAACACACTCTATTTCTCTCATTACACACTATTCATTACTTCTTAATTTGTTGCACCTTGCTTTTAGTCCCTTTGAACTAAAATGTTTAAGAGCCAATATCAACGAGAGTTTCCACTGTTGTTTTACATTAGCTGAAAGATACAGGTATATCCCCCAAAAAAATGAGAAGAAAGAAAACTATCATTATTTTGAGATAACAGAATCCACTCCATTTTTAATACAAAAAATAAATAAGGAAGTTGTTAGAAATCCCTATAGATTCAGTGAAAAAGAAATATACAAAATAAATATTTAAAATCTTCTGCACAGCAAAAGGAACTACCAACAGATTAAACAGACAACCTACAAAATAGGAAAAAATATTTGCAAATTAAGCATACAACAAAGGTCTGATATCCAGAATCTATAAGAAATTTAAACAATCAACAAGCAAAAACAACCCCATTTAAAAATGAGCAAAGGACATGAACCGACACTTCTCAAAAGAAGACATACACATGGCCAAAAAGCATATGAAAACATGCTCAATATCACTAATAGTTAGGGAAATGCAAATCAAAACCACAATGAGATACCATCTCACACCAGTCAGAATGGACATTATTACAAGTCAAAAAATGACAGATGTTAGCGAGGTTGCAGAGAAAATGGAATACTTATATACTGCTGGTGGGAATTTAAATTAGTTTAGCCACTGCGGAAAACAGTTTAGAGATTTCTCAAAGAACTCAGAACTACCATTTGACGTAACAATCCCATTACTGGGTATATACCCAAAGAAATAAAAATTGTTCTACCAAAAAGACACATGCACTCGCATGTTCATCACAGCACTATTCACAATAGCAAAGACATAGAATCAACCTAGATACCCATGAGTGGTGGACTGGATAAAGAAAATGTGGCATATATATACAACGGAATACTATGCAACCATAAAAAGAATAAAATCATGTCCTCTGCAACTGCATGGATGGCAGCTAGAGACCATTATCTTAAGTGAATTAATGAAAAAGAGAAAACCAAATGTCACATGTTCTCACTTATAAGTATGAGCTAAACACTGAGTACACATGGACACAAAGTTAACAATAGACACCTGGACCTACCTGATGGTGGCGGGTGGAAGGAAGGTGAGGGTTGAAAAACTACTGATTGGGTACTATGCTCACTATCTGGGTGACAAAATCATTTGAACACCAAACCTTAGCAAAACACAATTTACTCAAGTAACAAACCTCCATATGTACCCCTAAACCTAAAATAAAAGTTAAAAAAGAAAAAAAAATTTTTTAATATACATATATAACTCTAACAACAATAAGCAATGAGCAATTAAATAAAATGATATCAGTAAAGATAAACTTAACAAGATATGTTGAACATTTTTAAAGTATTATTAATCTTTACCAAGAAAAAGGGAAAAACAAAATGCCACATTCTTCAAAAAACAACTATTTAAAATACAAATTTAAATGCAGACATTTCCAATAATTGTCTGCATTGTGTTTGGATTGTAACAAATTGATTTCAAGATTTATTTGATCAAATTACAGCTTAGAAGAGTCAAACCATTTTCATAAACGAATAATAAGCAAGGATTTGCTCTGGCCAGCACTGAAATACTATCAAATATTACTAAGAGTTTGATTTGGGGTCAGGAGCAGTGGTTCCTGCCTGTAATCCCAACATTTTGGGAGGCCTAGGCAGGAGGATAGTTTGAACTCAGGAGTTGGAGACCAGCCTAGGCAATAGAGTGAGATCCTTGTCTCCACAAAAAAAATCAAAAAAATAGCCGGGCGTGGTAGCCCGTGCCTGTAGTCCCAGCTACTCGGGAGGCTGTAGTGGGAAGACTACTTGAGCCTGGGAGGTCGAGGCTGCAGTGGACAGAGATTGTGCCACTGCACTCCAGTCCAGGTGACAGAGTGAGGCTCTGTCTCAGAAAAAGAGTTTGATTTGCAGATGATTGAAACAACATTGCCTCAAAACAGACTCTAGTGCATTTTACATTAGAATATTAATTACAAAAAGAATGACATTACAAATTAGTGTGTGATGAAGGCCTATTTGTTGATCAGTATGGGAAAACTGATGAAAGATCTAGAAATAAACTTTGTCAGTAAAAACAATACCTAAAAAACATACATTATTATAAATTTCAAATTGATTAAAAAATGTGGAGAGTTCCAGCAGAGATCCTAGTCCTGAAGCAGCGGCGAACCTCTCTTCCCCACCCCACCTCGGTGACCTGGTGGCCGCCGGGACACAGCGCCTTTGAACGGCGGCGGGTGTGCCGGGCGGGAAGAAGCACGTGGAGGCTGCTGGGGCTCAGGGCCCACAAAGGCGGAGCTAGGGACTGGCCCGGCCTTCTCTGTAGGCCATGGCGCCGCAGATCGGGTTCTCGGGCGACCTCTCTGTCCCAGCTGGGCGAGACCTACCTGGTCCTGATGGCAACGGACAATGGCCTTAACGGCCGGAAGGTGAGCGGAGTCCCGGATGAGGACGGGTGGAATGGTAGCGTCCATGGGGCGGTTGGCCTTCCTTCTACCAGACCTTGATGTGGGAAGAGAGAAATGGAGTAACAGGCCACATTTGGCGCTTTGGAGATGCCCACCACTCTTTGGGAAGATGTACCGGCGTTTATAGAAGGACTTTGTGTATAATATGGGAAAGCTGCTCTCAGCTTCCCCCAAAACTTTTACAAGGAAACATTTGCCACATCTAGCCCTTCCAGATGTTTAGAGGTTTCCGACATATGATAGAGTTAGCAAATCACATATCGTGTAAATTCCCATTTATTGAAAAAAAAAATAGAAAATAGATGTCTTCTGGAAATGACTTTTTGAAATTGAGTTGTTGGACCACCTCTGGAAGCAGTAACAGGAGCGGACACATCCACATTTGTTCAGTGCGTTAGACGACATGGACCAGAACAACTGAAAAGGAAGAGAAGAGGGTTCTATATCACTCATCAGATTTAGAAGATAGTTTCACATTCTTTCCATTGTTTTGTGTGCATTTTATTCCTCACTATATATGGTTGACAATGCTTAAACTTTTTTGAAATGTCTAGTCTTTCTAGATGTTCTGAAGTGCCTGATATATGTTAAATCAGAGATAGTAAAATAACACATTTAGTAAATGTCTTTTTGTGAAAATTCATATGAAATGTTGGTGGGGGGGGATATCCAAACCACCAGTTGAGTAACAATACATTGTGTTTGTGCACTGCTTCAGGGCAGGAGGAGAAGGAGGCTGTGCAGAAAGCTCTATGCCACCAGTGTACTTACAGTGAGGCAAGATTAAACATTATATCTTATGTCTGTGCATTTGGCTTATCTGTGTATACAGTGTCTATCGAGGAAAACAAGTCCTAATGTACATCTAGTCTTTCTAGATGTTATAGAGGTTGCCAGAATATGACAAAAGTAGAGTTAGTGAACTAATATTTTTGTACATTTTGTTCTAAAATGACTAGGAAGATTGTCTTCTGAAAATTTGAGCATTCTTGCCCACTGAGTTGATGGAGATGGAAAGATGTCTAGGCCAGAATGTTCATATTTGGAAAACTTCAAATTATAACTATTGTTACATGTGTGCAGTTTACTCAAGACTGCTGTGTACATAGTGGACAAATTAACTCCTTACCTGAAACATCTAGTCTACCTAGATGTTTAGAATGATGTATATTAAATATAGAGGTAGCAAAATATCACTTTGTAAATATCTTTTGGCTAAAATTCATAGGTAATATTGTGTTTTGGAAATTGAATTGTTAAGCCACCTTTGTGGGCAGTATAGTACTGTCTACACTTGTTTGATAGTTTAGAGGAAGCGGAGGGAAGAAATTGCAAAAGGTGCTATGCTAGGGTGTTTATTTATTTATTTTTTTTTTTTGAGACGGAGTCTCGCTCTGTCGCCCAGGCTGGAGTGCAGTGGCCAGATCTCAGCTCACTGCAAGCTCCGCCTCCCGGGTTCACGCCATTCTCCTGCCTCAGCCTCCCGAGTAGCTGGGACCACAGGCGCCGCCACCTCGCCCGGCTAATTTTTTGTGTTTTTAGTAGAGACGGGGTTTCGCCGTGTTAGCCAGGATGGTCTCGATCTCCTGACCTTGTGATCCGCCCGTCTCGGCCTCCCAAAGTGCTGGGATTACAGGCTTGAGCCACCGCGCCCGGCCTGCTAGGGTGTTTATACTTGGACATTTTCAGACAGCATTTTTCTGTATGTTTTGTGCATTTAGTTTTGCTCTGTATATAGTGTATAGAATGAACAAATGAGCCCTAATTTTGCAATATCTAGTCCATAGATGTTAAAGAGGTTGCCAGTGTCTAAGTACTTAGTAAAATTAGCACATTTTGTACACTCTGTGTTGAAATTCATAGGAAACCTTGTCTTCTGTAAATGACTTTTGGATAGAAATTTGTCCAACATCCATAAGCATGGCATGTGCCTGTACTGGTCCATTGGATTGAAGGCCGAGAGAAAGAAGTGAGGGGGGAATGGTTCAAAGGCAAAACTGTCATATTTATAAGTTACCACAGATTATAACCATTGTTATGTGTATAATTTTATTGAACAGTACTCTGTACATAGTGGACAAATTTTATGAAATATCTAGTCTTTCTAGATATTTAGAAGTGCTTGATATATTTAAAAGTAGAAGTACTAGAATAACACTTTTTGTAAATAGCTTTTAAAAACTAATGGGAAATACTATTTGGAACTGGAATTGTTGAACCACCTTTGTAAACAGTGTACACTCTCTGTATTTGTTCTTTTGATTGAGGGAGGTGAAATTGCAAAAACTGTTTTGCTAGTGTTTACTAGAAATTTTCACTTAATCCATTGCCTGTGTGTTACATGAATTTCATTTAACTTTATTATACTGTATATATCTTGTATATACTGAACAAAGGAGTCCTAATTTTATATCTAGTCTAGTCTCTAGATATTAAAGAGGTTGTCAATGTATGACTGAAGTAGAGTTACTAACTCTACTATGTAGACTTTGTTAAAATTCATAGAAAGGCTGTCTTTGGAAAGGACTTTTGGAAGTGAAATGATAACATCAGCTTGAAGTGACATGTGCCTATATCCACCAGGTTGGTGGTGGAGAGGCTAGACCAGAATATTCCTATTTAGAAGACACTTTCAGATATAACCTTTGTTACATGTGGGCAGTTTATTCAACACTGCTATGTATATGGTGGACTGACTGAAGTCCTTATTTGAAACACCTAGTCTTTCTAGATGTTTAGAAGTGCACAATGTTAAAAGTAGAGGTAGTAAATAACACATTTTGTAGATACCCTTTTAATTCATATGAAATATTGTCTTTTGGAAATTGATCAAACCACTTCCCTGAGCAGTACATATTTATTATATTTGTGCTGGTTTGGGAAGGAAGAAGGAGCAGAAAGTGCAAAGGGTAATTGAGACACCAGTGTGTTTATGGTGAGGCACACTTGATCATTGTCCCTTGTATCTGCATTTTCTTTTATTGTGCTGTGTATGTAGTGTATGTAAGTGGACAAATGAGTCCTAATTTACAACATTAAAGGGATTGCAAGTGCATGACAAAAATAGAGTTAGTAAACTAATACGTTAAGTACACTTTGTGTTAAAATTCATAGGGAAGACTGTTCTTAAAAACACAAAAGTGAAATTGCTAAAATCCTCTGCAAGTATTATGGATGCTTATACCTGTCCACAGGGTTGATTTAGAGATCGAAAGGGGAAGGGTTCTAGGCCAGAATATTCCTATTCAGAAGACACCTTCAAATTATAGTTCATGTTATACATATGCATGATTTATTCAATACTACTGTGTATATAGTGGAAAACTTACATCCTATTTGAAACATCTAGTCTTTCTAAAACATCTAGATGTTTAAAAGTGTACAACATAGGTTAAAAGTAGAGGGATAAAGTAACACCCTTTAAGCACTTTTTTTGTTGTTTCCTGGGAGTGGTTGCATTTTTGAGTGGAATTGTTAAACTAGATGTTTTGACAGTATGCTGATTGTTCATTGGGTCGCAGTGGATTGAGGGAAGAAGTATGCAGGCGAAGGATTCTGCACCCATGCCCATGAGTTAGATTGATTCCATGGTCTAACCGTTGTTCTACATGTGCATTTTAGTTAATATTGTTGTGTATTAAAGGATAAGTCCTAATGCTCAAGATACTTTAAAAATAGACATAGTAAAGCAATCTCTTTGTGGTTTTTTTTTTTAACTTTTTTTTAGGTTTGGGGGTACATGTGAAGATTTGTTACATAGGTAAACATTTGTCACAGGAGTTTGTTGTTTATGTTATTTCATCACCCAGGTATTCAGCCCAGTACCCAATAGTTATCGTTTCTGCTCCTCTCCTTCCTCCCAACCTCCACCCTCAAGTAAACTCCAGTGTCTGTTGTTTCCTTTTTTGCGTTCATAAGTTCTTATCATTTAGCTCCCACTTATAAGGGAGAACATGTCGTATTTGGTTTTCTGTTCCTGCATTAGTTTGCTAAAGATAACAGCTTCTAGCTCCATCCATGCTCCTGCAAAAGATATGATTTTGTTCTTTTTTATGACTGCATAGCATTCCATGGCATATATGTACCACATTTTCTTTATCCAATCTGTCATTGATGGGCATTTAGGTTGATTCCATGTCTTTGCTATTGTGAATAGTACTGTAATGAACACAGGCATGCTTGTGTGAGATGGTATCTTATCGTGGTTTTGATTTGCATTTCTTTAATAATCAGTGATATTGATCTCTTTTTCATAAGTTTGTTGACCACATATGTGTCTTTTGAGAAATGCCTGTTCATGTCCTTTGCCCACTTTTTAATGGGATTTTTTGTTTTTCTCTTGTAAATTTAAGTTCCTTATAGATGCTATATATTGGACCTTTGTCAGATGCATAGTTTGCACAAATGTCCTCACATTCTGTAGGTTGCCTGGTTGCTCTGGTGATAATTTATTTTGCCATGCAAAAGGTCTTAAGTTTAATTAGATCCCATTTGTCAACTTTTGCTTCTGTTGCGATTGCTTTTGGTGTCTTTGTCATGACATCTTTGCCTATTCCTATGTCCAGAATGATATTGCCTAGGTTGTCTTCCAGGGTTTTTATAGTTTTGGGTTTTACATTTAAGTTTTTAATCAATCTTGAGTTGATTTTTGAATATGGTGTAAGGAAGGGGTCCAGTTTCAATCTTCTGCATGTAGCTAGCCAGTTCTTCCAGCACTAGTTATTGAATAGGGAGTGTTTTTACCATTGCTCGTTTTTTTCAGCTTTGTCAAAGATCAGATGGTCATAGATATGCAAGCTTATCTCTGGGCTCCCTATTATGTTCCATTGGTCTATGTGCCTGTTCTTGTACCAGTACCAAGCTGTTTTGGTTACTGTAGCCTTGTAGTATAGTTTGAAGTTGGGTAGCATGATGCCTCTAGCTTTGTTCTTTTTGCTTAGGATTGTCTTGGCTATATGGGTTCTTTTTTGGTTCCATATGAATTTTAAAGTAGTTTTTTTCTAGTTCTGTGAAGAATGTCATTGGTAGTTTGATAAAAATAGCACTGAATCTATAAATTGCTTTGGGCAGCATAGCCATTTTAATGATATTTGTTCTTCCTATACATGAGCATGGGATGTTTTTCCATTTGTTTGTGTCATCTCTAATTTCTTTGAGCAGTGTTTTGTAATTTCATTGTAAAGATCCCTCACCTCCCTAGTTAGCTGTATTCCTAGGTATTTTATTCTTTTCTGTGGCAGTGGTGAATGGGATTGCCTTTCTGATTTGACTCTCAGTTTGGCTGTTATCAGTGTATAGGAATACTAGTGATTTTTGTAAATTGATTTTGTGTCCTGCAACTTTGCTGGAGTTTTTTATCAGCTGAAGGAGCTTTTGGGCCAAGACTATGGGGCTTTCTAGATACAGAATCATGTCGTCGGCAAACAGAGATAATTTGACTTCCTCTCTTCCTATTTGGAAGCGCTTTATTTCCTTCTCTTGCCCAATTACTTTGGCTAGGACTTCAAACAATCCCTTTGTAAATGTTCTTTCGTTTGTTTTTATGAAATCCTGTCTCCTGGGAGTAACCTTTGCTAATCCACCTCTTAATTAATTAATCTATGTTAGACATGATCCTATACTTAGTCACTAGGATGATGGAAGAGGGAAAAGAGTACAGGTGAAGGGAAGAGCTTTTTGCCAATATCTCCATATCTAGAAGATGGTTTTAGGTGATAATCATAGGTATATAAGAGCATTTTTCGTAAAGTACCTGTGTTTTTGTTGACAAAATTCATTACTTTACAACATCTAAGCTTTATGAATACCTCAAGGTAACAATGTATGATAAAAAGTAGAGCTAGTAAATTAGCTACTTTGTAAATATCTTTTTGTTATAATTGATGGAAAAGATGCATCTTGGACATGGAATTGTTAAACCACCTTTGAGCAGTATATGTCAGGACTTACTTGTTCATCAGGCTGGCAGCAGAGGGGCAGAAGGAAGTAAAAAGGCAGAGATGAAGGCAGATGTGTTCGTATTTACATTTTGACTATAGCCATTGATGTGTGTGTGTCTCTTTTGGCCATACTATAGGAATACATTAAGTAATCCAAAGCAAACATACCTTCTAATATTTTAATGGTACAGATCTGCTAATGAATTCTCTTAGAAACATTATACTTGGTATATTCTGTTGCTTTATGTTTCATTTTAAATTGAGCATTAAGGTAATACAGTATTTAATCAGAACTCTGCCCATACTTTTATCTAGAGGTGTGTTGCCATTTTTGTCTTCTATGAAATTTTTGTCTCAAGAAAGGCAGAATTACATTTTTTTCTAACAGGTTGAGTCGGTGTTGTGTATTCTTGGTTATCAAAATACTCACATAGCTTTGGGATTTAAAATTGGCAAATATTCATGATGTGTGGAAAAGTGTGATACATACTGTATAATCTCAATCCCATAAAACTGAATGTTTTGTCTATGTACACACTGGACCTAGAAGGTCATGTCAAACTGTAAACTGCTTGTGATTGTGGATGACTTTGTTTTTTCTTCTTGTGTGTTTCAGCTTCCTATAATGCACATATTAACTTTTCTAAAATAAAGTTTATTTTAAAAAACAAAGTTAATAAAATCATGACCAGTTTTAGCAGAACTGATTTTAATATTAGAAAGTATGGAATTATAGTCTTTAATAAACATTAAATGAATACATGCTATATGCCAGTTACTATAACAGATGTGGAGAGCCTATAGGGATCAAAAGATAATTCCTGCTCACAGATCTTTCAGAAAGTATCATTAGATGATTCAACAGACAATTTCATCTAACTTAGTTGAAAGAAATTTTTTTAATTCCATAGTACAGACTAGGTAATCAGTATGTAATTATATCCGTAGATTACAAAATCTGGAGATTATAATCTGAGAATCTGCTTTCTCCAACACAATAAAAGCCATATATTACAAGCCCACAGCTAACATCATAGTTATAAAAAGTTGAAAGCTTTCCCTCTAAGATCCAGAACACGACAAAGATGCCTGCTCTCACCACTTCTGTTCAACATAGTATTGAATGTCCTAGCCAGAGCAGTTAGGCAAGAAAAAGAAAAAAATGTATACAAATTGGAAATGAAGAAGTGAAATTGTCTCTTCTGATGACATGATCCTTTATTTGGAAAACCCTAAGAACTCCAACAACAACAACAAAAAAAAACTGTTCAAATAAATTCAGTAAAGTTACAGGTTACAAAATCAATATACAAACATCAGCAGTGTTTCTATGCAATAACAATCATCTGAAAAAGAAATTAAGTAAGCAATCCCATTTACAATTTAAAAAATAAATAAATTAAAGTAACTAGGTGCAAATTTAACCAAGGAAGTGAAAGATTTGTACACCTGAAAACTATAAAACACTGATATTTAAAATTAGAAAAGACACAAAAATGGAAAAATACCTCATTTTCATGGACTGGGAAAATTAATATTTTTGAAATACCTATACTACCCCAAATAAAGATTCAATGCAATCTCTATCCAAGTACCAATGTCATTCTTTAGAGAAATAGAAAAAACGATTCTAAAATTTGTGTGGATCCACAAAAATCCATAGCCAAAGTAACCTTGAACCAAAAAAAAAAAAAAAAAACTGGAGGCATCATAATACCTGACTTCAAAATCTACTGTGAACCTATAGTAATCAAAACAGCAGGATACTGGCATAAAAACAGACACAAAAACCAATGGAACAAAATAGCCTAAAAGTCAATCCATACATTTATAATCAATTGATATTCAACAAAGGTGCCAAGAGCACACAATGGGGACAGGGCAGTCCCTTCAATAAATGGTGTTGAAAAACTGAATATCCACATGTAGAAGAACAAAATTACATGCATACCTCAAACCATATACAAAAATCAACTCAAAATGCATTAAAGACTTTAACATAAGACTACAAAACTACTAAAAGAACTCATAGAAATGCTCCATGACATTGATCTGGTCAATGATTTTTTGGATATGACCCCAAAAGCACAGTCAACAAAAAACAAATATAAATAAATGAGATTATTATTACTATAATCTTTTTTTTTTTTTTTGAGACGGAGTCTCGCTCTGTCCCCCAGGCTGGAGTGCAGTGGCGCAATCTCGGCTCACTGCAAGCTCCGCCTCCCGGGTTCACGCCATTCTCCTGCCTCAGCCTCCCGAGTAGCTGGGACTACAGGCACTCACCCATACGCCCGGCTAATTTTTTGTATTCTTTAGGAGAGACGGGGTTTCACTCTGTTAACCAGGATGGTCTCGATCTCCTGACCTCGTAATCCGCCCACCTCGGCCTCCCAAAGTGCTGGGATTACAGGCGTGAGCCACCGCACCCGGCCAATAAGTGAGATTATATCAAATTAAAGAGCTTCTGCACAGTCAGGGAAACAAACAAAATAATGAAAAGACAACCTATGGAGTGAGAGAAAATATTTGCAAATGATGTATCTAATAAGGGGCTAATATCTAAAATATATATAAGAAACGCAAACAAAAAAACATAATTCTATTTAAAAATGGAACTGGCTGTAGTGGCTCACACCTGTCATCTCAGCACTTTGGGAGGCCGAGGTGGGTGGATCACTTGAGGTCAGGAGTTCGAGACCAGCCTGGCCAACATGGTGAAACCCTGTCTCTACTAAAAATACAAAAATTAGCCAGCTGTGGTGGTATGTGCCTCTAGTCCCAGCTACTCAGGAGGCTGAGGCACAAGAATCACTTGAACCTAGGAGGCAGAGGCTGCAGTGAGCTGAGATTGTGTCACTACACTTCAGCCTGGGAGACAGAGTGAGACTCCATCTCAAAAATAAAAATAAAAAATAAAATAGTTTAAAAATTGTTTAAATGAAAATAAAAATGGGCAAAATACCCAAATACACATTTCTCAAAAGAAGACCTACAAATAGCCAACAGGTATATGAAAAAATGCTCAACATCACTAATCAATGGGGAAATATAAATTAAATGCACAATGAGATATCACTTCATACTCGTAGAATGGCTACTATCATAAAAAGCAAAGATAACAACTCGGTGAGAATGTGGGGGGAAAAAGGAACCCTTGCGCACTGTTAGTGGGAATGGACATTAATACAGCCACTGTAGAAAACAGTGTGGAGGTTACTCCAAAACTTAAAAATAGAACTACCATATGATCCAGCCATCCCACCACTGGGTATATATCCAAGGAATTGAAATCAGTATGCTAAAGAGATGTCTGCACTCCCATGTTTATGGCAACATTATTCACAATAGCAAAGATATGGAATCAAACTAAGTGTTCATCAAGGAATGAATATATCAAGAAAATGTGGTGTACTATTCACTCGTAACAAAAAAAGGAAACCCTGTCATTTGCAACAACATGGATGAACCTAGAAGCTATGATGTTAAGTGAAATGAGCCAGTTACAGAAAGGCAACTACTACATGATCTCATCTAAATGAGGATCTGAAAAAGTTAAACTCATAGAAGCAGAGAGTGGAATGGTAATTACCAGAAGCTGGGGGTGGTGGTAAGTTTCCAGACCATAAATTGAGGGATAAGCTCCAGAGTGTTCATACTATTTTTAATTTGCTGAAAATAGAACGATGATAATATGGTTCATAAACCTAGAATTATGATTATCCCATAAATTTTTAAAGCCAAATATTTTCTGTCCTATAGAAACAACACCTACATAACTTAATTTATCCAATTTTATTGATATCTTACCAATTGAATAAACCAAATTTCAAGTAAATGTGTTCATTTTTATAGATATAGTTTACACCATAAATTCATTTTTCAATGTAAATTTAATATAGTATATCATTAATCTCCAAATTTTAAAATTTAAAAACTTAAAAACAAAAAGAAAAAATGAAACCTAATGTCTTTTGGGTTTTTTTGGTTTTTTTTTTTTTTTTTTTGAGACAGAGTTTTGCTCTTGTTGCACAGGCTGGAGTGCAATGGCGCAATCTTGGCTCACCGCAACCTCCGTCTCCTGAGTTCAAGTGATTCTCCTGCCTCAGCCTCCTGAGTAGCTGGGATTACAGGCATGTGCCACCATACCCAGCTAATTTTTTGTATTTTTAGTAGAGACAGGGTTTCTCCACGTTGGTCAGGCTGGTCTTGAACTCCCAACCTCAGGTGATCCACCTGCCTTGGCCTCTCAAAGTGCTGGGATTACAGGCGTGAGCCACCGCGCCTGGCCAAAACCAAATGTCTTAAGAGAACTTTTCATAAAATTATTATTTGGATATGCCTCTGACCACAGTCATAGCTTTGCTTAATCACCTCTGTGGGGCATCAGTCTCCAAGGTCTAAACCATATAAACATAGGTAGCCTTTAGAGCTGTAAATAAATACATCCCTGCTACATGTTAATGATTCTTGGAATATACATTGACCAACATAGTGCTCTCCTTGTTTAATTAGGCAAAAATCTAGCTATAAATATGAATAACAAGAGTATACATTAAAAAGACGTCAAATAGCCAACCAAAAATATATTTAACCAAACCTAATTCATTATTAGGGACTTTCACCAGTCCCACGTCTAGTTTACTTCCAATATCCACATTAAATAGAGCCTTCTATTAAATTTTACTTCAGCTGTTGCATTTAAGTGTGAATGGCACTGTAGTGTCAGTATGACCAGTGGTTAATCCAATTTTTCGGGGCATTAGTAACTCACCCAACAAGAATTTTTTTTCTAATTTATTAATTAAATGAAGGAACATCATAATGGGAACATGGGTATGTTTGGACTACGGGAGAACATCACAGCTGTGAACTCTTCCTTCATGAAAATATATTCTAATCTTTTCGGCTTCTGGTAAGTATTCTGTGCTATCTCTAACAGACGATGACTCCAGGTAGAAAACAGATCCTAGATAGCATAAGACTCAGCCTAACGTGAAAGCAAAAATGTGAAAGGTATGTGAGATATAAATAATACTAACATTTTGAGGATTAAATATAAATTTTGAAGTTACTAAATGCTCTCTAAGCACCAAGCATCATGCTGAATATTTAGCATAACATGTAATCCTCTTCATAGCCATCCTATAAGCAGGTGCTATTAGAATAGCTATTTTACAGATAAGGAATCAGAGGCTAAAGAAGTTAATTAGCCTGCTCAAGTTCACACAGTGAGGAAATGGCTGAGATCAATTGCAACAAAAATCACAGGCGGTCTGAACCAGTCTAGGGTCTTACCTATTTTTATTTCGCCCTTTCATCTTGAATTTTGTTTGACAAATGTAGAACAATACATTGGACTTTGGGGACTCGGGGAAAAGGGTGGGGGTTGGTGAGGGATAAAACACTACACATTGGGTACAGTGTACACTGCTCAAATGATGGATGCACCAAAATCTCAGAAATCACCACTAAAGAACTTATTCATGTAACCAAACACCACCTGTCCCCCCAAAAGCCTATTGAAATAAAAAAATTAAAAATTCAAATAAAAAACAAAACTAAAATGGTCAGAACACTAAATGCTTTCCTTTTTTTTATTTTGAGTCTCACTATGTTGCCCAGGCTGATCTCAAACTCCTGGCCTCAAGCAATTCTTTCAAGTAGCTGGTATTACAGGTGAGAGCCACCATGCCCAGGTAGAAAACTAAAAGTTTTCGTAACTCTGTTGGCAACAAAACCTGACCTGAACTGATGTAGGACTATTTCTATCTACTCTTTACTTTCAGTTTTATTAAACAAGAGAAACCGTATGTTAAAAGAATAGAGTTCCTTTTAAGAAAAAATAATATGAGCTATTTTTCATTTGTCAGAAATGGCAGATTTTTTTAAAGAGGACACTCACTGTTATCACTAATTTATAAAACCATGGAGTTTCTTTCAAGTTGAAGATTCAAGAGCAATTAGAACATGTGTGTTTTAAAATATGGTAGTCACTAGATGTAGCATCACAAGAAAAACTATCAAAGAATAATAAAACTTTAAACTATTTTTTCTTTTTTCTTTTCTTTTTAACTTAAGTGGATGTGTATTTTAAACTATTTTTATCTAAGATATTAAGTTAACATTTAAAGTGGCCAAATGAAAAGATAGGTCACATTTTATGTTCTTGTGAGTCAACTGAAATACTGAAGAGGAAAAAAAGAGAAAAAAAAAAAGTTTGTTTCCTTGCTATTCTTTGTACCTTGCTGGCTAGAAATGTTCCATGGAATGTGTGAGAGTTCTGGTTCCAAAATGGCTGCATAGAAGGAAGCTGGCTTTACTTTTCCTCCACGGAAAACCTAAAACAAATACACGGTGCTGAGATTATCACCAGCAATATCCCAGAACTCAAATATGAGGATGGGACTGTGCCTGTGGCCATAGAGAAGTAAAAAACTTCATATAAGACTCAGACCTCCAAATCTGTGACATCCTTCTCCCAAATCTGCCTAGCACCAAGCATGTGGAAACTTCCCGCACCTCACCCCCAGTTTCTACACTGGAAAAAGTGAGATTGAAGTGGATAACTAGTTTCCCCACCATCTTGGGCTCCCTGGCAAGAGATCTGTCCCTACTTCAACCCACAGGTTGAGGTACCTAAGTATCTAAAGGGTGAAATATTCCCAAAGACAGCCAGAGAAGAAGTGGGGAGGTGGGACTTCCTTCCCCAGCCCTAGAAACACTCTTCTTTAACTCAGCCAAAGGAGACACCAAATCAGCAAAGCTGGTCAGCAGCACCACACCATAGGAGATATGTTCCCCAGGTTCCCTGAACACAGAATTCTAGCCAGCCTTCCCATCCTATTGGGATATCCCCAGTAAGACCTTCTCCATTTGGGTCGGCAGTGCTCCAGTCATTTACTAGGGCCAACAAACACCTGGACGTCAGGCTCCATGTGATGTCAAAAAGAAAGCAAGACCAAGAGGGAAAAAAAAGCAGATGCTGTCATGCTTTCTGTACAGCCTGCAGAACCATGAGCTAATTAAACCTCTTTTCTTTATAAATTACCCAGTCTCATGTATTTATGTATTAGAATGGACTAATATACATGACTTCACCAAACAGACAAAGCAAGGAACCAGTGACTTACCCTAACAAGACAGTGATATGTGAGCTCTCTCACCAAGAATTCAAAATAGCAGTTTTAAAGAAACTCAGTGAACTCCAGGATAACACACAAAAGCAATTTAAAAATTTATCAGAGAAATTGAACAAAGAGATCAAAATAATTTTTAAAAATCAAACAGAAATCTTGGAACTGAGAAATATACTTGTCAAACTGAAAAATTTATTAAGAGACTCTCAACAGCAGAATGGATCAAACAGTGGAAAGAATTAGTAAACTCAAAGACAGGCTATTTGAAAATACAGTCAGAGGAGAAAAAGGGGAAAAGAATACAAAGGAATGAAGATAACCTAAATAATATAGAAAAGTACCTCAAAAAGACAAATCTAAGAATGATCGGTTCTCAAGAGGGAATTCAGCCAGAGCAAAAGTTAGAAAGCTTATCCAAAGAAATAGTAACTCAAAACTTTCCAAACTTAAGAAATATATAGGTATCTAGGTACAAGAAGATCAGAGAACATGAAACAGATTCAACCCAAATAAAACCACCCCAAGACATACAATAATCAAATTCTCAAAGGTCAAGGACAAAGAGAGGATTACAAAAGTTGGCTGGGTGCCATGGCTCATGCCTGTAATCCCAGCACTTTGGGAGGCCAAGGCAGGTGGATTACCTGAGGTCAGGAGTTTGAGATCAGCCTGGCCAACATGGTGAAACCCTGTCTCCAATAAAAATACAATAAGTAGTAGGGCCTGTAATCCCAGCTACTCGGGAGGCTGAGGCAGGAGAATCACTTGAACCCGGGAGGCAGAGGTTGCAGTGAGCTGAGATAGCACCACTGCACTCCAGCCTGGGCAACAAGAGTGAAAGTCAGTCTCAAAAAAATAAAATAAAAAATAAAAGCAGCAAGAGAAAAGAAGTAAATAACATACAAAGAGCTCCAATTATTCTGGCAACAGACTCCTCAATGTAAACTATACAGGCCAGGTAGATGTGGGATGACATTTTCAAAGTGCTAATAGAAAAAAGAAAGAAAACTGCCATTCAAGAATAATGTACCAGAAAAGTTATTCTTCAAATATGAAGGAGACATAAAGCATTTCCCTAACAAACAAAAGCTGAGAATTCACTACCACCAAGCCCATCTTAAAATAAATGGCAAATGAAGTCCTTCAATCTAAGAGAAAAAAATGCTAATATGCGTAAAGAAAACATTTGAAGGAAAAATAAACACCGGTAAAATTAAGTACAAGACATACCCAGAATATTCTAATACTCTAATTGTGGTGTGCAATCCATTTATAACTCTAGTATGAAATCTAAAAGATAAACCTATCAAAAACAATAATAGCTACAGTGACCTGCTAAGAGATAGACAATATAAAAATATGTAAGCTGAGACAACAAAAAGTCAAAGTGTGGGGGCATAGAGTTAAAGGGCAGGGATTTGTAGGGGGTTTTAAAGATTTTTGTTTGTTTGTTTCTAGTCTTTTCTTTGTGATCAAAGATAAGTTGTCATCTTTGTAAAATATCAGCTGGGCGCCATGGCTCATGCCTGTAATCCTAGCACTTTGGGAGGCCAAGACTAGCTAATCACTTGAGCTCAGAAGTTCAAAACCAGTCTGGGCAACATGGCAAAACCCCATCTCTACAAAAAATACAAAACTTAGCTGGCTATGGTGGCACGTGTCTGTGGTATCAGCTACTCAGGAGGCTGAGGTAGGAGGACTGCTTGAGTTCATAAGGTAGAGGCTGCAGTAAGCTGAGATCTCGCCACTGCACTCCAGCCTGGGTGGCAGAGACCCTGTCTCAGATTAATAAGTAAATAAATAATAAAATAAAATAGCTATAAGATGTGTTTTGTAAGCCTCATGGTAACTCCAATGCAAAAATCTATAATAAATACAGTAAAAATAAAAGGCAATGAATTGAAGCATTCTACCAGAGAAAATCACTTAACCATAAAAGAATACAGTAGAAGAAGAAAGGAAGAGAAGCGTTTCAAAACAACCAGAAAACAAGCAACAAAATGGCAGTTATAAGTCCTTACTTATCAATAACACCAAATATAAATGGACTAAATTCTCCAATTAAAAGATGTAGAGTAGTTAAATGGGTAAAGAGACGAGATCCAACTATGTGGTGCTACAAGAAACCCACCTTGCCTAGGCTGAAAGTGAATTTATGGAAAAAGATATTCCATGCAAGTGGAAATCAAAAAGAATGGGATTAGGTATATTTATATCAGATAAAATAGACTACAAGTCAAGGAATATAAAAAGTGACAAAAGGTCACTATGTAATGATAAAGGGGTCAATTCATGAAGAGGATATTAAAAATTATAAATATCTGTGCACCCAACACCAGAGCATCCAAATATGTAAGACGAACAATAAATGTCAAGGGAGAGATAGGCTCAATATAATAATAGTAGGGACTTCAACACCTCTCTTTCAGTAATGGACAGATTATCCAGACAGAAAATCAACAAAGAAACATTGGAATTAAGCTATGCAGTAGACCAAGTAGGCCTGACATTTACAGAACATTTCACTCAGCTGCACATTCTTTTCACTTGAACATGGCACATTCTCCAGAATAGACCATATCTTAAGCCACAAAAGAAGTTTCAGCAAATTCAAAAAAGTAAAAATTATATAAAGTATCTTTTCTGACCACAGTGGAATGAAACCAGAAATCAATAACAAGAGGAACCTTGGAAACTATACAAACACGTGGAAATTAAACACATGCTACTAAACAACCAATGGGTCAATGAATAAACTAACAAGAAAGTTTAAAAATTTTGGCCGGGTACGGTGGCTCACGCCTGTAATCCCAGCTCTTTGGGAGGCCGAGGCGGGCGGATCACGAGGTCAGGAGACCGAGACCATCCTGGCTAACACGGTGAAACCCCGACTCTACTAAAAACACAAAAAATTAGCCGGGCTTGGTGGTGCGCGCCTGTAGTGCCAGCTGAGGCAGGAGAATGGCATGAACCCGGGAAGCGGAGCTTGCAGTGAGCCGAGATCGCGCCACTGCACTCCAGCCTGGGTGACAAAGCGAGACTCCGTCTCAAAAAAAAAAAAAAATTCATGAAACAAATGAAAATAGAAATGCAACATACCGGCCAGGCGCGGTGGCTCACGAATGTAATCCCAGCACTTTGGGAGGCTGAGGCCGGCGAATCACGAGGTCAGGAGATGGAGACCATCCTGGCTAACATGGTGAAACCCCGTCTCTACTAAAAATACAAAACAAAATTAGCCGGGCATGGTGGCGGGCGCCTGTAATCCCAGTTACTCGAGAGGCTGAGGCAGGAAAATGGCGTGAACCCGGGAGGCGGAGCTTGCAGTGGGCCGAGATCGCGCCACTGGACTCCAGCCTGGGCGACAGCGCGAGACTCCGTCTCAGGGAAAGAAAAAAAAGAAAAGAAAAAGAAGAAAAGAAATACAACATGCCAAAGCCTACAGAATTTGTCTAACAATAATTTTATAGCAATAAACTCCTACATCAAAAAAGGGAAAGGACTTCAAATAATCAACCTAAGAATGCATCTCAAGGAACTCAAAAAGCAAGGATAAACCAAACTCAAAGTTAGTTGAAGGGAAGAAATAATAAATATCAGAGCAGAAATAAATGAAATTGAAACTAAAAAATAAATACATCTGATCAATGAAATGAAAAGTTGACTTTTTGAAAAGATAAACAAAACTAACAAATCTTTTCCTAGACTAAAAAAGAGAAACAACCCAAATAAATAAAATCAGGGGGAAAAAAGAGATATAACTGAGACCACAAAAATACAAAGAATCATTAGAGACTGTTAGGAACAACTATACACCAACAAATTGGAAAACATAGAAGAAATGGATAAATTATTAAACATATACAACCTACTAAGATTGAACCATGAATAAATAGAAAGCCTCAGCAAACCAATAATGAGTAATGAAATTGAAGCCTTAATAAAAAGTCACTCATCAAAGAAAAGCACAGGACATTAAGGCCTCACTGCTGAATTCTAGCAAATATTTAGAGAACTAATACCATTCTACTCAAACTCTTTTAAAAAAAAATTGAAGAGGAGGATATACCCCTAAACTCATTCTACAAGGCCAGCATTACCCTGATGCCAAAACCAGACAAGGATACAGCAAACAAAGAAAACTGCAGGCCAAAACCCCTGATGAACATAGATGCAAAACTTCTCAACAAAATAACTAGCAACCCAATTCAACAACCCATTATGAAGATCGCTCATCATGATGAGTGGGATCCATGAATACTGCATGTTCTCACTCCTATGTGGGAGCTAAAACAGTAGATCTCATGAAGCTAGAGAGTACATTGGTGGTTATCAGAGGCTGGGAAGGGGAAGGAAGAGCGGGGATAAAGAGTGGGTGGTTAAAGGGTATAAATATACAATTAGATAGAAGAAAGAAGACCAGAGTTCAATAGATCAGTAGGGTGACTATAGTTAATATAATCTATTAGAAATTTCTGGCTGGGCACCTTGGCTCACGCCTGTAATTCCAGCACTTTGGGAGGCCGAGGTGGGCGGATCACGAGGTCAGGAGTTCAAGACCAGCGTGACCAACATGGTGAAACCCCGCCTCTACTAAAAATACAAAAATTGGCCAGGCGTGGTGGTGTGTGCCTGTAATCCCAGCTACTTGGGAGGCTAAGGCAGGAGAATCTCTTGAACCCAGGAGGCGGAGTTTGCAGTGGGCCGAGATCGGGCGATTGCACTCCAACCTGGGTGACAGTGCTAGACTCCGTCTCAAAATAATAATAATAATAATCTATTAGACATTTCAAAATACCTAAAAGATTGCTTGATCTATAGATATAGATATATTTAGATATATCTAGAGAAGAATAATTCAAATGTTCCCAGCAAAAAGAAAGGATAAACATTGAAGGTTTTTTTTATATATACACACACACACACACACAAGTTATCCTTATCTTTGATCTTTATACATTATATGAATGTCAAAATATTACATGTATTATGCACCAATAAAAAATGAGAAATAGAAAAATTTAAAAAAAGTTCCATGAATTCTGAACAGAAATGTGGCCCATTACTTTCTTTATTGTTATTTGTCTATTCATCATTCCCCACTTGCAGTATTAACAAAATGTCAGTGTTTATATTTAGGGATCTCCTTCTGCCCGAATAATCTCTAAATCTCAGATTCAAAAATTGAGTTCTTATCAGCTTGCACACTCAAGAAAGCACCTGAGCCCAAGTCCACTACGGCCATTTTGTCACTGCCACAAGGTGGCGCTATTGAAAAATGGGCCACAGTATTAGCATTGACCGTCCGCATTATAATGAGAACAAACTTCGGATCTCCGCGCAGGCCATAGTAGTCCTTCTAAGTAGGAAGACACACCCCCGACCATGCACCCGCTTTTTCACGGCAGTTGCATCTCAGTAAGTCTTGAGTTCTTTCTGAGTGGCTGCTCTTTATTTTCACGTCTTACAGTCTGAAAGCACCCATCTCCATCAGAGAGCATGCCGCTCAGTAACTCCGGCCGAATTTGTTCGGGTATGAGGTTTAAGGCCCTGATCGCTGTTCTCTCTTCCTCCTTGGGGATCCGCATCTCTGAAGCATCACACAGTTTTTCTTTCATCGATCCTCAACATAAACAAAAAAGTGTAACTAATGACACCCCTTCCCCAGAAGACGGCGCTCCCGGCCCGCACACGCTCGGTGCCTCCGGCGAGCCTGGACTCCAGGGCCGCTTAGAGCCTCGGCGTTCGTTTCAGTTCTTAACAGTGACCAAGACAACTCCCTTCTCTGCGACAGTGTGGGAAAGGGAGACGAGGATAACCCAAGTTTGGTCTGGAAGAGCTCCCCCTCCGCGTAATTTATGAGGAGCCACCGAGCAAGCAAGTGGGGTATGCCCGGGTCTCCGTTCCCCCAGACGCGGGATTCCAGGCCAGAGGGCACGTTTTAGGCCAGTCGATCCCATTTGCCTCCACTCCTCTCGGAATATCCTGGAGTCTTCCTCTTTCTGGTGTCTCTGGCCTTGTAGTAACTTAGAGGTGTCTCTGATGAGGGTGCAGCCCTGGGTGTGGTCGTGACCACCTCAGGCACCATCCCGACCCTTCCCTGTACGTCTTCCCGCAACCACCTGCGGAAAAGCAAGACGAGATTCCGCGCGGAGGGAAGAAGAGGCGCGCCTTCCGGGGGCGGGAGGCTGGCGGCAAATGCTACAGGGTCGTAACAAAGCAAGCCTAGGGGGACTGAGTGGAATTGCGTCCTCTAGCTCTCCAGAGCTCTCTAAGCTCCGTGAAAGGCCGGAGGCTGAGCCTACTCTGGGACATAATTAGTAAGCCTGACTCGGTGAGATAGCCCTACCAAAAGAAAATGTTCCCTGAAGGAACAGAGCCTTCTCACGCATTCTGAAGACGCAGGAGGCGCAGCCTGAATGTGAGAGACTGAATTAGGACAGAACTGAAGGCCCCTTGAGTCACACTGGTATTGGGAGGGTATAAGGGACTGCAGGAAAAAAGGGGTGTAGGAGAGAAAGAATTCCATCTACAAAAGCGTTACCATGCAGGCAGGGTTTAGCTTTGGGTAATGAATGGCTCAGTTCTGTGGCTGGAAAAATACACAAAGAGGATTACTAGAAAAGTTTGATTATTTGTTTCATCAAAAGGACATTTCTGCCTACTTCCTGGTTATAGTATGAGTTTATGAAATTTGGGATCATAGAAGAAACTAAAAATTCTATTAGAGAACAGATGCAAGTGCTGACAGTTCTTTGTGACACCTCAGAAACTGTTATTCCAAAATCCTATGTGCAGTCAGTTGGATTACAGCCTCCTGAGATTCACCCTCCTGATTCTGGCCCTGAACTAGGTTTGTCCAGAGATTAATAAGTTTGTGATCTTTCTGTCCTTCAGGTTTTGCTTAACTGGAATAACAAGTGAGATGAGGAAATGACTAATGGAGCTCATCTTGAGTGTATTTTAAAAACAAAAACAAAACAAAACAAAAACATTCTTCCAGTGGGCTGGAAGGGGTAGTGGGAAACATTCAACATCTTCTGCCCACACCAGGCCTGCCTCAACTTAATCCTTTCTCAGCTACTCTTCCAATGTACAGCCATCATTAATCTGATTGGTCATGTTCTAGGACATCAACAAGGTCTTGATATCTGGTGGAAAGTTTAAGACTTTGTCTTGCTTTTCCTCTCCTCTGGGCCCACAGAGCATGACACAGCTAAGCTTCGATCTCTGGAGACCCAGCCATGTTGCTTCCTGCCTTTTCTCAACTTATTTCCTCCATGTAGCTGGCCAGCAGTTGATACAAGCCTAAGACTTAGGAGAAAGTTAAAGGCACCACTGGAGGTTAAATCTAGGCTACATGCTCCAACTGAGATCTGAACTTCTGCATGAGATTTGAACTTCTCCATGGGTGATTCTTCGATTATCTGAGCACTCACCTAGCTCTTTATAAATTAGTAGTTCCATTTAGTTTAACAAAGTTTTTGAGATCATAGGCTCAGGAATCAGATGACTTGGTTTCAAATCCTACCACCTACCAGCTATGTGACTTTTTCTGTCTCTCGTATTCCTCATCTCTAAGATAGAAATAGTAATTTGTAAGTCATAAATTTGCTGCAAGGATGTGGTACAATGGGCCTTGCAATAAATTCTACAATATCACATAGTATGAGTTAAGGAACGGGAATAAGATTTACTGGGGAAACTTAGAAACCAAGAATCAGGCACAAGACGCATAGAGTTCTCAATCCTCTCATGATCTCATGGAGAGGTGAACCAGGGGCAAGAACAAGCCATTTGACATGCAATAGGTTGGGGCTCTGGTCCTGACCCAATTATTCTATCTGCTCAAGGATAAACTTGAACACCACTTTTCAGTAAGACAACAAGCAGACTACTTGATTGCCAGGCAGTCTGGGCTTAGATGCCAGCAGAGCTGAGGAAGCATCTGAGGAAGACCAGATGCCCAACACCCGGAGACCATGCATCCTGTGGAGAGTTGCAGCCCCCTCCTGTTAGGGAGTGTAAGCAGCTGATCTCATGCGAAGCTAAATTTAGGTGCAACCTCTCTTTCCAAGAGGAGCGGGAAACCCCAGTTCTAGCTAGCTCGTTTCCTGGGCAATCTAGAGTGAGATCCCAGGATCATTTCTGAATAGTTCTGCTTGTTGCCCCATAGAAGATTAAGTAAAATATACACACAATATGTTTAGTAAAGTATTAAGAAGTGCTCAATAAATATTAGCTATTATAGTTAGTCCCATTTGGCTATCACTCCTTTTGTTCAACTTCCTTAGGAATATCATATGGGTAGAGTGTCAGAAGTGATTGACAGGGTAATCCAGAAATTTAGTCATTTCTGGATTCTTTAGCAAAAATAATAATCTAAAACCACCTCAAACCAAAACCACCCTAAACTCTTTTAACAGAGACTTGTAATCACACCAACATCTACATTAGCCCACAGCTTTAAAACTCATGTGTATCTTTGTTTCCAAACAGCTTCCTAACTGGTCTTCCCAGTTCCAGTTTCTCTACTATCTAGTTCGGATTTCACGGTTGTCAGTTTCACAATTAATTCACATAATTAAAAGGTTTTGCTAATCATTATGTTGGCAAAGCTGGAGGGAAATAGGCTGCCATTTCTGTGTGATATAAAATAAGGTAGGACCAGTAGATCCCATGATCATGTGCCCTTTGTAACACATCCTTCACAGTAAAGTGAGTCCCTTGGTCTGAGATGTAAGGCAAAGTTCCATGTCAATACATCAGACATTGTGAGTCCTTGGGTAGTATTAGCACAGGCATTGGAGACAGGGAAGGCAAAACTGTACCTGGAATACATATAAATCCCTATAAGGATGAGTCTCTGCCCACTTCAAACCCACCCCATTAATAAAAAGGGTTCGAAGTGATCAATCTGCCACCAAATCGCTGCTTAATCTTCTCAAGAGATCATACCATGTTGAGTGTTCAATGTCATTGCTAACTGTCCTTTCCGGTCTGAGAAAATGAAAAGAATCCCAATCCTTAGAGAACATGAAAAGAAAATATATGTGTTAGGCAGGGAGTGGTGGCTCAGGCCTATAATCCCAGCACTTTTGGGAGGCCAAGGCAGGTGGATCAACTGAGGTCAGGAGTTCAAGACCAGCCTGGCCAACATGGCAAAACCCCATCCCTACCAAAAATACAAAAAAAATAATAATAACTGAGCGTGGTGGCATGTGCCTGTGGTCCCAGCTATTCGGGAGACTGAGGCAGGAGAATCGCTTGAACCCGGGAGGCAGAGGTTGCAGTGAGCTGAGATGACACCACTGCACTGCACTTCAACGTGGGCAACAGAAAAGAGAATATATGTGCTATGTGGGGATGTGTAGTGGTGTCCTAGGGCTGCTGTAACCAGGTACCACAAGATTTTAGGTGGCCTAAAATCAGAAATCTATTTTCTCGCAAGTCTGGAGGCTAGAAGTTCAAGACCGAGGTGTTGGTGAGTTGGTTCCTCTGAGGACTGTGTAAAAGAATCTGATCCAAGCCTCTCTCCCAGCTCCTGGTGGTTTGCTGGCAATTGTTGAAATCACTGGGCTTGTATCACCCCCAGTTTGTAAAACATGTAAATTATACTATATAATATTTGTGGCTACCCACATATGTACTAAAAATATGTAAACATGCATAGGAATAATAACATCAAAATCAAGATAGTAGTTAACCTGGGAAGGAAGGGGGAAGGAATTGGTGAGGAGTAAACACGGTGATTTAATTGTGTGTATAATCTTTTATGTCTTAAGCTAGATGTTGAGTGTTCTTTATATTACTCTTTAATATGCCTGAAATATTTGCTGTTTTTTTTTCCAAAAGCCCCAGGAAATGAATTTTGTAATTTTGACAGATGGCAGAAGGGCCATAGAATTACTTAACATAATCAGGCTTTCATATCTCCATCAAGTGTCATGACCTTCAAGTTGAGAATAGTAGGACAAACATTTACATAAGGAAGATAGTAAAAGGGTAACTACAAGTTTTCATGCCCAGCTTAAAGCATCCTAAAGTTCAGGAGGATTGGCCACAGGATCCCTGAAGTCCATTTTTGAGTAGTGCAACAAATGCCCAAGTCTGACAAATATCCAAATTTTCAAAAAGTAAGAAGGTGGACTGTGGAATTAACAGGGTGAAAAATTTGACATGGATCCTTGGCAAAATTCCAGTATTAATTATTTTAGGAGATATTTTATGAGCGATTGTGGTTAGCCAAGAACAAATAGTGTAAATAAATGTCTGTCAATCGAACAAGATTATTAAAGTATATGCTAAGGGTCTACTGTGGAAGTATCTTTATAACAGCAAAGGGTATAGCAGTCTTTCATGAATGTATCACACAAAAATATGTGAACTGGACATTATTACTGTTAAGTAGATTAACATTGGAAAGAAAGACTATACCCAGTCAGCCTGGAGGGTACATGACCATGCATAGCATCTCTCCTGTAGCTCCTTGCACAGTGCCTTTGCACAGTATTCACTGAAGTCATTTACAAAATTATAGACTTAGTATCCTTAGGGATCATTCTACTTAAAATGCCAATTTCCATTAGATGAGAAAAAAAATTTATAAAATTGGGGGATTGAAGAAATTATTTTTGTATAATGATTTTTATTCAGCAAGTAATATGGTCAAGCATTTTCTTTTTTTTTTTTTTTTTTTTTTTTTTTTTTTTTGAGATGGAGTCTCGCTCTGCCGCCCAGGCTGGAGTGCAGTGGCCGGATCTCAGC
Organism: Macaca thibetana thibetana; assembly: GCF_024542745.1. Taxonomy (NCBI): domain Eukaryota; kingdom Metazoa; phylum Chordata; class Mammalia; order Primates; family Cercopithecidae; genus Macaca; species Macaca thibetana. The sequence goes on along the minus strand of NC_065581.1, from coordinate 28,778,710 downwards.
TCACTGCAAGCTCCGCCTCCCGGGTTTACGCCATTCTCCTGCCTCAGCCTCCCCAGTAGCTGGGACTACAGGCGCCCGCCACCTCGCCCGGCTAGTTTTTTGTATTTTTTAGTAGAGACGGGGTTTCACCATGTTAGCCAGGATGGTCTCGATCTCCCGACCTCGTGATCCGCCCGTCTCGGCCTCCCAAAGTGCTGGGATTACAGGCTTGAGCCACCGCGCCCGGCCCAAGCATTTTCATATACAATATGTGTATATTAACCCTCTCACAATGAACTTGTGCATAAGGGATTTGTTTTCGCTATTTTACAGATGCAGCAATTCAGACACAGAGAAATTAAGTAACTTGCTCACAGTGTCATAGCTAACAAGTTGCAGAATCAGGAACCAAATCTTCTCAATATAAAGTTGTTGCACTTCCCATAATACCACTTTATTAGTACTGTGCCAAGTGTTTTCTTACCTCCTTTGTCTTTGAATAAACAAGACCCAACTGGGCTGGAAAGGCTGCATTTATATCCAAAGTAGCCTAGGTATGAGATCCAAGAGTGTGAAGTCATTAGATTCTCTTCTAATTTTATCCTCCTTTGTATGTTCAAGCAAGTGTTTAATCTCTTGGGCCTCAATTTTCTCAAGTGTAAAATGAAGAAAGTGTGCCTCATTACCATTATAGTATCTTCCAGGTTTGCAATTATTCTGATCATGAAATTTGATGCCAGGCATTGTGTTAAGTGATTTCCATAACTTAATATATTATATTTCCATATAATTTATCCTTATAACAGCTCTGAAATTTAGGTATTTACACTGGACCTATTTTGTAGATAGACAAACTAGGGTGTGTCTAAGGTACGATACACACATATTGTGAGTGGGGTAGCCTGGATTTAATCTCATACGTAAGTAAATTTTATTTCATTTTGATACATTTTTTAAGCAGCTAACCATGACTATTCACAAAGGTATGCAATCCTTGCCTCCACTGAAAGCACCAGAACACCTTGGAAAAATGGCTGATTCCAGGTCTGAGGCAGGAAATATACGACATGTGTCTGAAACATTTATCTTGCCATAAAGGAAAAAAGCAAAGACACTTAAAGTTGGATGAAAAGGACACAGGAGATAAAATAAAGGGACTCCCACTGATCAAAGATGAAATAATTTGAACATTAAAAAGAATAACGACTGCAATTGAGACTCATTGAATATACTTTTTTAAGTCCATGTGTTCATACTGATATGCAAAAAGAGAAAACAAAACTTTGCATTAGTTATCAACTGATGCAGAACACTTGTTGTGCACAAAGAAAGAAAACAAAATTTTGCATTAGTTGCACAGAAAGATTGTGCATCAGTGCACATTAGATGTGCAAAAAGAGAAAACAAAATTCTGCATTAGTTATCAACTGATGCACTATCCTAAAACTTAGAACCAAACATCGGTTGCAGTTTCCTCACTCAAAACCATTCCCCTGTTTCTGCAGACCAGAAGTCTGGGAGCAGCTTGGCTGGTGGTTCTGCGTATATCCTCAGGTTGCACCCAAGACATCATTCGGGACTGCAGTCATCTGAAGGCTTTACTAACATAGAAAGATCCACTTCCAAACTCACTCATGTGGCTGCTGGCAGGAGGCTTCAGTTCCTCACCACATGGGCCTCTCCTTACAACATGGCATTTGGCTTTCTCACGGTTGTGTGATCTAAGAAAGAAAAAGAGACCAAAACAGAAGTCATAGATTATTCTATAACCTAATATTGGAGATAATGTAGCATCAGCCAGGTGCGGTGGCTCATGCCTGTAATTCCAGCACTTTGGGAGGTCAAGGCAGGCAGATCACTTGAGGCCAGGAGCTTAAGACCAGCCTGGCCAACATGGTGAAACCCCATCTCTACTAAAAATATAAAAATAAGCTGGGCATGCTGGTGCATGCCTGTAGTCCCAGCTATTTGGGAAACTGAGGCAGGAGACTCACTTAAACCCAGGAAGTGGAGATTTTAGTGAGCCAAGATGGCGCCACTGCACTGCAGCCTGGGCAACAGAACAAGACTCTGTCTCAAAAAACAAAACAAATTAAAAAAAACATAGCATCACTTTTACCAGATCATCCAGTCACACAAACCAACCATGGTACAATGTGGAAGGGGGCTACACAAGGATGTGAATGCTGGACAGTAGGGCCCAGCCAGCCATTTTGTAGGATGGCTATCACATTTTGTAAGATGGTTACCATTGATGGCACCTAAGGCACAACTGCTTTTTCTGAAAATTGGCAATTATGTTGAAAATTAAATAGTCTGTCTTTCCTGTACAAACTACATTTCAGGATAACCGAATAGCCCTGAGTTGTTAAATTGATGAATGAAAGTTTTTCTTGCCGGGCGCGGTGGCTCAAGCCTGTAATCCCAGCACTTTGGGAGGCCGAGACGGGTGGATCACGAGGTCAGGAGATCGAGACCATCCTGGATAACACGGTGAAACCCCGTCTCTACTAAGAAATACAAAAAACTAGCCGGGCGAGGTGGCGGGCGCCTGTAGTCCCAGCTACTCGGGAGGCTGAGGCCGGAGAATGGCGTGAACCCGGGAGGCGGAGCTTGCAGTGAGCTGAGATCCGGCCACTGCACTCCAGCCTGGGCTACAGAGCGAGACTCCGTCTCAAAAAAAAAAAAAAAAAAAAAAAAAAAAAAAAAAAAAAAAAAAAAAAAAAAAGAAGAAAGTTTTTCTTTATAGAGGAATTCTAACTAATAAATGTGAAAAACTTATTGAATTAGAAAAATTACAATTTTACAACCTCTATTAAAATAGTTGATTTTGGCAAAACTCATCGGTGGCTGAATCTATCAGATTAAAAACCAGTGGGAAAGTTTACATGGAGGGATTCAGCTGTCAAGTATTAAACCCGTTGGTCAATCTTAGCATCAAAAACATTATATGCTCCCTGATGTATGGCAAAAAGTATACAGCACCACCTAAGGATTCTTACCAACAAAGTTAAACCTAACTCTAATCAAACCTTTAGAGGTAACATCAAGTTTTACAGGAAATATAAGGCTAGAGAAACTAATAAAATGGGGACACAAATAGACAAAGCCAGCATGTAGAACATTTAGGACAACGTCCCAATTTGTTCAATTAGTTGACTATATGAGGGGCAGCGGAAGAGAAGGATGGAAGGTAGAACTAATTCAGATGTGAATTTTAAAAGAATTAAGACACATGCCCAAATTAAACATATGGACTTTAGATCTTGAATGAAAAAGAAAACAAATGTAAGAAGCATATGTATATATTTAGGGAAATATAATATGGACTTGGTATTAGATGATAACCAGGAATTCGTTTGTTAAATGGGATAATAGTATTGTGATTCTGTAGGAAAATATCCTTTTTAAAAGAAATGCATAATGAAGTTGAAAGTAACATATTTGGGGTTTGCTTTAAAACGTTTCAGCAAGAAAAAAATGGAGATGGATGAAACAAGTGTGGCAGAATTTTATGTATTTTTAAATGTAAATGATGGATATATGCGGGTTAATTATACTTTTCTTTCGACTTCTGCATAGGCTTAAAATAATCTTTGCTTTTGAAAAAAAATTCAATTATTTGTCTTCTTAGTTAATATTTAAAAGTAACTTTTTCACATATTTGTTACAAAACTTCTGTCCATTCCTATCTAGAGGTTCCTCTACATGGGAAAAATGGGGCAAAAGTGCAACATTTCTGCAACGCCTTTGCACCCGCCATAAACGCACGAGAACTCCTACAAGGCTGAGCCGCGACGAGGAGGGCGGAGAGTTTGAGGGAACGCCTAGACCAGAGAGTTGATGCCTTTCCTAGAAAATCACCGGAAATGATAATTGGCGGACTAGGAAGTGGAGTTTCTATATAGTTCTGTTTCTCTTTTCTTGGGGAGAGTGTCTGCGGGAAGGTCTGTGCTTTGGGCCGGCTTGGGTCGGGATTTGCAGATGAGAGGAGTCTGGCGCCGCCGCACCTCTCACCTAAATACCCGGGCCCCTGGGGTTGCAGGCAGGGGCGGGGCTTTGGGGTCAGATTTGAGGAGGGGGGTCTACTGCGGTTTCCTCCCTCGAAGCCATTCCCCAAAATGAGCTTTTCCCGCCTGTCTGCCCTACCTCCTCCCCTCGTCTTGTTCCCAGGAGCCCCTGACCCATTCTGGGTTTTTTTTGTTTGTTTGTTTTTGTTTTTTTTGAGACGGAGTTTTGCTCTTGTCACCCCTGACCCATTCTTTTTATTCTTCTCTACAGCACCCATTCATATATTCATTCAGTCAGCTAATTTTGAATCCAGCACATACTATTGCAAACACTGTTTTAGGCGTTGAGAATACAACAGTGAACAAGACGACAAAAATTCCTGCGCTCACGGAGCCTAAAAGCCTACATTTTAGCGAGGGTAGAACGACCATAAACAGTGTATATATTAATAAGTCACTTATGCACCATATTGGAAAGTGATAAAGTGCTATAGAGAAAAAGAAGAATTCACGTAAAGCAAGGTAAGGCACATCAGGATTGGAAGGAGGGGATAAGTTGCAATCTTAAATAAGGCACTTAGTTAACGTAGACCTCCTTGGGAAGATGACATATAAGAAAACACTTGAAGGAGGCAAGATTATTAGCCGTGGAGATCGCTTGAGGTGAAGGGAGCAGCCAATGGAAAGGCCCTAAGATGGAAGGAAGGAAGGTCGGTGTGGCTGAAGAAGATTGAGGGAGTGGGAGAAGAGTAGAAGGTGTTGAGAATCACACATCCCGTAGACTTGTGTGCCACTCTTAAGACTTCAGCTTTTATTTTGAGTGAGCAGGAGAGGAAGTTAGAAGTAGTGGGCACATTCAGTAGGGCCTTGCATACCTCTGTAAGGACTTCAGCTTTTATTCTAAGTAAGGTTGAGCCACTGGAGAGTTTTCAGCAGAAAGATGAAATGATCCAACTCAAGTTGTAAACGGACCACTCAAACTGCTCTATTAAGAAAGACAGGAGGAAGGCAAGGATTGAAGAAAGGAGACCAGTTAGAAGGCTACCACAGTAATGGAAAGGAGGGGAGATAGCAGGTGACGGTGGCTCAGAAAAAGGTGGTAGCAATAGAGATTGTATTCTAGATATGTTCACATTTTCAGTTTGTCTTCCTGCCTTAGGTTCTCAGTGACTCCCTGTTTTTTTCTGTGGTCACATTCCTCTTTTCCCTTCACCAAATATGCAAGGAAACAAGAAGTGAGATCACAGCTGGTTTAGTGTTGCTAATGAAACCCAAATCCAGGGCAGTGTTTGACACATTAAGCCAAACAGCAGCTGCCCTGTGGGTCAGAAGGGCCCTTTGGCTGGCACCACCAAAATATGTGTTCTCCAAAGGAGGCTGGCATCAACTGGAGCCACTTCACAGCTTGTTTGAGAACTGGATCTGACCAGTAGGAAGAAACCAGGACAGCAGTGGAAGACTGTTAAAGAAACCTGGGTAAAAAGATGCAGGAGGTAAGAAGAGGAGGATCTGTGATATATCACAAGGAGGAAGAAGGAGAAGTGAGTCCAAGAAAGAAGGAAAGCAATGTGAGTGGTGGTGTGTCTGACTGTAGATACTGTTGGAGGTATCTTCTCCTAGATACTGTTTTTCCTGCTTGACCGGGTGATCATTAAAGCTTTGTAGTTGTAGATGCCATTTCTAATTTTCATAAGGTATTAGGAACTGAGTCTATTATTTTCTTCCCTCTTTTGGTATTTCTGGGAGACGGTTTCCATGGATAGACCTGTATGGTTGCTTGCATCTTCCTGTGTGTTTTTCTCACCTTCATAACTTCCCTGAATTCATTCTATGCCTTGCGATAGGTTGTGCTGTCAGATGAGATTTCAGGACCACCAAGCCAGCTGCTTTGGACCCCCCAGGATACCCAGCTCCCTCAGGAAAGAGGTGAGGTACACAGGAGATTGTGGCAGGAGTCATGGCAGCTGAGAAGGGAGTAAGGACACAGAGTGGGTACAGAATGCTACACTGGGGCCCAAAAATCTGTTCATTAATGAGCATTTATAGAAAGTCTTATTTTGTTTCTATACTAGGCTTGGATCAATATCTTAGAGGAACTAAATATTCAGTTTTTGTCTGTATCTTAAATTTTGAAAAAAATTCATAAAAGATTCTACAAAGCAATTTATCAGAGAGACTCAGTGCAGTCAGACATTTACTATTTGTATAACTTGAGATATATGGTAAATATTCACACATAATATTTTACACTTGTAAAACTTGTGGTATAATTCAGTAATTCCGACCCAAGCATAATTTTGCCAACATGTAAAATTTGAATATATACAATTTTATTTCTGCAGACCTTTTTGGAGCCCTGATACTTTTAAATGATGTATAGATAGCTCCGAAATATGAAATAAAGCAGTGACAAAAGAAGAAGCAAAAGTTTTCCCATTGAAGCCCTGTGCTCTTTGGGGGCTTATGTGAGGAGGAAAAGTGGTTAAGATTTGTATAAAAGCTGATGGTGGGCCGGTCGCAGTGACTCATGCCTGTAATCCTAGCACTTTGGGAGGCCTAGGTGGGTAGATCACTTGAGGTCAGGAGTTCATGACCAGTCTGGCCAATATGATGAAACCCCATCTCTACTAAAAATACAAAAAGTAGCCAGGCGTGGTGGCATGCATCTGTAACCCCAGTTACTCAGGCTGAGGCAGAAGAATCGGTTGAACCCAGGAGGCGGAGGTTGCAGCAAGCTGAGATCATGCCACTACACCCCAGCCTGGGCAACAGAGTAAGACTCTGTCTCAAAAAAAAAAAAAAAAAATGCTGTTGGAGGTGCAACCTAGGAGATGGTATATAGCAATTCAGGAGTCATAAAACCAGACCCAGAAAGGCACAGACTTTTGGACAGAGGAGTAGGCACATTCAAAAGTAAGCTTTTTAGTATATGTTACCTGCAAAAAATAAAAACAAAATGTGTTTCTAGATATAGTGTTGAAACATCCAGAGGAAGAATCCTGAAATTCTGCTGTACAAGGGATCACAAATGAGAATTAATAATATGGAACATAACTTTTTTATAAATTTAGAAATAGAAAATAATAGCTATTGCTAAACTCGGATGCACGAGTCTCCCAGTCCTTTTTTTCTCAAAAGATCTTGAAATCTGCTGTGGTGGATTTTCAGGATCAGAAATTCTATAGCCACCTATCATATAATACAATACAAATGTATTAATCTCATCCCACAAAATATCTGTATAGTGCTCTAACGAAAAGTTTTATGTTGTTTCTTCATGTAGCCTGTTTCCTAAATTCACTTTTAACTTGAGAGGAATAACTAACCTTTCAATTTCTAAAGCTAAAGCTAAAAAATAAAGCTTATGAATCACTATGAGTGATAGACTTTCCCAGTTGTGAAGAAGATATGGTAAAAACCAGTAGGGACGTATATGGAGGGGAATGAGTTACATAGGGGTATGCTTTTGTCAGAGTTTCTCTAAGGGTACATTTAAGACATGTGCATTTCATTATATGCAAATTTTACCTCAAAAAAGAATGTAAACAAATATTGAACTTCCAGTTAATGATATATATGTTAAAGTGTTTAGGGGTAAAGTGTACTGATGCTTTCAACTTACTTTGAAATTATTCAAAAAATAAAATACATTAATGAACAATAGAGGAATAGATAAATGAATAAGTGTGTGATAAAGCAAATACACAGAACGTAAATTCTGGAATGTAAGTGATTGATATATGGATATTTCCTATATAATTTTTTCAATTTTTCTATGTACTTGAAAATATTCATAATAAAATAATGGTTGAAAACATCCAATTGAGAGCTTTAAGTGTATTAATGTTATAAGGAAAAGAACTGTTATGTAACATTAACAAGGCACAAACATGTGTCTTCTGTGAGTTGTGTGCCATCCAGGTGAGTTTAGACTTTTTGAGACAGTTATAAAGGAACTCGGAGCTTTTAGAGTGAGACAGAGAAAAAACTGTATGGAACCACCACGACTGAGATGCAGCCTTGGTCTTGGTCAAAAGCTGTAAGTAGCTGAAACTAAAGAAAAGTCTTCTTGGGCAATTTCAGTGAAAAGAAATCAGCTTGGTTCTAAAATCAGGTTTTGGTAAAAATGGAATGATAGTCTTGAGGGTCTAAAGCCAAAGGGTGATCCTAAAATCTTACCAATAGATTACTTTGACCCTACTGGTGTCTTACTAGCAGAAAGCAATTATTCAGATTTGGACTTAGGGATGTGTTGATAAACTATCAAGAAAAACAAGGCACCTTAAACATTGAAGCTACAGAAAGATTGAGCTGGCCTACAAGGAATAAAGTCAGGCCCTATTAATTAGTAATATGAATCTACTTCTCAGCCGGGCATGGCGGCTCACGCCTGTGATCCCAGCACTCTGGGAGGCCAAGGCGGGCAGATCACGAAGGCAGCAGATTGAGACCTCCTGGCTAACACAGTGAAACCCCGTCTCTACTAAAAATACAAAAAATTAGCCAGGAGTGGTGGTGGGTGCCTGTAGTCCCAGCTACTTGGGAGGCTGAGGCAGGAGAATGGCGTGAAGCCAGGAGGTGGAGCTTGCAGGGAGGCGAGATGGTGCCACTGCACTCCAGCCTGGGCAACAGAGTGAGACGAAGTCTCAAAAAAAATAAAAATAAAAACTACTTCTCACCCAATCATATGAATTATACCTGAACACTTGGACATTCTTAATAAAGTTTATTTTGCATTTTAAAACGCTGTGTGTGCTATACTATATTGATGTAGGGAGGATAGCTCGGTACTAGGGAATTAGTAGGAAAGAGGTGCAAAATCGGGAAGAATGATTCTTCTCTAATAAGAGTAAGGAAAAAAATTTGTAACAAACTACTGGAGGTAGACCAGCCATTAAGTTACCAGAAGAAGTAAGCATCTCTGGATGCTTTTGTTCAACACGCACACATGTACACACGCACATGTGCAGACACACACACACACTCTTTCACTCTCCTTCTACCCCAAGTATTTTGGAAGAAATGACTTCAGTATTCAAATACAGGAAGAAGGGTTATTCCAAACCAGGGAGTAAGTGATTTGGGCCTTTTTACCAGATGTTTGGCGAGGGGGAAAGTTTATTCCAGGGCAGAGAGCACAGGAAAACAGTAGTTGAGAGAGGAGGAGAGTGCACTTCCAAGAGACGTCTTGGCTGCTGTGCCGGGGCCTGATGCCCAACACTGGAAGCTGAGACTAGAAAAATAATGAAGAGGAAGGAAACTGTAAGGCAGTAGCCTAAAACCCTAGGTTAGAGCTGCAGAAGCTTCTACATTTGAGGAAGAGAAGATGAATGCAGGAGTAATACCGTGCTAAATTGACTCTTGGCTTACTTATCTTCCCTCAGCTCTATTACCTGCCCAGTGTCCTGCCTTCACTAAAGATGGAAGCCAAGGAAACCTGCTGCAAGCAGATATCACACTGATGAGCCAGGCCCAAGTGAGCTGAGGCCCCTTTCCTCCTTCTGGAAGATACATCACTACCTCCAAAATATGGCCTTATTTTCACTGCATTCTCTGGCTGTGCAACTCCTAAATCAGGGTTCTCCCTCTCATAAGGAACATTTTGTTGCGTGATAAACCACTTGTGGGTTGTTTTCTCTTTCATTTTTTTTTTTGCTATCAAAACCCCAAGCTCCCTTTCATCTCATTTGTAAATATCCAACAAAAGGGAAGAGCCTTTCACATCTATAAACCTCCTCCTTGCAAATTCCTTTCTTCTGCCCCTGTTTCCTGAGGAAACTATGGTGTTTTCTCCCGGATAACAGGAGCATATTATTTCAGGAGTCAGTGACATTCGAGGATGTAGCTGTGAACTTCACTAACAGGGAGTGGCAGAGTCTGACCTACGCTCAAAGGCATCTCTATAAGCATGTGATGTTGGAAAATTATGGGAACATGGTATCACTTGGTAAGGACCTTCCCTGCACTTGACTTAACGCTTTCTACCTTCTTTTTTTATTATTTAATTGCTTTATTTATTGATGTATATGAGGTCTCATATTGAAAGTCAGAGTCCCTATTCTTTATCATCAGGATCTTGCCCAAAAATTAAGAGTTTTGAGTTGCCTCTGTTACATAGCAAGATAATTTTTGGCTAACTTAGCTGCTGTTTTTTGATTTGGAATAAGAGTCTGCCTGAGTGAAAAGGAGACACTTAGCTTCTGTTTTCTCTGGGTTCTTGCTTCCTCAAGCCTCTCATTTTTTTATGAGGTGTTCTATATTCCACTCCTAGTCATGAACTACCTTCTAGGTGCCTGAAACTGATAGTCTTCCTATACAGACTCCCATTCTCCTAAACAAAAACAAAATAAAATAAAAGACAGGAAAGCACACCCAAATGACTGTTTCCCAGAACCTTCTCTTTCCTTCTGAGTGTGACTTTTCTGAGAAAGTCCCCAAACATGTTCTTTTACATGTTACTAGACCCCTGAAAACCCGTTTTCTCTAAATTAACATTTATTTCCTGTTTCCATATGCAAACAGAAGGATCAGGGCTAAGCATTAAGTTATATGTTACTCTACACACTTATTTCTTTTCTGCAACCAGGATTTCCATTTCCTAAACCTCCTTTAATCTCTCATCTGGAGCGAGGAGTAGAGCCCTGTGTGCAGGATCCACAGGACAGGGAGTCCCTAAGCTGCTCCTATCCAGGTGAGTAATAGAGAAACTTTTCAGTTCCCTCTTATTTTCCATGTGACATGATGGTTATGGAACATTCTCGGTGGATCATCCAGCCCAAAGGGCCCAGAAAGGAAACCCATTTAGGAAACTTAAGGAAAAGAAAATTGAAACAATGACAAACTATTTGGGCAGTTATTCTGTCATTATCTGATTGGTTCTTTGCAACCTATCTAATAGATTTTTGCAATTTGGCCTTCAAAAAAAACTCAGAGGCTGGGCACGGTGGCTCACGCCTGTAATCTCAGCACTTTGGGAGGCCGAGATGGGCAGATCACCTGAGGTCAGGAGTTTGAGACCAGCCTGGCCAATATGGTGAAACCCCATCTCTACTGAAAATACAAAAATTATCTGGGTGTGGTGGTGCGTGCTGGGTGTAATCCCAGCTACTTGGGGGGTCTGAGGCAGCAGAATCATTTGAACCCAGGAGACAGAGCCGAGATCACACCACTGCACTCCAAGCCGGGGGCACAGAGTGAGACTCCACCTCAAAAAAAAAAAAAAGCTCAGAATATTTATCACCCTTCTGTGTATCAGTTACTCCAGGGCTCATAAATTGAGACAGGTGAGAGGCATTCTACGCAGAAGGAATAACATGTGAGAAAGCACTGAGGAATAAAAGAATATGAACTGTGAGTTGTTCAGTATGAGTACAGCAAGGGACTTAGAATAGCTTTGGGGAGGTTCATAAGTAGTAGAAAGGGGCAAGATCACGATATGATGTCTGTTTTTTGGGAGTTTTCTCCAGGAATTTAAACTGCAAAACTTGAAATAGTAACAGCTAATATTGATTAAAGTACTTCAGTGTGGCATGTGCTTTACAAACATTAACTCATTTAATTATCATAGGCAGCCTAGAGCTCATTTTATAGATAAAGCAACTGAGGCAAAGGAGAAGTGAAGGCGTCCTCCCAAGTTCACACAGGTATTAAGAGTTATTAAGTGTCATACTAGGATTTGAACCTAGGCAGTCTCACTCTAGAGCCAGGACTCTTGACGTATGCTTTACGTTCTTCCTGTCTGGTTAACTGTGGAGTGCCACTGAAGTATTTTAAGCTAAAAAGTGACATGATTAGACTTGATTTTCAGAAAGAATAATCTGGAAGCAGTGTAGAGGATGGATTAGAAGGGATTCAGGCTAAAGGATGTTTGAGGGATATAGCAATTAGTGAGTGAGAATGCCCTGGCAGTGGAAATAAAGAGGAAGAGATAGAGTTCAGAGATAATATTAACAAGATGCATTTGGAGTCTTCGGTTGCCAGCAATAGAATTAACCCAAGCTAGCTTAAGCAGAAAAACATGAATTTATTTATTATTCAGGATGTGTCATAGGACCTAAGGGCAGGTATGTGTCAGGACCTAGAAGAGACTCGAAACCATCAGGGCCCTCTTTCCAACTGTATTCCCTGCATCTTTGTGAGTCAGCTTCATTCTTCTTTCTAGACAAATTGACCTCTGCTTCTCAGACCAGATGGTAGAACATTCCCTCGTCTGTACCAAATACCATCCCACCACCACTAGTTCTCAAATTTAAGTGCTAAAGACTGAGCTACTCTTAAAGCTGGCCTTACCTGCCTTCAGATCACAATTCTAAAGTCCAGGATGAGAGAATCTGGCCTGGTTTGGGTCAGGTATTGCGCGGATCTAATCTGTCCCAACCAGATGTGCTGAGTCACATAATAGAAATACGGCTCTCCAGGGCCCACCCTTGGGAGCAAAGCAGACAGTTCCTTGAAAAGGGACTGCATCAGCATTTCAACACCTCCTCTGTAACTCTCTTCACAGGTAGAGTTTGTAAAATGTTAGCTGGGTAAATACGAGGGAGATAGAATTGAAGATTATTTCGTTTTGTGGCTTAGATGACTAGGTATATAGAGTTTACACTCACTAAACTAAGAGACTATAGAGGAGTAGGTTTTTAAGGATTTTTTATAAAGTGTGCTGAGTTTAAAATATTTCAAGGCCGGGCGTGGTGGCACACACCTGTAATCCCAGCACTTTGGGAGGCTGAGACAGGTGGATCACAAGGTCAGGAGTTCGAGACCAGCCTGGCCAATGTAGTGAAACCCCGTCTCTACTAAAAATACAGAAATCAGCCGGGCATGGTGGCAGGCGCCTGTAATCCCAACTACTCGGGAGGCTGAAGCAGGAGAATCACTTGAATCTTGGAGGCAGAGGTTGCAGTGAGCTGAGATTGCACCATTGTACTCCAGCCTGGCCAGCAAAGAGACTCAATCTCAAAAAAAAATAAAAATAAAAAATAAGATATCTCAATACTTTTCATCATTTCAGCCTGTTCTGACTTTTGGCCACAACGTCAGTAATTTTTCCAGCACGGAAAAGTTATTTACTCTTCAAACAGCTTAACATTGCTTCACCCCTCCCATCTCACTTATTTTCTTTCCTCTGACATTTGTATTTTCTTGTTAAAGTGTCAACTGATAAGATGTGGCCTGAGAATGAAAAGGCAAGTTCACAACAACAGATTTTTGAAAATGAAGAAGCCTACTGGATGAAATCTAACAGTCTCCTAAAAGTTGATTCCCAGGATCCTGAGGTTAGAGAAGTTTGTGTTCAGGAAGTCAAATTAGAGAATCAATGGAAAACACCTATAAGGGAGAAACTGAGAGAAGAGAAAGAAGGCTCTGAGGAAGTAACCTGCAAAAAAAGAAAGAACCAGAAGGTGCTTAGAGAAAACCCGAATCCAAACTCAAAATACAGTCAATGTAATAGTACAGCACAGAAACTCCATGAATGTGCCAGGTGTGGCAAAAACTTCAGTTGGCACTCAGATCTAATTCTCCATGAGCAGATTCATTCTGCTGAGAAACCCCATGTGTGTGATGCGTGTGGGAAAGCATTCAAGACCAGAAATCAGCTTTCTGTGCACCAGATAATCCACACAGGGGAGAAACCTTTTAACTGCATCCAGTGTGGGAAGGCTTTCAACAGTAGATCAGCTCTTTGCCGACATAAAAAAACCCACAGTGGGGAGAAGCCTCACGAGTGCAGGGACTGTGGGAAGGCCTTCAAGACCAGGAACTGTCTGTGTATGCATCAGCTCATCCACACTGGAGAGAAGCCTTACGAATGTAACTGCTGTGGGAAGGCCTTCCAGTTTAAGCATTCCCTTACCATCCATGGCAGAATCCACACTGGAGAGAAGCCATATGAATGTGAGGAGTGCGGGAAGGCCTTCAGCGGGAGTTCAGACCTCACCAAACACATAAGAATCCACACTGGGGAACGACCTTATGAGTGCAGCGAGTGTGGAAGGGCCTTCAGTCGGAGCTCAGACCTAAGCAAGCACAAACGAATCCATATTAGGGAGAAACACTATGGGTGCCCCCAGTGTGGAAAAGACTTCAGCATCAAGGCAGAACTCACCAAACACAGAAGGATGCACACTGAAGAGAAACGTTACAGGTGTGAGGAGTGTGGGAAAGCCTTTCGTCATAACTGTAAGCGCCGGGCTCATGAACGAGAGCACACCGGGGAGAAGCCCTATCAATGCGGAGATTGTGGGAAAACCTTCCAAGACCGGCACTGCCTTACCATCCATCAGAGAATCCACACTGGAGAGAAACCTTACAAATGTTTAGAGTGTGGGAAAGCTTTCGGTGGGAAGTCAAACTTGACCAATCACCAAAGAATTCACACTGGAGAGAAGCGTCACAAATGTGAGGTATGCGGAGTGGCCTTCCATCATAGTTCAGTCCTGAGGCAACACAAAAGAATCCACACTGGTGAGAAGCCATACACCTGCAGTGAGTGTGGCACGTCCTTCCGTCAGGGCTCAGCTCTGATTGGACATAAGCGAGTTCATACTGGAGAGAAACCTTATGAATGTGAGGAGTGTGGAAAAGCTTTTAGAGTGAGCTCAAATCTTACTGGACATAAGAAAAGAAAACATCAAGTATGGAGAACCCATGAACTTGATGGGAGTAGGAAATCCCTCTCGCCAGTAACTGTTTCTCAGACCTCAGCAGTTAGTATTTTGACCAGTGCCTGAGTATAACAATTCTGGTGTTACTTTCTGTTTTTCCTACCTCGTAGGCTGGTCCTTCTGTCTCCTATATTAGTTATTCCTGATTTCCTGACCCTTAATTGTGAGATTCCCCAAAGACATTGTTCTTTACGTTCTTATTCAGTATTTTTTCAGTGAGCACATTTACTTCCAAGAGTTTATCAATCTTCCTAATAATAATAAACACTTATTAGTGCTTGCTGTGTCCTAGGCACTGTTCTAAGGGATTTACACATTTAAACTTTTTAAATCCATACAACATCCCTATGAGATCAGGAATTTGAGGCACAGAAAGATTAACAAACTTGCCCAGGATCACATAACTATTAAATTCTGTGCTCAGGCTTTCCTAGGCAATTCCCATATGCGTGCACCACATCCTTCAGACATGAAGTTATACCTCAGTTCAGCACAAAACAGTTTTTAATTTATAAACACCAATCATTTTTAGCAATTTTTTAAACATAAAGCTAGAATGGTACTTCTCCATATTGTATCAGGATTGCTGAGATTCAAAGTGAAAAGGGAGACAGGGAGAGAACAGGTTTAGAAATCACAGATAAGAGCTGGGCACGGTGGTTCAGGCCTGTAATCTCAGCACTTTGGGAGGCTGAGGAGGGAGGATCACGAGGTCAGGGGTTCAAGACCAGCCTGGCCAATATGGTGAAACCCTGTCTCTAATAAAAATACAAAAATTAGCCAGGCGTGGTGGTGCACACCTGTAGTGCCAGCTACTCAGGAGGCTGAGGCAGGAGAATCGCTGGAACCCAGGAGGCGGAGGTTGCAATGAGCCAAGATCATGTCACTGCACTCCAGCCTGGGTAACAGAACGAGACTCCATCTCAAAAGAAAAAAAGAAAGAAATTACTAGCCTGACCTCCAGAAGTCTTTTGATGTTTACTAAACACACAAAATGAACATTTTGAGAGCGTATTTTTTTAGTAAATTTTAGACTTTTACCAGGTAAAAAAGATATGTCTTGAAAATTTTGAAGGACTACTTTATGAACAGTGGGTTAATCTTGTTCTGCAACTATCCCAGACTAGAATTACAGTCCACAAGTAGAAGCTACAGGACATCTGTACATTTAGGAGATACTCAACTGGAACAGATTCTGCCCTAAGGTAATAAGTTTGGTAAGAATAATGCTGAAGAAATTCAAAGGTCAGGTTCATAGTTGAATGATAAAACATGTTGCTTGAAACCCTAAGATATCTGTAGTTCTAATTCTGAAGAGTTACCAAACAAGAGTTAGTCTAAGTTATAATTTACATATAAAAATCACCAGGTAAAACTCACTTTTTTAAATCTAATTACGTTCTACATGCAAACAAAATTTTTACCAGGAACATTGATATTATGAGATTCTTTTTACTTTACCTTCACAAAAGAAATAGAGAATGCCCATTTCATTTAAGTTTAAGAAAGATTATAAGATACTTCTTGGTAAGGATCGTAGCTTGACTACGTGTATCTGGTATTGCTCCCCCTCAGAACTACACTAATGCTACAGTAAAACCATTCATAATCAGGAAGAATGACAGAGGAAACAACTACAAAATTTTGGAAACTGAAAAATGGATAAGTAGTAATGACATTGAATCTAAGAAAGCCAAATTTTAGCCTGAAGGGGGCAAGTAAAGGACAAATCTGACCAGGCATAGTGGTTTACATGTGTAGTCCCAGCACTTTGGGTGGCCGAGATGGGAGGATCACTTGAGATCAGCAATTTGAGACCAGCCTGGCCAATACGGTGAAACCCTGTCTCTCTATTAAAAATACAAAAATTAGCTGGGCTTGGTGGCGCATGCCTATAGTCCCAGCTACTGGAGAGGGGGAGGGGGAGGTGGCAGTTAGCCGAGATTGCACCACTGCACTCCAGTCTCTGGGCAACAGAGTGAGACTTCTAAAAAAAAAAAAAAAAAAAAAAAAAAAAAGACAAATCTATTTTACATCATAGAATCTTAAACGACTCAAGAATTGGTGGCACCATATACCCCTGGACATGAGGATGAATAGACTAAAATGAGGAGAGTCTGTCAAAGGCTATTTAGGAAGCAAGCAGAGTCCTAGGTCCTCAAGCCCAAAGAAGATTGGAGGTTTATTTTCTGAAGAAGGTTAAACAAAGGATATGTGGGTTAGACACAATCGAGGACAGGAATTCCATTTGAGAAAAGGAGCATTCTGAATGCCGATGCCTCCAGCCTACTTTCCTTGTCTCCCAGAAAGGTAAGGGTCTGGCTTTCACCTCCCAGACAAAAGACAGTTTTCAGTGAGAAATCCAACCAGAATAGACCTGAAGATACATCAGGAGTTTCTCAGCAAGTGGCCTAGCCAGATAACCTGTAGTGAACATAAGCAAGTCATAGTCGTGCCGTCAGAGCTTCCCATAGGTTTTATAGTCGTCCTCTATTAAAAAAAATAAAGTTTATTGGCCAGGCACAGTGGCTCATGCCTGTAATCCCAGCACTTTGGGAGGCTGAGGCAGGCGGATCATCTGAGGTCGGGAGTTCAGGATCATTAGCTGGGCATGGTGGCTCTTGCCTGTAATCCCAGCTACTCGGGAGGCTGAAGCAGGAGAATCGCTTGAACCCAGGAGGCAGAGGTTGCGGTGAGCTGAGATCGTGCCATTGCACTCCAGCCTGGGCAACAAGAGCGAAACTCCATCTCAAAAAAATAAATAAATAAAAAACAAATTTTATTATAGAACATTTCAAATCCATGCAAGAGCAAAGGCAATAGAAAAATGAACTCCATGTACACATCATTCAACTTCAACAATTATTACATCAGGGTTAATCTTGTTTCATCTGTATCCCCACCCATTCCCTCTGCTTAAGATTATTTTCAAGTAAATGACAGAAATTGTGTTTCATCCATAAGTATTTAATTGTCTATAGGAGATAATGACTGTTTAAAAAAACTAATAATATGGGCCAGGCGCGGTGGCTCACGCCTGTAATCCTAGCACTTTTGGGAGGCCAAGGCGGGTGGATTGCCTGAGGTCAGGAGTTCGAGACTAACCTGGCCAACATAGTGAAACGCCGTCTTTACTGAAAATACAAAAATTAGCCAGGCATGGTGGCAGGTGCCTGTAATCCCAGCTACTCGGGAGGCTGAGGCAGGAGAATTGCTTGAACCCAGGAGGCAGAGGTTGCAGTGAGCCAAGATCACACCACGGCACTCCAGCCTTGGCGACAGAGTGAGACTCCGTCTCAAAATAAATAAATAAATAAACTAACTAATAATAGAGCCAGGGGCATGACGGCCTATGCTGTAGTCCCGGCTACTTAAGAAGCTGAAGTGGGAGGACTCCTTGAGCCCTAAAGTTTGAGGTTAGCCTGGGCAATATTGCAAGACCCCCATCTCTAAAACACAAACCAAAAATATAAATAAACTAACACTAGTACAGTTATCATACCTAAACAAAATCATCTACTTGCCAACATCATCAAAGATTCATTCGGTGTTCAAATATTTCTCTAATGCCATTTTTTTCTTAACATTTGAGAAAAAACAGGCCTGGCACCATAGCTGACACCTGTAAGCCCAGTACTTTGGGAGGCCAAGGCAAGAGAATCACTTGGGCTCAGGAGTTCAAGACCAGCCTGGGCAACATAGCAAGACCCTGTCTGTACAAAAAATTCAAAAATTAGTCAGGCATGGTGGTGCACGACTGTGGTCCCAGCTACTCGGGAGAGGAGATTGGGAGGTCAAAGCTGCAGTGAGCCGTGACCATGCCACCACACTCCAGCCTGGGTGACAGAATGAGACCCTGTCTCAGAAGAAAAAAAAAAAGTATTCAAATAAGGTCAATACATTGTGATTAGTTCGTACATATCTTGAGTCTTTTAACATTTAAGTTCTCCCCATATCTCTTTTTTCTTGAAATTTATTTAATGATTAACTAGGTGGTTGGTGCTATTGAGTTTCACAGTTTGGATTTTAATTATTGCACACCTTTGGTAGTATTTAACATGTTCCTCTGTCCCTGTATGTCCTAAAAATTAATAGTTAGATCTAGGGGTTTTAGATTTGGTTTTGGTAAGACTACTTCATAGGCATCAGCACAAGCCTTTTTTGTTTAACATGACTAAAGTAGTCTTCAATAGCCTCCTTGCTTTCTGCTGAAAAGATTTTCCAGGTTCATCTGGTATATTTCCTTAAGAAGACTCTTCTAAAACTAGTACAGGAAAAAAATAGAAGATCTGAATAGTCTGATACCAATTATTTAAGTAGAACCTGTGATATACAGTCCCAGAAAGAAAACTTCAGGCTCAGATGGTTTCACCAGTTAATTCTACTAAACATGCAAGGAAAAATAATCCCAATGTTAAACTCATTTTATGAGGCCTGTGTAACCTTAATACCAAACCATTAAGGAATGATGAGGAAAAACAAACAACACAAGGAAATTATTTTGTTTTTCTTTTTGAGACAGAGTTTCGCTTATCACCCAGCTGGAGTGAAGTGGTGCGATCTTGGCTCACTGCAACGTTTGCCTCCCAGGTTCAAGCGCTTCTCCTGCCTCAGCCTCTTGAGTAGCTGGGATTACAGGCGCCCGCCACCACGCTCGGCTACTTTTTTGTATTTTTAGTAGAGACAGGGTTTCGCCATGTTGTCCAGGCTGGTCTCGAACTCCTGACCTCAGGCGATCTACCCGCCTCGGCCTCCCAAAGTGCTGGGATTACAGGCGTGAGCCACGGCGCCTGGCTGCTGGAAATTTTTTTAAAAAGATAATTACAGGCTATTATCATTCATGAATGTAGTGAGAAAAATCTTGAGACAGTAACAAACAGAATCCAGAAATATACATTTTTTAAAAGATGACATGTCTTGAACAAGTTAAGATTATTCTAGCGGCCGGGCGCGGTGGCTCAAGCCTGTAATCCCAACACTTTGGGAGGCCGAGACGGGCGGATCACGAGGTCAGGAGATCGAGACCATCCTGGCTGACACGGTGAAACCCTGTCTCTACTAAAAAATACAAAAAACTAGCCGGGCGAGGTGGCGGGCGCCTGTAGTCCCAGCTACTCGGGAGGCTGAGGCAGGAGAATGGCGTGAACCCGGGAGGCGGAGCTTGCAGTGAGCTGAGATCCGGCCACTGCACTCCAGCCTGGGTGGCAGAGCGAGACTCCGTCTCAAAAAAAAAAAAAAAAAAAAGATTATTCTAGCATGGAGAAGGTGGACTAGCATTCAAAAATCAGTAAAGGTGTCCAGGCGTGGTGGCTCACACCTGTTATCCCAGCACTTTAGGAGTCCCAGGAGGGAGGATCACTTGAGGTAAGGAGTTTGAGACCAGCCTGGCCAACATGGCAAACCCCCCCCCTACTAAAAATACAAAAATTAGCCAGTGTGGCCTGCACCTGTTATCCCAGTTGGGAACAATTCTGTCATTGTCCTTCTTTCTAACATACAATTCATATGATTTTCTTTTTTTTCTCTTAAATCTGGAACATCATTCAAAATCTACACATAAAAAACTATGTCCTCTTTAGTAGAGTTTGTCGCATATTAGGGCAGTAACTTATCTAATCCTTGTGAACCCCCATGAGAACCCCGCTAAACTCTGAGTTCTGTGGGGCAAGGACGTTCTGTGCTGTTCCCTTGCACATCCTCTCCATACCCTCCCAAACTTTAACTATGAAGCTGGAAGGAGGAAGAGAAGATTAGGGAAGGCTTCCAGGGAGAAACAACTTCCAAGCTAAGGTCTAGAGAATGAGACAGACCGGAAGTATGCAGACAGAACTGCTCGGAGGAGATAGGGCTCCCCTGGAAACCACAGAGATAGGGGGTACTGAGAAGCCCACAGAGAAGGTACCTGGCTGGATGTGTCTGGCAGTTGTAAGGCAAGGCACTGGCACTTTCCCTAGAGTTGTCTCTTCTCTAGTCCAAGCGCGAAGTGAGCACACTACAGAGAGGCTGGAGGAAGAACCGCAGCTGATTCCAAACATAAATTAATCCTTCAGGCTGCGGGCGGTGGTTCAAGCCTGTAATCCCAGCACTTTGGGAGGCCAAGGAGGGAGGATCACCTGAGGATAGGAGTTCAAGACCAGCCTGACCAACGTGGCGAAACCCTGTCTCTACTAAAAATACAAAAATTAGCCAGGGCGTGGTGGTGCGCACCTGTAATCCCAGCCACTCGGGAGACTGAGGCAGGAAAATAGCTTGAACCGGGGAGGCAGAGGTTACAGTGAGCCGAGATCGTGCCGCTGCACTCCAGCCTGGGCGACAGAGCGAGATTCTGCCTCAAAAACAAACAAAATTAATCCTTCAGAGGAACTAGCAGAATCTGTCTTTAGTTACGAGCAGATTGCGAGGGTCGGACGTCCATTCGTTTGTTTGTAATAAAGAAGTATGTGTCATTAAAGTTTTCCTTTTGCTCGTGTCACTCATTGCGGTATCTGAGGCGCCTGGAGTACATTGTCCTCTCAATTACAGAGGAACATTGTTCTGTGGACGGTTATCTCTAGCTCCGTGGTAAACAGAAGTGAAAGAGGAGAAAGAATGGGATTGATACGTAAGAACCATCCATACTGAACATTCGGAAAGGGATTCTCCTAAAAACTGTTCCCAGTGAGAATGAAAAGTGCTTGGCAGCGGTGGGATTCGAACCCACGCCCCCGAAGAGACTGGAGCCTTAATCCAGCGCCTTAGACCGCTCGGCCACGCTACCGTGGGTCGTGGGGGGGTTCCTTTCCGCACTCTCCCTAGTAGAGAATGTCGCCCCCTATGGTGTTTAAGGCCTATCTTTTTTCCCCATTGGGGAATGTTGCCCCCTACCGCGTTTAAGGTGTGTCTTCTCCCCACGACCTCTTCTTCTCTGGAGCTCCCTCCAGTGCCACCAGAGAACTTCCGGCTGCTGTTCAGCCGCGACACACCCCGACCCCCAACACTTTGCTGTCGCACTGATGGGAGCAGTGAGGAAGGAAACCGGCCGATCCTAGACGCCCGTCACTTGTGTCACCGATGTAAGAGGAAGCGGCCTCGCGGACCGAGAGTCCCAGGGGACGCTGTGGGTCGCAGGTTCGCTGTGGAAGGTGACGCCTGCCTGGAGTCCCGACGCTGCTGAGCGAGTTTCGAGTGGTTTGGCCGAGGGAAATCTACGAAAAAAGGGGGCGCCGTGCGAAAGAGCGCAGTTGTAGCTGTTTGTGAAGGTAAAAATTCAGAAGGTGACCCGCGGTCTCCGCAGAAAAGGCACATGACGGTTCAGTTTGAAACTCCAAGATTCGAATCATTTAGAAGTATAGTTGCTGCTGTACTATAATGCAATGAATTGATAAAGTTGTTCTTTGCGTTTCTCTTAGTGCAGGTGACAGCGCATCTGTCTCCTTGGCCCAAAATTTTGACTGAGTCCTAAAATAAAAACGCATTGTGCAAAAAATTATGACAGAAATAAGATCATAATAAAGCAAGCGGTGGAGTTTATTGTTTTGTCATTCATCTTCATTAAAATCAATGCTGACAGAAGTTTTTATCCAATATGCCTATGCCTATGAAAACTAGGCTGTCTTACAAATTCTTTTTTTTTTTTTTTTTTTTTTTTTTTTTGTGAGACGGAGTTTCGTTCTTGCTGCCCAGGCTGGAGTCCAATAGCGCGATCTCGGCTCACCGCAACCTCCGCCTCCTGGGTTCAAGCAATTCTGCCGCCTCAGCCTCCCGAGTAGCTGGGATCACAGGCATGCGCTACCATGCCCGGCTAATTTTGTATTTTTAGTAGAGATGGGGGTTTCTCCATGTTGGTCAGGCTGGTCTGAAACTCCCGACCTCAGGTGATCTGCCCGTTCCGGCCTCCCAAAGTGCTGGGATTACAGGCTTGAGCCACCGCGCCCGGCTGTCTTACAAATTCTTATACTTGAATTGTTCATACGGAATTTATTGCATAGTGCCTGGTGTTAATTTCCTGCGGCTACTGTAACAAATTATCAGAAACTGTGTGTCTAAAAGCAACAGATACATATTCTCTTACAAGTCTGGAGGCCAGAAATCCACAATCAGTATGTGGGCCAAAATCAAGGTGTGGGCTGGGTCCAGCTCGCTCTAGAAACTCTAGGTAAAATCCTATCCTGGCCTTTTCCAGCGTCTGGTGGTTGCTTGTTTACTTATAGCCACATCTCTCCAGCCTTCAAGGTCAGCACCTACAAATATCCCTCTGCTTTGTCTTCATATGGCCTTCACCACCACCAAAAAAAAAAAAAAAAAGGGCTAATTCACTAAAAGTATCTCGTTAATACTGAAAGTTGCAGTACTCTTAGCAATACATTATTTCCTAAGGAAATTACTTTAGGAAAATTACTAAGAAAAAAGATTTCCAAGAAAGCAAAAGCAATATAGTCACTCCCTACTCTTTTTTTTTTTTTTTTTTTTTTTTTTTTTTTTGAGGCAAAGTCTCCCTGAGTCGCCCAGGCTAGAGTGCAATGGCGCTATCTCGGCTCACTGCAACCTCTGCCTCACGGGTTCAAGCGATTCTCCTGCCTCAGCCTCCCGAGTGGCTGGGACTACAGGCACCTGCCACCACGCCCAGCTAATTGTTGTATTTTTCATACAGACAGGGTTTCACCATATTGGTCAGGCTGGTCTCGAACTCCTGATCTTGTGATAAGCCTGCCTCGGCCTCCCGAAATGCTGGGATTACAGGCGTGAGCCACGGCGCCCAGCCTGCTCACGCCCTGCTCTTTCTCCTGGTCTCACTTTCCTTTGTTCCTCCGTATTCCCCAAGGTAGGCGCGCCTCTTTTCTCACTTGCTGTGTCAATCTGGGCTCTCTGCCTGGTTCTCTCAGTCCCTCACAACAGCAATAATCTCCTCTCCACTATCAAGGCTCTATTCTCCTACCAGTTCTAGATCTCTGAGAACAAGATGGCCGAACTAGAGGGAGACTAACCACTTTTTGACAGCTTTAACCTTCAAAGACACAGAGCAACGGTGCCCTCCTGCTAGGTGTTCAATGTTTCATCAGCTGCATCTTGGTCCATCAAAGGCATCAATCCAGAGACTGATTTTCTCTCTGGTGTTTGCATTCCTGCACGATAAACTAGAAGGGTGAAATCAAAATAGAAAAATGGCAGAAATTATTTGAAAGTGACGATATCAACCAGTGAGCACCAGGAATCCATTAACCCGTTCAACAAGTACTGACTGAATGCCTACTCTGTGCCTGGGCACTGAATATTCAGGATGAACGCTGACACCGGCGGTCCTCACTCTCACAGCTAGGAGGAAAGGCAAACTGATTAAGCGATTGCAAGTCATCATCGTGACTGAACTGGTGCTGGGTCACGCAGCTCGGGATTGAAACTTAGTGTCGATCTGGAACAGCCTGCTTGGAGAAACTTACGAATGCACTGGGGAATGGGGTGGAGGTAGGAGGTTGGAGCGAGACAAGACTGGCGAGAAGTCTGAAAAGAGAAAGACAATTTGGGTTGTAGGGGGGCCGCTGGCGGGATTGAACCCGCAACAGAACTACGCCCACAACCCCTCTCTCTCCATAGAATCCCTACCTCCCGGAGGAAAGACTGAGAATCCTGAAGGAGTCAGGAATGAGAAGGACAAAGGAGAAAGAAAAGAGTAGGAGGGTTTCTCCCACAGTCCCCGCGGATCAGTTGCGTAGGTGGTGGAGGTCCCTGACAGCTGCAGCTGCCTGGTCATTGCTGGATCTGTGATTCTAAAATTCTGAGCAGTAATGAGCCCAAGCGTGCACCTGAGGAAAGAGTAAGGGCACACAGAGTCATAACAAAGTATGTATGTATTTGAGCCAGGGCCTCGCTTTGCCACGATCAGAGCTCATTGCGGCCTCGAACTTCTGGGCTCAAGAGATCCTCCTGCCTCAGCCTCCAAGCAACTGGAATTACACGCACAAGTGACCGTGCCTAGCTTTTCTCTTTCTTTCTCTTTCTTTTCCCTTCTCTCTCTCTCTCTCCTCCCACCCCCCAACCCTCTCTCTTTTTGGTAGAAACGGGGGTCTCGCTTTTTTGTCCAGTTTGATCTCGAAATCCGAGGCTTCAAGCGACCCTCCCGCCTCCACCAGAAGGACGAATGTAAACCAGACACGAATATGTCCCTGTTCCCGGCCCTGGCGAGGCACTTGCTAGTATCCTCTATCCAACTGCCGGCTGAATGTGTTCTCTCTAGGAATCGAGGAGGACTGCCTTTCTCGCTGGTTCTGTTTCAGTCCGGATCCCACAGCTTCAGTCCAACAGGTTTGCTTTGTTTGATAGGCTGGGCATGAGAGTGAGATTTGGAGCTATCCTCACAGATTCCTGGAAGTTGAACGGAGATCTCCGATGAGTCCTCTCTTTAGAGCTAAACTGATTCCCCAGGACCTACCAACTTGAGAAATTTTCTGGGAAGCACGTATGTACCTGTACGGACTTGTCAGCAACTGCCATATATAAGGAACTCTAATTCCAGCTTTACTGTGCATGACAAGAAAGCTTGAAATTGAAATCTTGATGCCATCCCATAGGTAACCGAGATTTTCCAGGTTTATACATAGTTCAGAATTCAAAGTTCTGAACAATCTAAGAGCTTTCACACCTCTGCGCTTTTGCTTCTCCTGATCGCTTGTCCTGGCATGCTGGTTTCCATTTTGTTCCCTAATAAAAATCTTGTTCATTCTTCAAAGCCCACTTCAGGTAGGGTCTTCTCCACCCCACCTCCAAATCTCCCTCTCTTTCTCACACACACACACGCCATTGTATTTTTCCACACTTCATTTTAGCAGGTGACTCTTTCTGCCCACTAGAAAACTTATTCACACTATCAGTCTTCTTCATTCCCTAAGTACCCGTGAGAAGAATGATGATGATGATAACATTAATAACACGGATTTGGATAATTGGCAGACTGCTTTTGTGTATTATGTTATTGACTCATCACAACTTTATATAGTAAATACTATAATACTTTTATTCCCATTTTACAGTTGAGAAAATCGGGATTTGGGGGGTGTTGAGAGGTGAGATTTGTGTCTTGGTCGTGTTTCATTTTCCATAGTGACTAGTGTAGTACAAGCCTACGGGCTCTCAATATTTATAGATTGATTCATTGACCCTAGCTGTTGACTTTTTTTTGTTTTTGTTTTTGTTTGTTTGTTGTTAGCAGTCATTCACATTCTCTTTCCTCCTCTTGTCCTGATGCATATTTTGGTTTTATTTTTTCGACTTTCTCTCTGAGTTGACGAGTAATCAGTAGCAAGTCTGGTGAATAAACGGAACCTACTGTGCCAAAATGCAAAATCAGGAAATTTTTTTTTCCTGTGAACAATGAGTAATAGCTTATATGAGAAGGAAAGAAAATGGTAGCATTGGAAGAAGAGTTCTTCATCTCTAATCCAATTAGCTTTATGTGGAAAATGAAGGAAAACAAAAGAAAAAAAAGAGGCATTAATCAAGATAAATTAACCCAGACAGTTCCTTTCACAGGGGTCCCAACCAGACTGTTTTCCAATAGCAGAGGCATAAAAACTAATGAAGCAAGAGATTCTTGCTGCACATAGAGGAGACAACGTGTGATATCATGAGAAGAGCGTGTGTTCAAGCAGTGATCACCACCAGGCCTAGAGGGTTGAATTCCTATGAAACATTAGATTAAAAGACTTCCGTATATACAGGAATTTTACAAACCATATTACTTTTATGTCTATGTCAAAATAAAATTTCTTAGTCAAATTGATCTTATGTATGTGTCAAAGTTTATTAATTCAAGGAGAGAACTGACAAGATGACAAAAGAGTGTCCCATCTCAAGGAAGTTTTGGAAACTGTGAATGTATGGGGGAAGAGAAGAGAAAGGGCAATTAATTAGAAAAAGTCCTGCTTCATTTAACTTGATCATAAAAACATCACGTCCTGGCCGGAGGCGGTGGCTCACGCTTGTAACCCCGGCACTTTGGGAGGCTGAGGCGTGTGGGTCACTTGAGGCCAGGAGTTCGAGACCAGCCTGGCCAACATGGTGAAACCCCCGTCTCTAATAAAAATACAAAAATTAGCCAGGAGTGGTAATCCCAGCTACTCGGGAATGCCTGTCATCCCAGCTACTCAGGAGGCCGAGACAGGAGAATTGCTTGAACCCAGGAAACCGAGGTTGCAGTGAGCTGAGATCAGGCCACTGCTCTCCAGCCTGGGCGACAGAGAAAGACTCCATTTCAAAACAAACAAACAAAGAAATCACACCTTCCATTTGACGGTGAAATAATATCAGGAGCACCATGATTTTTCTTTGGAAACTTGTAGAGAAGTCATACGTGCCCATATCTTACCAGATATAAGAAAGAAATAATAAGCAGTACATCTGGGGCTGCTCTTTAGACAGACCAAGAAACAAAGATTCATGCCTCAATACTGTCAGACAGGAGCCAGTCAGCACAGAGTCACCAAACCTTGACAGGAGAGAAACAAAAGTCTGCTTTTTCTCCAGTAGTTACCGGTAAATTTATCAAATGTGCATTCAGAGATGATGCTGAATGCATTGTTCGCCTGTTTCTCAGTTTTGTGACAGCAGGTTTTAATTTAATTTAATTTAATGTGAAATTAAACCTTCTCCTATCCTCTCTTAGGAAAAAACATGATTTGTACGTTCATAGGGGAAGAAAGGTTGAAGTGCTTGAGAGATGAAGCAATCCCGAAACTGCTTTGGCCCAGAACATTAAATTACTGTGTAGGTATTTCTAGGGCTATCCCCTAGCTCCCAGCTGGAGCAGCGTGGAATTTACAGAAAAATCCGAGGAAGATAGACTGGTTGTCTAAACCACCGAGGTTCTAGCAGCTTCAGAAGCTTGAACACAGCGATCAAATCTTCCAGAAATGACTTCCCCATTTCTTCTCTGTCATCTTCATAACTGTCTTTTCAAAAGGTTATGCTACTCTCAGCTAACTCCTAATCGATTGTCTCTGGAATTTCCCGCTTACTGAATCACCCAATTGAATGAGTTAAAAATGTTAAAGCGCTTACTTAGAACAATGCCGGACACTCGGTCTACGCTAGATTAAGTATTCATTAATAAATGTTTTAAAATAACTGAAAATTACATCGCTTGTCATTTTGTACCTGGAGTACCAAAGCAAGAACGGGGTTTCTATGCAGAAAATACCTCATATGAAAATTGAAAGTTAACTTATGCACAATTTGCTGTCTGCTCAGAGATTTCGTTCCTGGATGAAAGAATTTGTAGGTTAAAACAAAATGCTTCTTTCCCTGACCGGGAATCGAACCCGGGCCGCGGCGGTGAGAGCGCCGAATCCTAACCACTAGACCACCAGGGAAGTTATAAACACCTTACTAAAATACATTTATGAAGCCAGAACTCGACACACATGCACACAGTTGACTTTTCCTAGTTTTCCAACGAATTAGTGCGAGATCATGCCCTCGTATTCACCGACCTCTTGTTTTGCACAACCAATAAAATTTGGACAGCAGAGGGCGTGGAAACGCCGTAACAGTAATCTGGGAGGTTCGTAACTGGATGATGGAACGTGCTCTGTTTCAATATGTGCATTCAACCGGGAATAAATTGTAACATTAATTTGTAATTGCCTTCTTGCTTTTCTTTGCATAAAGTAGTGAACCATATGAAGAACAAAGTAATTTTTTAATTTGTCTTTGGTTCCTTCGGAGTACTTGTCTTTGTGGTTTTTTTAAAATAAATACCAAATAGTAAATAAAAAACATGAGTAATAAATTGATTAGGCCTAATTTCCAAACAACGTAGGCGGAGCCGAAATAGCTCAGTTGGGAGAGCGTTAGACTGAAGATCTAAAGGTCCCTGGTTCGATCCCGGGTTTCGGCAGAAAAGCGCGTACATTTTGAGCCCACGGCAATATAAATACTGAACTTTCCTTCTACAATACAGTAACACTCCTTAGAACCTAAAATGGGGGCACATTTTTCTCAGATTCATAAAGGAAATCCAGGAACACTGTGGGATACGTTTGTTTCTGTAGCAGAACTCTAGGTATGGGTTTCAACATCTCACTAGATAAAAGACGAAAAGTTAAACGTGCTGAAAGAAGTTTAATCTTGAGCAATACCAATTACATTTTATTTTCGACCTATGTTCCCTCAATAAATATTTATTAAGTGAATTGTTATTGTTATGCCTGCGTCTAATTGAAGAGACAACCTGAACAGGCTGAGTATGAGTAACGAGGCTGTTTATTCACTCGGGTGCGAGCGGGCTGAGTCCGAAAAGGGAGTCAGCGGAGGGTGGTGGGATTGGAGCCAGTTGTATAGGTTAGGGGTAAGCAGTGGAAAGTTACACTTAGGGGCCGTTTATTGCGGGCAGGGTAAGAATGTCACAAGGTACATTATCACAAGATAGGAAGGGTCACAGAGCACAGTGTCACGAAGTTGATTGATCAGTTAGGGTAGAGCATGTTAAAATGGTAGAAGGTCGCAAAGTTGGCTAATCGGTTAAGATAGGAATTGTTTTTCTTCTTTTGTAGTTTTCCTGTTGTCCCAGACTTTCTGGCTCCAGGATACCTACTGGATGTACACGTGTGGGTCACAGGGTCACAATGGCTTGACCATAGCACAGCCTGCTCCGAGGAAAAGGATAGAGAGAGGCACGTCTGGTGAACTGAAGGAAAGGTTCCTGGAAGAAAGAGCCCGCTGAGCTGTTGAAAGAGTGGCTCCTTGCTATAGGTGGGGGAGGGGCGGGGTGGCTGCTGAGCTGTGAAAGGGAGGGAGCCAGCATATTCCCTCAGCCACCTTTTTTGCTAAACTCCCAATTTGCTAGCTCTTGGCATATTCAACCCGTCTTCCTACTCGGAGGAATGGTCTCTCGTTTCCAAGTCTATTTAATATTCCATCTGAGCTTTTGACCCCTCTACCCATTCCATTTTGCTCTATGCTTGTGTCTTTCATCTCTCTCCTCCTTACCTGCCTCTATTCAAACTACAGAATGTCTAAATCTCCATCTTTGGACAACAACAATGGAACACATGACCTTATGCATTATCCTCAGACACTTTCCTTCCACTCAGCACTAAATCTGTTGCAAGAACAATGTTTACCTCATTATTTGCTCATTGGCTGAGGAGGTCTGCCTTCCAATCCCAGGAAACCATTACCATTAACTTTCCAACTTTCAAATGTCTTGGCTCTTTTTGGTCCTATACTTAATTTTGCACAGTATAACAACCTATTGACAATCCTTCCTTTATGAAGCAGCCCTCCTTTGGACTCCGGGACTTTGAAGGAGCCTCGTTGTCTGGGGTGACACCCAAGGTTCATCATCTCACAGCCACAGAGATCAAGGACCTGGACACACAAAGAGTGAGGTTAAGAGTGGAAATTTAACAGGTGAAAGAAAGGAAATATCTCTCTGCTACAGAGAGCGGTCCCGGAAAAATGGGTTGCTGAAATGTGGTGAAATGCAGGGGTTTTTACAGATGAGCTAGTGGGGAGATGGCGTCTGACCTACACAGGGCACGAAAAACCCAGTTAGGACCAGGTGTGCCAACTGCATAGGGTGTGAACCTCTGGCAGCCCTCACCCCAATCTGTTATTATGCAGGTGAGTTCTCTGCCTGAGCTTCTCCATGTTGCCCGTTTCTTTCTTACTATACACATGCTAACAAAAAATGGAAGGTGGAGCCTCATGGTGGACATGCCTGGCCTTCTGGTAGACCTTTTCTGTCGGTGCAGCTGCCAGCTTTCCCCTATTCAAGTTTCCAGCTTCCTTATCTATGTCTGCAGCTCCATCTTTCAGGCTGCTCTTTGTCAGAAAGGGAATAATTTCTAGGGCTGCTTTTTGTTAGAAGAGAAGTTCTGCCGAGGACTCTTTTGCCCTATCTACCTAAGCAATTTCTTTGTATCTCTTGTAACAACTTGACTCTCCATTATTTTTCTCCATACTCTCTCACTGTTCCCTTTCAGCTCCCCGTCCCTCCAATGTTAATGACTTTGGTCTTTTTTTAAATTAAATGTTTAATTTTTAGGTAGTCGTAGATTCACATGCAGCTATAAGAAATAATACAGAGAGATTCTTTACCTGCTTGCCCCCAATGGTAACATCTTGCAAAACTATAGTACAAAATCACAATCAGGATATTGATATTGATAAAGTCAAGATGCAAAACATTTCCATCACCACAAGGATTCCTTATTGCCCTTTTACAGCCACACGCGCTTCCCTACTGTCCCTGCTTCAACCTCTGGCAACTACTAATCTTTTTCACTTTTATGATTTTGTCATTTCAAATACGTTATAAAAATGGAATGATACATTATGTAACCTATTAGGATTGGCATTTTGCACTCAGTGTAATTCTCTAAAGATTCATCTAGGTTGTTCAGCATCAACAGTTCATTCTTTTTTCTTGCTCAATAGTATTCTGTGGTATGAATTTACCAGTTTGAACGTTCTCACCTGCTGAAGGAAAGTTGAGTCATTTTCAGCTTTTGACTTTTACAAATAAAGCCACCATAAACATTTGTATACTGGTTTTAGTGTTAATATAAATCTTTGTTTATCCAAGATAAATGTCCAAGAGTGCAGCTGCCGGGTGGTATGGTACTTGCACATTTAACTTTTTAAGAAACTGCCAACTGTTTTCCAGAACAGCTACATTTCATTCCCACCTACATGTATACAGCCTCATCAGCATTTGGTTGTTGCCACTATTTTTATTTTAGTCATTTTGATAGATGCATAGTGATATCTCACTGTGGTTGTAATTTGCATTTCCCTAATGCTAAGGATGTTGAAAACGTTTTTATGTGCTCATCTGCCATCTGTGTATCTTCTTCGGTGAAATGTCTCTTTAGGTGTTTTATCCAATCCGGTAAAAATAGCTGTGTACATGCCGGGCGCGGTGGCTCACGCCTGTAATCCCAGCACTTTGAGAGGCCGAGGCGGGCGGATCACGAGGTCAGAAGATGGAGACCATCCCGGGTAACATGGGGAAACCCCGTCTCTACTAAAAACACAAAAAATTAGCCGGGCGTGGTTGCAGGTGCCTGTAGTCCCAGCTACTCAGGAGGCTGAGGCAGGAGAATGGCCTGAACCCGGGAGGGGGAGCTTGCTGTGAGCCGAGATGGCACCACTGCACTCCAGCCTGGGCAACAGAGCTAGACTCCGTCTCAAAAAAAAAAAAAAAAAAGAATACTTGTGTACAGGTTTTTATGTGAGAAGTTCCTGAAAAAGCTGGAAGTTCAAAACTTTTCCAAATCTCTGTCTTAGATTATGAAGTTGTCATGCCATGCAATTTGTTTTTTAAAAGAATTATTTAGTGATACTTCTTAAAGCAATGTAAGGAAGACTATTCAGGACTATCTGGATAGGCAGGGACCACTGCAAGGAGGTCTTGCAATAAGGGAAAGAGATTGGCCTCAATTCTGAATATAGCATGGGCAAGTGGGAATTTATAGCCAAGGAGCAGTGTGTGACGGTCAGTGGACGGGACTAAGAGAAAACCTCAGAGGTAAGGGAAATTCTGGCTAAACAAACCTAACAGGATTCTTGCTGAAGACAGGCCAAGGTAATCAGACATCAATCATCTGGGGGATGGTGGAGAGAAATGAGGAGCCTGATCAGAAATGGAGGTTAATTAAACATAGATGATATAGGGGTTCTTGCTAAACGGACTTGGCAGTGTTCTTTGCTAAAACTGGACGTTACAAAGAAGTGCATAGATGGGCCTAGCAGAAGATTCAGAAGCCTGACTAAAGTTTGGCCAAGCGAATAATCTTTGTTAAATTCTTATGCAACTTCATTTGCAAAGTGCAATACAGACTACTGTCTTGTTTGAAGAAAGGAAGAACGCAACATTGAGAAATTTCCAAGATCATAAGCCACTAACGAGTTTCTTCCGGCTCTCACTGACTGAATCACTATTCCCTGAGGGGGGGAAAAAAAAAAAAAGGAAGATCGAGCAAAGGGTAGCATATACCAGTCCCACCAGTGAACTCACGTGGTCTTCTGTATGCAAAAATAATGCTGTTGATTTTTAAAAAGAAATCCTGAAAAGGGAAGTTAAAAGAGACCGGGTCTCGTCGGTCCCGGGCGGAACCGCAGGCGTTGCTCGCAGGCGCGGTCCCACCGCCGCCCAACACGGGGAGTTTGACCTGCTCCGTGTCCGGCCTGGGCCTGGTCCCCCCCTCCTTAGACAACCTGGTACCCCCGGGCTCCCCCGGGAGTCCCATGTTGGTGCCAGGCCCGGTGCGGACGCCCGCTCCACACAGCGCCGTAGCCCCGAACCCCCGAGCACCCACGATCCGCCGACCTCAGCCTCCCGGGGAGCTGGGATTACAGGCGCGCGCCACCGCGTCCGGCGCTTGGTTTGGTGGCACCACGATCTTGGAGGCTGCAACTGCCGACTGCGTGTGCTGGGAGGCGGGATCTGTGCAGCGGTTTCGTCGCCGCCCAGCCGGCTGCCGCTCCAGATTGCCAGAAATGCCTGGTAGAACTAGCTGAAGACACCGCAGAAAGCACTGGCAGAGAGATGAATGAGCATCCCTTACTATGTTGTCCTCGGAACCTTTACAAAAAAGTCAATTAAACAAATAGCTGTAAATTTAATAAGGGAAAGAGTGAAGGACTGTGTTGAGTGGGTTTCACAGACTTCAATATGTATATGAAATCACCCGGGGATCTGGCTAAAATGTGGAGTTCTAACGCTGTAGGTCTAGGATGGGGTCTAGGTATTCTGCATTTGTGAGGAACTCCCAGGTTAGGCCAGTGTTGCTGATCAGCAGCCCATGCTGCAAGTGACAAGGTTGTTGATGCTTTGGGACCTGATAGTTCTACAAGTTCTTGTCACATCATTATGATATTAGAACATTGAAGAGAAAAGAAAAGAAAAGACAGAAAGAAAAGTAAATAAATAAATTATTATTATTATTATTATTATTATTATTGAGACGGAGTCTTGCTCTGTCGCCCAGGCTGGAGTGCAGTGGCGCCATCTCGGCTCACTGCAAGCTCCGCCTCCCGGGTTCTCGCCATTCTCCTGCCTCACCCTCCCGAGTCTGGGACTACAGGCACCCGCCACCAAGCCCGGCTAATTTTTTTATTTTTGGTAGAGACGGGGTTTCACCGTGTTAGCCAGGATGGTCTCGATCTCATGACCTCGTGATCCGCCCGCCTGGGCCTCCCAAAGTGCTGGGATTACAGTCATGAGCCATTGCACTCGGCCTAAATAAATATATTTTTAAAAAAGAATAGAGACATGAGATCTCAACTCTCACTGAGAGTTAAGATTTACTCATAAGTTCTTCCATAGGTGTAATGGCAGGGTACTGTGTACAGAATCACCAATACAGGCACCTAATCTGCACAAGAATGGCTTACTGGATGAGGTGCTACCTGAAATATATCTTAAAGATAAGCTATAATTAGGCACATAAAGAAGGGCATGGAAAAATTTTTACCATCAAGTCCTGGCAGAAGCAAAGCTAAAAAGGTATGAATGCCTGGGAAAATTACTAGTTCCTAGTTCAAGTAGAGCTGAGCAGAAAATCAAAGGTTCATGGACCAAAGTAAAAAGATGAAGCAGTGGCTGCTCCGGCCTGTAATCCCAGCACTTTGGGAGGCCAAGACAGGAGGATTACCTGAGGTCAGGAGTTCCAGACCAACCTGGACAACATGGTGAGACCCCCCCCACACACACACACACACACACTAAAAACACAAATAAATTAGCCAGGTGTGGTGGCACACGCCTATAATCCCAGCTACTTGAGAGGCTGAGGCATGAGAATCGCTTGAACCCTGGAGGCAGAGGTTGCAGTGAGCTGAGATTGTGCCACTGCACTCCAGCTTGGGTGACAGAGTGAGACTCCATCTAAAAACAAAAAACAAAACAAAACAAAAAGGATAAAGATGAGGCCACAAAGGAAAAAATAGTTACTTTGTGTAGTATACAGTCTCCAAAAACTGACCTCAATGCAGCATATTTTTCAGTAGGTACACCCTTTTATAGTCCATTCCCACAGTGAATCTTGGCTGACATAACAAAATTATTTCATTGAGGTGATACTGTGCCAGTTCCAGGGCTAAACCATATGAAATTTCACATCTTCTCACTTGGTTTTTTGGAATGCTAAATCTTGGGATACTCCCTCTCAGAGTCTAGTCACCATGCTGTGAGAAACCCAAGCCACATGAAAAGGCCAGTTTCATTCTCCTACATGTGACTAACCAATTATCCCAGCACATTTGTTGAAAAGGTGTCCTTTCCCCATATTATGTTTTTGTTTGCTTTGTGGAGATCAGTTGGCTGTAAGTATTTGGGTTTATTTCTGGGATCTCTACTGTTCCATTGGTCTATGTGCCTATTTTTATACCTGTACCATGCTGTTTTGGTGACAATGGCCTTATAGTATAGTTTGAAATCAGATAATGTGATGCCTCCAGCTTTGCTCTTTTTGCTTAGTCTTGCTTTGGTTATGTGGCCTCTTTTTTGGTTCCATATGAATTTTAAATTGTTTTTTTCTAATTCTGTGAAGAATGATGGTGATATTTTGATGGGAATTGTATGGAATTTATAGATTGCTTTTGGCAGTATGATCATTTTCACAATATTGATTCTATCCATCCATGATCATGAGATGTGTTTCCATTTGTTTGTGTCGTCTATGGTTTCTTTTAGCAGTGTTTTGTAGTTTTACTTATAGAGGTCTTTCATCTCCTGGGTTAGGTGTATTTCTAAGTATTTTAATTGTTTTTACAGCTATTGTAAAAGGGTTTGAGTTCTTGATTTGATTCTCCACTTGGTGGCTGTTGCTGTATAGAAGAGCTACTGATTTGTGTACATTAATTTTGTATCCAGAAACTTTACTGAATTATTTATCCATTCTAGGAGCTTTCTGGAGGAGTCTTTAGGGTGTTCAAGGTAAACAATCATATCATCAACAAATAGTGAGTTTGAGTTCCTCTTTACTGATTTGGATGCCTTTTTCTTTCTCCTATCTGATTGCTCTGGCTAGGACTTTCAGTACTATGTTGAGGAGGAGTGGTGACAGTGGGTATCTTTGTCTTGTTTAGGTTCTCAGAGGGAATGCTTTCAACTTTTCCTCATTCAGATTATGTTGCCTGTAGGTTTGTCATAGATGGCTTTTATTACGTTGAGGTATGTCCCTTGTATCTCAATTTTGCTGAGAATTTTGATCATAAAGGGATGCTTGATATTGTTGAATGCTTTTTCTGCATCTATTGAGATGATTGTGTGGTTTTTGTTTTTAATTCTGTTTATGTGGTGTATCACATTTATTGCCCACATACTTGTGTATGTTAAACCATCCCTGCATCCTGGTATGAAACCCACTTGACCATGTGGATTATCTTTTTGATATGTTGTTGGATTTGGTTAGCTAGTATTTTCTTCAGGAATTTAGCATCTATATTCATCAGGGATATTGTTCTGTAGTTTTCTTTTTTGATTATGTCCTTTCCTGGTTTTGGTATTGGGGTGATACTGACTTCAGAGAATGAATTAGGGGGGGTTCCCTCTTTCTCTATCTTGTGGAATAGCGTCAATAGGATTGGTACCAATTCTTCTTTGAATGTCTGGTAGAATTCTGCTGTGAATCCATCTGGTCCTGAACTTTTTTTTGTTGATAATTTTTTTGTTTGTTTGTTTGTCTTTTCAGACGGAATTTCACTTTGTCACCCAGGCTGGAGTGCAGTGGCATGATCTTGGCTCACTGCAGCCTCACCTCCTGGGTTCCAGTGATTCTCCTGCCTCAGACTCCTGGGTAATTGGGATTACAGAGGCTTGCCACCATGCCCAACTAATTTTGTATTTTTAGTAAAGACAGAGTTTCACCATGTTGGCCAGGCTGGTCTCCAACTCCTGACTTCAGGTGATCCATCTGTCTTGCCCTCCCAAAGAGATTACAGGCATGAGCCACCGTGCCTGGCCTGGTAATTTTTTCTTTTCTTTGTTTTTTGAGACGGAGTCTCACTCTTGTTGCCCAAGCTGGAGTGCAATGGTGTGACCTCGGTTCACTACACCTCCGCCTCCTGGGTTCGAGCGATTATGTTGCCTCAGCCTCCTGAGTAGCTGGGATTACAGGCACCCACCACTATGCCTGGCTAATTTTTTGTATTTTTAGTAGAGACGGGATTTCCCCATGTTAGCCAGGCTGGTCTCGAACTCCTGATGTCAGGTGATCCACTCACCTCAGCCTCTCAAAGTGCTGGGATTACAGGCATGAGCCACCATGCCCAGCTTGGCCTGGTAATTTTTTAATTACCATTTTAATCTCCCTGCTTGTTATTTGTTCAGCATATTTGATTCTTCCTGATTTAAGCTAGGAGGGTTGCGTCTTTCTAGGAATTTATCCGTCTCTTCCAGGTTTTCTAGTTTATGCTTATAGAGGTATTCATAGTAGCCTTGAATGATCTTTTGTATTTCTGTGGTGTCAGCTGTAATATCTCCCGTTTAATTTTTTATTGAAGTTATTTGGATTTTCTCTCTTCTTTTCTTGGTTAATCTTGCTAAAGGTCTATCAATTTTATTTATCTTTTCAAAAAATCAGATTTTTGTTTTATTTATCTTTTGTATCTTTTTTGGTTTGTTTCAATTTCATTTAGTTCTGCTGTGATCTTGTTTATTTCCTTTCTTCTGCTGTGTTTGAGTTTGCTTTGTTTTTGTTTCTCTAATTCCTTGAGGTGGGACCTTAGGTTGTCAGTTTGTGTTCTTTCAGTCTTCTTGATGTAGGTGTTTAGGGCTATGAACTTTCCTCTTAGCACTGCCTTTGCTGTTTCCCAGAGGTTTTAATAGGTTATCACTACTGTCGTTCAGTTCAAGGAATTTTTAAATTTCCATTTTGA
Organism: Macaca thibetana thibetana; assembly: GCF_024542745.1. Classification (NCBI taxonomy): domain Eukaryota; kingdom Metazoa; phylum Chordata; class Mammalia; order Primates; family Cercopithecidae; genus Macaca; species Macaca thibetana. Next base: position 28,741,200 of record NC_065581.1, on the reverse strand, counting down.
TTTCATTTTTCACCTAATGTTCATTCAGGACCAGGTTATTTAATTTCTATGTATTTGCATGGTTTTGAAGGTTCCTTTTGGAGTTGATTTCCAGTTTTATTTCACTGTACTCTGAGAAAGTGCTTGATATAATTTGAATTTTCTTAAATTTATTGAGGCTTGTTTTGTGGCCTATCATATGGTTTATCTTGGAGAAAGTTTCATGAGCTGTTGAATAGAACGTGTATTCTGCAGTTGTTGAATGGAATGTTTTGTATATATCTGTTAAGTCCATTTCTTCCAAGGTATAGTTTAAATTCATTGCTTCTTTGTTGATTTTCTGTTTTGATGAGCTGTCTAGTACCGTCAGTAGAGTATTGAAGTCCCCCACTGTTACCATGCTGCCATCTATCTCATTTGTTAGGGCTATTAAGTAATTGTTTTATAAATTTGGGAGCTTCAGTGATAGGTGCGCACACGTTTAGGATTGTGATATTTTCCTGTTAGCCAAGGCCTTTTACCTTTACATAATGTCTCTCTGTCTTTTTTAACTGCTGTTGCTTTAAAGTTTGTTTTGTCTGGTGTAAGAGTAGCTACGCCTGCTCAATTTTGTTGTCTGTTTGAATGAAATGCCGTTTTCCACCGCTTGTTGTTGTTGTTGTTGTTGTTGTTGTTGTTGAGACGGAGTCTTGCACTGTTCAGCCCAGGCTGGAGTGCAGTGGAGCCATCTTGGCTCACTGCAAGCTCCGCCTCCCGGGTTCACGCCATTCTCCTGCCTCAGCCTCCGGAGTAGCTGGGACTACAGGCGCCCACCACCACGCCCGGCTAATTTTTTGTATTTTTAGTAGAGACGGGGTCTCACGGTGTTAGCCACGATGGTCTCGATCTCCTGACCTGGTGATCCGCCCACCTTGGCCTCCCAGCGTGCTGGGATTACAGGCGTGAGCCACCGCGCCCGGCCTCCACCGCTTCTTAAGTTTATGTGAGTCCTTACGTGTTATGTGAGTCTCTTGAACACAGCAGATGGTTGATGAATTCTTATCCATTATGCAGTTCTACATCTTTTCAGTGGAGCATTTAAGCCACTTACATTCAATGTTAGTATTGAGATGTGAAGTAGTATTCCATTGATCATGCTATTTGTTGCCTGTGTACCCGGGTTTTTTTATTTTTGTTTCTGCTTTTTAAATTGTATTTTTGTTTTATAGGTCCTGTGAGATTGATGCTTTAAATAGGTTCTGTTTTGATGTGTTTTCAGGATTTGTTTCAAGAGTTAGAGATTTTTTTTTCTTTTTTTTCTTTTTTTTTTTTTTTTTGAGCCGGAGTCTCGCTCTGTCGCCCAGGCTGAAGTGCAGTGGCGCGATCTCGGCTCACTGCAAACTCCACCTCTCGGGTTCATGCCATTCTGCTTCAGCCTCCTGAGTAGCTGGGACCACAGGTGCCCGCCACCATGCCTGGCTAATTTTTTTGTATTTTTAGTAGAGACGGGTTTCCCCGTGTTATCCAGGATGGTCTGGATCTCCTGACCTCATGATCCTCTCGCCTCAGCCTGTCAAAGAGCTGGGATTACAGGCGTGAGCCACCACGCCCGGACAAGATTTGGAGAACCTTTCAGCAGTTCTTGTAGTGGTGGCTTGGTAGTGGCGAATTCTCTCAGCATTGGTTTGTCTGAAAAAGACTATCTTTCTTTCATATATGATGCTTAGTTTTGCAGGATACAAATTCTTGGCTGATAATTGTTTTGTTTGAGGAGGCTGAAGATTTGGCCCCAATCCCTTCTAGCTTGTAGGGTTTCTGCTAAGAAATCTGTTGTTAATCTGAAGGTTTTACTTTATAGGTTACCTGGTGGTTTTGTCTCACAACTCCGAAGATTCTTTCCTTTGCCTTAACTTTAGATAGCCTGATGACAATGTGGCTAGGCGATGATCTTTTTATGATGAATTTTCCAGGTGTTTTTTGTGCTTCTTGTGTTTGGATTTCTAGGTCTCTAGCAAGACCAGGGAAGTTTTCCTCGATTATTCCCCCAAATATGTTTTCCAAACTTTTAGATTTCTCTTTACTCTGGAACGCCAGTTATTCTTAGGTTTGGTCATTACATAATCCCAGACTTCTTGGAGACTTTGTTCATACTTTCTTATTTTTTTTCTTTGTGTTTGTTGGATTGGGTTAATTCAAAGACCTTGCCTTTAAGCTCTGAATTTCCTTCTTCTACTTGTTTGATTCTATTGGTGAGACTTTCCAGAGCATTTTGCATATCTATATATGTGTCCAATGTTTCCTGAAGTTTTTATTGTTTTTTATTTATGCTATCTACTTCATTGAATAGTTCTCCCTTCACTTTTTTTTTTTTTTTTTTTTTTCCCGGAGAAGAAGTCTCATTGTGTTGCTCAGGCTGCAGTACAGCCACATGATCTCAATTCACTGCAACCTCCGCCTCCCGAGTTCAAGCGATTCTCCTGCCTCTCGGCCTCCTGAGTAGCTGGGATTACAGGTGCATGCCACCACGCCCAGGTAATTTTTGTATTTTTAGTAGAGATGGGGTTTCACCATGTTAGGCAGGCTGACCTCAAACTCCTGACCTCAAATGATCTGCCCACCTTGGCCTCCCAAGGGATTACAGATATGAACCACTGCACCTGGTCTCTCCCTTCACTTCTCGTATCATATTTTGGATTTCCTTGTGTTGAGCTTCACTTTTCTCTGGTACCTCCCTGATTAGCTTAATAACTAACCTCCTGAATTCTTTTTCAGGTAAATCAGGGATTTCGTCTTGGTTTGGATCCACTACTAGTGAGCTAGTGCGATTTTTGGGAGTGTTTCCTTCAGATTAACAATAGATTTCTTAGCAGAAACCCTACAAACTAGAAGGGATTGGGGCCCAATCTTCAGCCTCCTCAAACAAAACAATTATCAGCCAAGTGTTTCTGCTTCCTTCAGAGGATCCGTGGGTCCTCTTGGCTTTGCTGATTTATTCCTGCTGTCGTTCTGGAGCTAAAATTCATGATGGGGGCCTCCACAGGCTGCTCCGTCCGTTCAAGTCAGAGGTGCAATCTAGTCCTGTCTCTCGTCTGCCATGATGCTCCCAATTCACTCCCAATGGTCAATTTTCAGGCTTCAATTTGCTCAGCCTCTCAATGGCATTTGGCCCAGTTGATATTCTCCCTTTATGAAAACACATTCCGGCCGGGCGCGGTGGCTCGCGCCTGTAATCCCAGCACTTTGGGAGGCCGAGGCAGGCAGATCACGAGGTAAGGAGATTGAGACCATCCTGGCTAATACGGTTAAACCCTGTCTCTACTAAAAATACAAAAAATTAGCTGGGCGTGGCGGCGGGCGCCTGCAGTCCCAGCTACTTGGGAGGCTGAGGCAGGAGAATGGCGAGAACCCGGGAGGCGGAGCTTGCAGTGAACCGAGATGGCACCACTGCACTCCAACATGGGCGACAGAGAGAGGCTCTGTCTCGAAAAAAATAAAATAAAATAAATAAATAAGAAAAAAAAAGAAAACATACTCCTCATTAGACCCCTGAGGGTCTTCTATCACAAAATCCCTGAGTGTTAATGAAAGATCTGAAGTATACCAGCCTCAGGTTCACGAGATGACCTCTTTTAATCTTTTTCACAGCAGAAAGGAAATCATAACTTCCTTGAGTGTTGCTAAAATTGTTTTATTATTCAGGGAGAAGCAGTCTCATGACCCAAAGAATGAGTATCTGAAAAGAAAGAATAGCCATTGGCAATCATCCTGTTACCTCCAATCACTTATAAGCCATTATTGTCTATCAGAAACCGTCCATTTTTATCTGTTAAGCCAGACGTTGTCCTTGAAGCTCACTGGGACCTCTTAATTCTTTATTCTTTTCATAAATAGTGTTTCCCCAAACTTTGGTGAACCAGTTGCTTTTGGTGTTCAACTTTTTAGGGAGCCAACTGAGACATAGCCATACCAGACCCTTCCACCCCCCAAAAAACATAAATCCAACATAATTATATAATATATAATATATACATGTATTACTTTAACATAAAATTTTAAAAATAGATGTTTGAAATTATGTATCATTCTGTAATATTTGCTTTTCCATTGCATAACTGTTATTATTTAAACAAAATAATAGGACTAGTTAATAATGGCAATTAGTAGTAATTTATAGTAGGGCTAATTACATAAATAATATGTTTGGGAAAAATATAACAATATGTTTTTATTATTTTTATCTGTTCTCATGCAGTGATTTAACTTTTTAAAACTCTTTATTGGATATTTAAGTCTCATAGGCTATATTATTTCAACTTTAAGGTACGTTAATAAAGGAAAAACATAAATACAAAAATGTAAAATACAATAAGAATGTAAAAGAAGAACATAACTACAATAAAACTACTTAAGCAGATATTACCTATATTTAATGAAAAAAAAATGGCATTTCTTTCTGTTCCATGAAACAATTGAGTATCTTTACCCTTTCTGTTTCTTTTTCCAATATTTTTTCTGTGATCTGTCTGCAACATTTAAGACATCTTTATTTTCTTTAATATAGTGGTAATAGTGAATACAGTCAAAGATAAAATTCACTTTGAATTGCAGCTCTGCTCTCTTACCAAGCCCATATTACTTAGATTCCTGGTATCATTCTAGTGTGATAAAATCACACTAAATATCGTCTCAACAAAAGCATTTGAGCATTGAATACTCAGTATCTAACTTACTAGCAATAGAAGGCTGTTGCAGCAAGCTGAGATCGCACCACAGTACTCCAGCCTGGGCAACAGAGGGAGACTCCATCTCAAAAAAATACATAAATAAAATGAAATAAATAAATAATAAACTTGGGAAACAAAGCTTGGATTACAAATAAATTGTATTTTTAGCAAGAGATTGATAAAGTCCTATTTAACTTGCATTCTGAAGCTGTCTTTTAAAAAAAAAAAAAGAATCTTTTCTTAGTGTATGAATCTTTATGTCACAATCTACATAACATAACATTGTTAAAATTAATGGGAGGCTATTGTTTTGGAATGAACTCCTGCACTAGGTTCCAACAGACCAGACCAAACCAGAAGGGAGTCACTTGTGCAGGGTACCAAGTGATCAAACTGAACTTTAAAATGGGTCAGTTTTCCAAAAAACAGGAGATTCACAGCAACCAGTAGAAAAGGGTCCAGTCTACCTCAGCCAGCATGATAAGGAAGTATTCTCTACTTTAACCTACAAGGAAAGTCACTTTGAAATTACCAATCCACTTATTGTTCCTTGTTTGTAGTTTCTTCAGCCTTTTCTACCTATAAACCTCATCTCCTCATCAGAGCACCTTCTTATTTCGTAGATGAGATGCTGCCTGATTCATAAATTGCTAATAAAAGTTGATCTGCAGCACTTTGGGAGGCCGAGATGGGCGGATCACGAGATGAGGAGATCGAGACCATCCTGGCTAACACAGTGAAACCCCGTCTCTACTAAAATACAAAAAAAAACTTAGCCGGGCGAGGTGGCGGGCGCCTGTAGTCCCAGCTACTCGGGAGGCTGAGGCAGGAGAATGGCGTGAACCCGGGAGGCGGAGCTTGCAGTGAGCTGAGATCTGGCCACTGCACTCCAGCCTGGGCAACAGAGCGAGACTCCGTCTCAAAAAAAAAAAAAATTAAAAAAAAAAAAAAAAAAAAGTTGATCTGATCTTTAACCTAAATGTGTTGAAATTTTGTTCTTTGACAACATCAAACAAATGAAACTGTAAATTTCTGTTTTACGGTAGTTCTTTTCTCTATTCTCACTCTTAAAATATTTTCAAATTAGAGAATAGCATTCCTCTTGTCCCACACTTTGAAAATATGATTTTACACCAAGTAAACATTTTAACATCTATCCTATGGCCAGCAATAATGATAGTCAACTTTAGACATTTCTAAGGAGGCTACCTCCTTTCGTTTCTATAAAGTGAAAAATCTTATTGTTTCTGCACATTTTGAGGAAACTAAAAAGTGACCATAAAACTCAATAAGCCATGAAAGCCTCAATATCACCAGTAAGCAAATCACAGTCCTTCTTAGCAGTGTTGTTTGTTTTGTTTTGTTTTGTTTTGTTTGAGACGGAGTTTCGCGCTTGTTGCCCAAACTAGAGTGCAATGGCGCGATATCGGCTCACAGCAACCTCTGCCTCTGGGGTTCAAGTGATTCTCCTGCCTCGGCCTCCCGAGTAGCTGGGATTACAGGCATGTGCTACCACGCCCCGCTGATTTTTTGTATTTTTAGTAGAAACGGGGTTTCACCATTTTAGCCAGGCTGGTCTCAAACTCCTGACCTCTGGTGATCACCCGCCTTGGCCTCCCACAGTGCTGGGATTACAGGCCTGAGCTCTCATGCCGGGCCTCTCAGCAGTGTTGTGAACAACGTGTGCAGAACAGTTCACATGTAAGATCTTTTCGTTTTCTTTGGTAAAAAGTTTATAGTCTGAATGGAATTTGCCAAAATTTACATTTGCACTGTCTGCCAAATATGCAGATAGATGAGCAAGGTCTAACTTGTAGTTGACGAACGTATCAATGATTATGTTTCAAGTGGTTTCATTAAGTCTTCATACATACCAAGAAAGATGATTTTCAACATCAGCTGGTCATCTGATAGAATCAGCTCTCCACTGCAAGAGATCAATATGTGGTATCCGAATTTCCTCTTGTTCACCTACGAGATGCAACCTCTGCATCAGGAAATAGAGTAATTAAGGAAGCCATAAAATAATGTGTGTTCTTTTCTAATATTCTGCCCAATGCTATTTTCTTGTATTTATTTTTAATTTTAATTTTCTTTAAGGTCTGCTTGTAAGCAAACCCAATGCTATTCTCTACAGAGTGTTGGCGTCGCTTTTGGGAGACAAAAACTCTTTAGATTGGTTCACAAGTTCTTGCCTCTCATCCCAGACTGGAGAGATGCAGTGTCCCTGTGTACTTTCACATCCAAATCTGTTTTGAATTTTGTGTAGTATGCTCCGTTTTGATTATATATTCTCCAAATCCAGTCCTTCTATCTGTCATTCAAGTAACAGTCTGTTTAGACTTTTTCAGTGCTATCTGAGTTATGCTGGCATTCGCCTGATAATCGTTCTCATTTTCGTTATCTAAACTCTAAAAATCTGGCCATAGTATTCACAATGTTAAAAATTAAACTGGCCGGGCGCGGTGGCTCAAGCCTGTAATCCCAGCACTTTGGGAGGCCGAGACGGGCGGATCACCAGGTCAGGAGATCGAGACCAAACTCCGTCTCTACTAAAAATAAAAATAAAAAAAACTAGCCAGGCGAGGTGGCGGGCGCCTGTAGTCCCAGCTACTCGGGAGGCTGAGGCAGGAGAATGGCGTGAACCCGGGAGGCGGAGCTTGCAGTGAGCCGAGATCGCGCCACTGCACTCCAGCCTGGGCGACACTCCAGCCTGGGCGACAGAGTGAGACTCCGTCTCAAAAAAAAAAAAAAAAAATTAAACTAAGGCCGGGCGCGGTGGTGCAGGCCTGTAAACCCACCACTTTGGGAGGTCAAGGCGGGCGGATCACTTGAGGTCAGGAGTTCCAGACTAGCCTGGCCAACGTGGTGAAACCCCGTCTCTACTAAAGATACAAAAAATTAGCCGGGAGTGGTGGTGCAGGTTTGTAATCCAGCTACTCGGGAGGCTGAGGCAGGAGAATCGCTTGAACCCTGGAGGTAGCGATTGCAGTGACCCGAGATCACGCCATTGCACTCCAACCTGGGCGACAAGAACGAAACTCCGTCTCAAAATAAATAAATAATTAAATTAAATTCAACGAGCACTATCTCAATACAAACTAGCACTATGTAGACACGACAGTCTACAGTCAAAGATCGAGTGTTACGCTCACGATTACAAACGCTAACATCGCGCATTTAAGTCGCCTCACTCAGAGAGATGCACGGTCCAAGGTTGTCACCATCAGGGGCCAGGGGAAAAACGGCCACAACTACAAAAGTGGGATAACCTAAGCCCTATTATCCATTGGCAATAAAATCAGTGTTACTTTCAGTCCTGGGGCAGGGGTGGGAACAAGGGTGGGGTTGTCACTTTTTGTGTGTGTGTAATCTCTCCAACCTATCGCCAAAAACCGAAAGCCCAGACTTTTCACATCCCAGGTAGGGTTTTCCTGGGAGGTGGGTCTTTGAGTGCTAAACCTCGGATAATCCCCTGGCAAACAAAGTCAGTGGAGAAGATAAGCTTTTCACCCCTTCCTGCTTATTACGACCGCTCTCACATCCTAGCAGATGCCCAAGAGTTTGCACCAAGAGCGCCATATTCTTTACACCATGAAGTTGCATTTGTCCAAATCCCTTTGGACTTCCTCAAGACCGAGAAGGAGGCGTGATCGGGGAAGACTGCAGTGGGTTGAAAAGCCAGTGGGACTTGGGGAGGTATTTTCTTAAAACAGACGGCCTTACAAGAAGTTGGGAGGTATTTTCTTAAAACAGGCGGCCTTACAAGAAGTTTGCTGTACATTAGGATAGCCTTACAAGAAGTTTGAGCGTATGAGATAGCGACAGGTGGAGACGCCTGTCAAAGGAGGTTGTTTTGTTGTTTAAGATAGTAAAAGCTTCAATGCTTCCCGATGGGAAACACTGGATCACTTTTCCTGTGGGAAAGAACCGGTATGGAGGGAGAGAGGAAACAGGCTGGTTTCCTGTTCTCTCCAGACAAAATGGATGGACGCCCGTGCAGGTTAAGTGTCAGGTTTCTGGACAGGACGTTTAGGAAATTTTCTACTTGAGGTGAGAAGTGGGGAGTCATCAGCTCAGAATAAGAGGGCAAAAGCAGCGGATCAGCAGCGACTTTCTTCATCTGATTCAAGTTTTGGGAGCTGTTGAGCTTTTAAGAGGTTTCATAAGAATATATTATCTTATAAATTTAAAATAAAGGTAGACATTAAAAAGTTTAAATGAAGTAAAAATCAGTGTTGAAAACACGTGACGAAAACTTTTTGCTGTCTGCCTCCTTAGCGCAGTAGGCAGCGCGTCAGTCTCATAATCTGAAGGTCCTGAGTTCGAACCTCAGAGGGGGCAGCTGTTATTTTGTCCCCAACTTAAAAAACTAACCGTATTTGTTCATTATATAATTATCTCTATAATTGCTTGGCCCCGTATATGTTGTCAAACAAATGAAGTCTCAACTCTCTAAGTCCCGACGGATTATCAAGTTCCAGTAAATCTCTTTTAGTTTTTGTAGTACCATCTCTTTCCAGAAGGCATACTGTTTTGTCCAAGTTCCTCTGATCTCAATTCCCTCTTGGGACAGTATCCTCCTACCGGTGCAACTTAATCTATTGAAAAAATGAATAGACAGATGAAAACCTGATACTCAATTTGTTATGGCAGCCCTAGGAAACTAACACGCTATCCCTTCTCTCACCAACCTCCCATCACGTCACCTCAAGCTGTTTTATTTTCTTCATATAATTTTTGCTATATAAAGTTTCCTTGTTCTTTTATTTTTTAACGTCTTCATTGTCTGTTGCCCACCCATCCTCCTAGATTGTAAATTCCGGTAGAGACTGAATTTGTTTTATCCACTTCTATATTTTCAGTGCCTAGTACAGTATCTGATAAACAAGTATTTCTCAAATCAATCACTTAATTTGCATATTAAATGTTATGGTTTTCTTTCCATGCTTCCTGTCACTATCTTACTGCACAAAATCAACATTTCAAACTTAGATTATTTGCAATCATTACCCCAGCATTACACATACTGAAATTCATCTTGCAGGCTATACCTCTCTGGCCCAGTTTGTGCTGGAAAAAGAGAGGGCTCTCATTAGGCATCTCCTCCAAAATGTCTGGACTTTAAGGGTCTGTATTTCAGGACAGCTCTCTTAACAGTTCATTCTGGGGTCGGCTTAAGGAAATGTTTTATAGGGAACATCTTAACAGTGTATTCTGGACCCTAGGCCTCTGGTTCCAGAAGTCTGCAGCTAACCACAGTTAAGGAAATGCTGTTAGATTTGGGAGAAGCCTAAGAGCTAGGTTGTCTGGCTGTTCAGGCAGCTCTTCAGAAACTGCTTTATCTTTATTGGAGCCATCACAATTCAGAGTCTGTTCCTCTCCTTTGCAGAATCAGACACTATTTTTATTTTATTTATTTATTTGTATTATTTATTTTGAGTCTCGCTCTGTCTACCAGGATGGAGTGGAGCGGCGTGATCTCGGCTCACTGCAACCTCTGCCTCCCGGATTCCAGCGATTCTCCTGCCTCAGCCTCCCCAGTAGCTGGGATTACAGGCGCGCGCCACCACGCCCGCCTAATTTTTGTATTTTTAGTAGAGACTGTTTCACCATGTTGATCCGGCTGGCCTCCAACTCCTGACCGCAGGTGATCTGCCCGCCTAGGACTCCCAAAGTGTTGGGATTACAGGCGTAGTAAGCCACCGTGCCCCGTCAGAAACTATTTTTAAATTCACCTAGTTTTTCAGACTTGCAGGGCTGACTCACAATAACTAAATGCCAGAAACATGTCAAGCCAGAATATGAACATATTATAACTTTCTTGATAATTGATCAGTATATTCCCTCCTATGTAAAATAAACTCTGTACTGGAAAGCAAGTAACAACAGAAGATTACTCTGGCACCTGTAAACAGAGTAACAGGAATAATAAAATATTAAATACTTCGTATTCTAAGGTTATCCTTAAATGCTAGTTTTCTTCCGAAAATCTGGGGCTATCTCACTGTAGAGGTCCCATGTATTCACCTCACTACTTTTATTTTGCATCAGAGTTACTTACCTATCTGTGGGTTGAAATTTGGGGCTCTAACGGGTTTTGTGAAATTTTGCAGTATATGTAATCTGTCCAAAAAGGAAATGATACTTTCCTTTTTGGCTTTTTCAAACGTGAAGTGAGAATCAGGTGCTAAAAACCACAAATTACGCCCGAACAGGGACTTGAACCCTGGACCCTCAGATTAAAAGTCTGATGCTCTACCGACTGAGCTATCCGGGCTTCTTGAAGAAGTGCTTCTTCATGAGTATTCCAGTGAGTAAGAAGGTGCACAAACTCGGTATCTTCCAATCTAAACCCTGTCCACGACCCTTTTCTTTATTCCCATCTATACTTTTGTCCTCTTTGAATATGGCTCACAGTTATTTTTGTCCCCAGCTCATGGAAAAAATTAACTCCCATCCTTGTGTAACGTAATCCAAACAGTTACTTGTAAAAGTAATGTATAACTACAGAGTAATCGCCGGGTTTGTCTGGTCTTTAGTCTTCAAAGGTTATTCTCCAGTCTTGCCTGCGACCTTAAGAATACCTGTCACACGGGCGCCGTGGCTCACGCCTGTAATCCCAACTCTTTGAGAGGCCGGGGCGTGCGATCACAAGGTCAGGAGATCGAGACAATCCTGGCCAACATGGTGAAACCTCGTCTCCACTAAAACACAAAAAATTAGCCGGGCGTGGTGGCGCACGCCTGTAGTCCCAGCTACTCGGGAGGCTGAGGCAAGGGAATCGCTTCAACCCGGGAGGCGAAGGTTGCAAGGAACCGAAATCACGCCACTTGCACTTCAACCTGGTGACATAGTGAGACTCCGGAAAAAAAAAAAAAAACAACTACCTGGCACAAAGAGCGCACAAAAATAGGTTTTGAGAACTTATTTCGAGCAAGGCGCTCAGCTGTTGCCCTGGGTTTACTGCAGTGCAGAGGTACTACCTCAGCCCTTGGGGGGTTCATACTTTAAAAGGGAAAGGCAGCAATTAAAGGACAAATTACACTCTGTTTAAACAGCCATTGTGATAAATGCTCTCAATAAAAGTTTAGGTTACAAAATGTTGAGAAAAACAAGCATAATCTCATGACTTAACTTTGCAAATTCATTGAGATAATATAAGCAAACTCCTGCTGACATTTCCGCGAAAATTAAGTGTTATCACAATTATTAATCTTATTATTGTAAAATAGATCATTTAGAACAATGTATTTAACCACTTTGGTTGTGCCACTTTAGACAAGTTTCTTAATCTCTCAACCACTTCACTTCCTTAAATCTCACAACAGAAATCCCTTCCTCAAAGGCTAGGTTTAGCACAATGGTTGTCATGTGGTACATTTCTGATCAGGCATGCATTTATGCTACTATTGCAAAACAGATTCAAGGTTATCTACACAACTATACTATAAGATAAAGTGAAAAATGTTAATAGATTTAAATCAAGATAAAGAGAACACAGAGGAAGAAAAGTAAGGTGAGACAAAATAATGCACACTGCAAATCACACTCCGTCCCCTGTCTTCAAGAGCATGGATTATAAAGGGAGATGACCCCTTCCAGGAGCTTAGAGAAGACTTCTCCCAGGAAGTGATGTTTCAACTGAAAACTAAAGGCCTAGTTGGACGAAAATGTGACTCCAGCATTCCAAGAAGATCAAAGAGCAGAGCAATTTCAGACACCTGAGAGAAGTCCTGAGCAGCTTGTGTGCAGAGAGCTCAAGAGAGTGTTGATGAGGGTGGGGGCTGAGGTGGACAAGAAGGCAGGGACAGACCAGTGACTCACAGGCTCAGAGGTTATGGCTAGTAGTACAGAGAGCTGACGGCACCCTAGCAGCAATGTGAAGCCACTGGGAATTCTAAGCAGGAAGGAACGACATGATGAGATTACTTTTAAGAGTACACTGGCTTTATGTAAACAATGAGTCAGAGTGAAGGAAGAGATGATGCAAAAACATAAATTAGGCCATTGTGCAGAAGAAGGCCATCCAGACATGGCTTAGCGACTATGTGGCAGTGGGGAGGAATGGTGCAGAGAAACTGGGGAACAGCTAGAAGAAAGAAAATTAGGGCCCAGACTGCCCCTGGGAATCTGGAGGGCAGGAGGTGTCAAGATGTCTCAGCTGCTTATTTACCGAAAGAAGCTCTTTACAGGGAAAGGCAATAATAAAGCAAAACAGGGCAAGGCCAGTGGCTCCCACCTGTAATCCCAACATTTTGGGAGGCAGAGGTGGGCGAATCACTTGCAGTCAGGAGTTCCAGACCAGCCTGGCCAACATGATGAAACTCCCTCCGTCTCTACTAAAAATACAAAAATTAGCCAAGTGTGGTGGTACATGACTGTAGTCCCAGCTACTTCAGGAGGCTGAGGCAAGAGAATCACTTGAACCTGGGAGGCAGAGGCTGCAGTGAGCCGACATCACACCACTGCACTCCAGCCTGGGTGACAGAGCAAGACTTCATCTCAAAAAAAAAAAAAAAAAAAAAAAAAAAAGAGAGACCGGGTGCGGTGGCTCAAGCCTGTAATCCCAGCACTTTGGGAGGCCGAGACGGGCGGATCACGAGGTCAGGAGATCGAGACCATCCTGGCTAACACGGTGAAACCCCGTCTCTACTAAAAAGTACAAAAAACTAGCCGGGCGAGGTGGCGGGCGCCTGTAGTCCCAGCTACTCGGGAGGCTGAGGCAGGAGAATGGCGTGAACCCGGGAGGCGGAGCTTGCAGTGAGCCGAGATCCGGCCACTGCACTCCAGCCAGGGCGACAGAGCGAGACTCCGTCTCAAAAAAAAAAAAAAATGTTGGGGTCCGCGTGTTTCCTAAACAAAGGAATGAACACACAAGACAAGACAAACATGGCGGCGGCCTCGAATGGCCCGCTCTGCTTTATTTTATACAGTCATTTGTGGAATGTTGCCAAGTCACAAGACACATTGTTGTTTTTCTGACCTTTCCCTGACTTTCTGGATTTTCAACATGTTTACACATAAACAAGCCCCCAACGCCCTGCTTCGTTTGCAAGAGCAGGACTTATTGGGGACACCCTGCTTCGTTTGCAAGAGCAGGACTTATTGGGAACACCCTGTTTGTGAGCACGTAGTCCTCTACAAAAAAAGAAAAATTAGAAATAAACGGGAATAGGAAACGGCACCTTGTAGCTTTTGAGAGTTCTCTGGGAAGCATAGAGCATTTATTCTGCTCTTGATGAGCCTTGTGAAAACCTGAGGCAACTGCTGCTAGTTTTAACCAGTAAGCAAGGCCTGGATGACCAAATAATAACGAGGAGAATTTTGGGAGGAAGTGATCTCTCCAGAGACAGTCAACATGGGATAAATGAATACAGGCTGAGTAAGTCCTTGACGGGGGCTTCCAAAATGTTGCCACACTGATGGCATTCAAATCTCCTGGAGTCACTGTTAAAAACCCAGATTCAGGCCGGTTGTGGTGGCTCACACCTGTAATCCCAGCACTTTGAGAGGCCCAGGTGCGCGGATCATCTGAGGTCTGGAGATCGAGACCAGCTTGACCAACATGGAGAAACCCCATCTCTACTAAAAATACAAAATTAGCTGGGCTTGGTGGCGCATGCCTGTAATCCCAGCTACTCGGGAGGCTGAGGCAGGAAAATCACTTGAACCACGAGGTGGAGGTTGCAGTGAGCCAAGATGGTGCCATTGCACTCCAGCCTGGGCAACAAGAGCGAACTCCATCTGAAAAAAAAAAAAAAAAAAAAAGGAGTTTCACAGATTCTATCTCAGACTCACTGAATCAGAATATTCTCAAGGTCTGGCTGACCTCCACAACTTAATTCACTGTTATCTTTTCTCTGCCCTATGCAGTGTATTCCCTCTCTGAACATGATCGTGACCTCTTAGACCCTACATGATCTATGTGCATCATGTAGGGTCTATGTGTATCTAACCCCCTCATCTCCTATCAAGTTCTCCCTTGTTTACTGATCTTCAGCTGCACTATTCTCCTCCATCGTTCCTTGAACATGACAATGGCATTCCGGCCAAGCCTTTTGTAATTACTGTTCCCTCGGCCTGAAATTCTCTTTTCCCTGATAGCCTCACAGCTCACTCACTCACTCACTTCCTTCAAGTCTCTGTTCAGATGCCTCCTTATCAGGAAGGCCTCCTTGGTCACCCTTTATTATAAAGCAGTCTCCTCCCCTTTGTTCTCCATTCTCTTGCTCTTTTTCTTCATGGCATGTATCACTACCTCACATTTTATATATCTGGTTGAGTTTATTCTTTATCATTCCCCACTAAAATGTAAACTCCATGAGAGCAGAAGCTTTTTCCGTTGTGTGGAGTGCTATCCCTGCACCCACTATGTATGGTTCAGATCTAGTTAAGAAATAAGGCCTGGCGCAGTGGCTCACGTCTGTAATCTCAGCACTTTGGAAGGCGGAAGAGGGCAGATCACTCGAGGTCAGGAGTTCAAGACCAGCCTGGCCAATATGGTGAAACCTCTTCTCTGGTAAAAATACAAAAATTAGCTGGACGTGGTCACGGCGGGCGCCTGTAATTCCAGCTATTTGGGACGCTGAGGCAGGAGAATCGCTTGAACCTGGGAGGCAGAGGTTGCAGTGAGCCGAGCCCATGCCACTGCACTCTAGCCTGGGCAACGGAGCAAGACTCTGTCTCAAAAAAAAAAGAAAAAAGAATAAGACTAGGTATTTCAACTAGGCACAACATAGTAACTCAGAGGTAATAACTACTGGGAAGTAGCTACCACCTTGTGGGGCTGGAAGAATGAAAAGGAAGAGGTTGAGACCACTGAGGAAAGGCACCCTGGAGTGCTAAAGAGGACGCACGCTGCAGCTGGACTAGTACTTATTTATGTAAGGGGCAGTGAGACATTCGGAATGCATGAAGAGAACAAATAGAGATGGGACTCAACTGCCATTGTTGGAGTGACCTGACAGGAAGAACAAAATTTAGAAAGTAGCCCTTGCTTCTCTCCTCTTGCTTTCTAGTCTCTTTCTGGTTCCTCTTACTGACAGAACACAAGAGGAAGCCAGTGGGCAAAGGAGTTTGGGAAATGTCATTTGCAGGTGCCCAGCCCCAATGTCACAAAACAAAGTATATGAGGGTGATTTTAAAGCTGAGAGGGAATGGATTAATATGAACATAGCTTTGAACAAAGGAGGACTCAAGAGCAGCACATTATCAGTCTTGTTCATTACTATTTGAGTTAGGGGCTCATCTTGGCTGTAAATATCAGCCTGTCTTCTTCACTTCTTGTTTCCCTTTTTACCCCTTCCTGCATCTGGTAGTTTGGATGACTTCGATCCAGTCAACAGGACTGGAAGCAAGAGAAAAGGTCCAATGCAATGAGACTGAGGGGGTAGTTTTTTGTTAGCTTTTTGTTTCCTTTCTTTTTTCATATGGAATGTTATTGGTGGCAACCTGGTCGTAAGCCATTCCAGAAGAATGGTAAAAGATAACCAAGTCAGTAATTGATAATTAGATTCTATACCTTCCACACCCCTAGTACAACCCTCCACCCACTCTTTCTTCTCTTAGCACTCTAAAACTGGTAAGTTTCTTGACTCTGGTGTTTTTAAAACAAAGACAAATGCCAAGCATATCTGAAAAACATTTGAAAATGCTACCAGCTCTATCTCCAATGGGTATGCAGGGCGGGAGGGGAGATGAGAAGAATTTTGGAGATTTAATTCTTAATGAAAATCACTGTTTTGTAACTGAACATGGTTCTATTAAGCAGCAATTACCCGTTCTGTTCCATCAAAGCAATTTCCTTAGATTTTTTCTTTTTTCCTTACCAGACATATTGTACTCTTTTCTACAGAGAAAGCGGAGTAAGAACAAGGATTTGCCAACTTCCTTCGTTGTCTTACTCATTTTGGGTCAAGAGGAAGAAAAATGGCAAAACGGATGCGTTGCCCCCTCTGAGGTTCGAACTCAGGACCTTCAGATTATGAGACTGACGCGCTGCCTACTGCGCTAAGGAGGCAACTGTCTTTCGTGTGTAAGCAAGGGCTCTACCAACGTGATTATGAAGACTATTAATAAGGTTTTAAGTTATCCGAATTACAGTGTTTCAAAATAAGGTGGAAATATGATTTAATTCACTTCTAAAACACTTTGGATGACAAAACTACGTAGTACAAGGCAGGAGCCAACTCCTAAACCAACCTCGTTCTCCCACAGCCCTTCCTAAAGAGACTTCAAGGGCTGCAAAGGCAGTTGAGTCCAGACTTTGCAAAAGTCCTTCCTGTACGGGGCCTTGGATTTCTCATCTCATTTCTGGGCCAGGAACGAGCAGTCGTTCCCTCTGTGATTAGGGCTTTCGCAGATGTATAGCCTCTGAAACGAAGACAAGACAAATAATAATGAGTGCACTCTTTGCCTCCCTGGTGAAGTTCCGTGGAGACACTCGGTCCCCTGAAATGGACGAAGGGCGAGGGGAGGAGGTCTCAGGATTTTTCCACGCTTTTCTTGGAAGCAATAGGCTCAAACCAAACGGTTGGACTTGCTCATTCCTGAAGTCTAGAGGCTTACTTCCCGGAGTCCAAGCGGATGTGGAGCCCGTGGCGTCCTCTGGCGCTCTCGGTCTCTTCGACCCCTTTTCACTGTGTTGATGACGAATGGGGCAAGATTGCCTTCCTGCACCACCTGCAGCATCCTGTCCGGGATCCACCTGGGAGCTAAAAGGAAGCAAAGTGTCGGGGATCGGGGGTTCTCGGGCTGTGCTGAGAAGCGAGGAATGCTGAAGAAGGGGCCCGAGGGAAGGATTTATAGCGATGTGGGAATGGGAATGAAAGGACTGGAAAGGGGCGACAGTCACTTGGGTGAAAGTGCAAGCGGTAACACAGTCTGCGGGCGGTAGCGTGGCCGAGCGGTCTAAGGCGCTGGATTAAGGCTCCAGTCTCTTCGGGGGCGTGGGTTCGAATCCCACCGCTGCCAGAGTGGGTTTCTTTTCTGACCCAGCAGAGGTCCATTTTCAAGTATTGTGTGGGCAGTTCTCACTGCCTCCTAAGTGAGGTAGGTTCCTCTTCTGTTTCCCAAGGGGCCACCGGTAACACCCATATGTACAGTCCCCCAAACAGTGCCCAACTGTTTCTCGATTTAGGAGTTCAGAAATCTCTTACCCTAGTTATTCCCTTCGGTGGCCTTCATGTGTTTTCATTCACTTTGCAAGATTTGTGAACCAACCATGGGCAATTCTACGGAAAAAGTACAACCTTCTTAACTCCAGACTCAAGAATAAATAAGCCACGCACGCTCATCTGCCCTATTTTCCATTGTCTTCTCCAAGGATAAATGTGCTAAGGCTGAAAAAACAAACGAACCAACAAACGAAACAGTCACCAGACACCTACAGCCTTTCCCCCTTCACCTGTCCTCAGAGAGCAGTTTAAGGCCCTTAGTTGAACACAGTTGAAGAGTTAGCTTTTGAGATTCTGATATTATCTTAAACAGTAACCATTTTTTATTTTCTTTTTCCTTTTTACTTTTTCTTTCTTTTCTTTTCTTTTCTTTTTTTTTTTTTTTTTTTTTTTTAAGAAATAAGGTGCAGGCTCATAGAATAAAAAGAATGACACCTGTTTTAGGGAAGAAGGACTTGATCCGTTATTTACCCGGATCTGGAGCAGTTTAGACCATCTTTTAAGGCTAGGAGACTCGAGGAAATAGAATGGAGAGTTTGTGTGTGCAGGGAGGTGGGTAGATGCTTAGGAGCACTTTACAGTCGTCTAGCCAGAAGTCTTTTAATTTCACTGCTTCCTTCCTCACCTTCCAAAAGATGTATCCAATACATACTAATTGAGCAGATATTTTGTAACAGGCACCTTGCTTGGTTGGAGATACAATGAAAGGATGAATACCAGCAAATGATTCCAGGGTTTCTTAGCAATTCAGTCTTGAGAGACTAGAGAGGCACATTAAGCATAATTGACCTGGGCCGGCCGCGATGGCTCACGCCTGTAATCCCAGCACTTTGGGAGGCTGAGACGGGCGGATCACGAGGTCAGGAGATCGAGACCATCCCGGCTAACATGGTGAAACCCCGTCTCTACTAACAATACAAAAAATTAGCCGGACGTGGTGGCGGACGCCTGTAGTCCCAGCAACTCGGGAGGCTGAGCCAGGAGAATGGCGTGAACCCAGGAGGTGGAGCTTGCAGTGAGCCGAAGTTGCGCCACTGCACTCCAGCCTGGATGAAAGAGCGAGACTCCATCTCAAGGAAAAAAAAAAAAAAAAAAAGCATAATTGACCAATAATTAATATTAAGATTGACTAAAGTAGTAATTTATACCTGTATGTGGTCTGTTTTATGTTGTTCTTACAGTTACTAGGTAAAGAACCATGTTATCTTAATAAAGTTAAGATTTGAAAAAATAAATGACTACGTCCAGCACTATTACATCCTCGTTTGGTCATCCATACTAAAGGACACCTATTTGTGGGGCCATCTGGACGCTAAGATGTCCACCTGGGAGCCGGGACCTGGAAAGGCGAAAGAAGATAGGAGGAAGATAGGAGGAGGAGGAGGAGTTCCCTTTTGAACTTGTAAAATTTAGCCTAGCGAATGAAGGCAAAAAAGAAGTCTAAAGTCTCCCAAAAGTCTAAGTTGGGCTGTCCCACTGAGTATTCATTCATTCGTTCATTCATTCACTCATTCTTTCATTTATGCATTCATGCAACAAACATTGATTGAGCTTCTACAAAGTAGCAGACCGTGGGCTATCAAAGAGGAGTGAGACTCAGTCCTGCACTTAAGGCATTTTGCAGGAATGCAGGAGACAGATTTTAAAAATTCAAGCCCATGGTTACAACTGAGGGGCAGTGCCACGATACTCGGAGGTTGTTCTAGAGGCATCTGTAGGTATCGTACGATGAATAAATGAGACTGTAGAAAGTAGATAGTATATTTTTCTTTTCTCTCTTTTCTGCCTTTCAAACCGTGAGACTAAAATTCAATTTATCTTTTCGTGGGCTGGAAACGGAAGAAAAATCTCCAGGAATAACCATATTCCCAGATCAGTATACTGCGCTGCCCCGAAGGATGGAAAGAAACCTGGGAGAAAGGCGCAGTGGAAACAGTATGTGAGCCCTCCCTCTCCCATCCCTGTGTTTGGCACTCCAAAACAAAAAACTGCCGCTGCCAAATTACTTTAAATCAATTAGTAAGTAGAAGAAAAGAGAGATCCCAGATGGATCGAGTATTCGGCTTTTGCTAACGAGGGTTCCATGGTGTAATGGTTAGCACTCTGGACTCTGAATCCAGCGATCCGAGTTCAAATCTCGGTGGAACCTTTCATAGTTCTCTATTTTTGCCCTGCTTCCGGTAACTTGAGCGTGAACCTTGCTGCTTTCAATTTCAGTTTCATCACTTAGATTTTTGATGGTGTCTGGCCATGAGGAAAAACATGTAATCTGCAGTCCCAATAACCTATGAGCTCAGGGCCAGTATGTAATAGTGGAGTCTGCATACATGTCTTTCTACTCCCACCTAGTCTGGTTTCCTCCCAGGACGCCTCTGGGTGAGTGCTCATGAATGCGCCTTTTAACGAACTGACCAAAGCAGAGCAAAACGTGATTCACTATTAAACAGCGAACAAGACCGAAAAGGAAGGGGATAGACCTCATTGAAAGTATATAATTTTAGTTAGGATAGAAAAAGTAGAGAGAGTGAAAACACAGAAATGGCTGAGAAAGCAGAGTGGAAGGAGAATAAAATACATGTGTCAGAAGTGGGATTCGAACCCACGCCTCCATTGGAGACCAGAATCCTCAACACGGGGAAGCCAAGCTTGAGTCTGGCGCCTTAGACCACTCGGCCATCCTGACACCTGGGACACTTGCGCTCGCAAATCAATATAATCTTCAATTGTAATGAATGTGCAACCAGTGTAAGTCATTACTACGTTCGCGGTTTAATGAAAGAAATGGAAAAGGAAATTCCTAAATTCCTACAAGTTAACAAAACGTTCTATCTAAATGGAATCAGGAACCGTAACTCAACTCGCGAGGCTCTCCTCCCAATTCAGGCTAGAATTCAGCGTTTCTCGCCCCTCGCCCCCTTCTACACTTCCCTGCACGTCCCGGGTACGGGGCGCGAGCATCCTAACAACCCAGCCGCGACTCTCCCCTGAACGAGAAAGAACACATAGCATGACAAGAAAAAACTCACATCCAGCACAAGAAACAACATATAGCATGGGGGCTGTTCCGGAGATGCTGCTTAGCAAACCAAAGAGCTCAGCAGGGAAGAAATGAGCAAGCCAATGCAGACCGGAAGTGAAGCAGGAGAGTTAGTGGAGACTGGGGGATGAATGGGGTCTTGAACATGAAGAATGACTGCCGATGTGAGTAACGAGAGTTAACTTGGTCAGGAGTTGAAAGAGGGTGAAGTGCAGGGGCGCAAAACCAGATTAGCATGAAGGAAATGTCAGCACAGAGCCGAAATCCCCAGATCTCTTCCCTCACCACATTCCCAGAACTAGTCAAACAGGCTCATCTCCCCTCCCACTACCTCTCCCAGGAGGTTGAAGGAGTATGTCAAGGGAAACTGAGATACAGTTTTCCAGACATAAAGAAAGACAGATGAGATATCCAAGTCAGTTTACGAGGAAAAAATAAAAATTAAACCAACGACAAACACTGGTATTTCAGGGTCTCCCAAAGAAATGGCTGGGTCTCCATAGAATCCCCAAAGACTCTCCAGTCTACAGGCTTGGCCCAGGTCCACAGAGCTTCCAGAATCAGGTGTTTTGTGCCTTACTTAAAATATGTACGACAACCAAGGATAATCAGATGGTTGTGAAAACATTTCTACAATAAGACAAGGATGAATACCAACAGAAGGGGGCAGGAAGAACCTAAGAGGAAACAAATACAGTGGAGGAACCTGGATTTTCGTTTGTTTGTTTTTGTTTCTGTTTTTGAGACAGACTCTCGCTCTGTTGCCCAGCCTGGAGTGCAGTGCCGCGATCTCAGCTCACTGCAAGCTCCGCCTCCAGGGTTCACGCCATTCTCCTGCCTCAGCCTCAGGAGTAGCTGGGACTACAGGCGTCCGCCACCACACCCAGCTAATTTTTTGGTATTTTTAGTAGAGACGGGGTTTCACCATGTTAGCCAGGATGGTCTCGATCTTCTGACCTCGTGATCCACCCGCCTCGGCCTCCCAAAGTGCTGGGATAACAGGCGTGAGCCACCGCGCCAGCCGGAACCTGGATTTTTAAAAAAATTACAATTAATCCTTGGGAAAGTAAGAGAAGATACGCTGCACTCATGAAACAAAAAGGAGGGGGGAGCTCTTAATATTATTAATAATATTATAATGGCCAGAGTTTTAAATTTTTCTTTTTTTTTTTTTTTTTTTTTTTTTTATTCTTGAGACGGAGTTTGGCTCTTATTGCCCAGACTGGAGTGCAGTGGCGCAATCTCGGCTCACAACAACCTCCGCCTCCCAGGTTCAACCGGTTCTCCTGCCTCCGGAGTACCTGGGATTACAGGCATGCGCCACCACGCCCGGCTAGTTTTATGTTTTTAGTTAAGACGGGGTTTCTCCATTTTGGTCAGGCTGGTCTCGAACTCCCGACCTCAGTTGATACGCCCGCCTCAGCCTCCCAAAGTGCTAGAATTACAGTCGTGAGCCACTGCGCCCGGCCTAAAATTTTTAAATAAGGTTGTAGAAATCTGGAAAGTTTGGGGTGAATGATGGAAAATGGCAGAGAATTGATAAGAAAACAGAAGGGTGTGTAATAGAAGATATGCCAACAAGTTAACAGGGATTCTGGGAAAAGAGAAGGAGAAAGTGGAATAAAGGAGATAAAGATGTAATATAGGCCGGGCGCGGTGGCTCAAGCCTGTAATCCCAGCACTTTGGGAGGCCGAGATGGGCGGATCACGAGGTCAGGAGATCGAGACCATCCTGGCTAACACGGTGAAACCCCGTCTCTACTAAAAAGTACAAAAAACTAGCCGGGCGCGGTGGCGGGCGCCTGTAGTCCCAGCTACTCGGGAGGCTGAGGCAGGAGAATGGCGTGAACCCGGGAGGCGGAGCTTGCAGTGAGCTGAGATCCGGCCACTGCACTCCAGCCTGGGCGGCAGAGCGAGACTCCGTCTCAAAAAAAAAAAAAAAAAGATGTAATATAAGATTATTTTTCAGAACCAAAGACCTTAAATCTCCAGATTTAAAAGGCCCACCAACTACCCTGCACAGCATGTGGCAAACCCCCACAAGAAAGCTTGTCATCGCGAAATGTCAGAGGAATAAAGTGAAGATCCTAAATGTTTCCAGAAAGAAAACAAACCAAAAAGATTGCATAGAAAGGATTATGAATTAGAATGACATCTTTTTTCCTCCACAGCAACACCAACACCAAAAGCTGAAAGACAATGAGGCAATGCGTTCTAAATCATTTCAATAAAGGAAAATAGTGTCCACAACTAGATTTCTGAACCCAGCCAAATTACCAATCAAATGTGAATGGACATTTTCAGGACATTATCTCCCATGTATCCTTTCTCAGAAAGCTTCTGGAGAATTGTCCACTAAACAGGGAACTAAACTAAGACAACGGAAATATGAAATCCAGTGACTAGGGATCTAACACAGGAGAAAGGTAAAGGAAAAAATTCCAGGGCACTTGCTGAGCTACCAGCCTAGAAGGCAATCAGTCTATGGTGGAAGAGAAGAAAGAGGGCTAAACGACGGTTGTTTCCAAGGGGGGAAAATGGAACTGACATATTGCCTCATGCATTTGACCAGAAAATAGTCTCTGAAAGCTGGTATTGAATTAGGAATAAATATTTAGAAAAGTAAGCAAAGAACAGGAGGCAATTATTAATCCCAGGAAGAACAAAAGGTTGTCAAAGAAGGTAATTATGGTATACCATGTAGCTCAGCTGTGAAAAATATTACAAAGTCATAATGATGAAAACTATAAATATTAATTCAACCAAAAATTATACATATGAGGCCAGGTGCGGTGGCTCACGCCCCAAATCCCAGCACTTTGGAAGGCCAAGGCGGGCGGATTGCCTGAGGTCAGGAGTTCGAGACCAGCCTGGCCAAAATAGTGAAACCCCCATCTCTACTAAAAATACAAAAAATAGATGGGCGTGGTGGCAGGCCCCTGTATTCCCAACTACTTATCCCTTGAACCTGTGAGGCAGAGGTTGCAGTGAGCTGAGATGGTGCCATTGCACTCCACCCTGGGCAACAGAATGAAACTCTGTCTCATAATAATAATAATGATAATAAATATGAATGTATATTACCATATTCAAAAATTTATTCAATAAATATACGTTGAATTAACAAATGTATAAGTAAATAAATATATCCACAAGAAGAGATTCATGAAGAGCATATGCATAAATATAAAGGATTCTTATGGATGTATTCTAATAATAAAATACATTATTGATTAATACATTTTCTTGAGTATATTATTTTTATGTCCATCAGTCTCACCTCTCTCTGCTGGGCTCAGGAAAAATTAATCTTCCCTACAAAGCTATCACTGAGACAAAGTAAAAACAGGTCAATGATAATGCCACAGAAATCTTTTAAAGCTGTTAAAATCACTTCAACATATGAGTTGTTATAAATTTTATAATTAGTTAAAAAGAACAAGTAGGCCAGGCATGGTGGCTCACACCTGTAATCCCAGCACTTTGGGAGGCTGAGGCGGGCGTATCACTTGAGATCAGGAGTTTGAGAACACCCTGGCCAACACGGTGAAACCCCATCTGTACTAAAAATACAAAAAAATAGCCAGGCACGGTGGTGCACACCTGTAGTCCCAGCTACTCGGGAGGCTGAGGCAGGGAAATTGCTTGAACCCAGGAGGCAGGAGGTTGCAGTAAGCCGAGATCATGCCATTTGCACTCCAGCCTGGGCGACAGAGGGACACTCTGTCCAAAAAAAAAACCAAGTAAATCTGGTGAATTGGTTTTCCATTAGTGCACCTATTTTCTCCTTTTTGGACGCAGTGGTTAAAATGAGGTGAACAAACATAAATGCACTTACAAATTTATGATATAACTTTTCAATAAAAGGTGCTGGACCAATTGGGGAAAAAAATTAAATCTGGACCTTTGCCTCACACCAAAATCAAAAATGAATTAATAATGGACCATACACCTAAGTATGACAGGGAAAGTACAGCTTCTAGAAAGAGAATATGTTAATGAACGTAAGGTACACAAAGATTTCAAAATCAGGAAGGAGTAGCCAAAATGAAAAAAAAAGGTTAGCCAGGCACCCACCTGTAGTTCCAGCTACTCAGGAGGCTTGAGGTGGGAGGATCACTTGGGCCCAGGAAATTGAGGTCATAGTGCACAATGATAGCACCTGTGAACAGCCACTGCACTCTGGCCTGGGCAACACAGCGAGACCCCATATCTATTAAATAAATAAATAAATAAATAAATGTAAAAATTTTAAAAATAAATCAATAAAGTCAATGAATAAAATTCATCAAAACTAGAAACTTCTATTCACCAAAAACAGCATTAAGAAAATAAAAAATGGAGGCTGGGTGCAGTGGCTCACGCCTGTAATCCCAGCATTTTGGGAGGCCAAGGCAGGCGGATCACAAGGTCAAGAGATCGAGACCATCGTGGCCAACATAGTGAAACCCTGTCTCTACTAAAAATACAAAAATTAGCTGAGTGTGGTGGTGCACACCTGTAGTCCCAGCTACTCAGGAGGCTGAGGCAGGAGAATCGCTTGAACCCAGGAGGCAGAGGTAGCAGTGAGCTGAGATTGTGCCACTGTACTCTAGCCTGGCAACAGAGCGAGACTCTGTCTCAAAAAAAAAAGAAAAGAAAAGAAAAGAAAAAAGAAAAAAAAAATGAAAAATGGAAGCCACAAATTGCAGGAAACATTTGCAAAATACATACCCGAGAAAGGACTCATCCTAAAGATGCAAAGCACTATTGTAAATCAACAAGAAAAAGACAAATAGTTTTTTTTAATGACGAAAGACTTGATCAGGAACTTCACTAGACTCATTCAAATAGTCAGTGAACATATGAGGCCAGGGATGATGGCTCATGCTGTAATGCCACCAGCACTTCAGGAGGTGGGAGGATTACTTGAGCACAGGAGTTACAGACCAGCCTGGGCAACATAGTGAGATTACCCCCACCCCACCATCTCTAGAAAAAAAAAAAAAATTAGCCAGGCATGGTGGTGTGTGCCTGTAGTCCGAGCTATTCAGGAGGCTGAGGTGGGAGGATCATGTGAGCCTGGGAAGTTGAGGCTGCACTGGGTAATGATTGCATAACTGCACTCCAGCAAAAGAAAATTTGAAAATGTGCTCAGTATCATTGATTACCAGGGAAATATAAAATTTAAATTAAAACTACAATGAGATACCACTACAAATCCACCTGAACAGTTAAAATATTTTAAAACACATATGCTGTACCAAGTGTTGGTGTAATATGTGCAGCAACTAGAATTCTCATGCATTGCTGCTAGAAGTGTTAATTAGCACATTCACTATGGAACATTCTTTGGCATTATCTAAAAAACTAAACGTATGCCTACTAGCAATTCCAATCCTAGAAATGAGGGCGTTTGTCCATGAACAGACATATACCACCAGAACGTTCAGGGCAGCTTTATTAACAACAGACAACAACTTAAAACAACCCAGTACGTGCTTATGATACGAATCTATGTATATGAAGTTCAAGAACAGGCAGAATTAATCAATCCTTCTAGAAATTTGGAACAGTGATTTTTTTCTAAGTAACCTCTGGGAGTGGATACTGAAGGAAAGAGGCACGAGAGAGCCTTCCTGGATGCTGAAAATATTCTTCCTCTTGATCTGGATGGTGGCTACACACATGTAACAATTCATTAGCTTATACACTGAAGGCTTGTGCACTTTATGTATATTTTACTTCAATAAATTAACAATATGAGACAGTTTATAATTTAATGTCAATTAAATGCTCTACAGCATAAACTCTAAAAATGTTTGATATAGTTTGGATATTTGTCCCCACTCAAATTGGATATCTGTCTCATATTGAGATGTAATCCCCAATATTGGAGGTGGGGTCTGGTGGGGCCTCCTTCCTCCATTCTAGCCAGGCGACGTACCTGCTCCCTCTTTGTCTTCCTCCATGATTAGAAGTTTCCTAGGCCAGGCGCAGTGGCTCAAGCTTGTAATCCCAGCACTTTGGGAGGCCGAGGCAGGTGGATCACTTGAGGTCAGGAGTTCGAGACCAGCCTGATCAACAGGGTGAAACCGGTCTCTACTAAAAAAACACAAAATTAGCCAGGTGTGGTGTGAGCCAGGACAGCGCCATTGCACTCCAGCCTGCGCAACAAGAGCGAAACCCCGTCTCAAAAAAAAAAAAAAAAAAAAAAAAAACAGAAGTTTCCCAAGGCCTCTGCAGAAGCAGCTGCCACTATGCTTCCTGTATAACCTGCAGAATCATGAACCAATTAACACTCTTTTCTTAAAATTACGCAGTCTCAGGTGTCTCTCTTTTTTTGTTTTGTTTTGTTTTGTTTTGAGACGGAGTCTCTCTCTGTGTTGCCAAGGCTGGATGGAGTACAGTGACACAATCTCGGCTCACTACAACCTCCGCCTCCCAAGTTCCAGCGATTCTCCTGCCTTAGCTTCCCAAGTAGCTGGGATTACAGGCATGTGCCACCACACACAGCTAACTTTTTATATTTTTAGTAGAGATGGCGTTTCACTATGTTGGCCAGACTGGTCTCAAACTCCTGACCTCAAGTGATCCGCCCACCTCAGCCTCCCAAAGTGCTGGCATTACAGGCGTGAGCCACCACACCTGGCCCTCAGGTATTTCTTTATAGCAGTGCAGGCACAGCCTAATACAATGTTAAAAAGGGAAAAATTGCTGTGACCTAGGAAGATGGGAAAAGTTTTATGAGAGGCTGATCTGGAGGGAGTGGTCACGTGGAAGGAAAGCGGAGGCACCTGCTTATTCAAGGAGTTTAGCTCAGAAAGGGAAGAGAAATGGTTCCAGAGCTCACAAAAGCATTGAAATCTTCCTCAGGCCCAACATCTCTAGGTCCTTCAATTATTTCTCCCTTGCAACTAGTTAGGGATGCCATTCCCACCCACTGTGTTATTCTTTTTCATAGCATCCTGTCTCGTCCTTCATAGCACTTGTCACAATTAGTAACCACATATTGATTTGATTAATAACTGAATACCAGTCCTTGTTCTGATTATTTCATACTGTATAACAAACTGCCCAACAGGTAGGGCTCACTGGGATGATTTTTCTGTTACACCTGGCACTGACTGGCGACTCAGAATATATCAATTTGGCAATTGGGCTGCTCTTTATTGACAATCCTCATGCTTTTGTCAGGGAATGGCTGGAAGGATGGCCTCAGTGAGCCCACTCCCCTTTTATGGAGTTGCATAGTAGAGTAGTTGGACATCATTATGGACCAAGTTCTGTCCACTCTGCCCACCACATACACACAGCTCCCAACTCATGTTTTGGAATTTTAACCCCCAATGTGACTATATTTGAAGAGAATTTTTTTTTTTTTCTTCAGAGTTTTGCTCTGTTGCCCAGGCTGGAGTGCAGTGGCACAATCTTGGCTTGCTGCAACCTCCGCCTCCTGGGTTCAAGCGATTCTCCTGTCTCAGCCTCCTGAGTAGCTGGGATTACAGGTACCTGCCACCACACCCGGCTAATATTTGTATTTTTAGTAGAGACAGACTTTTGCCATGTTGGCCAAGCTAGTCTTGAACTCCTAGCCCCAAGTGATACACCTGCCTCAGCCTCCCAAATAACTGGGATTACAGGCATGTGCCACCACACCCAGTTAATTTTGTATTTTTAGTAGAGACGTGGTTTCTCCATGTTGGTTAGGCTAGTCTTGAACTCCTGACCTCAGGTGATCTGCCCGCCTCGGCCTCCCAAATTGCTGGGATTGCAGGTGTGAGCCACCACGCCCGGCGTTTTTTTTTTTTTTTAGATGAAGATCTCACTGTGTCCCCCAGGCTGGAGTGCAGTGGTGTGATCATAGCTCACTGCAGCCTCCAACTCCTGGGCTCAGGCAATCCTCCTACCTTAGCATCCCAAGTAGCTGGAACTACAAGCATGTGCCATGATACCCAACTTACATATCTTGGTGATCCAATGTCATGTGCATATGAGATGTCTCTAAGATAGTGACTATCTTGGAGACAGCTACCATCCCTGCCTCCATCCAGCCCCCAGTGGCCTGTCAGCTCCATAAGGGCAGGAATCTTGTCTAGTGTGTTTACCAGGTATAGTCTGCTCATATTCAAATGCCTGTGTCAAAATCAAGGAAATCCTCAATCCCTTGCTGTTTGAAAGAATGGGTCAGATTAGCTTTCCCTCCCACTGTCTTCAAAGATTTTATCCCCAGGAAATAGAATATAGCTAAATGTTGGGAAGCACACAACCAGTTCAAAAATAAATGATATTTAAACGACTAATGACAATTACATTTTTCAGTGGGTCTTGATGCATAGACTAGTGAGCATTATCTCAGTTCCCTTGCCATAGTAATTGGTTCAGGAATAGGTAGTATAACCAAACTTAAGCCAGTTGGCACATGAATTTCTCTATCCACAGGGATTAATCCAATCAATAAGAGCAAAACATAGGGCTTTGCTGGCTGGGAAAGACAAGTCATTGATGTTGTGATTGCAGAATTTTTTTAAAATTTATTTTGACATAATTGTAGATTCACATACAGTTATAGGATATAATTAAGATCCAGTGGCTGGGGACAGTGGCTCGCTCCTGTAATCCTTGCACTTTGGGAGGCAGAGGCGGGAAGATTGCTTGAGGCGAAGAGTTCAAGATCAGCCTGACCAACATGGCAAAACCCCATCTCTACTAAAAATACAAAAATTAGCTGGGCATGGTGGCACAAAGCCTGTAATCCCAGCTACTTGGGAGGCTGAGGCATGAGAATTGCTTGAACCCAGGAGGTGGAGGTTACAGTGAGCCAAGATCACGCCACTGCACTCCAGCCTGGGCAACAGAGCAAGACTCTGTCTCCAAAAAAATAAAATAAAATAAAAATAAAGATCCAGCATACTCATCACTCAGTTTCTCCCAATGGTAACATCTTGCATAAATGTAGTACAATATCACACCAGGAAATTATTATTGATAAAATCCACCAATCTTACTCAGATTTCACCATTTTTACATACACTCATGTGTTCGTGTGTGTTTAGTTCTATGCAATTTTATTGCATGTGTAAATATCACATAGGAACAACAAACATTACAGTCAAGATACAAAACTGTTTCATCACAAGGATCCCTCAGGGTACCCTTTTATAGCCACAGACACCTCCTTCCCTTCTCTTTCCCTAATGCCTAGCAACTACTCATCTGTTCTCTATCTCTATAATTTTGTCATTTCAAGAATGTTATGGGCTGGCCACAGTGGCTCACTCCTGTAATCCCAGCACTTTGGGAAGCAGGTGGATCATTTGAGGTCAAGAGTTGGACACTAGCCTGGCCAACATGGTGAAAACCTGTGTTTACTAAAAATACCAAAAAAAAATTAGCTGGGCATGGTGGTGCTACTCGGGAGGCTGACACAGGAGAATCACTTGAACCTGGGAGGCAGAGGCTGCAGTGAGTCGAGATTGTCCTGCTGCACTCCAGCCTGAGCAACACAGTAAAACTGTCTCAATAAATAAATAAATAAATATAAGTAAATAAATGTTATTAATGGAATCGTACAAATCATAACCTTCTGAGATTGACTCTTCTTACTCAGCATAATTCCCTTGAGATCTATCCAAGTTGTTGCCTATCTCAGTAGTTCATTCTTTTTTTTTTTTTTTTTTTTTTTTTTTTTGAGACGGAGTCTCGCTCTGTCGCCCAGGCTGGAGTGCAGTGGCCGGATCTCAGCTCACTGCAAGCTCTGCCTCCCGGGTTTTTACACCATTCTCCTGCCTCAGCCTCCCGAGTAGCTGGGACTACAGGCGCCCGCCACCTCGCCCGGCTAGTTTTTTGTGTTTTTAGTAGAGACGGGGTTTCACCATGTTAGCCAGGATGGTCTCGATCTCCTGACCTTGTGATCCGCCCGTCTTGGCCTCCCAAAGTGCTGGGATTACAGGCTTGAGCCACCGCGCCCGGCCAATAGTTCATTCATTTTTATCGCTGGGTAGTATTTCACAATATGGATGTGCCACTGTTTAACTCTTCACCGTTCGAGGACATTTGAATTCTTTCTAGGCTTGGCTATTATGAACAATGTTTTGTGCAGATTCTTGGGTGAACAAACATTTTTATTTCTCTGAGATAAATGCCCAGTGACATGCACACTTGAGACTCTACACTGCAGCAGCTGTTTGGCTACCTCATCAGAGAGATTCCACTCTGATGACCCAATATAAAGTAATAACCATCACTCTTCATCTTCCATATTCTGATTCATTTCACTTTATGGCATGTTTCATACCATGTATTTATTGCTTAGTTTGCTTATCATCCATCTTTTCCTCTAGAAAGTAATTCCATGACCCCAGCAACCTTGTCTGTTTTGTTCCACACAGTGTCCTGGAATCTAAAAGACTGGCACATAGTTGAGACTCAACAAACATTTGTTCAATAAATTAATGAGTAAATAAATCTCAGACAGCTTTCCCTATTAGTAAATTATTACTTCTTCTCCTCCTCCTCCTCCTCCTCCTTCTTTTTCTTCTTCTCTTTTGTTCTTCTCCTTTCTTCTTTTCTTCTTCCTCCTCCACTTCCTCTTCCTCTTCTTCTTCCTCCTCCTCCTCCTTATTCTTTGCTTTTGTTTTTGGAAACTCCATAGCATTTCATTGTACACCTGCATAATATTTTTATTATCTTATCCCCTGTTGGAGCATATCGATGTTGGTCCCAGTATTTTACAAATCCAAACAATGCTGTAATGGCAATCCTTGTATAATCAAACACCTCTGTCCAGATGGGAGAGAAGCAGAGTAGAAAGTTCTAAGAGTGTGTGCATTTAAAATTTTTTAATGATTGTCAAATTGCTTTCTTTTTTTTTTTTTTTTGGAGATGAAGTTTTGCTCTTGTCGCCCATGCTGGAGTGCAATGGCGTGATGTCGGCTCACCGCAACATCCGCCTCCCGGGTTCAAGCAATTCTCCTTCCTCAGGCTCCTGAGTAGCTGGGATTACAGGTGTGCGCCACCACGCCTAGCTAATTTTGTATTTTTAGTAGACACAGGGTTTCTCCATGTTGGTCAGGCTGGCCTTGAACTCCTGACCTCAGGGTATCCACCCGCCTCAGCCTCCCAAAGTGTTGGGAGTACAGGCGTGAGCCACTGCGCCCGGCCCAATTGTCAAATTGCTTTCAACGGTGTTCTCCCAATTTACATTTCCACAGTGTACTGGAATTCCTCATATTCTCATCAATACTGAATACTGTCAAAGTTCTAAGTCTTTGCTAATCTCATAAATTAAAATTAACATCACCTCTTTTCACATGTTTATTGACCATTTGTTCTCTGTACCATCTGTTTATGACCTTTGCTCGTTTTTCTTCTCTCTTTTTTTGCTTTTATTTGTGGAAATATTTTGTCTCTCAAGGAAATTCATCCTTTGTTTTATTTGCTAAAAATATCTTTCCCCAAAATTTTCCTTTATCATTCAGTTGTTTAGAAAGTTTTTTTTATTAGAAGTCATCTAATTTTGAATTCTGTATTATCAAATTTATCCATTTGTGACTTCTGTGGGGTCATATTTACAAAGATCTTCCAGATGACAAGTGCTTTTTAAAAAAATCAGTTTTCTTTTTCCTAGAATTTTTATGGATTATTATTATTATTTGAGACAGAGTCTCGCTCTGTCACCCAAGCTGGAGTGCAGTGGCACAATCTAGGCTCACTGCAAGCTCTGCCTCCTGGCTTCACGCCATTCTCCTGCCTCAGCCTCCCGAGTAGCTGGGACTACAGGCACCTGCCACCACACTCGGCTAATTTTTTGTATTTTTTAGTAGAGACAGAGTTTCACCGTGTTAGTCAGGAAGGTCTCGATCTCCTGACCTCGTGGTCCACCCGTCTCGGCCTCCCAAAAAGCTGGGATTACAAGTGTGAGCCGCCACACCTAGCCGGATTAATTTTCTTTAAAAAATTTCATTGATCAATAATACAGTTCAGTATAAGAAGTGAGATGAGATCTTTTTTCTCCCAAATAGCTAGCCAGTTATTCCACGATCATTTATTGAATGTATAGGGCACCAACCTGCAATTTCTCCTGCGTCTTGTACTAAATTCTTTTTTTTTTTTTTTTTTTTTTTTTTTTGGAGACGGGCTCTGGCTCTGTTACCCAGGCTGGAGTGCAGTGGTGGAATCTCAGCAAACTGCGACCTCTGCCTTCTGGGCTCAAGGGATCCTCCCACCTTAGCCTCCCGAGTAGCTGTGACCACAGGTGCACACCACTACACCCAGCTAATTTTTTGTATTTTTGGTAAAGACTGGGTTTCACCATGTTGCCCAGGCTGGTCTCAAACTCCTGAGCTCAAGCCGTGGCCTCCCAAACTGCTGGGATTACCCTGCGTGAGCCACCGCACCTGGCCCTTATATTAATGCTAAATTCTTATTGATATTTCGTCCTTTTCTCCATTTCCCATTCTGTCTCATCTATATGCTGGCTTCTTAAGTACTGTATTCTTGTATTTATTACGATAGTTTTTTTATTTTTCCAGACTAAGGTTAGGGTCAGTTGGTGAAAGACAGATAAGACAGAAGGAGATAGAAGAAGCAGAAATACTTTAGGCCTTATCAGGTCCCACTCAGTTTGCTGCTTGGAAGAAGAATGATCCAACGAGGGAGGGATCAACAGTGACATTTTAATGTCACAGGTAAGTGATGACTATCTGGGCCTGTGGTGTGGGGGGAAAAGATTTATGAAGACAGTTGTAGGTAAAGAAAGGCAGATTTATTAGACAAAGTAGAAAAATACGTTGCCTGGGAGACAACAGGCAGTATCAAGAGAAGAGAAGCTGACTACAAAGAAACAAAGAATTGCTAGGGATTTTATACAATGGAACTTGGACTGACTGAAAATGCTAAGGTAGCAGGAAGCTTAACCCGCATTCTTCTGTCAGCCAAGGTGCTTGATAAATTGAGGCAGTTGATGGTAAGCAGGAAGTTTGTGAGTTATGTACAGTTGTCTGTGCAGGAGGGCCATGTGCCATGGGCCATAAAAAAAGCAGACCTATCGCTTAGTTGCTTTATTTCTGCTTTCCCCTGCTCCCACCAGCCTGACTCCTTTTCCCTAATTAGGACTCCACATAAAATGTCTTCGAGATGTTAAGATGAACACTGAAAAGTGTCCCTTGGATTTGGCCAATACTAGTAAAAGTCACTCGTTCCCTTAGGGCAGGGAGGTTTAGAGTGGGCAGGAAGGAATTCATTTTAAAACGCTATATTTTATTTGATTTATTTTTTGAGACAGAGTCTCACTCTTGTCACTCAGACTGGAGTGCAAAAGCGCAGTCTCGGCTCTCTGCAACCTCCGCCTCCCAGGTTCAAGCATCAGCCTCCCGAACAGCTGAGGTTACAGGCACAAAACACCACGTGTGGATAATTTTTGTATTTTTAGTAGGGACAGGACTTCCTATGTTGGCCAGGCTAGTCTCCAACTCCTGACCTCAGGTGATCTGCCCGCCTCAGCCTCCCAGAGTGCTGGGTTTACAGGTGTTAGCCACTGTGCCTGGCCTTAAAACAGTATATTTTATTAATAATCTTTTTTTTTTTTTTTTTTTTTTTTTGAGACAGAGTCTCGCTCTGTTGCCCAAGCTGGAGTGCAGTGGTGCTATCTCGGCTTACCACAACCTTCGCCTCCCAGGTTCAAGCGATTCTCCTGCCTCAACCTCCTGAGTAGCTGGGACTACAGGTGTGCGCCACCATGCCCGGCTAATTTTTGTATTTTTAGTAGAGATGGGGTTTCACTGTGTTGGCCAGGCTGGTCCTCATCTCCTGACCTCAGGATCCGCCCACCTCAGCCTCCCAAAGTGCTGGGATTACAGGCGTGAGTTACTGCACCTATTAATAAGAATTTGATTAGGCCTTTATACTAAAGAATTTGGACCATGTCCCAGAGACAAAAACAAACAAATCAACAACAACAACAAAAAAACCCATGAAATTTTGAAGATGTCTGAGTAAGAAGTGACAGAATGAGGCTGGGTGTGATGGCTCACGCCTGTAATCCCAGCACTTTGGGAGGCCAAGGTGGGTGGATCACCTGAGGTCGGGAGTTCAAGACCAACCATGACCAACATGGAGAAACCCCGTCTCTACTAAAAATACAAAATTAACGGGGGAGGTGGCGCATGCCTGTGATCCCAGCTACTCGGGAGGCTGAGGCAGGAGAATCACTTGAACCTGGGAGGCAGAGGTTGCAGTGAGCCGAGATTGTGCCATTGCACTCCAGCCTGGGCAACAACAGCAAAACTTTGTCTCAAAAAAAAAAAAGTGACAGAATGAAAAGCATTTTCTTCTTTAAGAATTTTTAAGGATGATTCTATTCCTTGAGGTAGTATTGAAATCAGTTAAAAAGTACAAATAGAGAAACTAATGGGAAGGCTGCACAGTTACCGATTCTTTGAAAAATACTTGTAAACTGACACACTGGTGCAATAATATATGTTAGGATTAGTAATAGAAATTAACATGAACAGGTAAATTAAGCAAATCAAAATTCCATGAAATCTGGATGATGAAGGGAAGTCAGTAAACATTTAAGGAAGAGGGGCTGGGCATGGTAGCTCATGCCTGTAATCCCCACATATAAAATATATATAATATATAATGTATATTATAATCCCTATATGTAATATATCATATATAATGTATATTTAATATATATTTACATATTATATTTATAATATATAATTATAACACATTTATAATATATTATATATCATATAATATATATTATATATTAAATATATACGTATATTTATATATAAATTTCCAGAGGAAGCAGCCTGGGCCCTGAGGCCATGAAATCTTGTCTATATTTATATTTTATATAAATATACTTATATAGTAAATATATATTTTTATATTATATATTTAATAAATATACTTAAATATAATTTAAAAATTAAATGTTTATAGTTAATATATAAATATATAAAATTTATATATTAACTATAAATATTTTCTCCCACTCTGTTCTACCCAACTCATCTATTTTGTTTTACCTTTTAAAAATTTTTTTCCTTTTTTTTCTTTTTTGAGACAAAGCCTCGCTCTGTTGCCTAGGCTGGAGTGTAGTGGCCCGGTCTCGGCTCCCTGTAACCTCTGTCTCCCGCCCGGGCTCAAATGATTCTCCAGACTCAGCCTCCAGAGTACTTGGAATTACAGGTGTGCACCACCATGCCCAGCGAGTTTTTGTATTTTTGGTAGAGACGGGGTTTCACCATGTTGGTCAGGCTGGTCTTGAACTCCTGGGCTTAAGCAATCCGCCCACCTCAGCCTCCCAAAGTGATGGGATTACAGGCATGAGCCAAGGCACCCTGCCTGTTCTACCTTTCTTTATCCCCAGGTCACCTGCCTCCAGAGGTTATAAAGGGTTGGTAAGATAAACACAATCAATTCTGAAAAACAAAGCCAAACTCAAGGCTTGCATCCTGCAAGTAAGGGGGAAGATGAAGGGCAGCTTTATCTACCTGTGTATATCTCTCATATTTCTGCACTGTATTGTAATGTTTATTAGTCCTTTTTGGAGTAAAGGAAAGGAGACATATCCTTTAATTCTTACAAATTGCATTGTTGACCCAATCTCCATCCAAGACCGGACTGTTGTGTGACCTGGCCCAAGTACGCTATGTTTTTCTGGAAATGGGCTAGGGCTATTTGGTACTGGAATTTGAACGACTGGGTACTCAGAGTATGGTTGCAAGGTGGATGTGGGTTTGGGGTTGGCAAGTGCACTTAGTCCCTCAGACTTCTTGTCCCATGGGGAAGAGGACCAGAGGGGAACTCTAAAGTGATGATGTGGGCTGCTTTGCCTATGGAGTAGCCATTCTTTATTCCTTTACTTTCTTAATAAACGTACTTTCACTTTGAAAAAATAAAATAAAAATCAAGTGAGGTCTGGAAGCAGAAGCCCGTATTGCTCAGATAGCAGGACAATATTGAGAAAATCTCAAAGAAAAGCAGGAGACATCAAGCAAGGGATAAGAAAGCAACTTAAAAATGCTGGAGGTCTACTGCATGATAAGACAATGAGTATTGTGGGACTCCAAGACCCTGGGTCACTGTAGGATTCTTAGTCTCTCTATACTTCAGAAAGGAGCAAGCAATTTTTAGTTGCTCCTCAATACAACAACCCTATGTAATGGGCATTTTGTTACTATTTTAATGGATAAACAACCTTATGGTTCAAAAAGTAAAAGATGTAACGAAATCTACTTCTTTACTGCGATACAGTTATCATCCCCATTTCACACGAGGAGAAACTGAGGTAAATGAATGGTAAACCAACTTGCTTGGGCACAAGTGAGAGGTAGCAGAGCTGGGCTTGTTATTGCCACACAGAAATGTTACCATCTGATAATTAAACCTTTCTTTTTCTAAACAAAACTGCAAGTGCCTACAAATGGGTCTGTTTAATAAAAGGCCTCACCTATCAGGTGGGCTCAGACGGTGACCCTCCTCATCCTCCAGCCTCTTGGGGAGGCCAGATGTCTGCGCTCCCCAGCACCTATATAAAGCCAGCTTTCTTTCTTCTTTTCTTTTTTTTTTCAACACGGAGTCTCGCTCTGTCGCCCAGGCTGGAGTGCAGTGGCGATCTCGGGTCACTGCAACCTCCGCCTCCAGGGTTCAAGCGATTCTGCTGCCTCAGCCTCCTAAGTAGCTGGGACTACAGGCGCCTGCCACCACGCCCGGCTAATTTTTCTATTTTTAGTAGAGATGCGGTTTTACCATGTTGGCCAGGATAGTCTCGATCTCCTGACCTCGTGATCCACCCGCCTCGGCCTCCCAAATGCTGGGATTACAGGCGTGAGCCACTGCGCGCGGCCAAAGCCATCTTTAGCAGGGGCTGAGACCTGGGCACCAAGAAGAAACCCAACAAAACACTAGGGGCCTGGGCCCGGCAGTCGCGGAAGCTTGTAGGCCCGGAGCGTGTGGCACCATCTGCTTTTGTGACCAGTCCCCTAGGCTAGAGCTTCGGCGCGACCCGCCCAAGGGAGAGTGCCGGAGCCTCCCAGGCCTTTCTAGAGAAAGCAGCCCGGGCCCCGAGGCCACGAAATCTTGTCACACACTAGAAGCGCGGGCCAAGCCCCGCCCCCCCGAGCCGCCTCTTCCGCTCGCGCCGGGGTGGGGTCTACGCGGCCGCCGGGATCCGCTCGGACGCGGCCACGTTGTCTTGCGCGCTTTGCGCGCCTGGCCCTGGGATCCTGACCCTTGGCTACCCGTTCCTGCCCCAGTAGCGTGGCCGCGAGTCTCTGTGAGCCGGCTGTATTCCCGCACTCGCTCAGGGGGCACAGGCGCAGGGATCGGCCCGGCCACTCTGAGCCTTCGGTGCGCGGGCGCGTCTGGGATACGGGCCCGGGAGGCACCGCCCTCCGTCCGCCCGGTGCCTCCCAGGAACAGCGAACGGGAGAGAGCGCCGGAGAGTTGGGCTCCGTGCAGAGCTCGGCGCCGGGGCCCATGCCCGTGAGCCCCCGCAGGCCCGCGCCATGGCCTCCGGGAGCGTGGCCGAGTGCTTGCAGCAGGAGACCACCTGCCCCGTGTGCCTGCAGTACTTCGCAGAGCCCATGATGCTCGACTGCGGCCATAACATCTGTTGCGCGTGCCTCGCCCGCTGCTGGGGCACGGCAGAGACTAACGTGTCGTGCCCGCAGTGCCGGGAGACCTTCCCGCAGAGGCACATGCGGCCCAACCGGCACCTGGCCAACGTGACCCAGCTGGTGAAGCAGCTGCGCACCGAGCGGCCGTCGGGGCCCGGCGGCGAGATGGGCGTGTGCGAGAAGCACCGCGAGCCCCTGAAGCTCTACTGCGAGGAGGACCAGATGCCCATCTGCGTGGTGTGCGACCGCTCCCGCGAGCACCGCGGCCACAGCGTGCTGCCGCTCGAGGAGGCAGTGGAGGGCTTCAAGGTGAGGGCGCGGATCCGGGAGGGCGGGAGCGCGAGTCGGACAAAGGGAGGAGAGAGCCAAAGGGGCTTCCCTTTTTCCGCCTAGAAAATGGCTGAGCCGGACGTGTGGTTCACAGCCGTCATTTCCTCTCTGTCCGCTCCAGAGCCTCAGCACTCAGATTTGGAGGAAAACCTGTAGCTGGCGAGGGAGCCAGAAGTCTCCCCACCCCCACTCTCCTTTCTCTGTGTGCCCCCATGTTTCCTGTCTCACGGACACATTGTACACGGAGACATGCTTTTGACAGTATAAAAGAAGTGCATAAAATCGCTTGCACATCGACGAGCTGTAGAGACACATGTACTCTCGTCGGCTGTCAGACAAAACGCAGTCGGACATTAACTGACCGATGCCCATTCCTTGGTCTATAAGCATTTCCCCAGCACTTTCCTGCAATACGTCCTGGTCTAGAAACTCACAGAAAAGAACAGGCTCTTCACTGCTTAAGTCATTTAACCACTCTGAGACTCAGGAGATAACAGTTATGAGGAAGATTATGGAATCATGTGATGCACAGAGCCGTCTGTGAACTGGCACAGCTAAACAGAAACGTGGAAACAAAATATTACATATAAAACAGTTGTAAGGTGACCTTCAAG
Organism: Macaca thibetana thibetana; assembly: GCF_024542745.1. Classification (NCBI taxonomy): domain Eukaryota; kingdom Metazoa; phylum Chordata; class Mammalia; order Primates; family Cercopithecidae; genus Macaca; species Macaca thibetana. Next base: position 28,701,744 of record NC_065581.1, on the reverse strand, counting down.
GAGTCCATGATACTGTGTATTTTCTGTATGTTGAGGGCTTCAGGAATTCATACACAATTATGTCCGTGTTTAAATATGAATACATTCATGTGTAATTAATCACTTAACATTTATGGACCTTTCAGCTATATTCTTTCACTTACTCTGGTGAGAACTCTTGAGTAGGTTGGGAAGATGGTGTTTGCCCATTTCACACATGAGGGAAATAAGAAGTCACTTTCACAGTATGCTTGTGTGGAAGAGCTACAATACAACATAACTCTAAGCCTCCTACTCCAGTCACAGTTCCGCCAAGTCATGCGATATCCTACCAGGGACAGGTAGATGATTCATTGTTTAAGATAGACACAAATAATCCTGACGAGGTAGCTGAGTGGTTGAAGCGACAGGCTGCTAAGATAGACACAAATTGCCAAATGAGTGGCTTGTTGGCCCCTGCACCCTGAGTCTTTCTCTTGTGGGTGGCAGTGTGGCCTGAGAACAAGTGCCAACTGGATACTTGGCATCAGGTGTGTGGACTCCATGTGTGATTAGAAGTACCATGCTGATGCTAAGGTCTACCTAGTTTTGAACTGCCCATCTGTTTTGCTTTTCTCAGGAGCAAATCCAGAACCAGCTTGACCATTTAAAAAGAGTGAAAGATTTAAAGAAGAGACGTCGGGCCCAAGGGGAACAGGCACGAGCTGAACTCTTGGTAAGGGTTGTTGGAATTCACAGTCGCTTCTGCTGGTGCTCCCCTCTTCTGTAGAGCTGATGTTACTTCCCTTAGACTTGTCCAGCATGTCACCCAGAACCTGTAGGTAGAGGGGGATCAACTGCACATGGCAGTGGGAACTCACCCAGAGAACTAAGAGATTCCCTTTCTTTCGGGGAAAGCGTGGAGGAGCCAAGTTTGGAACCCTTGGAAATCAGACCTGTCAGTATAGTTTAACCTGCTAACTGCGTAGACCAAGGTTGATCCTTGGCAAAGCTGAGATGGGTAAAATTATTGGATACAGTTAGCTTGCGTTGTTACCATTCTTCAGACAAGTGCTAATAGTGGATTTGTGTAAGTCCCACTGTTGCTTCTCTTTGGGTTATTCTCCTTTCTTGACAATGCCTTAATTCTGAATTTTTTGCTCTGCTCTCTTCCTCCAATCTCTCAAGGCCTCGACAAGTGGCTGATGTATTAATTTATGATAGGGGTATATGGGAATTTTTTCTTTTTATTTCCGACAGGGTCTCACTCTGTCACCCAGGCTGGAGTGCAATGGCAAGGTTTCGACTCACTGCAACCTCTGCCTCACATTTCAAGTGATTCTCCCACCTCAGCCTCCCAGGTAGCTGAGGCTACAGGCATGTGCCAACACACCCAGCTGATTTTTGTATTTTTAGTAGAGATGGGGTTTCACCATATTGACCAGGCAGGTCTCGAATTCCTGACCTCAAGTGATCCACCTGCCTTGGCCTTCCAAAGTGCTGGGATTACAGGTGTGAGCCACTGCACCTAACTGGGAATTTTGTTTTGAAAAGAAAAAAAAAAACAAGGCAGGGCATGGGGGGGGGTGGCGGCTCACACCTGTAATCCCAGCACTCTGGGAGGCTGAGGTGGGCGGATCACCTGAGGTCAGGAGTTGAAGACCAGCCTGGCCATGGTGAAACCCCGTCTGTACTAAAAATACAAAAAATTAGCCAGGCATGGTGGTGCACACCTGTAATCTCAGCTACTCGGGAGGCTGAGGCAGGAGAATCACTTGAACCCGGGAGGTGGAGATTGCGGTGACCCAAGATCGTGCCATTGCACTCCAGCCTGGGCAACAAGGGCAAAACTCCGTCTCAAGAAAAAAAAAAAAAAAAAAGTACAGAGACATTTATAATACACATTTGTATATCCACCACTTAGGTGTTTGAAAATGTTTTTTGAACAATAAATAAAACATTACCAGTCTCCACCCACTAGAGGTATTTCTGTCTGAAAAGTAAAGTCCCAGACTAGTAGAGTCTAGCATCACTTTTTCAGTCCTGGTAGGGTGTAGTAAAGAACTTCTGGACCACGAACTTATTCCCATGGTGTCCGTAGATGCCACCACTTGCTCTGCCCACACAATCCACTGAGACTTGAGCTCTCCTTTTTGCAAACAGGTGTGATGGGCCGGGTGCAGTGGCTCATGCCTGTAAACCCAGCACTTTGGGAGGCCGAGGCAGGTGGATCACGAGGGCAGGAGATCGAGACCATCCTGACTAACGGTGAAACCCCGTCTCTACTAAAAAATACAAAAAATTTGCTGGGTGTGGTGGCGGCACCTGTAGTCCCAGCTACTCGGGAGGCTGAGGCAGGAGAATGGCGTGAACCTGGGAGGCAGAGCTTGTAGTGAGCTGAGATCGCCCCACTGCACTCCAGCCTGGGTGACAGAGCGAGACTCTGTCTCAAAAAGAAAAGAAAAGAAAATAGGTCTGATGGGCCGGGCGCGGTGGCTCAAGCCTGTAATCCCAGCACTTTGGGAGGCCGAGACGGGCGGATTACGAGGTCAGGAGTTCGAGACCATCCTGGCTAACACGGTGAAACCCCGTCTCTACTAAAAAATACAAAAAACTAGCCGGGCGAGGTGGCGGGCGCCTGTAGTCCCGGCTACTCGGGAGGCTGAGGCAGGAGAATGGCGTAAAAACCCGGGAGGCAGAGCTTGCAGTGAGCTGAGATCCGGCCACTGCACTCCAGCCTGGGCGACACAGCGAGACTCCGTCTCAAAAAAAAAAAAAAAGAAAAAGAAAATAGGTCTGATGAATGGAGAATCTTCTCAGTGAGCCTGAGTGGACTCAAATCATTATGCACACGATGATATCCTCTGTGGGAGGATTATCAAAGGGAAGAACAGCCCTTCTCTGATAATCAGGGCACCTGAACATGTTTCTATGCTCTGACACCACCCAGTTGTATAGATGGAGTCATACAACCTCTGTGGGTCTCAGTTTGGTCATCTGTGAAACAAGTAGGTTGGACTAGACCAGCAAGGGTAGTACTGCCTTTTTGTCCTCTGCAATGGTGTGTGGGTATTTCTTTGGCTGTCTTCAGAAGAATGGAGTGATTGGGGAGGTTGGGCAGGAATGCTAAATGTCTTACAATGCAAGAAACAGTCCCATGCCAGGCGGAATTGTCCTACCAAGGTGCCAGTAGCACCCCCTTTGAGAAACACTGAATTAGTTGATATTTAAGAATTGTTTCAGCCTTAATTTTTCATTTCTAAGATTATTTTGTATAGTTTATGTCTTTGAAAGAATTACCCAGCTGACATGAAATATGACCTTTGAAAAGGATTTAATAAACAAAAGACATACGTGCATAGTGAGTGTCTTAAGAAGAGTGGTTAGAGGGATAGTCAGTGTGGGAAGGTTCTCAGGAGAAGCTGAGTTTGGAACAGGTGTTGGTAAATTTTCTAAAAAGAGTCAGATAGTGAATATTTTTAGCTTTGTAGGCTATATAGACTCTGTCATAGCTGATTAGCTCTGTTGTAGCTCAAAAGCAGCCATTGCCAATATGTAAATGCAGGGCATGGCTGTGTCCAATACGACTTCACTTGGCTCCTTTGGAGCTCGTTGCTGGCTCCTTGTTTAGAACAAAGGTTTATATTAGAGTCCTGTTGGTGGTGGGGGTGGGGTGAAGAAAGAAGGACAGTAAGTTATGGCAAACAAATCAGCACCAAGAGGGAACCGTGGGGAGACCACCTCTCTCCCTCCCACCCAAAGCTGGATAGACAGCAGTTGGTGAACACTCGTGAAGGACAGACAGGGTATGGCTTACATATGAAGGGCCCAGGAAGATTGTGCAAGAAAACTGTTACTGGTTGTTCCATCCTCCATAGGGCACATATCTGACCCTGTCACTTTCCTATGTGACAGTCTTCCATGCTTCCCAGTTGGGATAGAGTCGTTACCCCCAGCCTCCCAGGCCAGGCATGACAAGGCCTCACCTTTTCTGGTCCCTTCCCTCAACGCTCATGTGCTCCAGGCAGATAGCACCATTTGCTTTCTCTCTCCACTGTTTTGCCTGTGCCATTTCTTCTGCCTGGAAAGCCTTCCCACTCATTGCCTATGTGGTGAACTCTTGTTCATCACATAAACACTGTGTGAAATTGCTTCTGTGAAGATGGTACCAGCTTCTTTCATTGCAGGCTGTCACCCTCTCTTTAATTACCCATCCATGACTGCGTATATCACATGAACCTGACTCACTTCTCTGAGTTACTTGAGAACAGGGACTGTCTTAATAATCACTGGGGTAAGCCAGGCGTGGTGGCTTATGCCTGTAATCCCAGCACTTTGGGAGGCCGAGGTGGGCGGATCACGAGGTCATGATATTGAGACCCTGGTTAACACAGTGAAACCCCATCTCTACTAAAAAATACAGAAAGTAGCCAGGTGTGGTGGCGGGCGCCTGTAGTCCCAGCTACTCTGGAGGCTGAGGCAGGAGAATGGTGTGAACCCGGGAAGGTGGAGCTTGCAGTGAGCCAAGATCGCGCCACTGCAATCCAGCCTGGGTGACAGGGCGAGACTCCGTGTCAAAATAATAATCATCATCATCATCATCATCATCATCACTGGGGTAATTCAGTTCCTGGCCATTATATATGCAGTCAGTAAAGACTGGAAATAATGAGTTGGCACTTCGCTTGTTTTATCCATAATGAGGTCTTGGGGTAGGTGGTCACGGGAGAACTATGAAGGCCCTAGAAATGAGCCGTTTTTCTCTTTACTGCCTTTCCCTGTCATCTGCATAGAGCCTAACCCAGATGGAGAGGGAGAAGATTGTTTGGGAGTTTGAGCAGCTGTATCACTCCTTAAAGGAGCATGAGTATCGCCTCCTGGCCCGTCTTGAGGAGCTAGACTTGGCCATCTACAATAGCATCAATGGTGCCATCACCCAGTTCTCTTGCAACATCTCCCACCTCAGCAGCCTGATCGCTCAGCTAGAAGAGAAGCAGCAGCAGCCCACCAGGGAGCTCCTGCAGGTAAGGCTTGCAGAGCCCTGCCAGAGCAGCACCCACTGAAAATACCCTCCCTTCTCCTTTGCCTAGTAGTATCCAGGACCCCCTGTCTTTTTAACTCTGCAGGAATAGCAAGAGCTTGCCAAACTCTATATGGTGCACCTTGGAAGGAAACTATGTAAACTAGAAGTTCTGGTTCACACAACTTGAATTAGTCAATTGCATTGTCTCATGGAAATGGCAAAAAGAAGACCTGGTGCTTGGGCCTGCCCAGCACTGACAAGTGGTCTGATTACAGGCAAGGCTGTCTACCTTTTTGGGCCTCAGTGACCTTATTTGTTCAATAATGAGGGGCTTAGACAATATGTCATTCAAAGACCCTCCTCACTCCAGTATCTTATAGTTTTAACATATTACTACAGCCACAAAACAATGAGCACTTGAGCAGGAGTGGTTAGGTTAACTGAGCAGTCCTGTGGTTTAATGTTGGTAGAGCAGGTGATAAAGCTGCAGCAGACCTACCCCAGCAAGACTACAGGAAATGAGCTAATGCCTGTCTGTCGTTTGCTCATTCAGTGCATATTAATTATTTGCTTTGTATCAGGCACTATTCTAGGCACTGAGATTAAGTGCCAGATAAGCTTTCCTGAATTATATTTTAGTGTGGCGATCAGACAGTTCTTACAGGTATTGATAAATAAAGCCATTAAAAATGGATGATGGCAGGCCAGGCACAGTGGCTCACACCTGTAATCCCAGCATTTTGCGGTGCTGAGGAGGGTGGATCATGAGGTCTAGGAGTTCAAGACCAGCCTGGCCAATAGGGTGAAACCCCGTCTCTACTAAAAATACAAAAATTAGCCGTCATGGTGATGTGCCTATAGTCTCAGCTACACGGGAGACTGAGGCAAGGAATTGCCTGAACCCAGGAGGAGGAGGTTGCGGTGAGCCAAGATCACACCACTACACTCCAGCCTGGGCGACAGAATGAGACTCTTGTCTCAAAAAACAAATAAAAAATAAAAATGGATGATGGCATAGGGCAAGGGTCAGCAAAGTATGGTCCATCACTTGTTTTTGTATGTCCTGGGCAGTAAGTATGGTTTTTACATTTTAATTTTAATTTAGTATTATTTATTTATTTTGAGACTGAGTCTTGCTCTGTTGCCCAGGCTGGAGTGCAGTGGTGTGATCTCGGCTCACTGTAATCTCTGCCTCCTGGGTTCAAGCGATTCTCCTGCCTCAACCTCCTGAATAGCTGGGATTACAGGCGCACACCACCATGCCTGGCTAATTTTTGTATTTTTACTAGAGACGGGGTTTCACCATATTGGTCAGGCTGATCTCGAATTCCTCACCTCGTGATCCGCCTTCCTCGGCCCCCCAAAGTGTTGGGATTATAGGCGTGAGCCACCGCACCCAGCCAGGTTACATTTTTAAATGGGAAAAATCAGAAAAATTTATTTCTTTTTTTCTTCCTCTTTTTCTTCTTTTTTTTTATTTTTGAGATGGAGCAAGGAGGGAGTGGACAACATAGTAATGCAGTTGAGGTCAAACAATATCAGAGCTGATACCCATTTGATTCAATAACATGACCATCATTGTAACCTTATGTAGAACTACCACAATGGAATAATTGGGGCAGGAGCCACATTAGTGGGAGTTGAGTGCTGGCTAGGTTAGGTGAATGGAGACTACACAAGTAGATGACTATTTGAAGTACAACTGTGAAGGGGATGTAATAAAATACTTAGAGACGAGACAGGATTATGGAGTTTTATCTGGAGGGGTTGGTTAAAGAAACTAGAAGTTAGACATATTTTCAAAATACATATGGAAAGGAGTCTATATTGTAAGGTTTCTAGATGAGGGAGAACATTGAAGCCACAAGAAACCATATACTGCCCAGGCATGGTGGCTTATGCCTGTAATCCCAGCACTTTGGGAGGCCAAGGTGGGGAGATCGCCTGAGGTCGGGAGATCGAGACCAACCTGACTAACATGGAGAAACCCCATCTCTACTAAAAATACAAAATTAGCTGGGCATGGTGGCGCATGCCTGTAATCCCAGCTACTCGGGAGGCTGAGGCAGAAGAATTGCTTGAACCATGGAGGCAGAGATTGCAGTGAGCCGAGATTGCACCATTGCACTCTAGCCTGGGCAACAAGAGCAAAACTTCGTCTCAATAAAAAAGAGAGAAAGAAAGAAAGAAACTATGTACTGATCAGCAGTGTGCGGTTCCTGAGAACGCAGGTGGAAATGAGAACTAAACTACATATGCCAGGAATTAGTTCCAGAGGGTCTTCTGTTGTATGGGAAGAAATGATTGTTTCAGGGTATGGGAAAGAGGGTGTGCGAGAACTAGTAGGAGCATTTGGTCAGTGAACATCTATTTATAATGTAACCATTCTGCCCTGTTGTGTAACTTTCTTTTTTTTTTTGGAGACAGAGTCTTGCTCTGTCGCCCAGGCTGGAGTGCAGTGGCACAATCTGGGCTCACTGCAACATCTCCCTCCCAGGTTCAAGCATTTCTCCTGCCTCAGCCTCCCAAGTAGCTGGGATTACAGGTGTGTGCCACCACACCCAGCTAATTTTTGTATTTTTTATAGAGATGGAGTTTCGCCATGTTGGCCAGGCTGGTCCTGGACTCCTGACCTCAGGTGATATGCCCGCTTCGGCCTCCCAAAGCACTGGGATAACAGGTGCGAACCACCGTGCCCAGCCTCTGTTGTGTAACTTTCTTATCAGTTTTGCTTTCTCAAATCTTGACTGCTCTGGCGTGGGCACTGGGTAAGCAGATGGTCAGTCTCATCCAGGATTGAGGTTTTGCAAGATGGACTTGAGGGTTTTTTTTTTTGTCCCTTAGTTTTGATTGTTGTTGTTTGAGACAGGGTCTCACTCTGAAACCCAGGCCGGAGTGCAGTGACATGATCATGGCTCACCGCAGCCTTGACCTCCCAGGCTCAGATGATCCTCCCACTTCAGCCTCCTGAGTAGCTGGGACTACAGGCGTAAACCACCATGCTTGGCTAATTTTTGTAATTTTTGTAGAAGTGGAGTTTTGCCGTGTTGCCTAGGCTGGTCTTTAACTCCGGGACTCAAGCAGTCTACCTGCCTCAGCCTCCCAAAGTGCTAGGATTACAGGTGTGAGCCACCATATCCAGCCTTCTTCATTTTTTTAATTGTAAAATATACATAACCTAAATTTCACCATTTTAAACTGTAAAACTCTGCCACAAAGTAGCATTTAGTAAATCCACAGTGTTGTACAATTATCAACCACTGTCTGGATCCAAAACACTTTTACCCAAAAGGAAACCTCACACTAATAAGCAATCACTCCTCATTTCCTTCTACCCCTAACTCCTGGCTCTATGGATTAATCTGTTCTAGATATTAGATATAATTGAAATCATACAGTACGTAGCCTTTTTCTTTCACTTAGCATACTTTTTTTTTTTTTTGAGATGGAGTTTCGTTCTTGTTGCCCAGGCTGGAGTGTAATAGCACGATCACAGCTCACTGCAACCTCTGCCTCCCAGGTTCAAGTGATTCTCCTGCCCCAGCCTCCCGAGTAGCTGGGATTACAGGCATGTGCCACCACGCCCGGCTAATTTTGTATTTTTAGTAGAGATAGGGTTTCTTCGTGTTGGTCAGGCTGGTCTCGATCTCCTGACCTCAGGTGATCCACCCGCCTCAGCCTCCCAAAGTGTTGGGATTTCAGGCGTGAGCCACCACGTCTGGCCTATCACTTAGCATATATATGTTTCATTACTTTATTTATCTTTATGGCTGAATAATATTCCATTGTATGGATATATACTGTGTTTTGTTTATTCATCAGTCGATGGGCACTTTGGTTGTTTATGCCTTTTGGCTATTGTGAGTAGTGCTGCTGTGAACATTAAAAGTAGAAAATGATACAGAAATTTGTGTGTTATCCTTGTGCAGGAGCCATGCTAATCTTCTGTGCATGATTCCCATTTGAGGGTATCTGCTGCTGAAGCAAGCACCATAAAATTAAGGCTTTAAAACCTTTTGGTTTTTTTTTTGAGACGAAGTCTCACTCTGTTGCCCGGGCTGGAGTGCAGTGGTGTGATCTCAGCTCACTGCAACTTCCACCTCCCTAGTGATTCTCCTGCCTCAGCCTCCTGAGTAGTTGGGATTAAAGGCACATACCACCACGCCTAGCTAATTTTTGTATTTTTGGTAGAGATTGGGTTTCATCATGTTGGCCAGGCTGGTCTTGAACTCCTGACCTCAGGTGATCCGCCTACCCTGGCCTTCCAAAGTGCTGGTATTACAGGCGTGAGCCACTGCACCCGGTCGAAAGCTTTTTTTTTTTTTTTTTTTTTTTTTTTTTTTTTTTAAGAATGTTATTTAAACAGATGGAGCATGAAACTGAAGGTGGATGCTGAGGAAAGAAGAGAAGGAAAGAAGTAATGGACTCAGTAAGGGAGGAGGGGCTCCATGAATATCAAAAAGTGTTTATGTTGGAAGTCACTGGAAAAGCAGGCTAAATATTATTAATGGGGCAATACTGGAGGCATTCCCATTGAGGTCAGAAATAGGGAAGATGCCCAGTATCATTTATCTCTATTTAACACTGCATTAAAGGTTGTAGCCAGTTCAGGTAAAGAAAATAATTATAGGTATACAAATCGGGATAAAAGTTAACATACAGAAATTAGCAGCCTTCATATGCCAGATAGCAGCCACTAGAAGACATATTAGAAGAGAACATGCTGTTTCCATTTGCAAAAAAAAAAAAAAAAGTAGTGATAAAATACCTTATAAATTTATAAGAAATGTACACAAACCTATTTGGGGAAAATTATAAAACATTCAAACATTCCTGAAAGACACAAAATAAGCTTAAACAAATAACGAGATAATCACTTGTTCTTTGATAAGACAGTGAAAGCAAGTTATCAGTCCTTCACATTCATAAATGCAGTTTTTTTTTTTTTTTTTTTTCCTGTTAAGCGGATATATTGTGTAGTAGAGTCTCGGATTTCAGTGTAACCATCACCCAACTAGTGTACATAGTAGCCATTAAGTAATCTCTTATCCCTCATCCCCCCTCCCACCTTTGCAATTTCCATAAAAATACCAACAAGCGCTTTTTCTGGATCTAGACAAACTGACAGTCAACTTCAGATAGAAAAATAAGCACATAATAATAGCTGGGATAGGCCGGGTGCATTGAGTCATGCCTGTAATCCCAGTACTTTTAGAGGCCGAGGCAAGTGGATCACCTTAGGTCAGGAGTTCGAGACCAGCCTGGCCAACATGGCAAAACCTTGTCTCTATTAAAAATACAAAAATTAGCCAGGTGTGGTGGTGCGTGCCTGTAATCTCAGCTACTTGGGAAGCTGAGGCAGGAGAATCGCTTGAACTCGAAGGTGGAAGTTGCAGTGAGCTGAGATCGCACCATTGAACTCTAACCTGGGAGGCAGAGCAAGACTCCGTCTCAAAAAAAAAAAAAGCTGGGATAGATCACTAGAGCCCAAGAGGTTGAGCCTGCAGTGAGCTATGATTGCACCACTGCACTCCAGCCAGGGCAACAGAGCAAGACTCTGTCTTAAAAAAAAAAAAAAATAGATTGGCTACACTGTGAAAGAAGAGCTCTGAGGGAGAGCTGGCCCTACTAGATATTACACTATATTTTAAACCCCATATAATTAAAGCAGTTGGTATTAATACAAGAAAAAGAAAAAAGCACACACACGTTGTAACTAGTCAAAAGGTGGTATTAAAATTGAATATTTGCCACAAATATCACAAATACAAGTGATAGTTCTAACATAAAAAGATCTTTCAAAAATTGAGAGAGAAAAGACCAAAATTCTAGAGAAAAATGGGTTAAAGGCACAAATAGGCAAGTTGCAAAAGACATAAATTGGTTTGTGAGCATGTGAAAAAATGCTCAGCTGTACTTACAATAAGAGAAATGGGAACTAAAACCACATTGAGATACCATTTCTTACTCGTTACAATAGCAAAAATTTTCAACTTAATACACTGTTGATGAAGTGTGGGAGAGACACTCATATGTCAGTGGGCTGGTGGGAATGCAAAATCATATGACCCTTTTGGAGGAGAATTTCTCAATATTTAACAAAACTGTATGTGTGTGTGTGTGCATGTATACACACAGAATTAACAAATAATTTTTCTAGGAAGGGTAGAAGGAGGAGAGATGAGGAGAGATTAATGGGTACAAATACATAGTTTGATAGAAGAAATAAGACCTAGTGTTTGATAGATCAGTAGGGGGACTCGTTTACAAATCTATTTTTTATACATATATGTATATGTATGTATGTATATATACACATATGTGTGTGTGCTTACATACATACATATACATATATACACACATATATATACACACTCATATATATATATATTGTTTTTGTTTTTGTTTTTTTTGAGACGCAGTTTCACTCTTGTTGCCCAGGCTGGATTGCAATGGCATGATCTCGGCTCACCGCAACCTCCGCCTCCTGGGTTCAAGCGATTCTCCTGCCTCCCAAGTAGCTGGGATTACAGGCATGCGCCACCGTGCCCAGCTAATTTTGTATTTTTAGTAGAGATGGGATTTCTCCATGTTGTTCAAGCTGGTCTCAAACTCCCGACCTCAGGTGATCTGCCTGCCTGGGCCTCCCAAAGTGCTGGGATTACAGGCGTGAGCCACCACGCCTGGCCTATTTTATATTCCAAAGTGACTAGAGGAGAGTAATTGCAGTGCTTCTTGAGCAAAGAAAAGACAAATACTTATGATGTCATGGATATCCCAATACAATGATTTCTTTACAAATAATGAATGTGTTAAATTATCACATGTACCCCCAAAATATGTCTGTTATGTATCAATAAAAAATTTTAAAAATCTAAGAATTTACTTTGAAGATATAATTAAGTATGAAAATATATTTGAAAATACATATGCACAAGATTACTTGCTGTAACATATTTGTACTTGTAAAATATTGGAAGTAGTCTAACTTCGAAACCTACAAGTTTGTTTTAGTTAATTGTGCACATATACACTCTGGAACACTATCCAAGTTAAAAAAAAAAGGAAAAGAATGACACCTATGAACTGATACGGAGTGGTTTCCAGTATATATTGCTTTGTGGAAAATAAAAATATAAAGTAGAGAGTATGCTACTTTTTTTTTTTTTTTTTCTCTCCTGAGATGGAGTTTCACTATTGTTGCCCAGGCTGTAGTACAATGGCACGATCTTGACTCACCGCAACCTCCGCCTCCTGGGTTCAAGCAGTTCTCCTGCCTCAGCCTCCCGAGTAGCTGGGATTACAGGCACGCACCACCACACCAGGCTAATTTTGCATTTTTAGTAGAGACGGAATTTCACCATGTTGGTCAGGCTGGTCTCGAACTCCCAACCTCATGTGATTCGCCCGCCTTGACCTCTCACAGTGCTGGGATTGCAGACATGAGCCACCGCGCCCAACGAGAGTATGCTACTTTTTGTGTATGAAAGAAGGGAGAGGCTGCCAGTGGCTCACAGCTGTAATCCCAGCACTTTGAGAGGTGGAGGCGGGTAGATCACCTGAGGTCAGGAGTTCAAGACCATCCTGGCCAACATGGCGAAATGCTGTCTGTACTAAAAACACAAAAATTAGCCGGGCGTGGTGGCAGGCACCTGTAGTCCCAGCTACTCAGGAGGCTGAGGCAGGAGAATTGCTCGAACCCAGGTGGCAGAGGTTGCAGTGAGCCAAGATCGCGCCATTGCACTCCAGCCTGGGCTACACAGAGTGAGACTCCGTCTCAAAAAAAAAAAGTATACTGAAGTTCTTTGTACTAACAGCTTTTCTGTGTATTTGAAATTATTTCATAATAAAAAGAAAAAGATCTGGACAGGTAGGCAAGTTGAGGTCCAATCGTAGGATACTTGAATTAGTAAATTTGAAATCCTGAGGTCCTTGACCAGTGGATGGTGGGTACTGAAGGCGGATATGGGAAGTGCTGGTACAGCAAATAGTATGCATCCCATTTTCCTCTGCCTGCTTTTTAGCTCCTCAAAACTGAGTTATGTTCCAGTGATCCTTTCTCCTTGATTTCTCCCATGAGAGCCAGTCTGTAGTTGGTTTTCCAACAAACATCTGTGAAAGAAAACTGAAGTTATCAATGACTTCTCATGGTTTTTTTTTTTTCCTTTCTCTTGCAGGACATTGGGGACACATTGAGCAGGTATAGTTTTCTGTTTCCCTAGTATTAAATCAAATATGAGAAGACTGTCTCCTTCACATTTGTAAATCCTGCAAGGAGCCCTGAGCCTGAGGATGGACATCTTATCAAATTGACACATATCCCTGAAGAGAGTCACTAGTATACCAAGAATTAGATGAACCACAGCTCTACTCAGTAAAATTCAGGAAGTAGGGGGTTCACGTGGGAGGCTGCTGGTGGATTAGGGGTATGAGAGGAGAAGGTGTGGCCTTACAGAGACCTGGGCTGAGCATAAGGGTAGTTTATGTCTGTTGCTTCCTATACATTTCAGAATCCTTTCCTTATCTCATAATCCTTCATTATCTCATTTTTTTTTCTATAATGGGGGAAATAAAGCCTAAGAAAGGTGTGGCTGACCTGGATTTACATAATTACTGATGAGCCACCTGGATTCTGGCTCTTATTCTTACTCTTGCTATTTCTTTGTTCCATCAAAAAAAAAAAAAAAAAAAAGGAGGAAAACTCCCTGGCAGCTGGAACACGACCAAAGAGGGAGAGCTTGGAGGGGGCAGTAAGCCAGGGCAAAGCTGTATTTGCAGGATGGATGACCTGGCAAGTGGGATGGGCCTTGGGAAGCTAATGTTTGGTGCAAGAATGCCTTCAGGGGTGGAAACTGACTTTGAGGAAGCTGTACTGTGAAGGTAATTAAGACCCCAAATGGTGAAAACCTTGTAAAGCAAAATGCAGCTTGACTGTGGGAGCATTTAAGGAGACTGGGGAGGTCCTTATAGATGGGGCAGTTTGGCTGGGAGGCCTGTGTTGATTAGAATCATGTTGATGGAATTGAGGTTCCTGAGGGACCCTAGGATGAAGATAAGGTGGAGTTCATACTAGTCCCAGCCAGATGACCCAAGCAAATAATACTGTTACCTGCTACTTTGTGATGCCTGTCTAGCTCTGACCTAACATACGGAGTTAGCTCCCTCAGACCCTAGTACTTTGTGACATTAAGGATAGAATTTGGCTATATAAGATAGGAAATCCAAAATGTTAATTGATTTAAGGGTTAAACATGATAAAATTTTGTCTTATCTATAAAAGAAATGTGCAGGTTGGGTACGGTGGCTAATACCTGTAATCCCAGCACTTTGGGAGGCTGAGGCAGGTCGATCACCTGAGGTCAGGAGTTCAAGACTAGCCGGACCAACATGGTGAAACCCTGTTTCTACTAAAAATACAAAAATTAGCTAGGTGTGGTGATGCGTGCCTGTAATCCCAGCTACTTGGGAGGTTGAGGCAGGAGAATTGCTCAAACTCGGGTGGCAGAGGTTGCAGTGAGCTGAGATCATGCTATTGCACTCCAGCCTGGGTGACAGAGCCTGATTCCATCTCAAAAAAAAAAAAAAAGAAAGAAAAATGTTCAGGCAGGTAGTCTGTGGCTAGTATGGTAACTCCAGTGATCCTCAGACTCAAGTTTCTTCCCATTCACTGTTCTACCATCCCTAAGGTATGGTCCTCATATAGTCCATGATAGCTGGTAGAATGCCAACCAAGAAGAAGGAGATAAGTCACATCACATTACTTTTTTTTTTTCTTCTTTTTTCTTTTTTGTAGACACAGGGTCTCACCATGTTGCCCAGGCTGGTCTTGAACTCCTAGCCTCAAAGCAGTTCTCCCACCACGGCCTCCCAAAGTGTTGGGATTGCAGGCGTGAGCCACTGTTCCCAGTCATGTTACTTTTTTAAGTAGACTTCTCAAAACATCATGAGATACATTTTATCTCTCATAGACCAGAACTCAGTCACAAGGTCACATCTAGCTATGAGGGACTGGGCAGCTGTGAGCCATAAAAGGCAGAAGATGGCAGAAGGGCTATTGGATAGGCAACTGGCAGTCTTTGCTATAGACATCCTTGCAGGGCTAGGGAATTGGGTATTGTCCCTCACAGGGCCTTTCTGTCTGAACATGTCATTCTCTCCATATTTGGGAACCTGAGAATTCGGGTTAATTTCCCACCATAAATATCAAGGACTGTCATGGAATTTAGTGCTTTCTGGCAAAGTCAGCCTCATATGTAATTCAGTGAATCTTTTTGAGTACTTAATATTTGAAAAGCCATGAGCTAGGTGCTTTGGGGGATATGAGAATGAGTACAATATCTATCCTGTTTTGGTCTAGAGGATCATAGCTCAGGAAGAGAAGATGGGAAAAGCTGTAGTGGTTTAAAGACTGTCCATCTGTGCTAGACAGTTTAGCTTAGCCCCTGTCCTAGTTCCTGGAAGGTCACGGAATTGGGAAAAAGAATTTACTCGTGCCCGGCATGGTGGCTCATGCCTGTAATCCCAGCATTTTGGGAGGCCCAGGTGGGAGGATCACCTGAGGTGGTCGGAAGTTTGAGACCAGCCTGACCAATATGGAGAAACCCTGTCTCTACTAAAAATACAAAATTAGCTGAGTGTGGTGGCGCTTGCCTGTAATCCCAGCTACTTGGGAGGCTGAGGCAGGAGAATCACTTGAACCTGGGAGGCAGAGTTTGCGGTGAGCCGAGATGGCGCCATTGCACTCCAACCTGGGGAACAAGAGCGAAACTCCATCTCAAAAAAAAAATTTACTCATGTTTTTTAAATTTAGGGCTGAAAGAATCAGGATTCCTGAACCTTGGATCACGCCTCCAGACTTGCAAGAGAAAATCCACATTTTTGCCCAAAAATGTCTATTCTTGACGGAGAGTCTAAAGCAGTTCACAGGTAATGTGAGGAGTGGTGTCATGAGGGGAAATGGATTTATACTCAATATCTGCATATTGCCTGATGAAAGGATATATTTTCCAGCCAGATAGTGGGATGCAAACTGAATATTTTCTTGTTTTCTTTTCTTAGAAAAAATGCAGTCAGATATGGAGAAAATCCAAGGTAAATTTATCTACCTACTGGGCTTTTGATGTAAAGTTGCTTGGAAAAAAGAACATCTGCACTGAAAGTGGGAAACATGGGGTGATACCCATTGGCCAGCCTTCCCTTATATTTTACATCTTCCCTTGGTCTTAACTAATTTTCTCAACTAACAGCCTCTTGCTCTAATTTGAAGTCTGTTAACTGTATTTAGTCAATTCTCAATCTGCATTGATGGAGGAGAAAAATAAGCAATCCAAAAATTAATCAATCCAGAATTAATTTGATTATTTCGGAAAGAGTATGAACAAAAACTACCTTGGATACATTTCACTTGAGCTAGTGTTTATCATTGTAATTACTGAGTTCCTACTGCTTGTGGGTACAGGTGCCAGCTCAGGCAGGAGGTAATTAAGCAGCGCTGACAGGAAGCACTGCCAGGGACATGGTTAGAAGCGGGCAGTCAGGAGTCAGGCTGCTTGGGTTCTGGGCCTGGCTCTACCACTTAGTAAGGATTCAACAAGTAATTTCCTTATCTGTAACAGAACAGTAATAGTTCTTACCTCCTAAGGTATAAGAATTAAGGTTAGTGGCCGGGCGCGGTGGCTCAAGCCTGTAATCCCAGCACTTTGGGAGGCCGAGACGGGCGGATCATGAGGTCAGGAGATCGAGACCATCCTGGCTAACCCGGTGAAACTCCGTCTCTACTAAAAAATACAAAAAACTAGCCGGGCGAGGTGGCGGGCGCCTGTAGTCCCAGCTACTCGGGAGGCTGAGGCAGGAGAATGGCGTGAACCCGGGAGGCGGAGCTTGCAGTGAGCTGAGATCCGGCCACTGCACTCCAGCCTGGGCGACAGAGCGAGACTCCGTCTCAAAAAAAAAAAAAGAATTAAGGTTAGTTATCATTTCTAACACTTCTAGAATAGAACCTGACACAGTAAGTCCTGTATTTACGTTTATTAAATAAAAGTGTTCTAGGCATTTGGAGAAGCTTTTCCAAATTTAAATTTTCCTGCTCACAAGCCACATTCAGTAAAGAGTTGGCCATATATTATTCCACCCAGGAATACTTAAATTCCTGGGCAGTCTGGTGGATTCTGAAATCCTTATATGTAGGTAAACCCTTCTCTTAATTATTAGAAATTACAAACACCCATAATCTTTGATTTTTTTCTATTTTATATATGCTGAGTTCTTATTTGCATTGCATCTACTCAGATATATACTTTTTGGGGCATCTAGCAACATAGAGTTAGCAGATACATGTCCTCTACAAATGGGGAGAAACTCCACTTAATACAGTGGGTAATAACCAGAAGTGGTTAGTTCAGGCACGACCTTGATCTGGCTCTTCTTTTCTTGCCACTTAAAAGGCTTAGTGGGATAATGTGTGAAAAATTCTGTTTCAACTCTAAAGTGCCTTATAAATGAATGGTCATGTTTACCCCAGAGTGTCAGTGAGTGCCATTTGAGCCATTCAGCTGTCGTACCCAGATGACTTATGAAACTCAAAAGTTATGTATGACGTGGGGTTGGAACTGCGTTTCCCTCTGCAGAGCCAGCTGACTCACTAGAAGGTGGAAT
The DNA here is from genome assembly GCF_024542745.1 of Macaca thibetana thibetana. Lineage (NCBI taxonomy): Eukaryota > Metazoa > Chordata > Mammalia > Primates > Cercopithecidae > Macaca > Macaca thibetana. The sequence goes on along the minus strand of NC_065581.1, from coordinate 28,684,109 downwards.
TCTTGATCTTGGCTCAGTTTGATCCCATATTCTACCAGTCTCAGGCATGTGGTTATCCCTCTACTTAAGATTCCCAATCCCTCTCCCCTTAAAGCTTTTGGTTGGATGATAGAGCCATACATCATATGAAAAAATTAGTGCATGACTGACAGCAGAGGTTCTGGGGTTTCTAATGGAGACCACTGCTTTATGATGACTAGCCAAAGCCCCCTCAGTTATGTATTTCCTGGAAACCCTCATGACTTCTATAACTTTTCTCTTTTGTTCTTTCAGAATTAAGAGAGGCTCAGTTATACTCAGGTAGGTGATGAGAGACAAAACCACATTAGGTTAAGGAGTAACAATCTTTGTGAACCTAACTACTATCATGAATGATTTGGAGATTGCTTAGATTTGGATTCTTTAGGTTACATGTATAAAGATGATACACAACCACCACAAAAATCCACAGTTGTTTCTATGTGTTAACAGTATCTTTGCCTCCTGAAATGCCTCAGAGTTGAAGCCATAGGGTAAAATCAATCTCAGGTGTTAAAGAAGGATTATAGGGTGGAAACCGCAGTTCCCCAAAAGTAGAACAGAGCTGGTACACTAGTACACTGCTGTGCCTGCCCAGCTTCAGGGTTAAACCATGGTTTGTGACGAGCAAGACTGATTGAGCTCCACTATTACTCTTGAGTGTTAGAGGAAGTCTAGGAGTCTTGTGTCATCCCATCGCTGTGCCTCAGGGCGAAGTTTGAAACTCCCCTTCCCCTTCACAACCACTTTCACCCTACTGTAGAGCCTGGGTAAATTTAACATTGCAGAAGTCCTCAAATCTAAGGTGTATTCATCCCGCAGTCACAGTCACCTTCTGTTATGAAGTGTCCTCTAAATGAAGAGAAGGACTCGACATACAGTGGATCTGCAGTCCTGGGTGTGCGCTGGCTCTGATCCATATTTATTTCAACAAGTATTAACTGAGTACTTCGCTTGTATCCTACACTGCCTAACATTGTACAGGGTATTTTAGAGGAACAGAAGGGCATAAATCATCCTACTCATGGGGTTTACATTGTCTGGTTGGAGATACACCCATGACACAAGAAGGAGGTAGGCACGTGTTGTAGACAGATTGTTGAACCGGGAACCAAGGGTTCTGGGGTTCTTGGTTATCTCTACCAGTTGCCTGTCTTTTGTGGGAGTCAAAATTTGTGGGCTTAAATTTCTAAGAGGTAATGTTTGGGAATCTTCCTCCTGAACAAGATGTGAAGAGCAAATGAGAGAATACATATCACTGTTTTTTAAATTAATTTATTTTTTGAGTATTTTACTTTTTAAAATTTTTTATTATTCATTTTAGAGGCAGGTTCTCTGTTGCCCAGGCTGGTGTATAGTGGCGTGATCATAGCTTGCTACAGGCTCGAACTCCTGGGCTCAAGTGATCCTCCTGCCTCAGCCTCCTGAGTAGCTGGAATTACAGGCACACACCACCGTGCTTGCCTAAATTTTTACTTTTATGTTTTGTAGAGACAGGGTCTCACTGTGTTGCCCAGGCTAGTCTCAAACTCCTGTATGCAAGCGATCCTCTTGCCTTAGCTTCCCAAAGTGCTGAGATTAACAGGCATGAGTCACACACCCAGCCCATTATCAGTGTTTTTGAAGCAGGAAAACACTTGATGATAGCAAGATGCTGTAATACTAAATGCCAGAGGAGATGACATGGATCATACATAGTTTCAGATTTCAGAACAGGAAGAGTGTAATGGCCTGGGCAGATTAAGAAAAACTTGGAGGATGTGTGTCTTGCAGTGGACATTAGAAGAAGATGAATAGAGCTTTGATGTGCAGAGTAAAGATCTTATAGAATGGATAAAAGAGTGATTTGGGCTGGGTGTAGTGACTCACACCTGTAGTCCTAACACTTTGGGAGGCTGAAATGGGAAGACTGCTTGAGCCCGGAAGATGAAGTCTGCAGTGAGCCATGATTATGCCACTGTACTAGTCTGGGTGACAGAGTGAGACCTCATCTCAAAAAATACAGTAAAAAATAATTGTAAAAGAGTGATTTAAAAGGTAAGCATACTGATACAGGTTCCCAGTCCTTTACCCACAGTTCTAAAATCCCCAATCTCTGAAAGCCACAACCTTTTTCATTATTTTGTAGGAAATTACAGTATCAAAACGTGAATTTATGTGGTGCTGTTTAGAGTCTATCCTTCATTATGTAAACATTCGTGGATCTCATAGCAGATCTATTAATATTTCATTATAGAATGCTGCGCCAGACCCTACCTGTCTAAAACCTGTAATATTCTGAATTCTGTGAAACTTTGGGCCCCTGAAGTTTTCAGAATGAGGGATGATGAGCATGTAAGAAAACCTCAATTCAGTGTATCTGCCAGGCACAGTGGCTCATGCCTGCAATCCCCATTGCTTTGGGAAGTTGAGGTGGGAGGATTGCTTGAGGCCAAGAGTTCAAGACCATCCTGGGCAACAGTAAGACCTCGTCTCTACAAAAAATTTTTTTAAATTAGGGTGGTAGTGCACACCTATAGTCCCAGCTACTTGGGAGTCTTAGGCGGGAGAATCACTTGAGCCCAGGAGTTTGGGGTTACAATGAACTATGACCACACCACTGCGCTCCAGCCTGGGCAACAGAACCCTATCTCTTAAAATCGGTTCATAATGGATATTGTGGCTTCAGATGTGAAAGAAAAGATATGGGGCTAAAATTCAGTATTTTCAGTGTATTCTGGTAACCAGCTAATCCAAGCAGTAATTTTTGAAATGTGAAGTTTAGAATATATTCTAAATAAAATACGTGCAACCTCTAGTGGGAACCTCTCATTCGTGGGGAGGTAGTAGAAAGGCACTGAGTGTTCTAGAATAGGCTCTCCTGGCCCGTGGCTGACTCTCTTCTTTGTGTCTCTGCAGTGGACGTGACTCTGGACCCAGACACGGCCTACCCCAGCCTGATCCTCTCTGACAATCTGCGGCAAGTGCGGTACAGTTACCTCCAACAGGACCTGCCTGACAACCCCGAGCGGTTCAATCTGTTTCCCTGTGTCTTGGGCTCTCCATGCTTCATCGCTGGGAGACATTATTGGGAGGTAGAGGTGGGAGATAAAGCCAAGTGGACCATAGGTGTCTGTGAAGACTCAGTGTGCAGAAAAGGTGGAGTAACCTCAGCCCCCCAGAATGGATTCTGGGCAGTGTCTTTGTGGTATGGGAAAGAATATTGGGCTCTTACCTCCCCGATGACTGCCCTCCCCCTGCGGACCCCGCTTCAGCGGGTGGGGATTTTCTTGGACTATGATGCTGGCGAGGTCTCCTTCTACAACGTGACAGAGAGGTGTCACACTTTCACTTTCTCTCATGCTACCTTTTGTGGGCCTGTCCGGCCCTACTTCAGTCTGAGTTACTCGGGAGGGAAAAGCGCAGCTCCTCTGATCATCTGCCCCATGAGTGGGATAGATGGGTTTTCTGGCCATGTTGGGAATCATGGTCATTCCATGGAGACCTCCCCTTGAGGAGGTGGATTCAGGCCAAAAGGGCTGTTGGCTGTAATCCTATGCCAGGCACAAGGCATCTTGTTGCCTTGCCACGTCCTGTCACAGCTGGGTATACTTACCATGTTCCACGCCCTTGCAGTGGGAGACAGGATGTCCATGTTCTCTACCATCCTTTTCCTTCCCGTGCAGATTGTGAAATGTAATGAGATGTATCAAGATATCCTAGAAATAAAAACCAGATGTTCACCTCCAGTGTTTCACACTTTCTGGTTTTACACATTGCTGGAGGGATAAAGAGTATGGATAATCTTTGGATTTGGAGAGCCATTCCAGATACTTCCACCTTCTTGGCTCAGCCTGGCTTCCTCTGGTTCAGCCCCACATAATGATTATGGCTGTTTGCTGTCATTTCTGGGTTAGGGCTCCTTTCTAACAACCTAGACTGGAACAAGGCCCTGTCAGCATGGCTCCGTTATCCCAGTTTTTCCATCTGGGAACAGTACCTCTGCCCCTGATTCCCAATCTGCCATAGTTTTATTAACTCCATTAAAGAGGCCTGTATGTGTTTTGGTTAGTTACAGTTATTTTACAATAATGGTGGGTAATGGCCCCACCTCTGTTATGAGATAATGTTCTAATCAATGTCTCTGCCTTTGTATCTTTTCTGAGGGTTTTGTCTGCTCCCTTCATTCTAATGAAAGGTGTATTCTAGTGCTGGGCGCATATCATCCAGGATAATATTCTGCCCAACTCCATCCTCTGTTACTAGATCCCTTACCAGTCACATTTGTGGACTGGTGGTCAGTGGTATACCATCCCTGGAAGGATTCTGGGACAATATTCCAGGGATTCATTGACTTCTTGGCTCCTTTTCTCCATTTCCTTTGGGGGATAGGGGAATTGACCATTCTTAAGTGCATACTGTCAAGGGGCAGCTCCACCCCCATGGCCATTGGATCATGAGACACTCTGAAGTCAGAAGGCTGGGGCAGATCACTTCAAGCAAGCCCCCATGATGGTTCTCAGTCCTGCTTCTCTTTGGGTACATGCCCCTCTGTTTAAAAATAAAGTGAATATGGATGTTTACATTGTTGTTGCTTTCTGGGTGTTGGTAGGATTGGGTTCAGATGTTGGAATGGGTGTGGGGAGGAAATGGTTAATGGTGTTGCTTTCCCATATGGGTCCCAAAATCCCACTCTGGCCAATAGTTTACTTCAAACTGGAAAATAAAACTACTTTCTCCATATGATATCACTACTTTCTAGAGGTGCTAAGAAAGTAGTGTTGGACATTCATAGCCTACAGTTCTTATATTGATTAACCCTGTAATTTTACTAGGAAAGTATTTTCTCAAGTCCTTTTTGTAGTATTGTGCCAGGCATTGGGGTTCCATGGCTGAGGTTCATGAGTTGGTGATATCATGTCCTAATTCTTCATTTACTCATCAGGTTTTAAGGGAGCTATAGAAAGTAGCTTCCATGAGGCTAGGTTAGCTTTTGCTGAATATTCTGAGATCTAAATGTATGCAGTTGTGTGTATATATATATATATATATACACACACACACACACACACACACAGGTACATAAATACTACTAACAAACATAGAGCAGTGCTTGGAACATCATATGAAGAACTTTATGCACAATAACTTACTTAATGCTCATGATAACTTTATCAAGTATGTACTATTGCCTTTACAGATAAACTGCAGCAGAGGGGGTAAATGACTTACCCAGGGTATACAGCTAGGAAGCAGCAGAGCCAGGATTCAAACTGGGATGGAACACATGACCACATACATTAGATTCTGCCCCACAATGTTATCGATTATGGTTTCCTGCATAGAAGGGGCAGAGCAGAGACTGGAAGCCTTGGAGTACCAGTTCATTGACCTGGGATGTCTGCGTTATAACTGTCTACTCTAAACTCAAGGATCTGCAACTGGCAAATGGGGTGAACAGCCCTATTCAAAGTCATCTTCCACTTTCACTTAACTTAGTCAGTTGGGGCAGGGAGCAAGAATAACGGCTCACAAAGAGGATACCTTGTACCAGTCCAGGGAAACGTGCCCTTGGGATGGATTTTTGGTTCTTGCTGCCCCAGTGATAGAGCTGTCTCCAAGCTACTTAGAGAATCCCACACTGGGTCTGCTTTATTCCCAGTAGACCTAGTGCTTTAGGAGTGGCATCTTACTGCACTTTTATTGACAGCATCAGCTGGACCAGAGATAAGCAATCTTGTTGGATTCAAGAAAATTTCTTGCGATTTGAATGGGGATGTATCTAGGAGGGTGAAGAATTTTACCAACAATGCCTAGTGAAAAAAGTCTCAGAAGACTGTATACCTTATATACCCTTTATAATATGAACAAAAATAGAATGGTCACCTATGGAGTGTGAGAGAGGATGGGATAGAGGATAGGGCATAGGTTGACATGTGTTATTGGTTATCTTCTAGTTCTTGTGGGTGGTGTGTTTATAGTTTCTTATTTCAATTTTTAGTTTTAAAAGCCTGCCATTTTGAATGGAATTAAATGAACTTGTGATTCTAAGTTTACTCATCTGCAGAAAGGTAAGCAGCTTTTGAGTTCAAGAACTGAGTCACTAAACTGAGTCACTAAAGGCAGATATGGGGCCCCACTGTGATTCTTTTGTCTCCCCTCTTTCCTCAGAACATCTGCAATTCTTAATTATACATTAGGGTTTCAATAACTTCTCCTTCCTTAATTCTTTTGCTGTTCCAGGAAGCATGTTTGTGCATGCACGCACGTGCACATGCCTGTGTGTCTTCAGGTGCTGTTGTTTTTTCTGATAAAGGCCAACATGCAAAGAAGACCATCTTCCTCAAGAGCATAGGTTCAAAGAATAAAGGGAAACTGAACATGGCCCCCACCCTCCACCATGTACAATTAAGTGAGAAGATGAGAGAATGCATGTAACTGCCTAACACTTAAAGGCACTATGAAATTAAAAGCAAATAGCTATCAGATGGTAAATGAGAGCCATTTGTTAATGCCTTTAGTTATCGGAGATCCAGACCAAAGAGTATAGATGGAAATCACGTATCTCCTTCCAGCAAAATCAAAAAAGGTTCTTAGCATACCAGTGGTGGTTGAGTTGTTTCTTCACAAATGAAAGACATTATTTTATTCAAACAGACAATTCAGCCAGTGTTGGGTGCCCCAGCTGAACTTGCTCCTGAAGAGAATACAGGAGAACATGGCTTCTATCCTTTGAAAAGTTAGTTAATTAGGAGAGGGGGAAAATAACGTGAAAAAAAGTAGAGTACAACTAAAGACAATCTGGGGAGAAGTGAAACCTGTGCTCCAGGAGACCTCATTGCAGACCACAGTAATGTAAGAGGAAGCCCAAATGCCTGGGCTGTGTTTCTTAGTGCCCTTTTTCTTGAGACTAAGAGACTTGCCCACTAGCTCCGTCCTGCAATAAATTTTGACTTAATGATGTAAGCACCTTACTAAATCCTGTACTTTGTTGAACCCAGAAATTCCTCCTATATGAAGTCTCTGAGAATAATAAGTCCAACCAAACGAGCGTTAGAGAAAGGGTCTGTCTTTGTCACCAAGGCTGGAGTGCAGTGGCAAGATCATCACTCACTGCAGCCTTGAACTCCTGGGCTCAAGGGATTCTCCCTCCTCAACCTCCCAGGGCGTTGGGATTACAGGCATGGGCCACCATGCCAGGCCAAACAGTACTTCCATTTGACAGTATTGCCCCATTACATTTCCTTTTTCCCTGTGGAAGATATATTTCTTAGATCTGGCTTATCTGTTGAATTAATTTTGCATTTGAAGTTTGAAATGTAAGCAGGACATTTGAAGGTAACCTTTACAGATACACACGTCTCTACCAGATTCTTCGTTCAGAGGATGTGAAGAACTTGGATTTGTATGGGATGTGATTGCCAAACCCAGTTTAGGGTTTTGATGCTCAAAAAGAATATAATAGAAAAAAGTGAGAAATACTAATTTAGATTAGAAAGATTTCAACCTACATATTTCTTTAAAAACTGGGAAGAAATATGCCAAAATATTAGCATAGATGCTTTTGATGAGACTTGGTGATTTTTTATTTTTTCTGTATTGAATGAACTCTTCACTATGGAAACCTTTAACCATACATAAAAATGAAGAAAATACACAGCGAACCCTCCTATATCATCTCCCAACTTCAACAACTACCAATTTATGGTCAATCTCATTTGAATACAGCCTCATCTCAATTTCCACCCCAATCCCTGTTAATCTCACGTAATCCTGGACATATCGGAAAATCAAATTATATAACCTCACACAAAACGGTCAAGGGACTCATTTCAAGGTTGGAAATGAAATCCTGTTTTGTTTTATTTTCCATTTTCATAGACCACCATTGTCGGCTTCTTTCTCTTTTAGTCGCCCTGCTTCCCACTTTAAATAATTTGTCAGGCCTTTTAAAATTCTTACAGATGTTTTCATAAAAATGTAGAATGGCCTGTGGGGAGTCTTATTGTGCAATAAATATTATTAGTAAATAGTTAAAATATTTACATATTTAATTATATTTTACCTTATTCCAAAAAGGACTTAAAGCCATTTAAAACATAAAATCATGTCTGGGCTCGGTGGCTCACACCAGCACTTTGGGAGGCCGAGGCGGATGGATCGTCTGAGGTCAGGAGTTCAAGACCAGCCTGGCCAACATGGTGAAACCCCATCTCTACTAAAAATACAAAAATTAGCCAGGTATGGTGGTCAGCCTGTCTGTAATCCTAGCTACTCCGGAGGCTGAGACGGGAGAATCGCTTGAACCCAGGAGGCGGAAGTTGCAGTGAGCCAAGATTGCACCACTGCACTCCAGCCTGGGCGACAGAGCAAGACTCCATCTCAAAAACAACAACAGCAACAACAAAAAACCATAAAATTGAGATATCAGGAGTTTAACATGCCATAAAGGAAGAAAGAAAAAAAATATGGTTCAGCCGGGCGTGGTGGCTTACACCTGTAATCCCTGCACTTCGGGAGGCCGAGGCTTGCAGATCACGAGGTCAGGAGTTCGAGACCAGCCTGGCCAACATAGTGAAAAACCCTGTCTCTACTAAAAATACAAAAATTAGCTGGCATGGTGGCAGGCGCCTGTAGTCCCAGCTACTTGGGAGGCTGAGGTAGGAGAATTGCTTGGACGAGGGAGGCAGAGGTTGCAGCAAGCCAAGATTGCGCTGCTGCACACCTACCCGGCTGACAGTGTGAGACTCCATCTCAAAAAAAAAAAGAACGAAAAACAAAAAGAAAAAAGATGGCACAAAAAATGACCATGATTAGAGGTAAATCTATAGTATGAAAACATTACGAGGACACTAAATGTGGGCCACAGTTGGGTTTTAAAAATTGACATGGGAACCTTGTTAATTGTATGACTCCTAGTTTCCATAAGATGGAAATAATTAAATGTTTAAGGGACATAATGGGATTCTTGTTAGTAAGAGAGAGGAATTTCTGCTTGGGTTCTCGGTAAATAGAAACTGTATCCCAAGAGTTTACTTTTCATAAAATAAGTCTTACAAATCAATAAGGAAAGATGGACACCTCATAAAAATTTGGTAAGCAGTTTACTGAGGAAGAAGTATAAAAATCCTTTAAACATGAATATTGAACCTCACTAATAACAAATCTGTAAAAAAAAAAAAAAAAAGCCATATCATTTTTTACCTATTAAAACGTACTGGGCACGGTGGGTCACGCCTGTAATCCCAGCACTGGGAGGCCGAGGCGGGCGCATCATTTGAGGTCACGAGTTTGAGACCAGCCTGACCAACTTGGTGAAACCCTGTCTCTAAAAATACAAAAAAATTAGCCGGGCGTGGTGGCGCATGCATGTAGTTCCAGCTACTCGGGAGGCTGAGGCAAGAGAATTACTTGAACCCAGGAGACAGGTTGCAGTGAGCTGAGATCATGCCACTGCACTCCAGCCTGGGCAACAGAGCAAAACTCAGTCAAAAAAAAAAAAAAAAAAGCTGGATAAACATTGATATAATGGTTTCACTTTTAGAAATTTAAGGAAATAATTATGGATGTTTGAAAATATGTAAGGATAGTTTTTACAGCATTGCTCATGAAAATAAAAAATTAGAAATAATTCAGTGTTCAAGAATACCAGTTTGATATGGAATATCTGCAGTAATTAAGATTTATACAGGCCGGGCGCGGTGGCTCACTCCTGTAATCCCAGCACTTTGGGAGGCCAAGGCGGGCGGATCACGAGGTCAGGAGATCGAGACCATCCTGGCTAACACGTGAATAAAAAAAAAAAAAAAAAAAAAAAATTAGCCGGGCGTGGTGACGGGCGCCTGTAGTCTCAGCTACTCAGGAGGCTGAGGCAGGAGAATGGCGTGAACCCGGGAGGCGGAACTTGCAGTGAGCCGAGATCTCGCCACTGTACTCCAGCTTGGGCGACAGAGCGAGACTCTGTCTCAAAAAAAAAAAAAAAATTTATACAAAATATCTATAGTACTTAGCAGGTATATATGTTCGTAATATACTCATTTAGAAAGCAAGTTAGCAAATTATTTACCACACATGACCATTTTTTGGAAAAAATGTATGCCATATGAAAGACTAAATATATAAAAATGTTAATAGTTACTTCTGACTAGTGAGATTATGGGTAATTTTAATTTTTGACATGTTTGTATGTTCTACAATTTGTGTGTACTTTGCAATTAGAAAAAAATAATTATAAGTAGGGTAAGATTACAGTTGCCATGTTGGGAATCACTTCCTGGACAATTTCCTTCCAATCGAAAGAAAATATACAAATCTCATGTATTGGAGGGAGACTGGGGAACCAGTGTTCACTGTACTTCTCGAACTAATTTTCTCTCTATCAAAAATAGGATATGAAACCAAGGAAGTCAATGGAAATTAAGATAGAGCCTACTGAAACTCAGTTATTTTTCCATGCAGAAAAGAGACCTAACTTTGCCTTACAAAACGGAAAATAAAATTTTTTTATGTTAATAAATACAAAAAGTAACGTGTTAGGACAAAATCTAATTAAAATATCCAACTTTATATTTCCTCTATCTGAACTTCACAGCCCCAAATACAAGAGTTAAGACGGTTGAGTTAAAATACATTTATTGAACCTCTACCGTGTTTGCCAGGCACTGTTACCTGGACTGCATTGGTCTACACATGTTATTTTAGCAGTGTCCCCGGCCTCTAGGGGCTCTTGTTCTAGTGGGAGGCATGATTTCTGTTTAGTTTCAGGGCTCCATTAAAATTTGTGACCTCGGGGTTTCCCGGCCTGGTGCTCAGATTGCTTGGCGAAGCCTGAGGAACAGCTAGAAAAGTGGGTTAGGCGATGTGGTGCACTCCCCTTAAAAACTGCCGCCGTGTTCCCCGACCTGGCAGTGGACGCTCGGGGCCCATTAATCGGCAATATCTGAGAGCGATAAGGAAGGCCGCGGGCGAGCGCGTCGCTCCAGGAGTTTCCCCGACCTGGGATGGCCGATCCCTCGGCGCGGACACCAGCCTCGCCCATGTGGTCCCTGTACGGACCTTCCCAGCCGTTCCCGGCTGCGACTTTCAGAGCCCAAGACAAACTTCGACGAGTGGCAAGGCAGTGACAAATGGAACCAAAATAGAAGGGCTAAAAGGGGACTTTGCCATAGAACCGGGGTCTTTTGTTAGGGTTTTGTTTTGTTCCTCACCGTCTTCCAAACAATGAAGTCCTAGGGGGAGGCTAACCATAATCAAGATTTCAGTAAACATCAGACGCTGGAGAGCCGATCCAGCGACCGAAGCAAAAGATGTTCTTTCCTTCCTGAAACCTGGGCAGGCTGGGGGCAAAAAAAAAAAAAAAAATTGCACGCGTTTTTCGAGATGGGGATGACAGTTGTAAGGCCCGTAAGAGACTTGATCCAGTTTTATGCATAAACATTTTCTAGTCCTGCGAAGTCTTTTCCTTTTTTAATCCACAAGTGTCTTCCTTCCCTTCTGTTACCAAGCAACCCTGACGTCATCGCGTTTCTGCGTGCATGCACGTCACAAAAATCATTGCTTGTTGATCTCTATTTTAGTGGAAAAATCGTGTCCCTCACGCAGGGTGTCAGGATGGCCGAGTGGTCTAAGGCGCCAGACTCAAGCTACGCTTCCCCGCGCTGGGGATTCTGGTCTCCAATGGAGGCGTGGGTTCGAATCCCACTTCTGACACATAATTTTTTTTTTCCTCTCATTTCGAATCCCACTTCTGACACATGATCTTTTTTTCCCTCTCATTACTTTTGAGGTATCTTGATCTCAGCAGTAGGCATAAACAATTACCAACGTATATTTTTAAGAATCGGCTTTTAAATTTTTCTCAAAGGGATTGTCCAAACTAAAAACATTAAAAGTGGAAGCATCGCGATATTTTTACGAAGCCGCGAGATTTGGGGTAAAAAACGCCTAATAAATGGCAAAGATTACTAGAGGTTGGTGTCTGTGCTGCAATGCGAGATAATCCGGAAGTCGTGGAATTCGGAACCCAGGTAGCTTCCTGCCTCGCCGAGGGAATGGAGAGAAGGGGCTCTGGGCGGATTCTTTTCCCGCTTCTCGACCAGCACACGCTGTGTCTCAGATCCAAGCCCTCCCCTGGATACTTGCTGTAGCACTTTCTTACCAATCTCACAGCCCTGTGGCTCGTGACAGTGCAGTGTCTTTAAAAATCTTACACAGGTCCTCTGCTCTCCTATTTTCAAAACTCATGTAGCCCGTTCTCAAAAATGTCTTTCGTAAACTATGCACATTCACACTCGTTTCGGCATCTGATCATTACCGTTCAGTCAAAATTGAGTACCATTTTAACCACTGAATGAAATATGAAAGCTGTACCTTCCTCTCCCAAATGTAATCACCGTGAAAAATTTATTGTATTTCTTACAGTTCTTTTTTCTCTGCATTCGCATATATGTATAACATTTTGGGGTTTTTTTTACAGAAATGTAGTCATACTACTATACATAGGGTTCTATGACATTTTTCACTTAATGTATCTTGGGTTCTTTCCATGTGGAACACTCATTCTTTTCTCTTACAAAAGAAATATTGCTGGCCGGGTACAGTGGCTCACACCTGTAATCCCAGCACTTTGGGAGGCTGAGGCGGGCGGATCACCTGAGATCAGGAGTTCGAGACCAGCCTGGCCAACATGGTTAAACCCTGTCCTCTACTAAAAATTAGTCGGATGTGGTGGCGCACGCCTATAATCCCAGCTACTCGGGAGGCTGAGGCAGGGAGATCGCTTGAACCCCGGAGGTGAACGTTGCAGTGAGCCGAGATCGCACCACTGCACTCCAACTTGGGCAACAGAGCGAGACTCGGTCTCCAAAAACAAAAAAGAAAAATATTGCAAATCATTCTATAGCATGGATATAACCACTTCTTTTTTTTAACTCAACGTTTAGAATACTTTCAATTATCGTAATTTAATGAATGATTACTATATGTCAGGAGATGCAGCCCAGAGGATATAGGAGTAAAAATATAAAATTAAAGATGAAGAAAAAAATTTTTTTTCTGCCCATGCGGAGTGTATATTCTAGTTAAATGACTTTGGCTCTGCCTCAGGAACACCAAATTCCAAGATTTCCTTTAAAACTTTTTTTCTTTCTTTTTCTTTTCAACTTATTTCCACATTACAAGATTTCCTTATTTTTCAGGAGAAGAATGTAAATTCTAGATCTAAGCTTAGATCTAAATGTCTAATACAAGCTACTGAAGACTCCTATCTGCATAACCATATATTTCTCTGTCATTACGATCACTCATAACTGTTTAAGTGATTTTAATTTCAATTTTAAAATTATTTTTATTTTTTTCAGCTCCTAGACAGATTAACACATTGATTATTGATTTTAGCCTCATAGAATATGAGACTGGACAGAAGGAAAGAAAGCTGCTTTATCCGACAATAGAATTCTCAGGAGACATTCATCATAGACATAATCAAGTTGTTCCATTTGAGAAGCAACATTCTGAATTCAGATAGCTTGAACCAAATAGTTTTTTGTTTTTCAGGTTGAGTTTCACTCTTGTCACCCAGGCTGGAGTGCAATGGCATGATCTCAGCTCACTGCAACCTCCGCCTCCTGAGTTCAAGCGATTCTCCTGCGTCAGCCTCCCGAGTAGCTGGGACTACAAGCATGCTCGGCTAATTTTTGTGTATTTTTAGTAGAGATGGGGTTTCACTACTTCACCTTAGGTGACGCGCCGGCCTTGGCCTTCCAAAGTGCTGGGATTACAGGCGTGAGCCACCACGCCCCGCCCCTGAACCAAACAGTTTTAACTACAGTACTTCCAAACTGTACCAGATTCCTTCCATACTTAAATTAACTGTGGGAAAGTGAGATATGAAATGGAATTTAAAAGCTTATGTCAGGGAAATGAAACTAATTGTCATAAGATTTCTATTATTATTATTAAATATATAAAAGTTGGCCGGGCGCAGTGGCTCATGCCTGTAAATCCCAGCACTTTGGGAAGCCGAGGTGGGTGGATCACCTGAGGTCAGGAGTTCGAGACCAGCCTGGCCAACATGGTGAAACCCCGTGTCTACTAAAAATACAAAAATTAGCCGGGCATGTTGGTGGGCGCCTGTAATCCCAGCTGCCCGGGAGGCTGAGGCAGGAGAATCGCTTGAACCAGGGAGGCAGAGGTTGCAGTGAGCCGAGATCACGTCATTGCACTCTAGCCTGGGCGACAAGAGTGAGACTCTGTCTCTAAATAAATAAATAAATAAATAAATGTGTATATATGGTATAATATAACATGTTCATGTACAGCTGCTACCCTAATGATGATTTTTTCAGATGAGCAGATAAGTACCTTTGATGACTCTAAAAAAAATTACAGTTCCTTTTGCAGAACCAGGTGAGTTGGAAAAAAGAAGATCATATAAGGAGGAGGAGATAGCAGCTGTTTCTCCTGTTAATTTCCAGAGGAAAAAAAGCAAGGATGCTGCCATAAATTACTTTTCTGAGACTGTTATATTCGATTTTAAAAAGTTGATTTTAGGCTAGGCATAGTGGTTTATGCCTATAATCCCACCACTTTGGTAGGCCGATGTGGGAGGATTGTTGGCATCCAGGAGTTTGAGACCAGCCTGGGCAACATGGTGAAACCCTGTCTCTACTAAAAATACAAAAATAAATAGATAAAAATCATTTGGGCATAGTTGCACATGCCTGTAATCCCATCTACTCGGGAGGCTGAGTCATGAGAATTGCTTGAACCCGGGAGGCGGAGGTTGCAGTGAGCCGAGATCATCCTGCATTCCAGCCTGGGTGACAGAGTATGACTCTGTCTCAAAAAAAAAAAAAAAACTCTTTAAGTCTAATGAGAAAAATTTACAATCTATTCTCTCTGAAGCTGGCTACCTAGAGGTTTCATCTGCATGATAAAAGCTTGGTCTTCACAACCCTTTATCCCATTACTTTCTGTTGATAATAACTCAACCAATTGCCAATTAGAAAATCTTTTAATCTGCCTATGACTTGGAAGCACCCCACTTTCAGTTCTGCATTTCCAGACCCACTCAATGTATATCTTTTATGTATTGATTGATGTCTAATGTCTCCTTAAAATGTATAAAGCCAAGTTGTAGCCAAAACATTTTGGGCACATGTTCTCAGGATTTCCTGAGGGCTGTGTCACAGGCCATTGTTCATTCACAGAATAAATCTCTTCAAATATTTTACAGACTTTGACTCTTTCTATCGACAACATTAATGCCACCCAAAACAGAAATGTGAGCCAAAGAAGGTAAAAACGCTTATAAACACTTACTCAGATTCATCATTCCTCTTCCTATACGGAAAAGCAAAGGATAGGCGGGAAAAAGGGCTGAAGTAGCTTCTCGATAATTCCAAGAGTCATCTGTGAGTGACACGGGAAAGATAAATTTCCTCTTAAAGAGTAGTTTTCTAGGCCGGGCGCGGTGGCTCAAGCCTGTAATCCCAGCACTTTGGGAGGCCGAGACGGGCGGATCACAAGGTCAGGAGATCGAGACCATCCTGGCGAACACGGTGAAACCCCGTCTCTACTAAAAATACATAAAAAACTAGCCGAGCGAGGTGGCGGGCGCCTGTAGTCCCAGCTACTCGGGAGGCTGAGGCAGGAGAATGGCGTGAACCCGGGAGGCGGAGCTTGCAGTGAGTTGAGATCCGGCCACTGCACTCCAGCCTGGGCGACAGAGCGAGCCTCTGTCTCAAAAAAAAGAGTAGATTTCTAAAATTCTGTAACTATTTTTTAACAAAAATTAACTTTTTTTTTTTTGATACAGGTTCTCTGTTGTCTAGGCTGGAATGCAGTGATGTGATCACGGCTTACTGCAGGCTCACTGCAGCCTCCACCTCCAGCGCTCAAGCAATTCTCCCACCTCAGCTTCCCAAGTAGCTGGGACATGCACCACCACTTCTGGCTAATGTTTAAATTTTTTTATAGAGATGGGATCTCACTCCTGGCCTCAAGTGATCCGCCAGCCTCGACCTCCCAAAGTGCTAGGATTACGTGAGCCACCATGCCCAACCCAATCAACTTTTTAAAAATGTGTCAATATTCAGAGCAATGATCAATTGCATTCCACTGAACATAGTTCATTTGTATTTCTATGGATGAAAATCATTTGGACTATTCTCAATTTTCTATAATTTGAAGAGTTGTAAGATAACACAAAATCGATGAAAAATGCCCCTGACAAGGTACTCAGGAATCTTTTCTCCCCATTTGAAACTTGTTTACACTTTTTTCTGACAGCATTCACATGAGACATTGATGCGATTATTACCTTCAAAACTGAACACATCCGTCCACTATTCAGCTAATACGATTTCATAGAATTGTTTTTTGCTGTTGTTGTTGCTGTTGTTTTGAGACAGAGTTTTGCTCTTGTTGCCCAGGCTAGAGTGCAATGGCATGATCTCGGGTCACCGAAACCTCTGCCTCCCGGGTTCAAGTGATTCTCCTGGCTCAGCCTCCGGAGTAGCTAGGCTTATAGGCATGCCCAGCTAACTTTGTATTTTTAGTAGAGATAGGGGTTTCTCCATGTTGGTCAGGCTGGTCTCAAACTCCTGACCTCAGGTGATCTGCCTGCCTGGGCCTCCCAAAGTGCTGGGATTACAGGCATGAGCCACCGGGCCTGGCCAGAATTGGGTTTTAGAGTTGAATTTTTTAAACAAAAATTATGAAAAGCTCTTGTTTTGGATTGACAAAACACTAAACCCCAACACAACAGACCAAACCAAAATAGAGTCACTTATGCTAAATGCCATAAAATCAAATTGTCGCTTTAGGGAAACAGGTCCCCCAAACAGACCAGGTTTTCCTGAAAAGAGGAGATTCCAGTCAACCTGAGTCAGATTAACAAAGAAGTCCCCTCTGTTTTAACTCATAAAAATTCTTTGCTTGGCCAAACTTTAGTCAGACCTCTGAACCTTCTCCTAGACCCATCTGTGCACTGCCTTGTAAAATCCATTTAGTAAAGAACCCTGCTAAATCAGTTTAGCAAGAACCCATCATCCTTGATATCTGATCATCCTCATATCTGATGAGGTTCCTCATCCTCCACCATTGGCCAGGTGATGTCTGATCACCCTGGCAGGTCTTCAGCAAGAAACCTGTTAGGTTGGGTTAGCCAGAATTCTGCTTATCCCTGTTGTTTCCTCTTAGTAATTTACCATCCATTGACTCCCACCCTGATCCTTGGCTATACATTTCCACTTGCCCATGCTATGGAGTAGAGCCTGTCAACAGACAAAATTAAAACAACTTGAGTTACAGATCTAATTGTCTTTTATTTGTGATTAATGAATTAGGTCAGCCTCCATTCTACAAAATAGAATGAAAGCTCCTACTCGGCAATAGCAGAACAATGGATTTTGTAAGGTGGGAACAAGGAAACAGAACAATACAGGGGGAAAATGCTGGTTGGTTAACATCAGGTTACTTCAAGTTCCTTTTTTTGTAAGGGTGAAAGGAGAGGGGATTTTCTTGTTAACCTAATTCAGGTTGACTGGCATCTATCTCCTGTGTTCAGGAAACGTTCGACTGTTAGGAGATCTATCTGCTTCCTTAAAGTTTGATTATGTGGCATTTAGCATGAGTGATTCTATTTTGGTTTGGCCTGGTGTACTGGGGCCTAGCACAGGAGTTCAGTCCAAAACAATGGCCTATTATAATTTTCGTTTAACAAGCCCAATCTCTCTCCACACTGCAAGACCCCATTACAGTAGTCTCTATACCGATTGCAATGGTCCTGAACACAGTCTTCCCTACTGTGCTTGAGCAACAAGTATCATTGAATAATTTTTTCTTTAACATAAGTCTCACAAGAAAAGCAACCTGACGTTCATGAATCAGCTATCCCCCACTATTGTTCTGCTTCCTTTCCCGCTTTACAAAACATACTGTTCTGCTACTGCCCAGTGGGAACCTTCATTCTCTTTTGTATAATGGATTCATGCCTCATTCATGAATCTCAAATAAAAGTCAATTAGATTTTTAACTGAATTTGTTGTCATTATATCTTTTAACAAATCTGTTAAAAAGTAGAGACTACAGATATCAATCTCACTACATCTCAGCAAGCACCCTCCAACATGAACTAATTTTTTGGCTGATCAGTGTTCTTTTTTTGTTTGAAATAGTAATGGTTATTTATTGAGAAATTCTATGACATTTACATTGTTATATACAAGTGCTTATATGTAAGTTTTCCAATTATTCTTGTAGCAGGACGAGTCACCGACAAGAACCCCTCAGACACCGAGTTGTATAAGGAAAGGGCTTTATTCAGCAGGGAGCATCTGCGGACTCGTGTCTCCAAAAACCAAGCTCCCCAAGTGAGCAATTCCTGTCCCTTTTAAGGGCTTATAACTCTAAGGGGGTCCGCATGAGAGGGTTGTGATTGATTGAGCAAGCAGGGGTACGTGACTGGGGGCTGCATGCACCGGTAATCAGAATGGAACAGAACAGGACAGGGATTTTCACGACGCTTTTCCATACAATGTCTGAAATCTGTAGATAACACAAGCAGTTAGGTCAGGGGTTGCTTTTTAACTACCAGGCTCAGGGCGTGGTGCTGGGCTGTCTGCCTGTGGATTCCATTTCTGCTGTTTAGTTTTTACTTCTTCTTTCTTTGGAGGCAGAATGGGCATAAGACAATATGAGTGGTGGTCTCCTCCCTTATTCTTATTTGCATTAACTTCAAGGTAATGATGACAAGAAATAAAAGGAGAGAAAAGAGGGTAGATTAATAGGGAGGTTTGAAGTATTAGCCTCAAAATTAATGACTGTGATAATGTTTTCTGTGAAAACTTCCCTTTTGTTTCTCGCTTTGCTTCCTCATTCTCTCTTATAACCAGACACCTCAGTTTTAAAAATCACCCACTTTCTTTTTCTTCCTTTTCTCCCCTCTCACCTCTCCATTCTTTCCCTCTGTAGACCCTACCCTTCAGCAATGCATGCTTATCTAATTATGCTCCAGTTTAAGAATCCACAACAGCTAAACAAACGGGCACTTCAGCCCGCCTTGCAGAATCCTCCCACTTGGCGGGAGTCTCAAACAATTATCCTCACCATCTGGCCAAAGTCAAGATAAAGCCAACCAGGCCTCTGGACAGGCAACTATCCAAGACAGCCATGTGAACAAGAAACAGACCCTGCACCCTGTGCCACTTCCGCATACCTCGCATATTAAATGTCAATTTAAAAACCCTATGGTAGGCTGGGAGTTGGGGCTCTCGCCTGTAATCCCAGCATTTTGGGAGGCTGAGGCGGATGAATCACTTGAGGTCAGGAGTTCAAGACCAGCCTGGCCAACATGGTGAAACCCTGTCTCTACTAAAAATACAAAAATTAGCTGGGTGTGGTAGCAGATGCCTGTAATCCCAGCTACTCAGGAGGCTGAGGCAGGAGAATCACTTGAACCCAGGAGGCAGACGTTGCAGTGAGCCAAGATTGCGCCACTGGCCTCCAGCCTGGGCAACAGAGTGAGACTGTCACAAACAAACAAACAAACACTAAGGGAGGAGACCACTATTACTCCTGCTGCCCTCCTCCCCTCACCTTGCCTAGTTCAAAGACAGGAGAAAAGAGAGAGAGAAACAAAAGATAAATAGCCAGACAACCTTGGCACCACCACCCGGCCCTAGGAGTTAAACAAAGTAATAATAATATCATCAATCCCTGGCCTAAACTACTTGTGTTATCTGTAAATTCCAGACACTGTATGAAAAAAGCATTGTAAAACTTTCTGTTCTGTTAGCTGATGCATGTAGCCCCCAGTCACGTTTCCCATGCTTGCTCGATTTATCATGACCCTTTCACGTGGACTCCTTAAAGTTGTAAGCCTTTAAAAAGGCCAAGTATTTCTTTTTCGGGGAGCTCGGCTCTTAAGACGCGAGTCTGCCGACGCTCCCAGCCAAATAAAAAACCTCTTCCTTCTTTAATCCGGTGTCTGAGGAGTTTTGTCTGCAGCTCGTCCTGCTACAACACCCTATGGTAAATTTTAAACTTTAAGGTGGTACTGTAGAACACTAGTGTTCCATCTTCTCAATTTGCTGGATTTCAGATTAAAAGCTGCTTTTCCTCCCACCAAACCTCCCCTCTAATATTTGGCTTTGGAGCGGTGAGCAGCAGAATCTGGGTCAGGTTATGCTTTTTTCCCTCCAGTCCCATTAACTCTGGAATCCTAGGTGCCCTCTGCACACTTGGACTCCACAAAACCACTTTCTCCAACAAGAAAACAAGGTAAACTGCAGACTATGTAATAGGAGATTTTAAATTCATTTCAGAATTTGCTATGGAAGATAATGGTTTCTCATCTGGAACCCATCATGTGTGTCTGGATTTACCCTGCTTCTCCCTGCATTGCTCACATTTCTGATTCTTTCATGGAACAGAGTACATTATCCTCTAAAAGTTTTTACAAAACTGATGGAATTTTCTATTTCTCGCCCCCCACCCCCACCTACTGCTTTTCAAAGTAAAATGGCATTTATCTGCAAGGCGGGATGAAGTTAATGTCTGTTAAACCCCCCTTTATTTCCAGAAGCTTCCAAAATCACCCCAACCTCCCAATGTTACTTAACTCTCTAATAAAACAAAAGGTGAACTCCCTGAAATAATTCTCCTGCAGAATTCTATTATAGGGTTAGAGGAAAAAGCACTGCCACTGTGTAAAATTGTGTAGATTTGGGGTAAAAGGCCAAGGTACTTTCCAGTTTCAATTTTCTTGACCGTCCTGCTGGGCACGGTGGTTTACACCTATCATCCTAGCACTTGGGTGAGGCTGAGGAGAGAGGATCACATGAGGCCGAGAGTTCAAGACCAGCCTGGGCTTGTCTCCAACCCCTCACCCCAACCCCGCACCCCACCCCAAATGCTCAACTACAGTTGAACTGAATTAAATTGCGTTTCCTTCCTTCCTTCTTTCCTTCCTTCTTTCCTTCCTTCCTTCCTTCTTTCCTTCCTTCCTTCCTTCCCTCTCTTTCCCTCCCTTTCTTCCCTCCTTCCTTCCTTCTCTCTCTCTTTCTTTCTCTCTCTCTCTCTCTCTCTCTCTTTCTCTCTTTCTTTCTTGAGACAGTCTTGCTCTGTCACCCAGGCTAAAGTGCAATGGCACAGTCTTGGCTCACTGCAACCACTGCCTTGCAGGTTCAAGGGATTCTCCTGCCTCAGACTCCCGAATAGCTGGGACTACAGGCGCGCACCACCACACCTGGCTAATTTTTGTATTTTTTGGTAGAGATGGGGTTTCATCATGTTGACCAGGCTGGTCTCGAACTCCTAACCTTGAGTGATTCGCCCACTCAGCCTCCCAAAGTGGTGATCCTGGGTTTTAAGCAGAATAGGGGACATACCACTACTCTCTCATCGAATGTATTCTAAATAAGCTTTCTTTTCCTAAATTTTTTAATATTCCAATATTGGAAACTTTTGTTTACAGAAGCCATGTATTCTATATTCTACATATAGAATACATGGTTCATTAAGGCCAAGATTATTTCCCATTTTGTGTATATCATTACTTGATACCACTCATTAAAATAATCTTCAGTGCAGAGATTATCTCTTTTCCCCTGCTAAAGACTCAATAATCTTTCATTCAGACAAATAAGATATAACATAAGACCTACCTGGTTACATAAAAACATAGTAACTACACTAGTACTCCTGTCTGTTAAAGGACTATCAGATGAGTCACTGAAGTTATGTGTACATAACAATGAACAATCATCCTAATAATTACTAGTGAATGCCTTTTCTTTCTAGATAGAAGCTGAAGATATAAAATCTAAATCTAAATTCGAATGTAACTTTTGTCTCAACTGACAGAATACTGTACATTGAACAAATAAGGGATTTTATTGAATCACTAAATTTTTACCAGCTTTATTGAGATATAATTTACACACCATTCAATTCAATCACTTTTACAATATTCAGAGTTGTACAAACATTATCACCATCAGAGTTAGAACATTTTTATCACCTCAAAGTAAAAAAAAAAAAAAAACTCCTTAGCAGTCACTCCCTATCTCTCAACCTCCCCCAACCTGCAGGCAACCATTTTCTATCGTTTTTTTTCTTTCTTTCCTTCTTTCTTTCTTTCTTTCTTTCTTTCTTTCTTTCTTTCTTTCTTTCTTTCTTTCTTTCTTTCTTTCTTTCTTTCTTTCTTTCTTTCTTTCTTTCTCTTTCTCTCTCTTTCCTTTCTTTCTTTTTTCTTTCTTTCCTTCTTTCTTCTTTCTCTCTCTCTTTCTTCCTTCCTTTCTTTTTTTTAATACAGGGTCTCACTCTGTCACTCAGGCTGGAATGCAGTGGCACAATCATAGCTCACTGCAGCCTTGACCACCCTGGACTCAGACGATTCCAATATTAGAATATAAAATAATTTAGGATAAGAAAACTTATTTAGAATACGTTCAATGAGTGGGTAGTGGTATGTCCCCTATTCTGCTTAAAACCCAGGATCACCACTTTGGGAGGCTGAGGTGGGCAAATCACTCGAGGTCAGGAGTTTGAGACCAGCCTGGTCAACATGGTGAAACCCCGTCTCTACCAAAAAATACAAAAATTAGCCAGGTGTGATGGTGTGTGCCTGCAGTACCAGCTACTCGGGGGGTGGAGGTGGGAGAATCACTTAAACCCAGGAGGTGGAAGTTGTTGTGAGCCAAGATCACACCACTGCACTCCAGCCTGGGCAACAGAGACCTTTTCTCTAAATCAATCCATCCATCCATCCATCCCAGGAGTGCAGTGGCACGATCTCAGCTCTCTGCAACCTCTGCCTCCCCGGTTCAAATGATTCTCCCGCCTCAGTCTTCCAAGTACCTGGAAGGCCCGTGCCACCATGCCCGGATAATTGTATTTTTAGTAGAGACGGGTTTTCACAATGTTGGCCAGGCATGTCTTGAGCTCCTGATAGCAAGAGATTTGCCTGCCTCGGCCTCCAAAGGGCTGGGATTACAGGCGTGAGCCACTGTGCACGGCCAGTCTTGTCCATTTCTCCCTGAAGACCATCTTCCACACTGTCACTATAGTGACTTGCATAAAACTCAAAGCTAATATTACTCCTTCTCCTTCTTCTTTCTTCCTGTCACCAGATTGGAGTGCAGTGGGGTGATCTCGGCTCACTGCAACCTCCACCTCCCAGGTTCAAGCAATTCTCCTGCCTCAGACTTCTGAGTAGCTGGGACTACAGGCGTGGGCCACCACACCCGGCTTATTTTTTGTATTCTTAGTAGAGATGAGGTTTCACCATGTTAGGTGAGTGTAGGTTTATTTATTATTTTTGAGACAGTCTTGCTCTGTTGCACAGGCTGGAGTGCAATAGCACAATCAACTGCAGCCTTGACCTCTTGGGTTCAAGCAATCCTCCCATCTCAGCCTCCTGAGTAGCTGGGACTACAGACACACACCACCATGCCCAGCTAATTTTTTTATTTTTACTTTATAGAGATGGGGTCTCAAGATGTTGCCTAGCTTGGTCTCAAGTGATCCTCCTGGGCTCAAGTGATACTCTCATCTCAGCCTCCCAAAATGCTGGGATTGCAGGTATGAGCCACCATGCCTGGCCTGAGTATAGGTTTGGAAATGTAAGCATGACTTCAGAGTTCCAAAAAGTACTGAAGAAGTAACATCTCACTCACTGTTCCTGGGAAGATGGAAAAGTGATGATCCCTTAAATTCTACAATTGAAAACATTTGTGACCCTGAGGGCAGGTATGAGAGGCACTAAGAAAATTCTTTGTTGGTGAGACAGAGAACATTTTCACTCCAGGAAAAAGAGATCATAGAGAAGTCATGAAAACTGTACTGAACAAAATACTTATGGGAAAGAGGGGTTATAAATGTGATGAATGTAAAAAGTTCTTCACTAAGAAATCAAATCTTATTCAACAGCAAAGGATCCACACTGGAGAAAGACCCTGTAAATACAAAGTTGGTGGCAAGCCTTCAGTGGGAACACCAGCCTCTATCTCCAGAAGATCCACACTGGGGAGAACCCTTGTAAGTGTGATGAGCATAGAAGGGACTTCACTGTGAAAGCCTGCATTATAAAAGCTGTACTTTTCACAGACCCTACGAATGTGATCAGTGTGGCAAGACTTTCATTTGAAGCTCAGATCTTAGTGAACATCAGAGGCTTCATACTGGAGGGAAAATCCACAAGCATAATGAGTGGAATAAGACCTTCAGAATTCTGACCATCTCAAACATCAGAGAATACATACTGGAGAAAAACCCTACAAATATCTTATTCGTAGGAAAGCTTTTAATCAGAGCCCACTCTTTCTTAAGCATCATAGAGTACACACGGAGAGAAACCTTATCACGTTAAGGAATGTGGAGAAAGCTTTAGTCACAATGCAGGTCTGACATCATATGAGAGACTGCACACAAGAGAGAAACCTTATAAAAGTAAAGTATTTGGGCTGGGTGCGGTGGCTCATGCTTGTAATCCCAGCACTTCGGGAGGCCAAGGCGGGCAGATCACGAGGTCAGGAGATCGAGACTATCCTGGCTAACACGGTGAAACCCTGTCTCTGCTAAAAAAAAAAGTACAAAAAATTAGCTGGGCGAAGTGGCGGGCGCCTGTAGTCCCAGCTACTCTGGAGGCTGAGACAGGAGAACGGCGTAAACCCAGGAGGCGGAGCTTGCAGTGAGGCGAGAGAGATCGGGCCACTGCACTCAAGCCTGGGCGACAGAGTGAGACTCTGTCTCAAAAAAAAAAAAAAAAAAAAGTTAAGTATTTGGGAAAGCCTGCATTGAGAGCTCGCACTTCATTAACTATCCCAAAATTCATACAGGGAAAAGACTTCATCATTGCCCTGAACATGGAAAATGCTTTACTCAAAATGAAGGTCTTATTTCCCATTAGAACCTTTTTAGACATTAAAAAGAAAACCCATATCAGAGAAAAAAGATTTATAGCTCTGATGAATGTGTGTAAAACTTTGGGTTTCTCTAGTAATTGACCTTTAGAGAGTAGATATGGAAGGGAAATATCTTGAATATAACAATTTTGAAATGTTTGAATGGCAGCTTTTTGCCTCACTTAATATTAGCAAATTTGTCAAGAGCATGCCCAGGAAATGAGTTGGCTAGAACTTGTTTTAGCAGAAATAAATGTTTTCAGTCATTATCCTCCTTAAGGAAAGGGTCAGTCTCACCCAGTGACCAGTTCTAAATTCCTGACTCTTAGGTGGGAAACGAAGAGTATTTTGTCTAAGCCTGCAGATATTTGTAAACTTTGATATTCAGAGGGTAGGCAAAATGGTCACTTACTTCTGAGACTTCCTTTGTAAACAGAGCTTTGTAATATTTGTGATTCCCTGCTCTCTCTTTCAGGAAAAGATGCTCACTATATCCAGAAAGGCTTATAAAATACTGGGTATTACTTGAAAGGTATTAAGAAATCAATTGTTGGCTGGGTGCAGTGGTTCACTTGTAATCCCAGCATTTTGGGAGGCTGAGGCAGGAGGATCACTTGAGTCCAAGAGTTCAAGACCAGTCTGGGCAACAACCCTTGTCTCTACGAAAAATAAATTAGCTAGGCGTGGTGGCGCAGGCCTGTAATCCTTGCTACTTGGGAGGCTGAGGTGGGAGAATCACTTGAGCCCAGGAGGAACAGGTTGCAGTTAGCTATGTTCATGCCACTGCACTCTAGCCTGGGCAACAGAGTGAGACCCCTCCTCAAAAAACTAAAACTAAAAATAAAATAAAAACGAAAAAAGAAATAAATTGGTTTCTTGTCTTTGTTCAAAACCTGGACCACTATGTGTAGTCCTATTCCCAGACTGTCACAAAGATCTAGTGATGCTGGTACAAATTGAGAGAAAGGGAACCGGACAGTTCTTCTTCATATTTGCATGCATGTAGCTGGCATAATGATTGGCATTTGCATTCCAAAAATTCTTATTGAAATGAATTAAATTAAAATAAATAGAATTAGAAATCCTGGACTTACATAGTGTACTTGCTGAAATTCAGTTTTAAGAAGTGGCATAGGCCGGGCGCGGTGGCTCAAGCCTGTAATCCCAGCACTTTGGGAGGCCGAGACGGGCGGATCACGAGGTCCGGAGATCGAGACCATTCTGGCTAGCACGGTGCAACCCCGTCTCTACTAAAAAAAAAAAGTACAAAAAACTAGCCGGGCGACGTGGCGGGCGTCTGTAGTCCCAGCTACTTGGGAGGCTGAGGCAGAATGGCGTAAACCTGGGAGGCGGAGCTTGCAGTGAGCTGAGATGCGGCCACTGCACTCCAGCCTGGGCGACAGAGCGAGACTCCGTCTCAAAAAAAAAAAAAAAAAAAAAAGAAGTGGCATAAAGTGAAAATAAAAATATTTTAAACTTACGTAGAAACATTGATGAGATGGTTAAAATGGAAATCTCTGAACTTTTGAAGATGTATGTGTAATTCGTGAGTTGATATGTAGGAGGGCATTGCTTCTTCCCACTTCTTTAGAATCATACAGTAATCGACTGGGGTGGGGGGGAACATAGGCCTGACCAAGTGGGACTATTGTTAAGTTATGCTCTTAAATAAAGAAAAAAAAGTAACATCAGTTCTTTTAGTACTTTGTTCTAACAATGTAATTATTGTGTTCTGTCTAAAACTATGATACAGTGTTAAACTTCTCAAGGTTTCCTTTGTCTACGAGATACAGTCGAGTGTTGTTCCCTGTTTATTTGTGACATGGCCTATCTTCACTTACTGTGAAAACAAACTAACATATGCTGCTTCTTTTAAAAGGAAACTCTGAGATAAAAAATACGTTCTCTTCAAAAAAGGAATCAGCTTTTCATTAAAGGAAAACTGTGGAGTAAAACGCTTGAGCCTTTTTTTTTTTTTTTTCCTGAGATGGAGTCTCATTCTGTCGCCCAGGCTGGAGTGCAATGGCAACATCTCAGCTCACTGCAACCTCCCCCTCCCTGCCTCAGTCTCCCAAGTAGCTGGGACTACAGGCGCCCGCCACTACGCCTGGCTAATTTTTGTATTTTTAGTGGAGACGAGGGTTTCACCGTGTTAGCCAGGATGGTCATGATCTCCTGACCTCGTGATCCATCCACCTCGGCCTCCCAGGGTGCTGGGATTACAGGCGTGAGCCACCATGCCTGGCCCAACTTGAGCCCCAAAATACTTTATTTGGGCACTGAATAAAATGTATCTGTGCTAATTCTTTGTCTGTACAAATATGCAGTAGTCTTTAGCCAAGGCATTGCTACCTACTAGTATATATTTGGGGACATTTACGGTTCTCACGATGACTGGGGTATGGCACTTTCATTTTATGGGAGGGGTTCAGACATTATAAACATTATAGTATATATTGTAGTATATAGTATAAATATAAGAGCTACAACCATTAGAAGAAAACTCTTAGAAGAAACAGAGATAAATCTTCGTGCAGCCGGGAACGGTGGCTCACACCTGTGATCCCAACACTTTGGGAGGCCGAGGCAGGCAGATCACAAGATCAGGAGATTGAGACCATCCTGGCTAACACGGTGAAACCCCGTCTCTACTTAAAAAACAAAAAATTAGCCGGGCGTGATGACGCGTGCCTGTAGTCCCAGCGACTCAGGAGGCTGAGGCAGGAGAAATGCTTGAACCTGGGAGGTGGAGGTTGCAGTGAGCTGAGACTGTGTCACTGCACTCCAGCCTGGGCAACAGAGCAAGATTCCCACTCAAAAAAAAAGAAACAAACAAAAAAACTTCATATCTTTGGATTTGACAATGGGTTATTTTATATGACACCAAAAGCCCAGGCAACCAAACAAAGAAATAGGCCAGGCACGGTGGCTCACACTCATCATCTCAGCACTTTAGGCAGTGTGGTAGCACACACCGGTAGCCCCAGGATGAGGCAGGAGAATTGCTTGAACCTGGAGGCAGAGGTTGCAGTGAGCCTAGATCGTGCCACTGCATTCCAGCCTGGGCAACAGAGTGAGCTCCATCTCAAAGACAAACAAATAGATGATAAATGGTATGTCATCAACATTAAAAACTTTTGTGCTATCTAAATAAGGACATTATTTAGACAGTGAAAAAAGAGCATATAGAATTGGTGAAAATATTTACAAATCACATATTTGATAAGGGTCTAACATCCAGATACACCCCCCCCCAAAAAAAAGAAAAAACAAAACAAAACAAAAACCACAAACCAAACCTTAATACAACTCAAAAACAAAGACAACCCAATTAAAAATATGCACAAAGAAATCAAATAGACACCTCTCCAAAGAAAATATATAAATAGCCAATAAGCACATGGAAAGTACTCAGTGTCTTTATTCACTAGGGAAATGCAAATCCAAACCAAAATGGGGTACCATTTCAAACTTTCTTGGATGGCTAGAATCGGGAAAATGGCAAATGAAAAGTGTTGGTGAAGATGTGGATAAACTGGAACTTTCATGCATTGTTGGTGAGAATGTAAAACGATAAAGCCACCGTGGAAACCAGTTTGGTGGTTCCTAACAAGCTAAATATGGATTTAGCCTATGCCTCAGCAATTCTAGTCCTAGGTGTAGAGACTCAAACAGATACTTGTAATCCAGTTTCATTGCAGCATTATTCAGAATAGCTAAAAGGGGAATCCAGCCATCGACAGATGAGCAGAGAAGCAAAATAAATAAAAATAAACAAAAATGCGTAAGCAGAATAGGCATCAGAATATAAAAAATAAAAAATAAAAATAAAGCCGGGCGCAGTGGCTCACACCTATAATCCTAGCACTTTGGGAGGCTGAGGCGGGCGGATCACGAGGTCAAGAGATCGAGACCATCCTGGCCAAAATGGTGAAACCCCGCCTCTACTAAAAATACAAAAATTAGCTGGGTGTGTTGGCAAGTGCCTGCAGTCCCAGCTACTCAGGAGGCTGAGGCAGGAGGGTCACTTGAACTCAGGAGGCAGAGGTTGCAGCGAGCCCAGATCGTATCCCTGCACTCCAGCCTGAGGACAGAGTGAGACTCTGTCAAAATATATATATATATATATATATATATATATATGAGAGATATGCTGGTACATGCTGTGAGATGGATGAATCTTGAAAACATTTTGTTTAGTGATGAAATGGGCCAGATACAAAAAGACAAGTACTGTATAACTCCACTTATATGAAATATCTAGAATAGGCGATTTCAAAAAGACAGAAAAAGTGAGGGGCTGTGGCTCATGCCTGTAATCCAAGCACTTTGGGAGGTCAAGGCGGGAGGATTGCTTGAGACCAGGAGTTCAAAACCAGCTTGGGTAACATGGTGAGACCACGCTGCCCCCTACATCTCTACAAAAAATTAAAAATTAGCCATGTGTTGTGACACATGACTAGTCTTAGTTACACGGGAGGCTGAGGCAGGAGGATCCTTTGAGCCCAGGGGTTTGAGACTGCGATGAGAATGAGACCCTGTTTCTTTAAAATACCAAAACAAGCGCCGGGCGCAGTGGCTCACGCCTGTAATCCCAGCACTTTAGGGGGCCGAGGCGGGTGGATCACGAGGTCAGGAGATGGGGACCTTCCTGGCTAACACAGTGAAACCCCGTCTCTACTAAAAATACAAAAAATTAGCTGGGCGTGGTGGCACGCGCCTGTACTCCCAGCTACTCGGAGTACAGGAGAATCGCTTGAACCCAGGAGGCGGAGGCGGAGGTTGCAATGAGCCGAGATAGCCGAGATCGCGCCACTGCACTCCAGCCTGGCCACAGAGCAAGACTCTGTCTCAAAAAAAAAAAAAAACCAAAAAAAGTTAAAGTGACATTTTATGTTATATATATTTTACCACACTGCATCATGCCATTAAACAACAAAAAGTTGTTTTAAACATTAAGACTTGTGCTCCAGAAATAACATATTTTGGTTAAGTTTCCAGCTTTACTCTTTATTAGTTGTGTTGGGCAATGTATTATACCCTTCTAGGTGTCAGTTTCTACATCTGTAAAATAAGACTATTAATGCATTTCTCATAGTTGGAATAGTGCAGCCACAGTGTATGCATTCGGTAAATGTTAACTGGCGTTGGTGTTAAATCTGGGAATTGCATTGTTTCTTTTTAAAGAATTCTTTTTCAGTTACCACGTATTCTCACAGAAACAAATGTTCTTGAAAATCAATTTTAGCTTCCTTTTCCTCAAGAAGCGACTGGAGCTCAGTTAAAAATGATGAAAACTTGCTTGATCCTGCGCTTACTGTGCTTTCTTTGTAGTAATGTTCAGGTCAATTTATGGCACTGGCCCGCTTGCAAAAATTGAACCTATCATGACTACCCTAATACAGGTTGCACTAGAGGACGGCTCAGTTTGGATTAAAGCTTTTGGTGGTTTCTGCCTTTAGGCTTAAGTGATGACGATTTGCCTGGTGATGACAGTTACCTTTTTTGGTAGCTAGTGAAAATCTGGAGAACACTAATTTTAAATCATGTTCAGAGTCTCAGAATTTCTATGAGAGAGCTTGTTCCCAGATATTTAACTCACTTTATCTCTTTTTGTTGATTTTCTCTGTAGTGATTTACACTCCTTCCCCAGCCCGCCACCCACCCCCAGCTCCAAACACAAACACACAAGCGTTCAGCAACCTGAATTTGGCAAATACTTAGTGATTTCAGATTCTCAGCGAATTAACAAATGCTATTCCTTCTGCCTGAAAAATACTCATTTTCCAGCTAAATAGCATTTCTTCAGTACCTCCAGGAGGATGGATGCTTCCTAAAGCAGCCCCCATCCCTTATTTTTTATTTTATCCTCCTACTTACTTCTTTCACAGGAGTGGAAACCAGTTTTTTGCTTTTGTTTTTGTTTTTGTTTTCTTCCCAGCGTTTGCTTGATTTCAACTGTTAGGTCCAGTAGAAAGTAAGCTCTTTGAGGCCAAGTGCTATTTCTGCTTTGTTCTTTTATTAAAGCACTTGTTGCAGGGCAGGCACGCCGTATATACTCTTTAAATAAGACTTCTACCTTTAGTTGTTAATTGGCAGCCGGACCGGAGCAAGAAGAGGGAAAACGCTCTGAATCAATAAACATCTTTCAGACCAGCGAACGAAAAACGACGACCACGAAGGGACTCGAACCCTCAATCTTCTGATCCGGAATCAGACGCCTTATCCATTAGGCCACGCGGCCAACCGCCGAAGACAGTTACTTACATAAGACACAAAGAGAATGTAACATGGTGGGGAAGGGGGCTTTTCAAGCGCTGACTTCAAAGATCCAGCTTAATAAAAAGATCCTCGTTTGAAATTAAAATTCACTAACAGCTAAAAACTATTTACAACACCCTCTAAAACTTGCAAAAACGAAT
The DNA here is from genome assembly GCF_024542745.1 of Macaca thibetana thibetana. NCBI lineage: Eukaryota > Metazoa > Chordata > Mammalia > Primates > Cercopithecidae > Macaca > Macaca thibetana. The sequence continues at coordinate 28,652,782 of NC_065581.1, read as the reverse complement.
ACACAGTTGTCAAAAACTGTGAGAGGACGAGCAGTTAGATGGGTCATCAATGTGAAACCTGTTGAAATCTTTAATGACTTCGAGATGTGGGATAGGGAGATTTTCAGTTCTGAATTGATGCTGCAACCCATAGGGGAAACAATCAAGAGGAGGTTGAGAGAGCGCACAGAAGGCACTTTCGGGAAGTGGGGGGTGTGAAAGGAATGATGGCGACGTTGGAGGCGGGGCAGTGATGGCCAGGAAGCTTCGAAGATGGTTCTGTTGGAAGTGCAGGGTTGGCGTAAGGCCGGAACAAAGTAGGTTATTCAGTTCACATACACTGTTTATTTTAATGGAGCTTGGTGACTTCCATTCTTGACTTGAAGACTTCCCAAGTTTGATTTGGTCTTGACAAGAACGCGTCACCAGCTCGCTGTGGATTAATCCACAGAGCAATAGCGTGTTTGGGGGAACCCCACAGTCACCAGAAGTGTGGATGGGATAGGAAAGATATGAAACGTCCAACCCTGAAGTAGAACTATAACACCAATCTGTCCAATACACAGTATAATTTTGGTTCCTTCAAAATGACATGTTATTCTATCTAACACAATGAAATTAAAGCAAAATTTCTCCCTTCCTGAACCCTACACTCGTTTCAACAAAGAGGATCTTTCCCATCAACTTCTCCTATTTTTCCTAGTGTTTTCTTCTATAATATTTTCTTTGGGGTGAAAACAAAGCTCAAATTATCGCCGAATATTCAGTCAAAATTTTTAGAGTGCCTACTTTGGGCTTTGCTCAGGAACCCGGAGACACTGAGGAGGAAGACGCCACAGAGTGGCATGGAAAATAAACTAGCATGAGTACAAGATTTGGAATAATATCGTGTGCTTCTTGTTATTTCAATATAGGATTACATAAACTGTTGCAGAGCACAAAAGCAACAAAAATGTCCCACTGCATTTTCGAAAGGTAGCTTAATCTCTACTGTAAAAACTGCAAAGATTGCCTAACGATACGGCAATTATTATTATTATTTTGTTGTTGTTGTTTTGTTTTTGAGACAGAGTCTCGCTCTGTCACCCAAGCTGGAGTGCAGTGGTGCGATCTCGGCTCACTGCAACCTCCGCCTCTCGGAAGCGATTCTCCTGCCTCAACCTCACGAGCGGCTGAGACTACAGGCGTGCGCCACCACACCCGGCTAATTTTTGTATTTTTAGTAAAGACGGGATTTCACTATGTTGGGCCAGGCTGGTATGGAACTCCTGACCTCAAGTGATCCGCCCGCCTCGGCCTCCCAAAGTGCTGGGATTACCGGTGTGAGCCACTGCGTCCGGCCTATTATTATTATTATTATTATTATTTTATTTTATTATTATTTTTTTTTTGAAACAGGGTCTCACTCCGTCACCCAGGCTGGAGTGCAGTGACATTATAACGGCTCACTGCAGCCTCCACCTCCCGGGCTCAAGGGATCCTCCCATCTCAGCCGCCTGAGTAGCTGGGACTACAGGCGCGCGCCACCACGCCCAGCTAATTTTTTTGTATTTGTAGAGCCGGGGTCTCGCCATATTGCCCAAGCTGGTCTAGAACTCCTGGACTCAAGAGACCCACTCGTCTCTGCCTTCCAAAGTGCTAGGATTACAAGGGCCAGCCACCGCGCCCTGTCTATGCAGCAACCATTAACAAAACATAATATCGCCATGATGAACAAATAATGCCATGAAATGTAAAAACTGAAGAGGATTCTCCTTTCTAAAATAATTTTTAATAACATGGGAAGATGTTCTGAAAACAATGTTGAGAATAAAGCAAACAACAAAAACATATACAGTATGATCCCAATTCTGTAAGTCTGTATTTATATGTCAGAGTCTCCACTCAGATTGTCTTGAAGTTCTCAATCCCTTTAAATAACTGGAAACGAAACTGTACAATACACATTCTAAGTGTGTGATGCAATAAACATACATAGAACTCCAATAAGTGCAACTCCCCCTCCCCATTTTCAAAGTTTGGTGAACATTTTCAATTAAAGCCAAACATTTGAAGTTATATGCAATTATTGAAACTGGATATATTGAAAGTATTGAAACTGAAAAAAAATTAAGCTACTGGAAGGTATTTTCTCATCTTAATCATCAGCATTGGGACACTTACTGCTGAAAGAATATATGTGACTCACCTTTTTAATGAATTGGAATCAGGTCACCTGGGGCTTAGGACATCTTCTGGAACTGCCCAAGAACAGCTATGGCTGATACCATGATTCACGAGAGGCCACAACAGAGCTAAAAGATTTAGATCCTGGATAGTGACAATATTAGGGTTTGAGATCTTTGTGAGCTAAACTACAATTGTCATCTTTCTCATAGGGCTTAAATTCTAAAATAAAAATAAGAACTGAGAGTTCATGGAGATTTTTTTTCCTCTCCTTTTAAATCTTACCTTGCTAACCTGAAAGTGTTAAGCCTCCTAACCTGCATCCCACTCTATTTCTGCTCTCCTTTACCTGGTTATCATTCAGAACTACTCTCTACAGTTTCTTCTGCTCAGAGAAGGGCAATTTCTGACTGGCTCCATTTTCCTTCTTTTATTTCTGCCCCCTTTATTGTCTCAACTTTGGCTCCATCCCCACTTTCTTTTCCATTTGTACTTTGCATCCTGTGTCTTCTGAAAATATATCGAGAAATATGTGCTTAGCTTCCTTTCTTGCATTTTGTTCCCTTTTATTCTCCTTTTCTCATTTTCACTGTCCCTAGATAATAATAGGTCTGTCTTTAAAGGGAGAAAAGGGGAAAATAATGAAATTTCAGAAGATTTGTGTGTGTGTGAGCAAATGTTAGGGCTTTGCATTTTTATATTCACATTTTCCTCTCACGTGGTTTACATCAATTTACAATAATCTACATAAGTTGAAACAGAACATAGACAAAAAAATACATCCTTACCAACTTATTTTTTTGTTTGTTTTTTTCAGATGGAGTCTCGCTCTGTCGCCCAGGCTGGAGTGCAATGGCTGATCCACAGATCATGTTTATCAGACATTTCCATGAAGTTGCCCTTAAGTATTTTAAATTCTTGTCCAAAACCAAACAGCTTCATCCCCTTCTGGATACCATCCTACTTCCACAAATAAAAACAAACAAACAAGCATAATTCCTGCTTCTCCTCTATCTAATAGTTTGGTCAAAGGCAACATCCACATCTCTTACACTACCTGTGTGTGTGTGTGTTTCCTGAGGACATGTTCCATCTTTGTTGCTTTTAAAATCCATAAAGTCTCTGAATCCTGCAGTATCCACCTTCTTTTTCCAGTTCAAATAGGTTCCTTCTTTGTTTTTTATCACTAAAGTATCTGCTAGTTTAGACCTTAAGCATTGTTCCTACCACCGATTGCAGGAGACACACATTATGCCCTCCTTAGAGTAGGACAGAGAACAAGGTCAATGATTAACAAAATGTTGAATCATTAGCTCTCCAATTGTATGACAACTCTAGCTCTTTCATGGTTCTGCCCTTGAGACTTATTTTTTTTTAAAGATGGAATATCGCTCTTTGGAGTCTAGCTCTTGTCGCTAAGGCTGGAGTGCAATGGTGCAATCTCGGCTCACTGCAACCTCCACCTCCCAGGTTCAAGCGACTCTCCTGCCTTGGCCTCCCTAGTAGCTGGGATTACAGGTGCCTGCCACACCACACCAGGCTAATTTTTGTATTTTTAGTAGAGACAGGGTTTCACCATGTTGGCTAGGCTGGTCTCCAACTCCTGACCTCAGGAGATCCACCCGCCTCAGTCTCCCAAAGTGCTGGGATTACAGGTGTGAGCCACCGCACCCGGCCAAGACTCCTTTTTATGCAATAGCAGTGTGACAGTAGCAGAAGAGCCAGCTGCATATGCTATAAAGAGCGTGCCCAGGAAAAAGCTGGATTTTGATAGCTTTCTACCTGGAGGAGAAAGATGTAATTTGGGTGCACAGGGATCAGAACTTGAACTTCAGATCTTGGTAGAGGCCACTTAGATTCCTAAACTCAGAAACTTTGTTGTTGTTGTTGTTTTGAGAATCTTGTAAAGTGTACACATTTGACTGTGGTCTGTCTTATTATTTTGTTGTTTTAGATTCTCAACTAGATGTGCTAAAAAATAAGCAGGCAAAAAAAGCAAGCAATCAAACATGCTAAATTGGTGTTTCCTTCTGCAACCGGAGCTGCCCAGCCCTAGGCAGGCTTGCCTCTTGTGAGAGCATTTACCACTGCTCCCTGACAACCAGATGGGTTGGCTTCCCTGTGACAGTTTCAAAGAGCAGGTGTATGTGACTAACGAACTTCAAACATACAATTTAGGAGATGCACCTGAGAAAATGCTGAGCCCATCCAGAGACTCAGTGAGTCACAAAAGTCTCAGGCAAGACAAGCCGGGTCTCTTGTAAGAGGTTCTGGAATTTGGTCCACGGATCACCATCAGTATAATCTGGAAACCTGTTAGAACTGCAAATTCTTGGGCCCTACCCCAGGCCCACTAAATCAGAAATTCCAATGGATGTTCCCAATATATGTTTCAACAAGCCATCCAGATGATTCTGATGCACCTACGCTTTGTGAACAACTGAACTCGAAGGATTGACACCTTCTGTTGCCTCACTTTAGAATAAGGGGCATTCATTCTTCTGTAGTACCTGGAGGAAGCACAGATGCACTGGGGGCCTGGGACACATTCAGATCTGAGCATCCAAATCCTGAGCATCCTTGAGTCTCCACTCCCCAGCACACTGCCTCTCACCTCTTCTTCTGTCTGCTGCTCATGGGTTTCCTCTTTTCTTTTCTGTAGTGTGATGAGTCCCCCACCAGATTATGTAAGGATGTATGTCCACTGCCTGAATCCTGAGAGCCAGGTGGTGAGCCAAGGCCATGGTGCGCAGCCAAGGAGTAGGTGTCCCTGAGAACCCAAACATCCAGGAGAGTATCTAGGAACCTACTAAGAAAAACAGTCTCATCACTCAAACACAGTAGACAAATAGCCTGAAAATAAGTTTGAAAGCAGTTTAGAGGCTGGGTGTGGTGTCACGCGCCTGTAATCCCAGCACTCTGGGAGGCCGAGGTGGGTGGATTGCTTGAGGCCAGGAGTTTGAGACCAGCCTGGCCAACATAGTGGAACCCAGTCTCTACTAAAAATACAAATATTACCGGGGGGGGGGTGGTGGGTGCCTGTAATCCCAGCTACTCAGGAGGCTGAGGCAGGAGAATCACTTGAACCAAGGAAGCGGAGGCTGCAGTGAGCCGAGATGACAGCACTATACTGGGAGCCTGGGAGACAGAGTGAGACTTGGTTTAAAAAAAAAAAAAAAAGTCGTTTAGAGACAGGAGGCTGCATGGATCTCTAGAGCTGTCCTGCTACATCCAGGAGTGCCCTGTGTGTAAGTCCTAATAAACTCATCTACTTGTCAAGCTGTACTCGTCTGAGTCATTCTTTGGTCTCTCGGCTCCTTCCCAATTTAGGGGGACGTTATAGTCCCAAGTTTTCTCATAACAATTGGCCTCACAAACAGGAGCTGAGAGACCAAAGGATGAGTCAGGAAACAGCATCTGCAGGGGGAATCCTGGGGTGGTCAGCAACATGCAGGTGGGGTGGAATTGCTCCACCGCTCAACCTTTGTGGACTGCTGCACAAGTATAGGGATACTCAGAAAATGTGGCAGGGACTAAGTGCATATTGCAAGAGGCTAAGATATTAAAGTAGGATAAGGATAGCAAATGTGCTATTGTTGCAATAAGGCTGGACCCTGGGAAAGCATTAGAGCAGGAACGGGAGAAAGGGTAGAAACGCCTGCAGAAATTCAAAGGAATGCCAGCTCTTTTAGGACTCCAGCTGGTTACCTATTATGTGTGGTCCTTTCTTGTGCACCTTTTTAAACTGATGGGAAAATTACAACAAAAAAATTCAGATCTCAAATGGTTAAGCTGCAACTATAGAGTTAAGAAGAGTCTCCTAAAACTCTCTATTTCTCTATTTTTTGTTTCTGCCTATTTTGAATATGCTATTTATTTATTTAGAGACAGATTCTTGCTCTTTCACCCAGGCTGGAGTGCAGTGATCTCAGCTCACTGCAGCCTCTGCCTCCTGAGTTCAAGCTATTCTCCTGCCTCAACCTCCCAAGTAGCTGGGATTACAGGCACTCGCCACCATGCCCAGCTAAGTTTTGTATTTTTAGTAGAGATGGGGGTTTCACCATACTGGCCAGGCTGGTCTCAAACTCCTGACCTTGTGATCCGCCCACCTCGGCCTCCCAAAGTGCCGCGATTACAGGTATGAGACACTGCGCCCTGCCTCAAATGTTGGGAGAAAAGCTGAGTGTTGGGGGAGAAGCTGAGGCAGGGCTTGCATGTCTGCTAGACTTGCTGGCTCCTTGCTTCTAGCACTCCCATTGTCTCAAGCAGCCATATGTTTCTCATTCACATGATACACCATTTCCTTTCAACCCCCACATCCTCACCACCTGTTTCTTTGTTTGAGCACCAATAAATAGAGTGGGCTCCCATAGCTCAGGTCCTTTGGAGCCTCCACACTCCACAGCATCCACCCTTGCGATGGCCTCCAGTCTCACTTTCTCTCTCAAACTGTTTTTTCTCATTCCTTTGGCTCTGCCGGACTTTGTTGCCCCCACGACCTGGTGTTGGGTGTGATCACCCCAACATTAGAATATGCCATTATTAAGCTACTGGTGTTGAAATAAAACTCACTAATTCAAAGCCACTTGGAGATTTTACTTCACAGTATAGCCAGTTCTTACTAAAATGTAAACAATGAAACTCATTTGAAGCAGAGAAAAGGGGATGGGATAAATGAGGATTTGAAAAATCAAACTGCTATAGAAGCTGGTTTACCCAAAATTTTGTTCCACAGTCTTTATTGGATTACCTATCAGTGCAAACAAAGTTTAGTCATGTGAACAGGTCTCAATTTTGTGAAAAATAATTTGGATCCAGCTTTTTTTTTGTTTTTTTTGAGACGGAGTTTTGCTCTTGTTGCCCAATCTGGAGTGCAATTGTAAGATCTCAGCTCACTGCAACCTCCGTCTCCCAAGTTCAAGCGATTCTCCTACCTGAGCCTCTGAGAAGCTGGGATTACAGGAGTGTGTCACCACTCCCAGCTAATTTTTTGTATTTTTAGTAGAAATGGGGTTTCACCACGTTAGCCAGGCTGGTCTCCAACTCCTCACCTCAGGTGATCCTCCCGCCTCAGCCTCCCAAAGTGCTAGGATTACAGGTTTGAGCCACTGTACCCGGCCTGATCCAGCTATCTTTTGTAAAATAATAAATTTATGATGTTGTCTCATGGCTAGGGTTCCAAGTAAAAGCTGTTGGATATTGGTTTGTGTGTATATATACATGCTTAAATGTGTTTATGTGTATGTATGTATATTATGTGTTATGCCTAGCATACTACCAAATGGCTTATACATAAATGAGTACTCATAAATTAAGTCCAAATGCTTTTCAAGTTCATATGAATTTAGTAATATTTAATAAATAATCTGGCTTTAAAATTATTGGTAAAATAAAAATAGAAATGTCTTCAGAATTGTCAGCATACGTTTTTGTCTCAGTTTACCAATTAGTTTTACATTTGCCTCTGCTAGATATTTTAAGGTGTCAGGGTTTGACATAAAGGCCATAAGTCTGTAAACCCAGCCAAAAACAGAATGATCTTTGTGTGATTTTTTGGTAAGTATGACTAATTTAATATTGTTAGCTCAGTGAAAACAGCTAAACTTCCTGAGTTATTGGCAAAAATGCCCATGTGTTTAAAGTTCTTGCCTAGGTGAAACCTGACATTCACAGTTTAACAGAAAAATAATTCAGAATGATGAGTAACTTTGTTTAATGTCTTCGTTCCCATGAGTAATCTAGGTAAACTGCCAAAAAATGAATAAATTGAGTAAATGTAAGAGATAAATGCTTACAGGTGAACTTTTTGTGTAGTTTAAAAGCTTGGCCGGGCGCGGTGGCTCAAGCCTGTAATCCCAGCACTTTGGGAGGCCGAGACGGGCGGATCACGAGGTCAGGAGATCGAGACCATCCTGGCTAACACAGTGAAACCCCGTCTCTACTAAAAATACAAAAACTTAGCCGGGCGAGGTGGCGGGCGCCTGTAGTCCCAGCTACTCGGGAGGCTGAGGCAGGAGAATGGCGTAAACCCGGGAGGCGGAGCTTGCAGTGAGCTGAGATCCGGCCACTGCACTCCAGCCTGGGTGACAGAGCGAGACTCCGTCTCAAAAAAAAAAAAAAAAAAAAAATGGCATTTATAATATAGGGCATTGGTCACACTTCTGAGCCTCTTAGTGGGAAATGAAATCTATGATATGGGGGAAGCATTGGCAGACCTCAGTGAGCTGGATAAAAATAAGGACCAGGTCCAGAGAGTAATCAAAAAGCAAAAAGGGAACAAGCCAAATGGGCACCTGTATACTTGCAGGTAATGAACATGAAACAATACTGCCTGCTCTCGGGGTGACTCTCTGAAATCACCCAAACAATCCAGAAACTGCATAAGGTACAAATAGTCAGACTGGCCCAGAGCCCCTATAGCAGCCCTGTGTGGCCTGTGAAGAAGCCAGGTGATGCCGGGAAGAGGATGGTGGATTACCGCTAGCTGAACGAAGTGGTACGCCCTGTACATGCAGCTGTATCCAATATTGCTCAACTGCTAAAGCAAGCAGAACCGAAGCTGGGAAGTATCCATGCTGTGACTGACTTCATTAATACCTTTTCCAATATTCCTTTAGCTGAAAATTCACAAGACCGGTTTGCCTCCACTTAGGAGGGCCAAGAATGGACTTTCCACGTGCAGCCACAAGGGCACCTGCAAAGCCCACCATCTGTCACAGTATGATTGCACAGGAGCTGTCTATAATCTTTTCGCCTGCCTTGGTCTCGCTGTTTCACTATATTAATGATAACATGCTAACCTCAGAGTCTCCTACAGATTTGGAGACTACCCTACAAACTGTTTTGGACAGCCTGAAGGAGGGATAGGAAGTCAACCCCAAAAAGATACAGGGGCTTGGCATGGTTGTCAAATTCCTGAGAGTTACCTGGTTGGGTAAGATGTGAAACATACCCAAAGCTGTCATTGATAAGACAGCGCAGTAGCCTGCTCTTCAGACAGTAGAGCAGCTCCAGGTTTTCCTAGGTTTACTGGCTACTGGAGGATATTCATTCCTCATCTGTGACAAATACTCCACCCATTATCTACCCTAATAAAGACAGGTAAAAAATGAGATGACATAAATAGAGCAAGAGGCATTTGACAAAACAAAAATATTGGTGAAACAAGCCCAAGCACTAGAGACTCCATTGCTGTATTAGTAATCACCAGAGATGTCACAGGGATGAATTTAGGTTTGGGGCAAAAGAACCAATGGGAATGGTACCTATAGGGTTTTGGTCTCAGTTATGGGAAGGAGCCAACATGGCAGTGGAGCCACCTATCAGGCCAACCACCATATATAAGGGTACCCTGCCAATATCTTCTAGGCCCTGGTACATTGATGGGTCTAGCAAAGATATCCAACACTGGGCATCAAAAGAAAATATAGACTGGGCCGGGCGCAGTGGCTCATGCCTGTAATCCCAGCACTTTGGGAGGCCGAGACGGGCGGATCACTTGAGGTCAGGAGTTTGAGAGCAGTCTGGCCAACGTGGTGAAACCCCATCATTACTAAAAATACAAAAATTAGCCAGGCGTGGTGGTGCACGCCTGTAGTCCCAGCTACTTGGGAGGCTGAGGTGGGAGAATTGCTTCAACCCGGGAGGCAGAGGTTGCAGTGAACTGAGATTGCGCCATTACATTCCAGCCTGGGCGACAGAGCGAGACTCTCTCTTAGAAAAAAAAAAAAAAAAAAAAAGAAGAAGAAAACATAGACTGGAAGTTCCACTTACCACCACAATCCAACAGAGGCAGGGCTTACAGAAAGAATGGCCTGGTAAAGACCCAGATGTGTGCACTGTTTCAGGATGGCTCTTTAAGTTCCTGGACTAAGAATCTCCCTAAAGCCATACAAACTTTAAATGAGTCACCCACTAGCACACATGACATCACTCCTCATAAATGGTTGGCAAGGCCTGTAAGACATGTCCCACAAACTCTCAGGGTTACCTCCAAGACACTGAGCCATGCTCCTGAGGCAGATGGTGAAACAGGTTCCCGAGAACACCTGTGGATCTGCCAGGCAGTGATGGCCACAGGGACCTGAAGCGGAGCTGGAATGTGCCTCCATACTGGATTAGTTTTATAGTACTGGAGGGTGCCGTGATAACTGCCATAGAGGCAGTGGTCCCAGCTGTGCTCCCTGATAGAGTTCCGAGAGACTTACTTTATCAACACATGGCAGCACCCATACCTGCTGGAGTAATTATAGTATGGATAGCATGGGCAAGGCTGGAAACTTATCAATTCGCTATTATGGCTGGTCCTTGGAAAAGAAGCCATGTGTGGTTTCGTAGTCCAGGCCTGAAGCCCGCAGTGGCATCCCTAATAGTGCCAATGGGAGAAAATACAATGATAATAATGTTGCCAGGAGTGAATACGCCCGTGAGGGTTCCTACTAACCACCTGTGTTTATGCCCATAGGTTGTTTCTGCTACTCATGGCAGCTGGTAATGTCTTTCTAGACTGAGCTGCAACTTCCGAAGCAGTCAACAACCAGTCAGATACCTCTCCCTATCAAATAATAGTGATATGCCTTAAAATACTCTGCCTTTCTCCTGACAGAACTGGAGTGACGTGTACAATAGCACTGATAATGCAACCTGGGCTCACTAGGGATTGCCTCCACTTAGAGGCTCAATCACCAACGTGACAAAGACCCAAAATGTGCCTTTTTAGGTGCTACCTGTTGCACCTATTTCCCTGATTTAGAGAATAATGTCACAGATACTTTAAACCATTTGTCACCTCAGATCTATGATATAACCTAATTAGGTTTCTTTTAATGATTTTCAAATTGGTTACACAGTTTCCCTAGTTATGGGAATTATGTTTTGCTAATAGACATTATAATTGTAGTTAGCTTCTGCTTTTTGTGCTGCTACGTATACTGTAGATGTGGCCTGTATGCACAAGCCACGGCTATACGTTATAGACCTGTATGGTTCTTTCCTTGCACCCTACACAGGGAGTCTCGCATAAGATTGGCAGAAAGAATGTAAGAGCTGGGGGGCAGGGTGGACTGTAGTGTGACAGATCACCTACCATGTTACTTAAGAGTGTATGTCTACTCCCTGAACCCTGAAGGCCCGGTGGTGAGCCAAGGCTACGATGCCCAGCAGAGGAGCAGGTGTCCTTGAGAACAAACATCCCAGACAGTATCTGAGAACCTCCCAAGAAAAACAGTCTCATTGCTCAAACACAGTAGGCAAAAAGCCAGAAAATTAACTGAAAAAGAGTTTAAAGACAGGAGGCAGCATGGATCTCTACAGCTGTCCTGCTGCACCCAGGAGTACCCTGTATCTAAGTCCTACTAAACTCACCTGCTTATTAAGCTGGACTGTCTTTGGTCTTCCGGGACCTTCCTAGTTTGGGGGAAACGTTACAGTCCCAAGTTTTTCTTGTAATACTTTCCAATCTTTCTCCTCCCCTTGCTAACTTTCCCCAGGTCCTAGTTTCAGTTTCTGTTGTTGTGGCTAGATTTTCAGGCCCAGTGGTTTTCAAACTTGCCTGAGTATCAAATTCAGCTGGGAAATATTAAATAACACTCGAGTCCACAGATGTGAAGATGATCTGGCTGTGACATCTGTGACCCCATAATGATTCCTGGGCCCTTTTCTGGAGACTCTGAAAGCACTCAGCATCTCAGTCTCTGGGGTAAGGCCTGGGGATACTTGTTTTTATTAACTCTCCCGGGTAAATTTTCACCTTTGGGGACTCCTGCAGTGTTGTCCCAAAAGCACTCATAGGAAGGTCTAGGGCAGAAAAACATGAGCCAGCCCTATGTGTATGAGCCAGTCCTACGATGGAATGGCTACCTGTCCACGGTGGGTTCCCTCCTGAGGAGTGGAATTAGGCTTCAGCCACCCAGGACCTTGAACTGGTGTAAGCAGGTTGAAAAATACATGAATGAATACAAGTTACTGTAAAATCAAAATTCAGGAAGCATATCATAATCCTACAAATGCATTATAGTAAACAATATGGTGCTAAAGCAATCAGCCAGCCGCCATATTCTTGTTTTTGAACTGTGTGTTGGTAGGAATTGCCCCCTACAACTGATGTTTTGCAAACATTTATTCCTTGATCTAACCCACCACCTCTAGAACTGCAGTCACTGATTCACCAAAAATAGGTCAATAATTATATTATTTGTTTTTATTAATCTTAACTTTATGTGTAGCTCACATTTTTTTCAATATTTAATATTAGAAGTGTTTGGAGTCTTTATTTAGAAATTTGGTGTTTTTGTGACCTGAAATTTGCTATAGAAACTTAACTCTTGTTGTATCAATTAGTCTAGTATATGGTAAAATTGGTTTTGTTTTGCTTAAAGTCATAGTTTCCAAGAACCAGCTGACAATAAGTGAGGACTTTCTATATTTTTATGCTTAGGTTTGATGAAGAAGTGGATAGTCCCATAGAAGTATAATTGGACAAAAGGGGGTATGATCTAATGGTTATAAACTGGGATGAACATAGCAAAGTCTGTTTATTCAGATTCCCCTTGGCATCTCTGTGTCTTCATTTCTTTCCTCCAGGTACATTTCCTCCCCTCTGAAATGAGTCTTATCACCTACTTCAGTGAGAAGCTCAGCTAGCTTTCATGGCCCGCTTCACGGCCCGCCCAGAGAAAGACGTTTCTGCTTCTGTTGTTTTCTCAAATGCCGAGGTGCCGTGTTTTGGCAGTAGTGTGACCTGAACCCAGTCAAAAGACTTAGTCTAAGTCTCTTTAATCTCTGGGTCATAGGGTCGCCTGTGGCCCATGCATTGTACGTATACAGTATGCCGTTTCCCCGGTCTGTCCACCTCTAGGCGCACAGTCCAGCTGGCTCTGACTGGTCGGGAGGGCCAGCCCTGGACCTGGGGAGGTACTATATAGGCTAGATGTTGTTTTCAGGTTTCCAAGGAGAAACAGGTCCCTTAAAGGTGACAGCGAATCAGAAGAAAACAGACAGAAAGGGATTTAGGATTTGCTCCAGAAGCTCATTTCTGGATTGACTGTCGTACCAAGGTTTGGCAAACAGCAGAAAGCGCCTGCCGGTGTGCCAAAGAGTGGAGAGGTCTAAGAACTCTCCAGGAGCACGAAGCATTTAGGCAGTCATAAATCGCCTTGCTTCTGCATACTTTTTATTCCGTGGAGGATTCCCCCCGCGAGGTGGCGCCATAAATGCAGGTGCGTCCTTCTCGCTGCTTTCTCTTCCCAGTACGCATCTCCGCGACTCACCACCCGAGCCTCAGAGCCCGCGAAACTCAGCGTGCGCAGGTTCTCCACCCCGAGGCTGTGCGCGGGAACCTGCAGGGGCAGTAACTACGACCGGCCCAAGCCGATCTGCAGTTCGCCTCCTGTCTTCTCTCCCACTTGGACCTAAATTCCGACGGCGGAGTTTAGGGCTTTCTTTTTATCTTCCTGCATTGTGCTCGCAGTTTCCTGGCAACTTTTCAAGGCAGAGATCCCTCCATCACAGACCTTTCTCTGGGGGCAGCCAGGCAGGACGGCTCCCTTATAAACCCCGACAGGTGGCTGTCGAGCTGGCGTCCGAGAGGGTGACCTGCAGTGGGAGATCCCAGGCCCAGCACGGGACTTTCGATATAATATTCAGTTTTCCTTCTCTCAGGTAGCCAGGAAACAATACGCAGTAAAGCGAATAAGAAGTAAAGCTTCTTAGCCCGCCCGAAAATAGGAACAGGTCATAGAAATATTTTGGCACAAAACAAGCGCGAGGGGGGTGTAGCTCAGTGGTAGAGCGCGTGCTTAGCATGCACGAGGCCCCGGGTTCAATCCCCGGCACCTCCAGGGTTTTTTTCTTTTTCTTTTTTCCTCTCCTGGTTGTGTCATTGTTTGCAAAACCAAGTCTGTCATGTCTATGACTCGCCTCAATTTTGTTTTGTATTTTGTTTTGTGGCACTTCCATTCTCTATCAATTCTTCGAATTCACATGGAAACGAAGGAAAACAAGCTCTATTTTGCTTTTAATATTGATTCATTTCTGCTCTAAGGCTTTGACACCATCCTGGGTGGCTGTGTCAGGAGACGAAAGACAAAATGAAAGAGGCTGGGGAAGCACAGACTGGCTCAGAATTCCAAAACCCGAAAAACAAACAAGGCACCAAATTAACAAGCCCAATCACATTGGTTACAATTCCCAGTATTCTGGAAGAGCAAGCAAGAAACAAAAAGACAGAAAAGAAACCACAGATAATTTTCTTCAGATCTCTTCTTTTTTTGAGCTGTTCCTTGGTCAAGGGACAGACCCAGAGAATAAGAAAACTGTCCCACGGATTTCCCCACCTCTCTTCCCATCGCAGTCTCCTCCGTTTTTTTTTCCCCCATCAGTTGTCTCTTGTTCCTCCGATTTTAGACTTTGTATGCCTTTTATGCCTTTTTTTTTTTTTTTTTTTTTTTTGGAACCAGGGTCTCACCCTGTCGCCCAGGCTGGAGTGCAGAGTGCAATGGCGCAATCTCGGTTCACGTGCAATCTCTGCCTCCCAGGTGCAAGCGATTCTCCTGCCTTAGCCTCCCGAGTAGCTGGGATTACAGGTGTGAGCCACCCTGTCCGGCTAATTTTTTTTTTTTTTTTTCAGTGGAGACGGGGCTTCCACCATATTGGCCAGGCTGGTCTCGAACTCCTGACTTCAAGTGATCCACCCGCCTCGGTCTCCCAAAGTGCTGGGATTACAGGCGTGAGCCACCACGCCTGACCTACTTTGTATGCATTTCATTGACTCATTGTTATTGTTTCTGACTTTTTTAGGGTAACATTTATTAGAGCATAATGTAAGCTTTGGATCCAAATAGAAATTATTTATTGTGTTAAATAAATTGAAGCCTTCGTGTCTGGCTGACTTGAAGCAGCACTTAGCTAGCTTTAAAAGATGAGATGAGGAAGGGAATCAGAAAATATACACATCCCCACTCCCTTCTCTTCCCGATTCTAACTGCAGCTCACGTTTTGAAGGGCCTCACACATGCATGTGTGACCATCTCAACATATTAGCTGTGGCATTATCTGTAAGGAGTCTGCAGCAACTTTAATTCTTGCCTTCTCAGGAGGAGGAAAGAATTCGATTGAGGGGCATAAGGCCGAAGGAAAGACCAAGGCAAGTCTTAGAGCAGGGGTGAAAGTTTATTAAAAAGATTTAGAGGCTGGGTGCGGTGGCTCACGCCTGTAATCCCAGCACTTTGGGAGGCCGAGGCAGGCGGATCACGAGATGAGGAGATCGAGACCATCCTGGCTAACACGGTGAAATCCCGTCTCTACTAAAAATACAAAAAAAAAAAATTAGCCTGGCGTGGCAGCGGGTGCCTGTAGTCCCAGCTACTTGGGAGGCTGAGGCAGGAGAATGGTGTGAACCCGGGAGGAGGAGCTTGCAGTGAGCAGAGATCGCGCCACTGCACTCCAGCAGCCTGGGCGACAGAGCGAGACTCCGTCTCAAAAAAAAAAAAAAAAAAAAAAAAAAAAAAAGATCATGCCATTCCAGCTGGGCGCCTTGGCTGTAATGGGCCCTCCTGCGCAGGAAACACTTTATAGATTTCTATAGCAGTGCTATATAGTTACTTTTTTACGGCGAGTTTTGTAGCATAGATCATATTATCTTAGGACTGATGGTCTAAGGAAAGCTCTGAAAATTTGAAAATGTGTAACCACCCAATGGGTTCAGCTTGCCCACTGCCTAGACAGAACCATTTATCAAGACAGGGGCATGCAGAGCTGGCTGCGCGGGAGACTCGTTTTATTATTATTCAAATCAGTCTCCCCGAGTGGATTGGAGTTTTTAAAGATAATTTGGTGGGTAGGGGACCAGTGATTGGGAAAGTTGATTGGTTGGGTTGGAGATGAATCAGAGGGAGTCGAAGTTGTCCTCTTGTGTTGACTCAATTCCTGGATGGGGGCCACAAGACCAGATGAGGCAGTTTATCATTATGGGTGGTGCCTGCTGATCCATAGAGTGCAGGGTCTGCAAAATATCTCAAGCACTGATCTTAGATTTTACAATAGTGACGTTATCCCCAGGAGCAATTTGGGGAGGTTTAGAATCTTGCAGCCTCCAGCTGCATAACTCCTAAACCATACTTTCTAATCTTGTGGCTAATTTGTTAGTCCTGCAAAAGCAGTCTAGTCCCCAGGCAGGAAGCGGGTGTGTTTTGGAAACGGCTGCTATTGTCTTTGTTTCAAAGCTGAACTAAGTTAAACTAAGTTCCTCGCAGTTAGGCCAGTCTATGACCAGGAATGAACAAGGACAGCTTGGAGGTTAGAAAAGAGATGGAATTGGTTAGGTGAGATCTCTTACTGTCTCAGTTGTAATTTTACAATGGTGTTTTCAAATGTTGATTTAAAGAAGACCATAAATTTGTGCTGCTTTCTCAGATTTTGAGAATAAGAACAAAAAATGTGTGTTTTAATGGGAGAATCTTAAGAATTTCCCTACTGAAGTGGATTTCTCTGTCCATTAACAGTGCTAAATGTTTTGTATTTCCCAGGTGGAAAAACAAAATCTGCAAGCTTTGAATAATACTTGTTACTATGTTTTGGTAACAGAGCTATTGTACTATTCCTATTTCAACGCTCAATAGTCACACGTGGCATGTCATACCTACCAATTGGACAGCACAGATATAGAACATTTTCATCATTGTAGAAAGCCCTATTTGACAACAATAATTTAAAGTATTAATCTTTTAGAAGAGAAAGCTTCAGTCCATCCCAAAATTACACAATTTTACTTTTGAAAATATTGTTGAAACACATTCAGTTTTTAAAAATTTTGGATAACTGAATAAAATCCATTTGTAAATGCCCAAACGGTACTGGAGATGAAAAACTGAAGCCTTGCTTCAGTTTTTTGGAGGGTTACGATCAACACAGAGAAGAAAAGATTCAGCCACCCATAGAGCTTCTTGAGGAAAATTTTCTAACAATAATCTTGAAAATTTGGAGTGAATTTGTTTCTGCCGTTATTTATGGGTGCTTTCATGTGCTAGGCACATCAAGGTTCTGGAGAATGACTTAGGCGCCACCAGATGGCTATCTTGGGAAGACCAAAGTCCTTTGCCGTATATGAGAGTTTTGAGATGGCCAATACCTTTCCGTATGGTAGATTCTTGTTTTTGAATATGCTCTTCTGGGTTTTCAAAACACAGAGAAACTGTTTTTACAATACCTATAGTAGTTATCTAGGGCATTTTCTTTAGCTTCAATAGTTCTATCTTTAGAATGGGCTTCAATATTCATAACAGTTATTTTACTCTAATAAATCATTAACATTTTCCCATGTTTTATTGCAGTGCTCATGGAAGTTTAAAATACCTTATAATAGCGTATAATAATATGTATGAACAACGTGATGCCACATGTATATGAACAACCTGAAGCCACATGTACTCTCACCATACAGGTTAACTCTTTTTTTTTTTGACACAATCTTGCTCTGTCTCCCAGGCTGGAGTGCAGTGGTGCGATCTCGGCTCACTGCAAGCTCCGCCTCCCGGGTTCACGCCATTCTCCTTCCTCAGCAGAGTAACTGGGACTACAGGCGTCTGCTACCACGCTCGGCTAATTTTTTTTTTTTTTTTTTTTTTTTTTTTTTTTTTTTTTTTTTTTTAGTATAGACGGGGTTTCACTGTGTTAGCCAGGATGGTCTCAATCTCCTGACCTTGTGATCCGCCCGCCTCGGCCTCCCAAAGCAGTGGGATTACAGGCCTGAGCCACCGCGCCCGGCAGGTTAACTCTTAAAACTTCAACAAGGTGTCACGCTCAAACTGGAACTACAGTTGTGCTTCACACAAAGACCTTTCCGTCAACGACTGACCACATATACGACCGTGGTTTTGTTAAGACTATTATACCGTATTTTTACTGTACCTTTTCTGTGTTTAAGTACACAAATACTTATCTGTGTGTTCCACTGCCCTACAGTATTCAATACAGTAACGTGTTGTAGTGGTTTGTAGCCTAGAAGCAATGGGCTACACCATATAACCTAGGTGTGGAGTAGGCTATACCATCTAGGTTTGTGTTAAATACTCTCTAAAATGTTCGCACAGTGATGAAATGGCCTGTGACTAATTTTTCAGATCATATCCCTGGGGTTGATCTAGGCATGACTGTATTAGTCCAGTCATCTGAGTAGATGTTGGCAAAAGGATAGTTTCCATTACAGAAAATTAAGAAGTTATGGCATATCCAGTAGAAAAGTATAGCTTGAATTTGTTTTATTTTATTTTTAATTGAGAAACAGCACTGATATCTTGATGACTTTTTTTTTTTTTTTTTTTTTTTTTTTTTTTTTTTTTTTTTTTTTTTTTTTTTTGAGACGGAGTCTCGCTCTGTCGCCCGGGCTGGAGTGCAGTGGCCGGATCTCAGCTCACTGCAAGCTCCGCCTCCCGGGTTCACGCCATTCTCCTGCCTCAGCCTCCCAAGTAACTGGGATTACAGGTGCCCGCCATCTCGCCCGGCTAGTTTTTTGTATTTTTTAGTAGAGACGGGGTTTCACCGTGTTAGCCAGGATGGTCTCGATCTCCTGACCTCATGATCCACCCGTCTCGGCCTCCCAAAGTGCTGGGATTACAGGCTTGAGCCACCGCGCCCGGCCTATCTTGATGACTTTTTAAAGATATGAACCATCAACAAATCAGAGTTGCCTGGCGGAAAGTACCAGTCAGTACATGGCATTATTTTGCATTCTCATCTGATAAAGGGATCAAGATGGGCTCATTGGTGCACCAATATCAATAGATAATTCTGATCATCTCAGCCTTCTTCACCAACTCCTAGATATACTCAAGTCTGACTTCATCAGGTCTTTCCCTCCTTTTTCTGTTTATGCTTTTGTTTTGTTGCTTGTTTGTTTGTTTGAAGAGGAGTCTCTCTCTATTGCCCAGGCTGGAGTGCAGTGGTGCCATCTTAGCTCACTGCAGCCTCGAACTCCTGGGCTCAAGGGATCCTTCCACCGCAGCCTGCTGAGTAGCTGGGACTACAGTTGGAGCCACCCCAGCGGACCTCACCTCATCTTTGCCTCTGAAAAAAAGCAGTCAGCACACACTCGTCTATCCTACATCCTAATAAGATTGTTTTATAATTTCCACTTTTACGTATTCTTGCTCAAATGATCTGTGCCTCTTTATAGCTTGCAAACAGTAATGAATCTGAAAACACTTTTTTCTCCATCTCAGTATTTCCCTAATCCTTTCCTCTGGACTGTGTTTAACTAGTACACTTTCTTTAGGGAGATAAGTGCACCATCCGTGCTGTGAAAGACAATGAGGTACTATATACAGTGCACAGAGGTAACTTCTGAGACTAACAAATGCACCAATGTGAGGTGAACAACTACTTTCAAGTGAATATGGCTGCGTTGGTTTCTGAGACAATGAAATGTGAAGGACCTACTGTATTAAAACAGTTCCCTGCCTACTTGAAATCATGCTTCAGGGCAAAAGCTGAAAAAGTACAGCTGGGATTTAAACCAGAATCTCCTTTTATATATATTTCCTTTAACCAGAAAGACAAAAAATGCCATACTTTGGGGGTATCATTTTCTGGGTTCTAACATTATACGTTTTAAAGGACTAGCCCTTTATTCTTCACTCATGGCTTTTCTGCTTTTTGATGTTAAAAGTTTAGGGTAAGGGCAGTGAAACTATTCTTTGTGCTACTATAAAGGTGTATACATGTCACTATATGTTTGTCCAAACACATAAAATGTACAATACCACAGTGAAACCTAATGTAAACTATGGACTTTGGGTGATAACCTGTCAATGTAGGTTCATCAATTGTAACCAATGTATCACTTTGATGAAATGTTGCTAACCAGGAAGATTGTGATTGTGGAGTGAGGGGGTGTAAGCACTCAATTTTGCTGTAAACCTAAAACTGCTCTTAAAAAAATGAAGTTTATAAGATCACATTATAAGTTCTTTTACCATATTCTACCACCATAACTTGATGGAAGCCTGAATGAACATTTTATAAGTTCAGCCTTACCATATACTAAATTCAGGCTTCCATCAAGTTATGGTGATAGTATATGTTTGTGAGACGTTTTGCCCTGAAGGTCCTTATTTTAAAATATGTATAGTTAAACTGATACATAACAAAGCATGTGAGACAAAAGGAAAGAGGAGACAACCAGATGGATTCTAGTGAGTTTGAGCTGCCATCCTCTGACTTGCACACAAAGCCTAAGATTTACTAATCCAACAAGTGCTTACTAAAGATTTAGGGGAAATGACATTGCTTTTTTATTTCATTTTCCCCCTAACAGTTCATTCCATAAGTAGTGCTAGGACGTTTTGACATAAGAATAGGAACACTTTTCTCAGGTTTTGAAGTCATATAAAGAAGAGCATTGTACAGTCATACAAACCTACAGTATGAGGGTGTAGCACAGATATAAGGTACTGGATTATATCTCTACTTTCTTTTTTTTTTTGAGATGGAGTTTCACTCTTGTTGCCCAGGCTGGGGTGCAAGGGTGCGATCTTGGCTCACGGCAACCTCTGCCTCTCAGGTTCAAGCAATACTCCTGCCTCAGCCTCCTGAGTAGCTGGGATTACAGGTATGAGCCACCGTGCCTGGCTAATTTTGTATTTTTTGTAGAAACAGCGTTTCTCCATGTTGGTCAGGCTGGTCTTGAACTCCCGACCTCAGGTGACCCTCCTGCCTCAGCCTCCCAGGTGCTGGGATTATAGGCATGAGCCACCGCCCCTGGCCATCTCTCTTTTTTAAACACAGATTTGGGTGTAAATGTCTCAGTTATTTTAAAAACCTTGGGGTGCTATTTAATACTGTGGTTAACACTTTGGAAGAAAATGGCTAGGTTTGAGCCTGACCTTATTGGTACAGGCTCACTCACACCTTCAGAATATGGGCATTGGTAAAGGAAAAACTTCAGCTGAATTAGCTTTAAAAGAATTTAATTGAGCAATGAATGGTTTGCGAATTGGGCAACCCCCAGAATCACAACAGATTCACAGAGACTCAGCGCAGCCATGTAGTGGATGAAGATTTATAGACCAAAAAAAAAAGGGCAGTGTGGGGGCTGAGGCCAGGTGCAGTGGCTCACGCCTGTAATCCCAGCACTTTGGGAGACCGAGGCGTGTGGATCACGAGGTCAGGAGTTCAAGACAAGCCCGACCAACATGGTGAAACCCCGTCTCTACTAAAAATACAAAAAAATTACCCAGCTGTGGTGGCATGCTCCTGTAATCCCAGCTACTCAGGAGGCTGAGCCAGGAGAATTGCTTGAACCTGGGAGGCAAAGGTTTCAGTGAGCTGAGATCGAGCCACTGCACTCCAGCCTGGGCAAGAGAGCAAAACTCCGTCTCAAAAAAAAGAAAAAAAAGGAATGACGAATGGAAATTGGAAGTGAGGTACAGAATGGCTGGATTGGTTACAGCTCAGTTTTTGTCTTATTTGAACACAGTTTGAACACTCAGCAGTGTATGAATGGTTGAATTACAGCCGCTGGGATTGGCCAAGACTCAGCTATTGTTATAGGCACATATTCCTAAGTTAGGTTTTCAATCTTGTCTACCCATTAAGCTAGGTAGCAATTCCTCTACAAGGACCCAAATAGAGAAGTATGGAATCTTTCTCAGGCCATATTTAGTTTGCTTTAACAGCATAATCCACAGATTATGGTGCAATGGATTCAGCTGGTATTCAGGGGTGCTGACTCTAGTTTCAATTAAGACAAGTGAAGAGAGACAGAACTTTATTCCAGATAATGGATGTCTAGGTAATTCAGATAATCCCCCTGGTGAAGACAACAATAAAGCTGGATGATATATAAATATAATTCTTAAAGCATTAAAAATATAATAAACTAGTAATCAATTACCTGCTGAGTTTTAGTAAAAGAAACAAACCCAGAGAAGTGAATCCAGCAGTTGGGACCACTTTTGTCCTGGCAACATTTGTAATCTGGATGTAGAGGCCAAGAGACTTATCTATGTTTCTGATAGCCTCATAGGGCTAGAGGAACAAAAACAGAAACCCAGGGCTGCTCAAAGTGGGGACACTGGTGATTATGTCCCCTTAGTTTGCTTTCTAGGAGTAAAGGGGGCCTGTAAGTAAACCTGCTCACCCATAAACTGCAGCTTGGCTTACCATCATCTGGGTAGCTCATAAGCCCCCAAACTTTGACATTGGTTTAAGGTGGGCTGTATTTCAGCACAATGTAGGTTCCTGAAGACGCAAAGCAAAATCCTCTCTGAAGGAATAAAACTTTAACCTAGACTTCACATTATTTCTAGAAATAATTTTTTTCAAATACAAAACCCAGCATATAAACATGTGCATACACATGAAGAAACAAGTCTCCATGAAAATCAACAGAAACAACAGACACAAAAAAAGAAAAGAAGGAAAAGAAAGAGAAGAAAGTAAAAGAAAGAAGGAAGGAAGGAAAGAAAGAAAGAGAAAGAAAGAAAGAAGGAGAGAGAAAGAAAGAAAGAAGGAGAAAGAAATGACAGATACCAGAAATAGAATCTATTGAACTTTAGATCTGGAAATTGTCAGACAAGGGGGTAACAAAACTGTTTACTATATTCAAAGAAACAGAAGCTAATCTAAAAAATTTAAGGAGCAAATTGAAAAATATAGAAACTGACAAAGTAAATTTAAAAATAAAAACCAAATTTTATTTGTAATTGAAATATATAATAACCAAAATTAAGAACTTGAAGGATAAATTAACAGCAAACTTGACGCACTGAAGAAAGTATTAGTGAAGTAGAAAATAATTTAGAAGAAACTATTCAGAACAGGCACAGTGTGGTGGCTCATGTCTGTAATCCCAGCACTTTGGGAGGCCAGGGCGGGTGGATCATGAGGTCAGGAGATGGAGACCATCCTGACTAACTCAGTGAAACCCCATCTCTACTAAAAATACAAAAATTTAGCCGGGCGTGGTGGCAGGCGCCTGTAGTCTCAGCTACTCGGGAGGCTGAGGCAGGAGAACGGCGTGAACCCAGGAGGCAGAGCTTGCAGTGAGCCAAGATCGCCCCACTGCACTCCAGCCTGGGCAACAGAGCGAGACTCTGTCTAAAAAAAAAAGAATTATTCAGAACAAAGTATGGAGATACAAAATAATGGTATTAATAGAAGAGAGGATAGGGAGATCCAATATATATTTAATTAGAATCTTTAATGGATGAGAGACAATAGGGCAGAGGCAATATATGAATAATATAAGACATGGAGAAATGCCACCTACCTTCCCTCTCAAAGAAGGACTCAATTACCTTAGTTGTTTGGAGTGCTGCCAATGTTCTAAGGTTTATCTCAGCTGCAGAAAGTTGATTCTCCCAAAAGCACACCCTTCCTGGGATGATACACCTTCAACAATTGATTGCAGTGGAGTAAAAAGGTTTGTCATGTTGGCACCACAAGAGTATAGGCTATATGTAATCCAGTGCTCCCCATGGTGTTGGTTGAGACTTTGGCAGGTCTGCATCTCAGCTTAACTCACTTTTCCAGTTGGACAGCCTCATTCACAATGCTCAGACCATGGAAGTATTTTGTGTTAGAAAAAGGACAATTGGCTGGGCACGGTGGTTCATGCCTGTAATCCCAGCACTTTGGGAGGCCGAGGTGGGTGGATCACTTGAGGTCAGGAGTTTGAGAGCAGCCTGGCCAACATGGCAAAACCCCGTCTCTACTAAAAATACAAAAAAATTAGCCAGGTGTAGTGACAGGCACCTGTAATCCCAGCTACTTGGGAGGCGGAGGCAGGAGAATCACTGGGACCTGGGAGGTGAAGACTGCAGCGAGCTGAGATTGAGCTATTGCAATCCAGCCTGGGTGACACAGTGAGCCTCTATCAAAAAAAAAAAAAAAAAAAAAAAAAAAAAAAAGGATAATTGTCAAAAAGTAAGAAGCTATAGTAGGGGGTCAGAACTTCAGACCTATAAATAAATACTATCAAGGCTCAGGTCTAAGGGAGAAAATATTTTATTCTCTTCTTTTTTTTTTATACTTTAAGTTCTAGGGTACATGTGCACAATGTGCAGGTTTGTTACATATGTATACATGTGCCATGTTGGTGTCCTGCATAATTAACTCATCATTTACATTAGGTGTTACTCCTAATGCTATCCCTCCCCGCTAACCCACCTGATGACGGCCGTGGTGTGTGATGTTCCCCGCCCTGTGTCCAAGTGTTCTCATTGTTCAATTCCCCTCTATGAGTGAGAACATGTGGTGTTTGGTTTTCTGTCCTTGTTATAGTTCGTTCAGAATGATGGTTTCCAGCTTCATCCATGTCCCCAAAAAGGACATGAACTCATCCTTTTTTATGACTGCATAGTATTCCATGGTGTGTATGTGCTACATTTTCCTAATCCAGTCTATCATTGATGGACATTTGGGTTGGTTCCAAGTCTTTACTATTGTGAATAGTGCCGCAATAAACATACATGTGAATGTGTCTTTATAGTAGCATGATTTATAATCCTTTGGGTATATACCCAGTAATGGGACTGCTGAGTCAAATGGTATTTCTAGTTCTAGATCCTTGAGGAATCATCACACTGTCTTCCACAATGGCTGAACGAGTTTACAGTCCCAACAATGGTGTAAAAGCATTCCTATTTCTCCATATCCTCTCCAGCACCTGTTTTTTCCTGACTTTTTAATGATTGCCATTCTAACTGGTGTGAGATGGTATCTCATTGTGGTTTTGATTTGCATTTCTCTGATGACCCGTGATGATGAGCATTTTTTCGTGTGTCTGTTGGCTACATAAATGTCTTCTTTTGAGATGTGTCCGTTCATATACTTTGCCCACTTTTTGATGGGGTTGTTTGATTTTTTTCTTGTAAATTTATTTAAGTTCTTTGTAGATTCTGGATATTAGCCCTTTGTCAGATGGGTAGATTGCAAAAATTTTCTTCCATTTGATAGGTTGCCTGTCTGCTCTGATGGTGGTTTCTTTTGCTGTGCAGAAGCTCTTTAGTTTAATTGGATCCCATTTGTCTATTTTGCCTTTTGTTGCCATTGCTTTTTGTGTTTTAGTCATGAAGTCCTTGTCCATGACTATGTCCTGAATGGTATTGCCTAGGTTTTCTTCTAGGGTTTTTATGGTTTTAGGTCTAACATTTAAGTCTTTAATCCATCTTGAATTAATTTTTGTATAAGGTGTAAGGAATGGATCCAGTTTCAGCTTTCTACATATGGCCAGCCAGTTTTCCCAGCACCGTTTATTAAATAGGGAATCCTTTCCCCATTTCTTGTTTTTGTCAGGTTTGTCAAAGATCAGATGGTTGTAGATGTGTGGTGTTATTTCTGAGTGCTCTGTTCTGTTCCATTGGTCTATGTATCTATTTTGGTACCAGTACCATGCTGTTTTGGTTACTGTAGCCATGTAGTATAGTTTGAAGTCAGGTAGCATGATGCCTCCAGCTTTGTTCTTTTTTCTTAGGATTGTCTTGGCAATGCAGGCTCTTTTTTGGTTCCATATGAACTTTAAAGTAGTCTTTTCCAATTCTGTGAAGAAAGTTATTGGTAGCTTGATGCAGATGGCACTGAATCTATAAATTACATTGGGCAGTATGGCCATTTTCACGATATTGATTCTTCCTATCCATAAGCATGGAATGTTCTTCCATTTGTTTGTGTCCTCTTTTATTTTGTTGAGCAGTGGTTTGTAGTCCTCCTTGAAGAGGTCCTTCACATCCCTTGAAAGTTGGATTCCTAGGTATTTTATTCGCTTTGTAGCAATTGTGAATGGGAGTTCACTTATGATTAGGCTCTGTTTATCTGTTATTGGTGTATAGGAATGCTTGTGATTTTTGCTCATTGATTTTGTATCCTGAGACTTTGCTGAAGTTGCTTATCAGCTTAAGGAGATTGTGGACTGAGACGATGGGGTTTTCTAAATATACAATCATGTCATCTGCAAACAGGGACAATTTGACTTCCTCTTTTCCTAATTGAATACTCTTTATTTCTTTCTCCTGCCTGATTGCCCTGGCCAGAACTTCCAACACTATGTTGAACAGGAGTAATGAGAGAGGGCATCCTTGTCTTGTGCCACTTTTCAAAGGGAATGCTTCCAGGTTTTGCCCATTCAGTATGATATTGGCTGTGGGTTTGTCATAAATAGCTCTTATTATTTTGAGATACGTCCCATCAACACCTAGTTTATTGAGAGTTTTTAGCATGAAGTGATGCTGAATTTTGTTGAAGGCCTTTTCTGCATCTATTGAGATAATCATGTGGTTTTTGTCTTTGGTTCCATTTATGTGATGGATTACATTTATTGATTTATGTATGTTGAACACGCCTTGCATCCCAGGGATGAAGCCAACTTGATCTTGGTGGATAAGCTTTTTGATATGCTGCTGGATTCAGTTTGCCAGTATTTTATTGAGGAATTTTGCACAGATGTTCATCAGGGATATTGGTCTAAAATTCTCTTTTTTTGTCATGTCTCTGCCAGGCTTTGGTATCAGGATGGTGCTGGCCTCATAAAATGAGTTAGGGATAAGTCCCTCTTTTTCTATTGATTGGAATAGTTTCAGAAGGAATCCGACCAGCTCCTCTTTGTAGCTCTGGTAGAATTCGGCTGTGAATTCATCTGGTCCTGGACTTCTTTTGGTTGGTAGGCTATTAATTATTGCCCCAATTTCAAAGCCTGTTACTGGTCTATTCAGGGATTTAACTTCTTCCTGATTTAGTCTTAGGAGCGTGTCTGTGTCCAGGAATTTATCCATTTCTTCTAGATTTTCTAGTTTATTTGCATAGAGGTGTTTATAGTATTCTCTGATGGTAGTTTGTATTTCTGTGGGGTCAGTGGTGATATCCCCTTTATCATTTTTCATTGCATCTATTTGATTCTTCTCTCTTTTCTTTTTTATTCATCTTGCTAGTGGTCTATCAATTTTGTTTTCTTTTCAAAAAATCAGCTCCTGGATTCATTGATTTTTTTGAAAGGTTTTTGTGTTTCTATCTCCTTCAGTTCTGCTCTGATCTTAGTTATTTCTTGCCTTCTGCTAGCTTTTGAATGTGTTTGCTCTTGCTTCTCTAGTTCTTTTAATTGTGATGTTAGGGTGTCAATTTTAGATCTTTCCTCCTTTCTCTTATGGGCATTTAGTGCTATAAATTTCCCTCTACACACTGCTTTAAATGTGTCCCAGAGATTCTGGTACGTTGTATCTTTGTTCTCATTGGTGTCAAAGAACATCTTTATTTCTGTCTTCATTTTGTTATTTACCCAGTAGTCATTCAGGAGCAAGTTGTTCTGTTTCCATGTAGTTGTGCAGTTTCAAATGAGTTTCTTAATCCTGAGTTCTAATTTGATTGCTCCGTGGTCTGAGAGACAAGTTTGTTTTGATTTCTATTCTTGTACATTTGCTGAGGAGTGCTTTACCTCCAACTTTGTGGTCAATTTTGGAATAAGTGCAATGTGGTGCTGAGAAGAATGTATATTCTGTTGATTTGAGGTGGAGAGTTCTGTAGATGTCTATTAGGTCTGCTTGGTCCAGTGCTGAGTTCAAGTCCTGGATATCGTTGTTAATGTTCTGTCTCGTTGATCTGTCTAATATTGACAGTGGGGTGTTAAAGTCTCCCGTTATTATTGTGTGGAGTCTAATTCTCTTTGTAGGTCTCTAAGGACTTGCTTTATGAATCTGGGTGTTCCTGTATTGGGTGCATATATATTTAGGATAGTTAGCTCTTCTTGTTGTATTGATCCCTTTACCATTATGTGATGACCTTCTTTGTCTCTTTTGATCTTTGTTCGTTTAAAGTCTGTTTTATCAGAGACTAGGATTGCAACCCCTGCCTCTTTTTGCTTTATATTTGCTTGGTAGATCTTCCTCCATCCCTTTATTTTGAGCCTATGTGTGTCTCTGCATGTGAGATGGGTCTCCTGAATGCAGCACACTGGTGGGTCTTGACTCTTTATCCAATGTGCCAGTCTGTCTTTTAATTGGGGCATTTAGCCCATTTACATTTAAGGTTAATATTGTTATGTGTGAATTTGATCCTGTCATTATGTTAGCTGGTTATTTTGCCTGTTAGTTGATGCAGTTTTTTCCTAGCATCGATGGTCTTTACAATTTGGCATGTTTTTGCAATGGCTGGTACTGGTTGTTCCTTTCCATGTTTAGTGCTTCCTTTAGGAGCTCTTGTAAGGCAGGCATGGTGGTGACAAAAGCTCTCAGCATTTGCTTGTCTGTAAAGGATTTTATTTCACCTTCACTTATGAAACTTAGTTTGGCTGGATATGAAATTCTGGATTGAAAATTCTTTTCTTTAAGAATGTTGAATATTGGCCCCCACTCTCTTCTGGTTTGCAGAGTTTCTGCCAAGAGATTCACTGTTAGTCTGATGGACTTCCCTTTGTGGGTAACTCGACTTTTCTCTCTGGCTGCCCTTAACATTTTTTCCTTCATTTCAACCTTGGTGAATCTGACAATTATGTGTCTTGGGACTGCCCTTCTCGAGGAGTATCTTTGTGGTGTTCTCTGTATTTCCTGAATTTGAATGTTGGCCTGCCTTACTAGGTTGGGGAAGTTCTCCTGGATAATATCCTGCAGAGTGTTTTCCAACTTGGTTCCATATTCCCCATCACTTTCAGGTACGCCAATCAAATGAAGATTTGGTCTTTTCACATAGTCCCATATTTCTTGGAGGCTATGTTCATTTCTTTTTACTCTAAATTCTCTTCTCACTTTATTTCATTCATTTGATCTTCAATCACTGATACCCTTTCTTCCACTTGTTGAATCGGCTACTGAAGCTTGTGCATGCATCACGTAGCTCTCATGCCATGATTTTCAGCTCCTTCAGGTCCTTTGAGGTCTTCTCTACACTGTTTATTCTAGTTAGCCATTTGTCTAATCTTTTTTCAAGGTTTTTAGCTTCCTTATGGTGGGTTCAAACGTCCTCCTTTAGCTCAGATGAGTTTGCTATTACTGACCTTCTGAAGCCTACTTCTATGAATTCGTCAAATTCATTCTCCGTCCAGCTTTGTTTCGTTGTTGGTGAGGAGCTGCGATCCTTTGGACGAGAAGAGGCGCTCAGGTATTTAGAATTTTCAGCTTTTCTGCTCTGGTTTCTTCCATCTTTGTGGTTTTATCTACCTTTGGTCTTCAATGATGGTGACCTACAGATGGGGTTTTGGTGTGGATGCCCTTTTTATTGATGTTGATGCTATTCCTTTCTGTTTGTTAGTTTTCCTTCTAACAGTCAGGTCCCTCAGCTGCAGGTCTGTTGGAGTTTGCTGGAGGTCTACTCCAGATCCTGTTTGCCTAGGTATCACCAGTGGAGGCTGCAAAACAGCAAATATGCAGAACAGCAAATATTGCTGCCTGATCCTTCCTCTGGAAGCTTCATCTTAGATGGGCATCTGGCTTTATGAGGTGTCAGTCAGCCCCTACTGGGAGGTGTCTCCCAGGTAGGTTACACGGAGTCAAGGACCCACTTGAGGAGGCAGTCTGTCCGTTCGCAGAGCTCAAACTCTGTGCTGAGAGAACCACTGCTCTCTTCAGAGCTGTCAGACAGGGACGTTTAAGTCTGCAGAAGTTTCTGCTGCCTTTTGTTCAGCTATGCCCTGCCCCCAGAGGTGGAGTCTACAAAGGCAGGCAAGCCTTGTTGAGCTGTGGTGGGCTCCACCCAGTGTGAGCTTCCCAGCCACTTTGTTTACCTACTCAAGTCTCAGCAATGGTGCTCCCTCCCCTGGTCAGGCTGCCACCTGGTGTTTGATCTTGGACTGCTGCACTAGCAGTGAGCAAGACTCCATGGGCATGGGACCCTCCAAGCCAGGCTCAGGGTATAATCTCCTGGTGTGCCGTTTGCTAAGACCATTGGAAAAGTGCAGTATTAGAGCAGGAGTGTTCCGATTTTCCAGATACAGTCTGTCACAGCTTCCCTCGGCTAGGAAAGGGTAATCTCCTGACTCCTTGCACTTCCTGGGTGAGGCAATGCCCTGCCCTGCTTCAGCTCACCCTCCGTGGGCTGTACGCACTATCCAACCAGTCCCAGTGAGAGGAACCAGTTACCTCGGTTGGAAATGCAAAAATTACCTGTCTTCTGCATCAATTACATTGGGAGCTGCAGACTAGAGCTGTTCCTATTCGGTCGTCTTGTTTCCACTCTATTTTATTCTCTTCTAACGGGATTTCTTTTTATTTTATTTTTTTTTTTTGAGATGGAGTCTCACTCTGTCCCCCAGGCTGGAGTGCAGTGGCACAATCTGAGCTCACTGCAACCTCCGACTCCCGGGTTCAAATGATCCTTCTGCCTCAGCTTCCCCAGTAGTTGGGACTACAGGCATGTGCCCCCATGCCCAGCTAATTTTTGTGTTTTTAGTAGAGACAGAGTTTCACCATGTTGGCCAGGCTGGTCTCAAACTCCTGACCTCGTGATCCACACACCTCGGTCTCCCAAAATGCTGGGATTACATGTGTGAGCTGCCGCGCCCCATAATTAAGTATATTCGCATTGTTATGCAACAGATCTCTGAAACACTTTCATCTTTCAACACTGAAACTCTATGCCCAACAAATACGAATTCTCCTCTCCCTTCCAGCCAGTCCTTGGCAACAACCTTTCTACCTTCTGTTTCTGTAATTTTGCCTACTTTAGATACTTCATGTTAGTGGAATCATACAGTGTCTGTTCTTTTGCGACTGGCTTACTTCACTTACCATAATGTCCTCAAGATTTATCTATTATTGTAGTGTGTGATAGGATTTCCTTCTTTTTTAAGGCTACATAATATTCCATTGTATGTATATACCACATTTTGTATATCTATTCATCTGTCAATTGCCATTTGTTTTGCTTTTACCTCTTGGCTAGTGTGAATAATGCTGCAAATATCTCTTTAGGATCCTACTTTGAATGCTTTTGAATTCTTTTGAAACCCCCCCCAGAAGTAGGATTGCTGGATTGTATGAGAATCATAATTTTAATTTTGTGTTGGGAAAACTCTCACCAACCATTTTCCTCTAGTCTCACACCACAATAATCATCAATATAGAAGACTACTGTGGCTAAATGTGTGAAGGTTTTTCCCCACACATCAAGCAGCAGACACCAGCTAGGTGTCCTCCAATTCAGTTCTGACACTATCTACCTGAAGGTAATTTCAGTTCCTGCAGATTGGGAGCTCAGTCCCCAAGACCTCCCCCTATAGCCTCAGATACCAGTTGCAAGTCTGGGTCTCTGGGACTTCTTGACTGACTGGTTTCAAGTTGGGGTTCCTACAACCTCCTTTTTGGGTTCAATTAATTTGCTGGAGTGGCTCATAGAACTCAGGGAAACATTTACATTTACCAGTTTATTATAAAGGATATTATAAAGGACACAGATGAATAGACGTGAAGGGCAAGGTATGGTGGAAGGGGTATGGGGCTTCCATGCCCTCTCTGGGCATGCCACCCTCCAGGAACCTCCATGGGTTCAGCTATCTGGAGGCCTTCGAACCCAGTCCTCTTGGATTTTTATGGAAGCATTCCTTCCTCCAGGATATGAGGCTGGAGCCTCCCAGGGGAGGGTCTTAAGACCCATGATGAAAAAGATGGGGTAATATTAGAGTTCTGCCTTGGGGCAGGTGAAAGGAAGGCAGGAGAGAGATTCTGTTCCTTGAGGCCTGCCCCTGAGGCCTAACACACACAACATTATAACAAAAGACTATAACAAGGGAGATGGAAGTTATGAACCAGTAACCGTGGATGAAAACATATAACTTGTATGTATACATGTATATATATGTATATAGACCACGAACTCCACACTGTTTTTCATAATGGCTGCACCACTTTACATTCCCACCAACAGTGCACACAGTTCCAATTTCTGCGTATCCTCTCTAACACTTGTTATTTTCTGTTCTTTTCACAGGACCATCCTAACAGATGTGAGGTTATATGTCATTGTGATTTTGATTTTTATTTCTTTAATGATTAGTCGTGTTGAGCATTTTTTCATATGCTTATTGGTTATTTGTGTATCTTTTTCAAGAAATGTTTATTAAAGTCTGTTGCCCATTTTTAAATCAGGATATTAGTTTTTTGTTGTTGAGTTATAGAAGTTCCTTATATACGGTGGATATCAACCCTTTATCAGTTGCAAACTTTTTCCTCCTGTTCTATAAGTTGTGTTTTCACTTTTTTGATTGTTTCCTTTGATGTGCAGAAGTTTTTAAGTTTGGTGTGGGCCCATTTGTCTATTTTTGCTTTTGTTGTCTGTGTTCTTGGTGGCCTCTCCAAGAAA
Source organism: Macaca thibetana thibetana (assembly GCF_024542745.1). Classification (NCBI taxonomy): domain Eukaryota; kingdom Metazoa; phylum Chordata; class Mammalia; order Primates; family Cercopithecidae; genus Macaca; species Macaca thibetana. The sequence goes on along the minus strand of NC_065581.1, from coordinate 28,620,367 downwards.
TCACTGTCAAATCCAATATCCTGAAGCTTTTCCTCTATGTTTTCTTCTAGGAGTTGTATAGTTTTTGGTCTTATGTTTAGGTCTTTAACCCATTCTGAATTAATTTTTTTGCATATGTATGGAGATAAGGTCCACTTCTTTCTTTTGCATGTAGATATCCACTTTTTCCAATACTGTTTGTTAAAGGATCTGTCCTTTCTCCATTGTGTAGTTCTTGGCATCATTGTCAAAATTATTCATCCATATATGCAAGGATTTATTTCTGGGCTCTCTGTTCCATGAGTCTATATACCTGTCTTTATGTCAGTACTGCAACCATCTTTTTTTTTTTTTTTTTTTTTTGAGATGGAGTCTCGCTCTGTCGCTGGAGTGCAGTGGCACAATCTTGGCTCACTGCAACCTCTATCTGCCGGGTTCAAGCAATTCTCCTGCCTCACCCTCTCGCCGTAGCTGGGACTATAGGCGCGCACCACCATGCCCAACTAATCTTTTGTATTTTTAGTAGAGAGAGGGTTTTACTATGCTGGCCAGGCTGGCCTCGAACTCCTGACCTAGTGATCCACCTGCCTCAGCCTCCCAAAGTGCTGGGATTACAGGCATAAGCCACCGCACCTGGCCCCTACAACCATCTTAACATTGCTTTGTAGTATGGTTCAAAATCAGGAAGAGTGAGTTCTACAACTTTGTTCTTCTTTTTCAAGATTGTTTTGGCTATTCGGGTTCCCTGGAGATTCTATATGAGTCTTAGGATGGTTTTTTCCTATTTCTGCAAAAAATACCATTGAGTTTTTGACAATTCCATTGAATCTGTGGATTACGTTGGATAATAGGTACGTATTCACAGTATTAAAGTCTTCCACTCCACAAGCACAGGATGCCTTTCCATTTATTTGTATCTTCCCTGATTTCTTTTAGCAATGTTTTATAGTTTTTCCTGTACGAATCTTTTACCTCCTTGGTTCAGTTTATGCCTAAATATTTTATTCTTTTTGGTGCTATAGTAAATGGGATTGTTTTCTTAATTTTCTTTTCAGGTTGGTCATTGTAGTTTGTAGAAATGCAACTGATTTTTGTGTGTTCATTTTATACCTTGCTACTTTCCTAAAGTTGTTTATTAGTTGTAATAGCTTTTTTGTGTGATATGATCATGCCATCTGTAAACAGATAATTTTAGTATTCTTTTCCAATTTGGTTGACTTTTGTTTCTTTTTTTCTTCTTCCTTTTCTTTTCTTTCAAGACGGGGTCTGGCTCTGTCGCCCATGCTGAAGTGCAATGGTGTGATCTCGGCTCACTGCAACCTCCGCCTCCCAGGTTCTTGCCTCAGCCTCCCAAGTAGCTGGGATTACAGGTGTATGCCATCGTGTCTGGCTAGTTTTTTGTGGTGATGGGGTTTCACCATGTTGCCTAGGCTGATCTTGAACACTTGGGCTTAAGCAGTGCACCCTCTCAGCCTCCCGAAGTGCTGGAATTACAGGCAGTAGTCACCGCAATGGGGCTCTTTTTCTTGTCTGATTGCTCTGAGTAGGACTTCTAGTGCTATGCTGAACAGTAGTGGTGAGAGTAAGCCTCCTTGCCTTGTTCTAGATCTTAGAGGAAAAACTTAAGGCCACTGAATATATTACCTGTGGGCTTTTCATGTATGGCTTTTATTAAGTTGAGGTAGTTTCATCCTATTCCTAGTTTGCTGAATGCTTTTTTCATAAAAGTGTGTTGAATTTTGTTGAATGCTTTCTCTATGTCAGTTGAGATGATCGTGTGATTATTGCCCTTCATTTTGTTAACATGGAGTATTGTGTATCCCTGGATATTTCACTCCCAGGAGCGCTAATCCTCTGATATTACCCTTCGTGGTGATGCAGTGGTGCTGGCAACGTTCTTTTTCACTCTTTTTCTGACCACACCCTACTGTTATGTTTCAGTTATTGCTGACCAGTTGTTGCATTGTTTTCAACAATGCCCTGAGGAATAAATTCCTCTATGAACAAATCCAACCAAAATGTAGCTCCTTAAATGGAATAGTTTCTGATGTAAGTATTTGATATTTGTCCCGACCCCAAAAGAGTTCCTCCTAACTGCCTTATCTCCTGATGCTCTCCTGCATAATAGCCAGACTGCAGTTTAAGATCCATCTTTCTTAGATTCACAAATTTCCTCCCAATTACCTTTCATCAGAATCTCCACCATTCTTGAGAATGCCCTTAGCTTTCAACTTCTCTATTCTCTGTTACAAATTAAATTAATTATTTTGGGAAGGATTGGAAGCTATCTACTTTTCGGCTCACTTCTTCTTTTTTGTTTTTTTTGAGATGGAGTCTTGCTCTGTCGCCCAGGCTGGGGTGTAGTGACGCAATCTCAGCTCACTGCAACCTCCACCTCCTGGGTTCAAGCGATTCTCCTGCCTCAGCCTCCATAGTAGCTGGGATTACAGGTACACACCACCATGCCCAGCTTTTTTTTTTTTTTTTTTTTTTTTGTATTTTTAGTAGAGATAGGTTTTCGCCATGTTGGCCAGGCTGGTCTCAAACTCGTGACCTCAGGTGATCCGCCCATCTTGGCCTCCCAAAGTGCTGGGATTATAGGCATGAGCCACCATGCCTGGCTGGCTCACTTATTTCTATAGGAAAAATCTCTGAGCTAGGACTCTGGAGCTAGAGGTGGGAACAATTGCATGCTTCTCTTTGTGAAAGAAATGTTCTAGATGCTGAACACTCAGTGGACAGAGTGCAGTAGTCTGAAATCCTCTTGGCTTGTATTTCCTGTTTTGAAGCCACTGCCTCACATGCTGCAGTAAGAGCTATTAGCACCTCAGTATTCTCTGTGTGCCATGCTCAAGGTAGAGTATTAACTATCTAAGGATGGAGGAAAAGTTTCTTCTCTGCCCACTGAAATTTGCTGAAAATGAAGTGACAAAGGCAGATTAATAAAAGAAAAAGACACACGACATTTATTTAACACACATAAGCATGGGGTAATTGCAGGAGAGTGATTGCCCAGTGTCCCAGTGAAGTTCAGATGCATATACGCCCTTCTTCATAGGGGAAGGGGAGATTGAAGCTGATCATTTTGTATTCCTTTTTACAGTGACATTATATTGATGTACCATAGTTTTCTCAAATTGACCCTTTTGTCAGACATTTGGCATTTGGATTTTTTTTTTTTTTTTTTTTTTTTTTTGAGAGCGAGTCTCGCTCTGTCTCCCAGGCTAGAGTGCAGTGGAGTGATCTTGGCTCACTGAAACCTTCCCCTCCCAGGTTCAAGTGATTCTCCTGCCTCAACCTCCCGAATAGCTGGGACTACAGGCACCCACCACCACGCCCAGCTGATTTTTTGTATTTTTAGTAGAGACAGGGTTTTTCATCATGTTAGCCAGGATGGTCTCGATCTCCTGACCTCGTGATCCACCCGCCTCAGCCTCCCAAAGTGCTGGGACTACAGGCGTGAGCCACCGCACCTGGCCTGGATTGTTTCCTTCTTTTGCTTTACAAACAGAGTTGTGATGAATAGTCATGCATCTATTTTCCTTCTTATTTATTTATTTATTTATTTATTTATTTATTATTTGAGATGGAGTCTTGCTCTGTCGCCCAGGCTGGAGTGCTATGGTGTGATACTGGCTTACTGCACCCTGTGCCTCCTGGATTCAAGCAATTCTCCTGCCTCAGCCTCTTGAGGAGCTGAAATTACAAGCGCCCGCCATCATACCTGACTACTTTTTGTATTTTTAGCAGAGACAGGGTTTCACCATGTTGGCCAGGCTGGTCTCAAACTTTTGGCCTCAAGTGATTTGCCGGCCTCAGCCTTCCAAAGGGTTGAGATTACAGGAGTAAGCCACTGTGCCTGGCCCTTTTAATTTTGATAGTATATATTAGGGATAGCTTTGTAGAAGTGAATTTGTGGGTTAAATGGTAAATAATTATACCCTTTTTCTAGATACTGCAAATTTTCTGCCCTTGGAATTATACCATTTTCCATTCCCACCAGTACTCTATGAAAAGACTAATTTCTTGGCAACCTTGACAACAAAGTATGCTATTCAATCTAATTTAGTATGTATTTCACTTATTACGAGTAAGGTCAGTGTATTTGGGGTATCCATCACTTTGAGTATTTATCATTTCTGTGTGTTGGTTTCAGGTTCTCTCTTCTAGCTACTTTGAAATATACAATACATTGTTGCTAACTACAGTCACCCTACTCTACTATCAACATTAGAGGCTGGCTGTGGTGGCAGGCACCTCTAATCCCAGCTACTCCGGAGGCTGAGGCAGAAGAATCACTTGAACCTGGGAGGTAGAGGTTGCAGTGAGCTGGGATGGTGCTACTGCACTCCAGCCTGGGCAAGAGAGCCAGACTCCAACTCAAAAAAAAAAAAAAAAAAGAACCTATGCCTTCTATCTAATTATATGTTTGCACCCATTGACCAACCTCTCTTTGTACGCAGCTCCAACGCACACACCCTTCCCTGACCCTGGTGTCTATGATTCTACTCTCTACCTCCGTGAGATCAACATTTTTAACTCCCACATATGACTGAAAAGATGTGAAATTTGTCTTTCTGTTTCTCACTTACTTTACTTAACATAATGACCTCCAGTTCCAATTACAATGGATTATATTAACATCTTTCCTAATAATTAGTGATCTTTACATGTCTGGAATAAACCCCACTTGGACATCTGTATTATTGTTTTAAATGTGCTGTTGGATTCTGTTTACTATTAATTTTATTTAAGATTTAGGCATTACATTTCATATATTTCATATGTGAAATTGACCTGTAGTTTGCATTTTTAGTGCAAACTGAAATGTTTGTGATCAATGTTATACTAACTTTATAAAATACTGGTTTCTATGCTTCAAATAATTTAAGTAGCATTGTGATTTTTTGATATTTGACAGTTTGGTAGAATTTCTTTATGAAAGTATTTGAGCTTGGTGCCCTTTTTATTGAGTATGCCTGTTAAACTTTTTTTTTTTTTTTTTTTTTTTTTTTTTGAGACGGAGTCTCGCTCTGACACCCAGGCTGGAGTGCGGTGGCCGGATCTCTGCTCACTGCAAGCTCCGCCTCCCGGGTTTACGCCATTCTCCTGGCTCAGCCTCCCGAGTAGCTGGGACTACAGGCGCTCGCCACCTCGCCCGGCTAGTTTTTTGTACTTTTTAGTAGAGACGGGGTTTCACCGTGTTAGCCAGGATGGTCTCGATCTCCTGACCTCGTGATCCGCCCGTCTCGGCCTCCCAAAGTGCTGGGATTACAGGCTTGAGCCACAGCGCCCGGCCTAAACTATTTTTCTTAACTGGTCTGTTTAGACTTTCTGTCTCTACAAGGGTTAATTTGAGTATGCTACATTTATCTACAAAATCCATCAAGTTTGCCAGTTATTTGCTAGTTGTGTTATATTATCTCTGATGATTTCAAAAAAGGTCTTCTGTGTTGATTATTTCCTTCAGTTAGTTCTAATTTTGTGTATTTGCACTTATTTTCTCTTTGTTGGCTAGAGGTTTGTCTATTTTGTTGACTTTCAAATATCCAGCTTTTTTGTATCTTTATTAGTTCTACTTTGTTTCTAACTCATTCTCTGAATTTGTCCTTATAACCCTTCCTTCCTCATGCTTTTGTTTTATTTTGTTGTTCATTTAATAGCATCTTGAGCTGTGTTTGATTCATTTGTTGTTTTTCGTTGTTATCGATATAGGTATGTGAGGGAATAGATTTCCTTCTGATAAATACTTCAGCTCTATCTCACAGATTCTATGTCACATTTGCACTTTTGTCCTTTTCAAAAAAATTGTGTAATTAAAATTTGTATTTCCTTCTTGACTCGAGTTGTATTATAGCATGCTTTAACATTTTCAGATAGAAGGGACTTTTATTTTTTATTTTATCAATTTCTAGTTTTATTGCATGATGGTCAGAGAATGATGTTTGTGTAACTAATATGCTTTGGAACTTACGGAGGTTTTCTTCTGTGGTCCATTTTCATGTATGTTTCACAGGTACTACAAAAGAATGTGGTGCGGAGACAGAGGTATACTGGACCCAAACACTCTCACCACACTCTTCCCCGTTCCTTGATTATTTCCGGTAGTGCCCCTGAATCCACAGTTCTATGAAAAAACACACTTTATTCTTCTTGTATGCGACCCATTGCAAACTTTTTTATTTTTTTAATAAAGTATTCAAGTGTGATTGACGTCCCTTTAATATCAGTTGGGCTGATAATAGGATTAGATAATTCTATTATTCATCACATCCCCTTATCTTGTCTGTCTGCCCATTTAAGTTACTCTCCAAATATTGGCTGAGACCCTGTGGGTTCGTTCGGCTGGGAGGCAGAAATCCAGAGCTCAGAGAATGAGGTTAGTGAGCCAGACCCGGCACACGGAGGGCATGATGAATCGTTCATGCTGGTGTTGAATGTATACCGCCCTCGTATCTTTTTCTGCCGAATCGGGACCGGACCAGGAGCAGATTCTGCCCGAAAGGGAGCGCGATCTGGCGCGCGCTCCTCTTCCTAGCGCCCAAGTCCGCGCCTCGCTGGGCTTAGCACTCCGGCCGCCGGCGGGACGGACGCTCGGGTCCAAAGCAGTGGCTGCACCGACACGAACCTGTCTGCTTTTGTCCCCTGTCTTCCCTCTCCATCTGCATCTAATATGGTCTCTAAATGCTTCGCTTTGTACTTTGTGACTTTCTCGCAGCCCTTTAAAGCAGCGGAGAAAGAAAGGAGACAGTCAAAACTCAGGAGAAAATTTCATCCCTGGTTCTTCTAGTGGTGGCCGGGAAGTGACTCCGGACTGACGAGCAGAAAAATCCCAGGACCATCAATAGAGGCCTTCGGTGTAGAATGCGGTTTGCTCAGCTATCAGCAAACAGGGACACAAAACCTAAATTTAAGATATAAGAAATAGCTAAATAAAGTAGACTTTGGCTTGTTACAACTAATTGTTCTGAAACGTAGCAAAATGGTCAGATTCTGTCTTGAATATATTCTCGAGAGAGTAGTTTCGATAAGGGGGTGTAGCTCAGTGGTAGAGCGCGTGCTTAGCATGCACGAGGCCCCGGGTTCAATCCCCGGCACCTCCAGTTGTTTTTGTGTTTAAATTCTTTTCCATTGCTTTACTTTCTTTTCCTTGTTAAACAGAAACCAAACGTATTTTACAAAGGTTTCGCCATTAATATTAGTGCTGTTCCATTTCTACTCGTCAGCCTTGACACGACTCACGGGGGCTGCCCAAGCAAAAGGTGGAAAAGATGGAGCTGGAAGACAAAGACGGCTCCCGATTCCAAAACTTCAATGGCGTCGCCAAATTGACGAGCTCATTAACCTTTGGGGTATTATTACTTTGCAGTATTATTATTTAAAAAGCAGGAAATAAAAGATAAATGTAGAAATATTTAATAAAAGTAAAACGTAAGCTCTCAGACAATTTCCTTTCTTTTCTGGTCCTTAAATAGCCATGATCCATTGCAGGCTGAGCACTGAGAAACGCAGAGCCTTCCAAACTGGGAAATTGAGAAAGTTATTTTCATCAGGGAATGTAGAGGCGTCACACTTCTGCCGAAATAGCTCCATTGGGAAGCATGCTCTGTTGAAGATCTCAAAGTTTACGCATTGATTTCCAGTTTTATTCTGTCTTTACTCTTGCCGGATAATTTGACTTCCCTTAGATGACGTTACAGAAGTAATTTTACCTAAGACAGGGGCGCCCTCTATCGTAAAGATATTTTTCAGACTCTTGGTCCACACAAGAGCTTGTTGGAAGAGCGAAATCTCAGCTTCACCTCAGACGTATTGAACCAGAAGCAGCAGTTTAACAGGATTCACAAGAGATTCTTTTGCATATTTAAGAAGCATTATGACGTGCTTTGACGTGGAGTAAGGGTGTATGGTATAAATACACGGCTGTATTTTTTTCCCCAATTTTCTACTCTAACATAGAAAACATAATTGCAAAATAATCTGTTTCTATTGCTGCATCATTTTTGTGTTCTTATCATTGACTCTGTTCCCTCTCTCTCTGGTAATATTGTATTTATTAATATTTTTTTGAATCACTATTCATGATTGAATATTATGTAACGTTTTCATTTTCTTTTTTCTTTCTTTCTTTTTTTTTTTTTTTTTTTTTGAGACAGAGTCTCGCTCTGTCGTCCAGGTTGGAGTGCCGTGGCGCGCTCTCGGCTCACTGCAACCTCCGCCTCCCCGGTTCAAGCGATTCTCCTGCCTCAGCATTCCCGAGTAACTGGGACAACAGGCGCGCGCCACAGCGCCCGGCTAATTTTTTATATTTTTAGTAGGGACGGGGGTTTCACCATATTGGCCAGGTTGGTCTCGAACTCCTGACCTCATGATCTGCTTGTCTCACAAAGTGCTGGGATTACAGGCATGAGCCACCACGCCCGGCCTTCATTATTTTTTTAATAAAAATTTCTCGGCCGGGCGCGGTGGCTTAAGCCTGTAATCCCAGCACTTTGGGAGGCCGAGACGGGTGGATCACGAGGTCAGGAGATCGAGACCATCCTGGCTAACACGGTGAAACCCCGTCTCTACTAAAAAATACAAAAAACTAGCCGGGCGAGGTGGCGGGCGTCTGTAGTCTCAGCTACTCGGGAGGCTGAGGCAGGAGAATGGCGTGAACCCGGGAGGCGGAGCTTGCAATGAGCTGAGATCGGGCCACTGCACTCCAGCCTGGGCGACAGAGTGAGACTCCGTCTCAAAAAAAAAAAATAAAATAAAAATTTCTCAAGTTTTGCAATAAAGGCTGTGGTAACTTTTAATGTAAACTGGGAAGTTTGTATCTTTGCTCTGAAACATTTTAAATAGGATAAGATTTTGTAATCATTCCAGAATACACAGCCCTATCCTGATCAACTACCACCAAATCTTCAGGAGCTTTTGTATTAACTCCATTTTGTATTCTAAGCCCTGTGATAGATTTTAAAGATCCAAAACCCTTGCTAATCCTAATGAACGTGTGAGCTGAAGGATATCGCAAGAATTGGGAAATCCTGGGTTTCCGATATAATGTCAGGCCACCTCTCTCCCTGTTAAGTGATTAGGAAATTTTCAGTGGAGAAAATAAGTTCCAAAAGTCATTCTTTCTCAGGTTTCAGTTTACTTCTTTAAAGAAAGATTCAGAGCTAGTACTGAGGAGCCACACTTTCTTGATGTGGGAAATAGATCATTTTCTGTTCTGTTGACATTTTTTCTCTCTCTTCTCTTGTTTTCAAAGTACAGCTCCACAATGTCTCTTTGCCACTTATACCCACTGTGGAAGGAGAAAATTATTCACAGGCTTCAGTCATGGGAATCAATTTGCAAAGGAATATAGTAAAAGTGTGAGGAAGAATATAATGAATTATTACCATTGCTTTATGCTAGGGCTCAGGCCCAAATGGAAATATTTTTTTATGCTCCCCACAATAGACTTTAAGGAAGTCCACCTCTGTAATTTAAGGTAGAAATGGATAGGATGCAAAAACCAAGAGTTTAATATAAGAAAGCTATAGGAAATATAGGATGGAGATTTCAAAAACATCTTGGGACAACGAAAACAAATGACATATGACAGACAGAAATACTTCTTTGAGAGCAAACAGTGCCTATCTTTGGCCTGGGACAATAGTGAATCATTTTAAGGTACATTATAGATGAATTTTGGAAATTCAACTATATTTTATTTTGGGGTTGTATACTTCAATGAGATCATATTTTAAAAAATTTTTCTACAGGGAGAAATTAAGAACCTCTTTCAAAAATCAGCTGGGCATCGTGGCGGCCACCTGTAATCGCTGCTACTTAGGAGTCTGAGGCAGGAGAATTGCTTGAATCCGGGAGGCAGAGGTTGCAGTGAGCCAAGATCGTGCCACTGCACTCCAGCCTGGGTGACACAATGAGACTCCATCTCAAAAAAAAAAAAAATTAAGGACTTCTGAGAGGAATGAGGACGTGGCCACGTGTGAGACCCTGGGTAAATGTGTGGGAAGCGGCAGGTGGGCAGGACCATTGGTTGCACAGTGATATGGAAGCAGACACTATTCATTAGACCATGTAGTCAATCTGACTTAAAAGGTTGAGTTTTATTCTTTTCAAATACATATTTAATTGAAGAAAATATTATTTAACCCTTTACTGTCTAGTTCAGGAATTCTTTTTTAATATTCAATCAAGGTGGGAGACTTACAACAGTGTAATCAAACCTCCCTCTCCCTGTCAACAAATCAAGATGTAAATACCAAAGAATATAGAGTGTGAATTCAATTTCTAGATTATCATATAAAAGTTCCTTACGTGAAAACTATTACTCCACCCTTTTGATCTGTCATCTTTAGGAAAACAATACTCAACCAGTTATAATCTTCTCTGTGGTTCTAGATGCACTAGAGATGTCCTTCGCATGTCTGCAGGCTCCCCGAACAGAGTAATTAGGTATGAATGAGTTCTATCTCCTGAGATAAGTGGTTGGTTCATCAGAAAAATCTCATATATTTGGAACTCATCCTATGTCTCCCCATGCATAGATATTTCTGAATGCTTACAGAAACCTAATAAACAATTCTCACAGTGTTCTCTGTACCTTGGGGCAAACAGAGCAAAAAAAAAAAAAAAAAAAAAGAAAGAAAGAAAGAAAGAAAAAGAAACACCTCCTTGTGAGGAACTTCAGGTAATCTAACTGGTATCTTGGTTTCTTCAGGTGCAAGTCAGAGAAAAATCACATGATGACTCTGGAAACTTTCACATCATCAAACAGCCTAGATAATTTTCCTCACATCGTCCCAGCACTTTCACGTACACACACACGCACACACACACACACCCCAAAGCTTGTAGAGTTTTTTGGGTGACACATCTCTAATACCCAATTTCAGTGAAATCTGCCATTTATGTTTCCTCTTACCTATTCCAACTGAGAGAAATTCTGCCAAACCATAAGGTGGTCTCAACTTCGAAAGGGGCTCAGTGATATACTTACCAATATAGGTAAAGTCATATACATGGAGGATGACAATGAAGATGAATGAGAAAAGATAATACCTACTGGGAAACTGGCAGGAAATGAGACTTTCTGGGTCTTTTGTGAAAGTTTCAAGTCCATGGCGATAACCAGTGTGAATTCCAGGGTTGAAGATTATCTAGGAAGAAGTTCATTTTTTTTGCTTTTCACAACTATCAGTAAATAAGTTCCTGATCTTCATATCTCAAAGGACACTTTGAGTTCTCATTGTACTCACACTTTATTGGTGCCTTCTACTCACTCCCACCTCCACGTATTCAGGTCAGAGCACTGGGCTGAGTTCACTGTGTTTCATCAATGGGCAGGATCCTAAGGAAGAATATGGTAAGTTCAACACGTTCCCAAACAAACTCGCCTCCTCCTCCTAATATCTTATTCATTCCTTCAAAGAACAATAAGCCTCTCTATTCTGCTTTTTTTCCTCCTGTTTGTTGAGGCTTTCTTTTACGGATTCCCCACTTTCTGGCTTGCTCTATAGATCCAATAAGTCTTCGAATCCTGTGTCTAGCTACCTATGAACGTGCTTTCAAAATTTCAAAGTTTTTCTCCATCCTTGAAGCTACTATTTACTTCATGTCTTGAACATTATTCTGGACTACTCCATGAACCTCCTCAGGTGCCTTCATGCTGTAATACAGTCAAGAACCCCTTGGCAATGAATAACAAGTTGCATGTGGTTTTATTCTCACCTGGGGTTTTCTCATCAAAGTTTTGCTCTTACCATTCCTGAGGAGCAAACGGCAATAGCAGAAGTGTTTTATTCAGGAAAAAGCTGGTCAGTTTTCTAATGCAAGTTTCCAGTATTTTGTGTTCCATTTCAAACTTTATTTGCCAAGATTTCAATATCCCCCACAGCTGGGGGTCTTCTAACTTAAAATGGTCACAAATCCTGCTTCTACACCCAACACTTAGTGCTAAAACAATGAACCCAGGAATGGTGACCCACAGAATAGAGTGAGATATTCCTTTATTTTTCATTTTATTTAACTTTTTACATCTTTAGATTGGAGAAATACCTTTTTAGGTTTTTTTTTTGTTTTTGTTTGTTTGTTTGTTTTTTGAGACAGAGTCTCACTCTGTCCCCCGGGCTGGAGTGCAGTGGCACCATCTCAGCTCACTGCAGCCTCCACCTCCCAGGTTCAAGAGATTCTCCTGCCTCAACCTCTGAGCAGCTGGGATTACAGGTGTGTGCCATCATGCCTGGCTAATTTTTGTGTTTTAAGTAGAGACAGGGTTTCACCATGTTGGCTCGGCTGGCCTCGAACTTCTGTTCTTAAATGATCTGCCCCCCTCCGCCTTCCAAACTGCTGCGATTACAAGCATGAGCTACTGTGCCTGGCTACCTTTTAAATTTTAAAATTATTTTTTATTTCCATATTTTTATTGTTTTCATATACTGCAATAGTACTTGGAGGACCACACAAATATCTCTTGGCATGAGGAGATGTAGTTCAGCAATAGTACGTGTGCCTTACATATAGGAGGCCTCAGGTTCAGCTCCCGAGCACCTCCAACGGTCAGTTTCCAAGTTCTTAATACCACTCCTCAGTACAATGCACACTCAGGTGTCTTACTCTCTTTTCGTTGCCTGTCACATGAGAAGTAAACACGTGACTCAAGACGTTAATTTCTTTTTTTTTCTTGAGTATTTTTAAATTTTATTTTATACTTTAAGTTCTAGGGTACATGTGTATAATGTGCAGGTTTGTTACATATGTATACATGTGCCATGTTGGTGTGCTGCACCCATTAACTCCTCATTTACATTAGGTATTTCTCCTAATACTATCCTATCCCCCTCCTCCCACGCTGCAACAGGCCCCGATGTGTAACGCTCCCCATCCTATGTCCAAATGTTCTGATTGTTCAATTTCCCACCTATGAGTGAGAACATGTGGTGTTTGGTTTTCTGTCCTTGTTATAGTTCGTTCAGAATGATGGGTTTCCACCTTCATCCTTGTCCCTACAAAGGACATGAACTTATCCTTTTTTATGGCTGCATAGTATTCCATGGCGTATATGTGCTACATTTTCTTAATTCAGTCTATCATTGATGGACTTTTGGGTTGGTTCCAAGTCTTTGCTATTGTGAATAGTGCCACGATAAACATACATGTGTGTGTGTCTTTATAGTAGTATGATTTATAATCCTTTGGGTATACACCCAGTAACGGGATGGCTGGGTCAAATGGTATTTCTAGTTCTAGATCATTGAGGAATCATCACACTGTCTTCCACAAAGGTTGAACTAGTTTAGAGTCCCACCAACAGTGTAAAAGTGTTCCTATTTCTCCACATCCTCTCCAGCACTGTTGTTTCCTGACTTTTTAATGATTGCCATTCTAACTGGTGTGAGATGGTATCTCATTGTGGTTTTGATTTGCATTTCTCTGATGGCCAGTGATGATGACCATTTTTTCATGTGTCTGTTGGCTGCATATATGTCTTCTTTTGAGAAGAGTTTGTTCATATCCTTTGCCCACTTTTTCATGGGGTTGTTTGATTTTTTTCTTGTAAATTTGTTTAAGTTCTTTGTAGATTCTAGATATTAGCCCTTTGTCAGATGGGTATATTGCAAAAGTTTTCTCCCATTCTGTAGGTTGCCTGTTCACTCTGATGGTGGTTTCTTTTGCTGTGCAGGAGCTCTTTAGTTTAATTGGATCCCATTTGTCTATTTTGCCTTTTGTTGCCATTGCTTTTGGTGTTTTATACGGGAAGTCCTTGCCCATGCCTATGCCCTGAATGGTATTGCCTAGGTTTTCTTCTAGGGTTTTCATGGTTTTAGGTCTAATATTTAAGTCTTTAATCCATCTTGAATTAATTTTTGTATAAAGTGTAAAGAATGGATCCAGTTTCACTTTCTACATATGGCTAGCCAGTTTTCCCAGCACCATTTATTAAATAGGGAATCTTCTCCCCATTTCTTGTTTTTGTCAGGTTTGTCAAAGATCAGATGTTTGTAGATGTGTGGTATTATTTCTGAGGGCTCTGTTCTGTTCCATTGGTCTATATATCTATTTTGGTACCAGTACCATGCTGTTTTGGTTACTGTAGCCTTGTAGTGTAGTTTGAAGACAGGTAGCATGATGCCTCCAGCTTTGTTCTTTTTTCTTAGGATTGTCTTGGCAATGCAGGCTCTTTTCTGGTTCCATATGAACTTTAAAGTAGTTTTTCTCCAATTCTGTGAAGAAAGTCATTGGTAGCTTGATGGGGATGGCATTGAATCTATAAATTACCTTGGGCAGTATGGCCCTTTTCACAATATTGATTCTTCCTATCTATGAGCATGGAATGTTCTTCCATTTGTTTGTGTCCTCTTTTATTTTATTGAGCAGTGGTTTCTACCTCCTTGAAGAGGTCCTTCACATGCCGTGTAAGTTGGATTGCTAGGTATTTTGTTCTCTTTGTAGCAATTGTGAATGGGAGTTCATTCATGATTTGGCTCTCTGTTTGTCTGTTTTTGATGTATAGGAATACTTGTGATTTTTGCACATTGATTTGGTATCCTGAGACTTTGCTGAAGTTGCTTATCAGCTTAAGGAGCTTGTGGACTGAGACGATGGGGTTTTCTAAGTATACAATCATGTCATCTGCAAACAGGGACAATTTGACTTCCTCTTTTCCTAAATGAATACCCTTTATTTCTTTCTCCTGCCTGATTGCCCTGACCAGAACTTCCAACACTATGTTGAATAGGAGTGGTGAGAGAGGGCATCCCTGTTTTGTGCCAGTTTTCAAAGGGAATGCTTCCAGTTTTTGCCCATTCAGTATGATATTGGCTGTGGGTTTGTAATAAATAACTCTTATTATTTTGAGATGTGCCCCATCAATACCTAGTTTATTGAGAGTTTTTAGCATGAAAGGCTGTTGAATTTTGCCAAGATGGTAATTTCAATGTTATGTTATTTAGACTTCATGAGCCTCAAAACCACTCAAGGCAGTTGGCAGAGTAGAATAAACTTGTCGTTGATTAGTTTCCTATGGCTGCTGTAACAAATTATCCCAAATTAGGTGGCTTATAACAACAGAAATTTATTTATTTATTTATTTGAGTCAGCGTCTCGCTCTGTGGCCCAGGTTGGAGTGCAGTGGCGCGATCTGAGCTCACTGCAAGCTCCGCCTCCAGGGTTCACGCCATTCTCCTGCCTCAGCCTCCCAAGTAGCTGGGACTACAGGCGCCCACCGCCACGCCCGGCTAATTTTTTGCATTTTTAGTAGAGACGGGGTTTCACCCTGTTAGCCAGGATGGTCTCGATCTCCTGACCTCGTGATCCACCCGCCTTGGCCTCCCAAAGTGCTGGGATTACAGGCATGAGCCACCGTGCCCAGCCAAAAATTTATTATTTCACACTTCTGGAAGCCAAAAGTCTGATATGAATACAGTAATGTGCTACAGGTTGACATTTTAGTAAACCGCAGACCGCATATCCTATGGTGGTCTTATAAGATTACAAAGGAGCCGGCCAGGCACAGTGGCTTACACCTGTAATCCCAACACTTTGAGACGCTGAGACGGGGAGATCACCTGAGGTTGGGGATTTGAGACCAGCCTGACCAACATGGTGAAATCCCCATCTCTACTAAAAATAAAAAATTAGTCGGGGATGGTGGCGCACACCTGTAATCCCAGCTACTTGGGAGGCTGAGGCAGGAGAATCACTTGAACCAAGTAGGCCGAGTTTGTAGTGAGACGAGATCCCATCATTGGAGTTCAGCCTGGGCAACAAGAGCAAAACTCTGTCTCAAAACAAAACAAAACAAAACAAACCACCTGCTAAATTCTAATATAAATTGGGGAATTTGTGTCTTTGTCTCATCCTAGCAACGTTTAAAATGGAATGGGAGCCACCTGAGAAGCACATGTTGTCCAAATCTTGACATTTCAGAACACTATCTTGCCTCTTCCTTACCTCAACAACCAAACAAGCAGCAACAGTGGAATGTATATGTGTGTGTGTGTATGAGTGTGTGTATGTGTGTGTGTATATGTGTGTATATATATTTATCTATATATGACAAAAGTTATTTGTCTAAACTATTTGATAATGATTTTCAGACATTATATCTTTTTATTCCTAAATACTTCAATGTGTATTTCTTAAGAATGAGGTCAATTTCTTACCACAGCACAATTATCAAATTTAGTGAACTTAACATAGATAAAATAGTATTATCTAATATACAGTCTATATAAATTTAAATCATATCAATGAAATCTTTTATAGAAATTTTTCTCCCAAACTAGATGCCATTTCAGAATCACATATGAATCTAGTTGTCTTGACTTTTCAGTCTCCTTCACTTTGGAACAGATTCTTAATCTTCTTGTCTTTCACGACATGAATATGTTTTTTAAGAGCGTATGCCTGTGGTTTTGTGGAATGTTTCTTAATTTGTGTAGCCATGGTTAGATTCAGGTTATGGAAATGTCACAGAAATCATGTTACCCTCTATCACACCAAGAGGCATGTGATGTCAGTTTTTCTCATTATTATTTACTATTATTATTACTATTATTGAGACGGAATTTCATTCTTCTTGCCCAGGCTGGAGTACAATGGTGCGATCTTGGCTCACCGCAACCTCCGCCTCCCAGGTTCAAGCGATTCTCCTGCCTCAGCCTCCTGAGTAGCTGGGATTACAGGCATGCGCCACCACGCCCGACTAATTTTGTATTTTTAGTAGAGATGGGGTTTCTCCATGTTGGTCAGGCTGGTCTCGAACTCCCAGCCTCAGGTGATCCCCCGCAACTTGGCCTCCCAAAGTGCTGGAATTACAGGTGTAAGCCACCATGCCCGGCCCAAATGAGGATTTTCTAATTTTATCCTTACTTCCACATTTACCACTTGGCATACAACTGTAAGGAAAATCTTCCCATCTTCCATATTTATTCGTTTAAGTTCCCAAGATTGATAATCACTTATTGTCGTCATTAATGCTCAAAATGTGTCAGATTTGGCCATTGAGATCCCTTTCAAGCTGGCTTCTGTGTCCTTTTAATCATACCCATCAATTCTGAGCACCTACATTCTGGCACAGCAAGATATCTTAGGTTCATCTTGTAGTTTCCCTGGCACAGTCCTGGAGTCAGTGTAGTTGACACTAATAGCTACTTTCTATTAGTATGGCTGGTTCCTTTTAGTAGGGAATGGCATTTGAAAATCAATATATAGAATTATCTTTGCTCATTGCATCTGAGATATCATTTCTTCTAGTCCCAGTTAGCAGAGAGATCTGTGGAGACATTTTACAATTAAGTGTATAACTTCATACTGATGCCTCTAATTCCCATCATCACCAATAGGACTATTCTTTACCATCCTCCTTTCCCACAGTGAGAACCTGGTTCCAACAACACACAGGTGCACACACTCTCATTTTCCCAATCCTAAAATTCACACAAAATATCAGAATTACTGTTGCCTTAGCATTACAGAAAATATTCCTGATACATAGAGTTTAAGATTTGCTTGCTGTTCTTTTTCTTTTTACAATGAGAACAATGTGTAAACCATTTTCTTAGGTCAATTCTTTCCTGAATTTTCAATGTGGTTATGTTATACTTTTGAAATGCAGTTAATTTGCTCTATTTGGAAATAGATTTGCTGATCCCAAATCAGGAACAGTGCTTTTCTTTTTACTGTTAAGGTACCTTTTCATGGTGTAACCGTGCCTAAGAGAGGGGGCACTCAGATATAGGGAAATCAAAAACAGTGGAATTGGAAACACATGGTAATTGTCTTTATGACATAGAGCACATACTCAGATAATGGTGGTCACCAGTGTTCCAAATACACAAGAGTTATGAGGGGGTATAGCTCAGTGGTAGAGTGTGTACTTATCATGCACAAGGTCTTGGACTCATTCCCCAGTACCTCCAGAGGTCCATTTCCTTCCTGGTGGCACTGTAAGAAGAGCTCCATGACCTTCCCTAGCTGTCCAAAATTTCCTGCCTTGTCAAGATATCTGGGTTGACCTCTACATCTCTCTCTCATACAGAGAGGTAATTCTTATTCATTCACTTAAGGTTATTTGCTGCTTATAATTATCCACCTATTCTTTCTAAGCAGTCCCAGCAGTCACTAAGGTGAACCACGCACTATGGAAGCAAGTACTATTCCTGGCCATCCAGCCAATTTCTAGCTGTAAATGAAATAATCAGAAACCACAGAACCGTGTGGCTTAAGTCCTTTTGTGTGTGTGGTGTTTGTTTGGTTGGTTTTTTTGAGACAGAATTTCGCTCTTATTGCCCAGGCTGGAGTACAATAGTGCAATCTTGGCTCACCACAACCTCTGCCTCCTGGATTCAAGTGATTCTCCTGCCTCAGCATCCTGAGTAGCTGGGATTACAAGCATGCACCACCATGCCCAGCTAATTTTATATTTTTAGTAGAGGTGGAGGTTTCTCCCTCTTGGTCAGGCTAGTCTCGAACTTCCAACCTCAGGTGATCCATCCACCTTAGCCTCCCCAAGTGCTGGGATTACAGGCGTGTGCTACCATGCCTGACCTTGCGTTTCTTCTTCTAAACAAGGTTGCAGAAGCCCTACAAGCTTTCACTAAACGATTTCACTGCCAGTGGCTGAGGACCTGATATGCTGGTGGTCACTATTTCCATTAGAAACCCACAAACTCTAAAACTTAATGTAAACTATTTAACTACAAGCATACAATAAATGGCAAACATAATGACAAATGACAAAAAGACCACAGTCACTTCAGCTGACATTTGGTAGGGGGAACATACTTCTCTGGGTCCTCTAAGGAAGTTTCTGCCCTGAGATGCAAGCACTCTGAACTCCAGGGACCAAGACCAGTATAGGGTAAAGCTCATTTCTTTGTTTTCCATAAATAAAAATAATGAATGAACTTTTATTCTCCCAATCCCAATGGATCCTTTTCTGCTGGCTGCACTTATTCTCCAGGAATAACCTCTTTCTAAGCTACTGAACAACCCACACCTCCAGATTAGAGCTCTTTGCACAGTTTCTGATGCTGGTATCACAGGGCTAAGCAGAAATCCACGAGGGGATACTCTGCAAGCATCTCAATACTATCTCGTTGAAAGGAATTCTCCTTATATTTTCAGCTCTATTTCATTTGAACAAAAGATAAAAAATTAAGTTACTAAACACCCGGAAGGCAGAAAAGCGATCTCTCTGCATCTGTAGAAGCCAAGTAAGCGAGTGGGCATCCGTATGCATCCTTTCTTTTATTCACTTTCTAAACGCTGTAATGGTCCACCACCTACCAGGTGGTCACAAGCCATCGCTAAAGTCAATTTTGAGGTCAACCCACTCGACTTGTGAGGGATTCACCTATATTACCTCTGCACCTATAATAGGACTAAGAAGACGGTGGCTGCACACGTAGTTAACACCTGTTGTACCGCGACTTTGCCTTTCCGTAGCCGCTGTGCGAATCTGCAGAGTCCTTTTGAGCCAAGAGGTGGACGTGAGGAGTAAAGAAGCTCATTTCAAACGCCAGGAGGAGTTTCTTCAGGGTGAAATTGACTTTCTATTGGCTTCATTCTAAAGGAAATATGTGGAGCAAGCAAACGGGAACTTTCTTTCTCATCTTTTGCATTTCAAGCAAAGCCTAATAAGATTAGACGTTTCCACTGTCGTGCTCAGTCTCGAAGCTGTCGGCGGATCCCGCTTCTAACTCTCAACACAGGCACGCAGGAAATCGGGAAATCCCTGCAGCTCCCTCAGAAGCTACAGTACCAGCGGTTCCAGAACCACAAACAAAAAAACGCAACATCACGTACTCCCCCAAAAAGCCCAGACTATCTGTCGAGCGACGGAAAGAGCGGCGAGGCGCTCGCGAAGCCGTGGCAGTCTGGACAAAACGAACTAGGTCTCCTTCCTGGTCAAGCCTACTTCCCTAGGGACAAAAAGGAACCTCTCTTCCCTCATATCCAGAGGAAGCGACCGAGAGATGCATGCTTAGGCTCACTCTACCATCCCGTCCATCCAAGTCCTAATAATCTTGAGGATGCTTTTCCTTGCCCTCTGCCCCTCTCCCTTTTTGTGTTTCTTTCTCCACTTCACCTCACCCCGTCTCTTCCCTCTCTCCACCAGCTGGCACTCGGCTCCTCTCCACCTTCCCTCCCGTTTACTTCTGAATGAACTTTTCACAATAGTATAGTGCACTCCTAGAACCATTTACACACATTTTAAGCACTGTGTTGAGATTTATATATGTAGCCACTGTTTTAATTTCCACATCACTTTCCACTTTTTTCCCCTTCTCCATATGCTCAACTTCAAACATTTCTGCAGCATAGGCTGAGGCTGCGCCCAGCTAGGGAGAGACGTCAGGCGGCGGGGATAAACCTAGAGGAATGTTGTCTCCTGTCTGGGGAGACTCAGGCCTTACAAGAGGGAGAGGGGAAAAAAAAAGCCTGTAAGAGAATCTAAATTTTTTAACAGAAAGCCTGGACTCTCTCGGAATAGGAGACCGAGTTTGAAAACTGTCCAGACATAGGGACGGTTTTATTAAAATTCAATTTGCAAGTCGTTGTTGGCTGTAGTTATTTCCTCATTCCAGAGAGGATTGTTTCAGAAATTCGGTAAACTCTGAAATTGTTTCTAAATTATTTAACAAGAGGAGTCCAATGTTCTCACACTTTTGAAGTTATATAAGAATTTCTAGGCTGAGGTGGGAGAACTGATTGAGCCGGGAGGCCAAAGTTGCAATGAGAGGAGATTGCCACTGCACTCCAGCCTGGCAGAGTGAGATTGTCTCTCTCTTTCTTTCTCTCTCTCTCTCTCTCTTTCTCTCTCTCTCTCGCTGGAATCTTCTCTCTCTCTATATATGTATTTTTGTATTATATAATATTTATATCATAATATATTTTTATTTTTAATTTTAAATTTATATATTTATATGTATTATATATATTGCGTTGTCACACTAAAATAAACATATGCTTGCCGTTTCCACTCCCTGGGTCTCCGTACCACCTAAGGTGGATGTGTTAGCACTAGACTGGTAAAAGGACGAAAACAGAGAAAAAGAATTGGCTGGCTCAGGATTTCTTCAGTTGCAAGCTATAAACCTATTACCACGTTAACGTGTCCAATAATCTTCTGTTCCTTTTTGGCGTGTCATTGAAGAACAAGACAGAAAACAAAACAAAAAAGAGCCAAAAGAAGAGAAAAGGAAAAGTCTAGATAATTTCATTTTAGTTTTAGATAATTTCCCTTAGTTTTCTGAGCAGTGTTTCCATGGTGACCAAGCATGGGAGCATCTTCCTGATCTGACCTATTCCTCGCTTTTCGTTTTCTTCTTTTTTCTTTTTCTTTTTCTTTTTTTTTGTTTAGAGACGGAGTCTCACTGTCGCCCAGGCTGGAGTGCAGTGGTGCGATCTCAGCTCACTGCAACCTCGAACTCCCTGGTTCAAGTGATTCTCCTGCCTCAGCCTCCGAAGTAGCTGGTACTATAGGCGTGCGCCACCACTTCTGGCTAATTTTTATATTTTTTGTAGGTGGCGTGTGTTTCACCACGTTGGCCAGGCTGGTCTTGAACTCCTGACCTCAAGTGATCCACCCACCACAGCCTCCCAAAGTGGAGAGATTACAGGCGTGAGTCACCGTGCCTGGTCGTCTCGCCTTTTCTTTCCCGTCTTTTGCGGGGGAAAATTGGATCCTATTTTCGGACATAAATTGCAGCAGAACTTGTATTTTTGGATTGTTGGGAAGGTGAGTGAATGACGGGTGATACTGAAGACAACAGAATTAGGCATTGGAAGATACACTGACCTTACAAATGGCAGTTTTTATATTTTGAAGAAATGGCTAATGAAACAAACCTAGGGTAGCCGAAATAGCTCAGTTGGGAGAGCATTAGACTGAAGATCTAAAGGTCCCTGGTTCAATCCCGGGTTTCAGCAGATGTCTTTTGGTTTTTGCATAGTTGTCTTTCCCTTATACAACACTTGCACACCAATTCCAGAGGTCTATATATAACTCCAATTTTTTTGCTGTTTTTTGAAAATTCCATAAAGGTAATGTACATATATATGTATGTATATTTGTATCACTCTCTCCACTGAAATCTTCCATGAAGTGTTAACTGATGGCATGTAAATCATTTAAAATCTTAAATCTAGAAAGTTACTAATTTTAAAATCTAAGAAATTCCAATATGCTATAGACTGTGGCAATTACAATTCATTTCTGATTTGATGTTATTTATATGTGTTGGGTGGGGGTGTTTTAAATCACAAGAAATGTGAAGAAACCTGTAAAAGAAGAACTATGTGGTGGTGGTGGTATATTCAAGAAACATTTTGCAATTAGAAACCCCTCGGTTTGTATCTTGAGTCACCTCCATAGCTCTGCAGTTAAACTGCTGGAAAAATAACTTTTGTTTTGTTTTGTTTTGTTTTGTTTTTTTGAGGCAGGGTCTCACTCTGTCACCCATACTGGAGTGCAGTGGTATGATCACAGCTCACTGCAGCCTCAGCCTCCCTGGACTCAAGCGATCCTCCCATGTCAGGCAGGATCTGAGACTACAGAAATTCAACAACAAGCCTGGCTTTCTCTGTCTCTCTTTTGTACTTTTTTTTGTAGAAACTGGGCTTCACTATGTTCCCCCGGCTGTTGTTGAAATCCTGGGCTCAAGCAACCTGCCCGTTTCTGCCTCCCAACATGCTGGGATTACAGGTGGGAACCACCGCACCAGACCTAATTACAGGAATATTTTAAGTTTCTTACTGACAGGACATTTCTTCAGCCTGGAACCCTTGTCTAGAATTTCCAAATCTTGTTTTTTCTTTGTTAGTATGCAGGAAAGAATAAAAATAAGTATTTCTTTTCTTTTTTTTTTTTTTGGAGACGGAGTCTTACTATGTCACTCAGGCTAGCGTGCAGTGGAACGATCTCAGCTCACTGCAACGTCCACCTCCCCCGCACAAGCAATTCTCCTGCCTCAGCCTCCCAAGCAGCTGGGATTACAGGCATCCACCACCATGCCCGACTAATTTTTGTATTTTTAGTAGAGACGGGATTTCACCACGTTGGCCAGGCTGGTCTCCAACTCCTGACCTCGTGATCCGCCTGCCTCGGCCTCCCAAAGTGCTGGAATTATAGGTGTGAGCCACTGTGTCTGGTCAAAAATAAGTATTTCTAAATTAATTATTCTGTCAAACATTCATGAGGGGCCCTAGAATACTGGAAATGAAAGCAAATGGGCAGGAAAGTCAAGACTCAGGTGCATGTGCCCCATTTTCCTTTTCTCGCTTCAACTCCTCTCTTGAAATTCTGTGTTGGGATAATGGGCCTTTTTTTTTTTTTTTTTTTTTTTTTGAGACGGAGTCTCGCTCTGTCGCCCAGGCTGGAGTGCAGTGGCGCGATCTCGGCTCACTGCAAGCTCCGCCTCCCGGGTTCACGCCATTCTCCTGCCTCAGCCTCCCGAGTAGCTGGGACTACAGGCGCCCACAACCGCGCCCGGCTAATTTTTTGTATTTTTAGTAGAGACGGGGTTTCTCCGTGGTCTCGATCTCCTGACCTTGTGATCCGCCCGCCTCGGCCTCCCAAAGTGCTGGGATTACAGGCGTGAGCCACCGCGCCCGGCCCAATGGGCCTTTTTTATCCTGGGTTTTTGTTTTTGTTTTTTTTCATTTGAATATCTTTTTTTCTTTCAAATTGGTGTTTCATTTTCAGTGTTATTTTCCTCTTACTCCTGCATATTGTGTGAGGAGACAATAATCTACAGTACTTCAACATCAGAACTGCAGCAAATTGTGAAAGGAAAATTGGTACCAAATAAGAAGCAACCTCAGGGTGGGGACACTGACTGTACAGGAACTAGGAATCAGATACTTTATCCTTTAAGTCACTGACGCTTTCTCAACTCAGAAGCTTGTGTTTTATTTCAGTAAGAAATATTTGATAGGCTGGGCGTGGTGGCTCACTCCTGCAATCCCAGCACTTTGGGAGGCCAAGGCAGGTAGATCACCTGAGATCAGAAGTTTAAGACCAGCCTAGCCAACATAGTGATACCCTGTCATTACTAAAAATACAAAATAATAATAATAATAACAAATTAGCCAGGCGTGGTGGTGGATGCCTGTAATCCCAACTACTCAGGAGGCTGAAGCAGGAGAATCCCTTGAACCCGGGAGGCAGAGGTTGCAGTGAGCCTAGATCACACCATTGCACTCCACCCTAGGCAACAAGAGCAAGACTCTGTCATTTAAAAAAAAAAAAAAAAGGAAATATTTGATTACAAAAATGACAGCATTAAATGTTTTCTTGCCTAGCACAGTAATGATTCCTTTACATTTTGTTGAAATCGAAGGCCTAGGGTAATTCTAAGCATGATTTGTCTCTCATTCAATACCTTAAAAATGAGGCTAATAATGATTATGTAAAATGGGATGTTGTAAAGGTCTAAGGAGATCATGCATAGAAATGCATTTAGTCAAGTCCACTCGTGGTGTGAAACCTAATTACTGGCAGGCCATGTTCCATGTCCTTTGGCTCTGGGATTCTCCCAGAACAGCACCTAAATAGATAACATTGTCTCTAGACAATGCTGTCCAATCAAAAGATTATACAAGTCTTCTACTTTAGCTTCTTGGATAAACAGAATTTTTTAAAAACATAATACAAATCTTAAATGAGAACCACTTCTGTAGTTTTAAATTTTCTAGTAGTCACATTTAAAAAATAAACAGGCAATACTTATTTTATATGATTTTTTAATAATTTCAACTTTTAGCCAGGCAAAATGGGTCATACCTGTAATTCCAGCGCTTTGGGAGGCCGAGGTGGGCAGATCACCTGAGGTCAGGGGTTCGAGACCAGCCTGACCAACATGGTGAAACCCTGTCTCTACTAAAAATACAAAAATTAGCTGGGTGTGGTGGCGCGCGCTTGTAATTTTAGCTACTTGGGAGTCTGAGATAGGAGAATCACTTGAAACCTGGAGGAGGAGTTTGCAGTGAGCCCAGATAGTGCCACTGCACTCTAGCCTGAGACAGAGCAAGACTCTGTCTCAAAATAATAATAACATTAATAATAATAATTTCAAGTTTTATTTTAGATTCAGGGGGTACATGTCCAGGTTTTTTACATGGGTATATTGCATGATGCTGGGGTTGGGGTGGGATTAATCCCATCACCCAGGTAGTCAGCATAGTATCCAATAGTTAGCTTTTCAAGTCTTTCCCCTTCTTGCCTCCTCCTCTAGTAGTCCCCAGTGTCTATTGTTTCCATCTTTTATGTCCAGTTTTACTAATATATGTAAATCACCTTGCATGTCCAAAATATTGTTTTAACAAGTAATCAATCTTAAAATTATCAGTGAGATATTTTATGTTTAAAAAATGATACTACATCTGGCCAGGTGCGGCAGCTCCTGCCTGTAATCCCAGCACTTTGGGAGGCCGAGAAGGGCAGATGACGTGGTCAGGAGTTTGAGACGAGCCTGGCCAGCACGGTGAAACCCTATCTCTAATTAAACTAAAAAAAAAAAAAAAAATAGCTGGGCATGGTGGCACATGCCTGTAGTCCCAGCTACTCAGGAGGCTGAGGCAGGAGAATGGCTCGAACCCGGCAGGCAGAGGTTGCAGTGAGCCAAGATTGTCCCACTGCGCTCCAGTCTGGGTGACAAAGCGAGACTCCACAAAAAAAAAGAAAATTACATCTTTGAAATCTGGTACATATTTCTCACTTTCAACACATCTTAAGTTGGACTGGGCAGTTTTCAGTACTCAATACCCATTGTGGCTAACGATAACCATATTGGACTGTGCAGATTTAAACATATACTTTACATATTTTTAGGTTTTCAAAATTGAGTATGTATGACAGAGTATGTATGTCTTCAAAATTAAATGTTTAATTTCTCAGAAGAATGCTGTGTTAAATGAGCTCATCCTACAGATTATATGCAAAAAACATGTTGTTGGTAGATAGCCTGAAAATAGCTACAGATACTTAATTATTTAAAATTCTCGCATTTTTATCAGGCAACCTTCTTATTATGAATTCCCAAGAATCCAATAGACGGCCAAGTTTCTCTTGGTGTAACACAACATAAAGATGAAGGAGTTTCTGCAAACTGTGCTAATATTGCTTTTACAGCATCAAAGAGCCAAGATAATCCTTCCCATCATTTACATGCACACACAGACAGAGTTAGGCAGGCAAACACACATGAATACACATCAATTTTGTATATAACAATTTTCTAGTTTCTCCTTCAGTGAAATCTATCACTCAGTGTTTCCTATTTTTGTTCTAGAAATCCCATCAGCCAACTGAAAAGCCAAGTCTGCCACACAACTTGCAATCTGCCAGTTATTAAAGGCATCAATGTTATTTTATTAACATTGGCAAAGGCTCGTATGTGGGCAAACCAGAATGAGAAAGAGTTAATAGTCACTAGAAATTTGGTGCTGAGAAATGGGTTTTCTTCTCATCTTCTTATATAGTTCAAAGGACACACAATAAGTCCCAAGATTCAAGAACTTCTTAGGAACAAACTTGTTTGTTGACTACAAATATCACGAATAGGTTTCTAATTTCCATATCTCAAAGTACACTTTTTAGTCTTTATCCATCCTCCATGTAATGTGTCTACTACTACTAACGCTTACAAATCCCAGGCTGGAGACGGAGTTAATTGCCTGAATTCTCTATGTAACATCCTCACAAACGTGCCCCACAGATACTTTAAATTTAGTATGAGCCAAACTCATCTCCATCTTCCAATCTTTCTCCCATTCCTAAAAGCTGTTAAAACCTCTCCCCCTTTCTGCACCTGCTTGTGTTTGGCAATACTTTGTTTTTTTAAACCATTCTTCAATCCTGTTTGTATTTATCTTCGGTCTTATTCTCATAATTCAACCCTTCTCTCCATCCCCATAGCTGTTTTTCATTCACGCCTTATTAATCCCCTCCCCTCCCCTCCCCTCCCCTCCCCTCCTCTCTTCTCCTGCCCTGCCCTGCCCCGCCCCTCCCCGCCCCGCCCCGCCCCGCCTCGCCTCGCCCCGCCTCGCCTTCTCTCTCTGTTGCCCAGGCTGGAGGGCAGTGGCGCAATCATAGCTCGCTACAACCACCAACTCCTGAGCTCAAGCCATCCTCCCGCCTCAGCCTCTGGAGTACCTGTGAGTACAGGCATAAGACGCCACACCAGCTAGGGACCCTTATGAAAACATGCTAAGTGCATCGCTCTCAGGTTTTCTTCTGATTGTGGCTTTCCTCCACCAAATCTTACCTTTAATATTCCTATTGAGCAAACAACAATTATGAACCGTTTTAGGCAGGAAAAGGCTGAATTTCAATAGCTTCGTGTGGTATCTGGAAGAAATCAAAAGAAACGAAAACCAGAACTTGATTCTTTCCAACCATAATAGTAGGAGACCTGAAGAACTCAATGTCTTGAAGCCACAATGGAAACTTCCTGTAGTTATTACCTGACACTTTTCTAATCTTTTGTTTTTCATTTCAAGTCCTACATAGTATTCTAAAGAATCTGTATCCCCCATTAGTACCAAGTATCTCCTGCTCAGAACGGCTCTCCACACTCCATAATACTGACCACTACTACCAGCATGCTCACGGAGAGTCTCAGGAAATGAAAGTTACCTCCTGGAAATTATTACAAACAGCCCTTTAAGCAAGGGGGTGTAGCTCAGTGGTAGAGCGCATGCTTTGCATGTATGAGGCCTCGGGTTCGATCCCCGACACCTCCAAGTGATGGTTTTGCTCTGGCAGTTCTCAAGCAGCAAATTTCTGCCTTCTAACATTTTTCTATCCTATTTCTGCACAAATAGACAGTAAAAATGTAGCTCAATGCGCAGCCTCGAACTATCTCCACTGGCTATGCCGTGAGCCTCGACATCACCTAAGGCGATTGCGACAGCAGAAGGAAGACAAACAAGAAATGAGGGGGAAACAAGAACAGAATCGCAACAGGGTCTCTGGAAACCAAACAAAAGCGTGCACATTCACAGGCGGCTCGCGTTCGCTCCCATTTTGTACTATGATTAAAGAGACGCCAAGACAAAGGAGAAGAAGGAAGAAAAGCGCTCTGCAGGCATCAGTTTTTTTTTTTATTTTTATTTTTATTTTTTTATTATTTTTTTTTTTTTGAGACGGAGTCTCGCTCTGTCGCCCAGGCTGGAGTGCAGTGGCGCGATCTCGGCTCACTGCAAGCTCCGCCTCCCGGGTTCACGCCATTCTCCTGCCTCAGCCTCCCGAGTAGCTGGGACTACAGGCGCCCACAACCGCGCCCGGCTAATTTTTTGTATTTTTAGTAGAGACGGGGTTTCACCGTGGTCTCGATCTCCTGACCTTGTGATCCGCCCGCCTCGGCCTCCCAAAGTGCTGGGATTACAGGCGTGAGCCACCGCGCCCGGCAATTTTTTTTTTTAAAGTTATTTTTGTTTTCTGGGTTAAAGAACAGAGCGAAAGCCTCTGTCCACTGATTTCTCCACCAGTCTCTCCTTGTCGACCTGAGCAGAGAGCGCAGCCACCAGTGTGATCCGGTACTGAGACAAGGACTGCTGTGGCTCTCCAGCCGCTTGAGATTGGAGTGGCAGGACGCTGGACAACCGAACGAAGACTGTAGGGGAATTAGAGGCCTTCAACGTGCGAGGAGCAGAAACCAATACGGATCAACATTCCGTACTGATATTCCATAAGACTAATTTGTATTCCTGTATTTCTTCAGTAGCTCCGTTTTTCTCGTTACAGTAAAATATTGCCCGGGAACTTCTGGTAACAGCAAACGGAGGCCCCATATAAAAAACTAGGAAAAGATTTTCTGTCACAATGGAAAATACATGCAGACTAAAAGGTAAGTAGATCGCAGGTGTGTTCGGCACTTGCTGCCGTGGGAAAAACCAGACAAACATTTCATGTTCTTTCTCGATCCATCAGATTACATCTGCTTTGTTTGGAGAGGGAACTCCCAAGAAATCCTATACACTCATGATAACTTTTAGGGTTTCCGGTGATGTATGTTTTCAAAACTGCTGTTCTCTCTGCACGTATTTCCTGTTGAATTAACGTGTCTTTGAGAGGCAAGAGAGTATGACGTTTGTTCCTAGTCCACCAGCCTATCAGGCTGGCATGATAGATACACTCTATGAGGCTGGCTGACATGACCTTACTTGCTTCTTTTGTCCAATGAAAATATCTATAACCGGCATCCAGGAGGGATACCGTCTGGTGAAACCTGCTTAGCTGAGGACTGGCCGTGTGTGTGCCTCCAGACCAATCATATGTTTGTTTTGAGATACATTTTTTGGAAGAAGGTAATACACACATGCCATGTATTTTCTTTTTGTTTCATACTTTTTCTTCTTTAATTTCCTGATATCCATTGGTTTTCTCCAGGCAAACGGTGGCATGTTAGCCACAGTGGACACTGCACAGGAGAGCAAGGGGTGGGGGATTTGGGTGCTGCAAGCAGAATAATAAATTTCAGGCCAACCTTAGGTCTGTTGAATCAGAACTGCTGAGTATGGGGCTCAGCCTCCTGTGTTTGAATAAGCCCTCAAGCGACTCTGATGCTAAAGTTTGCGAAGCACTGCTCTAGAAGTTTCAGAAGGTCCCAGGGTCAGGTACCTGCTGAGGAGGAAGAGTTGGTCCTGGGGTTCCCTACCTATTCTCAATCAAAAACTCAAACCTAGGAAAGCCAGTGAGTATTGTATTCATCTTATGTCAGGGCTGGGGTTTCATTTACCATTTCTTTGACCTTTTGAATATTTTAGGTAACTTTTCAGGTCACACACAACAGACTGATTTTCCTCTGGAAGAACTCACAGGAATTCTCTTGAACCAAGAGACTCTTTTGAGCTGAAATACCTGGTGCTTTCTCAAGCTATTTGGGCCCTTCAATTTGAAACCCAAGCTTGGACGATTCTAAGCCCTATGACAGAGAGTAATCATTTTCTCTCCACCTTCAGGGTGGGGACTAACCCTCAGGGTTGGGAGTACTGCTGTCTCTGCAGCCCCCACCAATTCTACCAGTGTTCTGGTTGTTAAAATCCAGTGTATGCATGAAATGTAATAAAAGTATCTTCGCAACAGTAAGTAGAGAGTTCCTTGTTGTGAGTAGACCATTCCTCTTCTTCTTTGGAAAAAATTCTCTATCCACTTTCTACATTTTCACGTTTGTCTCTTCCTCTACACACACACCTCAGCTGCTGCTTTATTTCCACTTGTCTCATGTAAGGATCCTCTTTTATGTGGTAACCTTGGCTTTTCCCACTGTTCATGCTTCCACGAGTTGGATGTAAGTAATATAGGAGCACACTGCAAAAGTGTAGGTGATATTGTCCAGAAAGGAACCCGAATTTCAGAGGCTTGCTGATGTAGAAGAAAGCCAAGATATTAGACTCATAGAGCTTCCCTCTGCTGGGTAGGTTGAAATCTGGACACCCTGAATTCCATAAAAACAAGGTAGTACTCCTTCTGAAAACCCTCTTAAGTTTAAAATATACTGGGACTGCCCTACCTTTCTTGTTTTCCATGACTTGTATTCCAAGCTTGACAAGCTAAAACAAAAACAAAAGCAAAGAACACTCTTCCTACCTATAACAAAGGGGCTTAAGCAGGAGGGTTTCTCTTCCTGGTTCAACACTCTTCCCTCGCGAACAGTAGGGATTGGAAATAGGCGGCTTCTCTATCGTTTCCTCGGAAGCCACCAATACCACCCACCTGTACTAAAACTCAAGAGTACCCGTGATCCCCAGTGTCCGAGTCAGTAAAGGAGCTGCGAGGCATTCTCAATGCCGCGACTGCCTTAAGCAAAGCGAGAGAGATCTTGCGGGAAAGTGTTTTCAGTTCACTTCTACAGGGAATGAGCCCTCTCGCTTATCGCCGACACCGAGGAAACGCAGCGGAGATGGGCTTCCGGGCTGCACTCCGCCTCCCGGCCCACCCAGATCCTCTGGCAGCCTCGTTCGCTCGCCCACTTCGCTTCTCCTCCGCCTTTGCCGCCGCCGCCGTAGGTTGCGCATCCCACCGCGTCCCTGCTTCCCTCTCGAGCTCGTTTCGCAGGCGATACTCGTTCTCTCCATCCGTCGTTTCTTGACTGTCAGAACTGGAGCAATAGCGTCCGCAAAACGAAATCCATGCTGGGTTTCCAGACCACGGTGCTGGCCCAGGCTCTGGCGAGGGTAAGGACTGGCAGCGACCCACGCTCCTGGGTCTTCATTTCTAATAGCTGGGAATTCCACTTTCTCACCTCCTCGCCTGCACCTAAATCCCCGGAGGCGGTACTGACCCTTCTGTTTTAGTATCCACCTACGTTAACTCTTGATAGAAGAGTGCAGCCCTTGAAGGAAGAGGGAAAATAAATTTGAGAAGGGATAATTAAAAAAAGCTTTTTGTGTGAAATTATTTCAAACCTACAGAAAAGTTGCAAAACTAATACAAAGAACTACCATACACACGTTACTCAGATTTAGCAATTCCCGATATTTTGCCACAATGATTCTCCTCTCTTTACGCCTAAATACATACACACACTATTATTTTTCTCATGGACTTTATTTTTATTTATTTATTGAGACAGGTCTTGCCCTCTTGTCCAGGCTGGAGCGCAGTGGTGCGATCTCGGCTCACTGCAACCTCTGCCTCCGGGTTCAAGCGATTCTCCTATCTCTGCTTCCCAAGTAGCTGGGATTAGAGGCATGCACCACCACTCCAGGCCAGTTTTTGTATTTTTAATAGAGACGGAGCTTCACCATGTTGGCCAGGTGGTTCTGGAACTCCTAACCTCTGGTGATCTGCCCGCCTCGGTCTCCCGAAGTGCTGGGGTTACAGGCGCGAGCTACCCCTGCGCTTCTGTATTCTTTTAAATCATCCCCATCATTCTGGCACAGCAAGATATCTTAGGTTCATCTTGTAGTTTTCCTGGCACAGTCCTGGAATCAGTGTAGTTGACAATAGTAGCTACTTTCTATTAGTATCTCTGGTTCCTTTTAGTAGAGAATGGTATTTGAAAATCAAAATATAGAGTTATCTTGCTCATTGTTTCTCAGGTATTTCTTCCAGGCCCAGTTAGCAGACAGATCTGTAGGGAAAATGTGCTTTTTTTTTCTTTTTTTTCTTGAGATAGAGTCTCACTCAGTCGCCCAGGCTGAGTGCAGTGGCGCGATCTTGGCTCGCTGCAACGTCCTCCTCCCAAATTCAAGCGATTATCCTGCCTCAGCCTCCCGAATAGCTGGGACTACAGGCGCGGCCCCCACACCAGGCAAAGTTTTGTATTTTTAGTAGATACGGGGTTTTGCCATGTTGGCCAGGCTGTTCTCGATTTCTGACCTGAAAGAAGTGATCCACACGTCTCAGCCTCCCGAAGTGTTGAGATTACTAGCGCGAGCCACTGCGCCCGGCTATGTATAATTTCATACTGATGCCTCCAATTCCCATCAACACCAACAGGACTATTCTTTACCTTCTTTTTCTTACAGTGACAGCCTGTTTCCAACAACACACACTCTCACACACTCATTTTCCCAATCCTAAAATTCACACAAAATCTCAGAATCCCTACAGCTTTAGCTCTACAAAAAATAACCCTCATACATAGAGTTTAAGATTTCTTTCCTCTTCTTTTTGTGCTTACAATTAAATAACGAACTGTGTAAAGCGTTTTCTTAAATCAGTTATTTCAATGGGGTAATGTATTGTTTCACAATGCAGTTTTAATTTGCGTCTATTTGTATTGAATTTTAGGGTGTTTTCACACGCACTTGAGTCAGTTTTATTTTATGACTATGTGAGACTAACATGCTTCCAAGAGTCAAAAGAATACAGAATATTATAATCAGAAAATTTGCAAGAGAATGTTGTATGCCAGGACACACTCAAATAACTGAATGGAAGTATGCTCCAGGAAATCTAACGCGATGGGGAGACCACCTTGGGGTGAGTTGATCTTGGGCTGACCACAAATCAGAAACAGTGCCTTTATTTGTACTGTTAAGCTGCCTTTCTTTTGGTGTAGGGGGGCCCTAAGACAGGAAACGCTTCTTGTAAGAAATTAAGAGTGGAATTGGAAACATAAAATTGTCAAGACAGAGCCCAGACTCAGACAGTAATAGTCATGAAAGTATTCTCTGATAAGAAAACATGGCGGCGGGGGTATAGCTCAGTGGTAGAGCGCGTGCTTAGCATGCACGAGGTCCTGGGTTCAACCCCCAGTACCTCCACGTCTTCTTTTCTTCCCCGGGCACCAGTAAGAAGCGGTCCATGATATTCCCCAACTTTAAAATTTTCTCTGTCAAGGTGAATTGTGTTGACATTTATCTCTCATACACAGAGGTGACTCATGTTTATTCCTTTGAATCTATTTGCTGCTTAGGGTTATCCACTTATATTTTCTAAGCAGTCCACCAGTTACTAACGTGGACCACGCACGAGGGAAGCAAGTAGTATTCCTGGCCATGCAGCCGATTTCTAGTTGTAAATGAAATCATCAGGAACCATAGAACTGTGCGGCCCAAGTCTGATTTCAGATCGGAAGCTAAAAGCCTCAAGTCCTTTTCTGTTTCTTCTTCTAACTCCCTCTAACTAGGTTGCAGAAGCCCTACAAGCTTTCACTAAACGATTACACGGCCGGTGTTTGACCACCAGCAGGTGGTCACTTTCCATTAGAGACTCACATAGTTTGAAACTTGGACTATTTAACTACAAACACAGGGCAAATGATGAAAAGATAGTCAGTCACCTCAGCTGAAATTTGGTGGAAGTAAAAAGTACTTCTCTGGGTCCTCTGAGGAAGTTTCTGGTCTGAGATGCAAACACTCTGAACTCCAGGAACCAAGATCAGTATAGGAGAAAGCTCATTTTGTTGTTTTTCATACATAAAAGTAATGAACGTTTATTCTCCCAAGCCCAACGGATCCTTTTCTACCTCATTGTACTTACTCTCCGGAAATAATCTCCTTCTAAGCTAGGGAACAACCCATATCTCCAGATTAGAGCTCTTTTTAGAGTTTCGGATTCTGGCATTACAGTACTAAGCAGAAATCCACAGGGAAATACTCTGCAAGTATGTTAATACTAACTTGTTAAAAGAAAATCTGCTTTTATTTTCAGCTTTATTTCATGCCAACAAAGGGGAAAAAAAATAAGTCACTAAACACCCAGAAGGCAGAAAAGCGACCTCTCTCCATCTGCGGGAGCCAAGCAAGTGTGTCTGCTTCTGTATGCATCCTTTCTTTTACTCACTTTCTAAACGCTGTAACGGTCCACCATCTACCAGGGGGTCACAAGTCATCGCTAAACTCAATCTGAGGTCAGCCCACTCGACTTGTGAAGGGTTCACTTATATTGCCTCAGCACCTGTAATAGGACTAAGAAGACGGTGGCTGCACACTTAGTTAACACCGGTTGTACCGCGACTTCGCCCTGTTGCAACCGCTGTGCAGCTCTGCAGAGTCCTGAGCCAAGAGCTGGACGTGAGGAGTAAAGGAGCTCGCAAACGCCAGGAAGAGTTTCTTTAGGGTGAAGTTGGCTTTCTATTGGCTTTATTCTAGGAGATATATGTGGAACAAACAAACGGAAACTTTCTTTCTCATCTTTTGCATTTCAAGCAAAAACTAGTAAAATTAGGTGTTTCCACTGTCATGCAAGCTGCCGGCAGATCCCACTTCTAACTCTCAACACAGGCACTCAGGAAGTCGGGAAATCCCTGCAACTCCCTCAGAAGCTACAGTATCAGCGGTTCCTGAAGCGCAAACCAAAACCCAACATCACTCCAAAGAGCTCAGCCGGTCTGTTGAGCGACGGAAATAGCGGAGAGGCGCTCGTGAAGCCGTGACAGCCTGGGCAAAACGAACCAGGTTTCCTTCCTGGTCGAGCCTACCTCCCTAGGGACACCTCCCTTCCCTCACGGCCAGAGGAAGCGACGGAGAAATGTGGCGCTTAGATTCACTCTACGATCCCGTACATCCAAATCCGAACCATCTTAAGGATGTTTTTCCTTGCCTTCTATCTCTCTCCCTTTTGTGTTTTTCTTCCTCCACTTCACGGCACCCCACCTTTTCCCTCTCTCCGCCATTTGGCGCTCGGCTCCTCTTCACCTTCCCTACCCTTTACTTCTGAACGAACTTTTCACAATAGTGCAGAGCAGTCCTAGAACCATTTACACATATTTTAAGCAGTTTTGAGATTTATATGTAGCTGCTGTTTATATTTCCGCATCACTTTCCACTATTTTCCTCTCTATATGTTCAACTTTAAACATTTCTGCAGCATGGGCTAAGGCTGAACCTAGCTGGGAAGAGACCTGAGGCGGCAGGGATAAACCTAGCGGAATGTTGTTTCCTGTCTGAGAAGACTCGGACCTTACACGCGGGAGGAAAAAACAAAGCGTGTAAGAGAACATACTTTTTTAAAAATTTTATTTATTTATTTTTTAGGAAATCATCCAATCATCTAAAAAACTTTTTTTTTTTTTTTGGGAACGAAGCTTCGCTCTTGTTGCCAGGTTGGAGCGCAGTGGCACGATCTCGGGTCACTGCAAACTCTGCCTCCCGGGTTCAAGCGATTCTCCTGCCTCAGCCTTCTGAGTAGCTGGGATTATAGGCGCCTGCCACCACGCCCGGCTAATTTTTGAATATTTAGTAGAGACAGGGTTTCACCATGTTGACCAGGCCGGTCTTGAACTTCTGACCTCAGGTGATCTACCCGCTTCGGTCTCAAGTGCTGGGATTACAGGCGTGAGCCACCACGCCCGGCCTTAATATCGACCCTTCCATCAAATTTTGGCTAAAACTGAAAGCCTCGACTCTTTCAGAATAGGAGACTCAGTTTGAAAACTGTCCAGACATAGAGAGGGTTTTATTAAAATTCAGTTTGCAAGTAATTATTGGCCACAGCAATTCTTTCATTCCAGAGAGAATTGTTTCTGAAATTCTGTAAACGTCTTAAATTGTTTTTAAGTTATTTAGCAAGAGGATTCCAATATCTTGACACTTTCGAATTGATATAAAATTTCTAGGCTGAGGTGGGGGAACTGATTGAGGCAGCAGGTGAAAGTTGCAGTGAGAGGAGATTGCCACTGCACTCCAGTCTGGTAGAGTGGGACACTGTCAAAACAAAAATAAATAAAATCTCATGATCACAGATGTGTATGTAAAAAGCTTTTTTTTTTTTTTTTTTTTTTTTGGAGACGGAGTCTTGCTTTGTTGCCCAGGCTGGAGTGTAGTGGTGTGATCTCGGCTCACTGCAACCTCCGTCTCCTGGATTCAAGCGATTCCTTAGCGGGACTACAGGGGCGCGCCTCGACACCGGTCTAGTTTTTGTGTTTTCAGTAGAGACAACATGGGGTTTCACCATGTTGGATAGGCTAGTCTCGAACTCCTGACCTCAGGTGATCTGCCCGCCTTGGCCTCCCAAAGTGCTGGGATTACAGGCGTGAGCCACAGCACCCAGGCGGAAAAAACAATACTTACGCATCAATGTGCAGACCACAATTCTTTGAACCCTAAGGCATAGGCCAGGAACGGTGGCTCACACCTGTAATCCTAGCGCTTTGCGAGGCCGAGGCGAGACCAGACTGACCAACAAGGTGAAACCTCGTCTCTACTAATAATACAAAAAACTTAGCTGGGCGTGGTGGCGCGCGCCTGTAATCCCGCCTACT
Source organism: Macaca thibetana thibetana (assembly GCF_024542745.1). Taxonomy (NCBI): domain Eukaryota; kingdom Metazoa; phylum Chordata; class Mammalia; order Primates; family Cercopithecidae; genus Macaca; species Macaca thibetana. The sequence goes on along the minus strand of NC_065581.1, from coordinate 28,583,732 downwards.
GGAAGAGACTGAGTCGGGAGAATCGCTTGAACCTGGAAGATGGAGGTTGCAGTGAGTTCAGATCGCGCCACTGCACTCTAGCCCGGGCGACAGAGCGAGACTCCGTCTCAAAACAAAGAAACAAAGAAACAAACATATTATACTTTCCATTTTCACTCCCTGGGTCTCCGTGCCAACCAAGGTGGATGTGTGAGCACAAGACTGGTAAAAGCAAGAAAATAGAAAAAAAGAACTGCCTCGCTCAGGATGTCTTTTTTCGGAAGCTATAAGCCCACTACCATGTTAACGTGTCCAATAATTCCTTTATGCCTTGTCACTGAAGAGCAAGTCAGAAAAAGAAAAGCCGAAAAAAGAGAAAAGTAGGCCGGGCGCGGTGGTTCACGCCTGCAATCCCAGCACTTTGGCAGCCCGAGGGGGCGGATCACGAGGTCAGGAGATCGAGACCATCCTGGCTAATACGGTGAAAATACAAAAAATTAGCCAGGCGTGGTGGTGGGCGCCTATAGTCCCAGCTACTCGGGAGGCTGACGCAGAAAAATGGCATGAACCCGGGAGGCGGAGCTTGCAGTGAGCCGAGATCGCGCCACTGCACTCCAGCCTGGGGGACAGAGCGAGACTCCGTCCCAAAAATAAATAAATAAATAAATAAATAAATAAAATAAAATAAAAAATAAAAAAAAGTAAAAGCCGAGATAATTTCATTTTGAATTCCTTAGTTTTCTGAGGAGTGTTTTACACGGTGACCAAGCATGGGAATATCTTCCTGATGACCAATTCCTCGCCTTTTCTTTCCCGTCTTTTGCTGGGGAAAATTGGATCCTATTTCACACATAAATTGCAGCAGAACTTATATTTTTGGGGTGTAGGGAAGGTGAGTGAATGACCGGTGATATTGAAGACAACAGAATTAGGCACTGGAAGATACACTGACCTTACAAATGGCAGTTTCTGTATTTTGAAGAAATGACAAAACGAACTTGTCCGGAGCGGCCGAAATAGCTCAGTTGGGAGAGCGTTAGACTGAAGATCTAAAGGTCCCTGGTTCAATCCCGGGTTTCGGCAGATGCCTTTTGGTGTTAGCATGTCATTCCCTTAACACAGCACTTGCTCACCAAATCCCAGAGGTCTATATATAACTCCACTTCTTTTTGATGTTTTCTGAAAATTCCATAAAGGTAATGTACATAGATATATATATTTGTAACACTCCACTGAAGACTTCCATGAGGTGTTAACTGACAGGACGTAAATTATTTAAAGCCTTAAACCTAGGAAGTTATTACTTTTAAAACCTAAGAAATTCCAATATGCTGTATGCTGTGGCACTTGCAATTCATTTCTCACTTGATGTTATTTATGTGTGTTGGACGGAGGTGTTTTAAATCACAAGAAATGTGAAGAAACCTGTAGAAGAAGAACTATTATACTGTATGAGTGCATATATGTGGTGGTGGTATATTCAAGAAACATTTTGCAATTAGAAAAACGTGGGTTTGTACCTTGAGTCAACTCCATAGCTCTGCAGTTAAACTGCTGGAAAAATAACTTTTGTTTTGTTTGGTTTTGTTTGAGGCAGGGTCTCACTCTGTCACCCATGCTGGAGTGCAGTGGTATGATCACAGCTCACTGCAGACTCAGCCTCCCTGGACTCAAGCGATCCTCCCACGTCAACCTCCTGAGTAGCTGAGACTACGGAAATGCAACAACAAGCCTGGCTTTTTTTTTTTTTTTTTTTTTTTTTGGAATTTTTTGGTGGAGACTGGGTTTCACCGTGTTGCCCTGGCTCTTTCGCCCTGGCTCTTCTCGAAATCCTGGCCCACCTCTGCCTCCCACCATGCTGGGATTACAGGCTGGAGCCAGCACACCAGGCCTAATTACAGGAATAGTCTAAGTTTTCTTACTGACAGGACATTTCTTCCAACTGGCACCCTTGTCTACAATTTCCAAATCTTAACTTATTTCTGTGTTGGTATCCAGGAAAGAACAAAAATAAGTACTTCTATATGAATTATTCTGTCAGACATTCATGAGGGGTCCTGGAATACTGAAAATGAAAGCAAATGGGCAGCAAAGTCATCAAGACTCAGGTGCATGTGCCCCATTTTCCCTTTTTCACTTCAACTTCTCTGTTGAAATGCTGTGTTGGGGGTAATGGGTTTTCCCCCCGCCCTTTTTTTTTCTTTCAAATTGCTGTTTCAATTTCAGAGCTATTTCCCCCTTACTCCTGCATACTGTGTGAGGAGACAATAATCTACAGTACTTCAACATCAGAACTGCAGCAAGTTGAAAAAGGAAAATTAGTACCAAATGAGAAGCAACCTCAAGGTGGGAACATTGACTGCACAGAAACTGGGAATCAGATACTTTATCCTTTAGGTAACTGAGGCCTTCTCAACTCAGAAGCTTGTGTTTTATTTCGTTAAGAAATATTTGGTTAGACAAATGGTAGTACTGAATGTTTTCTTGCCTAACACAGTAATGATTCCTTTACATTCTGTTGAAATGGAAGTTCTAGGGTAATTCCTAGCATGATTTTTCTCCTATTCAATAGCTTAAAAATGCGGCTAATAATAATTAAGTAAAATGGGATGTTGTAAAGATCTAAGGAGATTATGCATAGAAATGCATTCTGTCGAGAACACTCGAAGCATGAAACTTAATTACCCGGAGACCATGCTCCATGCTCTCTGGCTCTGGGAATCTCCCAGAACCGCATTTAAAGAGATAGCATCATCTCTAGACAATGCTGTCCAACAAAAGATAATACAAGTCTTCTACTTTATCTTCTGGGATAAAAATAATTTTAAAAAAATACAAGTCATAAATGCGAGCCACTTTTGTAGTTTTACATTTTCTAGTAGTCACATTGAAAAAACAGGCAATATTTATTCTATATCTTTTTTTTTTTTTTTTTTTTTTTTTGAGACGCAGTTTCGCTCTTGTTGCCCAGGCTGGAGGGCAGTGGTGTGATCTTGGCTCACCGCACCCTCCGCCTCCTGGGTTCAAGCGATTCTCCTGCCTCAGCTTTCTGAGTAGCTGGGATTACAGGCATACGCTACCACCTCGGCCAATTTTTTTGTTTGTTTTGTTTTGTTTTGTTTTTTGAGACGGAGTCTCGCTCTGTCGCCCAGGCTGGAGTGCAGTGGCGCGCTCTGCAAGCTCCGCCTCCCGGGTTCACGCCATTCTCCTGCCTCAGCCTCTCGAGTAGCTGGGACTACAGGCGCCTGCCACCACGCCCGGCTACTTTTTCGTATTTTTTAGTAGAGAAGGGGTTTCACCGTGTTAGCCAGAATGGTCTCCATCTCCTCACCTCGTGATCCGCCCGCCTCGGCCTCCCAAAGTGCTGAGATTACAGGCCTGAGCCACCTCGCCCAGCCTTAATTTTGTATTTTTAGTAGAGACGAGGTTTCTCCATGTTGGTCAGGCTGGTCTTGAACTCCCGATCTCAGATGATCCGCCCGCCTCTGTCTCCTAAAGTGCTGGGATTACAGGCGTGAGCCACTGTGCCCGGCCTCTATATCATTTTTAAAATAATTTCAACTTTTATTTTAGATTCAGGGGGTACATGTGCAAGATCGTTACATGGGTATATTGCATGATGCTGGGGTTGGGGTGGGATTAATCCCATCACCCGAGTAGTGAGCATAGTACCCAATAGCTAGCTTTTCAAGCTGTTCCCCTTCCCGGCTACTCCCTAGTAGTCCCCGGTGTTTACTCTTTCCGTCTTTTATGTCCAGTTTTAATAATATATGTAAATCGCCTTGTATAACAAAAACATTATTTTAAGTAATCCATCTTAAAATTATAAGTGAGTTATTTTATATTAAAAATGATATTGCATCTTTGAAATCCGGTATATATTTTATACTTACGACACGTCTTACCTCGGACTGGGCAATTTCATGCATTCAATAGCCAATGTGGCTAATGGTAACCATATTGGACAGTGCAGATTTAAACAGATACTTTATATGTTTTTAGGTTTTCAAAACTGATTATGTATGACATGAGGGTGTTCTGTCTTCAAAATTAAACGTTTAATTCCTCAGAAGAATGCTGTGTTAAACGAGCTCATCCTACAGATTATACGCAAAAAGTATTTTGATCATGTTGTTGGTAGATAGTCTGAAGATAGATATAGAGATTTAATCATTTCAAATTCCCCCCTTTTATGTGACAAACAAAAAAGCATACCTTCTTATTATGAATTCCCAAGAATCTGATAGATAACCAGGTTTCTCTGGGTGTGACATGACATAAGGATGAAGGAGAGTTTCTGCAAACTGTCCTAATATTGCTTTTACGGCATCAAAGAGTCAAGATAATCCTCCCCGGTATTTACATGCACACACACAAAGACACAGACAGGCAGACACACACGCATGAATACACATTAATTTTGTGTGTAACGCTTCTCTAGTCTCTCATTCAGTGAAATCTATTACTTGGTGTTTCCTATTTTTATTCTAGAAATCCCATCAGTCAACTGAAAAGACAAGTCTGGCATACAACTTGCGATCTGCCAATTTTAAAATGGATCAATGTTATTTTATTAACATTGGCAAAGGTTCATATATGGGCAAACCAGAATGAGAAAGAGTTAACAGTCACTAGAAATTTCGTTCCTGGAAATGGGTTTTCTTCTTATCTTCTTATATAGTTCAAAGAACCCAGTCTCACCATGATAAGTCCCAAGATTCCAGAACTATTTAGGAGCAAACTTGTTTGTTGCCTACAAATATCACCAATAGGTTTCTAATTCCCATATCTCAAAGTACACTTTTTAGTCTTTATTCACCTCCATGTAATGTGTCTACTACTACTAACGCTTACAAATCCCAGGCTGGAGACGGAGTTAATTGCCTGAGTTCTCTGTGTAATATCCTCACAAGTGTGCCCCACAGATACTTTAAATTTAGCGTGAGCCAAACTAACTCATCTTCTCCATCTTTCAATCTTTCTCCCATTCCTAAAAGAGTTGTTAAAACCTCTCCCTTTCTGCACCTGCTTGTCTTTGGCAATAGCATGTTTGTTTTTCTGAACTACTCTTCAATCCTACTTCTATTTATCTTTCATCTTACTCTCATAATTCAACCCTCCTCTTCACCCCCAAAGCTGTTTTTCATTTATGCCTTATGAATTCCCTCCCCTCCCCTCACCTCCCGTCTCCTTTTCTCTCTCTCTCTCCTTTCCTTCCTTCCCTCCCTACCTCTGTCTTTCTCCTTCCTTCCTTCCTTTCTTCCTTCCTTCTTTCCTTCCTTCTTTCTTTCCTTCCTTCCTTTCCTCTTTTCTGCGCCCCCCCCCCACCCCCGCTTACTCCCTCACTCCCGCTTTCTCTTGCTTGCTTGCCTTTCTCACTCCATTGCCCGGGCTCGAGGGTAGTGGCGTAATTATAGCTCCCTACAATCACCAACTCCCGAGCTCAAGCCATCCTCCCGCCTCAACCTCTGGAGTAGCTGTGGGTACAGGCCTAAGACACCACGCCAGCTAGGGACCCTTATGAAAACATGCTGAGTGCCTCGCTCTCAGGTTTTCTTCTGATTATGGCTTTCCTCCATCAAATCTTACCTTGATATTCCGACTGAGTAAACAACAAATATGAAGCGTTTTAGGCAGGGAAAGGCTGAATTTCAATGGCTTTCTGTCATATCTGGAAGAAGTCGAAAGAAACGAAAACCAGAACTTGATTCTTGCCAAGCATAATAGAAGGAGACCCGAAGAACTCAATGTCTTGACAATGGAAACTTCTTGTGGTTATTATCTGACACTTTTCTATCTTTTGTTTTTCGTTTCAAGCCCTACACAGTATTCTAAAGAATCTGTATCCCCCATTAGTACCAAATATCTCCTGCTCAGAGTAGCTCTCCATGCTCTATAGTACTGACCACTACTACCAGCATACTCACCTCCTGGAAATTATTACAAACCGGCCTTTTTAGCAAGGGGGTGTAGCTCAGTGGTAGAGCGCATGCTTTGCATGTATGAGGCCTCGGGTTCGATCCCCGACACCTCCAAGTGCTGGTTTCACTCTGGCAGTTCTCAAGGAACATTCTTCTGCCTCCTCACATTTTTCTATCCTATTTCTGCACATATAGAGAGTAAAAATGTACTCCAATGCATTGCCTCGAACTATCTCCAACCTCTATGCTGTGAGCCTCAACGTCACATAAGGCGATTGCGACAGCAGAAGGAAGACAAAAAAGTAACGAGGGGGAAAGAAGAACGGGATAGCAACAGGGGTCTCTTGAACCCAAACAAAAGCGTGCACATTTACAGGCGGCTCGCGTTGGCTCCCATTTTGTTTTGTTTTGTTTTTGGGTTTTTCTTTGAGACGGAGTTTTGCTCCCGTTGCCCAGGCTAGAGTGCAGTGGCACAATCTCGGCCCACTGCAACCTCCGTCTTCCGGTTTCAAGCGATTCTCCTGCCTCAGCCTCCCAAGCAGCTGGGATTACAGGCGCCCGCCACCATGCCCAGCTAATTTTTTCGTATTTTTAGTAGAGACGGGGTTTCGCCATGTTGGTCAGGCTGGTCTTGAACTGCTGACCTCGTGATCCACCCGCCTCGGCCTCCCAAAGTGCTGGAATTACAGGCATAAGCCACCGCACCCGGCTTTCCATTTTGTACTGTGATTAAAGAGACACAAAGACGAAAAGGGGGTGAGTATGTTTTTGTTTGTTTTCTGGGCCAAAGAACAGAGCGAAAGCATCTGTCGACTGATTTCTCCACCAGTCTCTCCCTGTCGATCTGCACAGGGACACAAGTGCGATCCAATACTGAGACAAGGACTGCTGTGGCTCTCTAGCCGCTTGAAATAGGAGTGGAAGGACGCTGGATGACCGAACAAAGACTGTCGGGGAATTAGAGGCCTTCAACATGAGAGAAGCAGAAACCAATATGGATCAACATTCGTACTGATATTCCATGAGACTGATTCATATTCATATTCCTGTATTTCCTCAGTCACTGCAATATTGCCTGGGAACTTCTGGTAACAGCAAACGGAGGCCCATATGAAAAAAACAGGAAAAGGTTTTCTGTCACAATGGAAAATACATGCAGAGTAAAAGGTAAGTAGATCGCAATCGTGTTGGGCACTTCCTCCGGTGGAAAAAAACAAACAAACGTTTCATGTTCTTTCTCGATCCATCTGATTACAACTGCTTTTTTTTTGAAAAGGGAACTCCCAAGAAATTTTATGCATTCATGGTACCTGTTAAGGGTTTCCAATGGTGTACAGTTTCAAAACTGCTGTTCTCTCTGTACACATTTATTTATTGTTGAATTAAAGTGTCTTTGAGAGGCAAGAAACTACAATGTTTGTTCCCAGTCCACCAGCCTAACACTCTATCAGTCTGGCATGTCTTTATTTCTTGATTCTTTTGTCCAGTGAAAATATCTATAACTAGCATCCAGGAGGAATACTGTCTAGTGAAACCTGCTTAGCTGAGGACTGGCTGTGTGTGTGACCCCAGGCCAATCATGTGTTTGTTTTGAGATACATTTTTTGGAGGAAGGTAATTCACACATGCCATGTATTTTCTTTTTGTTTCATACTTTTTCTTTTTTAATTTCCTGGCATCCATTGGTTCTCTCCAGGCAAACAGTGGCATGCCAGTCACAGTGGACACTGCATGGGAGAGCAAGGGGTGGTGGTTTAGGGTGCTGCAAGCAGAATGCTAAATTCCAGGCCCAACCTCAGATCTACTGAATCAGAACTGCTGAGTGTGGGGCTCAGTCTCCTGTGTTTGAATAAGCCCTCAAGTGACTCTGATGTTAAAGTTTGAGAAGCACTGTTCTAGAGGTTTAAGAAGGAGGTCCCAGGACCAGGCACCAGCTGAGGGGCAAGATTTGTTCCTGGGGTTCCTTGCCTATTCTCAATCAAACTTAAACCACGTGGGAAAGCCAGTGAGGTTTGTAGTTGCATTATGTCAGGGGTGGGGTTGGATTTACCATCTCTCTTTTTTTTTTTTTTTTTTTTTTTTTGAGAGGGAGTCTTTCTCTGTCACCCAGGCTGGAGTGCAGTGGTGAAATCTTGGCTCACTGCAACCTCCGCCTCCCGAGTTCAAGTGGTTCTCCTGCCTCAGTCTCCTGAGTATCCGGAGTCACAGGTGCCTGCCACCATACCCAGCTAATTTTTGTATTTTTCGTAGAGACAGGGTTTTGACATGTTGGTCAAGCTGGTCTCAAACTCCTGACCTCAAGTGATCTGCCCACCTCAGCCTCCCAAAGTGCTGAGATTACAGGGGTGATCCCACCACGCCGGCCTATGCTTTTATTTTATAGGTAGGGAGGGCTAGGCAAAATTTTGTATTTCTCTACTAAAAATACAAAAATTAGCCAGGCATGGTGTTGCACCTGTAATCCCAGCTACTCAGGAGGCTGAGGCAGGAGAATCGCTTGAACTCAGGAGGCAGAGGTTGCAGTGAGCCAAGATTGTGCCATTGCACTCCAGCCTGGGCGACAGAGCAAGACTCCATCTCAAAAAGAAAAAAAAGAAAGAAAAAAGAAAAGGAAAAAGAAAAGTGTTTTCTGTTTGATTTTCAGATGCTTAGATTGCTGAGTGCTCTCCTATTGCAATAGTCTTTCTTTTGAATATTATCTCTTCTTTTTTTAGCTTGGATTTGTCTTTATATGACAGTGATAGACAAGCTTGTGTTTTGCATTTTTGAGGCCCTGGGTTCAACTCTGTGTACTTTTATTTTTTACTTTTCTCTGACTCACTCCTCAAACCCACTCCTCAAAGAACTCTGATTCAACTCTTTCAATTTTCTTTCTTTCATTTCTTCTATCTTCTCCCTTCTCTTTCTTTCTTCCCTTCTCTCTCTTTCTCTCCTTTTTTTATTTCTTTTTCTCTCATTTCTTGATCAAATAAAAAGTAAAAACAGGCCAGGTACGGTGGTGCACGCCTGTAATCCCAGCACTTTGGGAGGCAGAGGCAGGTGGATCAACTGAGGTCAGGAGTTTGAGACTGGCCTGACCAACAAGGTAAAACCCTATCTCTACTAAATACAAATAATTAGCTGGGCGTGGTGTCACATGCATGTAATCGCAGCTACTTGGGAGGCTGAGGCAGGAGAATCGCTTAAACCCAGGAGGCGGAGGTTGCAGTGAGCCAAGATTGAGCAATTACATTGTAGCCTGGTCAACAAGAGGGAAGAAACTCCAAAAAAAAAAAAAAAAAAAAAAGAAGAAAAAAAAGTAAAGACATGACCCAATTAGTTGCCTTTAATGCTCTCCTATTTGCATTTCCTATTTCCAGCCTCAGCATCACCCAAAGCAAACGACACAGCAGGAAAGAGTAAGAGGAAGAGAAGAACAAGCTTTACAAGATCTCTGGATCATGTTTCCATGTCAACTGCAAAATTATTTGCCTTGCCCTAGATCCAAAAGGTTTTCTTCCATGTTTTTTCCTAAAAGTTTTATACTTTCATGTTTTATGTTTACATCCTTGATCTATTCTGAGTTCATTTTTGTGTAAGGCATAATGTTGACATTCTTTTTTTTTTTTTTTTTTTGAGACGGAGTCTCGCTCTGTCGCCCAGGCTGGAGTGCAGTGGCCAGATCTCAGCTCACTGCAAACTCCGCCTCCCGGGTTTACGCCATTCTCCTGCCTCAGCCTCCCGAGTAGCTGGGACTACAGGGGCCCGCCACCTCGCCCGGCTATTTTTTTGTATTTTTTAGTAGAGACGGGGTTTCACCATGTTAGCCAGGATGGTCTCGATCTCCTGACCTTGCGATCCACCCGTCTCGGCCTCCCAAAGTGCTGGGATTACAGGCTTGAGCCACCGTGCCCGGCCTGACATTCTTTTAACATTTTTTTAAATTAAAAAACAAATTTTTTTTTGATAGCCGGGAGTGGTGGCAGGCGCCTGTAATTCCAGCTACTCGGGAGGCTGAAGCAGGAGAATCACTTGAACCCAGGAGGCGGCAGAGGTTGCAGTGAGCCGAGATCATGCCATTGCACTCTAGCCTGGGGCAACAGAGCAAGACTCCGTCTCAAAAAAAAAAAAAAAAATAGTGAGACAGAGTCTTGTTCTGTGGTCCAGGCTGGAGTGCAGTGGTAGTATCATTGCTCACTGCAGTCTCAACCTCTAGGGCCCCAGTGACCCTCCCACCTCAGTCTCCCTGAGTATCTGGAACCACAGGCGCAAGACCACTATGACCAGCTTTTTTTTTTTTTTTTTTTTTTGGTAGAGGCAGGATCATCCTTTGTTGCTCAGGCTGATCTGCAACTCCTGGGCTCAAGCAATCCCCCTGCCTCAGTCTTCCAAAGTGTTGTTGAGGCTACAGTCATGAGCCAGGGGGCCCAGACTTGCTTCCTCCCTTTCTTATACAATAACATAAAAATACAACAATGTAGTACAATAGTCTTGAAATCAAGTTGACTTTCTTCCCCTTATATTTTTATTCTTAATGATTATTTTAGCTATTCTAATTCCTTTAACTTCCTACATACATTTTAGAATAATCGTGTCTATATTAATAAAAATCTTGCTTGGATTTTGATAAGAATTTCGTTAAACCTATATGTCAATTTGAGAAGAACTGCCATCTTTACCATGTTGAGTTTTGCGAACTGTTAACCCTGTACATCTCTCCATTTATTTAGTTTTTGTTGTTGTTGTTGTTGTTGTTGCATTTTTGGTTTTTTAAAACTTATTTCATCAGCATTGTGTACATTACATTGTGTACGCTTCTTTTTTTTTAACGGAGTCTTGCTCTATAGCCCAGGCTGGAGTGCAATGGCGTGATTCGGCTCACTGCAACCTCTGCTTCCTGGGTTCAAGTGATTCTCCCACCTCAGACTCCTGAGTAGCTGGGATTACAGGCATCTGCCATCATGCCTGGCTAAGTTTTGTATTTCTGTAGAGATGAGGTTTTGCCATGTTGGCCAGGCTGGTCTTGAACTCCTGACCTCAGGTAATCCAACTGCCTTGGCCTCCCAAAGTGCTGGGATTACAGGCTGGAGGCACCACGCCCACCTTACATTGCATTGTGTCTTTTTCAGCATTATTCAGGTTTTGTTAGATTTACATCTAAGTATTTCTTTTTTGTTAGAAATTATACATGTTGCTGTCTTTTTAAAATTATTGTTATTTTTTTCACTTTACTAAGTTCTCTCCTTTAATATGGCAATATTCAGCAGCTTACGCTACTCTTTTATCCTTTGGTTCCCGGTGACAAACAATGCAGTAATAATGCCTCTGGTTTCAGTTCCTTTTGGATGACATTTATTAGCAGAGAGAGAGAGACCTGGTGCTTTAGCTGAAATTTGTCAGCCCGAGAAGTGCACTAACTGCTCCAAAGTATCCCTCAGGTTCTAGAAACAATGCTTGCAGTTGACCTTTTGACCAGAAACCCAGTGCATATGCCAAAAGTTTCATTGAAAGGGTACTGACATGTAAAACGTTTCCAACAAAGACAACTCTGTTTATTTCCTCATTAACAGCACACATTCGTGCCACAGAACCAAAGCTATTGGTGATAGTAACTAAAGTAGCTCTTGCCAGATCTTCTTTACTAACAGATTCTCTCTTCTCCTTATAAATCATATTCCTAAAACTAGATGTTGCAGTCCAACCTGGCAAACCAAATCTTTCATGATCTCCTCCATAAATATCACAGGACAGCTTGTCAGTTTGTGTGCTGTCACCTTTGGATGCCATTTCAAGAGCCTCTTCAAAACTTTCACAGCCATACAATAAACTGCATAAACCCTTAAACCCAGAAAGGTACCCTCTCCAAGGCTTGTCGCAGTCACTTGTTTGTAGTTGTCTTTGGAATGGACTGCTAAAATACTGACTCCTGAGCCAATGCTCACTACCAGCAGCGGATAGGGATCATCCCGGTTAAAAGGCATCTTTTGGCGTCGCTGAGGTTCTGGGCATTAGCTAAATAACAGCACTCTGCTTGTCCATTGAAACTGATAGAGTCTATACACAGCAAACGCTTTATAAGACAGACAAGTTCATCCAAGTGGAGGTTTCCAATTGTGCGAAAATCTTTTTCAAACTTGTAGGCACCACCTCCTATAGCACATAGCACCGTTTGCAATGTTGACAAGTTTTTATCTCTTCCCATTTGGATAAAAGTAGACAGGCCCTGGGTTGGAGAACTGATAAAGTGCAAGTCCCCTCTTTGGCCGAAAAGTGTTAAATCTTTCAGTTCAAGGTGTACATCCCGAATGCCGGTGGATCCATATGTAGGGAATTAACAGTGGAATTGGAAACATATAATGATTATCCTGACAGAGGGCAGACTCAGATATTGGCGGTCACGAAAGTGTTTTCTGAAGCATTTGGGTCGTCAAGGGGGTATAGCTCAGTGGTAGAGCGCGTGCTTAGCATGCACGAGGCCCTGGGTTCAATCCCCAGTACCTCCAGGTTCCGTTTTCTTCCCCGGGACACCAGTAAGAAGCGGTCCATGACATTCCCCAACTTTAAAATTTTCTGTCTGTCAAGGTGAATTGTGTTGGTCTCTGCATTTCTCTCTCATGCAGAGGGTGATTCGTGTTCACCTGAGGTTATTTGCTGCTTAGGATTATCCGCCTATTCTTTGTAAACAGACCCATCAATGATTAACATGGACCACGCACGGGGGGAAGCAAGTAGCATTCCTGGTCATCCAGCTGATTTCTAACTGTAAATGAAATCATCAGAAACCGTAGAACTGTGCGGCCCAAGTCTGATTTCAGATCAGAAGCTAAAAGGCTCAAGTCCTTTTCTGTTTCTTTTTCCAACTCCCCCTAACCAGGTTGCAGAAGCCCTACAAGATTTCACTAAAAGATTACACTGCCAGGGGTTGATGATTTGATGTGTGATGGTCACTTTTTCCATTGGAGACCCACAAACTCTGAAACTTAAACTATTTAACTACAAACACACAGCAAATGACAAACAGATAGCATTCACGTCAGCTGAAATTTGGTGGAAGTAAAAAGCACTTCTCTGGGTCCTCTGAGGAAGCTTCTGGTCTGAGATGCTGACACTGAACTCCAGGAACCAAGATCAGGATAGGAGAAAGCTCATTTTGTTGTTTTACATAAATAAAAGTAATGAACGTTTATTCTTCTAATCCCAAAGGATCCCTTTGTACCTCACTGTACTTACTCTCCAGGATTGACCTCCTTCTAAGCTAGGGAACAACCCATACCTCCAGATTAGAGCTCTTTGTGGTATCACCGTGCTAAGTAGAAATCCTCAGGGAAATTTTCTGCAAGCATGTTAATACTGTCTTGTTAAAAGAAAATCTGCTTTTATTTTCAGCTCTATTTCATGACAACAAAGGAAATAAAAAAATAAGTTACTAAACACCCAGAAGGGAGAAAAGCGACCTTTCTCTCTCTCTCCATCTGTAGAAGCCAAGCAATTATGTGGGCTTCTGTATGCATCCTTTCTTTCTTTCTTTTTTTTTTTTTTTTTGAGACGGAGTCTGGCTCTGTGGCCCAGGCTGGAGTGCAGTGGTGCGATCTTGGCTCACTGCAAGCTCTGCCTCCCAGGTTCACGCCATTCTCCTGCCTCAGCCTTCGGAGTAGCTGGGACTACAGGCGCCCACCACCACGCCCGGCTACCTTTTTGTATTTTTAGTAGAGACGGGGTTTCACTGTGTTAGCCAGGATGGTCTCGATCTCCTGACCTCGTCATCCGCCCGCCTCGGCCTCCCAAAGTGCTGGGATTACAGGGGTGAGCCACCGCGCCCGGCCTGCATCCTTTCTTTTGCTCACTTTCTAAACGCTGTGACGGCCACCATCTATCAAGCCATCGCTAAAGTCAATCTGAGGTCAACCCACTCGACTTGTGAGGGATTCATCTATACTGCCTCTGCACCTGTAACAGGACTAAAGAGGCGGTGACTGCACACGTAGTTAACACCAATTGTACCGCTACTCCGCCTTTCCGCAGCCGCTCTCCAGCTCTTTAGAGTCCTTTTGAGTCAGGCTGGACGTGAGGCATAAAGGAGATCGTTGCAAACGCCAGGAGGAGTTTCTTCAGGGTGAAGTTAACTTTCAATCGGCTTCATTCTAAGAGAAATATGTGGAGCAAACAAACGGGAACTTGCTTTTTCATCTTTTGCATTTCAAGCAAAAACTAATAAAATTAGATGTTACCACAGTCAGGCTCAGTTTCGAAGCTGCCAGTAGATTCCGCTTCTAACTTTAAACGCAGGCACGCAGGAAATCGGGAAATCCCTGCAGCTCCCTCAGAAGCTACAGTATCAGCGGTTCCTGAAGCGCAAACCAAAATCCAACATCCCTTGCTCCTCCAAAGAGCTCAGCCGGTCTGTTGAGCGACGGAAATAGCGGAGAGTTGCTCTTGAAGCCGTGACAGCCTGGTAGAAACGAACCAGGTCCCCTTCCTCGTCGAGCCTACCTCCCTAGAGACAGAAAAAGTACCTCTCTTCCCTCATATCCAGAGAAAGCGACGGAGGAATGTAGCGCTTAGACTCACTCTACCATCCCGTCCGTCCAAGCCCTAATAATCTTGAGGATGCGACAGAGCGAGACTCCGTCTCAAAACAAAACAACCCTAAAGAAGGGAGAGAATGTGCTGGAGGATAGGAAGTATCTAGGAGAACCTTCTTTTTTTTTTTTTTTGTATTTAAATTTAAGCCTTCATTTATATAAAATAAAACGCATGAAATCTATTCAGTTTATGGCTTATTATATATATAACCAAAACTCAGACCAAGATACTGAATTTTTCAGCAACCAACAGCTGCCTTTTGCCTCATTTCAATCATCCTAACTCTCTGACATCCACCTCCATAGATTATTTTCGTTATGTTTTAAATAATATAAGGCCGGGCGAGGTGGCTCAAGCCTGTAATCCCAGCACTTTGGGAGGCCGAGACGGGCGAATCACGAGGTCAGGAGATAAAGACCATCCTGGCTAACACAGTGAAACCCCGTCTCTACTAAAAAATACAAAAAAATAGCTGGGCGAGGTTGCGGGCGCCTGTAGTCCGAGCTACTGGGGAGGTTGAGGCAGGAGAATGGCATGAACCTGGGAGGCAGAGCTTGCAGTTAGCTGAGATCCGGCCACTGCACTCCAGCCTGGGTGACAGAGCAAGACTCCATCTCAAAAATAAATAAATAAATAAATAAATAAATAAATAAATAATATAAGTGGGATCATATAATATCATCGTATTTTGGGCTGCTACAAAATCACTCAAGACTGGTAATTTGTAACCAACAGAAAACTTATTTCCTTCCTTCCTTCCTGGTAATTTGTAACGAACAGAAACTTCCTTCCTTCCATCTTTTCCTCCCTCTTTCTTTTCTTTTCTTTTCTTTCAACAGAGTTTCACTCTTGTTGCCCAGGCTGGAGCCATCTTGGCTCACTGCAACCTAAGCCTCTGGATTCAAGCAATTCTCCTGTCTCAACTTCCTGGGTAGCTGGGATTACAGGCGAGTGCCACCACACCTGGCTAATTTTTCTGTGTTTTTAGTAGAGATGGGGTTTCACCATGTTTGCCAGGCTGGTCTTGAACTCCTGACCTCAGGTGATCCATCCACCTTGGCCTCCCAAAGTGCTGTGATTACAGGAAACAGCCACCGTGCCAGGCCCAGAAACTTATTTTCTCACAATTCTGGAGCCTGGGAAGTCCAAGATCAAGGCACTGGCTCTGGTGTCTGGTGATGGCCTTTTTGTTGTGTCCTCACATGGCAGAAAACTGAGGGCAATAGAGAGATGAATTTCCTTTGTCAAGTCTTATTATAAGGGTACCTAATATTATTCATGAGGAAGGAACCCTGATGGCTTAATCTTCTTAAAGGCCCTATCTCTTGATAATTATCACATGGTGACACCTAAGCTTTGGAGGGGACACTTTCAAACCATAGCAAATCTGTTCTCATCTGTGTATGGATTCTTTTACTCAATTTCTGTTAAAAAAAAAAATTAGATTCATTGTCGTTATATTGTTGCTAGTAACAGTAGTTATTTTTTATTGCTCTAGAGTGTTCCATTGTCTGAACACTGTACATCATGATTTATTCATTTTACTGTCCAAGTACATTTGCAGCACCCCTAGTTTTTGGTTGAAATGTTTAATGCTGCTGTAAATGTTCTGATACATGTCCTTCAAGGGAAATGCTCATGCACTTCTCTTGGGCATAAATGTAACTGTCTAGTTTTGGGTCACAGGTTTTATATATATATTTAGTTTTAGTTGATATTTTCATATAGTTTCCCAGTGTAGATATAGCAGTTTACAGTCTCATCAGCCATGTTTGCATGTTCCAATTGCTTCACATACTCAGCAACACTTGATATTGTTCACTTTTCACGTTAAATGATTCTGATGAAGAGCAGTATTATTTTGTGGGTGTATGTGTTTTTGATGGTGTCTTGCTCTGCTGCCCAGGCTGGAATGCAGTGGTACAATCTCAGCTCACTGTAGCCTTTGCTTTCCAGGATCAAGAGATTCTCATGCCTCAGCCTCCCCAAGTAGCTGGGACTACCGGGGCACGTGGCAGTCTAAACTTTTGTATTTGTAGTAGAGACCGGGTTTTGCCACGTTGGCCAGGCTGATCTTGAACTCCCGACCTCAGGAGATACATCCG
Source organism: Macaca thibetana thibetana (assembly GCF_024542745.1). Taxonomy (NCBI): domain Eukaryota; kingdom Metazoa; phylum Chordata; class Mammalia; order Primates; family Cercopithecidae; genus Macaca; species Macaca thibetana. The sequence continues at coordinate 28,567,165 of NC_065581.1, read as the reverse complement.
CCTCGACCTCCCAAAGTGCTGGGAGTATAGGCATGAGCCACCGTGCACAGCTTTGTTGTGTTTTTAATTTGCATTTCCTTTTTAGCAAAAGATGTTGAGCATATTTTATATCACTCAAGAGCAATTTTTTGTGAAGTGCATATTAATTTGCTCTTTCTTATTGAAGTTTTAGTCTTTTTCTTAATACTTTGTAGAAGTTCTTAACATATTCCAGATAAAGATACTTAGTAAAACATAAGTATTGAAATATCTTCTCCTAGACTGTGGTTCATCATCTCTTCTTATTTTTATTTATTATTTTTTTTGAGACAGAGTCTGGCTCTGTCGCTGGGGCTGGAGTGCAGTGGCCAGATCTCAGCTCACTGCAAGCTCTGCCTGCCAGGTTTACGCCATTCTCCTGCCTCAGCCTCCCAAGTAGCTGAGACTACAGGCGCCCGCCACCTCGCCCGGCTAGTTTTTTGTATTTTTTAGTAGAGACGAGGTTTCACCGTGTTAGCCAGATGGTCTCGATCTCCTGACCTCGTGATCTGCCCGTCTCGGCCTCCCAAAGTGCTGGGATTACAAGCTTGAGCCACCGCGCCAGGCCCCCCACCTTTTTTTTTTTTTTTAAAGACAGAGTCTTGCTCTGTCACCCAGGCTGGAGTGCAGTGGCGCGATCTCGGCTCACTACAAGCTCCACCTCCCGGTTTCACGCCATTCTCCTGCCTCAGCCTCCAGAGTAGCTGGGACTACAGGTGCATGCCACCCCTCCCAGCTAATTTTTTGTATTTTTAGTAGAGATGGGGTTTGCACCGTGTTAGCCAGGATGGTCTTGATCTCCTGACCTCGTGATCCGACCACCTCGGCCTCCCAAAGTGCTGGGATTACAGGCGTGAGCCACTGCGCCCAGGCTCGTCTTTTCTTAAGTAGGATGGGGCTTGAAAAACTTCGTAAGCAGATGAAGGAGAAGAAATGGACACAGACAAGTTGAAGACCCCAGAGAGAGTTCCATCTGGACATCTTACCTCTTGGCTGTGGGAGAAAATGCCCTCAGGCAGTTGGCTGGAGAGAAAAACCTCAGAATAAACTGATGGGCTGAAATGTTCTAGAAGCAGAAACAGTGTGATTTGGTCTGTGATTCTCTTACTTTTCTCCTAGAAGCTTTTAGGGGATATAGTTTAGAGGTAAGAAATACTGAGATATGAGGCAGTGGATTTTCTATCTGGCCAACTTATCATATTTTTTAAGACCTCTCAGAAATATGGCTAAAGCATCAAAAAAGATCTTCACGATGTTTCTTAGTGAGAGAGGTGTGGCTCAGTGGTAGTGTGTCCTTGCCTTGCACAGGGTTCAAAAGCACACATGTTCATCTGTTTTTCACAATTCTTGCCATTCTGTACTTTTCTCCTTTTAAAAACACGTTTTGCGTGGTCACACTAAAATAAACATACTTTCCATTTCCACTCCCTGGGTCTCTGTACCACCTAAGGTGGATGTGTCAGCCCGAGATGAGTGACAGGAAGGGAATAGCGAAAATGAATTGTCTTGCTCTGGATTTCTTTAGTCGGAAGCTATAAACCCACACCACATTAACATGCCCAATAATCTTTTGTTCCTTTTTGCCATATCGTTGAAGAGTAAGACAGAAAAACAAGAGCCCAGAGAAGAGAAAAGATTTTGAAAAGTCTAGAAATTTTTCTGTTGAATTCCCTTGGTATTCTGAGCAGTGACCAAGTTGGAGAACATGTTCTTGCTGTAGCAGGATGAGCCACAGACAGAACTCCTCAGACACCGGATTAAAGAAAGAAGAGGTTTTTATTTGGCCGGGAGCATCGGCAGACACTCTTAAGAGCTGAGCTCCCTGAAGACAGAGTTCCTGGCCCTTTTAAGGGCTTACAACTCCAAGGGGTTCCATGTGAAAGGGTCGTGATAGATTGAGAGCACATGTGGAAAGAGTGGGGGGTTAATCTTTTAACCTCAGGCCTGGTCATCAGTGGCACTGGCTGGTCTTGCCACTGACTTAATTCCTGTTGTTTTTCAACTTTTCCTTCCTCCTCCTCTTCAGAGACAGGAGACAGTAAGAGAAATGGTTTCTTTCCTCATTCCCCCCTTTGAGAACCTCACTCACTAGTGGGAGTTCTCACTCTCATCTTCACTACCCAGGTCTTCCTGCCAGTCCAGTTCCATTGACTTCTAGAGTTACATACTTTCCTGTTTTCCAACGGGGATCAAATAGTTCTAATGGGTTATAGCACACATCAGTCTGGTCCCTTCCTGGGCTGCATACCTTGCACTGGGTGGCATTATACACATAAGTCCCTTTTAAACAAAAAGACTGTTTGAACTTTTTGCCCTATCTCAGTCTGAGGAAGGTCAGTTGAAGTCCTTACTATACAAGTCCAAAATTTAAGAAAACTGAATCCCATGATGAACTTCCTCACGCTTCAGCCATGCGTGGACCAGTCAGCTTCTGGGTGTGACTGGAGCAGGGCTTATCATCTACTTCAGAGTCACTCTGCAATGGTTGTCCAGCTTTGGTCTTGCCTCCCGGGTTTCAGGTGCTGCAGGTTTTACATGGCTGTGGTGGATCCAGGCTGGGATTCCCTCTACCTTCACAGCAGTGGGAGTGGTCAGGACGACAGTCTGGGGTCCTTTCCACTGTGGGCACAAAGAGGCTATGTTCCAGTCCTTGATCCACACTCAATCACCTGGGGAGAAAGGGTGAACTGGGGAGAATAAGCTAACAGGGCATCTCTCATTTACCCAGGTGAGATTGTGTGTGTAATTTTTCCTAAAGCCTGTAGCTGTTGCTGTAACTCAACTTCACCTAACTCTCAGGGAGTGCCTAGAAGTCCCCACAATATGGGAGGGGGCCTATGAGATAATATTTCATAAGGGGAATATCCTGTTCTTTTAGAAGGGGTACACCTAATTTTAAATAATACCACAGGGAGAGCCTGTATCCATTTTAATCTTGTTTCCTGACACACTTTCCCTAAACTATTTTTGATAGTCCAATTCATCCATTCCACCTTTCCGGAACTTTGAGGCCAGTAGGTGGCATGCAGTTTCCATGTGATCCCCAATACCTTTGCCGTCTTCTGTACCAAGTCAACCACAAATGCTGGCCCATTATCTGAGCCGATCCATAAGGGCAGTCCAAATTTAGGAATAAGATCTCGAAGAAGCACATGGGTTACTTCACGAGCTTTCTCAGTTCGTGTTGGATAAGCCTCCACCCACCCAGAGTAGGTACACACAAGAACTAGTAAATACTTGTTACCCCCACACTTTGGCATCTCTGTGAATTCCACCTGGCAATCTTCAAAGGGGGCTGCTCCATAAGCTTGTATGCCAGATGGAACGGCTGGACCTTGCCTGTATTGTGCTGTCAGGTAACACACTGCTGGCAGGTAACACACTGCTGCGTCACCGTTTTGGCAAGGGCTGACAAATGCAAGATGTAGAAATACTGGCCTAACAACTTTTCAAGTGACTCCTGACCTAGATGGGTGGTTTCGTGCACAGCCAGTACAACTGCAGCTCCTAGCAGCTGTGGCACAGCTACTCTCCCATCTGGTAACCGAATCAGTCTTTCCTCCATCACTTGCCCTCCCTCTGCCTGGAGAAAGTCCTTTTCTTCTTTAGAATCAGTAGGTATAAGATCAGGTGCTTGAGGGAACAGAGGGGCTGTGACTGATGCCCGGAAGGGGGCAGATGCTGCTTTTCGAGCCTTTGAGTCAGCGCGGGAATTCCCCAAACCCACCAAGGTGGAAGCTCACCGGTGTCCTCTGCAATGCATAACTGCCACCTTGTGGGGTTTCCATACTGCTTCTAATAATTGCAAGATTTCTTGTGGATATTTTATGTCTTTTCCCCCACAGTTCAATAGGCCCTTGTCTTTATATAATGCTCCATGCACTTGAAGGGTTAAAAAGGCATACTGAGAATCAGTGGAAATGTTTACAGTCTTACCTTCACTGAGTTTTAAGGCCCAAATTAAAGCAATGAGTTCAGCTTTCTGGGCTGAAGTGCCCTGGGGCAACAATCTGGCTTCAACAACAGTGTCCACAGCCGGGCGCGGTGGCTCAAGCCTGTAATCCCAGCACTTTGGGAGGCCGAGACGGGCGGATCACGAGGTCAGGAGATCGAGACCATCCTGGCTAACATGGTGAAACCCCGTCTCTACTAAAAAATACAAAAAACTAGCCGGGCGAGGTGGCGGGCGCCTGTAGTCCCAGCTACTCCGGAGGCTGAGGCAGGAGAATGGCGTGAACCCAGGAGGCGGAGCTTGCAGTGAGCTGAGATCCGGCCACTGCACTCCAGCCTGGGTGACAGAGCGAGACTCCGTCTCAAAAACAAAACAAAACAAAACAAAAAAAAACAAAACAGTGTCCAGGGTTACCACTGCATACCCTGAACATCTCTCTCCTTGTGGGTTGATGAAGCTGCTCCCATCCATGTATAGTTCCCAGTCTACTGATGCCCAAGGCTGGTCCCAGAGGTCAGGTCTGCTAGAATAAACTGAGTCCAACACTTGTACACAGTCATGCTCAACAGGGCTCTCTTGATAACGGGAGCAAGGTGGCGGGGTTCAGGGTGTTACAAACATCAATAGTTACACGGGGATTTTCACAGAGCAAACTTTGGTACTTGGTGAGTCTAGCATTCGTTAGCCAATGATGTCCTTTAGTATTCATTAAAGTCACCGCAGCATAGGGGGCGTTTATGTTCAGGTTTTGCCCAAGAGTCAGCTTATCTGCTTCTTGTACTAGCAGGGCAGTTGCTGCAAAGGCCCTCAAACATGGGGGCCATCCTTTAGAAACCCCATCTAATTGTTTGGTGAGGTAGGCCACCGGCCTTGGCCAGGGCCCCACAGTTTGGGTTAAAACTCCAACTGCCATCTTTTCTTTCTCTGACACATACAATGCAAAAGGCTTTGTCAGATTGGGTAGCCCCAGGGCTGGGGCTGACATAAGTTTTTCCTTTAACTCATGAAAGACTTGCTGTTGTTGGGATCCCCATTCAAAAGTTTCCCAGTCCCCTCCCCACCACCACTTTGTGACCTCATACGAAGGCTTGGCTAATACTGCAAAGTTCGGGATCCACAGTCTGCAAAACCTCACAGCTCCTAAGAATTCTCTCACCTGCCTTCTGGTCTTAGGCTCGGGTAGATTACAAATGACCTGCTTTCTTTCTGATCCCAGGCTGCGCTCCCACTGTTGGATAGTAAATCCCAAGTAATATACCTGCTGTCGGCAGATCTGAGCTTTTTTCTTGGACACCTGATACCCACAGTCTTCCAGGTGCTGGAGTAGGGCATCCGTTTCCTTGGCGCACCCGCCTGCCGTGGGGTGTCCCAGCAGAAGGTCATCAACGTACTAGAACAACACGCAGCCTAGGTCTCTGGTGGGAAACTTCTGGAGGTCTCGAGTCAATGCCTCCCCAAAGATGGTGGGGGAGTTCTTGAACCCTTGGGGAAGCTGGGTCCAAGTGTACTGAGTCAGTGACACCTGACTCTGGATCTTCCCACTGAAAGGCAAACAGTTTCTGACTCTCAGATGCTAAAGAAAGCGTCTTTCAGGTCCAAGCAGGTGAACCAGCTGTCCTCAGCTGGCAGCAACCCCAACAATGTGTACGGGTTAGGTACTGTTGGATGCGAAGTCACTGTAGCTTGATTAACTAAGTGCAAATCCTGTACCAGCCTGTAGTCTTTGGTCCCTGGCTTGGGAACAGGCAGGAGGGGAGCGTTCCACAGAGACTGACAAGGAACTATAATTCCAAAGGTTCTTAGGCGCTTGAGACGGACCTGGATACCTTCAAGAGCTTCTCTTGGGACCAGGTACTATTTTTGCCTAACTGGCTGGGCCCCAGGCTTAACTTCTATAAGTATGGGGGCTTGGTTGACTGCCAACCCTGGAGGGTTGTCTTGTGACCACACTTTTGGCCACTACTTAGCTAGAGCTGGTCTTATATCTTGGCCTGGCTCAGTTAAGAAAAGTCTCCATTCCTCCTCTCAGGGGACCGTAAGGGTCATAATGACTCCTGTTCCGGGTAACTTTAGCAACAAATAGCCGTGCTCTGTAAAAGAGATGGTGGCTCTCAGCTTGCTAAGCAAGTCCCTTCCCAACAAGAGCAAGGGACAGTCAGGCATGTACAAAAACTGATGAATCACTTTATGTCCTCCTACAGTACAAGTCCGGTGCAAGCAGAAAGCTTGCTTTGCTGAAACCCCTGTGGCTCCGATTATGTCAATAGTCTTTTTGGATAAGGGGGCGAATGGGGCAGTTACTACCAAATGTTCAGCACCGGTATCTACAATAAAATCAATGTCTTTACCCTCGACTGTCATCCTGACCATAGGCTCTTTGGGGGCACTTGAGCCCAGTCCCCCTCAGTCCAATAACCCTTTTGCCAGGTTGAGCAGGGTCCCTTCCTCCTTGTCTGGGGCCTCCTGCTCTGAGTCACCTTGTTTTCCTTTTAGCTAAGGGCATTTGTTCTTCCAATGTCCTATTTCTTTACAATAAGCACACTTGTTATGCTGCAAACGCTGACAGCCAGGCTGAGTTTCTTTCCCAGGCCCCTCCTTCCCTTGCCTCTTTGGGGGGACCCCTCTGATTGCTGCAGCTAACAGGTCAGCATTTCGCTGGGCCTGACGTTCATCCTCTTTGCAGTTTTCCTCACGGCTTACTGCATCCCTGTTTACTAACACCTGGTTAGCTATTTCTAATAACTGTGATGTATTCATCCCTGCAAAGCCAGCCTGTTTCTGCAGTTTTCCTCTAATGTCTTCTGCGCTTTGACTAACTAAAGCCATGTTAATCATGCGCTGATTTTCAGGGCTATCGGGATCAAAGGGAGTATATATACGATGGGCCTCACACAGTCTCTGGTAGAATTGTGCTGGACTTTCTTCTATTCCCTGAACGACCTCAGAGACTTCATTAACGTTTGTGGCCTTCTGGGCTCCCCTCTTTAATCCTTCCAAGAGAGCTTCCCTGTATTGGTTCAGCCTTTCTACATCCTCTCTTTCATTTGGGTCCCACTGGGGTCGGTTGGTTCCTGGTAACTAGGTCTTTACATACTCTTGGGGGTTTTGGTAATCAGCCACTTAGTTGCTGCTTGGAGCACTCTCCGCCTTTCATCTGTGTTAAAGAGGAACGTGAGCAACTGGTAGCAATCAGCCCAGGTGGGGTTGTGGGTCTGGATAATAGTTTGGAGCAAATCAATTAGAGCTTGTGGCTTTTCAGTATAGGACAGGGTACCAGTTGAGAAGGTCAGCAGAGGTGAAGGGCTGGTACACAAAAACATGCCTCTCCACCATGTGACCGTCCTCATCTATCCCAGCATACTGCTGCTCTTTCAGGGGCATTTGTATCCCAATTTTGGGTCGTAAATGAGCTGCCAAGGGAGGGGTTTCTCCCAAGTCTTCATCTCCTCTCTTGTCTACTCTGGGTGGCCTAGGGATATGTATGTTTTGCGGAGGGGCAAGCACTGTGGGCTCAAGAGTGGGGAGCCTCTCTCCCTGGTAAGGGGAGGGCACCACTGGGATCACTGGTGCCATCTCCTGCAATGGATCTTCTGATATTGGGTCGAACAGAGCTTCAGGAATTTATTTCCCTTGGCAGATGGAGTGGGATCCTTCCTTGGCTATCTTTCTCTTTGCTACTAGGACTGCTGCTGCCTGCCCTCTTAGCCACCGTGGGGGGTCTAGCACCAGCTGTAACCAATTATCTATGTATGGGAACTGGTCTGAGTATCCTGCCTTACCAGTTACCCTGTGCCATACTTTAGAAACAAGGGACCTGTCCAAACTTCCTTCTGATGGCCAACCCACTTCTAATGTTGGCCAATCTATTTCACACAAAGTTCTAAGTTTTCCTGGTGTCATAGTAACCCTATAGTCTCCACTAAATCCTTCCTTGAAATTTTGCAACATAGTTCCTAGTGGAGTGGGCTTTCTTTGTGTCTGACCCATGTTTCCACGAGACAAAACACCACACTCACACCACATGCACACATCCCAGAACAAAGAGCGGGTAAAAAGGGCACACACACACACTCTTTTAGTTTACACCAAACCAGAATCAAAACCAAAATCAGAGTATCCAGAAATCCAAGCCAGGTCAAAACCAAATCCAAAGTATCAAGCAATTCAAGTCAAGTCAAAGCCAAAGTGCCGGCTCAGGCAAGCCGTGGGTGATCTGGTGATCAGGCCACGCTTCCACTCAAATGGAGTGGGCAAGTTCCAAAGACCAGTTTTACCACGTTTCAGATGTCCAGACTTAAAGGGCCAGTTCCTTCCCCATGTTCAGCCACTGTGTTGATCCTCTATTGGGCCTGCTGTGCACTGCTCTGAGGAGGCATTCCACCGGGGCAATTGCCTACCCGGAAGCGCTCTCAGGACCCCGTCCCTCAAGCTGGCCAGAGTACCCCGCAGGGATGTTCCACAGGGCAGGCCTAAGTGGCCTAAAGGGCTGCCTCGACCGCGTGTTAATCACCTCGATTCCCGGTCAGGGAACCAACAAATGTAGCAGGACGAGCCACAGACAAAACTCCTCAGACACCGGATTAAAGAAGGAAGAGGTTTTTATTCCACTGGGAGCGTTGGCAGATTCGTCTTAAGAGCCGAGCTCCCCAAAGACAGAGTTCCTGGCTCTTTTAAGGGCTTACAACTCCAAGGGGTTCCACATGAAAGGGTCGTGATAGATTGAGAGCACATGTGGTTAGAGTGGGGGGTTAATCTTTTAACCTCAGGCCTGGTCATCAATGGCACTGGCTGGTCTTGCCACTGACTTGATTCCTGTTGTTTTTCAACTTTTTCTTCCTCCTCCTCTTCAGAGACAGGAGACAGTAAGAGAAACAGTTCTCTCCTCATTGCTTTGCTCTATTCTTCACCTTTGCCTTTTCTTTCCCCGGCTTTTGCTAACCCATTCATTGTCCTTAAAATTGGGTCCTATTTTCAGACATAAATTGGAGCAGAATCTATATTTTGGGGGTGAAGGGGTGAGTGAATGACAGGGGATATTGAAGACAACAGAACTGGAAGATATACTGACCCTACAAATGACAGTTTTATATTTTGAAGAAATAGCTAAAAGAATAGGCTCAAAGCAGCCGAAATAGCTCAGTTGGGAGAGCGTTAGACTGAAGATCTAAAGGTCCCTGGTTCAATCCCGGGTTTCGGCAGGTTTGTTTTTTCAGTTTTAGTTTTGCCTAATAGAACTCTTATTTTTATTTATTTACTTATTTTTTCCTTGGAGTTTCACTCTTGTTGTCCAGGATGGAGTGCAATGGAGTGAACTCGGCTCACTGCAACCTCCGCCTCCTGGGTTCAAGTGATTCTCCCGCCTCAGCCTCCCGAGTAGCTGGGATTACAGGCAGGCACCACCACGCCTGGCTAATTTTGTATTTTTAGTACAGACGGACTTTCTCCATGTTGGTCAGGCTGGTCTCAAACTCCCGACCTCAGGTGATCCCTCAGCCTCGGCCTCCCAAAGGGCTGGGATTAGAGGCTTTAGCCACAGCGCCCGGCTAATACAACCCTTATACAACACTTGCATGCCAATACCAGAAGGGTGTATAGAACTCCAATTTTTTGCTGTTGAAAATCCGATAAAGGTACTACACACACACACACACATATGTGTGTGTATATACGTGTATATATATATACGCATGTATATATGCATCACTTTGGTTTCATATTCCACTGAAGTCTTCCATGAAGCGCTGACATTAATAAATTATTTAAAGTCTTAAACCTAGGAAGTGATTTTTTTTTTTTTTTTTGAGATTGAGTTTTTCTCAGGCGCCCAGGCTGGAGTGCAGTGGCGCGATCTCGGCTCACTGCAACCTCCGCCTCCCGGGTTCAAGGATTCTCCTGCCTCAGTAGCTGGGATTACAGGCGCCTTCCATTTCATGTCGTATACAGTATTCTAAATAATTTATATCCCCTATTAGTACCGAGGATCTTCTACTCACAGCCGCTGCAGACGCTCCATTAGACTCAGAAAAAGAAAGCTACCTCCTGAAAATTATTACAAGAAGGTTTTTCAGGAAGGGGGTGTAGCTCAGTGGTAGAGCGCATGCTTTGCATGCATGAGGCCCCGGGTTCGATCCCCAGCACCTCCAAACGTTGGTTTTGCTATGGCAGTGCTCAAACCTAATTCTCAAGCAACGTTAGACTCCGAATTCTCGAGCAACGTAGACTTCTGCCTCCGCACCTTTTTCTATCCTATTTCTGCACATACAGAGAGTAAAGACGTAACCCAATGGGTTGCCTCCATTTATAACCAATCTCTATGCTGTGAGCTTCGACATCACCGAAGGCGACTGCCACGGCCGAAGGAAGGTGAAAAAGAAATGAGGAAGACAGAATGGGATTCCAACAGGGCCTCTTGAACCCAAACAAAAGACTGCACATCCACGGGCAGTTCACATTAGCTCTCATTTTGTACTATGATTAAAGAGAAGGAAAGACAAAGAAAGAAGAAGAAGGGAGAAAAACGCCGCGCGGCCTTTTTTTTTTTTTTTTTTTTTTTTTTTTTTTTTGAGACGGAGTCTCTCTCTGTAGCCCAGGCTGCAGTGCAGTGGCTCGATCTCCGCTCACTGCAACCTCTGCCTCCCGGGTTCGAGTGATTCTCCTGCCTCAGCAACTGGGATTACAGGCGCGTGTCATCACGCCTGGGTAATTTTTGTATTTTTAGTAGAGACGGGGTTATATCATGTTGGCCACGCTGGTCTCGAACTCCAGACCTCAGGTGATCCACCCGCCACAGTTTCCCAAAATGCTGGGATTACAGGCGTGAGCCACTGCTCCCAGCATCATCTTTTTTTTACATTAGTTTTGTTTTTTGGGCCAAAGAACAGAGCGAAAGCATCTTATCCACTGATTTCTCCTACAGTCTCTCCCTGTCAACCTGTGCAGAGAGCACAGCCACAAGTGTGATCCAATACTGAGACAAGGACTGCTGTGGCTCTCCAGCCACTTGAGTTGGGAGTGGAAGGATACTGGATGACCGAACGAAGACTGTCGGGGAATTAGAGGCCTTCCACATGCTAGGAGCAGAAACCAATATGGATCAACATTCCGTACTGATATTCCATACAATCGATTCATTTTCCTGTATTTCTTCAGCAATTCCATTTCCTCGTTAAAATAAAACATTGCCTGGAAACCTCTGTTAACGGTCAACGGAGGACTCATATGAAAAAGTAGGAAAAGTTTTTCTGTCACAATAGAAGATAGACGCAGAGTAAAAGATGAGTGGATCGCAAAAATTGTTTTGTTCTTTCTCGTCATTCCCATCACATCTGCATTGTATGACCAGGGAACTCCCAGGAAATCCTGTCCACTGATGATAGCTTTTAGGGGTTTCCAATGCTGTATGTTTCAAAATTGCTGTACTCTGTGTGTAGGTTTGCTGTTGAATCAAAGCATCTTTGAGAGGCAACAGAGTATGATGTTTGTCACCATCCACCAGTCTAACACTCTATCAGGCTGGGATGTCCTTACTTCTTGATTCTTTTATCCGGTAAAAATATCCATAACCAGCTTCCAGGAGGGATACTGTCTTGTGAAACCTGTTTAGCTGAGGATTGGCTGTGTGTCCCCAGGCCAATCATATGTTTGTTTTAAGATGCATTTTTTGACGAGGTAATGAAGACATGCCATATATTTTCTTTTCATTTCTTGCTTTTCCCCCCCTGCTAGCTACTGGTTCTCTCGAGGCACTTGAAGGAAACAGTGTCATGTTTGCCACAAATGATGCTGCACAGGAGAGCAAGGGGTGAAGGATTAGGGTGCTACCAGTGGAATGCCAAATTCCAGGCCCAACCTCAGATCTACAGAATCAGAATTGATAAGAATGGGGCCCAGCTGCCCATGTTGGATAAGCCCTCAAGTGACTCTGATGCTAAAGTTTGAGAAGCACTGCTCTAGAAGTTTCAGAAGGAGGTCCCAGGGCCAGATGTTGGCTAAGGAGAAAGAGTTGCTCCCAGGGTTCCCTGCCTATTTTCAATAGAAAAACTCGGACCACCTAGGAAAGCCAGTGAGGTTTATATTTGCCTTACATCAGGGGTGAAAGTGAATTTGTTATCTCTTTGAGACCTTCAATATTTTAGATGGCTGGAGCTCACACACAAGAGCCTTTAATTTTCCTGTAGAAGAACTCACAGGGGTTCTTTAGAGCCAGGAGACTATTTCCAGCCAAAATACCTGGAGCCCTCTCGAGCTATTTTGGCCTTTCAATTTGAAACCTAGGCTTGGAAGTTTCTAAGCTCTAAGGAAGACACTGTAATCACTCTTTCTCCATCCTCAGGGTTGGGATTCACCCTCCTGTCTCTCCAGCCCCCACTAATTCTGCCAATGTTCTGGTCTAAGATCAAGTTGTTAAAACCCAGTCTATGTGGCTGGGGGCGGTGGCTCACACCTGTAATCCCAGCACTTTGGGAGGCCAAGTCGGGTGAATCACCAGGTCAAGAGATCAAGAGCATCCTGTCCAACATGGTGAAACCCGTCTCTACCAAAAATACAAAAATTAGCTGAGCATGGTGGCCAGGGAGGCTCAGGCAGGAAAATAAAAAATTAACTGGGCATGGTGGCTGCGCCTGTAGTTCCAGCTACGGGGAGGCTGAGGCAGGAGAATCCTTTGAACCTCGGAAGCGGAGATTACAGTGAGCCGAGATCGCGCCACTGCACTCAAGCCTGGTGACACAATGAGACTCCATCAAAAACAAAAAACAAAAACAAACAAAAAAGCTCAGTCTAATGCATAAAATGTAATTAAAATATCTTCGCAGCATTAAGTAGAGAATTCCTTGTTGTTAGCAGACTGTTCCTCTTCCTCCTTGGAAGATGTTCTCTGTCTGTCCACCTTCTGTGTTTTCACATTTGTCTCTTCCTTTCCACACCTAAGCCAGCGCTTTATTTCCACTTATCTCGTGTAGGGATACTCTTTTGTGTGGAGACCTTGACTTTCCACACTCTTCTTGCTTCCAAGAGTTGGGTGTAGGCAATGTAGGAGCCCACTGCCAAAGTGTGGGTGATATTCTCCAGGAAGAAACCTAAATTTCAGAGGCTTGCTGATGTGGAAGAAAGCCTGGGTTATTCGATTCATAGAGCTTCGCACTGCTGGGTAGTTTGAAATCTGGACACCCTGAATTCCTTAGGAACAAGGTAGAAGTGCTTCTGAAAACCAATTTAAGTTTAAAATATACTGAGGCTCCCTGACCTTTCTTGTTTTTCACGACATATTCCAAGCTCAAGAAGTTAAACACACACACACTCTCTCTCTCTCTCTCTCTCTTTCTTTCTTTCTCTCTCTCTCTCAAATACGAAAACAGAACACACTCTCCTACCTGTAACAAAGGGGCTTAAGCAGGAGGGTCTCTCTTCCTGGTTCAACACTCTCCCCTTCGCGAACAGTAGGGATTGGAAATAGGCGGCTTCTCTGTCGTTTCCTCGGAAGCCACCAGTACCACCCGCCTGTACCAAAACTCAAGAGTACCCGTGATTCCCAGTGTCCGAGCCAGTAAAGGAGTTGCGAGGCATTCTCAATGCCGCGACTGCCTTAAGCACAAACGAGAGAGATCTTGCGGGAAAGTGTTTCCAGTTCACTTTTCCTACTGGGAATGAGCCCTCTCGCTTATCGCGGACACCGAGGAAACGCAGTGGAGATGGGCACCCGGGCTGCCCAGATCCTCTGGCAGCCTCAGGCGCTCGTCCACTTCGCTCCTCCTCCGCCTTTGCCTGCCCCGCCGCAGGTGCGCACCCCACCGCTTCCCTGCTTCCCTCCTCGCGCTCTTTTCGCAGGTGGTCCTCGTTCTCCTCTCCATCCGTCGTTTCTTGAGTCTCAGAACTGGAGCCACAGTTTCCCCAAGATGAAATCCATGCTGGGTTTCAGCCACGGTGCCGGCCCAGGGGCTGGCGAGGGTAAGGACGGTCGGCGACCCACGCTCCTGGGTTTTCATTTCTAAGAGCTGGGATTTCCACTTTCTCACCTCCTCACCTGGACCTAAATCCCCCCAGGCGGTACTGACCCTTCTGTTTTTGTATCCACCTACTTTACTCTCCGTGTGACAGCCCTTGAAGGCAGAAGGAAAAGAATATGTAAGAAGCGAGAAGTTAAAAAAAAGTTTTAGTTTGAAAGTATTTCAAGCCTACAGAAAAATTGTAAAAGTAATACAAAGAACTACCATACACTCGTTACACAGATTTAGCAATTTCAAATATTTTACCGCATTGATTCTTCTTTATCTGTCTCTACACATATAAATACACACACCCATTATTTTTCCCGATCGGTTTTTTATAGTTTGCGTATATCATGTATTTTTTATCTCTAGTAATTCAATGTGTACTTCCTACGAAAAAGAACATTCTCTTGTAAACCACAGTTAATTTTCAAACTCAGAAAATTAAACATTAATACAATACTATTATTTAATATACAGTCTATATCTAAATTTCACCATGAATTCCAACATATCCTTTCTTGTTTCTTTAGTATCCTTTGATCTGAAGTGGTTTCCCAACCTTTCTTTTGTATTTTATGGCATTGATTTTGAAGAATTCAAGCCAGTTGTCAGTAGAATGTCCTTCAGTTTGAGTTTTCTGATGTTTCCTCAGGATTAGATTCAGGTTATGCACATTTGGTGAGAATATAACATAAGATATGTTGTGTTTTTAGTACATCGCATAAGGATTTTTCCCCCCATTTTTGGTGATGTTAACTAAATGTAAAATCATAATTTCCTCCCCATGTAACTAGTATGTAATCTGTAAGGAAATATTTGAGGATATGCAAATATTCCGTTCTTCATCAAAGTTTTACTCATAGTTTTATGGGTTGATCAATGAATTTTGCCTTAATCGATCATTACTGTGTTGGTACCACGATATTTTAAATTTATCATTTCTTCCACATTTATTAGTTGGTATACCATGGTGCAGTAACATGTCCACTGTCCCCCCACTTTCCTCTTCAGTAATTTATTTACTACTAGTAATGACTCAATCTTTTTTATCCAATGGATTGAAATCTTATTATTATTATTATTGTTATTATTTTATTTTTGAAACAGGGTTTCACTCTGTCACCCAGGGTGGAGTGCAGTGGCGCGATCTCGGCTCACTGCAGCCTCTACCTCCATGTTCAAGGGACTCCCCTTTAGCCTCCCCAGTAGATGGGACTACAGGCTGTGCCCCCATACCCAGCTGATTTTTGTATTTTTTGTAGGCACTGGATTTTGCCATGTTGCCCAAACTGGTCTCAAACTCCTGGGCTCAAGCTATCAGCCTGCCTCAACCTCCCACAGTGTTGAGATTAGAGGCCTGAGCCACCATGCCTGGATGTTCTTTAAAAATTAATTAATCTCAATACTCAAAGTATCCCCAGGTCATGTATCCTTTTTCTTTTTCTTTTTCTTTTTTTTTCTTTTTTCTTTTTTCTTTTTTTTTTTTGAGACGGAGTCTGGGCTGGAGTGCAGTGGCGTGATCTCGGCTCACTGCAAGCTCCATCTCCTAAATTCATGCCATTCTCCTGCCTCAGCCTCCCTAGTAGCTGGGACTACAGGCGCCCGGCACTACGCCCGGCTAAGTTTTTGTATTTTTAGTAGAGACGGGATTTCACCGTGCTAGGCAGGATGGTCTCGATATTCTGACTTCGTGATCCGCCCGCCTCGGCCTCTCAAAGTGCTGGGATTACAGGCGTGAGCCACCGTGCCCGGCCCGTCATGTATCCTTTTAAAATATGCCTACATTGGCGGGGCGCGGTGGCTCATGCCTGCAATCCCAGCACTTTGAGAGGCGGAGGCGGAGGTGGAGGCGGGTGGATCACCTGAGGCCAGGAGTTGGAAATCTGCCTGGCCGACCTGGTGAAACCCTGTCTCTACTAAAAATACAAAAATTAGCTGGGCTTGGTGGCACTTGCCTGTAATCCCAGCTACTTGGGAGGCTGAGGCAGGAGAATCGCTTGAATCCAGGAGGTGGAGGTTGCAGTGAGCCGTGAGCCGAGATCGCACCACTGCACTCCAGCCTGGGAGACAGAGCAAGACTCCTTCTGGGGGGTGGAGTTGGGGGAAGATGAATTATACAGTGAAACTTTCTTGAACCTGAAGAGTCTGGTTTTTTTAAAAAAAGTTTTTATATCACAAATTTAATTCCCTTCGTAGTTACAAGGTTATAGAAAAATATATTTCATATTGAGGGAGTTGTGGTAGTTAGTGATTTTCGAGGAATTAGTCCATCTCATGTAAGTTTTCAAATTTGTGTGTAAAGTGTTGTTCATAGTATTCCTTTACCCTTTTGATGTCAGCAGAGTCTGTAGTGATATACTCCTCTTTTTATTCTTGATATTGTAATTTGTGTCATCTCTCTTCTTAAAAATTCTCAGTCCTCCTAGAGGACTTCTTTTATTGATCCTTTAAAGGAACTAGTTTTTGCTTGTTTTTCCATTTTTTGTGTGTGTTCAGTTCCATTTATTTCTGCTCATTTGCTTTCTTCTATTTGCTTTGGGTTATTTTGCCCTTTTCCCCACCTGAGTTCTTCAAGTAAGAGCTTAGAGGACTGATTTGATACTTTTTTCTTTTTTCTTTTGTTTTTGGCCAGGTTAGTCTCCAACTCCTGACCTCCTAATCCACATGCCTCGGCCTCCCAAAGAGCTGGGATTACAGGTGTGAGCCACTGTGCTGACTTTTTTCCTTTCTAATGTATGCAATTAGTGCTGTAAATTTCTCTCTCAGAGCTCCTTTAAGTTGTCTTGGAAATTTTGATACACTGTGTTTTCATTTTTATTCAGGTTAATTTAGTTTTTGATCTCTACTAAGGCTTTCTCTTTGTCCTATGGACTGTTTAGTAGTGTGTTTTTCATTTTCTACTGTTTAGTAGTGTTTGGATATTTTTGTTGTCTTTCTGTGACTGATTTTTAGTTTGATTTCATTGTGGTTAGGGATCATACCATATCAGTCACTTCTTTTAAATTTGTTGAGGCCCAAGATATGTTCTATCTTGATCTATGTTCTGTATGAATTTGAAATGAATGTGTGTTCTGCTTTTCTTGTGTGGACTGTTCTACACATGGTGCCTGAATTCTGCTGGCTGAAAATGATTTGGGGTTCTTCAATATCCTTGTAGATTTTCGGTTTATTTGTTCTTTTATTATGAAGGAAGTGAAGTCTCCAATGTAACTGAATTTGTCGATTTTTTTAGTTCTATCATTTTTTTTCTTTTTTAAAAAATATTTATTTATGTATTACATTTATTTATTTATTTATGAGTCAGGGTCTCGCTCTGTCACCCAGGCTGGAGTGTAGTGGCACCACCTCAGCTCACTGCAACCTCCACCTCCCAGGTTCAAGCAGTTCTCGAGTCTCAGCCTCCCTAGTAGCTGGGACTACAGGCACACATCACCGGACCACTATGCCTGGCTAATGTTTGTATTTTTGGTAGAGACGGTGTCACCATGTTGGCTAGGCTGGTTTCCAACTCCTGGCCTCAAGTGATCCCCCCACCTCGGCCTCCCAAAGTGCTGAGATTACAGGTCTGCGCCCTGCCTTTTTTTTTTTTTTTTTTTTTTGAGACGGAGTCTCACTTTGTTGCCCAGGCTGTAGTGCAGTGGCACGATCTCGGCTCACTGCAACCTCTGCTTCCCAGGTTCAAGCGGTTCTCCTGCCTCAGACTACCGAGTAGCTGGGACTACAGGTGCGCACCACCACGCCCAGCTTTATTTTATTTTATTTTATTTTATTTTACTTTATTTTATTTTATTTTTGCATTTTTAGTAGAAATGGGGTTTCACCATATTGGTCAGGATTGTCTCGATCTCCAGACCTTGTGATCCGCCCGCCTCGGCCTCCCAAAGTGCTGGGATTACAGGCGTGAGCCACCGCATCCGGTCCTTTTTTTTTTTTTTCGTTACATATGTTGCAGCTCTGCTGTTTGGTGTATACATATACACCAAAGGATTGTTATGCCTTCTTGGTGGATTTTCTTTGTTCTGAAGTTTGTATTAATATAGGCACTTTTGCTTTCTTTTGATTAACGTTTGCATGTAATATATTTTTATCCCCTTAATTTCAGACTGCTTGTATAATTATATTTGAAATGCGTTTCTTTTTTTTCTTTTTTTTTTTTTTTCTTTTGAGACGGAGTCTCGCTCTGTCGCCCAGGCTGGAGTGCAGTGGCGCTATCTCAGCTCACTGCAAGCTCCGCCTCCCGGGTTCACGCCATTCTCCTGCCTCAGCCTCCTGAGTAGCTGGGACTACAGGCGCCCGCCACCTCGCCCGGCTAGTTTTTTGTATTTTTTAGTAGAGACGGGGTTTCACCGTGTTAGCCAGGATGGTCTCGATCTCCTGACCTCGTGATCCACCCGCCTCGGCCTCCCAAAGTGCTGGGATTACAGGCGTGAGCCACCGCGCCCGGCCTGAAATGCGTTTCTTTTAGACGGTGTATAGTTGGATTACGTTTTCTAATCTATTCTGTCAATCTCTCCCTCCCTCCATTCCATTTTTCCTTTTGCCCTCTCTCTCTCTGTCCTTCCTTTCTTTCTCTCTCGCTCCTTCCTTCTTTCCTCCTTCCTTTCTTCTCTTTCTTCCTTTATTTTCTTTCTTTTTTTTTTTTTTTTTTTTTTTTTTTTTTTTTTTTTTTTTTTTTTGAGACGTAGTCTCGCTCTCTCGCCCGAGCTGGAGTGCAGTGGTGCGATCTCGGCTCACTGTAAGCTCCGCCTTCCGTGTTCACGCGATTCTCCTACCTCAGCCTCCCGAGTGGCTGTGACTACAGATGCCCGCCACCAAACCCGGCTAATTTTTTTGTATTTTTAGTAGAGACAGGGTTTCACCGTGTTAGCCAGGATAGTCTCGATATCCTGACCTTGCGATCTGCCCCCCTTGGCCTCCCAAAGTGCTGGGATTACAGGCGTGAGACACCATGCCCGGCCGAATTCATCCTTCCTTTAAAGTAGCTAAATAAAAATCATGCCTGGATGTCTGGAAATGTCAGTAAACATCAAACATCTTGCTGCCATGAAGTGCCAAACAATTCTTTTTTAGTATCTGAAAAAGTGTCCCTCCTCTCAGAAGAAGACAAATAGTTCCCAGATGTCTAAGACATTTCAACTGTAGTGAAGGAGCAGCCATTTTCTCTGCTGTTTCCTGTCCATCTAATCACTTCTGGTTTTATTTTCAAGGCATTAATCAAAATTTCTGGCCTACTGATGGCTCTATTTAAACGGTTTCCAGGGATGTTATAGTTTCCAACCCTACCTTTCCTGAAGACTAATAAAGAGGGAAGGGAGTTCTGTTTGTCAACTTCACTGTTTCTTTTCCTCCTTCCCTTCCTTCTATTCTTTCTCTTTTTCTCCTCTCTCTTTTTGCTTCTTTTCTCCAAAAAAGAACAACTTCACCATTTCTTTCCCTACCGCAGCAGCCCCTCATCACTTCCTGACTCTGAGAAAGAAATTCTCTCTTTCAGATGTCTTTAGTTGATTGACTCACAAGCAAGGAGTGTGACAAGGAAAATAGAATAAAACACTTTCTACATTCTAATACAAATTGAGAAATTTGTATCTTTGTCTCTGCCTAGCAACATTTAAAATGAAATGGGAACCATCTGAGAAGTGTATATTGTTCAAATCTTGGAATAATTTCAGATTTTCCTCAATACCCAATCAACAACGCTGGAATACATATCATATGTATGTATTGTATAGTGTGTATACATATATATATCAGACACAGATTATTTCTCTAAATTATTTGATAATGATTTTCAGACATTATGTATTTTTATTCTTAAATACTTCAATGTATATTTCTTAAGAACAAAGTCAATTCTTTAACACAGCACAATTATCAAGTTCAGTAAATTTAACATTTATAAATGTTAATATAATCTAATATAAAGTCTATTAAAAATTGTTTAATTGTACCAATAAAAACTTTCATAGAAATTTCTCTCCCAAGCTAGGATCTATTTCTGAATCACATGTGATTCTAGTTGTCTTGACTCTTTAGTGCCCTTTAATTTGGAACAGTTTCTTAATCTTCTTGTCTTTCACAACACCGACATGTTTTCGAAGAGTTTTTCCAGTTTTTGTTCAACTTTTCTTAACCTGTACTAGTCATGATAAGATTACATCAGGTTATGGAAACTGGGCGAAATGTCACAGAAATCACATTATTATCCTCTCTCACACCAAGAGGCATGAGCTGACTGAAGTTACCTTGATCACTTGATTTTAAGTTTGTAATTACTGTTTCTTCCCTGAAAAATTATCATTTTCCATTGTAATTATAAGGGAAATACTCTGAGACTACATAAATATCCTGATCCTCATCAAAATTTTACCTATTCTTTAACATTGACTCACAAATTTTGCCTGCATCTATCATCATTCTGATGGTGTTGTTTAAATGGGCATTTTTAAATTTTGTTCTCACTTTCACATCATTTGGCAAACCTCTGTAAGGAAAATCATCCCATCTTCCATATTTATTTGTTTAAGTTCCCAAGATTGATAATCAGTTACTGTCATCATTGATGCTCAAAGTGTGTCAGATTTGGCCAGTGAGATTCCCTTCAAGCTGGCTTCTGTGTCCTTTTAAATTACCCCCATCATTTCTGAGCACCTACATTCTGGCACAGCAAGATATGTTAGGTTCATCTTGTAGTTTCCCTGGCACAGTCCTGGAGTCAGTGTAGTTGACACTAATTGCTATTTTCTGTTAGTATCTCTGGTTCCTTTTAGTAGGTAATGGTTTTTGAAAATTAAGGTACAGAGTTATCTGTGCTCATTGCTTCTGAGGCATCCTTTCTTCTAGGCCCAGTTAGCAGATAGATCTGTGGGGAAATTTTACAATTTCATATGTACAATTTCATACTGATGCCTCTAATTCCCATCAGGATCAACAGGACTATTCTTTATCTTTCTTCTTCTCCCACAGTGAGAGTCTGGTTCCAACACAGACACTCAGTTTCCCAATCCTAAAATTCACATAAAATATCAGAATTGCTACAGCCTTCACTCTTTAAAAAATAATCCTGATACATAGAGTTTAAGATTTGTTTGGTGTTCTTTTTGATATTACAATTAGAACAACAATCTACGTAAACCATATTTTTTAGATCAGTTCTTTCCACTTCAATGTGGTTATGTGATTCTTTTGAAATGCAGTTAATTTGCCTCTATTTGTATTGAATTTTAGGGTATTTTCACACACACATGAGTTTTATTTTTTGATGATGTGAAACACTAACATGCTCCCCAGAGTCAAAAGAAAAGAAGTTATAATCAGAAAATTTGCAAGAGAATGTTGTGTGCCAGAAGTCACTCAAGGGATAGAGTGGAAGTATGCGCCAGAAAGTCTAATATGATGGGGAGACCACTTTGGGGTGAATTGATCTTGGACTGACCACAAATCAGGAACAATGCCTTTCTTTTTACCACTAAGATATTTGTCTCCTGGTGTAGCCATGCCAGTGAGAGAGCGCGAACTTAGTGTCGGGAATTCATAAACAGTGGAATTGGAGACTTACAGTGATTGTCATGATAACATAGAGCACAGACTCAGACAACAGCGATCACCAAAGCATTTTCCCAAGCTCCTGATCTCATGAGGGGGTATAGCTTAGGGATAAAGCACCTGATTAGCATGCATGAGGTCCTGGGTTCAATTTCCAGTATTTCCACCCTTTTTTTCCTATGAGCAACTGCAGGAAGTTCTCCATGATATTCCCCACCTATTCAAGGTGAATTGTGTTGGCCTCTGCATTTCTCTCTCATACAGGAAAGTAATTCGTGTTCATTCACTTACAGTTATTTGTTGCTTAGGATTATCCACCTAAGTAGTTCCACAAATCACTAACGTGGATTACGCACTATAGAAGCAAGTAGTATTCCTTGCCATCCAGCCAATTTCCAGCTTAAATGAAATCTTCAGAAACCATGGAATTCTGTGACCTAAGTCTGATTTCAGATCCGAAGGTTAAGGCTCAAGTTCTTTTGTGTTTCTTACTTTCTTCTAACTGCTTCCTCACCAGGTTGCAAAAGTCCTGCAAGTTTTCACCCAAAGATTCCACTACCAGTGGTTGATGATTGCTGGTGATGTGCTGGTGGTCACTTTTTCTGTTAGAGACCCACAAACTCTGAAACTTAATCCAAACTATTTAGCTACAAACATAACGACAAATAACCAATACAATGACAAATGAGGAAAAGATCTCAATCACCTCAGCTGAAATTTGGCAGGAAGAAAATTACTTCTCTGGGTTCTTTGAGGAAGTTTCTGGTCTGAAATGTCAAGCTCTCTGAACTCCAGAGTCCAAGATCCATCTAGGGTAAAAGCTGTTTTGTTTGTTTGTTTGTTTGTTTTTGTTTTTTAAATAAATAAAAATAATGAGCTTTTATTCTCCCAATCCCAATGGATCCTTTTCTATCTCACTGTACTTTCTCTCCGGGAATAACTTCCTTCTTAGCTACTGAACAACCCGTAACTCCAGATTAGAACTCTTTGCACAATTTCTAATTCTGATATCACAGTGCTAAGCAGAAATTCACAGAGGGATACTTGGCAAGCATCTTGACACTATTTTGTTAAAAGAAAATCTCCTTTTATTTTCAGCTCTATTTCTTCAAAGGATTAAAAATTAAGTTACTGAACACCTAGAAGGCAGAAAAGCAGCCTCTTTCTCCATTTGCAGAAGCCAAGCAACCCAGTGGGGCTTCTGTGTGCATCATCTCTTTTACTCACTAAACGCTGTAACCGTCCACCATCTACCAGGTGATCACAAGCCATCCCTAAAGTCAATTTTGAGGTTAACTCACTTGACTTGAGAGGGATTCACCTGTACCGCCTCTGCTCTGTAATGTGAAAAATAAACTCAAACATCCAAACCCAAAGAATGGACTCAGAGACCTGGAGAACAGCGAAAGTGAGACTTTTAATGACGGTCTTGCGAGATCAAGATCGGGTGTCGGGCGTGCAGGCACACCCAGAAGTTTCAACAAGCAATTTATCCCCTAGTGCGCAAGTCCCTCCCCTGGTTCCTCATAGGCTGAGTGCTATGGGGTTACAATTTTCTCGGAGTTTGCCTATTGATTGTTAGGCAAGGGCTTTAGGTGTTTCTTTTTTAGGGTTGTCTTGCTGCATTTTTTTTGCAGCCTACAATACATTGCAATCCTGGTTAGCTCAGGGGTTCTTTAAGTATTTGACTTATGACCTAAGTAGCTGGGCAGGCTGATAAGAACAGACAAAGTGAGATATTTTGCAGACTAGTAAACTTACATCTTAGACTAAACTGTTTTCGTTTGGGTGAGAGCAACTAAGGATGGGGGGGGGAAGGGGGAGGAAAGAGGCGGGGGGCGACAAGTAGGCATCCGCTATCCAAGCAGGGGCCTAGTATATCCGGTTTCTTCTGTACTTTGCTGACCTAAGCCGATTCAAGGCACTTTGTCTTGGAAATGGACCACTGTATACATTATTTCCTTCAGTAATAGGACTAAGGAAACGGTGGCTGCACACGCATTTAACACGGATTGTACAGCGATTTTGCCTTTCCGCAGCCGCTGTCCGGCTCTGCAGAGTCCTTTTGAGAAAACAGCTGGACAAGAGGAGTAAAGGAGCTCCTTGCAAATGCCAGGAGGAGTTTCTTCAGGGGGAAAGTTGGCTTTCCATAGGCTTCTAAGAGAAATATGTCGAGCAAACAAACGGGAACTTTCTTTCTCATCTTTTGCATTTCAGGCAAAAGCTAATAAAATTAGATGTTTCCACCGTCATGCTTAGTCCCAAAGCTGCCGGTAGATTCCGCTTCTAACTTTCCACAGAGGCACGCAGGAAATCTGGAAATCACTGCAACTCCCTCAGAAGCTCCAGTATCAGCATTTCCTGAACCAAAAATCAAAATGCGACCTTATGTGCGTACCCAAAGAGCTCAGCTGGTCTGTCCAGCAACGGAAAGAGCGGTGAGGCGCTCTTGAAGCCGTGACAGCCTGGGCAAAACGAACCAGGTCCCTTTCCTGGTCGAGCCTCCCTCCCTACAGACAAAAAGGAACCTCTCTTCCCTTATATCCAGAGGAAGCGACGGAGAGATGTGGCGCTTAGACTCACTCTACCATCCAGTTCATCCAAGTCCTAATAATCTTGAGGATGCTTTTCCTTGCCCTCTATCCCTCTCCCTTTTGTCCTTTTCTTCTTCCACTTCACGGCACCCCGCCTCTTCTCTCTCCCCGCAAGCTGCTCGGCTCCTCCCGTTTACCTTTTTTTTTTTTTTTTTTTTTTTTTTTTTTTGAGACTGAGTGTCGCTCTGTCGCCCAGGTTGGAGTGCAGTGGCGCGATCTCGGTTCACTGCAACCTCTACCTCCTGGGATCAAGAGATTCTCCTGCCTCAGTCTCCCGATTAGCTGAGATTACAGGAGCCCGCCACCACGCCCGGCTAATTTTTGTATTTTTAGTAGGGACTGGGTTTCACCATTTTCACCAGGTTAGTCTCCAACTCCTCATCTCAAGTGATGCGTCCGCCTCGGCCTCCCAAACTGCTGGGATTATAGGTGTGAGCCACTGCGCCCAGTTTTCAGAACGAACTTTTCACAATAGTGCAGCGCACTCCTAGACCCGTTTACGCACATTTTAAACACTGCGTTATGATTCATATGTAGCTGCTATTTTAATTTCCACATCACTTTCTTTTTTTTCTTTTTTTCCTTCTCTATATGCTCAGCTTTAAACATTTTTGCAGCATAGGCTGAGGCTGCTCCCAGCTGGGGAGAGACGCGTGACCGGGATAAAGCTAGAGTAGAGGAATGTTTCCTGTCTGAGAAGGCTCAGACCTTACAAGGGAAGAAAAAAGTCTGTAAGGGAATCTAAAACTTTTTTTGAGGAAATCATCGAAAAACATATCCTAATTGACCTTCCCACCATATTTTGGCTAAAAATAAAAAGCCTCGACTCTCAGAATAGGAGACTGAGTTTGAAAACTGTTAAGACATAGAAAAGGTTTTATTAAAATTCAGTTTGCAAGTCATCGTCGGCCTCAGCAATTTCCTCATTCCAGAGAGGGTTGTTTCTGAAATTCTGTAAACCTCTGAATTTGTTTGTCTGTCTAAGCAGAGAAGTCCAATGTTTTTCCACTTTTGACTTAACGAAAGAATTTCTTATACTGAGATATATACATTTCTGGGATTGGCGTGCAAGTGTTGTATAAGGGAATGATAATTAGGCAGAACAACAACAAAATAAACTGCCGAAACCCGGGATCGAACCAGGGACCTTTAAGATCTTCAGTCTAACGCTCTCCCAACTGAGCTATTTCGGCTACTCCGTAAACGTACCTTTAGTTATTTCTTCAAAATATAAAAACCGTCATTTGTAAAGTGAGTGTATTTTCTAATGCCTAATTCTTTTTTGTTCAGTATCAATACAAAAATTAGCCAGGGGTGGTGGCGCGCGCCTGTAATCCCAGCTACTCCGCGCCGTTGTACTCCAGCCTGGGCGACAGAGCGAGACTCCCTCTCCCTCGGTTGAAGTGGGATGATCGATTGAGCCGGGGAGGTAGAGGTTGCAGCGAGCCGAGATTGCACCAATGCACTGCAGCCTAGGCAACAGAGCGGGACCCTGTCTCGAAAATAGCAACAACAAAAAAGGGTTGTTATGCACCGGGGTGCAGAACACAATTTTAAAAACTCTAAGGAAGAGATAGAATGTACTGGAGGACATAAGAGATCTTTCTTTCTTTTCTTGTCTTTTTTTTTTTTTTTTTTTTTTTTTTGGACAATCTGCTATCGCCCAGGCTGGAGTGCAGAGGCGTGATCTCGGCTTACTGCAACCGCCACCTCCCGGGTTCAAGCAATTCTCCTGCCTCAGCCTACCTAGTAGCTGGGATTACAGGCGCGCGCCACCACCCCTGGCTAATTTTTTTTTTTTTTTTTTTTTTTTTTTTTTTGAGGCGGAGTCTGGCTCTGTTGCCCAGGCTGGAGTGCAGTGGCCGGATCTCAGCTCACTGCAAGCTCCGCCTCCTGGGTTCACGCCATTCTCCTGCCTCAACCTCCCGAGTAGCTGGGACTACAGGCGCCCGCCACCTCGCCCGGCTAGTTTTTTGTATTTTTTAGTAGAGACGGGGTTTCACTGTGTTAGCCAGGATGGTCTCGATTTCCTGACCTCGTGATCCGCCCGTCTCGGCCTCCCAAAGTGCTGGGATTACAGGCTTGAGCCACCGCGCCCGGCCCTCTGGCTAATTTTTGTATTGATATCGAACAAAACAGAATTAGGCATTAGAAAATACACTCACTCTACAAATGACGGTTTTTATATTTTGAAGAAATGACTAAGGGTGTGTGCTTAGAGTAGCTGAAATAGCTCAATTGGGAGAGCGTTAGACTGACCAGACCTTAAAGGTCCCTGGTTCAACCCCGGGTTTCAGCCGGTATCTTTTGAGTTCTGCCTAATTATCACTCCCTTATACAACACTTGCACGCCAATCCCAGAAGCGTACATATCTCCAATTTTGGGTTTTTTTTTTGAAAGTCTGATAAAGGTAATGTACGTGTTTGTATCACTCTCTCCTTTGTATGTTCCACTGAAGTATTCCATGAAGTGCTGTCATTACATAAATTATCTAAGGAGTCTCGCTCTGTCACCCAGGCTGGAGTGCAACGGCACGATCTCGGCTCACTGCAACCTCTGCCTCCCGAGTTCAAGCTGTTCTCATGTCTCAGCCTCCCGAGTAAGCTGAGATTATAGGTCCCCGCAACCATGTCCGGCTAATTTTTGTATTTTTGGTAGAGACAAGGTTTCGCCATGTTGGTCAGGCTGGGGTCGACCTCCTGAGCTCAGGTGTTCCACCCGCCTCGGCCTCTCAAAATGCTGGGATTTCAGGCGTGAGCCACTGGGCCCGTCCTTATTTAAAGTCTTAAACTCAGGAAGTTATTAGTTTTAAAACCTAAGAAATTCCAACGTGCTATATGCTGCAGCATTTACAAGTCATTTTTGATTTTATATTATTTATATGTATTGGGCGGGGGATATTTTTAAATCACAAGAAATATATATAAAAAAAGAAACGTACAGTGAAGTAACTATTATACTGTATGAGCATATATATGGGGGTGTGGTGTATGCAAGAAACATTTTGAAATTGGAAAACCCCAGGTTTGTATCTTGAGTCAACTCCATCATTAAACTGCTGTCAGAAGAACTTTTTTCTTTCTCTTCCTTCCTTCCTTCCTTCCTTCCTTCCTTCCTTCCTTCCTTCCTTCCTTCCTTCCTTCCTTCCTTCCTTTCTTTCTTTCTTTCTTTCTTTCTTTCTTTCTTTCTTTCTTTCTTTCTTTCTTTCTTTCTTTCTTTCTTTCTTTCTTTCTTTCTTTTTCTTCAGGCAGGGTCTCACTCTGTCATCCAGGCTGGAGTGCAATTATACGATCAGAGCTCACTACAGCCTCAACCTCCCTAGGCTCAAGCAACTCCCCATATCAGCACCCTGAGTAGGCATCACCATGCCCAGCTCTTTTTTTTTTTTTTTTTTTTTTTTGTATTTTTTTGTAGACACTGGGTTTCACCATGTTGCCCAGGCTGGTCTTGAAATCCTGGGTTTAAGCAATCCACCTGCCTAGGCCTCCCAAAGTGCTTGGATTACAGGCGGGAGCCATCGCACCAGGCCCAATTACAAGAACATTCCAAATTTTTTTGCTGGGAAGACATTTCTTCAGCCTGGCAACCTTGTGTAGAATTTCCAAATCTTAAGCTGTTTCCATGTTTGTATCCAGGAAAAAAGAAATACATGTATTTCTATATGAATTATTCTATCGAACATTCATGAGGGGCCCTAGAATACTGAAAATGAAAGCAAATGGGCAGCAAAGTCAAGACTTAGGTGCATTTGCCCCATTTTCCCTTTTTCACTTCAACTCCTCTCTTGAAATTCTGTGTTGAGATAATAGGTCTTTTTTTTTTTTTTTTTTTTTTTTTTTGTCATTTTGATTTTTTTTTTTCTTTCAAATTACTGCTTCAGTTTCAGTGTTATTTTTCCCTAACTTCTGCATACCCTGTGAGGATACAATAATCTACAGTTCTCCACCATTACAACTGCAGCAAGTTGCAAAAGGAAAATTAGTACCAAATGAGAAGCAACCTCAGGGTAGGGACATTGACTGTACAGAAACTGGGAATCAGATACTTTATCCTTTAGGTCACTGAGGCTTTCTCAGCTCAGAAGTTTGTATTTGATTTCATTAAGAAATACTTGACTAGACAAACAGTAACACTGAATGTCTTTGTGCCTAACGCAGTAAAGATTCCTTTACATTCTGTTGAAATGGAGGGCCTAGGGTAATTCCAAGCATGATTTGTCTGCCATTCAATGGCTTAAAAATGAGGTTAATAATGGTTTTGTAAAATGGGATGTTGTAAAGATCAAAGGATATCATGAATAGAAATGCATTCTGTCAAGTCCACTCACGGCATGAAACTTAATTACTGGCAGATCATGCTCCATGTTCTCTGCCTCTGGGATTCTCCCAGAACAGCACCTAAATAGATAACATTGTCTCTAGACAATTCTGTCCAATCAAGAGATAATACAAGTCATAAATGACAGCCATTTTGTAGTGTTACCTTTTGCAGTAGTCGCATTGAGAAAAAACAGTTAATATTTATATTTTTATATAAGTTCAACTTTTATTTTTGATTTGGGGGTACATGTGAAGGTTTGTTATATGGGTATACGACACGATGCTGGGTAAATTGCATGAGGTTTTGAGGGCAATTGATCCCATCACCCAGGTATAGTACCCAAGAGGTAGCTTTTCAAGCCTTTCTGTCCTCCCTCCCACCCCTCCCCGTAGTCCCCAGTGTTTGTTGTTGCTATCTTTTATGCCCAGTTTCAATAATATATTTAAATCACTTTGTATATCCAAAAACTTATTTTAAGATGCTATCAATTTTAAAATTATTAGTGAGATATTTTATATTTAAAAATAGTATTATGCATCTTTGAAATCTGGTGTATATATACAAACTCATATATATACATATATATATATTTTTTTTTTTTTTTTTTTTTTTTTTTTTTGAGAAGGAGTCACCCAGGCTGGAGTGCAGTGGCACAATCTCGGCTCACTGCAACCTCCACCTCCTGGGTTCAAGCAATTCTCCTGCCTCAGCCTCCCAAGTAGCTGGGATTTCAGGTGTGTGCCACCACGTCTGGCTATTTTTTGTATTTTTAGTAGAGATGGGGTTTCACCATGTTGGTCAGGCTGGTCTCGAACTCCTGACCTTGTGATCCACCCACCTTGGCCTCCCAAAGTACTGGGATTACAGATGCCAGCCACTGTGCCTGGCCAAATCTGATATATATTTTACACTTACAACACATCTTAACTTAGACTGGGCAATTTCAAGCATTCAATAGCCAATGTGGCTAATGGTAACCATATGGGACAGTGCAGGTTTAAACAGATACTTTATATATTTTTAGGTTTTCTGAATTGAGTATGTGTCACATGAGGGTGTTCTGTCTTCAGAATTAAATGTTTAATTCCTCAGAAGAATTCTGTGTTAAATAAGCTCACCCTACAGTTTTTATTAAAAAATGTGTTTCAATCGTGTTATTTGTAGGTAGTCAGAAGAGAGCTACAGATATTTAATTATTTAAAATTCTCCTCTTTTCAAGAGGCAAACAGAAAAGCAGACCTTCATATTATGATGAATTCCCA
Source organism: Macaca thibetana thibetana (assembly GCF_024542745.1). Lineage (NCBI taxonomy): Eukaryota > Metazoa > Chordata > Mammalia > Primates > Cercopithecidae > Macaca > Macaca thibetana. The sequence continues at coordinate 28,537,487 of NC_065581.1, read as the reverse complement.
AGAATCCAGTAGACATCCGGTTTCTCTGGGTGCAACATGACATAATAATGAAGGAGTGTTTCTACAAACTGTCCTAATATTACTTCTACAGCATCAAAGAGCCAAGATAATCTCCCTAGCATTTACATGCACATACAGACAGGCAGACAAACACACACGCATACACACCAGTTCAGTGTGTAACACTTTTCTTGTCTCCTATTCAGTGAAACCTAGCATTCAGTGCTTCCTATTTTTATTTTTATTCTAGAAATTCCATCAACCAACTGAAAGGACAAGTCTGCCACATAACATGCTATTTTCTGCCAATTCTAAAATTTTATGAATGTTGGTAAAGGCTCATATATGGGTAAATCAGAATGAGAAAGAGTTAACAGTCAGTAGAAATTTGGTGTCAGGAAATGGATTTTCTTCTCATCTTCTTATGTAGTTCAAAGAACATAGTCTTAATCATGGAAAATAATGATAAATACCAGGATTCAAGAACACAGAGGAGCCAACTTAAAAATTTTTTTTTTTACTTTATTATTTATTTATTTATTTTGAGATGGAGTTTCACTCTTGTTGCCCAGGCTGGAGTGCAATGGCATGATCTCGCTCACTGCAACCTCCGCCTCCCAGGTTCAAGCAATTCTCTTGCTTCAGCCTCCCGAGTAGCTGGGATTACAGGTGTGCACCACCACGCCCAGCTAATTTTTGTATTTAGAGACAGGGTTTCACCATGTTGGTCAGACTGATCTTGAACTTACAACCTCAGGTGATCTGCCCACCTTGACCTCCCAAAGTGCTGGAATTACAGGAGTGAGCCACCACTTCCGGCTTTTTCTTTTCTTTCTTTCTTTCTTTCTTTCTTTCTTTCTTTCTTTCTTTCTTTCTTTCTTTCTTTCTTTCTTTCTCTTTCTTTCTTTCTTTCTTTTTTTTTTTTTTTTTTTACAAATATAATGAATAGGTTTGTAATTCCCAAATCTAAAAGGACCCTTTTTAGTCTTTATCCACCCTCCATGGGTGGATGCCTACTGCTACTAATGCTCGCAAATCCCAGGCTGGAGACAGAGTCAATTGCCTGAGTTCTCCGTGTAACATCCTCACAGTGCGCCCCACAGATATACTGAATTTCGCATGAGCCAAGCTAACTTATCTTTTCCATCTTCCAATCTTTCTTCCATTCCTTAAAGAGTTGTTAAAAACTCCCCCTTTCTGCACCTCCTTCTGTTTGGCAAGAGCCTGTTTGTTTTTCTAAGCCACTTTCCCCCCATACCTCTTAAACCTGTTCTACTTATTTTTGATCTCACCCTCATAATTCAACTCTTCTCGTCATCCCCAGAGTTGTTGTTTCACTCACACCTTACAATTTTTTCTTTTCTTTTCTTTTTGTTTTTGATACAGGGTCTCACTCCATCACCCAGTCTGGAGTGCAGTGGCGTGATCATAGCTCCCTGCCACCTCCAGCTCCCAAGGTCGAGTGATCCTCCTGCCTCAGCCTCTGGAATAGCTGTGAGTACAGGCGCAGGACACCATGCCAGCTAAAGACCCTTATGATCAAATGCTGAGTGCATCGCTCTCAGGTTTTCTTCTGACTGTGGCTTTCCTCAATCGAATCTAACCTTTAATATTCTGGCTGAGAAAACAACAAATATGAAGCATTTTAGGTAAGAAAAAGCTGAATTTCAATAGCTTTGTGTCATTTCTGAAAGAAATCAAAAGAATGAAAAACTAGAACTTGATTCCTTGCCAAGCATAACAGAAGAAGGAGATCCCAACAACTCAACGTTTTAAAGCCACAATGGAAACTTATTGTGGTTTTTGTCTGACACTTTTCCAGCTGCAGACGCTCCGTAATACTAACCACTACTACCAGCATGCTCACGGAGACAGTCTCAGAAAATGAAAGTTACTTCCTGAAAATTATTATAAAATAGTCTTTCAGGAAGGGGGTGTAGCTCAGTGGTAGAGCGCATGCTTTGCATGTATGAGGCCCTGGGTTCGATCCCCAGCACCTCCAAGTGGTGGTTTTGCTCTGGCAGTGCTCAAACCTAATTCTCAAGCAACATGGCCTTCTGCTTGCTCACCTTTTTCTATCCTATTTCTGCATGTATGGAGAGTAAAAACGTAACCCAATGAACTGCCTTCACTTACGTCCCATCACTATGCTGTAAGCCTCGACATCACCTAAGGCGATTGCGACGGTAGAAGGAAGGCGAGAAAGAAATGAGGGGGAAAGAAGAATGAGGTCCCAAGAGGGCCTCTTGAAAGCAAACAAAAGCGTGCACATCAACAGGCGGCTCACTTTGGCATCAGTTTTGTACTATAATTAAAGAGAAGGAAAGACTGTAGAAGAAGAAGGGGAGAAAAGCACCCCCCGGGCATTTTGTTTTGGTCGCTGTTTTTGTTTTTTGAGCCAAATCCAGAGTCAAAGCATCTGTCCACTGATTTCTCTCCCTGTCGACCTGCGCAGAGAGCACAGCCACAAGTGCGATCCAATACTGAGAAAAGGACTGCTGTGGCTCTCCCGCCGCTTAAGATGAGAGTGGCAGGACGCTGGACAACCGATCGAAGACTGTCGGGGAATTAGAGATCTTCAACACGGAAGGAGCGAAATCAATACGGATCAACACATTCCCCACTGATATTCCATACGATTGATTCATTTTCCTGTATTTCCTCAATCACTCCATTTTCCTCGTTAAAATAAAGTATTGGGGTCCGGGCGCGGTGGCTCACGCCTGTAATCCCAGCACTTTGGGAGGCCAAGGCGGGACCATCACCTGAGGTCGGGAGTTCGAGACCAGCCTGATTAACATGGAGAAACTCCGTCTCTACTAAAAATACAAAATTAGCCTGGCGTGGTGAGCATGCCTGTAATCCCAGCTACTCAAGAGGCTGAATCAGGAGAATCGTTTGAACCCGGGAGGCGGAGGTTGCAGTGAGCCGAGATCTTGCCATTGCACTCCAACCTGGGCAACAGGAGAGAATCTCCATCTCAAAATAAAATAAAATAAAATAAAATAAAATAAAATAAAATAAAATAAAATAAAACAAAACAAAACAAAACAGGTTGCCTGGAAACCTCTGTCAACAGTAAACAGAGGCCCTATATGAAAAAGTAGAGAAAACTTTTCTGCCACAATGGAAAATAGATGCAATGTAAAGGTGAGCAAATTGCAGGTGTGCTGGTGCTTCTTCTGATTAAAATAATAATAATAAAAAAATAAAAATAAAAAACCTTACTTCTTTCTCTGTCAATCCTATCGCATCTGCTTTGTATGACCAGGGAATTCCAGGAAATCCTATCTACTGATGACACCTTTTAGGGGTTTCCAATGCTGCATGTTTCAAAACTGCTGTCCTCTGTGTATACGTTTGCTGTTGAATCAAAAGTGTCTTTGAGAGGCAACAGAGTACGACATTTGTCATCAGTCCACCAGTCAAACACTCTATCAGGCTAGTCTGTCCTTACTTCTCGATTCTTTTGTTAGTGAAAATAGCCATAGCCAGCATACAGGAGGGATATTGTCTGGTGAAACCTGCTTAGCTGAAGACTGGCTGTGTGCCCCAGGGGCCAATCATATGTTTGTTATAAGATACATTTTTTTTTTTTTTTGAAGGAAGGCAATGCAGACATTTTCTTTTCGTTTCATACTTGTTTTTTTTTTCTCCCTTTCTATCCACTGTTTCTCTCCAGGCACTTTAAGCAAATAGTGGCACGTTAGTCACAGTGGACACTGCACAGGAGAGTAAGGGGTGAGGGATTAGGGTGCTACAAGCAGATTGCCAAATTCCAGGCCCAACAGCAGATCTATTGAATCAGAATTGCTGAGGGTGGGGCCCAGCCACCTGTGTTTGAATAAGCCCTCAAGTGACTCTGATGCTAAAGTTTGAGAAGCACTGTTTTAGAGGTTTAAGAAGGGAGTCCAGGGCCAGGCTCCTGCTGAGGAGGAAGAGTTGTTCCTGGAGTTCCCTACCTATTCTCAATCAAAAACTCAAACCACCTAGGAAAGTCAGTGAGGTTTGTATTTGCCTTACATCAGGGGTGGGGGTGGATTTATTATCTCTTTGACGCGGTCAATATTTTAGGTGCTTTTGGTGGTCACACACAAGAGACTCTGATTTTCCTGTAGAAGAACTCACCAGAGTTCTTGTGAGCCAGGAGACTCTTTCGAGCCAATCTTCTTTATTTCTTTCCTTTCTTAACATTCTACTCTCCCTTCTCTTTCTTTCTCCGTTTTTCCTTTCTTTCTTTTCTTTCTTTCTTTCTTCTTTCTTTCTTTCTTTCTTTTACTTTCTCTTTCTTTCTCTCTCTTTCTATCTCTCCCTTTCTTTCCTTTTCTCTCATTTCTTTTTTTTCTTTTCTTTTCTTTCTTTCTTTCTTTTTTTTTTTTTTTTTTTTTTTGAGACAGGGTCTCACTGTATCACCCAGACTGGAGTGCAGTGGCCTGATCTCGGCCCACTGCAACCTGCGCCTCCTGGGTTCAAGTGATTCTCCTAATTCAGCCTCCTGAGTAGCTGGGATTTCAGGCGTGCATCACCATGCCCGGCTAATTTTTAGTAGAGGCAGGGTTTCACCATGTTGACCAGGCTGGTCTCGACTTCCTGACCTCCGGTGATCTGCCCTCCTTGGCCTCCCAAAGTGCTGGGATTACAGGCATGAGCCACTGCGCCTGACCACTGATTCTGTCATTTGTTTGTCACATAAAAAGTAACAACATGACCCAATTCATTGCCTTTAGTGCTCTCTTATTTCTGTTTCTATTTGATCAGCCTCTATTTGTACCAGCCAAAGCAACTGACACAGCAGGAGAGGAAAGGAGGAAAAAAGAACCAGCTTTTACAAGATCATGTTTCACTGTCAACTGTAAAATTATTTGTTTAGCCCTAGATCGGAAAGATTATCTTCCATGTTTTTTCCTCAGAGTTTTATAGTTTTACATTTTACATTCATATCTGCGATCCATTTTAAGTTCACTTTTGTGAAGTCATGAGACTTATGTTTTTTTCATGGAATTACTACTTATGCAACTTTGTCAAAAACCAGCTGATGATATTTGTGTAGGTTTATTTTTCCATTCTCTCTATTAATCCACATGCCTATCTCCTTGCCAATACTATACAGTCTTAATTACTGTAGTAATAATACAATAATACAATAGTACGAGAATACACCAGTGTAATACAATAGTCTTGAAATCAGGTGGATTGTTTTTTCCTCCTAGATTTTAAATGATTATCTTAATTCCTTTGATTTTGTGGGAGAAACCTGGTGGGAGGTGGTTGGATCATGGGGGTGGCTTCCCCCATGTTGTTCTGGTGATAGTGAGTGAGTTCTCATGAGATCTGATGGTTTCCTAAGTGTTTGGCAAGTTCCTCTTTTGCTCATACTTCTTTCTCCTGCTGTCATGTAAAGAAGATCCTTGCTTCCCATTTCCCTTCTGCCGTAATTGTAAGTTTCCTGAAGCCTCCTCAACTATGTGAAACTGTGACTCACTTAAACCTATTTCCTTTATCAATTACCCAGTCTCGCCCAACACAGTGGCTCACACCGGTAATCCAAGCACTTTGGGAGGCTGAGGCGGGCGGATCATAAGTTCTGGAGTTCCAGACCAGCCTGACCAACATGGTGAAACCCCGTCTCTACTAAAAATACAAAAATTAGCCGGGCATGGTGGCCTGCGCCTGTAGTCCCAGCCACTCGGGAGACTGAGGCAGAAGAATTGCTTGAACCCAGGAGGCAGAGGTTGAAATGAGCCGAGAGGACACCATTGCACTCCAGCCTGGGCTACAGAGCAAGACTCCATCTAAAAAAAAAAAAAAAAAAAAAAATTACCGAGTCTTGGGTAGTGTTTTCATAGCAGTGTGAAAACGGACTAACACACATTCTGTCTTTTAATGTGATGTGCAGTGTTAGCTCTTCTCTATTCCTATTTTTCTGAGACTTTTTGTCATGAGTAGCTATTGAAGTTTGACAAATGCTTTTTCTACTGTGATAACGATTGTGTGATTTTATTTTTTAGCCTGTTAACCTGGTGGATTGCAGTGATTGTTTCTAAATTTACCTAGTCTTACATCTCTGGAATAAACCCCACTTGGTCACGGTGTATAATGCTTCTTATATATTGCCGAATTCTATTTGATAATATTTTGGTAAGTAAGCACCAATACCCATCGTTTTGTACTGTATTTACCTGGTTTTGGCAACAGGATACTATTACCTTCATAAAAAAATGGAAAGTTTTCTGTCCTCTTCTGTTTTTTCAGAATAGATTGTGTAGACCTTGTTTTAATTCTTTAAGCACCTTTTTTTTTTTTTTTTTTTTTTTTTTTTTTTTGAGACGGGAGTCGCCTTCTGTCGCCCAGGCTGCAGTGCAGTGGCGCGATCTCGGTTCACTGCAGGCTCCGCCTCCCGGGTTCGCACCATTCTCCTGCCTCAGCCTCCCGAGTAGCTGGGACAACAGCCGCCAGCCACCACACCCGGCTAATTTTTTGTATTTTTAGTAGAGACAGGGTTTCACCGTGTTAGCCAGGATGGTCTCAATCTCCTGATCTCATGATTTGCCCTCCTCGGCCTCCCAAAGTGCTGGGATTACAGGCATGAGCCACCGCGCCTGGCTTCTTTAAGCACTTCTTAGAATTCTTTAGTGAAATTTTCTTAGATTCGAAGATTCCTGATTTTTTTCTTTTCTTTTCTTTTCTTTGTTTTTTTTTTTTTTTAACCAAGTCTTGCTGTTGTCCTCCAGGCTGGAGTGCAATGGCGTGATCTCGGCTCACTGCAACCTCCGCCTCCCGGGTTCAAACGATTCTCCTGCCTCAGCCTCCCAAGTAGCTGGGATTACAGGCGCCTGACACCACATCCGGCTAATTTTTGTATCTTTTAGTAGAGACGGGGTTTCAGCATGTTGGCCAGGCTGGTCTCGAACTCCCGACCTCAGGTGATCTGCCCGCCTCAGCCTCCCAAAGTGCTGGTATTACAACCAACCCGCCCGGCCAGATTCCTGATTTTTTTTTTTTAATGTTACAAATTTAATTCCCTTCATAGTTACAGGGTTATAAAAAATGTATTGCATATTTAGTTGTGTTAATTTGTGTTTTTCAAGGAATTAGTCTATCTCATCTAAATTGTCAAGTTTGTGTGTAAAGAGTTATTCATAGTGAGGCAGAAATTTAAAAATAAATATGCATTCATTCACTCCAAGAAAAGTAACAGGCAAGGGTTAAAAAGAAAAGAAACAAGTTTTCCTCTGCTTAGTAGCTCACTTCAAGGACAGTTATAAGATAACACTGTCGGAAAAGCCAAGGCCAAAAGAATGGGTTCCAGACATCCCCTTCCCCTCTACCCACTCAAGAGCAAGGCTGAAGGGAAACAAAGGAGGGAAAGACAAATTCCTATACTGTTACTCCTTTCCCTGGCTTCTTAAGCATAACTGTTTTACAAATGTCTGTATTTAGCCAGTTCTTGTTTTTCTTTGGACACAGCTGCGAGGCCAGAAGTTACGCACTGTTTGATTAACTGCCTTTGTTTTGCTTATAAAAACTCCTGCTCTGTCTTTGTTCAATGCTCAACTTTTTTTGTTTGTTTGTTTTGTTTTGAGACAGAGTCTCGCTCTGTCGGGGAGGCTGGAGTGCAGTGGCACGATCTTGGCTCACTGTCACCTCCGCCTCCTGGGCTCAAGCAATTCTGCCTCAGCCTCCCGAGTAGCTGGGATTACAAGCGTGTGCCACCACGCCCGGCTAATTTTTGTATTTTTAGTAGAGACGGGATTTCACCATATTGGCCAGGCTGGTCTTGAACTCCTGACCTCAGGTAATCTGCCCGCGTTGGCCTCCCAAGGTGCTGGGATTACAGGCATGAGCCACCGGGTTCGGCCAGTGCTCAGCTTTTTGGATGTGAATCCACTCAGCCGGTGTGTACCTTAAAATAAATATCCTCCTGTTCTCCCATATTGGTCTCTCTGTTCCTCAGTTTACTGCAACAATAGTATTCCCTTATCCTAATATTATTTTTATATATTAGGATATAATATATCATACTACATATGATATATAAAATATTATATTAATAATATGTTAATATTATACAATAAATAAGATAGTTATAAAATATATTTATTTATATTATTTAGCAAGTTATATTGTATATTATTATTTACTTGTATTATTAGGATATAATATATCCTTATATATAATCATGATATATATATCATATACATGTCATAATAATATATATTTAATATATATATTCCTAATAATCTTGAGGATGCTTTTCCTACATTTTTTAACCCTAGCCTGTCTCTTCCCTTTCCCCACCAGCTGTTGCTCGGCTCCTCTCCACCTTCTCTCCTGTTTATTTCTAAATGAACTTTTCACAAAGGTGCAGGGCACTTCTAGTCTCGTTTATGCACATTTTAAGCACTATGTTGAGATTCATATGTAGCTGCTATTTTAATTTCCACATCACTTTCCTTTTTTTTTTTTTTTCCTTCTCTACGTGTTCGACTTTAAACATTTCTGCAGCATAGGCTGAGGCTGGGCCCAGCTGGGGAGAGATGCGAGGCCGGATAAACCTAGAGTGGAGAAATGTTGTTTCCTGACTGGGAATGCTCCAACCTTACAAGGGGGAGAAAAAGGTCTGCGACGGAGTTTCACTCTTGTTGCCCAGGCTGGAGTGAAATGGCGCTATCTCGGCCCATTGCAACCTCCACCTGCCAGTTCAAGCGATGCTCCTGCCTCTGCCTCCCGAGTAGCTGGGATTACAGGCACCCGCCCCCACGCCCGGCTAATTGTTTTTAAATGCTGGGATTACAGGTGTGAGCCACCGCACCAGGCTAAGTTTTTTAAAGGAAATCATCCAAAAACACATCCTTTTGATGTCAGCGGAGTCTATAGTGATATCCTCTTTTTATTCCTGATATTGGTAATTTGTGTCATCTATCTTCCTAAAATTTCTCAGTCTTACTAGAGGTCTTCTTTTATTGATCTTCTAAAGGAACTGGAACTGGCTTTTTGTTTGTTTTTCTTTTTTTGTTTGTGTACAGTTTCATTGAATTTTGCTCTTGGTTTTATTGTTATCTTTTGTCTATTTGCTTTGGGTTTATTTTGCTTTCTTTTTTTTTTTTTTTTTTTTTTTTTTGAGACGGAGTCTCGCTCTGCCGCCCAGGCTGGAGTGCAGTGGCCGGATCTCAGCTCACTGCAAGCTCCGCCTCCCGGGTTCACGCCATTCTCCTGCCTCAGCCTCCCGAGTAGCTGGGACTACAGGCGCCTGCCACCGCGCCCGGCTAGTTTTTTGTATTTTTTAGTAGAGACGGGGTTTCACCGTGTTAGCCAGGATGGTCTCGATCTCCTGGCCTCGTGATCCGCCCGTCTCGGCCTCCCAAAGTGCTGGGATTACAGGCTTGAGCCACCGCGCCCGGCCTATTTTGCTTTTTTCTCCACCTGGGTTCTTCAAGTAAAAGCTTAGATGACTGACTTGAGACTTTTTTTTTCTAATGTATGCAGTTAGTGGTATACATTTCTATCTCAGTGGGTTTTTTTTTAACCATATGCGTTAATTCTTTTAAATCTGAGGTTTGTTTTACGGCCCAGGATATGTTCTATCTTGCTATGTGTTCTGCTTTTCTTGTGTGGACTCTTCTTTAAATGTTAACTGAATTCTGTTAGCTGAAGATGATTTTGAGTTCTTCAATATCCTTGCTGATTTTCTGTTTAGTTGTTCTATCGATTATTATGAGAGAAGTGTTGAAGTCTCTAATGTAATTGTGGATTTGTCTATTTTTTTAATTCTTTTTTTCTTTACATATTTTGCAACTCTCTTTGGTTTATACATACTTAGGATTGTTACGCCTTTTTGGTGGGTTTTTAAAATTTTTCTTTCTTCTAAAGTTTATATTAGGCCAGACGTGGTAGCTCATACCTGTAATCCCAGCACCATGGGATGCTGAGGTGGGTAGATCACCTAAGGTCAGGAGTTCGAGACCAGCCTGGCCAACATAGTGAAACTCCGTCTCTACTAAAAATACAAAAATTAGCCAGTGGTGGTGGCACATGCCTGTAATTCCAGCTACTTGGGAGGCTTAGGCAAGAGAATCACTGGAACACTGGGCGCAGAGGTTGCAGTGAGCAGAGATCACGCCATTGCACTCCAGCCTGAGTGACAAGAGTGAAACTCCATCTCAAAAAAAAAAAAGATAAATAAAGTTCATATTATATTAATAAACTCACTTTTGCTTTCTTTTAATTAACATTTGAATGTTATATATTTTTATACTCTTAATTTCAACCTGTCTGTAAAATTATATTTGAAATAAGTTTCTTGTAGACAACATGTAGTTGGATTATATTTTCTAATCTATGCTGTTAATCTCTGTCTTTTAATTGGTACCTTTAGACCATTTACATTTAATGTAATTATTGATATGTTAGGGTTTAAATCTAGCAGTTTGTTTTCTATTTGTACCCTGTTACTGCCATTTTCTTAGGATATGTATGTATGTATTTATTTATTAAAGTCTCCTTTATGGACTACTTGTATACTTTTTAGAATTTCATTGTCATTTATCTGTAGTGTTTTTTTTGTGTGTGTGGTTTTGTTTTTTTGTTTTTTTTTTCTCCTGCCTCAGCCTTCCAAGTAGCTGGGACTACAGGCATGTGCCACCATGCCCAGCTAATTTTTGTAGTTTTAGTAGACATAGGGTTTTGCCATGTTGGCCAGGCTGGTCTCAAATTCCTGACCTCAGGTGATCCCCCTCAGCCTCCCAAAGTGCTGGCATTACAGGTGTGAGCCACTGTGCCCAGCCTATGTGTAGTGTTTTTAAATTATCTCTTTATATAACTCTTTTAGTGATTTGTCTGAGTATTACAAGATATTTGTTTAATTTATCACTGTGTACTGGTATCATTATTTTATCAGTTAAAGTGGTGTGTCTCATCTTTACCTCCCTTTTTGTCACTTTGCCTCTCCCACTTGTAATATAATTGTCTTAAATTATTTCTTCTACATACATTTAGAACTACATTGGACCATGTTATACTTTTTTTTTTTTTTTTTTTTTTGAGACAGTGTCTCACTCTGTCACCCAGGCCTGAGTGTAGTGGCGTGATCTTGGCTTGCTGCAACCTCCATTTCCCGGGTTCAAGTGATTCTCCCGCCTCAGCCTCCCAAGTAGCTGGGACTACAGGTGTGTGCCACCACGCCCAGTTAATTTTTTGTATTTTTAGTAGAGACGGGTTTCACCATGTTAGCCAGGCTGGTCTTGATCTCCTCACCTCATGATCTGCTGGCCTTGGTCTCCCAAAGTGGTAAGATTACAGGCGTGAGCCATGGTGCCTGGTCATGTTCTAATATGTTAGAAGGTGTAACATGACCTTCTAAATTATGCTTCAATTGTTAAACATAATTTAGAAAGCTCAAGAGGAAAAGGAAAATGTATTGTTTTTACCCATTTTTTTCTTGCTTACCATGTTCTTTCTTCTTTCCTGATATCAATTATTTCTTCTTTTATCATTTCTTTTCTGTCTGGAGAAATTTAGCTATTTTTTACAGGATAATTCTGCTAAGCTAATTATCTTAGTTTTTTTTTTACTCTGAAAATGTCTTGATTTCTTCTTCAGCTCTAAAGGATATTTTCTCTGGATATAGAATTCAGAATTAGCAATTCTTTTCTTTTGGTCCTTGAAAACTGTTGTGCCACTCTTTCTGACCTCTACGATTTCTGATAAGATACCCACTAATATGCAAATTTGTTTTCTCTGTAGGTAAGGTGTTTTGTCTCTTTTATTGTTTTCAATATCTCTTTATCTGTTTTTAGAGTTTAGAAATTTTGATTGATTTTGTTTTCAGTCAACTGTTGAAGGAGATTCTTCTCTAAAAAATACATAAAAATGCAAATCTCCAGGTCAACAGTCTCTAAAATAGTTTAGATTTCTGTATTCTGGTGTTTGGAAAACAACTTTACTAAGGCAATCCCTTAGGGCTAGTAATTTCATGATGTAAATCATTCCACATTTGTGATGTATAAAGTAGTAAAGTTTTAGTGACTGTACAAACAATATCTGAACCTTTTCCTGTGCTTAATTGGTATAAACTATCTAGGGCGGCAGTTCCCCACCTTTTTGGCACGGGGGACCGTTTCATCAAAGACAATTTTTTCCATGGATGAGGGAGCAGGGGTTGGGGGGATGATTCGGGGATGATTCAAGCACATTAGATTTATTGTGCACTTTATTTATATTGTTATTACATTGTAATATATAACGAAATAAGTATCCAACTCACCATAATGTAGAATCACTGGAAGCCTTGTGTTTGTTTTCCTGCAACTAGACGGTCCCATCTGGCAGTGATGGAAAACAGTGACGGATCATCAAGCATTAGATTCTCATAAGGAGCCCACATCTAGATCCCTTTCATGCACAGTTCACATTGGGGTTTGGGCTTCTATGAGAATTTGACGCCTCCGCTTATCTGGGAGGAAGGGGGAGCTCAGGGGGTCATAGGAGCGATGGGGGAGTTGCTGTTTAAGTGCAGATGAAGCTTCGCAGGCTCTCCTGCCACGCTGCCTTGTACCCGGTTCCTGTACTGAAGGTTGGGGACTCCTGATCTAGAGTAAAACAGATGAAGAATTCGCCTGAACAGGGACTTGAACCCTGGCCCCTCAGATTAAAAGTCTGATGCTCTACTGACTGGGCCACATAGGCCCTCGTACGATGTTGTCCACGGAGTATCTAATCTAGATTTCTCCATTTGTTCCGTTCGTTTTATGTTTCATGTTGCAATTTGCAAATCACGTTACTTGAATTCTCCTCATTTCGAAGATCCTGCTTAAGAGAGACATTATGACCGCTAGGAACATTTTCCTTTTCTTCTTTTAAACATCTCCTTTCTGCAGACTTTCATAACCTGAGATGAGGTGTCTTCTACACAAAGCACTGCGGAGTTGCTAGATACAGAGGGTTTCATTCCCGCCAATTACCTGCAACCTAAACTTCTCGAGGCAACAGTGGAGCTACTTTTGTTCGTATCCCTCAGTATTGTCTTGTATGTCTTTCTTGAAGCCTTTGCCGGCAGAGGGTAAGAGAGACGAAGGAAGAAGAATTTGAAGATGCAAGAGAACATTCCATAACGGACCCCTTCCTGTTGGTGGATGAAATTGCCAGCCAGGTGTCACTTTGTCAAGTGGACCTCAGACCGGCAGTCTGGCTGGCCAGAGAGGGAAAACCGCGTGTAACAGCGTCTTTTGGTTTAGCATTTAGTGCCGTTTTTGCTTGTCACAGTCTAAAGGTTTTAAAAATAGTGATGTTAAACACAGCAAGCCTTTTTCTGCCAGATATTCGTTCTCCAAACACCGATAGACAAAGGCAGTAATTAATAATGGATCTTTTCCTTCTTTTTTCCTTGTTTAATTTGTAAAGGTATTTTTTCCTTCATCTATGGATCTTTTTAAATTTTTAATTGTATGGGTGCATAGCATATATATGTATATATGATAAATGGGATATTTTGATGCAGGCATGCAATGTGTAATAATCATATTAGGTTAAACGAAGCATCCATCACCTCATCCATCGCCTCAACACCTTATTATTTCTTTGTGTTACAGACGTTCCAGTTATTATCTTTAAGTTATTTTTAAATGTACAATAAATTGTTGTGGACTATAATCACCCTGTTGTGCTATCAAATGGTAGATCTTATTCATGCTAACTATATTTTTGTATCCATTAACCATCTCACTGCCCCCTCCAATACCTTTCCCAGCCTCTGGTAACCATCATTCTACTCTCTGTCTCCATGAGTTCAATTGTTTTATTTTTGGCTTCCACAAATGAGAGAGAATATGTGAAGTTTTACTTTCTGTACATGGCTTAACATAATGTCCTCTAGTTTGTGGAGGAAAAGTTACATATTAAATTTGAACTCAATTGAACATGGACACAAACAATGGTCACCAAATCCTGGAACAGGCTGTATGAGCCCCTTGAGGTGTTCATCCAGTGTTGTTTCGGAGAAATCTCTATTTCAATCTATTCCTACACGTAAGTTATTGAAAAACAACAGGCAATCTCAAAAACAAGTTGACCTTTTCTTGTTCCTTGAGCCCAGTCACGAAGGGCCCTTGTGACTGGGCCTCATGCCAAACAACTTGTTACAAAAAGAGCTAGGGTCCCAGACCGCACCATAGCTTCTTGAGGCCTCTCCTTCTCTGTTTACGGATGAGTGGCTGACTCTGGAGCCTGGGCTGTTGCTTCCTGGTCTGGTGATGAATCCTTCATCATATATATACACACACACATGCACTATATACATGCATATATATATACTATATACATATATTTACTATATACATATATATATCTTTTCTCTTCTCCCCTTCCCATTGCAATTTGCTTATTATATCATTTGTTTATTATATCTGCGTTGCCATTTATGTGGGATAAATGTTATTTACCCTTAAAGGTATTGTGTGTATGTCTTTTCTTCTCCCCTCTCGTGTTTCCTGCACAGAGCATAGTTCCATCCACTTTGCAAATGACAAGATCTCATTCTTTTCATGGCTGAATAGCACCCCGTTGTGTATATGTACAACATTACTTTATTCATTTATCTGTTGACAGGCACTTAGGATGCTTCCCAATCTTGGCTATTGTGAATAGTGCTGCAATAAAGATGAGAGTGCACATATCTCTTTGATATACTAATTTACTTTCTTTTGGGTATATACCTAGCAGGGGGATTGTTGGAATATATGGTAATATTTTTAGTTTTCTGAGGAGCCTCCATACTGTTCTCCACAGTGGTTGTACTAATTTATATTCCCACCAAGAGTGTACTAGGGTTCTCCTTTCTTCACATCCTTGCCTGTCTTTTGTATGAAAGTCATTTTAACTTGGGTGAGATAATATTTCATTTTAGTTTTGATTTGCATTTATTTGATGATCAAGACATTTGTATGTCTTCTTTTAAAAGACATATAGACAAAAGAATGGCAAATAGATATATGAGTAGAAAACCTTTATTGGCTGAGTTTTCTTTATCCTTTCCTTTCACAGTAGCCCCCACCCCAACACACACACACACACACACACACACACACACACACACACACGTCAGGTCAATAACCAAACCATAAAGGCTGCAAATCTTAGTTCTTTCTGTGTGTGTGAGTGAACGTTTGTTGTACACTGGATCACACCTCACAGGAAATGCTGAGTTTTCCAAATTCTAAGTTAAGAAGATTACTAGGGTCATGCATTATGAGTTTTTGTAAAATGGCTAAAGTAGCTACACTGGGAGATTCTTTGTCTAAAGGTCTAATACATCCCCCAATTTGATTCGGGGCTTGGCAGATTGTCTGGTTTCATTTAAATAAATCAATAAATGCTATTTTTTAAAAAGCTCAATTATAAAAGCCTTTATCTACAGACACCCTCCCCCATCCATTTTTTCAGTGAAATTATCTAGACAGATTGATATAGAGAGATTAAGAATATCATGCTTTCAAATTTCTCTTGGATTCCTTACAAAACGCTTTTGTTAGAAATGTTTAAAAATTTTAAAGGAATCTTGCCTGGAACACATCAGATAAAAATCAAAAGGCACCAGAGAAAACTTTGAAAGGCTTTGGAGAGGAAGTGGTATCACTGGTATAAACAAACATTTTATACAATTTAATAGCTTCTTAGTATTATTCTTTCAAATTTCAGTGCCAATCCTTTTTAGCATCCTCCTGAAGAAAGAAATTTCAGGCTACTTTGGACACACTTTCTATAGGGTAGCCCTGCTCCGCAAAGAGCAGGAAAAAGTAAATAAATAAATAATTTTTGACGGTTTTGCTCAGTATGCCAATCTTACTAACTGTGCCAACTTTACTAATTGCTGTCTATGTCTGCCAGTTAACTTTTCCTCCTCCAGACTGAACAAAAAAATGCCCATTTATTTAAATTTGTTAGATTTTGAGATTTTGGGTTGCTCTTCTTTGGGCACAACATCCACTAGTGAGAAGGTGAGGAACCAAAACTGAGAACAATCTCAAAACACGTGAATAAGTTTGAGTCTGTTGGAACATAAGTCCTGGTAGGGCATCTTGCCCAAAGTGGAGTTGGATTCTTCAGCATTGACTAGAGTAAGTAGCCTCCCCAAACTGGATCACACCAGAAACCATTATTCAATCTAATACCCCTCATAGGACGCTTCCCGAGAAAGAAAGGGACTTAACTAAATCGGTTTCATAGGAAACAGTAGAAGACATTTCCTTGGTCTACCCAGACTCATCTACTCCGGCACCAGAACTAGCGTTCAGTGGTCTCATACATGGGTCATTACTTGATAAATTAGTGCACATAGGATATACCATCCAAAATATGGCCTAAAACAATTCTTGAGTTTTGACTGGAGAAACCTGGAGAAAATGGTGTACAAGGGATCCAGGACAAGTTAAGGGCTGAGAGATGCATCTCTCTCGGGAAAGGAGGTAAGACTGGGCACTGGAAAAATGAAAGTTTCTTCCCAGTAGCTCTTCATTTCTACGAAGCCAAGACCACGCGAAAACTGAGGGAATTTGCAATTGGTTTACTTTACAAACTTGTTTTTTTTTTTTTTTACTCTTTCCTACCCTATCAATATACGGGACATAACTGGGGAAAGGGTCACAAAAAGTCGTCCTAGATTGTTTTGTGGATCAATCCAAAGGTGAGCTTAGAGCAAGCAACCTTTAGGCAAAATGCTTGGGGCTTTTCTGACAAGGGGGAGCTTTTTTTTTTTTTTTTTTTTTAAATTTCAACTTTTATTTAGATGCAGGGAGTACAGTGCAGGTTTGGGACAAGAGTGTATTGCGTGTTGCCGCTCTCTGGGTTACGATTGAACTCATCATCCAGGTGGTGAGCATAATACTCAACAGGCAGTTTTTCAATCCTTGTCCCCCTCCCTACCTCCCACCTCTTACGGTCTCCAGTGTCTTTTGTTCCAGGGGAGCTCTTCTTTGAGCTTACAGGCTTTTCTCCCTGGAGAAAGCACCATCGTATCTTTGAGACGGAAAAGGTTAAAATATATCAAACAATGATGCTCCCTCTTACGCTGTCATGTCCACTCCTTCATTGCAGACTTGAGTTCTTGGCTTGTATTTCTGTACCCGAATTTGCATCATCATTATTAGTAACTTACAGAAGAGAGTCTTCAAAGAAGGCAAAGATGTCACTTCTGATCATCTCCCAGTTTATAATTCTAAGGAATTGCTATTAGGAATTTTGGGTGGAGTTTTATTCCTCCTGCGCACATCCTCCCCCGCCTCTCCCCGCCCCGCTTCAGGTTGTTAAATCTCCAATTGCGAAGTTAAAGGTTTGAAAACAGAAACTCAACGTTTCCCCACCGCACTTCGGTCTTCATGTTTGAGAATCAACACCTGCGTGCGGCCGCGTGGCCTAATGGATAAGGCGTCTGATTCCGGATCAGAAGATTGAGGGTTCGAGTCCCTTCGTGGTCGTGTCCTTACTATTGTCAGGAAATAGCTTTAGTTTCTGCATGTTTCCTTGAGCTTTCTGCAAGACGGTTTTTTAAAAAAAGCCTTTGGAAACTTGAAATGAGGGAAGGATATTGACGAAAAGCAAGAACCCAGTAAGCAAGGTGTGTACTGATTATTAAAGTGCACTTTGTCTGTGGCGGTAGGTACTACCGGAGGCGTTCGTAATTTGGAATTGGCTTGGTTTTTCCAATTTATGGTCTTGTCCTGCTTGTTTCATGAATTTAACAAACACAACACAAAAAGTACATTTTTTTTTTTGAGACGGAGTGTCGCTCTGTCTCCCAGGCAGGAGTGCAGTGCTGATCTCGGCTCACTGAAAACTCTGCCTCTCGGGGTCAAGCGATTCTCCTGCCTCAGCCTCCGGAGTAGCTAGGATTCCTGCCACCACACCCGCCTAATTTTTGTATTTTTAGTAGAGAGGGGGTTTCACCATATTGGCCAGGCTGGTCTCGAACTCCTGATCTCAAGTGATCCGCCTGTCTTGACTTCCCAAAGTGCTGGGATTACAGTCGTGAGCCACTGCGCCAGGCAGAAAACTACCATCTTAATAGTAAGTACTATCATAATAGTAAGAGTATTAGGTGCAGGGTATATGGGAACTCTAATATCTTCTAATTTTTTCTGTAAATCTAAGACTGTTTGACAATTATACTCTATAAAATAAAAATGACTTTTTAAAAATATACACAGTCATGTGTTCAAAAAAACTTACAGCAAAGATTTTGCCCTAGAAAGCAAATGCAACTCTAACGGGGTACTTGTACGGGTTAACATCCACATTAAAGATGATGGTGACTTACAGGGCCTATGCCATTCTCTCTGATTTCTACCATTTCCTTATTACTCTCAACACAAGCTTAAATAAAACGGTAAACAGAAAAATAAAGTCGTTCCAGACCTTGGTTAATAAAAGCAGAAACAAGGAGGAGAACGAGGAGAAGGTGAAGGAGAAAGAGAAGAAGAAAAAGAGGAAGAAGAAGAGGAAGAAGTCACAATCAAGGAGAGTATATCACCAAGAAAAGGAAGTTTCTATCAAAAACTTTCCTTGGGCTCTCAAAATTCGAGAGTCAAACATTGCTAATAAATTTCCACAAAAATCTGAAGGTCACAAATCCAAATCCTAGTAGGAAAACCTTTCATCAAAATGTAGTGATAAAGGCTCAATTACAATAACCTGGAACTCATGTGGTTGGGACACTCACTCAACCTCATAGTTTTGAAGGGTGGCCAGAATTTAAAAACAAAGTGCTCAAAGAATGCACTATTATCACGGTAAGAGTCTGGCAACCCTATCAGCAAAATGAACCAGGGCCCCCTAAGAAATCTCACAGAACCCTATATTGCTGAGGAAAAGAGGCATTTACTCACATCTGAAAAAACAAAACTGAATGTATGTCTTGCTTGAGCAGGGGTGAACTACAAGCGCAAATGCAGTCTCTTGGCAAACAAAGCAAGAAACAAAAACAAAAAGACAGGACGTGCAAAGGAGTTTAATTAATTCTGAAGTGAAATTAAATTCACGTAAATCAGTCTTTTGGGTGGTTCAAAGTAGAGATGGGTGTGAATTAATTGTTCCTAGATTGGCATACAAACAAATCTTTATTTATTTATTTATTTATTTATTTATTTATTTTTTTGAGACGGAGTCTTGCTCTATCGCCCAGGCTGGAGTGCAGTGGTGAGAACTGCGATCTTGGCTCACTGCAACCTCCGCCTCCCGGATTCAAGCGATTCTCCTGCCTCACCCTCCTGAGTAGCTGGGACTACAGGCGCATGCCACCACGCCTGCCTAATTTTTTAAATGGAGATGCGGTTTCACCGTGTTAGCCAGAATGTTCTCTATCTCCTGACCTCGTGGTCCGCCCGCCTCCGCTTCCCAAAGTGGTGGGATTACAGGCATGAGCCACCGCTCCCGGCCTTACAAATTTCTTTTACTTAGGAACTACTGAGTTAAGATAAATGTGGGTGCTAAATCCCAATTCGGCCCGGGCATGGTGGCTCACGTCTGTAATCCCAGCATTTTGGGAGGCCGAGACCGGCGGATCACCTGAGGTCAGGAGGTCAAGACCAGCCTGGACAACATGGCGAAACCCCATCTCTACTAGAAACACAAGAATTAGCTGGATGTGGTGGCCTGCGCCTGTAATCCCAGCTGCTCGGGAGGCTGAGACACGAGAATCACTTCAACCCGGGAGGTGGAGGTTGCAGTGAGCTGAGATCATGCCACTGCATCCCAGCCGGGATGACAGAGTGAGACACCATCTCAAAAAATAATAATAATAAAAATAAAATAAATAAATTTCGATTTGCTGCGTGAATTCATGGTTAATTATGCAAAAGTGGAATATTGTATTCTTAATTGACTCAAATTAAAATTTCATTTAAATGTCAAGTTTTAAGATACCAAGATTGAGTGCTGATATTATTGTTATTACTTGAGCACAAACTCCTGGACTCAGTTCTCATGTTTTGGTTTCCCAAAATGCTAGGATTACAGGCGTGAGACACTCTGGCTGTTCCTTCAGTAATTTTTTTTAAAGTAAAGTTTATTTTATTTATTTTTTGAGTTGACGTCTCGCCCTGTCACCCAGGCTGGAATGCATTGGCACTGCAAGCACGGCTCACTGCAGCCTCAAACCCCTAGGCCCAGGCAATCCTCCTGCTTCAGTCTCTGCTGTAGCTGGGACCACAGGTGTGCACCACACCTGGCTAATTTTTCTTTTTTTTTGTTTTTGTAGAGACAGGCTCTCACTATGTTAGCCAGGCTGGTCTCTAACTCCTGAACTCAGTTGATCTTCCTGCTTTGGCCTCCCAAAGTGCTGGGATTTGAGGTGTGAGCCACTGCTCCTGACCAATAATTTTTGATGATATTAATAAATTTATGGCCAAGCGCTGTGGCTCATGCCTGTAATCAATCCCAGCACGTTGGGAGACCGAGGCGAGTGGATCACCTGGGGTCAGGAGTTCGAGACCAGCCCGACTAACATGGTGACATGTTGTCTCTACTAAAAATACAAAAATTAGCCAGGCGTAGTGGCGGGTGCCTGTAAGCCCAGCTACTCGGGAGGCTGAGGCAGGAGAATCGCTTGATTCCGGGAGGCAGAGTTTGCAGTAAGCTGAGGTCGCGCCACTGCACTCCAGTCTGGGCGACAGAGCAAGAGTCCGTCTCAAAAAATAAATAGATAAACAAATAAATACAATAATAATAATAATTTACATTATGAGCAGACTATGTCTATGTTTTGGCTTAACACTTTTTACACTCTCAACACTGTGCGATCCTCCTCATATCTTAAGTCAGTGTTTTGTTCATCCACTTGACAATAGGGCAGAAAAGAGCCTTGAATGAACAGCTCTCTGTAAATCCGACTTTCCCCGTTGTCAAATATTGCTCTTCAGAAACCCGCCGAGACAAAAGAGTATATAAGTAGCAAACCGCACCGCAAATACTCCACCGATTGCTCCAGGAGAAAGCTGGGTTCAGTAGCCTGTTAAGTATGAATTAAAAAGAAGTATGGGAAAATGGGAAGTATCTACTTCAGAACAGCATCGTGCTTCCTAAATTTCCGGACGAATGGCCTGATGCATTTCGAGCTGAGCTAGCCAGAAGTGCGATGATTTTAGTGGGTATCCACTCTAACCCCAAACATTCAGTCACTACTTAACCTTTCTTCCTCATTGTTTCTCTTGTGTTTTAAACTCAAACATGCCAAAATAAACAAACAAAAAGAAGCACAAACAAAACAGTTGCTGCCTGTATCAAAGCTGCAGGCTGCTCCCACATGAGAACTGATACAACGTCACTTTCCTCAAACCTCCAATACCAGGGGCTACTGCTCCACGAATACTCAACCATAGGCCCTCGAAAATGCTCAGCCTGTTTCCTGCGATGGAGAGTGCAGCGAGGCACTCTCACAGTCACAAAATCTTGGACAACACGAGCCGTATCCTTTTGTGGGATACACATTTTGAAACCACTCCCCTAGAGCCTTCTCTCTTCCCCAGAGCGTAGAGAAAGCTTGGCAGAGACGCGGCGCATGGCTGCTTTCTTCCTCCGCGGTTGTCCCAATACTATCCATCTTTAAAGACGCATCCCCGATTTTTCTTCTGCATTATTCTCCGCTGCATCGTCTCTCCTCCACTCAGTTTCATCCCTCCCGGCGCCAAGAGCCCTTCCTTCCTTCTCAAAGCCTTCCCTTGCATCCACTCCTCAGATCTTTTCAGTTCCCAGCCACTTGCCTTTCTAGTATTAGTAAGAACATAACCTGTAGATTAGGGATAAACTTCTCCGTACTCTCCCTTACACCCCTGCCAGGTTTACAGTGTTCTCCAATATTTGTATCTGGATTCAACAGTCGCACCACATTCTGGCTAAAGGCAGAAAGAGTTTACTTTCTGCACTTCAGAGACTGATGAAATTTTCACTCGTGCGGGAGTAGGGAAGGTTTTACAAAGGCTGAATTGGTTTTCTCAGGTTGAGCCCAGCTTCCTTTGTGCTTTCCTCCTTGCTCAAAAAAATTTGCTCTGAAAGAGTCCTCTGTCTTCGTCTTCTTTTGTATTGTCTTTAAAACCAGAGCTAGCCAGGCTTGGCGGCAAAGACCTGTAATCCAAGCACTTTGGGAGGCCGAGGAGGGAGGATCGCTTAAGCCCCGGAGTTCAAGACCAGCCTGGGCAACATAGGGAGAAGACAGACCCGCCCCCCCATCCCATCTCTATAAAAAACAAACAAACAAAAAAAACAGAGCTGTAGAGTCGCTGATGAAGCCGCTGCCACGTTTCCAAATCCAGATGTTGGACGCAACCATGTGCAAAACTGCCACCTTTGTCATTCTTTGTTTTTGTCAAGCGTTGTGAATTAACCTCTTGTCTTTGCTTGCATGGTTGTTTTTCAGGAGTTAATAACAACTTTATTGAAGTACAGTTGATATATGCAAAACCCCTACACAAGTTGAAGGTAAGCAATTTGTGAGTGAGGACATATGCATACATTTATAATGCTATTTCCATAATCAGGGTAATAAACACATTTATCAACTCCAAAAGTTTCTTTGTGTTCTTTCATGTGCATGGGTGGTGAGAAGACTTAAACATGAGAGTTGTCTTTTTAACAAAATTTTAAGTGTACATTATAGTATTGTTAACTGAAGGCACTATGTTGTGCAATAGATCTCTAGAATTTTTCATGTTTCATAACTAACATTTTAACTCACTGAGCAACAACTCTCCATTTCCCTCTGCCTCTGGTCCCTGACAATCACCATCCTGTTCTCTGCTTTTATGAGTTTGACTATTTTAGATACCTCATATAAGTGGAATCATGAAATATTTGTCCTTCTGTGACTGGCTTATTTCACTTAGCATAATGTCCTCCAGGTTAATCATTCATGCTGGTGCAAATGGCAGAATTTCTTTTTTTATAAAAGGCTGAATAACATTCCATTGTATGTATATACCATATTTTCTTTGTCCACTCATCTGTCAATGGACATTTGGATTGTTTCCTTATCTTGGTTACTGTGAATAATGCTGCAGTGAACATGGGAGTGTATATGTTTCTTTGAGATTCAAATTTCGATTTTTTTGGGGACATATACCCAGAAGTGGGATTGCTGGATCATGTGGTAATTCTATTTTTATCTTTTGAAGAAACTCCATACTATTTTCCATAGTGGTGGCATCATTTTAGATACCAACAGTTGTAGAAGGGTTCCAATTTCTCAACATCTTTACTAACACTTATCTTTTGAGTTCTTTTTAATAACAGGCATCTTAATAGGTGTGAGGTGATATCTGTTGTGGTTTTGATTTGCATTTCCCTGCTGATTAGAAATGTTAAGAGCACCTCTTCACATACCTAGTGGCTATTTGTATGTCTTCTTTGGAGACATGTCTACTCAAGTCCTTTGCTCATTTTAAAATCAGGCTATTTGGGATCTTAAGTTTGTGTGTGTATGTGTGTGTGTGTGTGTGTGTGTTTGACTGTTGACTTGTAGCAGTTTAAAAAATGTATTTTGTATATTAATCCCTTATCAGATAAATGATTTGCAAATATTTTCTCCCATTCCATAGTTTGCCTTTTTCCTCTGTTGATTGTTTTCTTTACTGTGAAGAAGCTTTTTCTTCTGCTACGTCTTGTCTTATCTCCTCACCTGGATCTAGGTTTTCTCTGCAGCATTCACAGAACTAGTCTTTATATTCTCTGGCACAACCGTGTGTGTGTGTGTGTGTGTGTGTTGGCAGCTTCATAGGCAGAGAAGGTTTTTTTTAAAAAGGAGAGAATCTGAACACATACAAGCATACGAGAAGATTCAATCCTGGGACTTCGCTCCAGGTGGATGGAAACTGACACAGACAGTTGGCTAAAAGCAGTCCTTGAAATAGATGACGGGAGGATCCAAGGGTCTTTCCGTCCAGAATGCCTTTCTCCTCTTGACACAGCGTCAAGACAAGATTCCATTCAGAAATTTCAGAAACAGGAGTCATACATAGTGGACTTTAACGTATCACACCTAAGCCCTCACCTTTAGATAACACTATATAATAAACCGATAAGAAAAAACAACGCTAAGTGGGGGTGTAGCTCAGTGGTAGAGCGCATGCTTAGCATGCATGAGGCCCTGGGTTCAATCCCCAGCACCTCCACGAGCGTTTTCTTATACTTTGAGCATTTCGTTTCAGTGTTTGAATACTTGTGTTTGAATACTTCGTTTCAGTCTTTTCTTTTTCCTTTGTGCATACCCTAGCTTGTGTTTTTTCTACTCACAGAGAAGGTAAGCCATTTGGTAGTCATTCATTTGTACTATGGGTCCTAACACCCCTTCAGCCTCCCAACCTGACTGCTTCAGCACAGCTTTATAGTCATTTACTGAAATAGAGAAGCTGCTTATTCAAGATCCCCTGACAGTGAAGCAACAGGCATGCCGGCCATATAAGACTCGTTCTCCTTTGCTGCCGTTTCTCAATACTATTAAGAAATCGGGGGTGGGAAGACAGAAAAGAAAAACAAAATTGCCCTTGAAAAACATCCATTAGATTTCTCTCCTCCCCGCCACCTTTCCTCATACTCCCCTTACATTTCCACCACTCACAGAATCTTGGTTGGGCGGCAAAAGGTGGGTCCAATCACTAGTCATGGGAGCGCTGTGATCCCAGCTTTCTCTAAAGAAGGAATGTTTAGAATTTTGTCCGAAAGAAAGACGCTTTTGGCGAAATTCCGAGACTTTCAAAATACACAGTTGAGAAAATTATTTTCAGAGATGGAAAAAGCCGCAGGTCGCTCTCAAAGAGGTATCAGTCTTGGACGTAAAGGGTTATGTTTTCCTGTGGAACAGAAACTTGTAGTTCACCTCCCTTAGGATGGAAAGACCTTCTGGTTTCCTACAGCCAAAGAGGAGCCGAGGGGCCGGGCGCGGTGGCTCACGCCTGTAATCCCAACACATTGGGAGGCCGAGGTGGGCGGATTATCTGAGTTCAGGAGCTCGAGACCATGGCGAAACCCTGTCTCTACTACAAATAGGAAAAATAGCTGGGCGTGGTGGCGCTCGCCTGTAATCCCAGCTACTTGGGAGGCTGAGGCAGTAGAATCGCTTGAACCCGGGAGGCGGAGGTTGCAGTGAGCCGAGATTGCGCCACTGCTCTGCAGCCTGGGCGACAGAGCG
This sequence comes from Macaca thibetana thibetana, assembly GCF_024542745.1. Taxonomy (NCBI): domain Eukaryota; kingdom Metazoa; phylum Chordata; class Mammalia; order Primates; family Cercopithecidae; genus Macaca; species Macaca thibetana. The sequence continues at coordinate 28,512,325 of NC_065581.1, read as the reverse complement.
ATACTCCGTCTCAAAACAAAACAAAACATTATAGAGGAGCCTAGGAGACATTGGCAATACGGGCACTTTCAGTGCCATCCAAATCTTGGGCCTCTGTAAAGATCTGGCTTCAAGCTCTCTCCTTCGTCCCTTCCTCTTCTGCAACCACTTGCCTCCTCCTATCTCCCCACTGGTTTTCTTCACCACCTCTTGTCAGCTTCACCTCCACTTTCTCCTATTCCCGTTGATTCGGTTCCATTGCTTCCTCCTGCCTAAATTTCCCCCAGCAGCTCAGCTCACTACAGTTTCTGCAGCTCCACTTTCTAGTTTGGCGTTCTCAAGCCTGAATGATAATCATCTGAGGGAGACCTTTCAATTGTAAAGATCCCCATCTTTCCCCCTATCCGGTGATTATCGGTTCACTACGGAGCTGTAAGTTACAAACGGGAATACCAGTGAAGTTCTCAGGGCAGTTCTCAGGCTCAGGAAACACTACATTCCAGTCTAAAACCTTTTGACTCTTTATTGGAGGTTGTTTCTGGTTGACTATGTTATAAATGTCGCCTTGCCTCTAAACCCCCATCTCAGTGACTTTCCAGCCACAACTGAGCCTCACTCAGTTAATTCTAGCGGGGGTGGGGACAGGAGACAAATTTGGGATGGAACCAAGAAGTTGATACCTAATTTATTCACGTATTCAGGAAGATACAGATTTTGCACAAACAAGAAAAAGTTAAAAGTAAAAGAGAAGGCACAATGGTTTAGGATTACCTCCTAAAATTTATGTGGGCATATTTGGACACTCCAAAATTTAACAACAAGAGGAAAGTGTCTATTATTTGTGCCATCGTGATGGTTGAGGTTTCAGAATCTCTCCAGGAGCACGGGGTAAGAGTAAAGAGGTTGTAACAGAAGTTTAAGTCACTTAAACTTAAATGCCTCCTATGTGTTTCTTTGTAGGTCTCAGGAACGGAACTGCAGCTTCCCTGAGACAAAGGCGCTGCTGAGTTTCCTGATCATGATGATCCACTGAAGAGTTTGCTAGAGCAGTGATTGTGACAGCATACACTTAGGTTTTTCTTTTTTCTTTCTTTTCTTTTTTCTTTTCCTTTCCTTTCCCTCTCTTCCTTCCTTCCTTCCTTCCTTCCTTCCTTCCTTCTTTCTTTGAAACTGACGTTTATTTGCCGTCAACCTTATTTCCATGTTGTCTAAGAGCCTGTGCAAGAATAGCTTAAGACCATTCAGTGGTTGCTTCTACCCATTCACCCTGAAATTCCTCCTTGGTCACAGCCTTTTCAGCAGCAGCCTGATCTTCTTTTTCAAGCTCTTCAAAATCTCTGTAGAAGCAGGGATCAGGCATAACCTGCCACGGGTGTTCACGGGAAATGCTGCCACTTAGGCGCTGAACTTTCGGGACCAGCATCCACCACATCGAACCAACTGAGTAAGCTCCTTTGTTGTTGCGTGGAATGGCAATGTACACATAGCACAGAGGAGAATCTGTGTTACACAGAGCAGTCATAGGTAGGTTAACAAAAGACGCCTCCGTGAAGGACTGGTGGTCAACCCTGGGGTCAGTAACGGCAGGAAGCCGTGGCTCCCGGAAGGTTGCCTGGATCCGGTTAGTGAAGGTTCCAGGAGTGAAGCAGCCAGCAACTGGAGTGGCTCCAGTGGCAGCAGCAAACTTCAGCACGGCCCTCTGGCCAGTATTCCTGGAGGATGTAACACTGACAACAGCAGGGTTTTCAATGGCAGCAATGGCAAGAGCAATGCCATCACTTTTCCTTTTACAGATGTACTGTTCCATTTGGAAGTAAAGATTGGTGCCACCAAAGTGGGTTCTTGCTGCAAGGAACTTAAGGACATCTTCCTCCTCCATTTGCAGGACATCAACCGCTCCGGACATTGTGAAAGTTTCCCTTTAAGTTACAGCGGGAATCCAGAACAACGCTGTACAGACCTTTCTGTGGGTAAGGCAGAAAAGCACACATAGGTTTTCATTTGGGACTTGTTTTCTTCTTCCATCTGGATGTAGATTTACCCAGACAACTTTCTGAGTTCCGCTTTTTTGTACCTCCTCCTAGCATTTCTAATTGGGCGGAAAGTCAGAAGTAGTGAAAATTCAGGGGCCCTGGTGCAATGGTGTGAGAAATCTGTGATAGGGTGGAGACTACCTGGAGAAAGAGAAACACACTGGAGCTCCAACCTGAAGCCAGGTGAGTTAACTTTGGCCAGGCTTGTTTGTGTGTGAAGCTTTGAGGTCCTAGGGCTTAGCTATTCCCTTTTGCTGGAAAGGGGTGTCCAAAATATGGATTCCCTCATGGATTACAATGGCCAGAGTTCTACTGCTTCATGGGGATGTTTTGTCTTTCATGGCTTTTGATAGCTGCCTGAGAGGTGTGTTGAGGGCTCCACACTAAATACTGTAGGGTTACAAACAGCAAGAGGTAAAAGAGGCCCTGAGAATCCATGCTTGGCAAAATGGAAGGTGGTCCAAGCTGTTTTTCACTAATTTGGCGACCCTGTGGGTCAATCAGGAGGCAAGGATTGGGAGTCAAGAGAAAGAAGGTCTATTATTTTGTCTTTGCCCAGAAATAATTCAGACAGCAGCATGACCGTAACATACCTGGTGGGGATAGCCCTGCCAGGGGACTCTGTGACTTAGCTGGTTAAAACCTCTGAACTGGGTTTGGGTGTCAGAGAAAACTGAGCTTGTGATTCATCCTTGCTCCCTCTCCTGCTCCTTAAGGAACTGGGAGGAGCACGCTCTTGGTTTTTTTTAAACAAAGGAAATTTGATGCTATATTTGGAATTTCAACTTCACATTTAAAACTTCCTTTTCTAATACAAAAGGTAGCATGCAAAGGCTTTGACAAAGAAAACTGATATCGATTTTGATACATTCACCAACACATGATTTGTACGGAAAAGAAAGTGCAGAACAATGATATACCATAATTTTTACTGACTCTTTAACAAGTGTTTCTTTCTAGAAATTCAGGCAACTTTATCTAGACCTATTCCTCATCCACACCCCTTTGGCCACACCTGTCTTTGGAGCCTTTGGTGCAGTGATATGTGAAGTATTATTAATTCATTTAAAGACTCAAGAACAAAAAACCCTGAAGTTCATCGAGGAAATGTAGAAAGCAAATGATTTAAATACGCTATTTGGCAATGCTTCTGAGATTTTTACTTGAGCTAGATGTTTTGGTTTGGGGAATGGGGGAGGGGGGATTATTTGGTGTCTTCTATTACATAGTTATTTGGTGTTTTCTATTACATATTTTGTGTACATTTCCTGTGAAAGTCGATTTAATATGCAATAAAAATAACTGCTGCCAAAACCCAAGACCTAACCTTTTTTTCTTTCTTTTTGAGATGGAGTCTCTCTGTTTCCCAGGCTGGAGGGGCGCGATCTCGGCTCGCCGCAACCTCCGCCTCCCAGGTTCAAGCGTTTCTTCTGCTTCACCCTCCCCAGTAGCTGTGATTACAGGAGCCGGCCACCACGCCCGGCTAATTTTTAAATTTTTAGTAGAGAAGAGGTTTACACCATGTTGGCCAGGCTGGTCTCGAACTCCTGACCTGAGGTGATCCACCCACCTAGGCCTCCCAAAGTGCTGGGATTACAGGCGTGAGCCACCGCACACAGCCAAGACCTAACCTTTAAAACCTTTTGGTAGATTGCTTGCTGCAGGCTGTAAGCTGTTCCAGCGAACGAGAGCTGGCTGTCTTCAGTCATCCAAATTATGTTTTTTTTGTTTTGTTTTTTTTTTTTTTGTTTTTTTTTTGAGACGGAGTCTTGCTCTGTAGCCCGGGCTGGAGTGCAGTGGCCGGATCTCAGCTCACTGCAAGCTTCGCCTCCCGGGTTTGCGCCATTCTCCTGCCTCAGCCTCCTCCCGAGTAGCTGGGACTACAGGCGCCCGCCACCTCGTCCGGCTAGTTTTTTGTATTTTTAGTAGAGACGGGGTTTCACCGTGTTAGCCAGGATGGTCTCGATCTCCTGACCTTGTGATCCGCCCGTCTCGGCCTCCCAAAGTGCTGGGATTACAGGCTTGAGCCACCGCGCCTGGCCTCCAAATTATGTTTTAAGTGTTCGCGAGGCAAAGCGCTGAGTGCCACCTTACACTTGGACAACCTTTACCTACTCACTCACTCCGAAAAACTTAGGACTGAATGCCCAGCTCCTCTGTTGCTCACAATTCAATTTTCAGCGGCAGAGGCGGCTGTTGGAGGAGCCCCGAGGAGAGACGCATAAGGCAACCAGTGGGAAGATTTTCTGCTCCTCAGCCTTGGACGATCTAACGCTCATAAAACAGAGATGCAAGGAAAATTTTCTCTGATTTTTTTCTTATTTCACAAAATTTTTTCTTGTTTACTTTCTTTTTCAGTCTCGCTCTTCAGCGATACCTCCTAATGCATGGGTCCGTAGTGTGACTGCAGGGTTCATGCTTCCTGCCAAGGAGACCTGATGGAAAATTTATCTGTTTATGATTTTTTTTTTTTATGCTGGGCTACAAGTCGATATCTACATATAGTCAGAAATGATAATACCATGACCCACAAGAACTCCTTGTGGAGTAATTTGTGCCCCGTTTCAACGTCTGCTTGTTTCACCCACGTTAGCAATATATTCTTCTCACGCTAAGTTTTATAAAAAGCCACAGATGACTGTCCGAATAAACAGCATAGTATTAAAAGCAACATATTTGACACTCTCCTTTTTATAGAAGTAGAGGAAGCGCGACGAACGCGTGCAAAGAATGAGAAAGGAGAATGAAGAAAATATGCAGCTGGAGGAGCCGGGGGTCGAACCCGGGGCCTCGTACATGCGAAGCACGCGCTCTACCACTGAGCTACACCCCCTGCCCGCGAAATAGTTATGTTGGCTTATGTATAAAATACCATTTTGTTTTCAGTTTTTTGGTTTCATTTTCTGTTGGTTGGAGAAGGATCGCCGGATTAAATTCCACCACTTTCGTGAAATCACTAAACTGGATACTGTTTGGCAGCTAACAGTATCCTAATACATTTATAACAGTATACTAAGACACTAAGATTATAGTCCAAATGACAGTTTCTTATCCTTGGACTTTCCCATTCCTGTTAGCCTGCTCCAAGCTCCATTCACAAGCAAACTGCATGAAAGCTACTTTCTTCCACCAGCAAAAAGCACAGACTTCCAACATTGAGGACTGTTCAGTCATAGAGAAGGATCCCTGATTTTAGTCTAGACCTTTAATCCAGAGCTCTTCCAACTGAGCTGTGTTTGCCACATTTCTACTTTCTCCCGCAATATTGACTCAAAGGAAGTGCTGCTCTGTCCAGAGGCAGCCTTCGGAGAGTTGAATTCACACTGTATTTGTTGGAAGCTGTGACAACATCCATTTTCCAGTTGACTCTCAATCCTCGTTAATGCATCATGAGCTCTGAGATTGTCCTCAATTTTGGTTCCACACCTCTATCTCTAACCCTCCCTTAAGAACTATGTTCACAAAGGATTTTTTTTTTTTAAACCTGCAAAATTTGATTAACTTTAATCAATTGACGATTTTCCAGACTAGAGGAATAAACAGGGCAACAGCAAAAGCAGAACAGCGAAGCAAGGATGGGCGACTGAGCAAAGCTATCACAACAGGAAAGTCTGCTATGCATACAGATGTTTGAAAGAATAAAGCCGGAGAGTCCTGGGAATGTTCAGAGTGCCATCAATGAATGAAAAAATGCAAGGCAGTCCTGGATAGCACAGAGCTAATAGAATTGGATTGGCCGGCAGGGGAAGAGCATAGTTAATAGCTGTTCTGTCCCTGGGATGCTTTCATCACTTCCATAACGAGTCCGGGAAAAAAAAAAAAAGAGTGGTGTGTATCACAGACAGGCACAGTTCTAGGGACCTGGGACACCTGTTAGTGGATGCAGAAGCTCTGGATTGGAAGACCGCACAGAAGGAAGAAGGAGGACAGGGAAAAATTCCTCTCCATCACTTGAATTTATCTGAAAGTCAAATGTTCTCCATCACAGTGAATGAACATGATTTTGTCTTCAAAATTAAAGCACGTTGATGGTGGGACTTTCCTTACTTTTGTTTCTTTTTTCAAGCTCCTTCACGAGATACAAGAGCCCTTATTGAAATTCATGTGCTCTATTCCAGCTATGTGATAAAGTTTTATAAATAGTCTGTGTCCTAGGCATTCGATTTGTTATCCGAAGTGTTTTTCCTGGGATGGCTGGAAAACCATCCTAATTTTCCCCACTGCTGGTGTCTTTAGGATAACACCCAAATAATTTCCACTGCTAGTGTCTTCAGGATTAGCTATTATGGAAAAAAAAATTTTTTTTCCATGACTTTCTTTTTTTTCTTCTTCTTTGTTTCTCTTCGTTCTCCTAAGTAACATTGTAGAAAGAAAGAATAGGTGAAAAGCTGGTTAGTGCTATTGCATTCGTGATGTTGAATAGGCATTTTTTTTTCCTTTTGTTTGTTCTTTCTGCTATCACAGAAATCATGCTTAATTTCTGTGTGAGCCGGTGGAAAAAAAAAGGGAACTGAAGGCATAGAGTAGGAGAGAGGCTTCCGCATTACGTTACTGAAGGTATGTGTGGTATAAAAGTACTTGGGGAAATCGAATAAACAAAACCATGGAAGTGCAGGGCATTGAACCGTGGACCTCATACACGCAAAGCACGTACTCTACCACTTAGCTATATGCCTGAAAGGCAAAGAAGACCTTTTAAATTTTTGATGAGTTCAAATTATTGCATTTTATGCTTTTGTTGTCATATCTACAAAATTTTTGCCTAACCTAGGGTCACAAAGATGTTTTCTTCTAGAAGCTGTATAGTTTTATGTTTTACACTTAGGCCTATGATTCAATTTTAGTAGATGCTTTAGGCTTTATAGTATGCATTTTAAAAATCACACTGTAACTTCAAGTGGTATTATATTACTTCATGTACAGATAAGGTAGATAAGGACTTTACACCACTATATGTTCATTTCTTCTCTACCAGAGTTTGTGCTAATATTAACAACATAACCTCTCCATATGTTATAACTCCACAACATATTGTTATTATTTGTATTCTAAACAATTATTTTTAAACAGATTTAAATAATAGCAAAAAAATTCTTATATTTACTACATCCTTATAATTCCCAGTGCTCTTCATTTATTTGTGTAGATGCACATTTCTTTGTGTAGATTCATTTTTTATGTTGGGGCTGTCATTGAGACACATGGTACAGATATCAGTCTCATGTAGACGAATGTAATATGGGTGTGCAGTAGAGAAAGGTGAATCTAGAAGAACTCCTGAGTTTTCTAATTTACACCAGAAAATTTTTTGAAAGTCTTCAGTTGTACAAATGTGAAATATTTTTCAAGGAGGCATATTCCCTGAACTTTTTCTATCTCCAGAAAAAAACTTAATACATTAGGCTATATAGACTTTTACATTCAATGGAATTCCTTTACTAATGTGGCTCTAGGGACTATTAAAATTTTACATAAAAATAAGAAAAGAATTTTCTGAAGACAAAAGGGAACTAAACTTCTAAGACTTTAGTTAGTGTACTATTATTATAATCCTAATAAATTTTTCGCTTCTCACCATTCCTATTCAACTAATAATTTTTCCAGCAAAAAAAAAATTTTTTTTTATGTTACACATCTAGTATCCTGATGTAATACAGTTGTATTTTGGCAGTTCTATTTGATATTGTCTTTCCTAAATTTAAGTCCTAAATTTTGAATAATAAAAATTTTATGATGTTTCTTACATTAAAACTAGCTCCGAGTTTCCCAGTCAGCCTCTGATCCACAATAAAGACTTGTTCTAGCTCTTAATAAAAAGAGGAATACTGAAAATAATTAGCAGTAATATGCTCCACACTTTAATTAGGTCAAAACAATTGTGACAATGTTCTGTGACAAATTCCACAATGTGAAAAACAAAAGAAAACAAAGTTCTATCAGTTCAAAAGAAAGAAACTTATTCACCCTAGGTTAATTATATACAAGTAAAACAATATTCATACAAACATGTTTCAGCAATTGTTTACCCTTTTCAGATTGGATTGGGAATGTCCTAGAAGCAGATGCATTGTCATTTAGTCTGCAGTTCAGTAACCTTTCTCGTGGTATAGTGATGAAAGTAGATCCAGTTTAGTGATTTCAGAAATAGTGTGATTTATCTCAGTGGATTTTCTCCTGTCAACCATTATGTTTTGAAAATTAGAAATACTGACACTGATATATCGAGATGTATGTGCAAGAGAGCTTGGCTATCACAAGAATGTTGCTCGGTGGTAGAATGCATACTTAACATGTGTGCTATCTTGGTTTCATTTCCTGAAAATGTCGCTGTTCTTTAGCTACTCACCAACAACCATCCCTTCTTTTCTCATACACTTTACTCGCGTACATGATCCAAAGGACTCCCTTTAGTGCTACTCCATTTGTATGCCATAAACTTCTGCACTGCCCAGGGCAAATGACTATGGCAAAGACTAGATGGAAGAGGATAAAACAAAGGATTAATAGCTCATTCGAAATCATCACTAGGAGACAGAAACCTGACCCCACATTAACAGAAATTAACCTTGGGTTCCGATTCTCTGCATCTGTAAAGATTATCAAAGACAAAAAGAAAAGAAAAAGATCACCATCACATTTTATTTATTTATTTATTTATTTATTTTTATTTTTAAATTTTCTTCACTGTGTCTGGCTCAACCAACAGGATGTGGAGGAGCAGAAAGTTTTTTTTTTGTTTGTTTGTTTTTTAATTCCTGTCACTTATCTTCTGTGTCCCTCCTCCACCTATCCATTCCACACTGCCAGGGAATTGGGTTCAGCCATCATATGTAGGAATCAATAAGTTCCAAGTCTTTCTTAGTGGGTAAATACATTGTATAATAAAAGCACTTAAGAAACCTGAAAGCTAAAAAGTTGGAAACAATAGAAGTATTGAAAGAGAAATTGAATGAAGTTTTCAGTCTGCAGTAAGCTGAGATAGCTTGATTGGGAGGGCATTAGACTGAAGATCTAAAGGAGACTGGTTCAATTCAGGGTTTTGGCAACTTTGCCTTTTCAGATACTCTACCAGCGATCTACCTTTGCAGTCTTAAAATTTCGTATGAACTGCATCTCTTAATTTATGTTTAGTAATTGATATTCAGGGGAGCAAAAGAACATGGCACATAAGCAAAGGAATTACGTGTCTACCTTCTTTTGCTTCTCCATATATAATAAAGCAATCGCGATGCCCCACGAATTTTGATGTGTGAAATAAAGATGAACTGTAAAATTCATTTTGATACTTACAATTTTATTTCATTTTTTCTTAATTAGAGTGACATTAGACAGAAAATGAAAAATACCATGACAGGCTGAAAAAAGAGTGACTGAAAGGGAAAAGCTTTGTATTTTAGCACTTTTTATGGCAGTTGCCCCCGCTTTGAATAAGGGATCCTGTATTTTCATTTTACACTGGACCTGTAAATCGACATTCATAGTACATATAATTGTAGTATCTATAATTGACATTCATAATTACAGATTATTAATTCATAGTTGACATTTTACAAATTTGGAGAATTGAAGACATTCTAACTCTTCACACGCCTATAGCTGAATTATAATCCCAAGAACATGGCCAGTACTGTATTAAAATCCACACCTACAGTATACATTCCCTCTCTAAACTTCAATTCGTTGTTCTTAACTCTTTATATAAAATTGGAATACTTGAAATGACATTGCACAGACAATCCCAATGGAAGATATGGCTTGTATTTAAAAAAAGAAAAAAAAAGCAAACAAAAAAATGGGCAGCATACTATAATCACTGTACTGCTCTGTGCTATTTTTATGTAGTCTTATGTTGGGAAGATGCACAGTTTCAGTTTGTTTCCAAAGCCTTTGGACGCCACCTGTTATGTCCAAGATCAGGGGTGGAGGATCCCCGATGGTAGACAGGAACGACAGAAAAACCTCAAGTTTAAAGACAGTTGGCATGAAGACACTCTCACCTTGACCAACCGAGGCCCCACTGGGATTCGAACCCAGGATCTCCTGTTTACTAGACAGGCGCTTTAACCAACTAAGCCACGGAGCCCACGGAAACTGTCTTTGGTTTCCTTCTATCAGAGTATATCTTGGTATTTGCGGTAGAATTTAGATTTTCCTTTTAATTAAAAACAAAAAGTTATTCATTTATTGGATTTTTATTTGGCCTTTGATCCCACCCACAGACGCTCAAGACAGTGAATAACAGCTTTGATGGAAGCACTGATTTGCCAGTCTTTTTCTCTTGCTCTTTATAACCTTACTGTATTTGGCTTGGAGCCTCATTGCCTTATGGGAACTCAAGCCGAGGGAAAAATTGAAGCAACATCAAAAGAGAAGGGACTATGAGAAATATTTTTATTTCAGGCTCATTTTAGGCTTCCTAAGGCATTTGACTTAATGTTTAGATTGTGCATCTGTGAAAGAAGGGAAGTGCCACAAGTTCTTTCACTTTAAAAGTCAACCCCTGGAAATGAGCTCAAGCAGTTCCTATGATTTACACAAGTTTGAAAAGGAAGGAAAATGAGTGAAGGAGCTAATAACCTCAGCGACTTTTCCTAGGGAACATTACAGCTCTTGACATAGAATCATAAAGAGATGGGAGACAAGGAAGACAGGAGGCAGGAAAACAGAACGTTCTGGAGCTTTAGCGATTATATTGTCCCTTTAAAATGGAACTTTTTCTGCAAAAAGGAGAATTCAAAGGAGATTCACAGATCAGGACTACAGCTACCAAATGAGTTAGTAGAATATATATGTGTGTCCCAGGTAGATCGATAGATTCATGTAGCTCAGATGATAAGCATTCAAACTATTAGTGTAAGGAATGAAGATTCGAATCTCTGTCACCAGTCTTTTTGTTGTTGTTGTTTTTTGTTTTTTTGAGACGGAGTCTCACTCTGTCGCCCAGGCTGGAGAACAGTGGCACAATTCCGGCTCCCTGCAACCTCCATCTCCCGGGTTCAAGCAATTCTCCTGCCTCAGCCTCCAAAGTAGCTGGGATTACAGGCATGCACCACCACACCCAGCTAATTTTTGTGTATTTAGTAGAGACAGGAGTTTCACTATGTTGGCCAGGCTGGTCTCGAACTCCTGACCTCAGGTGATCCACCCGCCTCGGCCTCCCAAAGTAGTGGGGTTACAGGCCCGAGCCACCATGCACGGCCTAGAAGTACTGTATTTTCTAAGAGGTTGAAAAAACAATAATTCATTGCAACCTGAAGCTAAATCTGCTAAGATATGTTACAGCTAGTGATGGTAAAATTATGAGAAGGACAGAAAGAGGTTTGGTTGAACAAGTTTAAAAAACTTGTGATAAATGTAAGGCTATTGTTATTTATTGTATTATTCATCAACAGATAATTTGTGGAAAATATTTGATGGTATCAGGTGTTATTGAACAGTAATGTCAACAGTGGACTTAATTTGCTCTGGTAGACCAGCCATCAGAAATTAGAAACTGAAGGTCCTGACAAAAGGGATCACACAGCAGTTTAATGACTTAACGCTGCAAAGTTGTGTGTGTGTTTTTTTTGTTTGTTTGTTTGTTTTTGTTTTTAACTCAGGGCTGAGATGGAAATTTTTTTTTTGAAGGGGAAGAACTGCCCTCAATTACTATGATCAGACCCTGAATGGCTTTGGAAGTTAGCTTTTGTTTCAGATTGGATAATGCTTTTTAATAAATTCAGCCCCAAATTACAAGGCAAAACAATGTTCATATACAAAACTTGTACCGCAGTAAAGTCATTTTGATGACAGCTAACACTGCTAGAATCATAGTAATATCAAGCTGCCCTGTGCACTGCCTGTGCTGTCAAAAGTTAAAAGAGGCAATTCTCCAATCCCACAGAAATTTTCAGCAGATATATTCTCTGAACTCGAGCTAAAGTACCAACAGTGTGTTAAAAACTTAATGCAAGTGCAAAAGCAATTTCCATATTTCAAAATCTACTTAACTATGCAATTGAGGAGTTTCAAGCTAAGCCTCACTTTGAAGTGACTAATTTGCAATGTAATGACATGCTAAAAGCAAACATAAAGAGATGAACCTACTAGAATCCATAAATGTCTTCCATGCAATGAATATGCCCCAAATCATATACTCACAGATTGATATTAGCCATTTGATATCTCCTATCTTTATGAAAAGATATTTTCAAAATGAAATAAATAAAATTACACTACAGGTCATTAACAGATGAGCATTAGCAAATGACTTTGATGATAGAAACACTAACTTTGAGCCCCCATCTGTAATAATAATTATTATTATAATGATGATTTAATTCTTCTCATTATCAATAATTACACTCAATTAGTATTGTATTTTGAATTTCATCAATAAATATGAGTGGACTTTTTTTCTCCCTTGTTATATAAGTACCTACATAATATCCTTGATTTGGCCATTTGACTTGCAAATCCTAAAATATTTACTACTTGGCCATTTACAGAAAAAAGTCTCTCTCAGGCTAATTTTATAAGAGCACTAATCCCATTCATGAAGATTCCACCTTTATCACCTAATCACCTTCCAAAGGCCCTACATCCTAATCTAATGACATTGGTGATTAGGTTTCAACATACGAATTTTCGTTGATGGGGACAGTCACAAACATTCAGATTACAGTAGGAGTATATTTAAAAGCCTGGAAAACACAATTAATTCTGCACAAGCTTACTTTGACAAAGAGTCCCTAGGTTGATCTCCAATAATTTCTATCTCCTAGTGTTCAAGTATTTGTGTAATACTCTCCCCTTGATAGTGATTGGGACTTGTGACTTCTAACCAATAGAATATAGCAAGGGAAAGGGATGCCACTCCCATAATTATGTAAATATGTATATAAAACATACAATGTATAGTTTATATTATTTATACACATACATTATTATAATCTATAATAATAGGTATATATAAGCCATTTTATATATAGATATATGAGCAATTTTAAATATATGTACACACACAAATATATATTCAAAATAGAGCACAAAAACCCTGCCTAGGTCATTGACGATAATGACAGCATTTGGGGTGGAGTAGATCCAGTGATCGAATCTGCAGTGAAGAAGAAGGAAATGACAATGGGAGTTGATAGAAACAGAAGAGAGAGAGCCAGAGTCTGGTATATTTGACAGGCTTGAGTCTCAGGGGAATGACAACAGCACTCACTCCAAAAGGACCTGTAAGCAGCAACTGACGTCTCTACTAGAGAGGGGAGAAGTCTTTAATACAATTCATTTATGCTGTAGATTCCAGGAACATGCTCCTATAATATGTGCTTGGCTGAATCACCAGACATTACGGGTGGATGGTCTTTCTGGGAAAGTGGAGGGAGTGTTTTCTGTGGAAAATGTAACTTTGATGCTACATAAAGCTGGTGGCACGGAATGGCTTGGTGTGGCACTTTTTGCATGGAAAAGACAATTTCCGTTTACTTTGGATGGAGCATGTGTTCTAGAGCTCATGTAATTTAGTTCACAAAACAACTGGTGATTTTTTTGTGACTCAAAGTTGTCCAAATTTGTGGGGTAGGAGAGACACAGGTTTCTTTTCTTTGTTTTTTTAGACGGAGTTTTGCTCTTGTTGCCCAGACTGGAGTGCAATGGTGTGATCTCAGCTCACCGCAACCTCCGCCTCCCGGGTTCAAGCAATTCTTCTGCCTCAACCTCCTGAGTAGCTAGGATTACAGGCATGTACCACCACACCCAGCCCACACCCAGCTAGTTTTGTATTTTTAGTAGAGATGGGGTTTCTCCATGTTGGTCAGGCTGGTCTTGAACTCCAGACCTCAGGTCACATGCCTGTTTCAGCCTCCCAAAGTGCTGGGATTACAGGCGTGAGCCACAGCTCCTGGCCTGACATGCAGGTTTCCTAAACTCCTTTATTGAAACATTTACAGTGGCCTCTGACTTTAGTGACCACAGGTTTCTTTTAAAAAGTGGCAAATTATTTGAGCAAGCACTAAATTAACACACACCAGACCAATCATCTTTTCTGTGACCAATGTCCTTTTCTTATGTTTCGTGGAAATATCCTTAGACACGTTTAAATTTTAACTGGGCTTATTTGAGCAAAGAACAACAAAATGAAATGTGGCAAAACAAAACAAAAAGACTGAAGAATCAGGCAACCTGCAAACCAGAGCAGGTTCAGAGAATGCCAACCAATAACATGGCCTAACAACATTTATGGGAAACAGAAGTACAGTGGAGACAACCTCATTGGTTACAGCTCAATTTATTAATTGGTTACAGAGCCTCCAGCAAGTAATTAAAGCTCAGCTACTGTATTTCAACTCCATATTAGTTTGGTCTGTTAGGCTTAGTGGAGGAGCCTAGTCCAAATCAATGGCCTCCTAGACATTTTATTCAACAGATACAACAGTCTTTATTTTTCCTTCAAACCTCTTGCCTTATGCACTCAGGTCTCCCTCTAAAATATTTTCTCCTAGTTTAAGTGAAACACAAAAACTATTTTCTGTCATAAACTGGATTGTGTAATCCAATTTATGTTGATTCATCAAAGTTATTATTAGGACTATAAATTTAGACTACTGGGAGGGAAAAGGTAGAAATATCCCACAAACATAAGGGGATTGTCGTAACTCAGTGCAGAGGATGTGTCTGTGCCCCCTGTTCATGTGATGGTGTGTCTGTGCCCTTCTCTGATGTCTCCATAAATGCTTAGGACTTCCACTACATTATTTCCTCCTCCTCCTCCTCCTCTTCTTCTTCTTCTTCTCCTTCTCCTTCTTCTTCTCCTTCTCCTTCTTCTTCTCCTTCTCCTTCTTCTCCTCCTCCTTCTTCTTCTCCTCCTTCTCCTTCTCTTCTCCCTCCTTCCTTTCTCCTCCCTCCTTCTCCTCCTTCTCCTCCTCCTTCTCCTTCTTCTTCTTGCAGGTCTTCTCTTCTTTGTCTCTTTCTCTCTCTCTTTCTCTCGACGGAGTCTTGCTCTGTCGCCCGGGCTGGAGTGCAGTGGCGCAATCTTGGCTCACTGCAAGCTCCGCCTCCCAGGTTCACGCCATTCTCCCGCCTCAGCCTCCCGAGTAGCTGGGACTACAGGTGCCCACCACTGCGCCTGGCTAATTTTTTGTATTTTTTTTTTAGTAGAGACGGGTTTCACCGTGTTAGCCAGGATGGTCTCGATCTCCTGACCTCGTGATCCGCCCACCTCGGCCTCCCAAAGTGCTGGGATTACAGGCGTGACCCACCGCTCCCGGCCTGCAGCCTTTTCAAAAGGTGATACTCTCTCAACAATACCCAGAGTCTCAGCTCAGCATAGGTAGAAGACAAAGGATTTTTTCTGCACTTGCGCTTCTTTCACTTCACGATTCAATACGGGGAGGACTAGGTAGCAAGTCTTTGTGGTGAATAAGCATCTCCTGCCTCCTCAGTTCACAACTGGCATTGTTGAACATCTACTTTTCTCTTTTAGGAGAAGGTAAAGAAACAAGAAAATGGCTTCTTGTTGGGGATGATCTCTTCTATACTTGTCGTCAGGGCCAGCCTCATGGGTCTGTGACCAGTGCTGTTCATAGACTTTGGGCTCCACACATTGTGTAACAAAAGTCTTGCTTTTCATTGCTGGGTTCTTCATCCCACAGGCTGCTGCTTTTTCCAAAGTACTCGATCAGGCTGACTTCTAAAAAATACTTCAACCTTGTCGGGCCGGGCGGCTCGCGCCAGTAATCCCAGCACTTTGGCAGGCCAGGCGGGCGGACCACGAGGTCAGGAGATAGAGACCATCCCGGCTAACACAGTGAAACCCGACTCTACTAAAAATACAAAAATTTAGCGGAGCGTGGTGGCACGCTCCTGTGGTCCCAGGTACTCGGGAGCCTGAGGCAGGAGAATCGCTTGAATCCGGGAGGCTGAGGTTTCAGTGAGCTGAGATCGCGCCATTGCACTCCCGCCTGGGTAACAAGAGCGAAACTCCGTCAAATAAATAAATAAAAAGCTCCAGCCTTCTAATATTAATATTAAACTTTCCCCCAAATCCAAGAATAAACCCTCTTGAACTAATTCCTGATGCTAGTCTCAGGTGCATGAAAGATGAGGTGGAAGTGTGGTTAAGTGTCTAAGGAGATGATTTTCAAGTTAAGGTGATTTTCCTGCTCTCAGAACTTTAATTTTTCCCACTAAATTTTTGTGAAGTACAAGACTGTAGCCCACACAGCAGTGATTGCTCAGAATGGCTAGAGAGAAAGTGAATAACAAAAATGTCAACAAGTAACTTTGGTAGGGTAGGGGAAGCATTGGGAAGATGTTGGTAAAAGAATACAAAATTACAATTAGAAGAAGTTCAAGAAATCTATTGTACAACATGATGACTATAGGTAAAAACAATACAATGTATTGAAACGTGATGAGATTTTAAAGTGTTGTCACTACAAAAATAACTGTGAAGTAATGCATATGGTAATCAGCTCGATTTAGCCACTCCACAATGCATGTGTGTGTTATAATTATAAAATCATAATTTCACTTGTCAATTTAAAATTTAAAATACAAATGAAAAATGTTATTTTTCTAGAATATCCTCTTGAAAATCAACACGGGTTTTAAACACCACAGGAAATTAAAACTGACGGTCTGGAAACCCACACGTCCTCATTTACGGTAATACACACTACACCACCAAGTGGAGGTGCCGGGGATTGAACCCGGGGCCTCGTGCATGCTAAGCACGCGCTCTACCACTGAGCTACACCCCCTCTCCGGGACCGGTCCTTTTTATGTCCTAAACATTATAATTTCATCTTTCTCTGTGCGTTTCGAGAATTTGAAATTTAGTACAAAGATCCCTTATATGTGATTCTATTTCTGAAACCTTTAGGTTTTTCATTCTATCTTACAGGTACATCAACAGAAGAGTAATTTGATGCTACACAAAAATATTACCATTCCAGTCTTATCAGCCCATCCCAAATTTGGCTCCCAAGAAGAGGCTTGAAGGGCTCTTCCATTCCTCCACCTGAGAGGGTCCCAAGATGTAACAATCTCTGGCAGCTTGAAAACTTCTCTTGAGTGATATTTCTCTGTATAGTTTTGTTTACTGGAATCATGTTAATGGTTTACACAGTCACATTTAAAAATAAAACTAACAACTATACAGAAAAAAGTACTTTAAATTTGAAAACAAACAGAAAAAAAAATTTCAAATTAATAATATCAGAATTTAAAAAGAGAACCAACCCAGGTAAATGTTTTACACGGTAGTTTGACCTTATAACTACATTCTAGATACAAAAGAACTGCAAATAGATGATCTCCCCTGCAGTAGAACAGAATACACAGCCTCAAGTCATGGAGTTACACTGGCTTTTCTTACTTCTGTTGAACCAAAATAACATATGCAAGGAGAATGAAACACAGACAAGTTTATCCAGGAGAAAGCTGGGTTTTACTAGGATTCTATTAGAACTGAGTGGGGGAAACAAAAAACACTATCAGGGTCTGAAAAGGAACTCAAACACTGGACCATCAAATTGAAAGTTTAATTTTCTAACAAATTATTCAGGGTTAAAGACATTTTCATTTTCAAAATCTCTTCAATTAAAAAACATGTGGGTACTTCCTAACACATATATATATATTTAATATATGTATATATAACATATATACACATATATGTTTTTAAAACAATTATTCTGTTTATTTATTTTTGAGACAGAGCCTCGCTCTGTCACCCAGGCTGGAGTGCAGTGGTGTGACCTCGGCTCACTGCAACCTCCCCCTCCAGGATTCAAGAAATTCTCCCTGCCTCAGCCTCCCGAGTAGCTGGGATTACAGGTGCCCACCATCACTCCTGGTTAATTTTTGTATTTTTAGTAGAGACGGGGTTTCACCATGTTGGCCAGGATGGTCTCAAACACCTGACCTCAGGTGATCCGTCTGCCTCTACTAAAAATACAAAATTAGCCGGGTGTGGTGGCCTATGTCTGTAATCCCAGGTACTTTGGAGGCTGACGCGGGAGAATCGCTTGAACCCAGTAGAGGGAGGTTGCGGTGAGCCAAGATTGCGCCATTGCACTCCAGCCTGGGCAACAAGAGTGAAACTCCGTTAAATGTAGCACGCTCTCTCTCTCCCCTTTCTGTCTTTCTTCGCTGGCTTTGTTATTTGAATTAGCGGGAAGCCTTGGGGGCAGCTCCTTCTTCTGCAGCACACATCAAGCACTGATCATCCACTTCTAAGGCTTCCAGAGTATGGCAGACAAAAGCTGAGGAAACAAAAACGTGTCTCATGTTTTTAGTATAGATGAGCTTTCATTTAATTGACATTACCTGAAAATCTTGTGTTCTTCATTATAGGGGCTGTATATTGCTTTCCTCCCTAAACTAGAGAAATTAGAAATGGGCATTTCCACTTTTTTGTTTTGTTTTATAGACTTTTATTGGTTTTAAAGTTTTGCCAAATCCAGGATTTAGTGCTCTTAAACTGAATCATACTGTCTTTTCCAGGTGAGTGATAGTTGAGGTACACTTACCACCAGGTGTAGAGAAGTTTGAGTTTTGAAGTCACTGAAATTAACTGGGTTTCTCAAGGGCAAATTGGAATCCTACTTATAGAATCCAAGGTCGAGTTCTGACTGTGGTCAATATGACCCTGAATGTTTGAGGTAGCTGGAGATTACACGGGGATAATGTAATAACAACGGGTTACATTAAATGAGTACATAATTCCTTTGATAAACCAACTTTTTCAGAGGTGAAATAATTGGCCACATAGCTCACAGCCAACATGTAGCAGGACAAGTTTCAAAGCCAGACAGATTTCCTCCGAAGCACCTGCTCCAGATATTTTCTTTAGAGACAAAAATCCTGAATTCAAAAGACAGTTTGAAAAAGAGTGACTTTTGGATTCATTTTGTCTTTGACAATGTCAGTATCACTCATAGGAAGACATGTTGTCTTCAATGTTGAACAGTTCTCAGTTCTCATCCAATCCTCTCATCAATAATTCTAGATGTCCACTAAGAAATTGGAAATCTCATCATCTGATCCATTCAATAAGTTTTTGTTTGTTTGTTTGTTTGTTTTGAAGCAGAGTCTTGCTCTGTTACCCAGGCTGGAGTGCAATGGCGTGGTCTTGGCTCACTGCAACTTCCGCCTCCTGGGTTCAAGCTGTTCTCCTGCCTCAGCCTTCTGAGTGGCTGGGATTACAGGCACCCACTACCATGCCCAGCCAATTTTTGCATTTTTTAGTAGGGACGTGGTTTCACCATGTTGGCCAGGCTGATCTCCAACTCCTGACCTCAAGTGATCCACCCGCCCTGGCCTCCCAAAGTTCTGGGATCGCAAGTGTGAGCCACCGTGCCCTAATGTTTGCTGAAGATATGGCAAGAGGTTGGTGAGGAAAGGGCAGACTTTGTCCTCCACAAACCCTGTTTTCAGGATTTGTAGTATGAATGTGTCTCAGGTTGATTTTATTTTATTAAAGCTCTTAAAAATCAGAGACAAAGAAACAAACTTCTGAACTCATATAAGTTAGTGGAGGTTTTGCACCAGTTTCTCATACTCCTTGCTTGTGAACTCATTAACCAAAGATATTTAAAACAGGATCTAAGAATGCAGCCATTGAGTAAAGAAATGGAATTTCCTTCTTGGAGCTAGAATGCGAAGAGAGGCAGCCAGGTGAAAAGAAAAAAGTAAAGTTGGCAGATAGAAATTGCTTTCCTCTGGCTAATTCAATATAAAAAAATGTGTATTTATATTAATACCTTTGAAAACTTTTAAAAATGTCAATCAGTGGACTAGAAATACTGAGTAGCTGGGTAATGAAAAGCATGGTGATCATACTGAAGAAGAGGGGGCAAAAAGCAAAGGTAGTCATTGCTCTTGTACTACACTGTAAAGGTTCTAGCTCACTTGTGAAATAGTCACCTTTTTCTTTGCAGTTGATAATATCCATTTTAACACAAAAATAATTTGCTGGCCGGGCGCGGTGGCTCAAGCCTGTAATCCCAGCACTTTGGGAGGCCGAGACGGGTGGATCACGAGGTCAGGAGATCGAGACCATCCTGCAGAATATGGTGAAACTCGTCTCTACTAAAAAATACAAAAAACTAGCTGGGCGAGGTGGCGGGCGCCTGTAGTCCCAGCTACCCGGGAGGCTGAGGCAGGAGAATGGCGTGAACCTGGGAGGCGGAGCTTGCAGTGAGCAGAGATCCGGCCACTGTACTCCAGCCTGGGCCACAGAGAGAGACTCCGTCTCAAAAAATAAATGAATAAATAATAATAATAATAATAATAATTTGCTTCTTCCACATGGGGTGTCTTCTGATGATAATGGATGTTTGCAGAATATATTTCATTTATTTATTCAAAAAGAAGAAAAAATGAGATGAGTGAAGAAATACAGAGAAGTAAATAGTGTGAAATATTTTGGCATGGTAGGCTATCTAATTCATTTAATGCAGACTTGTTTATTTTTTCACCTATTATTTGTGGCAGTATTGTACTTCATTGAAAGCCATTATTCTGTTGTCCAATGTCCATCCACCCACTCACCTAGAAATTGTTGGTATTTATAGCCATCTGTTTGCATTGTTAGACCAAACTTTTGATGGCAGGTACTGTGAAGATTGAGGTGAAGGGAGGAGACCAGTAGGATGATCAATGAGAAAACGCTCTGCTCTTCTGCCTTCTCATATATTCATTGATGCTTTCCTGGTTTTGATCATCACACTGTGTTCACAGATATTAAGATTAGAGGAAGACAGCAGACCGTTTGGGTATGCCAAAGAGAAGGCATAAAGTGCTGCCTTTAAGTGAAAAGGGGAAAGTTATCTACTTAATAAGGAAAGAGAAAAAATTCATATCTGAGGTAGCTAAGAGCTATGGTAAGAATAAATCTATCCTTGAAATTGTAAAGAAGGGGAAAGTTCTCTACTTAATAAGAAAAGAGAAAAATAATTTGTATCCAAGGTTGCTAAGAGCTATGGTAAGAATAAATACTTTGTCCGTAAAATTGTAAAGAAGGGAAAATAAACTCTTGCTAGTTTTGCAAAAGCTACTGCCACAGTGTGCGGTAAGTGCATGGAAAAGGCAGTAAATTTGTGGGTGAAATACGTGAACAGAACATGTGTTCCACTTGATGGGGTTTCTATGGTGCTGGCAGCTTATGTGTTTTTCAGCTTCTCTCATTCTTACAAGGAAGTGAAGCATGAATAGCTATGAAAATATCACTGGGGGGAAAAAAAAACAAAAACAAAAAAGAAAGCCTGTGTAGAGGAAGTGCCCTGCATTCCTGACTATGGCCTTCTTTGTCCTGGCGCTGCTCCTTGAGAAACCTGGCACCTCTCCTTGAGGAACATGATTTTTGCTTAATCCTTTCATATTCTAATTGATAATTAATGCCCGATAAAAGACAACCATTATGTATACCAAAAATACAAAACGATTGGAAGAATCTAGGTGGGAAATATTAAAACTCTGTATTTGTTTTGTAACTTTTCTGTAAATCTAAGGTTAGTTGTAAATTTAAAAGTCTAAAATTTGCACTAAAAATAATGAGAAGTAAACCGGGCATGGTGGCTCATGCCTGTAATCCCAGCACTTTGGGAGGCCGAGGCTGGTGGATTATGAGGTCAGAACTTCAAGACCAGCCTGGCCAACATGGTGAAACCCCGTCTGTACTAAAAATACAAAATTAGATTGTGTGGTGGCACACACCTATGGTCGCAGCTACTTGGGAGGCTGAGGCAGGAGAATCACTTGTACCCAGGAGGTGGAGATTGCAGTGAGCCGAGAGCGCGCCACTGCACTCCAGCCTGGGTGATGCTTTGTCTCAAAAAAAAAAAAAAAAAAAAAAAAAAAAAAAAGAAATAATGAGAAGTAAAGGAAAATTTTCATGAGCCTCTTCTGTTTTTCCTTTTCTCCAATAATAGGGAAAAATAGAAGACAAACTGAATGGCCTCATTATCGTGGTAGTACATCTTGATGTCAAAAGAACCTATGTAAATCAGTTCTATTATTACTTTCTATCCTCCTTCTTCTGTGATGATAGTTGTTTGGATGGTGCCAAGACTCACAGAATAAAAATGGGGCAGAGCCACCCCTAAGATGTTGAGTAACCCAGACCAATACATTTGTTTTTTGTGGGGTCCTGTTCATGTGAATTTTATACATACATATATACACACACACACACACACACACACATATATATATATACTATACGTGTGTGTGTGTATATATATATATTGTTTTTTTTTTTTTTGGACAGCGTATCACTCTGTTGCTCAGGCTGGAGTGCAGTGGCTTGATCCTGGCTCACTGCAACCTCTGCCTCCTGGGTTCAAGTGATTCTCCCACCTTGGACTCCTGAGTAGCTGGGACTACAGGCAAAAGCCACCACACCTGGCTAACATGTAAATAATTTGATTAAAAAATGTTTTACAAAATTTAGGGGATCCTGTGAGGATCTTGTTGTGTATTAATAAAGATTTAGAATAATGGGTACTTACATAGTTGTTTACAGCCTAATCAATACTCGAAAACATTTTCGTTCTGGCACCAATTCATCCTTTTCAGTCCAGAAACTATCTCTTCATGTTATATATTGTCAAACACACTGTTTCTGGCTAATTCTATATTTTTCCTACCATGAGTAAAAGGTAGCAACATTGTTATTACTCACCATACCACGGCTCTTTGGAACTCCTTTGTGTTGAAACAATATGGATCTTCCTGCCTCTACAGTTTCCAAATGCCTTTTGTTGGATGCTGACCGCATCCTTA
Source organism: Macaca thibetana thibetana (assembly GCF_024542745.1). Lineage (NCBI taxonomy): Eukaryota > Metazoa > Chordata > Mammalia > Primates > Cercopithecidae > Macaca > Macaca thibetana. The sequence continues at coordinate 28,489,535 of NC_065581.1, read as the reverse complement.
TTCATGAAGAAGCTGCATCAGCTTTCTTGCCACCTGTAAATGCTGGCTTCCAACTTCTCTTTAGAAGGTTATTACTTTGACTGTGTTATACTATGACTGTGTTAATAATGACCACAAATGTAAGTCACATCCAGAGTATGCAGGAAAATGTGTACAGGTTAACTTTTTTTTTCTTCTTTTTTTGAGACAGAGTCTCTGTCACCCAGGCTGGAGTGCAGTAGTGCAATCTCAGTTCACTGCAGCCTCTGCCTCCCGGGTTCAAGTGATTCTTCTGTCTCAGCCTCCCAGGTAGCTGGGACTACAGGTGTGCAGCACCATGCCTGGCTAATTTTTTTGTATTTTTAGTGAAGACAGGATTTCACCATGTTGGCCAGGCTGGTCTTGAACTCCTGACCTCAGGTGATCCGCCTGCCTTGGCCTCCCAAAGTGCTAGGATTACAGGCATGAGACACCGCGCCTGGCCAGGTTAACTTTTTCAGTCAAGTTAAACTTATTATTTGGAATTCAATAGCATAAATGTAGAATAACACATCTAGCAATATCTTCTTCTGAACTCTTTAGAGTGTAATCACTGGATTCGTAAAATGTGATTTCTTCATTGACAGACGTAGCCTCTCCAATATTTTTTATATATTTCAGTCAAAATCTATTCCCGAATCTGTGTAACCATCCCCTACTTGCAATATACGGGTTGGTGTCAATCATTTCAGAGGCTCCCTTGCTGAAGTCTTCATATGGGTTCAGTGTTTTCTGGTGTAAATCGTTGCCGTCAAGTAGAACGGTGTTCTGTTCACGTCTTTCACCCACACATTTACTCTCTTTTTAACGTTAACTAAGCACTTATCACACACTGTAGCAGTAAGTTTTGCAGAAGTAACAAAAATTTCTTTTCTCTTCTTTACAATTTCATGGACAGAAGATTTATTCTTAACATAGCTCTTACATAGCTCTTAGCAAACTCTGATATGAATTTGTTTCTGTTTCCTTATTAAGTAGAGAACTTTCCCCTTTTCACTTAAAGGTAGCCCTTTAGGGCTTCTCTTTGGCATGCCCAAATTGCCCAGCATCCCTACTCTTGCACTTTGGGGTCTTTATCAGGTAAAATAAGGGTTATTTGAACACAAACAATGTGAGGACAATAGCTCGGATAACTCAGATGTCTGGCTACTGAGTGACTAACCAGAGGGTGGCTTACTACACAGTGTGGATATGCTGGACTTCCCAGGCAGGATAGAGCAGATGAGGTGAGATTTTATCATGCTGCTCACAACAGGGAAATTGAAATCTTACAAATTTTCTGTAATTTTTCATGTAATAATCTCAGATCTTGGTTGACTGTGCGTACTAAAGGATGAATAGTGGACTATTGCTACTCACTTTAATTCCAAGGGCCTTGGTTCTATTTTTGATTTGGCTTGCCACTCATAAGGCAGATCGGTGTTGCCTTATGCCCAGGGGGCCCTGCTCTGGGCAGTTAGACAAACCAGCCAAATACATGGAGGTGCTGGGGATTGAACCCAGGGCCTCATGCATGCTAAGCACGCGCTCTACCACTGAGCTACACCCCCCAAAAGCTGTTGTTTCTACTATGTTTTATAACTGGCTGTCACTATTATCTGCTAGGGTTCCACGATTTAAACCAAAGTCAAGCTCTACTCTATTCAACTCTACTGTTTCTGAAACCCTTAAGTTGCATTCTGGAAAGATCCCTTTAGTGCTACTGGGGTCTTTCATTATGGCGGACCCTCCAAGGACTGTTACTAGGGAACTTCCCGAATGGCAGCTTTTGTCCAGCACCAAGGAGAATCCCAGGCAGAAATATTATCTTAAATAATTAACTTCCTACTTTTCTGTCTACAGTGCTCCCAGAAAAACATAAACGGTAGTGCCAGGGACTACTAAGATCAGCACTAGGAGAGCTACTCAGGGAACGTAGGTCCAGGCGAGGAGATAAGACTGGAGGGGAATTTATTCACCATATCGGGGTGAAATGAAGAGCAAAGCATGTGTCAGTCACAGCTCCCCCAGACCGCTGGGCCCAGCGTCTACGGAAGCGTGGAAGCGGCATTCTGTCCAAGACGCTGCTCACTGGCTGAGATCCCTAGAGAGCAAAGACCAGAAAAAAAAACAGCTCCAGGCGACTTTCACCTCTTTCAGGCAAAATCCTTTCACAATGAGGCGAACACAAAGAAAGCAAGAGGAACGAATTTGCTCTTTTTAAGACCTCCCTGCGCCTGGACAGGTCCTTAGACCCTGTGTTCCTGGAGCACAAAAGGTAAGGGTTTCCTGTCTTTATTTAACATGCGTGCTACAGTCAACCCAGACAAGTGTTTTGGAGACAATGGGGGTTGGGGGCAGGAATGTGTGTAATTTAAGAACACCCCCAGATGGCTCTGAAAATCAGCACGGTTCGGTTACAAGTGGAATGTCTGAGAACAGAAGAGAACTGAAGGAGAGGACGATAAGAAGGAAGGAGATAGAGAGTGGAGGGTATTATGGGCGAGAGTGGGGAAAGGGGAAGAGATGAAGCAGCGAAGGACGGAGAAGAACAAGACGACGAGAAGACAAGAAGCGGATTCAGGCAGGAGACTTGAAACACCATCAGCATTTAAATAGGGAGGGAGACTGGACGTATCGAAGTTTCCCTATCTGTCGCGTTTTCACCAGGCCTACGGCAAGACAGAAGGTTCCACTCTTCTAAACAAAGTAGGCTGAAAACGTAGATCCTGCGCGAAGATTTGGTTTGTTTTGTTCTAGACTGTCGAGGATTGAGAGCAATTCGTTGCTCTTTTCCTCTCCGGATAAACAGGTTGAGCGCTTCGCCGGGCGTTCGTGTGGCTGAATTTTTGTGCAATGGGTGCTGGGAATGGCAGTTTTTATTTTTATTTTTATTTATTTATTTATTTTGAGACGGAGTCTCGCTCTATCGCCCAGGCTGGAGTGCAGTGGCTCGATCTCCGCCTCCCGGGGGTCATGCCATTCTCCTGCCTCAGCCTCCCGAGTAGCTGGGATTACAGGCACACACCACCACGCCCGGCTAATTTATTTCTTTTTCTTTCTTTCTTTCTTTCTTTCTTTCTTTCTTTCTTTCTTTCTTTCTTTCTTTCTTTCTTTCTTTCTTTCCTTCTTTCCTTCTTTCCTTCTTTCCTTCTTTCCTTCTTCCTTCCTTTCTTTCTTTCCTTTTCTTTCTTTGTAGAGAGGGGTTTCACTATGTTGGTCAGGCTGGTCTCGAACTCCTGACCTCACAATCCTCCCGCCTCGGCCTCCCAAAGTGCTGGGATTACAGGTGCGGGGAATGGCAGTTATAAAGAACATCTTGAAAGTCACGCCCGCACTCTTTCGGTTTTCTTTACTTGCATCCTGCACTTGTCTTAGCTGGAGTCTTAGCTGGAGTCAGAAGAGAAACAATTTGAATGGAGAAAATATGTTTGTCATAGCATTGTAGAACCACACTACTGTCTGCCTAATCTCATAGGGATTAATTAATGGGGTGATGATGAGGGACCATTCTGACAGGTGTGTAATGACATCTCATTATGGTTTTATTTTGCATTTTCCTAATGGTTAATGATGCTGAACATCTTTCCATGTGCTTGTTTGCTATCTGTATATTTTGTTTGGTAAAATATTTCTTTATATCATGTTCTAATTAAATTTTTTGTTTTTTACTGTTGAGATCAGGAGTTATATTCTAGTTCTTTGTATATCGATACTAGGCCCTTATCAAATGTGTGGATTTTTGTCTGCCACTTTCTTATTTGATTTCCATTTGTTCCCTCTGGTGTTTTTGTTGTAGCATTAGTTGTTCCATTATCCTTTTCTCTACCTTTTTTTTGGATGTCTTTGATGTTTTTTGGATTCCATTTTAACTTAATCATTGGCTTTTTCTCTATATCTTGTTACTTTAGTGATTGCTGTATGATTTAGTGATTACAATATGCATGCCATCTTCTTAGACTTCATAAAAGTCCAGCACTGATATAGGATCCTTTACCCCTTCACCAACTTTGTTATAGGTGTCAAATGTATTACACTGACACATGGACAATTCCACTAGATAATACGCATATATATTTAAAATAACCTAGGAGAAAAAAATTCTTTTATATTATCACAGATATTTATCATTTCAGTGGATCTTCCTTCACTCCTGAAGATCCAAGTTTCCCTCTGGTATCATTTCCTTTTAGCCTGAAGCATTTTCTCAATATTTCTTGCACAGAAGATCTGATGGTAATGCATTCTTGTACCTTCCCTTCTTTGAGAGTACCTTTATTTTATCCTCATTTCTGAAGGATTGTCTCACTAGATGCAGAATTCTGGATTAATATTTCCTTTATCATTTTAAAGATGTTATTCCACTGTCTTCTGACTATCATAGTTTCTGAAAGAGAAATCCACATATTTAGATTGTGGTCTCCATTTAAAAATTGTGTTATTTTCTGTAGTTGTTGCCAAGATTATTTTTTGTTTGTATTTTAGTTAGGGTCTCAATTTGTAACTCAGGCTGGAGTGCACTAGTGCACTCACAGCTCATTCCAGCCTCAATACCCTGGGTTCAAACAATCCTCTCACCTTAGCACGTCTCTCTGCTCCCTGTAGCTGGGACTACAGACTACTGTGGCTGGCTAAGATAGCCTCCTCTCCTCCCCTCCCCCCTCCTCTCTCTCCTCTCCTCTCCTCTCCTCTCCTCTCCTCTCCTCTCCTCTCCTCTCCTCTCCTCTCCTCTCCTCTCCTCTCCTCTCCCCTCCTCCCCTCCCCTCCCCTCCCCTCCCCTCCCCTCCCCTCCCCTCCCCTTTCTTTCCCTCCCCTCCCTCCCTTCCTTCCTTCCTTCCTTCGTCCTTTTTTTTTTTTTTTTGAGAGATGGAGTCTCACTATGTTACTTAGGCTGGTCTCCATCTCCTGAGTCCAGTGATCCTCTTGCCTCAGCCTCCCAAAGTGCTGGGATTACAGGCATGAGCCTCCATGCCCAGCTCCAAAATTTTTAAAAAAGTTTTTATTTTCAGTAGCAGGATGATAATGTGTCTAATTCGTTTTTTTTTTTAAATTTTAATTGGAAGTTTCTTGAATCTGTAAATTTACATCTTATTTTTGTCATTATTTATGTAAATATTTCTCTACACCAATCATTTTATCTCCTGAGACTCCAATGACATCTATTTTAGACTATTTGATATTATTCTACAGGACCTTGAATTCATTGTTTTCAGTCTTTTTTCTCTCTTTCTTCCAATCAAATTGAATGGCTTCTATTGATCTATCTTTAAGTTAACTGATTTTTTTTCTCTCTATCTCCTCTGAGTCTATCCATTTAACTTTTAATTTCAGATATATTTCAGGTCTAAAATTTCCAGTTGATTTCTTTTTCAATACTTTATATTTCCTTTTGTTTTTTTGAGACAGAGTCTTACTCCATGGCCCAGGCTGAAGTACAGTGGTGCGGTCATAGCTCACTGCAACCTTGAACTCCTGAGCTCAAGCGGTCCTCCTATTTCAGTCTCCTGAGTAGCTGGGACTATAGGTGCATACCACCACACCTAGCTAATTTTTTTTTTTTAATCTTTGATAGCAGATATCTCTAGCTGTGTTGCCTAGGCTGATCTCAAATTCTTGATCACAAGCAATCCTCCCCCTGAGTCCCCACAAAGTGCTGGGATTACAGTTGTGAGCCACCATGCCTGGCCAGTTTCTATTTCTTCTAATAAACATTTTTAGATTTTGGTTCATTAAAGTATGGTTGGCATAGAGCACAGTTAAAATAGACACTGGAAAGTCTTCATCTGATAATTTCAAGATCTGAGTTACCTTGGGTTTGCCATCTATTGATTGTATTTGTCTTGACTATCGAATATATCCCCCTGGATCTTTTTATGTTGAGAAAATTTTTATTGTTTCCTTGACATTGTGAATGCTATATCGTGTAGACTCTAGGTCCTGTGATGATTTTGTGGAGAGTGCTTGATTTATTTATTTGTTTTTAGCAGGTAACTTCCTGATTAGTTCAGACTGAAAGTTTTGTTTTTTTTTTTTGTTTGTTTGTTTGTTTTTTTTTTTTTTGAGGCGGAGTCTCGCTCTGTCGCCCAGGCTGGAGTGCAGTGGCGCGATCTCGGCTCACTGCAAGCTCCGCCTCCCGGGTTCCCGCCATTCTCCTGCCTCAGCCTCCCGAGTAGCTGGGACTACAGGCGCCGCCACCACGCCCGGCTAATTTTTTTTTTGTATTTTTAGTGGAGACGGGGTTTCATTGTGTTAGCCAGGATGGTCTCGATCTCCTGACCTCGTGATCCGCCCGTCTCGGCCTCCCAAAGTGCTGGGATTACAGGCTTGAGCCACCGCGCCCGGCCCAGACTGAAAGTTTTATGTCTCAGCTGGGCAAGTTGGCTCACGCCTGTAATCCCAGCACTTTGGGAGGCCAAGGCGGGTGGATCACGAGGTCAGGAGATTGAGACCATCCTGGCTAACACGGTGAAACCCCGTCTCTACTAAAAATACAAAAATTAGCTGGGAGTGGTGGCAGGCACCTGTAGTCCCAGCTACTCCGGAGGCTGAGGCAGGAGAATGGCGTGAACCCGGGAGGCGGAGCTTACAGTGAGCTGAAATGGAGCCACTGCTCTCTAGCCTGGGTGACAGAGTGAGACTCCGTCTCAAAAAAAAAAATTTTTTTGTGTGTCTCTTTTCATGGTTGATAGTCCCAATCTCTGTTCAATTTTCAAAGCTTTTGTTATGCTGCTTCAGGTCTTCCCTTGAGTGTGTCCCACTTGGGGTTAGGTTAGTCTGAGATGAAGCGCTTCGTATAAATATACTTTTAGTTTGGAAAGAATTTGCTATGCTGTTCTGGTTCTATCTATAGCATGCACAGCTCAGAGCTGAGCCCAATATGTATATGACTTTATATACAGATTTTAGGGAAATCCTTTCTTCAGTCTTTCAGGATTCTCCTTAACTCTCCAGAATTTCCTCAACTTTTCCTTGATAATTTGACTAGAAATATGAGTTTCTGTCACAGTTTCTGTTGCCTACACAAGTGATTCATGTTTGGGGCTCACTCTCAGTAAAAAGCTGTGAGAAAAATACTAAGAATAAAAAACTCACCTTTAATTCCTTGCGGGTCACCGTTCCAAGTTTTTATTGCCTCCATAATCTAATTGTTTTTGTTTGCTTGGTAAGTTTGGGGGGGGGTGTGTGTGCCCTCTCCCCATCATTTTTGCTATAATCAGCAAGATATATTGTGATGGGATTATGCAACCATAGAAAACCTGGAATCTTCTGCTTGTAAAGTTTCACTTTTAGTTCTTGAAATGTTGGGCTTTATTTTTAGAACTCCCAAGGGAAAAACGCTTTCACCAGAGGCCACCAAAGGAACGGTTCCATTAAACTAGAAGTTGAGAATGACACTTGACCAATTTGGCCTTTTTGTGCCAATAAACCAGCAGGCAAGGAAGGGGCTTACTCTATTGGTCATGGTGATTGATCCTAATACCAACTTAAATTGGGATGTTAGTACACAAATGGGGTTATGAAGGAATATGTCTGGAATTTAAGGGGGTTTTTAGCAGTGCCTTTCAGTAATATCATCTACTGTGATTAAACTCAATGAAAAGCTAGAACAATCATTTGTACAGAGCACTGCTAACGTCATAAACTCTCTAGGAGTGAAGGTTTGGTTGACTCCACCAGACAAAGAGCCTTAACCTGCTGAGGTACTTGCTGAAAGCAAAGAGAATATGGAGTGAAAGAGATCATTACGAATACCAATCAGCTGTAGATACAAGTACTGTAATAGTTATGAGCATTCTTTTTTTGTGTGTTTATCGTAACCAGTCTTTTTTCTTTCCTTTTCTGGCTCACCTACTGTATTAGTTTCCTAGGGCTGCTATAACAAATTATCACAAATTCAGTAGCTTAAAACAATGGAAATTTATTCTTTCATAGTTCTGGAGGCAAGCAGTCTGAAATCAAGGTATGAACAGGGTCATATTTTCTCTGAGACTCTGGGTAGAATCCTTCCTTGCCTTGTCTTAGCTTCTAATAGTGGCCATCAATATTTGGCATTCTCTGGCTTGTAGCAGCATCACTCCAATCTCTGCCTCTCTGGTCACATGGCATTCTCACAGTGTCTCTGTATACAAATTTCTCTCTTCTTGCAAAGGCATCAGTCATATTGGATTAGAGTCCACCTTAGTAATCTTGTCTTAATTTGATTACATCTGCACAGACTCTATTTTCAAATAAGGTCACATTCTGAGGTTCCAAGAAGTTTATGATTTGGGGGGAAGGACACTATTAACCCATACAACTACCATCTAACATAAGATATATTAATGCTAGTTACGTTTATATCCCTGAATTTAAGTAACTGTATATCAAAAGAGGAGTGGAATAAACATCACCAAAAGAGGGTTCCATGGACTTCGGTTTTGTTTGGAAGGTAAGTGTGGTTTAAAGATACGTTTGGGGGACTGAGCAAGTTGCAATACATAAGCCTTTGTCAGCACTGGCAATGATTGAAAACAGGAACAGAAAATACGGGAAATTAGAACCCAGGCTTATCCAGCCAAAAAAAAAAAAAAAAAAAAGGAAAAAAGAAAATACAGGAAAGTTTGGAGACACAGGAGGAAGAGGAGAAAAATAAACAGAAAATGGAATAAAAAATAAAAAAGAAAGAACAAGGAGAACTCCACAACATAAATTGGAAAATTATTTATCACTGAAGGAAAACAGATTTAGAAGAAGCCAGATAACTTTGAAGAAGCGCTGGAGGCAGAGGAAAGAAGCTCCCATGGTAAGGAAATTATCCCAGCATTTTTGAGATTTGAAGCCATAATTCCTCAGTCCCTAAAGGAGAATTATAAATCTAGACCAAATAAATTAGTTGCAATTACGTTGTTGCTGCATTACTTGAAAGGAATCTTATGCAACTATTGTTTCCCTTCAAGAAGAATAAAAAACGGTAGCTATGCACATTATCTTCCATTCATTCAAAGATAAGTATCAGCAATGTATAATGGGGCAATTATCGGGTTAATCTCTTGATTCAACGATGTGAATGAAATAATGCCTGACCTCAAGGAGTTAGAACTGGAGAAGATCAGAAAGGAAATACATCAAAACCCACAAGACTATCTGATAACTTACTATTCTCTGGTCCTACCAGCTGCCATTTCATAAGATATGAAATTGAGAGAAACAAGAAATTGGAAACGGGAGACAATAATTTTTATTTTGCACAAGTTGATGTTGAGATGCTTCTTAATTTTTCAAGTTTTTTTTGGACTGTGTTTATTAATTGCTGCTGGAGAAGGAAGGGCACGCTATAGAAAGCAAAGATGAAAATTCTAGATAGATAATATTTGAACACATGGATATGGACAAAAAGGCCAAGAAAGACTGGATAGATTGGTCTATACTGTAAATATAGATAAATAAATACATAAACAAATAGAAGGAAATAAAGAAATAGAGAAAAAAGAAACAAAAAAGAAATTGTGGAGAGGAAGAGACTGAAGACCCAACAGAATATTCCACCCTGAGACTTTCCATGTGTCAACCTAAATAACAGAGAGAGGTTCTCTAAAAGAAAATATGTTTATTTGTGAACAGAGCATTGCAGTGGGAATAGGCATGCCATAGTAAACGATGTTTGTCTTCAGGGAGGTAAAGAAAGACAAAAGTTTTTAAATAAAAATTGAGGAGGGCTACACAATTGTTTTCAAAATAATTATCTTTGGCTGCAAATATTAATAACAAGGGTGACACTAGTCCAAGGTCGGACAGGCAGTTGCTAGGCAGACGTCCTCGTAGACATATTTTTTTTGTGTGTAAGATTGTAAGGTTGTGGTTTTCAGTCTTTTGTGATAGTTTTTGTTATCAGGCATACAAGCATGAGAATCCTCTCTTCATGGTTTTGCTCTGCTTTATTTGTCAGGGTTTTGTTAACATTAGTGACTCCTTTTTGATTCTGACAACTTTCACATGTGGAGGTGACTCAAAATTAAAAATAAAAAGAAGCTGCCCAGCACGGTGGCTCACGCCTGTAATCCCAGCACTTTGGGAGGCCAAGGCGGGAGGATCACGAGGTCAGGAAATCGAGACCATCCTGGTGAACACTGTGAAACCCCGTCTCTACTAAAATAGCTAGGCGTGGTGGCGGGCGTCTATAGGATGCTGAGGCAGGAGAATGGCATGAACCTGGGAGGCGGAGTTTGCAGTGAGCCGAGATCGCCCCACTGCACTCCAGCCTGGGCAACAGAGCGAGACTCCGTCTCAAAAAAAAAAAAAAAAGCTTTAGGCCAGTAACAGGATCCGGGAAAGGACTTACTTGGCAGGTAAGATTGAGCAGGGGGCCCAGGCGCTGTGGCTTATGCCTGATCCCAACACTTTGGGAGGCCAAGACGGGTGGATCACTTGAGGTCAGGAGTTCGAGACCAACCTAGTCAACATGGTGAAACTTCGTCTCTACAAAAAATACAAAAATTAGCTGGGCGTGGTGGCTCATGTCTGTAGTCCCAGCTACTCGGGAGGCTGAGGCAGGAGAATTACTTGAGTCGGGGAAGGGGAGGTTGCAGTGAGCCGAGATTGTGCCACCACGCTCCAGACTGGATGGCAGAGCAAGACCCTGTCTCCAAAAAAAAAAAAAAAAAGAAAGGAAGAAAGAAAAAAGAAAAAAAATCAAGCAAAAATTATGTCATATGCTTTAGAATTTATTATCCTTTCTTTAACATAGGTATGAGAAAGGATCTAGGAAAAGATTATAGAAATGGGCTTTAACAGAATAGACATTTACTTTGAAATGTTACACTTTCACAAAACCATGTAAAATATAAAACTAGAAAGCATGAAACAAGAAATTGCAACAGTGATGGGGCTGTGGCTTGATGGTAGAGCTTGTTTCTTGCAAGTGTGAGGTGTCAAATTTGATCCTGGGAGCACCAGTGCTGCTTTCTTTTTCCACAACTCTGACAACGTGGAATTGGCACCTTCCTTTATTCCCCCGTTTCCCCTCATTATTTTCTGCTCCCTGGCAAAGTAAAACAAAATGCAATGGGTTGCCACTACACAGGGTTATCGGGACAACACAAGAAAGACATGAGTGCAAATCACCAAGTAGCCAACAGTTTAATCAGCTTTAAAAAATTTACTTGGTCTAAGCTGAGTGCAATGGCTCATGCCTGTAATCCCAGCACTTTAGGAGGCCAAGATGGACGTATCACTTGAGGTCAGGAGTTTGAGACCAGCCTGGCCAACATGGTGAAACCCTGTCTCTACTAAAAGTACAAAAATTAGTTGGGCGTGGTGGTGGACGCTTGTAATCCCAGCTACTCAGGAGGCTGAGGTGGGAGAATTGCTTGAACCCAGGAGGTGGAGGTTGCAGTGAGCTGAGATTGCGCCACTGCACTTCAGGTTGGGTGACCAAGCGAGACTCCATCAAAAGAAAGAAAAGAAAAGAAAAGAAAAGAAAAGAAAAGAAAAGAAAAATTTACCTGGTCTACCATTTTGCAATAGTACTGAAGAAAAAGAAAGACTGAAATGAGGAGGAAAAAGAAGCTCATAGGCAGAAAATATGCCACTGTCTCCTGATCCTCTCTCCTTTCTGTCTTTGCTATCATTCTCCATTTTTATCTACACAAACTTCATTGCAGACATTATCTCGTGGGTCAGACATTTTCACCCCAAATTCAGTCATCATTATCAGTGAATTATGTGTATATCGCATGGCAAAACCATGCCACTTCTTTTCATTTTAAAGTGGATTATGTCTAAGTAACAATACACAGAGATTTTAGAAGGCACCCTAATCTCTGAGTCAGAAACTCTGCAGACATGACATCTCTTATCCTGAGTTTTGCATTTTCACGAGGCTATAAAGGAGAGGTCCTCTGGAGAGTGGGTAGCATGAGGGCTCAGAATCTTATCAGAAGATAATAAGATTTTTGAGTATTGTTCCAATTTTCATTGTGAGCTGTCAATTTTCTGATTGGGAATTAAGTGTTCTTCCATTTAACCTCATGGGTTCTTCATGCCCAATTTTCCTTAATGCCAATACAAAGCTTAATACCACTTAACAATGGGAGGGATTTTGTTTCTTACTTTTAATTCAAAAGGTAATCAACCTAACAACAACAAAAAACCTAGCAGAGATTCTGTTTATCTTTCTGTACTTACTAGCTAGATAGAAGACTAATCAAGCTACTTGGAAGTCTCCTTAAGTAAATCCCTCACTCACTAAATCCAGTATAACTCCAAATCCCCTGTCAATCTACAATCTTCCTTGTTCTCTTAAATCTGTCTTTCCACTTTCTTGCCTATAGTCACTCTTCTGGTAACCCATCTAATTCTCCTAAGTCTTCAAAGTTGGCTTCTGCCTACAGTGGTAGAATAGAGTAGAAAATTGCTGGGTTGCATCTGTTTAAACAATGGAATTCTTATTTTACTGCAACCTTGGTTTTGCTCCCTCAAACTCTCGACTTTTAGAATCCAGTTGAGCAAACAGGAGGATGTATGGAAGGATGTGCTCACTATAAACACTTAGTTTCCTAAGAGAAAGCCAGGTTTCAATTTACCTCTATCTAAAAGTTAGAAAAACATAGGTGAAATAGAAGATTAGCCTTATCAAGGGTTTAGATCCTGAAATATCACATTAAAAGACTAAACCTCCACGAAATGGGATATGCCTCTTCATAGTTAAAGAGCTCCTTGAAATCTAGTCAAGTGAATATTTTTAAAATTATACTCTAAACTGTTTGCCTCATATTTTCTCTTTCATTTCAAGTTTCCACATTTTATATATGTGTATATATATTTTTATATATATATATATATATATATATTTTTTTTTTTTTTTTTCTTTTTTGGAGTCAGAGTTGCCCTTTTGTTGCCCAGGCTGGAGTGCAATGGCATGATCTCAGCTCACCGCCACCTGTGTCTCCCGGGTTCAAGTGATTCTCTTGCCTCAGCCCCCTGAGTAGCTGGGATTACAGGCATGTGCCACCACTCCTGGCTAATTTTGTATTTTTAGTAAAGACGGGGTTTCTCCATGTTGGTCAGGCTGGTCTCAAACTCCCAACCTCAGGTGATCTGCCCGCCTAGGCCTCCCAAAGTGCTGGGATTATAGGCATGAGCCAGCGCACCTGGCCCTCCACACTGTATTTTGCTTACACACATACCTGAGATGCTCAAGCCAAAATCAGCCATAAATTCTACTTCTATAATTAACATTGATCTCAGTGTGATCACTCACAGGGATGCAGAAAACTTCGCACACTCTGGTGCTTATGGAAGTCACCAATAACAGTGGCTCCTGCACCATGCACCTTCAAATCAACTACATGCCTGCCCTCCAAAGTGCTTATAGTGTTTGTCCAGTGACAGAAAAAAGCAGCGAGGCATTCTCAAAGCCGTAACAATTTTAGACTAAACAAGTCAGATCTTCCTGTGGGACAAATGTCTTTAGTGTTTTATCTTCTTCTAGAACAAAGGAGACCATTTATAGATAATAACTTGTACTCTAGTGATAACAAGAAAGATACAGAACTTTGGATATATCCTGTCTACTATATGTTCACTTCACCTCCACTTCTATGACATTTTCCTAATAAATTAACTCAATACAGATTCTGGGCACTTGCCTTCCAAGGCTAGTGATTCTCAAACCTGACTGATTGCCGGAATCATCTGGGAAGCTTTAAAATCATGTACATTACTGGCTGCTTCTGCTAGAAGGTGCCCTAGGGTTTTCTTCACAGCTCCTGTGGGGGTTGACGGTCACACAAAATATTGGCGAAACTCACAGGGACCACACTTCGTATCTTATGTGGCAAAGTTTGAGGACTTCTCTAGGCCTACAGAAGTTTCACAAAGATCTAGATTTTTTTAATTTTTATTTTTGGTTTTTTGAGACTGAGTTCTTGGAGTGCAATGGTGAGATCTCAGCTCACTGCAACCTCTGCCTCCCGGGTTCAAGCAATTCTCCTGCCTCAGCCTCCCGAGTAGCTGGGATTACAGGCATGCACCACTACACCTGGCTAATTTTTGTATTTTTAGTAGAGACAGGGTTTCACCATGTTGGCCAGGCTGGTCTCAAACTCCTGACCTCAGGTGATCTGCCCGACTCGGCCTCCCAAAGTGCTGGGATTACAGGCCTGAGCCACCATGCCCGGCAGATCTATCTGTCTGTCTGTCTATCTATCTATCTATCTATCTATCTATCTATCTATCTATCTATCTATCTATATTTTTTTACAAAGACTTTATAAAGACTTAATGTTCCAGCTCACGTATTGTTTCTTTTCCACTGTCTGTATTCTGGAGAGAATTTTATCCAAATGAGGCTTTATAATGCATTGTAGCTTTTCCCTTCCTTTTCTCTTTCCCTTTCTTTCTTTCTTTTCTTTTTTTTTTTTTTATTATACTTTGAGTTCTAGGGTACATGTGCATAACGTGCAGGTTTGTTACATATGTATACTTGTGCCATGTTGGTGTGCTGCAACCATCAACTCATCAGCACCCTCTTTCCCTTTCTTTCTATGGGGTCTCCTTAACTAGAGCTGAAGCATCCATTAACTGGGTCCAGGCTAGGGGTTGCTAGGACAGTGACTGTAAACCATTCTTGTTGCTCTTCATTTATAGCTAGCTTTGAGATAAATTTATTCCTCCTCGGTCTTATCTGCCTAACATTAGCCTATATTTTGAGATTGGCACTCATGTTACTCATTTTGTCATACTTCATTTCTCAGCAAGTGTTATTAATTTATTGCACTTCTGTCTTTCCTCCTTGCCTGGATCTAAATCCCCTGAGGCAACACACTGCTAATATTCTTTATGTCCTTCTGCACTGTCTTCTTTTTTTTTGAGATAGAGTCTTGCTCTGTTGCCCAGGTTGGAGTGCAGTGGCATGTTCTTGGGTAACCTCCTGGGTTCAAGTGATTCTCCTGCCTCGGCCTCCCGAGTAGCTGGAACTACTGGTATGCGCCAACACACCTCGCTAATTTGTGTATTTTTAGTAGAAGCAGGGTTTTGCCATGTTGGCCAGGCTGGTCTCCAACTCCTGACCTCTAGTGATCTGCCCGCCTTGGCCTCCCAAGTGCTGGGATTACAGGCTGAGTCACTGGGCAGGGCCTGCACTGTCTTTTGTCTTTCTTGATACTTAGTAGACAACATGGGAAGTTGAAAGAAAATAATATTGAAAAGAAGTAAATATCCCAACTTGGGAGTCTCCTTGATGAATTGGAACTGATGTTCTGTAGCATGTTGGTTAGCAGACCTTGGAGTGGCCTGACTGAAGTGAGAAGATTGGAGGAGGAAGATCTTAGTAAACAAAACTATTTTTTGACCTAGCATTCCATTAAGTCTCATGGCATAACTGCAAAAAGGGACTGGTCTACAATTTTCTTAAATAGTGAAGTTGAATACAGTAAACTTTGTCCTATCAACCATTAGATATCCAGAAATTGGAACAATCCTCAGTTTTAGAGAATTTACTGAAATGTAGGGTCAATCAGGGTATAAATAGCTTGGTGGTAGAGCACTGGCTAAACATGCAGGTAAGTCCAGGTTTATTCCTTCAATACTGCTTTTCTTTTACTTCTTCAAAGCTGTACTTAAATAATACACCCCAGTTGAATCAGCATAAGTAAGACAAGAAGAACTGAGAGAGAAACATCCCCCTCACTCAGGATCTCCCGAAAGGAGAGGAACAATCATGTCTCCACCTCATGAGTAAGCTCACATTATTTTCATTTCATTACACAGTTTCCTGAGGAACAACTATGAAAAGAAGGATCAAGGAAAAGAAAAAAAGGCCCTTAAGTAATCTTTGTTAACAAGTCTTTTTGTCATTGTTCCTGTGTGAAGCCTGAGGAGCCAAAACTCATGCATTTTCTCTCCCCTCACTTTTCTTCCATGCACACAGATGGCAGTACCAATCAGTTACCAAATGTGGCAAGTTATTGATCCCAACTTCTGAGTGAGGAATCAAGGGAAAGACATCTCTCAAAGAATGCAGTGCTTTCAAAACTTAATAGTTAAGATACTTACTAGTGTCAGTGAAGGTAGAGGTATAACTGACATAACTCAGTTGGAAGAGCCCCCGATTAAAGGTCTAAAACTCCCAGATCCCTTCTCGGAGTTTGAAATCAATGATTTGTTTCAGCGGCACGTTGCCTGACCACATACATCCTCCTGCACTCACTTTTCAAGGAAATCTTCTAGAAGGCTAAGGCGAGGAGAATCAAAATTGGGTGCCTTCAATGTTCCTTGCCTTTGCCAGTGAACACTTTTTTCAGTATTCTGAGTCTTTAAAGGGAAATTTGCTTGATATAATGTGTATCAGTGTTACACAACAGCTCTCGGATAAAGAAGCAGCCAAGACTTTGACGTGAATATGTACATCCTTGGCCTTATATGCTGTGGGGAAAAGAAAGAGAGATCAGCCTGTTACTGTGTCTATATAGAAAGAAGTAGACATAAGAGATTCCATTTTGTTCTGTATTTGAGATGCTGTTAATCTGTGACCCTACCCCCAACCTTGTCCTTGCAAGAGACATGTGCTGTGGTGACTCAAGGTTTAATGGATTTTGGGCTGTGCAGGATGTGTCTTTGTTAAACAAGTGCCTGAAGGCAGCTTGCTGGTTAAAAATCCTGCCCGTCCCTGGGCAATGAAACATCTCGGTGTGAGACCCGATTGTATGCTCTGTTTACTGAGATAGGAGAAAACCACCTTAGGCATAAAGTGGGACTTGCTGGCAGGACTTGCTGGCGCAATGCTGCTAAGAGGTTTGTGGAGATGTTTGCATATGCATATCAAGGCACAGCATTTTCCTTTGAACTTATTCATGTCACAGAGATCTTTGTCCATATGTCTTACTGCTAATTTTCTCCCTTCGATGATCCTATTGTCCTGCCACTCCCTTATCTTTAAGATAGTAAAGATAATTATCAATAAATACTAAGGGAACTCAGAGACCGGTGGAGGTGTGGGTCCTCTGTAAGCTGAGCGTCGGTCCCCTGGGCCCACTTTTTCTTTCTCTATACTTTGTCTCTGTGTCTCATTTCTTTTCTCAAGTCTCTCGTTTCACCTAACGAGAAACGCCCACAGGTGTGGAGGGGCAGGCCACCCCTTCAATATGCTAAGCTGAAAGCTTCGCGTGAACAAAGCTCATTCCCAGACAATCCAATTCTATTTGTTTTGCCATATCCAGGACCTCCTCGCATTTTCCAATTCCCAGGTGGCACTGCTTGAAGGTTTCTGGGCCTCTTTGACTTTTTTCTTTCAAATATGTACATATATAGCAGAATTCCTCCTTGTGTCCGTGAGTTCTCAAAAGAAAGGCATTTGGAAATTCTCTCTGCTGCCCTGTGTCTGGACTTGCCCTGTTTATTCCCTAAGTCTGGGTGGGAGGGAATACGTCACTCCATTTAAAGTTGATGGAGTTTTGAAGTCGCTGTTTTAAAACCCCTTTATGTATACAATAATCGTCAAGCGAGAAATAGAGATGGGGTGTGGAATCAGAGCAGGACAATCTCAGAACCTGGGACGCACGAAAAAAGCTGAAAAATGGATGTTGGCAGAGCCTCCGACCCAGCATGGTGTGAAGTTCAGCGAAAGCTGGCGGCTACCTCCGGGCTGAAAAGCACTTTTTTTCTGAGTCATTATCGCTGCTACACATGTCGGAGACTTGAGACTTTCTCAGGACTATCCTGGTGGGGGCAAGCAACTCTCACCGAGTCGCTGTTGGGTGGACCTTGGAGCAAGCTACCAGGAATGGGAAGGTCCTAGAATCGAAAACGGTGCTATTGAGACTACATTCTGTTCTTCGTCTAATGAAGCCACTACACAGTATCCAGTCTTGCAACTTCGGAGATAATGAAATTCAATCCAGTGGACTTTATCTAGCTAACTCTTAAATTTAAAAACTTTAATAAAACAAAGCAAAACCAACAAGAAAAATAGCAATAACATTTTATAAAAGAACCCAGGCACTTCAAGGGTCGGGGGGTGTAGCTCAGTGGTAGAGCGCGTGCTTCGCATGTACGAGGTCCCTGGTTCAATCCCTGGCACCTCCACTCTTCATTTGGCCAATCCGTCCTCTTTCATTACGGACCTCCATTTACTTGGAGGAAGGAGATCTCAGGTGTTTTTGGTGAGTGATTGGAAGAACTTGGATAACCCAAACTGCATCTCTTAAGGAACGCGGAGCTTGCCAATGTGAACTTTGAAAACACATTTGCAAGTTTGAGGACCAGATGCTATCGGCATGCAGGGAGAGTTTGATTTGGTAGGGGCTTAGGCTTAAAGTGTTAAAGGTTTTCTTCTTGACGCCGGATTTTGGCAGAGTGATGAGTCTGGTAGACAGTAAATAGATTCTCTTTGAAGATTTTGACAGCTGTGTGATAGAAAACACTTAATTGAAATAAAATTGCAAGAGTATTAGTGGGTGATGGGTTAAAATTTCTTCTTCACTACATTTCTTACACTTGCCTTCTGAAAACTCAAGTTTCTTGTGTTTACAGTTGTACAATCATAAAGTAGATTTTATGAGTTAACAACACACCAAAGATTCCTGCGGTAGATGCCGCCAAAGGGGCAGTGTGTGTGTGTGTGTGTGTGTGTGTGTGTGTGTGTGTGTGTGTTTCTGTGTGTGTGTGTGGTGGCGGATGGGGAACAGTTTAAGCACAGACAGATGCCTAAGTTTCTTGAGTTTCCTAAAATAAACACTGGCCGTATAAACAAGGGGCCAGTAAAAATGATAAGACAGAAGAACTACTTTGTTTCTAAGCATAGTCCTGCACTGGAGGAATGTACCAAAATCAGTTCCATTTCTGTTTCCTTTTGGATGCTAGTTCACTTATCAAAGCGGGGGACAAAAAGTGAAAAAGTTGGAATTCTGCAGAGAGTTTACATCTGGAGCTCTGGATTTTCCCGTGTCTAGGGAAAAGGCCTTTGAAGTGAGGGTAGCAGGAAGACTGGAAATGCTTTGATATAGATTTCTGGAAAACATAATAAAACTTGGCCTTAGACTGATTTTGGACCCTGGGATTCATTGTTCTGCTTCACACATCTTCCTACCTGTCAGCTTGCTCCAAGGTCCGCTCCACAGCCGACTCCCTGGCGAGCACTTCCATTCACAAAGCCCCAGGAATGAAGCATTTTCTTGCCTCTTCAAGTTGCCCCTTTCTCTCAACTTTTTCTTCTGCCTAAGGACACCAAAGGTAACACCAAAAGAAAATCAGCCGGGCGCGGTGGCTCAAGCCTGTAATCCCAGCACATTGGGAGGCCAAGACGGGCGGATCACGAGGTCAGGAGATCGAGACCATCCTGGCTAACATGGTGAAACCCAGTCTCTACTAAAAAATACAAAAAAACTAGCCGTGCGAGGTGGCGGGCGCCTGTAGTCCCAGCTACTCGGGAGGCTGAGCCAGGAGAATGGAGTAAACCCGGGAGTCCGAGCTTGCAGTGAGCCGAGATCCAGACACTGCACTCCAGCCTGGGCGACAGAGCGAGACTCCGTGTCAAAAAAAAAAAAAAAAAGAAAGAAAGAAAGAAAGAAAGAAAGAAAATCAAAGAAGTCAAGTAAAATGCTGCTTGGGGAACTTTAGGTCCTTACGGAGGATGTAAAACAGAAGCGTAAAGAATTCACAAAACCTGGCCTGAAATGCAGAGCGACAGCGTGTGTCTGGCAAACCTGGGGTGGTTACACAGCCGGGACCGGCAGCTGCTTTTCCATCGCGGAAGCTCTGATCTGAAAGAGAGTGGGCGGGGTAGGGAGGAGGAGGGAGAATGCTGCCGTCGGATGCAGAGCCTCTTTCAGGTGGGATTCTCTCCGGAATCAGGAGAGGACGAGGGAGGTGTGTGGACTGGGGCACGATCTATACAAGGAACTAACACTTTGTACGCCTGGTGAGCGTCTCAAACGTGATCTGACACAGCTCAAAGGGTCGACGCTGTCATCCTCTTGCCACCGTTTTGTGTGACAGTCAACCCAGACATGAGTTTTGGATGACGACCGAAAACACGGTCTAGGCGAGGCCGGGCAGTAAGTTACATCATTTAGAAAGCTCCCTAGATTCGAAATCCGGCAGATTTGGGAAATCCTGGCCTGGAAAATCAAGAATTCAAGCTGGATGGAGTGGGCTGAGTTATTGGTAAGTCGTCGCCTAGGAGGAGGCAGTGAGGAGATCAGAAGGGGAAGGGTGAAGGGATGGGTGATTGGAGAGAGGGGTGAGGCGAGATTGGGGTTAGCAAAACGTGCCGATCAGGGCTTGAATATGGATCTTTAGGCATGTAAAGGATTTGGATGGATAAGTAAGTAGGACATGTCCAAGCTCTGCACGTTTTCTCTGAGTCCTCTAGGTACGAAAAAATATTAGTCTTGTGTGTTTGAAAGGAAGTGGGCCAAAACCTTTCGTGCCCTAGGAAGATACCATTCCTTTTTACCCAAACTGTCGGCTTTTGAGAGCGTCTTTGGGCTGTTTACAGAGCTGAACTCTTCGGAACGTTCCCGCGTGGCTAGGTTTTGTTTGAGGTGTAGTAGCGGCTGGTATTGGTGGCTTTCGAAAAAAGCCAGATGATTGTGGTGGTAGTAGGTTGGTGAGTGTAGAAATGGGATTTGCCGGCTGTTTTTGGTTTGAGTATGTGAGGTAATTCTGAAAGCGGTTGTTTCCCTTTGGAATGGAAGACAAAGTTGACGATAACTGAATGTATTTCCCTGTACTTATGCTATGAGGGGAATGTACCTGTCGTGAGCCCGGTTAGCTCAGTCGGTAGAGCTATTAGAGTTTTAGCATGAGGATTCAGGGTTCAAGTCCTTGCGCGGGGTTGAGGCCTTGGCCTTCTGCTCACCAGTGTTTTATATACCAAAAAAGGATTTAAATTCACCTTGCTCCATTCTGGACATTTGAATTTGAGCTGTTAGGCCAGAGAGATAGTGGCTGAAGCCATTAATCAGAGGTTTCTGGTGCTTGGGATTTTGTTTAAAGGCAAAAATTAAGGAGGGGCCGGGCACGGTGGCTCACGCCTCTAATTCCAGTACTTTGGGAGGCAGAGGTGGGCAGATGGCTTGAGCCCAGGAGTTCAAGACCAGTCTGGCTAATATGGCAAAACCCCGTCTTTACAAAAAATGAAAATAATAAAAAATTGCCGGGTGCAGTGGTGCATGCTGGTGGTCCTAGGTACTTGGAAGGCTTAGGTGAGAGGATCACCAGAGCCCTGGAAGGTTGAGCCTGCAGTGAGCCATGATTGCACCACTGAACTTCTGAGCAATACAGTGAGACCCTGTCTCAAATAAATAAATGGAGCAAGGCTTTGTTTGAAAAGCAGAAAAAGGGGTACATCCTCAAAATATAAACCCAGTCTTCGTCCTGCTGTAGGTAGTGGTACCTTATACCACACTACAGGAAAGGAGTGCTCCCCTGCTTGTTGTTAGGTTTTCATTTTGCTTTGTGGGCATTGGATGGGGCCAGAAGGTGGGGAGGAGCTTGAGTTTAAACATGATTAATTTAAGATGCCTATAAATTTAAGATTCGGTCTTGTGAATGTATTTGACAAGCACAGTCTAACAACTCTGAGACTGTAACTCTGCAGGAATCCCCGACTGGGATTCTTATTAATTATGTAGCCACAGAGGAGAGGAACAATACGTAGAGTGAGAATTGAAAGGGTTAATTGTGGTTTGAAGATTGGGAGCTCA
Source organism: Macaca thibetana thibetana (assembly GCF_024542745.1). NCBI lineage: Eukaryota > Metazoa > Chordata > Mammalia > Primates > Cercopithecidae > Macaca > Macaca thibetana. The sequence goes on along the minus strand of NC_065581.1, from coordinate 28,467,855 downwards.
TTCATGGTATTCACGGAAAACCTTATGTAAGCTACAGTGATCTTAGCTGTGTATTCGTTCAGGATAGCATAATGTTCTTGGAACCTACTTAGAAATCCCAGGAAATTATTAGAAATCCAGGTGAGAGGTTATTGCTATCTGCTTTTTGCCCTCTGCAGCCCTTATGAGACTATTTTCGTGTTCAGAGACATCGCATGAAGTAGTTTTGAACCTGAAAGGATCCCACTTGTCTGGCAAATGTCTCTTGGTTGGTCCAAAAGGCTCATCAGACTGCTAGAATATGAGAATAGAAAATAGAGAAAGGACAGGTCTCACCAAGGGAGACAACTAAGGTGGTGTCACACCTACAGGTGTGCAGGGGAGATGAAGCAGGTTTTAACTTGGCTTGCAGTGTAGAGCACAACTAGCATGATGTCTAGTGTCCCTGGCAAATGATTACTTTCCATTGTGACTAGAGCAAACTGTATTTAAAATGGACTCATATATTCCTAATATGAAAGATTTTTTTCCTGTCTGCCCCTAGCTGTATATCCAAAAGTATTGAATAATTTTTTTGTGGCAAGGTCCAGTCTTTCTTTGAATAGCATTATTGAAACATCTATTTAATGAGAAGTTGTGGGATTAACTCATAAATTACAGAATTTTCTGAAAAACCCAACATTTTACTCAGAAGACAGAATATACCTATGCTCAAAATACAGTATTCAGAAAACCCTAATACATATGTAGCATATGTCTAACCATCTGTGTCCTACAAGAAAATAGAAGCCCATTGGGTGCTGTTTTGGAAGGAGTCCCATAGAAAGCATGTTAGAATATAATTTGAGTGTGTTGGAATATCATTGTACACACCAAGCATGATGTTCTTTGATATCATAAAGATCCTTTTACATGGTCCGGGTTTTTGTTTGTTTGTTTTGCTTTGTTTTTGAGACCGAGTCTCACTCTGTCACCCAGGCTGGAGTGCAGTGGCGTGATCTCTGCTCACTGAAACCTCCTTCTCCTGGGTTCAAGTGATTCTCCTGACTCAGCCTCCCGAGTAGCTAGGACTACTCGGTGTGCACCACCATGCCCAGCTAATTTTTGTATTTTCAGTAAAGACAGGGTTTCAGCATGTTGGCCAGGCTAGTCTCAAATTCCTGACCTCAAGTGATCTGCCTGCCCAGGCCTCCAAAAGTGCAGGAATTACAGGCGTGGGTCACCATGCCAGGCCAACATGGTCCTGTTTTACAGGTATAGAAAGAATAATGAACTACGCTCCCAAATTTACCCTATGTCACCAACTTTTAAATGGCTTTACATTACATACCCAGATTATAAGACTGCAAATCATGGGCCCTTTTCTCGTAACATTATACTATACTCACACATACTCATATACAATTTAATGGTTCACTTTAATTTCAAGTGTTGTTAGATGTCAAAGACAGCATTCAATTAGACAGAAAATAAATATAATATTATAGGTCATTTTTTTTTACAAGTTTTACAGAAGCCTTTTAGTCCAGGCCCATTATGGGCATTGCAAAGGTTATTTGTTTAATGATGCTTCAACTTTTCATTTGGCATCTTTGACACAAAATTTCCACTATATATCATAGATTAATTGCCAGAAGTTAAGTCAAGTAGCTTGTATCATTTCTGTAATTTGGCATGAAAAAGGACCAGGAGAAACAGAGCAATCATGAAGGGACCAAATCTAAGGAACATGATGGCTTTTCAATTAAGACATATGGTCGTCTTGTGCCAGAGTTGCTCTCACTTCTTTTATACAGTGGAGAGTGTAAGAACAACTTTGTTACTTGCTTTAACAATCTATTTTTTTCAAGAATCTCTTATAATAAAGTAATATTTACCAATATTGAAGGAAAAAACAAAACACCTTCTAAAATATTTGAAAACTATTATCTATAAGTAATGAACTGGGAAAAAAGAGAAAGCAATATGATTCTTCAAGGTCACTCACTCTTCCAAAAATCAATGGTCATGGTGATGAGAGTTGGGGTGGAAAAACCTGAGGCAGGAACTATGGTTTATCATAAGAAATTATATTTGCTTATATTCTTCATGATAATTCACTCAATGTTTACTTTCTTATTAGGGCTTATTTAGGAAAATATTTCAGAACCTGTGTCCTACTTATTTACCAATCAGAGAAAATAAATGTGGTGATATTACCAAATGCTTCTATATACATACACACATCCATGTGGATAATATGTATTATAGTATGCATATAAATTATGTGCACATGCAAATACACACATAACCACCCATCATGAGGTATCATTCATCCATATACTTTCCATGGATTATCTAATTTAATTCTAACAATAGTTGTGAGTAAATATTGAGCTAGAGATTGAAATCAGATTTTGTCTTACTTTAGACACTAATATTTTATAATTATATAATTGATAAAAGTCACTTCTTAAAGTTGATAGTTATTTCTGTTGTTAAATATGTCAGCTAAGAAAAATAGCGAGATAATACAATTTCTTTAGCATGGCAAATTATGTACATTTAAAACCATAGTCATTATCTTACTGAAAATAATAATTTGGGACTAATAGAATATACAGTGAGCTCAAATAACTCAATGGGGAAAATATCAAATACTCCCATTAAAAAATGGGTAAAAGATCTCAGTAGACATTTCTCAAAAGAAGACTTACAAATGGCCATGAGGTACATTAAAAATGTTCTTCAGATGTTGGAGTGCTCTTAAAAAATGAAAAAATGCTCAATATCATTAATCATCAGAGAAATGCAAATCAAAACTACAATGAGATATCGTCTTACCCCAGTTAAAATGGCTTTTACCCAAAAGACTGGCAATATCGTTTTTTGTTGTTGATGTTTTGCTTTTTTTTTTTTTGAGATGGAGTCTGAGACGGTGTCTTGCCCTGTGACCCAGGCTGAAGTACAGTGGCACTGATCTCGGCTCACTGCAACCTCTGCCTCCTGGATTCAGACAATTCTGCCTCAGTCTCCTGAGTAGCTGGGATTACAGGTGCCCACCATCACACCCAGCTAACTTTTGTATTTTTAGTAGAGACGGGGTTTCACCATGTTGGGCAGATGGTCTTGATCTCCTGACCTTGTGATCCTCCCGCCTTGGCCTCCCAAAGTGCTGGGATTACAGGCATGAACCACCGCGCCTGGCCGGCAATATCGAATGCTGGTGAAGATGTGGAGAAGGGAAATCCTTGTACACTGTTGATGGGAATGTAAATTAGCGCAACCACTATGGAGAACACTATGAAGGTTCTTTGGAAAACTAAAAATAGAACTACCACATGATCTGGCAATCCCACTGCTAGGTATATATCCAAAAGAAGGAAAATCAGCATATCAAAAACATCTCTGCACTTTAATGTTTATTGCAGCACTATTTACAATAGCACTTCCGCGTTTATTGCAGCACTACTTACAACCTAAGTGTCCATCAATGGATGAATGGAAAAAGAAAATGTAGTATATATGTATAATGAAATATTATTCAGCTATAAAAAAGAATGAAATCCTGTCATTCACAACAACATAGATGCAACTGGAGTACATTATGTTAAGTGAAATAAGCCAGGCACAGAAAGACAAATTTTGAACATTCTCACTCATAGGTGGGAGCTAAAAATTAAAACAATTGAGCTCATGGAGATAGAGAGAAGGATGATGGTTAGCAGAAGCTGGGAAGGGTAGTAGGGAGGGGGCTGTAAGGTAGGGATGGTTAAATGGGTGCAAAAATATAGTTTGATAACACAGTAAGGTGACTGTAGTCAACAATAATTTATCGTATATTTTTAAATAATTAAAAGAGCAGAATTGGAATGTTCCTAACACAAATGATAATGTTTGAGGTGATAGATACTCAAATTACCCTGAAATAATTATTATACATTGTATGCCTGTATCAAAACAACATGTATACCACATGTATACACCTATTATGTACCCATTAAAAAAAGAAATTTAAAAAAAGAATAATTTGTCCACTCAAAGTCAGGACAAACAGCAATAATATAGGAAAAAAAGCAACATCAATATAGAAAAAATTACAACTTTTTTGTTAAAAAACTGCAAAATTACATTTATGTTCTGATAATATGATTTTCTATATCAAGAAATAAATAGATGCAACAAAACCTCATATTAAAAAGTTCATACAAAGGCTAAGTAGGAAATAAATGTATACCAATGTATTAGTTATCTGTTGCTACATAATAAATTACCCCGTCTTTTATGAGCCAGTCTCTGAAGTCGTACAACTCATCTGCCTCATTCTAATCACTCACTCATAAGAACAGTATTACACATTAAAACAACACTGATTATGAAGCAAGATTGGCCATCAACTGATAATAAAGCTGAGTAATTAATAGATGGGAATTCATTATAATATCCTTTTGGCTTTTTTTTTTTTTTTTTTTTTTGAGACAGAGTCTTGATCTCTCACAATCTCGGGTCACTGCAACCTCTGCCTCCTGAGTTCAAGCAATTGTCCTTCCTCAGCTCCCCTAGTAGCTGGAACCACAGGCGAGCACCACCACACCTGGCTAATTTTCATATTTTAGGTAGAAATGGTGTTTTGCCATGTTGGCCAGGCTGATCTCAAACTCCTGACCTCAAGGGTTCTGCCCGCCTTGGCCTCCCAATGTTCTAGGAATAGTCGTGAGCCACCGCACCCGGCCTTTTTGCTCCTTTATGTGTTAAAAGAGTCTCCAATAAAGAGGAAAAGAAAAAGAAAAACTACACTGATTGCCTCACAAGAAGAAATGAACAATCCAAATAGGCCTATATCAATTAGAGAAATTGAATCGATAATCAATAACCGTCTAAAGCAGAAAGCATTAGGATCAGGTAGGTTCATTGGTGAACCCTAACAAATATGTTAGGAAGAAACCATACCAATTATTTCATTATGTAGTGAAAATGGAAGCAGAGAGAATAATTCCCAACTCATTCTATGAAGCCAGCATTATCCTAATACCGAAACCAGACAAAGACGTTACAAAAGAAAGCTACAGTGCATATCTATCATGAACATAGAAGCAAAAATCCTCAACAAAATATTAGCAAACTGAATGCATAATGTATAAAAGGAGGTCGGCTGGGGAGGCAGGGGGCTTATGGAACTCTGTACTTCCTTTGTTTTGCTGTGAACCTTAAACTGTTCTTTTAAAAAAAGATTAGTTTAAAAAAGTAATCAACGAATACCAAGTTCATTTTCTGTGTTGTGTAACATTCCAATTTAATAAACTGAGGCAGCCCACCTGTTTTTATCATCTACTGAAGAGCCAGATTTTCTTCTCAAATTGTTCAGTGATAATAAGATCCTTGCCTCATGGGAGCACCCTGCAACATGAAGTTTCCGTGTCAGTGGTCATGTAGTTTTCATGCATAGTCTCTGCATCCTCACCATTTTTTTGTTTTGTTTCGTTTTTGAGGCCGGGTCTCACACAGTGGCCCAGGCGGGAATGTAGTGGCACGATCATGGCTCACTGCACCTCCACCTCCTGGGCTCAAATGATCCTCCCACTTCAGCCTCCTTGGTAGCTGGGACCACAGGCATGTATCACCACGCCCCGCTAATTATTATTATTATTTTGTAGAGACCAGGCAGAGTCTCACTTTGTTACCCAGGCTGGTCTTGAACTCCTGGGCTCAAGAGATTCTTCTGCTTCATCCTCCTAGTGCTAGAATTACAGGCATGAGGCACCACACCTGGCCTCACCGCTATTTTAAAAGACAATATTGAAGCAGGTTTCTATGTTTCAAGGAAGCCGCTGTGAAAGCAGAGGGAGCAAAAGACATTAAAAGATCTTAATTATCTCCCAAGTAGCCAGGGCTGAGATTTGGACCTGGTTTATGACCCTGTTTCGTGGCAGCATTTTTGACAGTCTAGAAGCAGGGTCCTTAGCAGTAGCCAAGCAGTACTGGATGTCTCACATTTTTTATGAGGAGATGCAGCTTTATGGACTGGCCAATCCTAATCGTTATTTATTTATTTATTTATTTTTTGAGACGGAATCTTGCTTTGTAGCCCAGGCTGGAGTGCAGTGGCCGGATCTCAGCTCACTGCAAACTCCGCCTTCCGGTTCACGCCATTCTGCTGCCTCAGCCTCCCCAGTAGCTGGGACTACAGGCGCCCGGCACTACGCCCGGCTAATTTTTTGTGTTTTTAGTAGAGACGAGGTTTCACCGTGTTAGCCAGGCTGGTCTCGATCTCCTGACCTCGTGATCCGCCTGCCTCGGTCTCCCAAAGTGCTGGGATTACAGGCGTGAGCCTCCGCGCCCAGCCCTTAATCGTTCTCACTAGCATACAATGGGTAACAGTTTCCTTTTGCCTTTTCCTCCTTGGTCAATAGGCGGCAGGCAGAGGCTGCGGATGTAATGGCACACCTTGCATGCTTCCATGTCACTGTCCTGAGTTCATGAAGGTTTCATTCCTTTTTTCTTCTTTTTTGAGTCTTTATTTTTTTAGAGCAGTTTTAGGTTCACCGAAAAACTGAGTGGAAGGTACAGAAATTTCCTATATATCCCCGCCCTCACACAGGCAGAGCCTCTTCCACCAACAGTATTCTGCACCAAAGTGGTACATTTGTTATAACTGATAAGCCTGCATAGACACACCATTATCACCCATAGTCCATAGCTCACTGTAGGGTTCCCTCTTGGTGGTGTGTAATTGATGGGTTTTGACAAATGTGTGATGACATATATCCACCAGTACAGTATTATACAGAGCATTTTCACTGCCCTAAAAATCGTGTGCTCTACCTATTCACCCGTTACCCCTAACCCCTGGAAACCACTAAAGTTTTTACTTTTTCCATAGCTTTACCTTTTCCGGAATACCATATAGTTGGAATCATAGTACATTGGCTTTTCAGATTGGCTTATTTAACTTAGTAATATGCATTTAAGTTTCCTCCATGTTATGTTTCCTCCATGTCTTTTAATGGTGTGACAATTCATTGCTTTTTAGCGCTGAATAACATCCCATTGCCTGAATATACCACAGTTTATTTATGCATTCACCTACTGAAGATGTCTCCGTTGTTTCCAAGTTTTGGCAATTATGAATAAAGCTGCTATAAACATCCATGTGCAGGGTTTTTGCATAGATGTGCTCTCAACTCCTCTGGATAGGTACCAAACAGTGTGATTGCTGGGTTGTATAATGAGAGTATGATTAGTTTTGTCAGAAACTGCCAAATTGCCTTCCAAAGCAGTTGTATCATTTGGCATTCCCACCAGCAATGAACGAGAGTTCCTGTTGCTCCACATCTTCATCAGCGTTTGGTGTTGCCAGGGTTTTGAATTTTTGCCATTCTAAAAAGTGTGTAGTGGTATCATAGTTGTTTCAATTTGCATTTTCCTGATGATATATGATGTGGAAACTTTTCATATGTTTATTTGCCATCTGTGTATCTTCTTTGGTGAGTAGTCTGTTCAAATGTTTTGCCTACTTTTTAATCCAGTTGTTTGTACTTTTATTGTTATCCATTGAGTTCTTTGTATATTTTGGGTACCAGTCCTTTATCAGACATGTGTTTTGCAAATAGTTTCTCTGTCTGTGGCTTGTCTTCTCATTCTCTTTGAGAGTGTGTTTCGCAGATCCGATTTTTAAATTTTTACTAAAGTATAACTTATCAATTACTTCTTCCATGGATCATGTCTTTGGTGTTGTCATTTTCCATTTGAAGAGTCGCTGTTCTGTACTGTACAACATCTGAAGCAAGAGACAAAAATCTTCGTGCCCGCGGCTGCTGCAGTGGGGTCTCAGGGCAGAGAAGCGCTTTCAGAGGGTGGGGGCGTGGCGGCTGCCTCCGCGGGAGCGCCTGGCCAGGGCCTATCCCGCGTCCCCCGGGGAAGGCTGTTGGCTGCAGCTTCGTTCTTCCGCGCAGCAGCCTTGCGGAGACTCAGAACCAGGTACGGGGAAAGAGCTGACGGGTGAACCAAGAAAAGAGGGAAATAAGCAAACGCACCTTCTTAAATCTAGAATTCTTGGTAAAGCCAGAGTTCCCAGATAAAGCTTCGGTGTCAGGTGAGCTAGATGGTATGTGTGGCCCGAGTCATTGCATGTGGGGACAAAGGTCAGGCAGGATTTTCACGTTTTCATCTATTTGGACAGTTGCTTCTTCCAGCCGGGTCAAGTGCGTGGGGAGCCACAGCTCCCAAGGTACATTTAATCATTCAACGTACTCAGATGGAGGGAATTTGGGTTGCATTTTCCATGAGCCTTCGGCTAGCAGAAAATTTTTCAAAAGGTCTTGAACAATCCCTTAATTCTTTCCGCCTGGGATTCAATTGCGCCAAGAGGACTAATTGTGCTAAAGCTGTAGAAGTGTGCTCTGCTCTCTGTAACGATACAAGCTGGATGTTGCTGGTGCGTCCCGGAAGGAGGTTACTCGGCTGTAATCTGGGTTAGGCTTTAGGGGGAATTCATCCTCAGTGTTGGTCACTCCCTCGTCGAACACGAGATAACATAAAATGCTTCGCGTTTTTAACAGGACAGGAATTCTCCCTTACAGCTGACTTGTGCCAGGGGATGTAGCTCAGTGGTAGAGCGCATGCTTCGCATGTATGAGGCCCCGGGTTCGATCCCCGGCATCTCCAAGGCGATTATTTACATTAGCTTTTGTTTAATTCAGCCTCTGGCATAGAATATAAGGGGAAAAAAAAAGAAAAGAAAAGAAACGATTTTAGTCCTTTCACATGTTTGCCATTATCATTTCCTTTAAATCCATCAATTCCCTGTCTTTCTGTTTTCTTCTCTTCTATCTGGTTGACTAGCCACAGGCCATATTCCTGTTTCCTGGAAACTTCCAAGATGTTTTATTATGTGGTGAGTAGTACAAAGTCAGAGGGACAATTCAGAAATGTACTATTCTTATAAATGCATCCAGAAAGAGGGAATACAGCTGAATATTCAAGACTATTTTAAGATCCACTAAATGAGACCCTAATCCATTCTCAGTCTCCAGTGAAAAACAATCAGTAAAATGTAATATGTCGACCTTAATCCATTCCCAGTCTCCAGTGAAAAACAATCAGTAAAATGTAATATGTCTCCGTATCATAGTTTTTTTGGGAGGTGGGGAAAGTGGAGTAGGATGGAGAAGAGGAAAGTAGCATGCTTTTTTTTAGTTTTAGTATTCAGGTGGGAGTTGCTTTCAACTTAAGGTCCACTCTAGCACCTTAAGATAATGTAGATCTTGTCCTATAGTTACTAACCTGGTAACCATTTTCTCACTGCAGCTTTTCAAGGTTTTTGTGTGGGAGACCTGGTCATAAAACATTTGGGACATCTGAGAAAGTAGTAAAGGTTAGAAATAGCCTGTGGAAATGGAAGGCAGAGTTGGTTAGAAACTCACAACAGGTGGAACGCCGTGGCTCATGCCTGTAATCCCAGCTACTCGGGAGACTGAGGAAGTAGAATCGCTTGAACCTGGTAGGGAAAGGTTGAAGTGAGCCAAAATCGCACCACTGCACTCCAGCCTGGGCAAAAAAGAAAATCATAACAGATTTCCTGACAACACTGAGAACCCCGCTGAGGTTGCATTCTGGGCAACTGTAAGTAAATGAGTTTTTAGGTTTATGTTATTTCTACATTGCACTTATGTTCATTCCTTGATTCATTTGAGTGCTTTGGAATATTGATAGTAAATTTGCGCTATTGCTTCAGTTCACATTTAAAGATACACCAAAAATGCCAACGTGTATTTCTCTGCCATTGTTAAGAGGAAATAATTAAACATGATAAACAAGAGAGGATCACAATAATAGTGAAATATTACAATGAAACATTATAAGAGGAAATAATGAAACATGATAAACAAGAGACAATCACAATAATAGTGAAATATTACAATGAAACATTATAAGAGGAAATAATGAAACATTATAAACGAGAGGACACAATAATAGTGAAAAATTACAATGAAACATTGTAACAGGAATTAATAAAACATTATAAACGCAAGGATCACAATAATAAGGAAACATTACAAAAAAATTAGCCGGGCATGGTGGCGGGCACCTGTAGTCCCAGCTACTTGGGAGGCTGAGGCAGGAGAATCATTTGAATCTGGGAGGTGGAGGATTACAATCAGACTGGAATTTTACCAAGTTAATTCCATAAATAATGTGGAAAATGGATTGGGAATGGTGGTGAAATAAGATGAAAAAAAGACTAGTTCAGATATTACTGGAAGAGTCCAGATGAATTTTGGTGGGGACTTTCACTGAGAAATAAATTTCAGAACGTGAAGACCTGTCCTACGACCATTCTTTAGGAAACAGAATAAGAGTAGTCAGAGGCTGGAACTTTCCCAGGGGCCTGAACTGTAGTTACTGCTGACTTTTTCCAAGAGATTGATATCCAACAAGATCTACATCAAGGATGAAGCTACCTGTCTCAATCTCTTAATTTCTCAATTAACCTCATTCCCACTCAGTTTTCTACTTCCAATGGGATCTTTTGGGCTGTGGGAAATATTTAATTTACTTGGAAAACATTTGATTCGCTAAACTTACTGTCTCATATTCCTGCTATCCCAGTTACCACTCTGGATATATGTCCCTCTAATTCTCCACCTATACCTTCATCTCCATAACCCTCTGTTCTTCTGTTTCAATGATGTAGACTTGCAATTTGTCTCTTTGCATATTTCAACTCCACTCTTTGTATCTCACATTTCCATGTTAACAACCACAATCCTTAACTACTCATACAAATGTTCCTGCATTAACTTAAACCTAGATCTCCCTAATGCATTGCTATTTAAATTAGAAACTACACATTCTCCAATCTCAGAATCAGGAAATAGGTTAGTTCCTTCTGAGGCCACATTCCAGTTTCCAAATCATTGCATTTCGTTTTATTTTATTTTATTTTATTTATTTATTTATTTATTTATTTATTTATTTATTTATTTATTGTTTTGAGACGGAGTCTCGCTCTGTAGCCCAGGCTGGAGTGCAGTGGCCGGATCTCAGCTCGCTGCAAGCTCCGCCTCCCGGGTTCACGCAATTCTCCTGCCTCAGCCTCCCGAGTAGCTGGGACTACAGGCGCCCGCCACCTCGCCCGGCTAGTTTTTTGTATTTTTAGTAGAGACGGGGTTTCGCCATGTTAGCCAGGATGGTCTCGATATCCTGACCTCGTAATCCGCCCGTCTCGGCCTCCCGAAGTGCTAGGATTACAGGCTTGAGCCACCGCGCCCGGCTTTTATTTATATTTTGAGACAGAGTCTCACTCTGTTGCCAGGCTAGAGTGCAACATCCAGCTCACTGCAACCTCCGCCTTCCAGGTTCAAGCGATTCTCCTGCTTCAGCCTCCCAAGTAGCTGGGACTACAGGTGCCTGCCACCATGCCTGGGTAATTTTTTTGTATTTTTAGTACAGATGGGGTTTCACCACATTGGCAAGGCTGTTCTCAAACTCCTGACCTTGTGATCCGTCTGCCTCGGCCGTCCAAAGTGCTGGGATTACAGGAGTGAGCCACCGCGCCCGGACTTCTATCTGCATTTTAAAAACCCTGTTCTGGGTTGGGCACAGTGGCTCATGCCTAGCACTTTGAAAGGCCAAGGCGGGCAGATCGTTTGAGCCCAGAAATTTCAGACTTGCCTGGGCAACAACATGGTGAAACCCTGTCTCTACAAAAAACATACAAAAATTAGCCAGATGTGGTGGCATGTGCCTATAATTCCAGCTACTTGGAAGGCCCAAGTGGGAAGACGGCCTGAGCCTGGGGAGGTGAAGGCTGCAATGAGCTGTGATTACACCACTGCATTCCAGCCTAGGCAACAGAGTGAGACCCTGTCTCAAAATAAAAACAAAAACAAAAAGTCCTATTCTGGCCACCTGCAGTGTGGTTCATGCCTATAATCCCAATGCTTTGGGAGGCCGAGGAGGAGGGTTGCTTGGAGCCAGGAGTTCAAGTCTAGTCTGGGCAGTATAGGTAGACTTCATTTCTAAAAAAAAAAAAATTAGAACAACCACTCTCCCTTAAGAAAAACCCTGTTTCTGGGAGGCTTTGCTTTATGAAACACAATCTCGGCCGGTGCGGTGGCTCACACTTGTAATCCCAGCACTTTGGGAGGACAAGGTGGGTGGATCATCTGAGGTCAGGAGTTCCAGACCAGCCTGACCAACATAGAGAACTCCTATCTCTACTAAAAATACAAAATTAGCTGGGCATGGTGGTGCATGCCTGTAATCCCAGCTACTCCAGAGGCTGAGGTGGGAGAATCGCTTGAATCCGGGAGGTGGAGGCTGGGGTGAGCCGAGCTTGCACCATTGTACTCTAGCCTGGGCAACAAAAGCGAAACTTCATCCAAAAAAACCAAAAAAACCCAAAAAAACACAATCTCACATTTCTCAGCAAGAAAACTCTTCCTAATTTAACGAAGACCTGGTGCCTGGTTTCTTCCACTCGCCCTTGGTGACTTCAGGGTCCATGTGGACAGATCATCCAGCACCCCAGCTTCTCATTCCTTTCTTCTCTCTTTTCCCAGTAATCTTTATTTCCACTCTATTTAGTCACTTGCACACATGGCCATGCTCTGGACATTGTCATGTATCAGTATTATGCCAAAAGAATAAATCCATCAATATTATGCCAAAATAATATAATCTAGTATAGAGTAGTTTATAAGAACACAGACTCTGGAATGAGAATACTCATGTTTAAATCTCAGCTTTTCTACTACTGTGAGATATAAGGCAGACCATTTAATTGATTTAAACTTCAGTTTTATCATCTGTAAAATGAGGAGAAAATGATGCCAACTCACAGGACTTTGTGAATTTTAAATAAAATAATACATTTAATAGTTTCTAATTATTAATAACTGACTATGGTAAGAACTCAATGAAAATTAAATATATAAGAATCAATTGGCTGGGTATGGTGGCTCACGCCTGTAATCCCAGCACTTTGGAGGCTGAGGCTGGTGGATCACCTGAGGTCGGGAGTTTGAGATCAGGCTGACCAACATGGAGAAACCCTGTCTCTACTAAAAATACAAAATTAGCCAGGCATGGTGCTGCATTCCTGTAATCCCAGCTACTTGTGAGGCTGAGGCAGGAGAATCGCTTGAACCTGGGAGGCAGAGGTTGCAGTGAGCTGAGATCGCACCAGTGTACTCCAATCTGGGCAACAAGAGCAAAACTCCATCGCCAAAAAAAAAAAAAAAAAAATGGGGGCTGGGCGCAGTGGCTTACGCCTGTAATCCCACCACTTTGGAAGGCCGAGGCTGGTGGATCACCTGAGGTCAGAAGTTCTAGACCAGCCTGGCCAACATGGTGAAACCCTCTCTCTACTAAAAACACAAAAATTAGCTGGGCATGGTGGCAGGCACCTGTAATCCCAGCTACTCAGGGAGGCCGAGGCAGGAGAATCGCTTGAACCTTGGAGGCAGCGGTTGCAGTGAGCCTAGATTGCGCCATCGCACTCCAGCCTGGGGGACAAGAGTGAGACTTCATCTCAAAACAAACAAACAAACAAACAAAACACAAAAACATAAAAAAGAATAAATTAAGTTAAAACTTATAGAAGGACTTGTGACAACATCTTAGAACAATATATATGCTCAACAAATGTTAGCTGCTATTATTATTAATATTACTACTATCTGCATTATTTCCCTGTAACTGCCCCAAATATAATGACTTAAAACAACACAAATTGACTATATTACATCTCTGGAGTTCAGAAGTCTGAAATGGGTTTCACTGGGCTAGTATAAGGGTGTCAACAGGGCTATATTTCCTGTAGAGTCTCTAGGGAAGAATTAGTTCCCTTGTCTTTTCTAGCTTTAGAGTCTGCCTGGATTGCTTGGATCATGGCTCCTTCCTCCATCTTCAAACTTCCAATCTCTGACTCTGACCCTCATGCCTCCCTCTTTCACTCATAAGGACCATTGTGATTACATTGTGCCTATCCAAATAATCCAGAATAAATGCTCCATCTCAAGGCCCTTAAATTAATCAACCTGCAACGTCCCCTTTGTCATGTAAGGTATCATGTTCACAAGTTTAGGAATTAGGACATGGACATCTTTGTGGAGGGTGGGAGGGCATTAGTCTGCCTACCATAGTATCCCTAATCTACTCTCTTTTCTGGCAACCTCATCCAGTTACTTTCTCAACTTCCGTTTATCTACTGAAATGCAACTTCAATTTCCTTAACATTTTTTTTCTCTCTGTGGATTCTTATGTTCCCACCTTTTCTTCCTTCCATATCCAGCTTAGATTCCTTGTTCTTTCCCTTCAACCACATTTCAGCAATGTCCTCATACTCCTTTGTTTCATAGTGAACATCCTCCCTCAGAGTTCCAACTGTAGATGATTCCATATGGCTCTTATTCACTCCACACAGACTGTTGGGTGGTCTTAGAGAATATCACACCACGGTGAAGATTAGTACCACCCTAAATAAGGAGTAGGCCTTCCAGTCCAGGACGCCTATGCCCACAACCTCCCCTGCCTTCCCACCCACCACAAGGCCTGGAATGCTCATGCTGCTGTTACTCCTACCCCACCTATTTGAAATAAAAGCAGAGGCCAGGTGACTGCTGCACACTCTTCTAGGGGTGGGTCCAAGGGGCAGTTCTGTACTCACCATCTCCTCCTGCATAGGAACTCAACTTGGTATCATCTTCAGAGAGGAAAGAAAGAGCAAGATTAGTGAAATAATTATGGCCTTTGTTACTTTGGGTCCAGATGGGACTTTTGGAAAGTTCATTCCAACCTTTCATTTTAGAGGCCAGGAAACTAAGTACAGAGATGAGAGGTGACTTACTTGTTCCCTTCAATGCTACCCCACTCACTTGCATTTCCCTAATAGGATTCATAGTAGCTACTTCAAAAAGGCTTCACTTCCTCAAGATATTTAATCCTGCTTTCTATACCTTCAGCTGATGACTTTGCCTCCTACTTCAAACTTAAAAATGCCATCAAATGAAAACCATCTTAACTTCCTTCATTAACTTATAAATGTACCTATATTTGTATACATCCTTTTTTTTTTCATTTCTGTCTGCTAAAATAGAATAAATATCCCTTGTATCAGTGCTACCCAAGCTTTAATGTTTATACAGCATCACCTGTGAATTTTATTAAGATGAAAATTCCATATGTCTGGGGTAACCCCTGAGGTTCTATGTTTTATTTGTTTGTTTATTTATTTATTTATTTATTCATTCATTCATTCATTCATTTAGAGATGGAGCCTTGCTCTGTCACCCAGGCTGGAGTGCAGTGGCACAATCTCGGCTCACTGCAACCTCTGCTCCCCAGGTTCAAGCGATTCTCCTGCCTCAGCCTCTAGCTGGGATTACAGGCGCGTGCCACCATGCCCAGCTAATTTTTGTGTTTTTAGCAGAGACAGGGTTTCTGCATCTTGGCCAGGCTGGTCTTGAACTCCTGATCTCATGATCCACCCATCTCAGCCTCCCAAAGTGCTGGGATTACAGGTGTGAGCCACCGCACCCAGCTGAGCTTCTACATTTATAACTAGCTCTCAACTGATGCTGATGCTGCTGGTCTCTATGCTATACTTTTAGTGGTGAGAGCTTAAAGTGTCCACAGCTAGTTCTTAAAAGGTCCTCAGGCCATCTTGTCCTGCATTCACAGGGAATTTGTGCTGTCAATTATTCCTGCTGTCTCTATCTTCACCCTGTCCTCTGCTGGTTTCTTTTTATTACTATTTAAAATAGTTCAAGTCTCTTCATATTAAAAATCTCCCCTGGCTCCACGTTCTTCGGCAACCACCACAATTTCTCTTTCCTTCCAATTCCAGTCACATTTCTTGAAATGAATATTTTTACTCTGTGTCTCCATTCCTCATCTTACTCTCATTTCTCAATTTTCTGAATATAAATTTGATTCTTAGACTTGCAGTGAAATGACTCTTATCAGAGTCACCAATGATTCCCATGTCTCTAAATCTAATGAACTTACTAGCCTTCACTTTACTAAACTCATTTTATCATTTGACATAAATGATTCTTGCTTTGAAAGAGCCTTGTCTTTCCAATACAATATATTGCATTGATTTCACATAAGTTATTTGTAAAACTTCTGTTGTTGTTGTCAAATGTGAGTATTGTTTATAGTTCAAATGTAGGAATACTTTCTTCATGCTCTACACATTCTTTCTAAGCATTCTTATATATTATACTTGCTCTGCATATCCTCTGTACGCTGCTATTTCTTAAATATATATATCTTTAGTCTCTACCACCCTCATAAGTGTTAAGTCCATGTAGCCTACAGCACATTGCCACTGTATTATTCCACAGGCACCTTGCTGCCTTCCTCCCACACATATCTAATTAACCACCAAGGATGCTCAATGCTACCCTTTACTATCTCTCAAAACCATACACTACTTTCCCACTCATTTAATCTAGTTTGCATCTCCAGAAATTCTTCTAACTTATAGTACATATTCATAAGTCAATTTCCCTTCCGTCCTTGTGATGGCCTTTTTCGGTAAGGACCTCAATCCTGGTTAAAACTAATGATGCGGGCTGGGTGCGGTAGCTCACGCCTGTAATCCCAGCACTTTGGGAGGCTGAGGCTGGCGGATCACGGGGTCAGGAGATCGAGACCATCCTGGTTAACACGGTGAAACCCCGTCTGTACTGAAAATACAAAAAATTAGCCGGGTGTGGTGGCACACGCCTGTAATCCCAGCTACTTGGGAGGCTGAGGCAGGAGAATCGCTTGAATCTGGGAGGCGGAGGTTGCACTAAGCCGAGATGGCTCCACTCCAGTCTGGGCGACAAAGCAAGACTCCATCTCAAACAACAACAACAACAACAACAACAACAACAAAAAAACCCCAAAACTAATGACGCGCCTAGTCCATATGAGTGCATGAGAAGCTCTCCTCTTAGGCCTCTGCAGATCTCATAGCCTTCAGTTAACACAGGTTAAGAGTTTAGCAACTAATTAGAGAGGAGTGCTTATTTACTAAGATAAGAAAGAGTGAAGGGAAGAAGTTTGGAGGTAAAGAAAAAACAAGGCTTTAGTTTTGAACATATTGAGTTAGAGATGCTGATTAGATATTCATGTGGAGATGTCAAGCAGGCATGAGATCTGTGGAGGCCAAAGGGACAGCTTTTATTTTCTGAGAAACAATGTAGAGACTGGGAAAATTCAGTCTTCCCAGTGTTTATTCTCAATCAGGTTCACTCAAGCAAATGAGGGATTCAAACTTGCTTAGTTCCAATTGGTTGATACAGCTGAGCTCTGATTGGACAAGGCAGCTGAGCCCTGATTCGGTGACTTTTAAGCCCAAAACTACAAGTCTTGTTGATTGGATGTTTCTAGGTGGTTGACTGCGGATTTCTTGCTAGTTTATCTTGGCCCTGGTTACGAGAACTACTCTGGTCCAGGGTTGCAAAGCAGAATGTTTGTCACGGGTCGTGTTTTCTGAGAACCCAGAGTGTAATGACTGTTCCCTCACCTGGACCATGGCCTCTGGACCCTGTTAAATTTTGAGCTGTCTGCATTAGCCACAGGGAGTGCAGGTATTCTCTAGACTGAGGCCACTTCACAGCTGAGTGTTATCTTTTCTCTGCTGTCCAACAGAACATCACATCTATTTTATGTCAAAAGTGTATCTGGAATCCACCCACACCTCTCTTCCACTTTAAACTACCTAAGCCAAAAATATTCACTCAATAAATGTTGCCTAAGCACTATGTAGTTGCCGGTACTCATCTAGAAAC
This sequence comes from Macaca thibetana thibetana, assembly GCF_024542745.1. NCBI lineage: Eukaryota > Metazoa > Chordata > Mammalia > Primates > Cercopithecidae > Macaca > Macaca thibetana. The sequence goes on along the minus strand of NC_065581.1, from coordinate 28,450,108 downwards.
TGTAGATACAATAGTGAACAAAGACAAATTCCCTCCACTCAATGAGCTTACATTCTGGCTCAAAAAATTTCCCAGGCGTGGTCGTGGGCGCCTGTAATCCCAGCTACTCAGGAGGCTGATGCAGGAGAATTGCTTGAACCCAGGAGGTGGAGGTTGCAGTGAGCCGAGATTCCGCCATTGCACTTCAGCCTGGGCAAGAAGAACAAAACTCAGTCTCAAAAAAAAAAAAAAAAAAAGAAAGAAAAAAATTAGCCAGGCATGGTGGCATGGGCCTGTAATCCCAGCTACTTGGGAGACTGAGGCAGGAGAATCGCTTGAACCAGGGAGGCAGAGGTTGCAGTGAGCTGAGACCTGAACTTCAGCCTGGGCAACAGAGAGAGAGACTGTCTCACAATTAATAATAATAATAATAAATTTAAATATACATATATTACATATCATTTCCTACCTCAAATTCTGTTTCAATTAGCATATGTTTGCTTCTATTGACAGAAAACCTGACCATCAGTCATTTAAATGAGAACGGTTTATTAGTACCACATAGCAAGAGGTCAGAAGGAAGGGTTGACAAAGCACCTTAACAACATCATCAAGGACCCAGACTTCTCGAATCTTTCTGTTAGAGGAACCCCTGCTTACTAGGCCTCTGGTTTAATAAAACATGACCAGAATGAAATAGCGAGACACTTACAAGTTATCTATAAGGTTAATACTCATGATCTGAAAATAGTCACATTCTAATCTGACCACCAATTGTAATTGCAGAATATTTATGGTCATACAGAACACCTCCCACCAAGCCTGCAGAATGTCGAGATGTCCTAAAAGTGCAGCCCACTTTACTGAAAGATAATGTTAATGAGCAGGCTTAATGAGTTGAAGGGTCATTGATAGAAACAGTAGCCCCTAACTTTGGTGAGCACATCTACATATTACAAGTTTAATTATAACTCCTCATAGTTTTTTGTGTTTTCTTTTTTCTTTCTTTTTTTTTTTTTTTTTTTTTTTTGAGGAGTCTCACTTTGTCGCCCAGGCTGGAGTGCAGTGGTACGATCTCGGTTCACTGCAACCTCCGCCTCCTAGGTTCAAGCAATTCTCCTGTCTCAGCCTCCTGAGTAGCTGGGATACAGGTGCACACCACCAAGCCTGGCTAATTTTTGTATTTTTAGTAGAGACGGGGTTTTGCCATATTGGTCAGGCTGGTCTCGAACTCCTGACCTCAGGTGATCTGCCCGCCTCAGCCTCCCAAAGTGTTAGGATTACAGGCATGAGCCACCACGCCCTGCCCCTCATAGTTTCTTATAAGTGAAGAAACTAACAAAGGATAGTATGTTCCTCCTCCTGCTTTCTGACACCCTACTCTGTAATGGAATAGTTTCTAATAAACTTGCCTCTTTCACTGTGCTCCATGACTCATCTTGAAGTCATTCCTGGGTGAGATCCAAGAACCCTTTCTTGGGATCTGGATCAGGACCCTCTTATTCCAGCGACATTTTCATTCTGTCGTCCTTAAGTGTCAAGAGTGTCTCTTTCATGATCACAGCAGCTCCAAACACTGTGTTTTGTCTTCAAAGTAGTGTTTCTGAAGCAAGAAAGTAAAGGCAAAAGCAAAGAACATTCTCCCTTAGCACATTTGTCCTCTAACAAGATAAATACTTGTCCCAGAAACCTCTCAGGAAGGCTGTACTTACATTGCATCAGCCACAACAGTGTCTCATACTCATTTCTAAATCAATTGCTATAAAAAAGAAATAGATGACAATGACTGAATAAGCGTTTCTCAGGACAGTTCCACTTGGACATTTTTAGAGGGGTTGGTTTTCACAGAGACTAGTGGCTGCTACAGGCATCTAATTTAAAGGGGTAAGAGTATCTTACAAATAAATGCAGCAATTCCTCATAACAGAAAAATTGCTGTACATTCTGCAAGACTTTTATATGGTTTCTTGAAAATTCATGTAGGTAAGAAAACAAACAAACAACTAACCTGTTTATAGTTTCCGAACCTTTGTTTTCTGTATAAATACAAAGTTCTTTATTTCTGAACAATTGCTTTGTTCAAAAAAATTGTTTTCAAAATTGTTTTCAAAAAATTTTGTTCAAAAAAAAAAAGTTTACCATATTAACAAATCAGTTTGTCAAGGCAAGCATGGCTCTTGGCTTTAAACATCCAACACTACATACCTGTGCCTTCATTACTGTTTTATTCAAACTAATTCTTTTGAGAGGTAGAAGAACTTGACTGTATCGTGTTTTCTAAAATAGTCATTTATTTATTTTGCTGAGAGTATTAAAAAGATTGTCATTCCTAATCATTTCCATAAGGAAATATATGTTGTCTTCTTACCTGTTTTGAATTACTATCCTTTTATTTCTCATATGTATACCAGTTAAGGAGTCTTATGAATTTGAAAGGAAAATTGTATCTGTGTCTAGTTTAAATTAACTATCACTTTTATTTCAGGATATTAAAGAATGTGCTGCAAAAAACTTGTAAAGAGAGAGGATTGGTTCTGTTAAGGTTAAGAACCATGCCATACATATGTAACAAACCTGCACGTTATGCACATGTACCCTACAACTTAAAGTATAATAATAATAAATAAATTAAAAAAAAAAAACATAAAAAAAAAAAAAGAACCATGCCTTAATTACACTATGATTCATCCCCTGTGATGAGGCACATCGCCCTCTGAAAAAAATTAAATTTTTACAAGATAAGGAAGAAGGACTGAATGTTAGGTAAACAATCAAAGTAGCACCCTCCATTTCACTACTTTTAGCATAAAATTCCAACTCTTATTTGCCTTTACAAAGTTCTACAAAGTCTAGCCTCTAGAGTCATTTATCAAACTTCAATCACACTTTCCTTTTTTATCATTTTTGAACCAACTAAGTTAGTTTCTACCAGAGAACTTGTTACCTTATCTCTTCTTTCTCCATGGAATGTTCCATTTCCTTATCTTTATATGATTGACTCCTTATTGTTGAGATATTATTTCAATCTACTCCTAGTGGCATCCCTCTCTCCCTTGCCCTTCCAGTTCAGGGGAACTTTCTTTTCAGTAGCTAAGACTGTTTTCCTGACATGATGGCACAATATGAACCTATTGATACATATGTGACATGATGTGATATATATTTTTCAAAGATAATTCTGGCACCAAAGTCTCGGTGGCAGCTTTTACGACAAGACAAGAATGCCTACACCATGGAATGAATGCACCTCAAAATATATCCACCAGAAATTCCCTTCTTGATTCTTGAAACAACTCACATCATCAGTATTCTCAGTGCACTCTAAGGTCTTGCTTTTTGCTCTCCCAGATAGGGAATTATGGCTATCCCATACAATTATTTAAAGTGATTGTGCTAAAGGGAGGCCATCCTTCCTCTCTTACCAAAGAGTAGTCAACCATCTATTAAAAAGAAACAATGATTTAAACTTATATTTCCCAAATCAGTGCAGTGCATGGATTCCTTTTTAAGAAATTGTCAAGGTCTTGCTTTTAGGATTTGTTACATCATGCCGATAGTTAACAAATGTTGTATCTTGAGTCTGGAGGCAACTTGGAGGTATAATTCTGTCCTCGGTTTCCCTTTTCTTTCAAGTCAGCTGATTGGGTGAGGCCCATCCCCACAATGGAGGGTAATCTGCTATACTCAGTCTACTTTCTTTCTTGAAACAAAGTCTCACTCTGTTGCCCAGGCTGGGACATAATGATGCAATCTCAGCTCACTGCAACCTCCGCCTCCTGGGTTCAAGTGATTTTTGTACCTCAGCCTACTGAATAGCTGGAATTACAGGCATGTGCCACCACACCTAGCTAATTTTTGTATTTTTAGTAGAGACAGATTTCACAATGTTGGCTAAGCGTCTTATCCTCAGGTGATACCCCTGCTTCTGCCTCCCAAAGTTGTGGGATTACAGGCCTGAGCCGTAAGCACTACGCAAATTGCAGTGGCGCGATCACCGCTCACTGCAAGCTCCTCCTCCCGGGTTCACGCCATTCTCCTGCCTCAGCCTCCCGAGTTGCTGGGACTACAGGTGCCCGCCACCAGGCCAGGCTAATTTTTTGTATTTTTAGTAAAGATGGGATTTCACTATGTTAGCCAGGATGGTCTCGATTTACTGACCTCATGATCCACCCGCCTCGGCCTCCCAAAGTGCTGGGATTGCAGGCATAAGCCGTTGCGCCCGGCCGATTTAAATCTTTTTTTTTTTTTTTTTTTTTTTTTTTTTTTTGAGACGGAGTCTCGCTCTGTAGCCCAGGCTAGAGTGCAGTGGCCAGATCTCAGCTCACTGCAAGCTCCACCTCCTGGGTTCACGCCATTCTCCGGCCTCAGCCTCCCGAGTAGCTGGAACTACAGGCGCCCGCCACCTCGCCCGGCTAGTTTTTTGTATTTTTAGTAGAGACGGGGTTTCACCGTGTTAGCCAGGATGGTCTCGATCTCCTGACCTCGTGATCCGCCCATCTCGGCCTCCCAAAGTGCTGGGATTACAGGCTTGAGCCACCGCGCCCGGCCCCGGCCGATTTAAATCTTAATCGCATCTAACAAACACCTTCACAGAAATTTCTAGACTGATGTTTGACCGAGCAACTCTGCATTCTAACCTAGTCTAATTGATACATAAAATTAACCATAACACCTGTGTGGTGGCCTGGAGACACCTCTGAAGGCAGTAAGCTGAGGCATTCATTGTTCTCATCTTGTTTCTCATTTCTCAGAGATCACCGTACTTCATTGCCTAATGTTCATTGTTTCAGATTTTGCCTTTTTAGAAATTGTTGATTGATTCAGGTGGAATAGTAACTCTGGTTCCTGTCACTCTATCTTGGCCAGGGGTTTTCACTTCCCACACTTACCAGTTTTAAAGTTCAAAGTGAATCGTGATGGAAGAAACAAGAAGACACACTATGATTCCAAAAAAATCTTGTTTCCAAGCAGAGGTGTTAATAGTTGTCTGAGTCTTTTTTAAGATTTGTTCCTTACCTTCCAGGTGTGTACTGGGGTCTAGAGTAGTGCGTGTTTATGTGAATGTCAGATCTGGAAAAGATATTTAGTACATTACTTCTATTTTCCACTCAGCAGTGAGAAAACTTTTCGGAAAGTGTTGTGATTATTACATGTTTTTCCCTCTTTTAATCCTCTAATATGTTGCATTAGATTAATGAATTTTATAATATTCATTGACACATGTCCATTTCTTTAATAAACTCCATCTTTTAGTTAGCTCAGGCTGCTATAACAAAATACCATAAACTGGGTGGCTTAAACGGCAAGCATTTATTTCTGGAGGCTGCAAGTGCAAGCATTTAGTTCTGGAGGCTCCGGACAAGCATTTAGTTCTGGAGTTCTGGACAAACATTTAGTTCTGGAGGCTGTAAGTGCAAGGTAGGGTGAGAATTGCTGGTGTCATCTTGCCAAGCTACCTTTTATAGCCTCCTCCCCACCTTGCTCCTTCTCCCAACTCCAACCGTTCTGAACACTCCCACGCACAGCCCTCCCCTCATTTCTACTTGACATCCCTATCCATCCTTCCAGATTCGGTCACAGGTGACTGTAACCGAGGACTTCCTGAACTCTCTACGCAGGTACAAAGCCTTCTCTGTTCCCTTGGTGAGACAGGGTTCCGAACCATCTCTCTACATTTTCTGTACAGAGAACCATTCCCTCTACAGAAAATAATGCGCCACAGAAGCAGAGATTTAGCCTCAATCTTAGAAGTAACATGTCTCCAACTTCATTCTGGGCTCTTCATTTCAAAGAATCAGAGTAGGATCTGAGGATTCCTACTCTCCGGATTTGATTTGTATTCTCTGGAAAAAATGCGAATCAGGGGGCCGCGGGAGGCAATCCAACATCTTTACCCTTTAACCGTCCTAGTTGCTAACGGAGTGGAAAGAATTTAGTTTTGTAACAGAAATTCCTTCACTACCTCCTTGTTTTCTAAGAAAAGGTGCGTAGCGGTTTCTGGAGTTTGGGAATAGGATGCAGAGACGGGGTAAGGAATTGGAGGCAGTTCAGTAGTTTCCCTTAGTAAAGACAGTCGTTGGCAAAACATTTGCTATCTTTTCTGGAAGGATCTTTCCTTTGTCCTGAAAATCGTTTTACAAATGAGAAAAACATTCAGAAAAGGAAGGTCTGGGAGAATGTTTCTTAACTGAAATTTCCTCTAGTCTGTTTGTAATCCTTACCAAATGTCCACAAGATGCCGGTTAATCAGAATTTCTTGGTGATAGAGGACTACAAAAAGGGGAAATGGAAATTCTAACGTTCATTTATTAAAGAATAAATATAAATGTTAAAAACAAAAAACTAGAGGTCAATTTGTATATTCTTTCATAAAAGTAGTTTAAATAGCAGTATTTTTCAAGGTGGGGATGTAGCTCAGTGGTAGAGCGCATGCTTAGCATGCATGAGGTCCCGGGTTCGATCCCCAGCATCTCCAGTCTTTTGTATCTCTGCTCCAGAACCATCTTTCTTTTACAGAAACAGTCACAGCCCACTTCTGTAGAATCTGAAAAGTAATCATCTTGCCCCCGACTTCCATACTTATATCTTGCTTTGGTTACGCTTGTAGCTCTTTCATTTTTAAAATCTTATTCTTGCCTGGCCAATATGGTGAAACTCCGTCACTACTAAAAATACATAAATTAGCCGGGCGTGGTGGCAGGTACTTGTAATCCCAGCTACTCGGGAGGCTGAGGCAGAAGAATCGCTTGAACCCGGGAGGCGAAGGTTGCAGTGAGCCGAGATCGCGCCATTGCACTGCAGCCTAGGGGATAAGAGCGAGACTTCGTCTCAAAAAAAAAAAAAAAAAAAAAAATTCCTTTCCATTCTCAGCCGCATTTACATATGATGAGTGACTTTGGACCCTGTTCCATTAGGGCGGTGGTGGAAGGAACATTTATCAATAAAAGGACAATTATCAATAAAAATCCTAAGTGGATGTTCTGTGAACGAATTCATCTTTTCACTGAGTTTTGGTGCTGGGTTTGTGGTGGGGGATGCAACGGTAGGCTGAGCTCCGGTCTCAGGTTTCACCTTTTGGGGCTCAATGAGAAAAAGATGGATTTCTCCTCAAGCTCGCAGGAAAGAAAATGTACTCTTCCCAGGCCGGAGGCTACGAAGGTACTGGGTAAATTTAGCGTCTCCAAACGTGGCAGTTCGCTCAGAAATCGTACACAAAGAGGTGAAATAGTAGCATTTTGACACTGACGTTTTCCTTCAGTGATTGCATTTTGCCAGTGACTTCATAGCGTTCCCGTGATTGTGTGGATTCGATCCTTTCTATATTGATCTCTTTTGAAATCTCTAAATTTGCTTCACTGATTCTAAAACTGCTCACTTCAATTGTGCTTCTCAAACAAAAAAAAAACCAAAAACACTTCTCTTTTTAAAACTGGTGCTTTTATACCATGCATGTGTGTGAGGACTTTCCTGGGCTAGCTCTTTTGTGTATTTCGCAGAATACACAAAAATCTCCTTTTGGGATGCGGCGTCTCTTATATCTTGGTGCTTTAGTCTCAACTTCCAACTTCGGACAAGGCAGAGATGCCGTAAGGAATCGGGGGGCAGTTCAGTAGTTTCCCTAAATAAAAACAGTCGTTGGCAAAACATTTTCTGTCTTTTCTGGAGGGATCTTTCCTTTGTCCTGAAAATATTTTAACAAATAAGAAAAGCATTCAGAAGAGGAGGGTCTTGGAGAATGTTTCTTAACTGAAATTTCCGTCCTCACTCTACTCCTAATATCTGCCCCCAGTGGCCCTCAGTGCCACTCTTTCCCCATCAGTTCCCTAAATTTATTTCATATAAGAGACCTGGAGAAGTTATACATTTCACTGATTTAATACTTCAGCTACCCACAGGTTAAAGCTATGCATGCTCTACATCCCCTCCAAGAAAAAAAAAAAAAAGATTATTTTATTTTGGTCACAGAAAGCCTGAGTCTTCCATTTATTCCTTCAGCAAATAATTTAAGTGATAGATTTATAGTTATTTACTTATTTGCATTTTCAGTGCATAACATGTAACTGTCTTCCTCTTCCCATCTACCATCCTTCTCTTAGGTCCTTTATATTAGTTGCAGTGTAGGGTAGTCCCCAAAGTCTGCCTTTCATCCCCAGTTGACCACAGGTTACAGCTTACTTCGTATTTTAGAGGTTCTTGCCAAACACTGCCAGATTGCCTCCCTTGAATGTTTAAACTTTCCCGGGTTTGCCCAATACAGACAAGAAAGAAAAGAGAATCACTGTTAAATTTCTGTCTACCCACCATGATGTATTTTATTTTAAATTACTGAGAGGTTATTGATCACAATTTAAGAATAAACTGTGTGAAGATTTTCCTACATTACCTTGTAGGTCTGCTGTATCTCATTTCTCCTTAATATGGAAAGAACAAATTATATTCCTCGCTAATTAACCTTGATTCACATCTAATTTTCTCTAGCACAAGACTTTGTACAAACCACCAAATGGAGGCTCAGAGGAGTTTCAATCTGGTAACAAAAAGGAGTCTTTTTAGCTTTTCAATGCTAAGGAATAGGATCAGCAAATAGAAGATTTTTCCCGAGGTTTCAGTTCTCTGCTCATTTTTATGTTTTTAGAAAATTGCCCCTTTCTACCTTTTGCTTCTCTTAATATTCTTTTGGCAGAAAAGCTACAGAAAATTAGGCCTGGTTTTACCCAATTAAAATAGCCATCTTTTGAAATATTGTTTAAAAAATGTTTAATTTTCCTATCAGGAACCTAGAGTCATATGATAAATTAAAACAAGCCTTTACTTTTACTTAAGACAGTCCCAAGTTATCAACTTCCCTTTTCCACGAGATAAGTTTGTTTCAGTTGTCTTCCCTTGCTTTAGGATGAGGTCGGAACCATCTCAGACCACTGGCAAATAACTTCAAATTTCAATTTGAGGGAATAGGGCTTAAGGGTCTATTTCTTCCATCCCAGAAGGCCCTGAATTCTTAAGGGATCTGCTTTTCCCCCCAATAACTAGCTTTGCAAAGTAGGGATCTCAAGAAGTGGCAATTCTGATTTCTTAGTCCTGGGACAATTTTGGAAAGACAAAACGTAAAATAGAAGCTTCTCTCTGCTTGGCAGAACTGTACCTGGCGAGATTAAGTTACACCACCTCCACCGGCCCTTGACTTTTAAAATGTCTGCGAACTGCTCATGTGTCTATGACTAAAGGGCCAGTGGATACAGAGATACTGCTTTGACTCTTATTTTCCCTAAGAGCCTCTCCATGGTGGGAAAGCCTCTGGAGTCTCCCATCCTCCTGCAGGAGCCTCAGTTCTGTAGCTCCAGAAAATAGTTCTGTATTTTACAGAAGTGTAAAATAGGCCCCAGGCCATGAGTTCTGGCTCTGGAAGCACTAAGGTAGAGCTGCTATCATTCACTGAGGCTTCTGTCTGTGCCTCTGGGTTAAATGGTTTTACTTCATGCACTTACTATGCTGAACTTGAATTACTGGTGGGTTTTTGATTGGCTGTGTTTGGTGTGGTTTTTTTTATTTGGAGTTTTCTTCCTCTCTTTTTTTCCCCTTATGATATGGGTATGTATTTATATTGTAGTCATTTTACATTTATATTGTGGTCATTTTAAATGGTCATTTAAAAACATACTAGATCTATTGTTGTTGTTCAAGTGGGTAAATTTTGTCAGAGATATCTCCAACAACAGTATTTTTTCATAAGGTCAAAATCTTTTCTTTTTCTTTTTTTCTTTTTTTTGAGACAGAGTCTTGCTCTGTCACCCAGGCTGGAGTGCAGTGGTGCGATCTCAGCTCACTGCAAACTCCTCCTCCTGGGTTCACTCCATTCTCCTACCTCAGCCTCCCAAGTAGCTGGGAGTACAGGCGCCCGCCACCACGCCCAGCTAATTTTTTGTGTTTTTAGTGGAGACAGGGTTTCACCGGGTTAGCCAGGATGGTCTCAATTTCCTGACCTCGTGATCAGCCCGCGTCGGCCTCCCAAAGTGCTAGGATTACCAGGTCCAAGATAAAAATCTTTATACAGTCATGTGTCAATAGGGGCAAATGTTCTGAGAAATGCACTGTCGGATGATTTCGTCATTGTGCGAACATCACAGAGTGTACTTATGCAAACCCAGATAATACAGCCGACTACACACCTAGGCCATATGGTACAGCCTATTGCTCCTAGGCTACAAAGCTGTACAGCAGGTTGCTGAACTGAATACTGTCAGCAATTGCAATACAGTGGTATTTGTGTATCCAAACATACGAAAGGTATAATAAAAATGTGGTATAAAAGATAAAAATGGGGCCAGGAACAGTGGCACATGACAGTAATCCCAGTACTTTGGGAGGCTAAGGCGGGTTGATCGCTTCAGCCCAGGAGTTGTAGACCAACCTGGGCAACATGGTGAAACCCCATCTCTACAAAATACAAAAATTAGCTGGGTGTGGTGGCACATGCCTGTGGTCACAGCTACTCAGGAGGCTGAGATGGGAAGATGGAGTGAGCCCCAGAGGTCGAGGCTGCAGCGAGCTGAGACTGCGCCATTGCACTCCATTAAGATGGTACACTTGTACTGGGCACTTGCCATGAATGGGTCTTGCAGGACTGGTAGGAGTTGTTCTTGGTGAGTCAGTGAGTGAGTGATGAGTCAATGTGAAGACATAGGACATTACTGTACACTACTGTAGATTTTATAAATGCTATATACTTAGGCTACATGAAACATTTATTTTTTCAATAATAAATTAACCTTAACTTATTGTAACTTTTTCACTTTGTAAACTTAATTTTTAAAAACGTTTTGACTCTTTTGTAGTAACACTTAAAACACAAACACCTGGCTGGGCATGGTGGTTTATGCCTGTAATCTCAGCACTTTGGGAGGCTGAGGCATGCAGATCACTGGAGGTCAAGAGTTTGAGACCAGCCTGGCTAACATGGTGAAACCCCATCTCTACTAAAAATAAAAAAAATACAAAAGTAGGCAGGTGTGGTGGCAGGCACCTGTAATCCCAGCTACTCAGGAGGCGGAGGCAGGAGAATCACTTGAACCCGGGAGGCAGAGGTTGAAGTGAGCCAGGATCACACCACTGCGCTGCAGCCTGGGTGACAGAGCAAGACTCCGTCTCAAAAAACAAAAACAAACAAACAAAAAAACCACAGACACCTGTAAAGCTGTACAAAAAAAACATTTTTTCTTTATATTCATATTCCATAAGCTTTTTTCTACTGAAAAGCTTTTTTTTTTTTTTTTTTTAACTTTTAAAACTTTTTTGTTAAAAATGAAGACACACACACACACATTAGCCTAGGCCTAGACAGGGTCAGGATTGTCAATATCACCATCTTCCACCTCCAAATCTTGTTCCACTGGAAGGTCTTCAGAGGCAATACCAAGCAGGAAGCTGTCATCTCCTATGATAACAATGCCTTCAAGAATCCCTTGTGAGGGCCTGACTGAGGCTGTTTTACAGTTATTTTTTAATAAGTAGAAAGAGTATACTGTAAAATAACAATAAAAAGTATAGTATATTATAGTAAATACATAAACCAGTAACATATTTATTATCATTTTCAAGTATTAGGTACTGTACATAATTGTATGTACTATATTTTTATACAACTGGCAGAGCAGTAGGTTTGTTTACACCAGCATCACCACAAACATGTGCATAATGCACTGGGCTACGTTACCACAGCTACAATGTCATTAGGTGATCAGAATTTTTCAGCTCCATTATAATCAGTCTTACGGGACCACTGTCATCTATGTGGCTCATTGTTGACCAAAATGTCCTTATGTGGCATGTAACTGTGTTTCTACCTTTAAAGGTCAAGTACTTCATCTTTCCTTCAGTTATATCTGGTTGCTCATCAAGATTTTTAATGCATGTTTATGGTTCAAATAACTATTTCACTTGAGTAATAGTCCAAAGTGTGATGATCTAATATTCATATTCCTAGGCTACTTGACGTAATGCAATTTCTTCTCAAAATCAATCCATTTGATATAGGACTAGCAATTCTACTGTGCTTAACTATTAGTACTTTTACTTTCTCTTGCCTCATTACGGTGAAATCCGAACTCAAACATAGCCTTTTCAGGCTGGAAAAGGACTAAACTGGAGTACTGTGCTAAGTTGCTAGTGTCAAAGCTACTATTAGAGAAGTTTGAAAGGACATTCCGGTAATCCAGTGTCACAAATGCTGTATTAAAATCACTGGTGAATGTAGATGGTACACACATGGTATACCAACATTCTTCACTAGACACTGAATGGCACTTCAATCTCATGGCAAAGTTATATTAGGGCAAAATGCCCAACATTTTAGCATAGATACCTGCCAATTGCCTGCTTTCCACTGACCGACAGTCTTATTCCTCTAGCTGATTTGGTGTTCCCAACTGGCATTTCTCTAGCTTCTCCTTGAGCCTACCCATTCTGTAGGGTCCCCTCTGTAGCCACCAGCTATGCCTCTCACTTCTGTGTCCTACCTCAAAATACCTTCTCCAGTGCACCCACTCCATCCCTTATTCCTAAATTACCTTCCCACCTTAATCTCAGATCACATTCATCTCCATCTTCTGTTCTCCAGATTCTCTTACCTTTCCCCACCTCAACTCATTCACTATACTCACTACAGTAACTCATTACCCTCAGGATCCAGCCAGCTTTGTGCTCCTAGCTCATAGTCTTTGCTTTTACCACTTCCTACGATGGCCCCTTCCTCTACCATCCCTGTGCTATCCTTTGGTTTCCATCCTTTCTAACTCCTATTCTTAGCTTAACTTTTCTTCCCAGGCTCAACCTCTCTTCTTCCCACACATCTGTGAGATACTCCCATTCTGAGTGGTCCTTGTTTATCCCCACCTCTGGTTGTTCTCAGAAACTATGGACTGGGATCGCTAAGCTGACACATACTTTTCCTTGAGCCTTTTATTTTCTTCTATCTTTGAATTCAAATTTTTGTTCAGCTTTTTAATTAGGCATATGAACCTGTCACACTTACTTCATCTCACCCCTTATTTACTAGTTTTCTTTTTAAATAAGTTCATTTTAGTAAAGTTTTGGGGAAATCTTAGGACACACCTTAGTTATTTCTCCGAGGATGCTGCTTACTGCAATAGTTTCCGTGGGCTGCTATAACAAAATAGCACACACTAGGCGGCTCAAACAACAGAACTTTATAATCTCACAGTTCTAGAGGCAAGAAGTCCAAGATTGAGGTGTTATCAGGGTTTGTTCTTTCTGAGGGTTGTGAGGGAGAATGTTTCAGGCCTCTCCTCTAGTTTCTGGTGGTTTTCTGACAATCTTTGAAATTCCTTGTGATTGCATCACCAAATCTCTGCCTTTATGTTCACATGGCATTCTCTCTGCATGTGTGTGTATGTTCAAATTTCCATCCCCCCTCCCTTTTTTTTTTCTGAGACGAAGTCTTGCTCTTATCCCTAGGTTGGAGTGCAGTGGTGTGATCTTGGCTCACTGCAACCTTCGCCTCCCAGGTTCAAGTGATTCTCCTGCCTCAGCATCCTGAGTAGATGGGATTACAGGCCCCTGGCACCACGCCTGGCTAATTTTTGTATTTTTAGTAGAGGTGGGGTTTCACCATGTTGGCCAGGCTGGTCTCGAACTCCTGATCTCAGGTGATCTGCCCACCTCGGTCTCCCGAAATCCTGGGATTACAGGTGTGAACCACTGCACCCAGACAAATTTCCTCTTTTTATTGGGACATCAGTTATATGGAATCAGGGGTTCACTTTACTCCATATGACTTCAATTTAACTAATTACCTCTTTGATTACTTTATTTCCAAATAAGATCACATTCTGAGGTACTGAGGGTAGGATTTGAACATGAATTTTCAGGGGACAAAATTCAATTCTTGACAGCTACTAACTAGTATTATGGCAAATCACCCTATTCTCAACAAATAAAGCATAACTGAGGGTAATATGAAGTCACTGCAGTTGTGACAATCTCCGTACTCCAGTATTGATATTCATATCCCTCAGTCAGCTGTCTTGGATTCTGATGTTAGTTGAGCACTTTTGCATCAAATTGGCTGGAGATCTCATGTGAATTATTTACCCTTTCAATTCACTCACATATTTTTTTTTTTCTTTATGAATACAAGTCTATTTGGAGGAGGATCCCATTGGGATAGTGATATGGTTTGGCTGTGTCCTCACCCAAATTTCATCTTGAATTGTAGCTCCCACAATTCCCACATGTTGTGGGAGGGACCCAGTGGGAGAAAATAGAATCATAAGGGCGGTTTCCCCCATACTGTTCTCGTGGTAATAAGTCTCATGAGGTCCAATAATTTTTTTTTTTTTTTTTTTTTTTTTTTGAGATGGTGTCTTGCTCTGTCTCCCAGGTTGGAGTGCAGTGGTGTGATCTCGACTCACTGCATCCTCCATTTCTCGGGTTCAAGCAATTCTCCTGCCTCAACCTCTTGAGCAGCTGGGATTACAGGTGCCCACCACCATGCCTGGCTAATTTTTGTATTTTTAGTAAAGATGGGGTTTCACCCTGTTGGACAGGCTGGTCTCCAATTCCTGACCCTACGTGATCCACCTGCCTCAGCCTCCCAAAGTGCTGGGATTATAGGCATGAGCCACTGCGCCCAGCCATATTCTTTATTTTGTTTAATTATCTTGGATTAACTTGAATATATTCTAGGTGTGTTCAAGTACTAATTGTCACATTAGGGGAAAAAAATCTGTTAAGACTTTTTCCAGCAAAAGTCAAAAAGAAATTTTAAAAATTAGTTGAACTGGGCAATGTCAGAATTATACCTAAAACAAAGTTTTATGCTTTGAACTAGATTACTGGGCCCTGTTAGGCACTCAGCTATCACATTGTACTTCTTTTATTGTGATACTATTCCTTGTTTGATTTTTATCATCTGGCTATCTTCCTAGTTGTGTCTACAGAAGTTATTTCAATTCCTGACACACAGTAGGTATTCAATGTCGTTCTTGTTGGGAAAAACTTGAACAATATTTCCCTGGACACGATGCCATCCCAGTTGTATTTTAGTGACTGAAGTTAGTACAATCCTGATCATAAACAATTTGGCTGATTCAAATTCAGAAAGGCTATGATTCCTGGTCCTTATGATTTTGGGGGATGTTGCTTCCCAAAGTCAGTAAATATTAAGTAACTCTTAACACAGTAACTGTTAGTATAGCCCTAATCATAACAGTTTGTTAATCTATATTAAATTAAAACATGACTCTCTTGGTTAACAGGAAAATAAGTTTATATTCACTACAAAAACATTCCGAATGGGATAGGAAATGGCAATGCTCCAACTTTTGGCTCAAGAGAGGAATTAAGAAAGACTTTAGGATTCAAGGGCGTTATCAGGCCCAGAGCCCCTTCCAGCCTTTGTCTGGTTAAACAAGGAATTTTGTAATCCTCCCTGTTGTCTTTTTAACATGGCGGGAAAGCTGGCTAATGTGCAGAGACGTTTGCTTTATTTGGTGAACTCACTCCCTCACTTTGGCACCAGCAAAGGCAGAAAACTAGGATACAAACGTTAACAGTTTCAGAATGGATCTTAATTTGGGGATTTTTCAATCAATTAATGTTTGTTCAGCTTCTACAAGGTGAGGATCCATAAGGAAGATATTAGGAAACAATCTAATGGAAGCTTGAAGAACCAAAATGAGGAAAGCAGAATTAGGAACGACCCTGTCCGGTGACGCCTCTCCTTCTGGTTTCCATCTGTGCCCCCTCTCAGGAGCCGCTGGAACGCAAGCCTCGAGCAGGCAAAGGCTCTTTGGATTTGAAATACAAAACCGTTAAGTGAGCTCAGACTAGGTCGCCTCCCAGCTGTCACCTGCTTTCTCTAGAGCAGTGATCTGGCAGCTGTTTGGAGAGTCTGAACGCGGTAACAGTTTTTGTTTTTCAGCGCATCCCTGTGCTATCTTCTAATGGCCAGAAAAGCCATTAATGTGATGAAAATTCTGAATGATCTGTTTGGCTAGAAAAGCTTTTCACTCCACTTTTAGAATCCAATCACTTGATTCTAAATCACCACGATGCCATGGAATGTAAAAACTGCTCTCGCTACGTCTAGAGACAGACGCCTCTTCCTCCTCTGGGAACACGGTTCATCTCCACTCTCCGATTTCACGGCTTTATTTGCCCTCTGGGACGCGCTGACACTGTTCCAAGCACATTTTCTAAGTGATTATGTGAGTGTGGATGTGTTTTGTTGGACTCGAAGGGAGTCTAATTTCTAGAAGTTCCTTTCAGGAGTCTGCCTTTACTACAAAGTTGATGTATTCGAAAACACAGTAAGTCTCATTGGCAACACAACTTTTCACCTAATTAAGTACAATTCGGTCATAAAAGAAGCTATGGGGTCTGCGCAGCTGGCTCTGTGGCTTAGTTGGCTAAAGCGCCTGTCTCGTAAACAGGAGATCCTGGGTTCGAATCCCAGCGGGGCCTGAGAGTGGGTGTGTCTTTTTCTTTCCCCTTTTAATAAGGGCCATCTGTTTTTGTGAATTTATCACAATTTTTAGTCTATAATCCTTAATCACAATATCAGATCCACTGCATAGAGCTTTAGTCTCTCCAGTCTCTCTTCATTCCACCTGCATCCTCAAAGGCTGTTAGTTTCTGATGATCTCTCAGACAGTTATGTTGGAATTTCACCAAACTCAGGGGTTCAAGTTCAATCACGGATAAAAAATATCTAAAATAAAATGGTAAAACTTTTAATTCAAAACATTAAAAAATATATTCTTCTGGTTTCTCAAACTCCATGAAACCTTACTTAAATTCCACATGGATGAAAAATGGTTGCAATTTATGGAACATTTACTAAGTTGTACTTTATGTATTTTCTCACATACTTTTAATTCCTAGACTATTCACCGAAGTAAACAGTATTATGCCCATTTTACAGATAAAAAATGAAGTATCAGAAGGAAATAAACTTGCCCAAATCTTATAGCTGATAAATAATCAAGCTAATATTTCAATCCAATATTTCTCAGTTACTTAAGTCAAAGTTACTTAAGTCGAAGTCTTAAGTAACAAATAATATTATTTATAAAACCGAACAGTATCCAGTGTGATTTAGAATAATAATTCTTAAAATTGTATGGCACATGAACTCATTAGATTATCTAATAAAAACTTTTGTATATAAACACACACACACACACACAAACTTATGGACAAATTTTGCATATTCTTTTGAGATTTTCCCTGACCTCCTTAAGTTCTTTGGTGCCTATGTGCCACTGAAAAAAATCCATGACTTCCATAAATCAATAAACAGTAAATCACAAATGAATGTTCAGAAAAAATAAGCTATTTTAGGGTCAGAGGACATATTTTGTTTCTTGACATTGATTTTTATAGGACTATCACTCCCTTTCTTTGGTTGATTTAAACTGGGTTATTAGAAGCAGATGTCCCAATAGGGGTATTATGACTCTGAACCAGCATGCCGGTTTCAAAAAGTTATATTTCTGGATACGAGATCACTGAAGTGAATTCTGAAAAGAATTCTATGTGGTCCATAAACACCTCTTAAAGCTAACCTCAAGCAGTGGAAGATATGCCTTCATCTGTTTTACATGAAGTTACAGAACTCTAGTCATCTCCTCATTCATTCCCCAAATTATTAATTTTGTTTTGTTTTGTTTTGTTTTGTTTTGAGACGGAGTCTGGCTGTGTCGTCCAGGCTGGAGTGCAGTGGCGCAATCTCGGCTCACTGCAAGCTCCGCCTCCCGGGTTCACGCCATTCTCCTGCCTCTGCCTCCCGAGTAGCTGGGACTACAGGCGCTGGCCACCACTCCCGGCTCATTTTTTGTATTTTTAGTACAGACGGGGTTTCACCGTGTTAGCCAGGATGGTCTCAATCTCCTAACCTCGTGATCCGCCTGCCTCGGTCTCCCAAAGTGCTGGGATTACAGGCGTGTGCCACGGCGCCCGGCCCAAAATTATTAATTCTATACCTACTCACATCAAGGTGTGGGAAGGTAAACTGAACAGGCCTGGTCTCTATCCCAAAGGAGGTAAGAGCTTATTTGGGGATGGGTGAGTGAATAGAAGTTATTTATATGACAAACATAACATTATGGCTATGAGAAGTGCTACAGAAAAAGAATGACTGTGATTTAGAACATACGGGTAAGATTTGGTTTCATCAGGGAGATAAGAGGAGAGTCTTCAGTTGCAAAGAAAGAGGCCAGTATAGGAAAGGCAGACAGAGCATAGGGAAACCCAGGCAGAGGAAGTTAGACAAAGTGCATTGGACTGGAAAAAAACTGGTATGAGTACAGTGGGAAGGCCACGGGCAAGCAGCCTGAGAGATGGGATGCAGGAGGATAGGACCAAACTGTGTCAGAATTTTAGAGGCCATGCCAAGGAGTTTTAATTTCATATTAAGAGCAACCAAAATCCATGTGTAATTGAACATAAACACATTTCAAAAATTATGAGTGAAGAAAAAAATATAAAGTTTAAGATGTATTCTCCTATTTATTGTGTTCTTTTTGGAAAATAAATTTAAAATTAACTAGAAAAGCAGATAACCAGTAACATAATCAGAAGTGGAGAAAGTATAAATGTAAGAAATAATTAAAAGGAATTGGCATCAAGTTTTAGGGGGAAAAACCCCCAAATTGAGAAAAAGCCTATATCTGCAACCTCAAGGGAGTTATTGCTCACAAATGACTCCTTTTCCAGATGTTTTAAGAGTAAAACCTCAGCAGACAAGTACATCAATGCCTTTGTTTAATTTTTGATTGATAAGAAATAATGCTAACCTCTTTCTCTTTACTTAATGGTGATGAATTCACTAATGTTTTAATGAGAATTTAGTTGTGCTTACTGGGGGTTCTCTGGAAAGTTTAGCTTTCTATTCTGTTTCTTATATAAAGTTCCTAGCTGCCAAAATAAGAGAGGTTGGAGTCAAGTCCTCTAAAGTCTTTTGATCCCCAAGATGAATTATCTAAGGAGCCTTAAAAGTCGCCTTTTGCAGTCGCCTCACACTCAGCAAAGAGCTGTGTTAGTCTCTGTGCAAACTCAGCACACAACTTCTAAGTTTATGTACTGGACCAGAGATTGAAAAGTGAAGTGGCTCTCAACTCAATCCAAAGATGCTTTCCTCCCTCTAGTGAAAGCAATGCTCATTCAATGGATCAAGTCACACCAAAGAGAAATCTATTCACATATAAATGCAAAGAAAAGGCTGGAAATAAAGTGACTGACTGTGCACAGGAGTGAAAGAAGCATGGAGTTCTCGATGACAAAGTCTGTATGCATGTCCTGGATCCCTCACTACCAAATGTGGACCTTTGGTTAGTAACTTGACTCTCCTAAGGTCTGTCTCATTCTTTTCTTTTTCTTTTAATTTTTACTTTTAAAATAATTTCATTGTTACAGAAAAGTTGCATCCTTCACTCAGTCTTCCCAAATATGGACCTTATCTCATATGTGTATATATATACACACATATATACATACATATACATATATATACTTTTATCTCATATCTCATATGTATATCTCATATGTATATATGTATACATATGTTTTGTTTTGTTTTTTTTTTTGAGACGGAGTCTCGCTCTGTCGCCCAGGCTGGAGTGTAGTGGCACGATCTCAGCTCACTGCAAGCTCCGCCTCCTAGGTTCACACCATTCTCCTGCCTCAGCTTCCCAAGTAGCTGGGACTACAGGTGCGTGCCACCAAACCTGGCTAATTTTTTTTTTTTATATTTTGTTTAGTAGAGACGGGATTTCACTGTGTTAGCCAGGATGGTCTCGATCTCCTGACCTTGTGATCCACCCTCCTCGGCCTCCCAGGAGGCTGAGGCAGAAGAATTGCTTGAAACCCGGAGGCGGAGGTTGCAGTAAGCCAAGATAGCACCACTGCACTCCAGCCTGGGTGACAGAGTGAGACTCTGTCTCAAAAAATAATAATAATAAATAAAAATAAAAAAGAATAAGTTGTAGACATAATGATCCTTTACCCCTAAATACTTCAATGTATGTTTCCTAACAGGAAAACACCCTCTTACATAATCACAGTACAATGATCAAAATCAGAAATTAACATTGATACAATACTATTGTCTAATATATGGGCCTTATTCAGACTATGCTAATTGTCCCTATAATGTCCTTTTTAGCAAAAGAAAATCTTTGAGCATATGTTGAATTGTCATGTTCTGTAGCCTTTCTTTCTCTTTTATAACATTGGTATTTTTAAAAGAGTACAGGCCAGTTATTTTGTAAAATTTTCCTCTATTTGGGTTAGTCTGCTATTTCCTCATGATTGGATTTCGGTTATGAATTTTGAGTAGGAATACCAGAGAACTGATATTATACCCTTTTCAGTGCATTTTATCAGGAGATATTTAATGGCGGTTGTCCCATTACCAGTGGTATTAATTTTGGTCACCTGGTTATGACAGTGTTTGCCAGGTTTCTCCATTGTCATTAATAAGTATCCTGACTTTGAGACTATGTAAATATCCTGTTATCATTCAACTTTTATCAACTTAATTTAGCACCCATGATGATCCTGGCCTGAATCAGTTAGAAGTATGATGGTTGCCAAATGACGATCTTCTGAATCCATCATTTATTCTACATTTACAAGTTATCTTTCTGCTATTGGAAGAAAAACGTTTCCTTCCCCTCCCAGCCTCCACCAACCCTCCAGCTTTTTTTTTTTTTTTTTTCCCACAGAGTCTTGATCTGTCACCCAGGCTGCAGTGCTAATATATAGATTTTTTTGTAGAGGGTGTCTTGCCATGTTGCCCAGGCTGGTCTCCAACTTCTGGACTCAAATGAACCTCCTACCTCTGCCTCTCAATGTGCTGGGATTGCAGGTGTGAGCCACTGTGCCTCGCCCCCCTTCTCTTTTGACATTTACTTGTTTGTTTATATGGACTCATGGGTTCCCACAATCCATTACTATTACTAATTTTGATATTTCTTAATCTGCAAAATAATTAAAAGTTCAGTGTAGGAAACAGGGAGCATTCTAAGTATTTCAAACAAAAGGAGTTAAAAACAGGAAGTTGGACTACAAAATTATCTGACAAGGTTGAGAAACAGGCTTTAGATTAGACCTTCAACTATGATTTCAGAAAATATCTACAGAACTAATCTATAAGGGAAGCTGGCAATAAACTTTTTGAGACTCAGAACATTGTAACCATAATCCAAGTAACACAACATTAGAGCTAGGAGATTGCTTCCTTTATAATAACTTCTCAAACTCATGAAGCTGGTGACTGAACATTGGAACATGGACTATGGCCACCGCCTCTGCACTGCTCTCTCTAATTCTAAAGGCTAGAGACCAGACCCGTTAACACTGTGCTGAGAAAGCGTATCTTCATGATCTTGCTTGCTAGCAAAAAATAGACAAAATCAGCATGATGATAGTCTGCCTGCTAAATCTCAGAGAAGTATATCTAATCTCAGTCAAATCTCATTTGCGTCAAGATTCTTAGCTGCAAAGGAGTCCAGAAAATGTACTTTCTGTTAGCTTCCAGTTCTCCCAATACAGAATGTCAACCAAAGGAAAGTGGGAATGGTTGCTGAATACATACCTGACAAAGGCAAACTTCTGTTTTCCCTGGGTTGTGAAGAGAATAGAAAACAAAATTAATGAACTGCTTTTTGCAACAGTAACAACTCCTGTTTTTTTCAAAAGTTGTTTCCTGGATTGCATTTGGGATTCTATTAGTTTATTAGGGCTGTCATAACGAAGTACCACAGACTGCGTGGCTTAAACAACAGAAATTTATTTTCTCATAATTCTGAAGGCTAGAAATCTGAGATTAAAGTGTCATCAGAGTGAATTTCTTTTAAGGCTTCTCTCCTTGACTTGTAGTTGGCTTTCTCCTTGGTGTTTTTGCCTTCATGTGTGTTTCTCCTAATCTTCTCTTTTTATAATGACATCAGTCATATTGCCTAAGGGCATGCCCTAATGACCTCATTTTAACTGAACTACCTTTTTAAAGATCTTACCTTGAAATAGAGTCACCTTCTGAGTTATTGGTGGTTACGATTCCACATATGAATTTTATGGAGATTTCAGACCATAATAAGGCTTAAGCAAGCATGAAATTTTCTTTTTTTTCTTTTTTTGAGACAGAGTCCGCCCAGGCTGGAGTGCAGAGGGGCGATCTCGGCTCACTGCAACCTCTGCCTCCAGGGTTCAAGTGATTCTCCTGCCTCAGCCTCCTGAGTTGCTGGGATTACAGGTGGCCGCCACCATGCCCAGCTAATTTTTGTATTTTTAGTAGAGATGGGGTTTCACCATGTTGGCCAGGATGTTGTATTTTAGTAGAGATGGGGTTTCACCATGCTGGCCAGGATGGTCTCTAACTCCTGACCTCAGGTGATCCACCCACCTTGGCCTCCCAAAGTGCTGGGATTACAGGCATGAGCCACTGTGCCCGGCCACAAGTATGAAATTTTCCTGAAACAAGTTTGTTTATTTGTTCATCCACTTACTATTTTATTTATTCATTGACGATTCCTTCCCCTCTTCCGTCCTTCCTTCTTCAGAAATGACTTCCAGTAATCCAAATAAAATATTATTAGCAAACTGGATGATGGAATTATGTTTCATATTAAGCCTGACTTAAGAAAGTCTCAATGAGAGGCCAGGCGCCAGGGCTCATGCCTGTAATCCCAGCAGTTTGGGAGGCCGAGGCGGGTGGATCACAAAGTCAGGAGTTCTAGACCAGCTTTGACCAATATGGTGAAACCCTGTCTCTACTGAAAATACAAAAATTAGACGGGCATGGTTGCCCGCACCTGTAATCCCAGCTACTCGGAAGGCTGAGGCAGGAGAATCCCTTGAACAAGGGAGGCAGAGGTTGCAGTGAGCCGAGACTGTGCTACTGCATTCCAACCTGGGAAAAAAAAAAAAAAAGAAAAAGAAAGCCTCAATGACTGAGAAAAATTTCATTTGGGGTTTCATAGTGGAAAATACAGAGTAAAACATTGCGATTATATAACTGACATTGCAGAGTAGAACCCTGATAGAGCTTAGAGAAAAAGAACAACTCTTCTGCCTCAGAAGTTTGAGACATATTTGTCTTCTTTCCTCTCTTTCCTTCCTTGCTTCCTTCTATGCTACCTTTCTTCCTTCCCTCCCTTATTTATTTCCTTCTATCTTTCCTTCTTTTCTTTCCTCCTTTAAGTTGAAGTATAAATCTATACAAGATACTATAATTTATCTGAGTGAATTCAGATCAAGTGCCATCAGCTAATGTGTTTCAGACAAAATATGTTAAGTTTTCTTGTTCAAAATATTTTAAGTCAAAATAAATGGCACTTGCAATTTACTTTTTATTAAAACACTACCTGTCATGTATGCAATTATGTACTTCCTATGGGTTAATGTATTCAACAGTCAGAGTTGCCTTACACAAGTTCTGCCTTCATCCACCTTTTTGGTTAAATTTTAAAAAACGGCTGCATGCAGTGACTCACAACTGTAATCCCAGCATTTTGGGAGACTGAGGTGGGCGGATCACCTGAGGTCAGGAGTTCGAGAGCAGCCTGGCCAACATGGTGAAACCCCATCTCTACTTAAAATACAAAAAATTAGCCGGGCGTGGTGTCACACACCTGTAATCCCAGCTACTTGGGAGGCTGAGGCAGGAGAATTGCTTGAACCCTGGAGGCAGAGGTTGCAGTGAGCTGAGATCACACCATTGCACTCCAGCTTGGGCAACAAGAGCAAAACTCTGTCTCAAAAAAACCTAAAAAACAAAACAAAAAAACTTTACTCACTTTCTAATTTTTTTTTTTTTTTGAAAATTGAGCTGTGGATGCTCCTTATTTATTTGTAATAACATTTTTATTTTTATATATGCTGAAAATGTCTTTACAGTTTATTTCTGGTTTTTCAGTTTGTCAAAAGATTATATTAAATTTGACCTAGGCAAATGAATTAATATTTTTATTCATGAAGTTTTTTATGTGTCTTAAGAAGGCCTTCCCCATACTAACTTCAAAAACGTTAATTTATTTTTGTCAGAAAAACCAGCTTCTGTTTCTTAGCCTCTTAACCTCACAATATTCATATTTAGCTTCTATATTCAAAATACTAAATAAATCTCAATTGTTCGATCCTAACACTTAAAAAAATTAATTTAATCCTTGCTGAGGCAAGGGAGAAATGTAAATAGAAGTGCAGACTTTCACCAAACAAAACAAAAGCTAGAATTATTATAGGCTTGGGAGAGGGTGGCCTTTAGTTGGGTTTAATTCACTTTAAACGAAGCAGCATTTTGATAGCATCAAAGTAAAGCAGGGCTATAAGTAAAACAGTTTGCATCAGGGTTGGGCTGAGAAGTAGACTCAGAACCTGCTTTCTTGAAACTACAGAGTTAAGATAAATATTGACAGATGTGCCTGAAGACCCTTAATGAAATTCCGGACTTGGTTGGAAATTGAATCTGAGGCTTTACATCAAGATCATAGTCAAAGTGAATGTCAAAGTCAAATTCATCAGAGCCACATGGCTCAGATAATCTAGGTAATAATGGATTGTTCCGTTCTTACTGA
Source organism: Macaca thibetana thibetana (assembly GCF_024542745.1). Taxonomy (NCBI): domain Eukaryota; kingdom Metazoa; phylum Chordata; class Mammalia; order Primates; family Cercopithecidae; genus Macaca; species Macaca thibetana. The sequence continues at coordinate 28,425,539 of NC_065581.1, read as the reverse complement.
TATAATTTCCACGAGCAAATTTTCTCATCATATTATTTTAGAGAACACCATTTCTTGACCTGTGCTTATTGATGTTAATTGATAACAGCAGTTTTTTTTTTCTAGTTTACTAAAAGAACTAAGGAGCAACTAACAAAAGCTGTTGACCTTCCCCCTCTTCACAAACATTTCTAACAACTCTGTCCTGTTAGCTAAATACCCTTCTTTGCCTACAATTTCCCCTGGTCACCTTCACAGTTGCACACAGCCACCCACTTAGAAATTAGTCATACTGGCCGGGCACGGGTGGCTCACTCCTGTAATCCCAGCACTTTGGGAGGCCGAGGCGGGCAGATTGCCTGAGGTCTGGAGTTTGAGACCAGTCTGGCCACCATGGTGAAACTCTGTCCTTACTAAAAATACAAAAAAATTAGCCGGGCGTGGTGGCATGAGCCTGTAATCCCAGCTACTTGGGAGGGTGAGGCAGGGGAATCCTTGAACCAGGGAGGTGGAGGTTGCAGTGAGCTGAGATCGCATCACTGCCCTCCAGCCAGGGCGACAGAGCAAGACTCTGTCTCTAAAAAAAAAAAAATGAAAAAGAAAAAGAAAGAAATTAGCCATACTTTTACCCACTTTACCAGTAATGTACTTTTTTTTTTTTTTTTTTTTTTTTTTGAGACGGAGTCTCGCTCTGTCGCCCAGACTGGAATGCAGTGGCGCGATCTCAGCTCACTGCAAGCTCTGCCTCTCGCCATTCTCCTGCCTCAGCCTCCCGAGTACCTGGGACTACAGGCGCCCGCCACCCCGCCCCGCTAATTTTTTGTATTTTTAGTAGAGACGGGGTTTCAACGTGTTAGCCAGGATGGTTTCAATCTCCTGACCTCGTGATCCACCCCCCTCGGCCTCCCAAAGTGCTGGGATTACAGGCGTGAGCCACCGCGGCGGACCCAGTAATGTACTTTCTATTCAACAGATGGCTTTAAATATGATCACTTGTAAAATAGAAGGAATGAAAAATAAAATACTTGGTTTTAGCCTGGAAACGTAGAAGTACTGTGAAAAGATCAAAGAGCTGTTGAAAAAACAAAGGGCAGAGGTGGAAACAAACCAATCCTTTTTTCCGCCTAACCTCCTTTCTTACCCCTCCCACTTTCCAGAAAAGGAGTTACAGCACCACAGCCTGAGAGACCTTGGCAATAATAGTGAGCAAAGTATTTGCTCAGCAGCACATACAAGAATAAATATTAAAAGCACTGCACCTAGTGGAGATGCCGGGGATCGAACCGGGGACCTCATGCATGCAAAGCATGCGCTCTACCACTGAGCTACATCCCCAGCAAGAATACTTTATTAACAAAATTTCTTAAAATACACTGTATTCGATCAATTTTTTTCCCCCAAAATAAGTTTTAAATAGTTTCTCGTGCAAGAATTGTGTGAATTTTGCAGGTTACGAGTGTGAGAAAGAAGATTTAAATGAATGTCACTAAATCCGTTAGAGTAATTGGAAACTCACCAGGCCCAACACAGAACAAGTGGTTGCAAAACTGGCTTTTATCCGAGCAGGACTATGTATATAAGTCATTCAGATCCAGTCATTTGAAAAGGGCAGAATAAAAAAAAGTAGAACCATAGATGGTTACAGCAAACCACTGGGAAATTTCCTGATGTTCGGCGGGTTAAAGTACTGGGATAGATTCATCTTGTAAGGCATACCCAGTTTTAGGTTTTGGTCTTGGAATTATCCACAGACCAACCCTCCGCCTAGTCTAAAAAGAAAAATCCCACTCAGTAGATTGGATGAGTAAATCTGTATCTTGTTGAATAAAAAGCATAAGAGAAATGTGAATATTCAAATATAAATCTGGGTTACAAAATGTGAGAAACAGAATTCAGTGTCAGGCAATAGATCTCAAAGTGTGGTCCTCAGAACAACAGCATCGGCATCACCTAGGATCTCACTAAAAATACAAATTCTCTGGGCCTACTCCAGACCTATGAGTCAGGGACTGTGGAAGTAGGGCTCAACAATCTATGTTTTAGTAAGCCCTGAGGGTGATTCTGGTACATGCTTAAGTTTGAGAACCGCTGATGTAAGGTAGTGATGAATACAACATTGCTGTTTCATTTTCTTTCTTTCTTTCTTTTTTTTTTTTTTTTTTTTTTTGAGACGAAGTTTTTGCTCTTGTTGCCCAGGCTGGAGTGCAATGGCGCAATCTTGGCTCACTGCAACCTTCGCCTCCCGGGTTCAAGCAATTCTCCTGCCTCAGCCTCTGGAGTAGCTGGGATTACAGGCGACTGCCACCACGCCCGGCTAATTTTTGTATATTTAGTAGAGATGAGGTTTCACCATGCGGACCAGGCTGGTCTTGAACTTCTGACCTCAGGTGATCCACCCACCTCGGCCTCCCAAAGAGCTGGGATTACAGGTGTGAGCCCCCGCGCCCGGCCTGCTGTTTCATTTTCTAACATTAACACAGTACTAAGGTGTTTCTAGCATTTTAAAATAAAATAATTTGACATATTAGACCTGAATTTTTATGTGTGTATATTAAACCATTTAAACTTGTGAGGGAAATAAAAGTGATTTTTAATATATTGTGAAAATAGTATGTGACTATTTTAAAAATTACTTGTGTATTAGACAAACAGCAGATATTTTTGTTTATATTTGAAAGCCTTTGAACATTAAAGAATCTGTCCACCATATTGAGAGGAGAAGAGGAGTCAGGAGAGAGAGAATTTGTTTCTGGACCTCAGTTATTTTCCCAATTTTGGTTGTTTTGAAGCAGCAACGTTTGTCTCAGTGCACATGCAATTTGGGCTTTAGAGAGGATGTCCACCCGCTGGCTTCCTAGAGAGTTTAAACTTTTGTTTCTTTAAAGTGTTGACCATGGCTGAGTTTATGCAGTAGTACATGGGTTTAGCAACCACAAAATATTTTACTAAGAAACTGTTTAAAAAATAAATTTTCACTGTTAATTTTTCTGGCTCTGCTCTTCTGCATAGAGCAAGGATAAAATCGTAAAATAATCCTATTTTTATTTTAATTATGCAATACAAGGTGTCCTTGACAGAAGTCTTGTGATACGGTTTGGATCTGTGTCCCAGCCCAAATCTCACATGGAATTGGAGCAGGGTCCTGGTGGGAGGTGATTGGATCATGGGTGCAGTTTCCACCTTCCTGTTCTCCTGATAGTGATATCAGATCTGGAGATCTGATCGTTTAAATGTGTGTGGTGGCACCTCCCCCACCCCTCTTACCTGGTCCGTCTGGTAAGATGTGCTTGCTTCCCCTTCACCTTCTGCTATGATTGTAAGTTTCCTGAGGCTTCCCAGTCATGCTTCCTGTTAAGCATGTGGAACTGTGAGTCAATTTAAACCTTTTTTCTTCATAAATTACCCAGTCTCAGGTAGTTCTTTGTTCCAGTATGAGAACAGACTAATATATCTTAGCTCTTGTGTTACAAGGGAGACGTCATTTGAGATCAGCCTGCTGGCATTGCAATGAAGTGCTTTGTATCAGGAAACGGTACACTATTGACCTTTTTTTCTGTTCACAGCTGAGCCACATGTACATAATCTAGATTTTGTTTTCATAGTTTTGTACTTTTATAGCCTATTTTTGAAGATTAACACATTTGCAAAATGACTGACACAATCTTTGCCTAATCCAATGAGTGTTACAGAAAGCTTGTTATGACTAGAACTGTAAATCTGTCTTTTTTTTTTTTTCCTCGAGATGGAGTCTTGCTCTGTCACCTAGGCTGGAGTGCAGTGGCACGATCTTGGCTCACTGCACCCTCCACCTCCCGGGTTCAAGCAATTCTCCTGTCTCAGTCTCCCGAGTAGCCAGGATTACAGGGGCCCACCACCGCACCTGGCTAATTTTTGTATTTTTAGTAGAGAGGGGGTTTCACCATGTTGGTCAGGCTTGTCTCGAACTCCTGACCTCAAGTGATCCCCCACCTCGGCCTCTCAAAGTGCTGAGATTACAGGCGTGAGCCACCGTGCCCGGCCTAGAACTGGAAATCTTAAAAAGAGGTATGTGATAATAGAAGGCTGAAATTAAAACCTGCATTAAAAAAAAAAAAATCACCAAATCTATTTGAAAACAAGTCAATTTGTGTTATGCTGAAATTTTCAGGGGCTGTCAGATTTCTCCTTTTAGCCACATTTCTGAATGTCTACAAATATCAATATTGCCCCATAGCGCTTTGGCCCTTTGTACTTCAAAATACATTTTGTTTCATGTTTTTTGTTTGTTTTGTTTTTTGAGTTTTTTTTTTTTGAGATGGAGTTCTGTTCTGTCACTCAGGCTGGAGTGCAGTGGCAGGATCTCAGTTCACTGCAACCTCTGCCTTCCGGGTTCAAGTGATTCTCCTGCCTCAGCCTCCTGAGTAGCTGGGATTATAGGCACATGCCACCACATCGGGCTGATTTTTGTATTTTTAAAGGAGACGAGGTTTCACCATGTTGGCCAGGCTAGTCTCGAACTCCTGAGTCCAGGCAATCTGCCCACCTCCGTCTCCCAAAGTGTTAGGACTACAGGTGTGAGCCACTGCGTCCATCCATGTTTTTTCTTTTCCTTGAAACAACAGTACATATAATAGAGGTACAATTCATTGGGATTAAAAAAAAAAAAAAAAAGAGGAGAAGAGAGGAAAATAAAACTGAGTAAAAACAGTTTGGATTTCCAGTTTGGGGTTCTGCATGTAAGTAGCTTGGATGTTGCCACTTTGCTCTAACAACAATTGAAAAGCTGAAGGAAGTGAAAAATCAATAACTCTTTTTAGATTCATAAAAGAAGATAGGTCACAGAGGAAACTGGTGCCCCCCCCAAATTGGAGAGATAGACAGACACCAAAAATCACAGCACACTGGAGCAGAAACATCTGTGGGAACCATTGCCTAGGTAAGAAAACCTGAATTCTAATCAATGAATTGCTGGAGACTAGGTGTACACAAGTCTGAGAGTTAAAAACTCCAGGGGGACCCAGTCATAGCAAGGCCCCCATGCTTTTGTGTGTTTTACTTACAGGAACTTGACCAGATTATCACGGTAAATATTAGAGAAAAATCCCCTTGTGCTTCCACATGGGGAGAGGAAAAGGGACTATTTTGAATAGCACCTGTTTGTCTTAATAAGTTCTGCCCTCAGGAGAAACTGGTTAATCAGAGCCTAACCTGCTGAGGTTTTATCAGCTCTGAGGGGAGGAAAATACCCAACCCAGATAGCTCTAACCTTCCATGTCATGGAAGGGAAATATTTAACTCCAGTCCAGTCTAGCCATCCTGTCCCCTTAAGGGAAGAGAAAAACAACTAAGCAACACTTGTATGATTCACAGTGCAGACACGCAGGCTTACTGAAAGACAGGCCTAATTGGAGGACTGCAGAAATCTTCCTGTCCCCCTGCATCTTGCCCTCACATTACTAAAGATCTATATGTAGCAGTTCCTTTAACCCAGTGTATCATGTTGAGCTATCAAGAAAAAAGTTACAAGGCAAACTAAAAGGCAAAAAAAAAAAAAAAAAAAAAAAACCAGCTTGAAGATGGAAAGCAAGCCTCAGAAACAGACATGGGCAGGGATCTTGGGATTACCAGATGGGGAATTCAAAACAACTATGATTAATATGCTAAGGACTCTAATGGATAAATTAGACAGCATGCAAGAACAGATGGGCAATGTAAGCAAAGAGATGGAAATTCTAAGAAACAACCAAAAAGAAATGCTAGAGATAAAAATAAAATGCTGCAACAGAAATGATGAATGATGTTGATGGGCTTATTAGTACACTTCATATGGCTGAAGAAAGAAGCTTTGAACTTAAGGATACATCAGTAGAAATTTCCAAAACCAAAAAGCAAAGAGAAGAAAGACTGAAAAGAAACAAACCCAAAACAAGTAGCAACTAAGCCTGTGAAAAGATGCTCCACATCATATCCCATCAGATAAGTGCAAATTAAAACAAGAGACAACACACACACCTATTAGAATGACCAAAATCCAGAACCCTGACAATACCAAATACTGTTGAGGATGTCAAAAAATAGGAACTTGAATTCATTGTTGATGGAAATACAAAATGGTATGACGTCTTTGAAAGACTTTAGCAGTTTCTTACAAAATTAAATATACATTTACCATACAAGTCAGCAATTATACTCCTTAGTCTCTAACCAGAGAAGCTGAAAACATATGTACACATAAAAACTTACACATATATGTCTATAGCAGCTTCATTCGTAATTGCCCAAACTTGGAAACAACCAAGATTTCCTTCTGTAGGTGAATAAACAAACTGTGGCACATCCAGACCACGGAATATCATTCAGTGCTAAAAAAAAAAAAGAAATGAGTTATCAAGCCATGAAAAGACATGGAGGAAACATACACCATATTATTAGGTGAAAGAAGCCAATCTGAAAAAGTTACATACTGTATGATTCCAAATATATGGTATTCTGGAAAAGGCAAAGCTATAGAGATAGTAAAAGATCAGAAGTTGCCAAGGGTTAGAGGGAGAGGGAGGAACTGATTAATTGGTGGAGCACAAAGGATTTTTAGCTCAGCAAAAATACTCTGTATACTATAATGGTGGATGTATGTCATTATATATTTATCCAAACCCATAAAATGTACAACACCAAGAGTAAACCCTATTGTAAACTATGGACTTTGAGTAATACTGATGTGTCAATTTAGGCCATCAATTTTAACAAATACATCACTGTATTGGCGATGTTGATGAGAGGGGAGCTATGCATGTGTGTGGACAGGGATTATATGAGATTTCTCTGTGGCTTCCTCTCAATTTTGTTGTGAACCTAAAACTGTTCCAAACAAATAAAGTCTAAAAAACCAAAGTCAAACAAACAACAACAACAACAAAAAGACAAAAACAAAAACAAGGAAAGCTAAGACCTTTCAGACCTAGAATGCATCACAGTTGTCTAAAATGGCAGAATTTTTTTTTTTTTTTTTTTTTTTTTGAGACAGAGTCTCGCTCTGTTGCCCAGGCTGGAGTGCAGTGGCATGATCTTGGCTCACTGCAACCTCTACCTCCTGGGTTCAAGCAATTGCCCTGCCTCAGCTTCCCTAGTAGCTGGGATTACAGGCGTATGCCACCATGCCCGGCTAATTTTTGTATTTTTAGTAGAGACAGGCTATCACCATATTAGTCAGGCTGGTCTTGAACTCCTGACCTCGTGATCTGCCCGCCTTGGCCTCCCAAAGTGATGGGATTACAGGCATGAGCCACCACGCCTGGCCGAAAATGGCAGATTTTAATATATGAAGCTAAAAACCTAAAAATGTACTTGTGTTGGTTGAATTTCCCTTGATATCTCAAATTCCTGCTAGTGAGAGAATTTTTGTGAGACATTGCCCTTTGGAGTGCCTTTTATGTGGTCCCATTTGCCACAACTGGTCTCTTTAAAACTTTCCTTGCAGTAGTGAATAAGGGGGAGAACAAGGAAGGGTGCAGATATTTTGAAAAAGGAAGAACAGAAGTTGAAAAAAATTCCACACAGAGGCAGTTTGAGAGCTAGGGATTAGTGTGAAGACACAGACCCACAATTCAAAACTGCGATGGTTTTCACAAGCAAGATTAACTAGGAATGGAACCCACCAGACTCGGCCAGGTTGAGAGATAAGTGCAAGATGACAGGAACTCATTCTTCCTGAACATGTAGTTCTCTGGGTCAGCCCAGTGCAGGTGCAGCAGGACAGAGGCTTAACCCCCTCTACCCCAAAACCTCCAATCCATCCAGTTTGGTTGCCAGAGGGGCTGCAGGAACCTGGAGGGAGACAAGAAGTTCCTGGAGACAACAGAGTGCTACTGAAGACTCTGGTTGTTTACACCCTGATCTTCCCTTTAATCATTAAGAAATTGAGCTGTCCTGTTTCCAGCTGGGGAAAAAACAATCAAACAATTAAACAACCCAACCCCCCAAAACCTCCCAAACGTGTTCATTTCCTAAAATAAACAAAACTGGTTTTTTTCAAAAAGCAAAAAGCGACATAAAGCAGATCTACAGGTATTTGCCCTGCAATGCAAACATACCAGGGATTGGACTTAAGACCTTATGCTTGCGAACCATATGCTCTATACCAAGTCACACTGAAGGAAGAGAGAAAGGGATGAAAGGAGGAAGGGAGGCAGGAAGGAAGATTTGTTCTCTAATCTTTACCAAAGTCTCTCTCAAAATATTAACTAAGGGGGCTGGGTGTGGTAGCTCATGCCTATAATCCCAGCACTTTGGGAGGCCCAGGTGGGTGGATCATTTGAGGTCAGGAGTTTGAGATCAGCCTGGCCAACATGGCGAAACTCCGTCTCTACTAAAAATACAAAAATTACCCAGGTGTGGTGGTGGGTGCTTGCAGTCCCAGGTACTCGGGAGGCTGAGGCAGGAGAATCGCTTGAACCTGGAAGATGGAGGTTGCAGTGAGCTGAGATTGCACCACTGCACTCCAGCCTGGGTGACAGAGCGAGACTCTGTCTCAAAAACAACAAAACAAAACAAAAAACAACAACAACAAAATTAGCTGAGGGGATTTAGGCTTGCTTAATTCTGGGAAAACATTTCTTAAAGTCAGTTTAGTTTCATAAATACATATGAAGTGCCACTAACCACAGACTCTATACATTTTTTTCTCCTTGCTCTTAGCACACTTTCTACCATGGTTCTCTCGCTCCTTCCAGGCTCTAAGCTGAACTGTCCAGTGCAAGACTTCACTCAACCATCCAGTCGCTAGTAGCCATGGCACAAAGGGCATGGTCTAAATCATGAAGTTTATGATGCCCTGGCCCAACTTGCAAGGAATTCCTTATATGTGGGGGACCATTGCAATCCCAGATCCCCACCTTGAATGGAATTCAAAGGCCTAAAGGTAAGCAACTCCCAGGTGAGTCAAGGCAGTACACATGTTGATGGGCATTTAGACCTGGCAGTGCTCAATCTTGGGGGTAGGAGGGATGCTGATCCACTAAGAATTTGGAAACTAAGAATTGACCATTTGGGGGTCAACGAGGGTCATGTAACTGTTATCATGTACTAGTCTTGTTCCTTATCAGAATTCATCAGAAAAACTACTCCACCACTAAAAATGGCCAGATATTACCACATATAGATTGGAGAAAGAGGTAACAGCACATCCATTTTTTCAATGTCAGGGTCTTGTGTCCAACAAAGCTGCAGGCTTCCCTCCTGGTGGTGCCCTTTCGTCTTCTCTTACTGGAAACCAAAGACAGCCTTCTCAGAAAAGGCTAGGAGAATAAGGCCTCAGTGCACCAGTCAATTTCCACTTTTGGTGCTAAGAAGGGAGTTTGATGTTCTTTGGTTCTCTGTCTTCCACGCTTCATTACTGAAAATGTTCTTGAGGTTTGTTCTGATCTGTCTTACTCTAGCCCAAGAACATCAGTCTAGGAGCATTCTAGGAACACTAAGGTCTGCTTCTCTTAATCATGCCCTCAGTTAGCAAATCAATAAGGAAGAATCAAGAGCTACTCTGTAGCTGCTGTATCCAGGCCACTGAGGCCTGCTTTGAAGAACACCTCCCAAGATCCAACTACTACCTTCTTTAGCTCCGGCAATTTTAATGTATGGTTTTAAGGCGGTATTAAGGCTGTATTACTGACTGCTAGCACCCGGCTTGCCCTCCAGTGGATCTTAGTTGAAGGATTTAAAGTGTGCTTCCCTCCAACTACAGGGCCAACAAAGTTTCCACTTGTGATTCTCCCCTCACTCCCTGGTGTCCGGGTGGGGAGTAGGTCATTTGCACTCTTGCCGCCTTTATTGGATGTGGCAGCCCGTGTATAAGCTTCTGGAATCGAACCTTGGTTATGGTTAAAATTTTGCTGTCACAAATTTTGCAGATGTATACAGCTGAACACATGAACACATTGCCTGGGAGCCTTCCCAAGATCTTGGATGAGGCCAATACAAGCCAATGGGGTTGTTAGCATCGTGTTATAGCTAAGCTGATTTCCTCTGGGGGTAAAACAAAGCAAAACAAAACCTCTTGAATCCCCCATTCACACCTGTCGAGCCATTTTAGCTTGGAAATTGATAGGGCGATCTGAGTAGGAGAGGAGCAAGAGAGTCCGGGAACCATTCGCATTTTCATTGTCCGCGCCAGGTGTTCTCAATCGTGCAGGTTTCATCTTTGAGACAAGCCTGTGACCCAAAAGGATAAATCAGTCAGACTTGCTAGCAGGGAGAAGAGGAAGGGACACACGTGTCTGACAGTTGACCCAGCATCAAAGGAGCCCCAGCCACAAAGCGAAAGAAGCCGGGAGAACATTCAGCGCCACTGCAAACGCACGCGAGAGGGGAGGCCTCTGCCTCTGGGTTCCAGAAGATTCCTGCCCTTTGGCGGGGAGGAGGTGTCTTGCGCTCGGATGCCAAAATTGCAACTAAGCTTATCCCAAACAACGTTCGCAACGCCTCCCAAGCCCAAGCACTACCCCATATCAGAGCCGAGTGACCTCGAGCACGTGCCCCCTTAGAGTCCCGGCGCCGACTGCCCCCGCTGGCAAGATGTTCCAAGGACCAGGCTGGTGATCCCGGACCGAGGCGGGAGAGAAGCAAGGAGGGAAGCGGTGGCTCCATTGGAAGAGATAACTATGGCCCCCAAGGCAAACTGCGGCCGCAGATCCTCTTCCTACCGCTAGAAGAGAGCGACCGCACAGCCGCGGAGCGAAAGGTCTCCCAGCCCTGGGCGTTCCTCCTCTCTTGGGGTTTCTGAGATACATTATCCTCGCCGGCAGGAATCGGAAAGGGTGGAATTTGGACGAAGAGGAAGAGGCAGCTGCGGTCTGGCCGCTGCCACGGACATTGCAGAGAGCTCCTATCCCTCAGAAACACACCCCGACACCGAGCTGGGGCGGACAGAGTTAACGCATTTGCATGTTGGCTTGCGGTGCGGCGACGGCTGCCGTCCCTGCTCCCCATACCCCCCGAGGAGAGACGAGCCCTTTGCAGGCAGCAGGAGAATCAGGGACGCCTCGAGGTGCTAGGCAACTTTCACTAAACACGCAGGGCTAAACCTGCATGGGCCTGTTGGTTACCAGCGTGTCCCGCAGCCCAGGCCGGGTGATGGACGCCCGAGTCAGGTCACCCAGATCTCTCCACCACCCGCTGCGGTCTGTTAAGGAACCACCTGCTGCCGCGAGGAGCGGCAGGTCGGTGGGTGGAAGAGAGTTAGTCTAGGATGCAGAGAAGCGCGGCGGGAGAAATAAGCAAAGAGCCGAAGTTTTTATCCTCCAGTTCGGCTCTCTTTGCTTATTTCTAGAGATTTATATTTATTTATTTGCAGGCCTCTTTTACTTGATTCAAAAGGTTTCATCTTAGCTTTTGCCTTTTTGTTCACATTGATTTTCTAGCGGCCAGAGGGGTACAACAGGAAGGGGCAGGGCACCCACCGCTGCTCTCTGGTATTTTTGGGGAGATTTCGAGTGCTCCAGGGGACCCGGGGACATCCACACTGACGACCGAGCAAGGCTTGTTCCAATGACAGAGAGAGGAGGTCCTCCACGGGGAGGTGAACTTGCGAGGACAAGGAGTCCGCGACGAGGAGGAAGGGGCGGGATGGAAGGCAGGGAATAGGATCCCTGTCCGCCACACTTACGCGGGCAAGAAAGAAAACGGGGATGAGAGGCAGGGCGAGGCACAGGTTGGCGATGTGACGCGGCCGCAAACGCTAGGAGCTCACCGGAGAAGTCAACGGACCACCCCAAGCTGAATCCTAAGAAGGCAGAGGCGAGGCATGGTCTTCGAGGAGTGTTAGTCCGCTGAACTGCGATCTGCGGGTTAAAATTAACCGCCCGAGAGCGGGGAGAAAGGGCCATGTTTTTATTGCTGAAGGGTAAAAGGACTTATGTCCAAGGCTGAGCTAATAAACGGTTCCGGGAAATACTCAACGGTCCCCTCCAGCGAGCGCAATGAGCCTCTGCGCTCCAGAAGCTACCTTACTAGAAAAAGGGAACAAACTTAACATCAATCGACACTTATAAACTGTTTGTGGTAAATGAAATTTAGGGAAAACACAGGGAAGTTATGTATAGTAAATAATAATTTGTTGAACAGACTTGATTTTCTATGAATATAAATTGAAAAAGCCGACGGAATTGTGTAGCGCTACTCTATGTTGTTAACAGCTATATGAGTTAACAAAGGGAAAAGAAAGTGTCAGGATTCGGGGGATGTAGCTCGGTGGTAGAGCACGTGCTTTGCACGCACGAGGTTGCGGGTTCGATCCCCGGCGTCTCCACTTTAGTAAGCTGAAGAATGAGAACGGTGGTTTGTTATTCCTCTTTCTTTAGGCTTGGGCAGAGCGTCCTGACGTCTTCAAATACTTGAAAATGGGTCGGTGGCTTTGAACGTCAGATGTAATACATGGCACACTTGTATACTGCCAAACTTTCTCCAACTGTCAAAATCCTGTAACTGCTAACTGCTTTAGAACACCTTTAAATCTCATCACTCATTAACAAAACTGGGTTTATGTTGTTATGACTGAAGGTACATGATTTGTAACCAGAAATACAATTATTTGGAGCACAGTTGAAGATGATTCTGCCTTTTTCTCTCAGCCACGGGGATTATCTTTTTTTTTTTTTTTTTGAGACGGAGTCTCCTTCTGTCGCCCAGGCTGGAGTGCAGTGGCGCCCAGGCTGGAGTGCAGTGGCGCGATCTCGGCTCATTGCAAGCTCCGCCTCCCGGGTTCCCGCCGTTCTCCTGCCTCAGCCTCCCTAGTAGCTGGGACTACAGGTGACCGCCACCACGCCCAACTAATTTTTGTATTTTTAATAGAGACGGGGTTTCACCATTTTGGCTAGGATGGTCTCGATCTCTTGACCTGTGATCCGCCCGCCAGCTTCTCTCAGCCACAGGGATCATCTTTTAAGAGTTAGTTTTGCCGGGCGCGGTGGCTCACGCCTGTAATTCCAGCACTTTGGGAGGCCGAGGCGGGCGGATCACGAGGTCAGGAAATCGAGACCATCCTGGCTAACACGGTGAAACTCTGTCTCTACTAAAAATACAAAAAAAAAAAAAAAAAAAATTAGCCGGGCGTTGTGGCGGGCGCCTGTAGTCCTAGCTACTCGGGAGGCTGAGGCAGGAGAATGGCGTGAACCTGGGAGGCGGAGCTTGCAGTGAGCCGAGATTGTGCCACTGCACTCCAACCTGGGCGACAGAGCGAGACTCCGAGTTTTGAGGCAGAAGGGCTGGGCAGGGGCGAGGGCAGAGCTGGCGCGTCCTCGTGGCTGGGGCTCCAGAGCAAACCACCTGCCTCACCAGCGCTGGAGTTCGCGCCGCTTGGCCTCACCTCACTCGTGCTGTCCCTCCCGTTAGCTTGCCTGGCTTTGTCTCACCTGACGCGCCATGTCTCGCCTACCCGGCCTCTGTCCTCAACTCTGCCACCATCGCTGTGTGGCTGTGTTTGCCCTGCAGCCCGACCCCTGCCTCCCCCACTCTGAGCCTCCGTGCCAGCCCATGTATGCCACGGAAATATGGCTGTTGGAATTGTGTTTTACGACCTTCTTAACATCTTCTGCATGTGTGCTAAGCAGTCTGAGCCAGTTCAGAAAGGAGTAGATGGAAGATGTTGAGCGCCTGTTAATGTCCAAAAAACTTTCAGAAAAAAAAAAAATAAAAAGCAAAAACTGTCTTCATAAACTGTAATACCACATTACAAGCACTGTGGTATTCAGTTTCATAACCATCTTTGTGATAAAAATTTTGTACTTTTTTAGTACTGTGCATTATAGAGATGTATAGTCAAAAATGTTTTGCTTAAGTGTTAAATACAACTGAAGCACTTTAAAAAAGTTAGCTTTGAGCTTTATATCAGGAATTGTCTGAACTATTTGCCTTAAGATACCTTTTCTGCGGTTGTTACCCTGGTCTTTTCACCAATATGCTACTTTTTCTTGGTGGGGGCGGCTGTCATATATACAATCTATAGTATTGGTTTATATAGCATATATTGTATTGTAAGCCATTTTTTCAGTTGCTTGTTGAATGAGACCTGGTCTGGTTCAATTGAATTTAAGGCCATTAGAATGACCTAAAGGGTAACTTTTTCTTCTAAAAACTAAGGCCCGAATTATTGACACAATCTTGAAGAAACAACTATGCAAATTATGTTTACATAATTTTTTGGACTCAAGATTGGGGGGAGAACAGAGGTGGTTGCAAGGATATAACAAGTGGTAGAGCTTACAATTTGCATGCCTAGGGTTCCCAATTCGATGCTTAGTATCTCCACTTTGTCTTCCCCACAAGGAGCAAATGAAGCAAAACCTATTCTGTTTGTTCATAGGTTATTTCATTCCTCTTTCTATGTCACTGCTGGTGTTTACTTTCTGTCTTCATTCCCACTTCCTGGTAGTTACTCTCCAAGAAACTATATAAAGATGCCATTTTTGTGGCAATTTTGGTCAACAATCAGAACAGTCAGTAATACCTCCAGTGGGGATGTGGTTCAGTGGTAAAGATTGGAAGACCCAGATTTGATCCACAGAACTTCCTCTTCCCATCTACCTCTTTAAAGAGTGAGACATTGCATGAATTCTGTAAACAAAACAAGGCCTTTGTCTTTCTCCCCTTAACAATTTCGAAAATAGGTTAAAACATCAGAAGTTGAGGCAGTTAAATACAGACATATATGTTTATTTAGTTTTTTATTGATGTATCATTTCATGTGCTGGCTGGCTTAGTAGATTAGATGCTGATACTGAGTGGATTTTTGATCTTTGCAAGGGCGTCTTTTTTTGTGTGGTGAATTTATTTATTTATTTATTTATTTATTGAGAAGGAGTCTTGCTCTGTCGCCAGGCTGGAGTGCAGTGGCATGATCTTGGCTCACTGAAACCTCTCCCTCCTGGGTTCTAGCAATTCTTCTGCCTCAGTCTCCCAAGTAGCTAGAACTCCAGGCGCAGGCCACCACACCCGGCTAATTTTTTGTACTTTTAGTAGAGACGGGGTTTCACTGTGTTAGCCAGGATGGTCTCTATCTCCTGACCTCATGATCCGCCCACCTCGGCCTCCCAAAGTGCTGGAATTACAGGTGTGAGTCACCGGGCCCAGCCTTGTGTGGTGAATTTAATTGATTTTTTTGCAAAGCTCCCAACATCTCTTTATGTCCTGTCTAATACCACATGATGAATGTTTTCTCCCTTTTGATTCCAGCAAACGAATTTCTTTATTTTCAATTATTGTCCTATTCTTTCTTTCTTTCTTTCTTTTTTCAGACAGAGTCTCACTCCGTCACCCAGGCTGGAGTGCAATGGCGCAATCTCGGCTCACTGCAACCTCCGCCTCCTGGGTTCAAGCAATTCTCCTGCCTCAGCCTCCCGACTAGCTGAGATTACAGGTGCCCACCACCACGCCCAGCTAATTTTTTTTGTATTTTTAGTTGAGATGGGGTTTCACCATGTTGACCAGGCTGGTCTCAAATGTCTGACCTCAGGTGATCCACCCACCTCGGCTCCCCAAAGTGCTGGGATTACAGGCATGAGCCACCGTGCCCGGCCTGTCCTGTTATTTTATTTTCAATATAGCACACTTGCTCTGGTGTACCAGCTGTTGACCTAAGGGATGAGAACTTGACAAATTACTGATATCATACTGACCTTATATGCCTTTCAGTTCTTGTGTTCTATGACATGTAAACATCGAAAATTTCCAAGTAATCTAAATGTAAAGCAACTAAGTCACTACCACCTTTCTTTATCTTAGTTTTAAATAGGAGTGCATGCAGATGGTGAAATAAAGCCACATTGCTTGCAATGCTAGGACCTCTGGCTCCATCAATTTTTGGTGGTGGAGGGAGCAGGATAGGGGAGAATAATGCATGGGTATGTATCCCACTCAGCCATTTGTCTTTCAGTAACACTATGATTGTTGCCACTATGTCATTTACTCTAATTTCTCCTCTTCCTGGTTTCCCATTGAAGCCAACTGCTTTTAAAATATATGTACCATGGAACACACATAAGCTGAAGTAGAATGGATTCTCATGATAGATTAGAACAAGACTTTAATGAAGAGAACTGGTTCTGAAGAAAACAAAAAGTTTCTTATGAGAAAGGTAACTGAACATATATATTAGTCTGTTCTCACGCTGCTAAGAAAGACATACCCAAGACTGGGTAATTTATAAAGGAAAGAGGTTTAATGGACTTACAGTTCCACATGGCTGGAGAGGCCTCACAATTATGGCAGAAGGCAAAGGAGAAGCAAAGGCATATCTTACATGGTGGCAGGTAAGAAGGCATGTGGGGGGAACTGCCTTTTATGAAAACATCTGAGTTCATGAGAATTATTCACTGTCATGAGAACTGCAGGGGAAAAACCTGCCCCCATGATTCAATTATTTCCCACCAGGTACCTGCCATGACACGTGAAGATTATTACAAGTCAAGGTGAGATTTGGGTGATGACACAGAGCCAAATCATATCAATATGTAAACTAGCTTTCCATATTCACTCCACTCTGGTTGCCCTATCAGTAGGCAAAGGAGTTATTACATTGCTTTTTGTCATTTTTGTTTTTTAAATTTTATAGATGTAGTCTTGCTATGTTGCCCAGGCTGGCCTCCAACTCAGGCTCAAGTGATCCTCATGCCTCTCAGCCTCCTGAGTAGCTGGGACTATAGGCAAGGGCTGCCATTGTATGCCCGGCTGTTACTGTGTTGTTGTGATTAATGGTTTGGTTCTGTTTCTTCATAATAACTTATAATAATGACCCAGTTTTATTTTTATTTTATTTTTTACTTTTGAGACAGAGTCTCACTCTTTCGCCCAGGCTGGAGTACAGTGGCACGATCTCAGCTCACTGCAACTTCCACCTCCCAGGTTCAAGAGATTCTCCTGCCTCAGCCTCCGTAGTAGCTGGGATTACAGATGCACATCACCATGCCCAGCTAATTTTTGTGTTTTTAGTAGAGATGGGGCTTCGCTTTGTTAGCCAGGCTGGTCTCGAACTCCTGATCTCAAGTGATCCACCCACCTCGACCTCCCAAAGTGCTGGGATTACAGGTGTAAGCCATTGTGCCTGGCCAACCCAGTTTTAATAAGAAATAGTAAGAAACAATTTTAAAAGAAATAAGACATTTAATAAGGAATAATAATAAAAAACCTTTATTCCCTATTATGCACATAGTAAATTACACGCTATCATCATTCTAATTTTTGTCATCATCATAGTTTTCATTATCATTATTATCCATTGGCATGCCACACGCTAACAAGCACAGTCCCTAAAGCCAAAAAAAGGAGAGATAAATTTGATTAAATCAAAATATAAAATGTATTTTAAAAATTAATTTTAGCCTTTAGGTTTATTTTATTTTATTTTATTTTTTATTTTTTTTGAGATGGAGTCTCGCTCTGTCGCCCAGGCTGGAGTGCAGTGGCACTATCTCGGCTCACTGCAAGCTCCACCTCCCGGGTTCACGCCATTCTCTTGCCTCAGCCTCCCGAGTATCTGGGACTACAGGCGCCCACCACCACGCCTGGCTAATTTTTTGTATTTTTAGTAGAGACGGGGTTTCACTGTGTTAGCCAGGCTGGTTTTGATCTCCTGACCTCGTGATCCACCCGCCTCAGCCTCCCAAAGTGCTGGGATTACAGGCGTGAGCCACCACGCCCGGCCAAGCCTTTAGTTTTAAAGAAATTGGAGATTGTTAAAGATTTTGAACACCTTAGAGACAAAGAATACCT
The DNA here is from genome assembly GCF_024542745.1 of Macaca thibetana thibetana. Taxonomy (NCBI): domain Eukaryota; kingdom Metazoa; phylum Chordata; class Mammalia; order Primates; family Cercopithecidae; genus Macaca; species Macaca thibetana. Next base: position 28,407,827 of record NC_065581.1, on the reverse strand, counting down.
TAGAACAAAATTAACACATTGATGAATCTGATAATTTTATAGGTCAACTTGACTGGGCCACAGGATGCCCAGACATGTGTTTAAACGTTTCTGGGTATGTCTGTGAGGGTGTTTCCAGAAGACAGTAGCATTTGAATTGCTGGACTGATAAAGCGGATGGCTTTCCTCAATGTGGGTGGACATAATCCAATCCATTGAGGGTCTGAATAGAACAGAAGGAGGGGGAAGGTTGGATTCACCTTCCCTCTGCTTGACAGGTTGTGCAGGAACACTGATATTCTGTCCTTGATGCACCTGGTTCTCAGGCCCTCAGACTTGATAAGAATCTATGCCACCCACCCTCCAGCTCTTAGGCCTTCCAAATATACCACTAGCTTTTTTGGGTCTCCAGCTTGCAGATGGTAGATCATGGAACCTCTCAGCCTCCAGAATTGTGTAAAGCAAAACCTTAAAATAAGTCTCCTTATACATGTAATACATATGCATAATATTTATTATAGTAACATAATAAGTATTGTTCATTATGTTAGGATATGGTATAATATATACTAATTATAATTATACTACAATGTTATAAAATGTGCATATAATAAATTATATGTATAATAATATATACCTATATAATCTGTTACTCTGGAGAACTCGGACTAACACGACGACAGATTTGGAGAAGTTATTTGCAATATTTAAAACCAGCAATGAAATCATTCTTAGAATATACAAAGAACAATTGCAAAGCAATAACAAATCTGCCAACTCTTGACGTTAGATTTATTTTAAAAAAACATTTATTGGCTGGGCACAGTAGCTCACACCTGTAATCCCAGCACTTTGGGAGACCGAGGAGGGTGGATCATGAGGTCAGGAGTTCGAGACCAGCCTGACCAAGATAGTGAAACACCATCTTTACTAAAAATACAAAAATTAGCCGGGCATGGTGGCAGGCACCTGTAATCCCAGCTACTCAGGAGGCTGAAGAAGGAGAATCACTTGAACCCAGGAGGCGGAGGTTGCAGTGAACCGAGATTGCGCCACTGCACTCCAGCCTGGGCAACAGAGCAAGACTGTGTCTCAAAAACAAAAAGCAATAACAACAAAAAAAACAGATTTATTGAGGTATAATTGGTATACAAAGAACTGCACAAAATGTGTACAATATGATGAATTTGGGCATAGGGAAATACCCATGATCCATCAACGCAATCAAGGTAATAGACATATCCACCAACCAAAATTTCCTTTTGTCTCTTTGGGTTTTTTTGGTTTTGTTTTGTCTTTATTTTTTGTATGTGGTAGAAACATTTAACATGAGATCTGTCATCTTAACAAATTTTGAAGCGTACAATACTGTATTGTTAACCATAGGTGCTATGTTGTACAGTAGATCTCTAGAACTTATTCGTGTAGCATAACTGAAATATATCCATTGAGCAACAATTCCCCATCTTCTTCAGCCTCCCAGCCCCTGGCAGCCACTACTGCATTCTCCGTTTCTGAGTTTAACTGTTACATACCTCATGTAAGTGGAATCATGCAGTATTTGTGCTGTGACTGGTTTATTTCAATTCCCATAATGTCCTCCAGGTTCATCAGTATTGTTGCAAATGGCAGGATTTTCTTCTTTTCTAAGGCCTAATAATTTTCCATTGGATATATATGCCACACTTTCTTTTTTCATTCATCTGTCAATGGATACAGGTTGTTTCCATAACTTGGCTACTGTGAATAATGCTACAAGGAACATGGAAGTGCATATATCTCCTTGAGATCCTAATTTCAATTTTTTTGGAAATATACCCAAAAGTGGGATTGCGGGATCACATGGTAGTCTTATTTTTAATTTTTGGAAGAACCTCCATATTGTTTTCCATTGCTGCTTCACCATTTTACATTCCCACCAACAAGTATATAGGGGTTTCAATTTCTCCACATCCTTGCCAACACTTGTTATCTTTCTTGTTGTCATTTTTTACAATAGCCATCTTTACAAGTATGAAATGACATGTCATCGTAGTTTTGATTTGCATTTTCCTGATAATTAATGATGTTGAGCATCTTTTTATATACTTGTTGGTCGTTTGTATGTCTTTTTTGGAGAAATGTGTTCAAGTTTTTTGCCCATTGTTTAATTAGGTTATTTGGTTTTTGTTTGTATTCTTTTTTTGGTATTGTGTTGTATGAGTCCTTTATATATTTTGAAAATTAGCTGCTTTACAGGTATATGATGTGCAAATGTTTCCTCCCATTCTGTAGGTTACCTTTTTATTCTGTTGTTTTCTTTTGCTATGAAATTATTGAGACTTCTAAATTTTGCCTGTTTCAGTAGTGTGAAATGAAGTTTTATTGTTATTTATTGTTGATTACTAATGAATTAATACTGCATCTTCACATCCTCATTAGCCTCTTGTATCTTTTCTTTTTGTAAATGTGTGTTTATATCCTTATTTGACTTTCTATTTGTTTGTTTTTGGTTTGCACTGCTGGGTAAAGTGCAGAATAACACACAGCCATCCTCAGAGAAATTGGCTAGTATTTAGGTAAACATGTTAACACATTCTCTATGACCAAATGTAATAGACGCAGATGCTCTGCCCAGATCTACCTGGACTTGTTGCCTCAGCTAATACCAGTGCATTCAGCAGACAATCCACAACTGTCAGGACTTTCAGGGATTGTCTCAGCTGCAGAGCTGCCTGCCCAAGATCACATCCTTTCTGAGGCTGTTCACATCAAATGAGTGAAGGGGCTAGAATATACACACACACACACACACACACACACACACACACACATATATGTATATATATTTTTTTAGACAGAGTTTCACTCTTGTTGCCCAGGCTGAAATGCAATGGTGCAATCTTGGCTCACTATAACCTCTTCCGCCTGGGTTCAAGCAATTCTCTTGCCTCAGCTTCCCAAGTAGCTGGGATTACAAGCATGTGCCACCACACCTGGCTAATTTTGAAGAGATGGGGTTTCTCCATGTTGGTCAGGCTGGTCTCGAACTCCCCACCTCAGGTGATCTGCCCACCTCGGCCTCCCAAAGTGCTGGGATTACAGGCGTGAGCTACCGTGCCCGGCAGAGGGGGCAAGAATATTAAGGCCCCAAAGTGGATCAGATGGACCACTTAGCCTCAGAACTCCCCATGGTGTTAGCTGAGGCTGTCAGGCATGCATCCTACCTTGCAGGCATCCTAGCTTGACTTCTTCTCAGTCTTGAGTCTACTCTCTGCCTTCCACAGATGTGGATCTCAAAGATACTGCACAATAAACATCCTGCACATTAAACTCTATCTCGTTGGGCACAGTGGCTCACGCTTATTGGGAGGCCAAGGTGGGTGGATCATTTGAGGTCAGGAGTTCAAGACCAGCCTGGCCAACATGGTGAAACTCAGTCTCTACCCAAAAAATGCACACACACACAAAAATTATCTGGGCGTGGTGGTATGAGCCTATAATCCCAGCTACTTGGGAGGCTGAGGCACAAGAATCGCTTGAATCTGGGAGGTGGAGGTTGTAGTAAGCAGGGATCGTGCCACTGCACTCCAGCCTGGGTGACAGAGTGAGACCTTGTCTCAAAAAAACAAAACAAAACAGAACAAAACAAAACAACTCTATCTCAAGGTCCACTTCACAGATAATCAAACCTGTGACACCAAGCCACTATGCTCCTGTGTATATGTGGAAAATTGTAAGAAAATTCTTACACATACATGTACAGGGACATGAGGAAAGATTTTTATTACATCATTTATTATCAGATATTTATATATTACATCTTTATTTGTATACATATTTATATATTAGTATATATAATTTGTATTTATATATTATTATCAACACTCTCCTTCTGGGTTTTTATGGAGGTTTCATTACATAGGCATGACTGGTTAAATCATTGGCCATTGGTGATCAGCTCAGCCTTTAGTGCCTCTCTTCTCCCTGGAGGTTTGGGGTTGGAGCTGAAAGTTCTATCCCTCTGATCACACGGTCGGTTTCCCTGACAACCAGCCCCTGAGGCTATCCAGGAGCCCAGCAAGGGTCTCCTCATTAGAAAAAAAGGTCTTAGGAGCTCTGTGTCAGGAACTGGGGTCAAAGATCAAATATTAGAACAAAAGATTTTCCTACTGCCCACCTAAGGGTTTCAGAAGTTCTATGTCAGTAACCAGGGGCACAGATATATATATTTTTTTGTGTGTATATATACACACATATACACACACACATATAATATATACACACACATACACACACACATATATATAATATAGATATATATTTCTTTCATTTTTCTTTTTTTTTTTTTGAGAGAGGGTCTCTGTCACCCAGCCTGGAGTGCAGTGGTATGACTGTAACTCGCGGCAGCCTCGATCTTCCTGGCTGAAGCTAAGTCCCACTGCAGCCCCCCACAAATAGCTGGGACTACAGGTGCGCACAGCCAGCCACGGCTATTTTTTAAAGAAATTATTTTTGGTAGAGATGGAGTTGCCTAGGCTGGTCTCTGAACTCCTAGACTCAAGTAATTCTCCCACCTCAGCCTCCCAAAGTGCTGGGATTACAGGCGTGAGCCACTGTGCTGGTCTGTATTTCTTGTATCAAAATATCATAGTGGTAGACCTACACACGAACTACTCGGCATCCATTATGTGGCAGGCCAGGTTTCACCAACTCAGGCCTGCATCACAACTGTTTCAGTACTGACCGAGTGGTTAAGTTAAATATTAAAAGCTTAAAAAAGCCAATGCCCTCATACAAAGGCTAGAATGTAACAAAAGCCCCTCAGAGTTTTGCCTAGGACTTCTGTGGGCCTTAAAGCATGACAAAATAATGAAGGAGTTCTTAACAGGACCCATTTAGGATTAAACAAGTTTTATTGGGAGTCTGAAGAAACTCCCCAGGCCTCCACAAACAAGCTTATTGGAGGTCTGAAGGAACTCCCCAAACCTCCGTGATTTAGCAGGAGACAAGATAAGGGTAATCACCCCAGCACCTAGACCCATTTAGATTAAGTAAACTTACTGAGGCTCCAGAGGAAGTCTTCAAGACTCAGACCTTAGTTATAGATTAAAAGAAGTTAATCACTTATGTCTTTAGATGAATGCACACTTACACATAGACATATAGCTTAAAAGGTATATAAGCTCTGGAAAACTCTGACATTTCGAGTTGGTCTGGCAATAATTTCCAGGCCTTCTACCTGTAACTGGTTACAGGAATAAAAACCCTCTTCCTCCCCAGTTCATCTGCTTCTTGTTATTGGGCATGGAGAAACAGCAGCCAGACCCTTAGTTTGGTGCAGAAACAATTAGAACAGTGAAGAAAATATACATGTAGTAACATACAAAGCATCATGTTTAAAGAGTAAGAAATAATACTGAACTCTATAAATCACAGCATTTACATTATTAAAAATATATGCACAAAAGCAACACAAGTTACAATAAGACATACAAATAAAAAGGCACACTAAATACATTCAAATTATGGGAGAAATCTGAGACAAGAAAGGGGAAATTAGATTTTTTTAAAAGGAACAAATAGGCGGAGCGCCGTGGCTCAGGCCTGGAATCCCAACACTTTGGGAGGCCCAGGTGGGAGGCTCTTGGAGACCAGTCTGGGCAACATGGGGAAACCGCATTTCTACAACAAATACAAAAAAATGAGCGGGGCATGGCGGTGCATGTCTATAGTCCCAGCTATTCAGAAGGCTGAGGTGGGACAATCACCTGCGCCTAAGAGGTCGAGTGGCAGTGAACCGAGATACATAAATAAATAAATAAATAAATAAATAGGCTGGGCGCTGTGGCTCACACCTAATCCCAGCACTTTGGGAGGCCGAGGCTCGCAGATCACTTGAGGTCAGGAGTTCAAAGCCAGCCTGGCCAACATGGTGAAACCCCGTCTCTACCAAAAATATAAAAAATTAGCCGGGCGTGGTGGCGCGCCTGTAATCCAGCTACTCAGGAGGCTGAGGCAGGAGAATCGCTTGAACTCGGGAGGCGGAGGTTGCAGTGAGCCGAGATCGTGGCACTGCACTCCAGCCTGGGTGACAGAGACACCATCTAAAAAAACAAAAAATAAAAATTAAAAATAAATAAATAAATAAAATAAGAGAGGAGCCTTCTACAAACTGCTGTGGAAGAGAAGATAAGACCATGATTATCTTAAATCTACCTGAAATAAAAATAGAATAAAATGAGGCAGAGTGGGAAGGGGGTTTGGCTTCAGCCTACCCCTACTAGGCCATTCCTTCATGCATCTCCACTGATCACAAAATCTACCCCACTGCCTCACTGACGCCATAATGTTAGAACCATGCATTTAAAAGAATTCCAGGAACTGACCTTAGGAGACAACCACGGCTGCCGAGTGTCCCATTTTGGGAAGGAATGTTGAACAATCGATTGATTTACAGTCTGTTGCCTCCAGCCAGACCACAGGGTGGCCCTTTAACTCAAGATAACCAGAGCAAGTAGGTATGCAGCTCTGCACGCCCTACCCCTGATGTCAGTTCCCGCGCTTTGCCTCTTAAGAAAGCCCGACTCGCGCTCCGGAGCTCCAGCAGAGGCCGCTGTCTCGCCTCCCACTTGTCAGGCCCGGCTGGAAGCGGCGGGAAACCTCTCTTCACACCTCGGTGATCTGGTGGCTGCCGGGACACAGAGCCTTTGGATGGTGGCGTGTGTGCGGGGCGGGAAGAACCGCGCAGAGGCCGCTGGAGCGCAGGGCCCCGGAAGACGGAGCTAAGGACGGGCTCGGCCACCTCTTTAGGCCACGGCGCCGCGCAGATCCGGTCTTCGGGCGACCGCTCTGTCCCAATCGGGCGAGACCTACCTGGTCCTGATGACAACGGACAACGGCCTTAACGGCCGGAAGGTCAGCGGAGTCCCGGATGAGGACGAGTGGAACAGTCATGGCCGTGGGGCGGTTGACCCTCCTTCTACCAGACCTTGATGTGGGAAGAGAGAAATGGAGTAATAGGCCCCATTTGGCGCTTTGGAGATGCCCACGCTTTGGGAAGATGTACCGGCGTTTATAGAAGGTCTGCGTATATAATGTGAGAAAGCTGCTCTCAGCTTCTCCCAAAACTTTTACAAGATAACATTTGCCACCTCTAGCCCTTCCAGATGGAAAGAAGCTGCCGACGTATGATAGAGTAAGAATATCACACATCTTGTAAATTCCCATTTGTTTAAAAAAAATCGTAGAAAATAAACATCTTCTGTAGATGACTTTTTGAAATGGAATTTTTGCACCACCTCTGGAAGCAACACCAGGAGTAGACACATACACGTTTGTTCAGTGGGTTAGACTAGGACATGGAGAAGTGAGAAGGAAGAGAAGAAGGTCCTATGCCAGACTGGTCATATTTAGAAGACGTTTACATATTATAATCATTGTCTTGTGTGTGCACTTTATTCCTCACTACTGTTTATGTAGCTGACAACTCCAAGTACTTTTTGAAATGTCTAGTCTTTTTTTTTTGATATGGAGTCTCTCTCTCTTGCCCAGACTGGAGTGCAATGGCACGATCGTGGTCGCCTCCCATGTACAAGTGATTCTCCTGCCTCAGTCTTCCAAGTAGCTGGGATTACAGGCACGTGCCCAGCTAATTTTTGTATTTTTAGTAGAAACAGGGTTTCACCATTTGGCCAGGCTGGTTTTGAACTCCTGACCTCAAGTGATCCGCCCACCTTGGCCTCCCAAAATGCTGGGATTACAGGCCTGAGCCACTGCTCCTGGAAATGTCTAGTCTTTTTAGATGTTCTGAAGTGTCTAATTTGTGTTAAAATTAGAAATAGTAAAATAACCCATTTGGTAAATATCTTTTGGTTAAAATTCGTATGAAATGTTTTAAGAGGAGAATGGCCAACCACCAGTTCAGTAACACACATTGTGTTTATACGCTAGTTCAGGGGAGGAGGAGAAGGAGGCTGTGCAGACACCCCTATGCCACCAGTGTGCTTACAGTGAGGCAAGATTAGCTATTGTCGTTCATGTCTGTTCACTTTGTTTTCCTTATCTGTTTATACAGTGTTTATAGAGGAAAACAAGTCCTAATTTACATGTAGACTTTCTAGACATTAAAGAGGTTTCCAGTATATGACAAAAGTAGAGTTAGTAAACTAATATATTTTGAACATTTTGTTTTAAAATTCCTTGGGAAGATTGTCTTCTGAAAATTTGAACATTATTGGCCACTGGGTTGAGATGGGAAGGGTTCTAGGCTGGAATATTTTTATTTGAAAGACTCTTTCAGATTTTAACTATTGTTACATGTGTACAGTTTATTCAAGACTGCTTTGCAGGACCAGCACGGTGACTCATGCCTGTAATCCCAGCACTTTGGGAGGCCGAGATGGGTGGATTGCTTGAGGCCAGGAGTTCAAGACCAGCCTGGCCAACATGGTAAAACCCCATCTCTACTAAAAATAGAAAAATTAGCTGGGTGTGGTGTTGCACGCCTGTAATCCCAGCTACTTGGAAGACTGAGACAGGAGAATCACTTGAACCTGGGAGGTGGAGGTTGCAGTGAGCCAAGATCATACCACTGCACTCCAGGCTGGGTGATGGAGCAAGACCCTGTCTCCAAAAAAAAAAAAAAAAGACTGCTTTGTATATAGTGCAAATATACTCCTTGCCTGAAACATGTAGCCTATCTAGATGTTTAGAAGTGCCTGGCATATGTTAAATGTACAGGTAACATTTAACCTCTATTGTAAAAGTAAGAGTAAAATAATCACTTAAAAAATCTTTTTGCTAAAATTCATAAGAAATAGTGTCTTTTGAAAGTGGAATTGTTACCGGGCGTGGTGGCTCACGCCTGTAATCCCACCACTTTGGGAGGCCAAGGCGGGTGGATGATCTGAGGTCAGGAGTTCGAAACCAGCCATGGTCAACATGGTGAAACTCTGTCTCTACTGAAAATACAAAATCAGCTGGGCATGGTGGCGCATGCCTGTATTCCCAGCTTCTTGGGAATACAGAGAATCACTTGAACCTGGGAGGCAGAGATTTCAGTGAGCCAAGATCATGCCATTGCACTCCATCCTGGGCAACAAGAGCAAAACTCCATTTCAAAAAAAAAAAAAAAGAAAAGAAAAGAAAATAAAGTGGAATTGTTAAACCACCTCTGTGAGCGGTATAGTAGTGTCTATACTTGTTTAATGGTTTAGTGGAAGTGGGAGGGAAGATATTGCAAAAGGTAATATGCTAGTGTGTTTATACTTGGACTTTTTAGACACCATTTTTCTGTATGTTTTGTGGATTTTGTTTTGCAGTGTATAAACTTTATAATAAACAAATGAGTCATAATTTTGCAACATCTAATCCCTTAGATGTTAGAGGTTGCCAGTGTATGACAAAGTACTCAGTAAAATTAGCACCTTTTGTATACTTTGTGTTGAAATTCATAGGAAAGCTTGTCTTCTGTAAATGACTTTTGGATACAAATTTGTTCCACCATCTCTAAGCATTACATGTGCCTGTACATGTCCACCGAATTGAAGTCAGAGAGAAGGAAGTGAGGAGGGAATGGTTCAAGACCAAAATGATCATATTTGGAAGATACCTCAGATTACAACTATTGTTGCATGTATGCAATTTTATTTAACAGTGCTGTGTACATGGTGGAAAAGTCATATGAAATATCTAGTATTTTCAGCTATTTAGAACTGCTTGATGTATTTAAAAGTAGAAGTAGTTGAATAACACTTTTAAATAGCTTTTAAAGACTGATGGGAAATACTGTGTTTGGAAGTGGAATTGTTAAACCACCTCTCTGAACAGTGTGCTCTCTACTTGTTCGTTGAGTTGAGGGAGGTGGGTGGAAAGAAACTGCAAAAGGTGTGTTGTTAGTACTAGAAAATTTCAGCTTATTCATTGCCTTATATGTTATGTGCATTTCATTTAACTTTTCTATATTGTGCATTTTGTGTATATACTGGATAAATGAGTTGTTGAGTGTGTATTTTATAATATACAGTCTCTAGATATTAAACTATAGTATCTAGTTAATTTTTATAACATCTAGTCTCTAGATATTAAAGAGGTTGCCAGTTTATGACAAAAGTAGTATTAATAAACTAACACATTTTGTACACTTTGTGTTAAAATTCATTTAAAGACTGTCTTCTGAAAAGGACTTTTGGAAATGAAATGATAACATCGGCTAAGTGACACATGTGCCTATATCCACTGGGTTTGTGGTGGAGAGGAGTTGGAAGAAATTAAGGATTCTAGACTAGAATGTTTCAATTTAGAAGACATTTTCAGATATAACCACTGTTACATGTATGTAGTTTATTCAACACTACTGTGTATATAGTGGACAAACTGAAGTCCTTATTTGAAAAATCTAGGCTTTCTAAGTGTTTAGAAGTGCACAAAATGCATTGTAGATATCCTTTTGATTCATATGAAATATTATCTTTTGAAAATTGATCAAACTACTTCCCTGAGCAGTACACATTATTATATTTGTGCTGGTTCAGGGAGGAAGGAGAAGAAAGTGCAAAGGGCTTTATACCAGTGTGTTTATAGTCTTTTACAGTGCTGTGTATATAGTGTATATAAATCCACAAAGGAGTCCTAATTTATAACATCTAGTCTTTCCAGATGGTAAGGAGGTTGCTAGTGTGTGACAAAAGTAGAGTTAGTAAACTGATACATTGAGTACAGTTTGTGTTAAAATTCATAGAGTGTTCCTAAAAACACAGAAGTGAGCTGGGCGCGGTGGCTCACGCCTGTAATCCCAGCACTTTGGGAGACCGAGGCGGGCGGATCACGAGCTCGGGAGATCGAGACCATCCTGGCTAACGCGATGAAACCCCGTCTCTACTAAAAATACAAAAGAATTAGCCGGGCATGTTGGCACACGCCTGTAGTCCCAGCTAATCGGGATGCTGAGGCAGGAGAATCGCTTGAACCTGGGAGGCAAAAGTTGCAGTGAGCCGAGATCACGCCACTACACTCCAGCCTGGGCAACAGAGTGAGATTCCGTCTCAAAACAAAACAAAAAAACCCCCACAGAAGTGAAATTGTTAAAATCTCTAACTGGATGCTTATACCTCTTCTGGATGCTCGTACCTGTCTACAGGGTTAATTTAGAGGTGAGAAGAGGAAGGATTCTAGGCCATAATGTTCCTATTTAGAAGACACTTTTAAATTATAGCCTGTGCTATGTATGTGCACCATTTATTCAATGCTACTGTATATACAGTGGAAAACAACTCCCATCTGAAACATCTTGTCTTTCTAGATGTGTAAAAGCACACAACATAGGTTAAAAGTAGAGACTAAGTAACACCTTTCACCAAAATTGCCTAAGAGTGGTTGTATTTGGGAATGGAATTGTTAAACTTGATGTTTTGGAGAGTATATTGACTTTTCACTGGGTAGTGGCAAGTTGTGGAGGAAGAAATATGTAGGGGGAAGAGTTCTGTACAGGTGAGTTAGATTAGTTCAGATGGTCTAACCATTGTTCTATACGTGCATTTTAGTTAATATTGTTGTATATTAAAAGGTAAGTCCTTTTGCTCAAAGTGTGTTGGAAGGAGAGGTAGTAAAACAATCCCTTTATATCCTTTTATTAGTTTTTAGGAAGGCCTGTCTTCTGGGAGTGACCTTTGTTAATCCACCTCTTGGAGCTGGACATAGCCACTTGGATGGTGGAAGAGGGAGAAGAGGAAAGGTGAAGGGAAAGGCTCTTTGCTAGTATCTCCATTATCTAGAACATGGTTTTAGATGATAACCATATGTCTATATGAACACTTTACTTTTCAGTAAACATCTTTAGAAAAGATGTATCTTGGACATGGAATCGTGAAACCACCACTGGCAGTGTATATCAGGACTTGTTCATCAGGTTAGCAGCAGAGGGGCAGAAGGAAGTATAAAGGGAGAGATGAATGCAGATGTGTCCATATTTCCATTTTGATGAGAACCATTGATACATGTGCATCTCCTTTGGCTGTACTATAGGAATACATGAAGTAATTCAAGGGAAACATATCTTCTTGCTAATATTTTAATGGTATAGATCTGTTAATGAATTCTCTTAGAAACCTTATACTTAGTGTATTCAGTTGCTTTATGTTTTATTTTAAATTGAGCACTAAGGGAATGCAGTATTTTAATCAGAACTCTGCTAATGCTTTTATCGAGAGGCATGTTGCCATTTTTGCCTTCTATAAAATTTTTGTCCCCCAAAAAAGCAGGATTACATTTTTTTTTCTAACAGACTGAGTTGGTGCTGTATATTCTTGGTCATCAAAATACTCATATAGCTTTGCAATTCTGAATTGGTAAATATTTATAATGTGTAAAAAAGCATAATATATACTATATACTGTGCAATCTCAATCCCATATAACTGGATGTTATGTCTACACACACACACGGGACCTAGAAGGACACATCAAAATATAAACTACTTGTGATTGTGGATGACTTTGTTCTTTGTTTCTTGTGGGTTTTTTTTTTTTCCTTTCTTCCTTCCTTCTTTCCTTCCTTCCTTCCTTCCTTCCTTCCTTCCTTCCTTCCTTCCTTCCTTCCTTCCTTCCTTCCTTCCTTCTTTCTGTCTCTTTCTTTCTTTTTTTTTGGAGTCTCGCTCTGTCACCCAGGCTGGAGTGCAGTGGTGTGACCTTGGCTCACTGCAACCTCCACCTCCCAGATTCAAGCAATTCTCCTGCCTCAGCCTCCTGAGTAGCTGGGATTACAGGCGCACACCACCACACCCAGCTAATTTTTTTGTATTTTTAGTAGAGACGGGGTTTCATCATGTTGGCCAGGCTGGTCTCAAACTCCTGACTTCAGGTGATCCACCCACCTCAGACTCCCAAAGTGCAGTGATTACAGGCGTGAGCCACCACGCCTGGCCTCTTGTGTTTTTTAATTTCCTATAATGCACATATTACCTTTAAAAAAAAAAAGGTTATTTTAAAAACCTGGGGAATAAAAAGCCCTAATGGTTTTAAGCGATTCTTGTACCTCAGCATCTCAAGTAGTTGGGATTACAGGCGCCTGCCACCACAGCTGGCTAATTTTTGTATTTTTAGTAGAGACGGGGTTGCACCATGTAGCTAGGCTGGTCTTGAACTCCCGACCTCAAGTGATCAGCCCTCCTCGCCTCCCAAAGCGCTTGGATTTCAGGCATGTGTCAACGTGCCCGGACTCCATGCCATTTCTTTCTTGAAGGTCAATTTGTCCAGGAGAATTTTCCACATTCTGGATTTAGCTGATTGCATCATTATAATGTTATTAAACACATTTCTGTATCTCCACTATTTACTCTGAACAAATGGTTTTTATCTATTTGATTATAGAAATTTAATTTTCAACACCAGTATTTTATTGCGGTCCTGGTTATGTTCTACTTTATTATGGGTCACATGATTTGTGGTTGTCTCACATCTGATGATATAAAATTTAGCTTTGGTTTTAGGTGACATCAGCCTGCTCCAACCATTCTAGAGTATTTCATCCAATTTCACCTCATGGTTATAGCAGCCATTGCCAATTGTGACCTGGATGCGTTACAGTAATACCAGTTGCAAAATGTTGACTCTAATTTCGTAATCTCTCCTGCATTTATTAGCTGTTATTTCCCGAGAAGAAAAATCTTTCCCTCATCAACTATATGTTTATCCTGAAATACATTCCATACAGGAGAGATAGGATAAATACTTGATTCTTTTCCTTCATTTGTTAGCTTTCAAAATAAAACTGATATTCGAAAACATTCAAAGGTTGAATATGGAAAAGCTATTTTGTGTGTGTGTGTGTATGAGTGTGTATGTTTATGCTAACTTTGCATCCAGCTTCTTTATCAAATTCTCTATTTATAATTAGTTTTTCATTTTGAGGGGTGGCTTCCAGATATATAATCCTACCAAGATACATAGACAGCTTTATCCCATTCTATCCAACAGTTAATCCTTTAATTACTTTTTCATGTCTAAATGCTTTGGCTAATACCTCCGTTACAATGTTTAGTAGTAGTGAAGATAATGAATATACTTGTCTTGTCATGAAAAATAATTTAAATGTATTTGATCACAAAATACTGTAAAAAGACTTAAATAGGGAATATATACCATAAACACCTCCCCCCCTTTTTTTTTCAGACGATGTTTTGCTCTCTTTGCCCAGGCTGGAGTGCAGTGGCACAATCACAGCTCACTGCAGCCTTAACCTCCCGGGCTCAAGTGATCCTCCTGCCTCAGCCTCCCAAGTAGCTAGCTGGGAATACAGGCATGCACCACCATGACCTGCTAATAAAAAAAAAAAAAGATTGTTTGTAGAGATGAGGTCTCTCCATGTTGCCCAGGCTGGTCTGGAACTCCTGGGCTCAAGCAATTCTTCTGCCTCAGCTTTTCAAAGTTCTGGGATTACAGGCATAAGCCACCATGCCCAGCCTCAACATTATATATTATACAGAATTATTTATCAGAATAAAACATAATTTCTAGAAATCAATAAGTTAAAAAGGGAAAAACTGGTTTCTTTCCTCTCATACTATATATTTGATCAATATTTCATACTAGCTCTGGTGTAGGCAAATCACCTTTAATTTGGATTGATTAACATATGTAGGTGTTGTGGGAGACTTTTTTGTGTTAGGGGCAGTGGAGGTGGTCTTCTAGTTAAATATGTTTGTAAAATGAGTTCAACATGTGTTGGGGACCAGCCTCAACACCACCCGTAGGGTACCCAAAGTTCGGTGGTGACAAAGGATTGAGAAGAGACAAGTGAAGAGTAAAGGTGGGGAGCCAGGGGGCCAGTTGCAAAATGGAGGCTGCAGAAGGCTCAGGGCTCTGATCTCCACGCTAAGAGTACAATCACTTAGATCTAACAAGCAGATGTTCGGGGCGAAAAAGTGAATAGGTGGCAGTGCGTCATAGCCATAATCTATAGCAATAGTGGTTTAAATGAATCTCCTTTGTGCTCAAACAGCGTATCTTTAACTTATCAGAGAGTAGCTAGTGGGAGCAGGCTTAACTAGAGCATGCACGTCTGTCCACATTCCAGTGTTTCGAAGGAGTGTCTTTCTCCTTGAGCACAGTGTTTACAGATAAGAGAGGGAGTCTCGCTCTGAGCATGGGAACATGATGGCAATTAGGAGGCTTTCCACCTCAGAGGCCTCTTGTGGCTTTCCACAACTTATTGTCTCATATTTTTATGGCCAGTTTATGCAGGCACCCCACAAGCTCTTTTCCCACAAGCCCTTTTCCCAACAACATGTCATTTATGTTTAATGACATTTTCTTGAACAAGAGATATTTGGATGCCTGGTCTCTCACACTCCCACTAAGCTATTTCAGCAAAGGGGCAGTAGTTCTGGCTTCATTTAACCAGCCAATCCCATCTGTCTCATTCAGGTTAGACTTGGGAGGCACCCTATGCTAGGACAGACAGCATTTTATTGTCCTTCATGTACCTATCACCACATGATACTAACAGGGCTCACTGCTTCCATATCTGGTGATTCAAGAAAAGGTAAGGTATAGGGTGGTTGGAAGCTCAGAAGAAAGACATCAATAAGATATGTTTCTGCTATTAAACTTCCATGCTGTTCTTTGCTCCAAGAACTCTTCAGAATTCAAAAAAGAAAAGAAAAAAACAGTGAATAAAACAAAGGGTCTCTTATTATTTTTATATTTTTTCTGTTTTTTTCTGTTTTTCAGTAATACCATAGCATGAAATCCAAAGAAACCAGGCCGATTAATTTGCAAAAATGCTTGTTACAAAGGGTTCAAAACTTCCTGGTGTGGCAATGCTATCTATCGATACAGATATTGAACACCGCAAAGGCTGTACAGACAAGCAGAAAATTGAGTGAGTGAGACCAGGTTTATTTAACAGGAGGGAGAAATGAAAGTGGAAAGCCGGGGGAGAAAGTGCTCACTCCCAAAAGTGGTGGAGGTGCCGGGGATTGAACCCGGGACCTCGTACATGCTAAGCACGCGCTCTACCACTGAGCTACACCCCCAACCGTAGGCAATTTGCTTTGCATTTCTTTCATGATTTATAATCGGTATTTCTCAAAGATTCAGTAAATTGCAGTGAAATCATGAATGCAAACTCCGCAATTTGTGAAACAGCTAGCCTAGGTCCTGCACAAGCAGCGTCCAAAGAAAGCAACACAGTGAAATTACAAAGGAAGGAGCCTGAAAGCAGACAATCTGTTGTCTCTCGCATTTTCCAGCTTGATTTCCTGCTCTTTTCAACCATAAGGCCCCAGGAGGCCGAAGCCAGTAGCGCAGTACCAGCTGAGACCTACGTGTTTGAAGGGGAACTGTAGGGGGGCATCAAAGGGGATCCTCGCCTACCGAGTTCCAGTCCCCGCGCCCAGCGCTGCCTTTCTTGGAACAAATACTCTCAAATCACTTCCGTTTCCAAAAACCCATAACGTCCACTGAACATTTAGTGGTGATGGCAGGGAACGTTCTTGCGAGCTCAAGATGTCATGAATCAATCACAAGGACAAACTGGAAACCTGGTCCCGAGTGAGAGGCATAACGTAGGCACCCAGATCGGCACTTCTAGAGTACTTTACCTCCGACAAAACTCTGAGGGTCCCCTGCTAAGCCAAGCTGATGGGGGTGGGGGTGGGGTAGTAGTGTTATTTGAAAAAAAGATGAATTAGGTAAGGCTGGGCTGGCATCTGTTTCTTGGCGACCGATCTGTAGGAAACCATGGAGCAATGAAAAATTATTGGTTTCTCGAATGGTGAGGGGCGGTGGGGGAAACTTCCCACGTTTTAAAGAGCTGGCCCAGCCCAACCCAGATTCACAACTACTGACTTCTGAGGCACCTCCGTTGAAATCTCTCCCTCTCTCTTTCTGAAACAATTTATAACTCACTAAAAAGTTGAAAAAATAGAAATAATACAAAAATACCCTTCTATCTTTTACTTGGATTTAGATATTAATATTTTACCCCATTTGCCTTATCATTTGCTGCTTCTCGCTCCTGTACGTTGCTTACATCACGTCCATTTCCTTTACTAAGTATTTTACCATATACCCACAGTACTATTAGGAACTTTTGTAAATATAACATTGATACAATAGCTGTATTTAATCTACAGTCTGCATTTCAAGTTGACCAATTGACTTGATGTTTTCCTCTCATACAGGATCTAGTCTAGGGTCAGGCGTTGCATTTAGTTGTCATATCTTTTTTAGTCTTCTTTAATGAAGAATATTTGCATAGTCTTTATTTTTTATGACATTGATATGTCATTTAAAAAATAGTGTTATTTTCATTTCTTTCTTTTTTTTTTTCCGAGACAGAGTCTTGCCCTGTCGCCCAGCTGGAGTGCAATGGCGCGATCTTGGCTCACTGCAACCTCTGCTTCCCGGGTTCAAATGATTCTCCTGCCTCAGCCTCCTGAGTAGCTGGGATTACAGGTGCCCACCACTGCGTCTGGCTAATTTTTTTTTGTATTTTCAGTAGAGACGGGTGTTTCACCATGTTGGCCAGGCTGGTCTCAAAGTCCTGACCTCGTGATCCGCCCTCCTTGGCCTCCCCAAGTGCTGGGATTTCAGGCGTGAGCCACCACCCGGGCCTCATTTCATTTTTAAAAATAGAATGTCTTTCACTGACTGATACTTTCTCATGACTAGGCTCAGGGTATACGTTATTCATTGGAATACTAAATAATCTTGCATGCTTATATATTTTTCAGCCATTGGTCTGTACTTTCTGGTTCTTGCTTTAAAAAAATCTTCCCAACAAAGTCTCTTGATAGTACACTTTTTGTGACATTTCTGGTCTCACAAAGGATTAAGGAATTCTTTAGAGGTCACTCAAAACAAAAATAAGTGAATATTTTCTGAGAGCTAAAGTGACTTAGAAACACCTGGAGCCCAGGTCAGGGCAGTGAGTAGTCAAAGCCGTAACTGTTGGAACTCTGCCTAAAGTTCCTGGAAGTTAGAACAGTTGGGAGCAAGAACTGCTGGAAGCCAACCTGGACCAACAGAGGAGTGGGTTTAACCTGAAATCAGATACCAGTAGAAATACTACAACTGTGAGGATGAATATTTAATATCAGAAAAGCGGAGAGGTGGAGGAGCTGAGCCTGACACTCTTGTTATGGGGCAAAACCTGTAGTGAGACCAAGTGGTTCAGGGTCAAGTTTGTCCCCTAGCTCCTGGCAGAAGTAGAAATATATCCTCCCTGAAAGAAAACTTCCCCGAGTTAGGCCTGCAGAACGCTCTTATGTTAAGATCACAAAATAAGGTTAATAATAAAGATTACTACATACCTAAGAAGGTAAATTACTATGCTTGAGACTCAACAGATACAAAAAAGTCATGTTGAAACCTAAAGAACTGTAGGTGTTAAATTTTAAGATACAAAATGTATAATAGCTATGTATGACATATATCAATAAATTAAGGATATGATTACAAATGGAAGTATGCAAAAGAGTGAGTAAAATTATGTAAAAATGTAGATTCAATAAATAAAGACACAATAGTTAAAAAAAGATTTTTGTTTTTTGAGACAGAGTCTCGCTCTGTTAGCCAGACTGGGTGTAGTGGCACGATATCCACTCACTAAAACCTCTGCCTCCTGGGCTCAAGCAATTCTCCTGCCTCAGCCTCCCGAGTAGCTGGGATTACAGGGGTGTGCCACCACGCCCGGCTAATTTTTGTAGTTTTAGTAGAGACGGGGTTTCACCATGTTGGCCAGGCTGGTCTTGAACTCCTGACCTCAGGTAATCCACCAGCTTCGGCCTCCCAAAGTGCTGGGATTATAGGCGTGAACCACTGTGCCCGGCCAAAAATAATTCCTAATGGACAAGGCTAAATAGCATATTAGCTACAACTGGGGAAGGAATTACTAAGCTGAAAGATAAAGACAAAACATTAACCCAGAATACAGCAAAAATGGTTAAGAACATGGAACATATGAAGCAAGCTGAGATAGGTAAACATGACTGCGAATTATTTGCATCTCCTCCCATCAGAAGGTGGAGCCAAATCTTATTCCCCTAACCCTGGAATGTGGGCTGCCTTTGTGATCTGCTTTGACCATTGGAACACAGTGGCAGTGATGCTGTGTTACTTCTAAGTGCAGGTCTCAAGAAAGCTTGCAGCTTCAGTTCTCAACATGTTGGGACACTATCACTGTCTAAGAAAGCTGGGCAGTCCTGTTGGGGAGATCACATGAAGGAAAACTGATGAACTCCAGAAAATAGCCCTTGCCAAGTATCAGACATCCAGGCATTAAGGGCATCCAGGAGCAGCAAGTCCCAGCTGACCTGCCAACTCACATTAATTTGTAAATCCAGCTGATTTCACAAGGAGATGAGATGATACATTTCACCTGAGTTCTATGTTGTTTTAAGCCACCAGGTTTGGAGTACTTTATTACACAGCCACAGAAAACTGATTTTAAAAAAACAATAATGGAAATAGAAGATTATGTGAAAATTCTGAAGTATACACGATTAGAGTTCAGGAATAAAAGAAGAGAAAAAAATGTAAGTGAGGTAATATTTAGATATAATATACCTGGAAAATTTCCCAAATTGGAGAGAGAATTTTCACTTAGAGAGTCAGAAAGCAAATGTGTCACAAGCAAGTTAAAGAGAAACAACTATAACTACACACCTCATACTGAAACTGTGTTATACCAAACATAAGAGGATATCTCAAATCAGCCAGAGAGAATGTATAGATTTTCTGCAAAGAAAGAACAATTAGAATGTTAACAAGCATCTTCATGGTAAAATCCAGGAAACAATAAAATATATTTTGGAAATACTGAAATAAAATAATTGCCAATCTAGCCTTGTGTACCCATCAAAGTAAACTTTAAGGATGAGAAAGTGTTTAAAATTTTATTTAAAAATGTATTTTTGGTGCCTATAAATGGATAAATCCCAAAGTAGCAGCAATACAGAGTATTTAATATTATTTTAATATTTTCTTTTACTCAGCAGTCCACCTTTGTGATTTGCTTTCCATAAATTAAAGCAACAATACTCCAAGTTCAATTTGAGTTTATTGAATACTTTATTTCCATTCAGAGTTTAGTAATTACGTTATTCTGTCACCAACGATAATCAAATGGCCTACCGAAGTAGCAAAAATCATAAAGCTATTATAAGCCAAGTCAAAGGAATTTATAAAGTTAATATAAAACAGTGACTAGACTAATACATATATGAATTGGGCCCTACTAGACACATGCCAAAATCATAAGCTTTATTTAAAGAATGAGGTATTAGGGCAGAGAAGAAAGAGAGGTCATTATCATCAAAAATTATTAGAAAGATTTAGGCAAAAAGAGGCTGGGCACTGTGGCTCACGCCTGTAATCCCAGAACTTTGGGAGGCCGAGGTGGGCAGATCACCTGAACTCAGGAGTTTTGAGACCAGCCTGGCCAACACGGTGAAACACTGTCTCTACTAAAAACACAAAACTAGGTGGGTGTAGTGGTGAGCACCTGTAGTCCCAGTTACTCAGAAGGCTAAGGCAGGAGAATCACTTGAACCCGGGACGCTGAGGTTTCAGTGAGCTGAGATCATGCCACTGCACTCCAGCCTGGGTGACAGAGCAAGATTCTGTGTCAAAAACAAAACAAAACATCACTATTTAAGTGTCATGAATTATCATCATCATATGTAAGAAAAGATAACCCATCAGAAAAAAATAAATAAAAATTAAATTAAATTAAAAAATAAACCAAAGGACCTATACAGGTCAAACTTTCAGTGAGTCTCTCTTTCTTCTTCACAGGCATTATATGCACTATCAGCATAGCCATAGTTTCCATAGCTGCCAGAAGGTACTCCTTCACTCAGGCCTGCATGCCTCATTATGTCAGAAGAGAGAGAGAAATGGAGAGCATAGAGGGGTGGGTGAGTAGGATAGAGCTAGAGGTCACCCAGATCGTGTCTTCAGTACCAGGGTCCCACAGAACAACGACTTTTCCCCTCTCAAACACTTCAACATCAGTGGAGCCTTAAGAGTGAGAGTTCTGTCTGGGCGCAGTGGCTCACGTCTGTAGTCCCATCACTTCGGGAGGCTGAGGCGAGCGGATCACTTGAGGTCAGAAGTTTGAGACCAGCCTAGCCAACAAGGCAAAATCCCATCTCCACTAAAAATACGCACACACGAATTAGCCAGGTGTGGTGGTACATGCCTGTAGTTCCAGCAACTTGGGAGGCTAAGGTGAGAGGATCATTTGAGCCTGAGAGGCGTAGGCTGCAGTGAACTGAGATCCCACCACTGCAGTTCAGCGTGGGCAACAGAGCAAGACCCTGTCCCCCTCCTCTCGAAACAAGAGTGAGAGTAATTTTGAATATCATTGACAAAAATGGGTAGTTGACAACTAATGCCTGCATTGAAAAAAGTTCTTCTAGTTTTGTTTATTAAAGCTTTCAAACTTACATAAAGTTAGAGAGAATGGTGTACTGACTTTCCATGCACACATCAACCAGGTTCAACAACAATTAGCATTTACTGTTCTTATTTCATTCATCCCTCCTTTTCTCCACTGAAGTATTTTAAGCTACTTCTAAGCACCATGTAATTTGATGTTTAAATACTTCGGTATATGTGTAAGAGAAAAGAACATTTTAAAAAATGGGCTTCTGTTGTCAGGACCTCCTGAGGCTGTATCACAGAAAACAAAAAGAATGAACAAACAAAACCATAATTTTAATAACTTTATCACTTCTAAAATATTTAACTAAAATTCTTAATATTATCTAATACCTAGTCCATGTTCAATTTTCCCAGTTATGCAAAATTTTTTTTATAGGTGAGTTGTTCTACTTATGATCCAAAGTAGGTTCATATATTGTTTCTGGGTGATAAATTTCTTAAAACTCTGTTTACTTTTTTACATTTTACTTTTTTGAGACACAGTCTCACTTTGTCACCCAGGCTGGAGTACAGTGGTGGGATCTCAGCTCACTGCAATCTCCTGGGCTAAAGCAATCCTCTAACCTCAGCCTCCCAAGTAGCTGTGACTACAGTCACACACCATCATGCCCGCCTAATTATTGTATTTTTAGTAATGATGGAGGTTTGCCATGTTGACCAGCCTGGTCTCGAACTCCTGGCCTCAAGTAGTCCGCCTGCCTTAGCTTCCCAAAGTTCTGGGATTACCGGCATGAGCCACCACTCCCCACCTACTGTTTTGATTTTCAATTCCCTAGTGACGTATGATGTTGAGAATCTATAAATAAGCTTAGCTGCCATCTTCTTTAGTGAAGTGTCCAGATCTTTTGCCTACATTTTAACTAGGTCGTTTGTTTTCTTGTTAAATTTTTGAGAGTTCTTGTACATTTTCTTTTCGTTCCCTTAACAGTGTATTTCACAGAGAAGTTTTAATTTTAATGAAATCCAACTTTTTTCTTTTTTCAGATGTTTTGCTTTTGGTGTTGTCTTTATAAACTAATTGCCAAAGCTAACACAACCTAGATTTTCTCCTATGTTATCTGCTAGAAATTCTATAGATTTGTGTTTTACATTTAGGTGTATAATAAATTTTTGGGTTAATTTTTATGAAAATGTTAAGGTCAATGTCTAAAGTCTTTTTTTTTAACATACGGATCTCCAATTGTTTTATTAAAATTTGTTTTAAAAAAATCATGCTTTTCTCCAATGAATTGCTTTTGCTCCCTTGTCAAAGATAAGTTTACTATGGGTCTATTTCTGAATCTCACTTCTTCCCATTCATTTATTTTTCTATTTTGACAACTGTATTAGTATATTTTCACACTGCTGATAAAGACACACCCAAGACTGGGCAATTTACAAAAGAGAGAGGTCTACTGGACTTACAGTTCCATGTAGCTGGGGAGGCCTCACAATCATGGTGGAAGGTGAAAGGCATGTCTCACATGGTGGCAGACAAGAGAAGAGTTTGTGCAGGGAAACTTCCCTTTTTAAAACCATCAGATCTCATGAGACTTGTTCACTATCATGAGAACAGCACGAAAAGACCTGCCCCCATGATTCAATTACCTCCCACAAGGTCCCTTTCACAACACGTGGGAATTCAAGATGAGATTTCAGTGGGGACACACCTAAACCATATCACCACACCACACTGTCCTGATTACTGTAATTTTGACATTGGGTAGTGTTAGTTTTTCAGCATTGTTCTTTTGCATGGTGTTGGCTATTCTGATTCTTTTGCCTTTCCATGTACATTTTGAGTTTGTTTGTTTTTTCTAAAACTAAGTATCTCACTGGTGTTTTGATTAGGATTGTGTTGAATCTATAGATCAAATGGAAATAACTGATGTCTTGACAATATTGAGTTTTCCTATCCATGAACATGGAATATCTCTCCATTTATTTGGATTCTCTGATCGCTTTAATCAGAGTTTTGCAGCTTTCCTCACATAGATCTTGTACATATCTGGTTAGATTTATATTTCAGTATCCTGTTTCTTTTTTGTTTTCTTTTCTGTTTCTTCGTTTCTTCTTTTGGTGCTAATATAAATAGTGTTGCTTTCTTAATTTCAAATTCCAAATGAGTATTGTTAGTATGTAGAAAAGGAATTGAATTTTATATATTAACCTTGTATCTTGCAACCTTGCTATAATTACTTTCTGCTTTTCTTTTCTTTTCTTTTCTTTTCTTTTCTTTTCTTTTCTTTTCTTTTCTTTTCTTTTCTTTTCTTTTCTTTTCGACAAAGTCTCACTCTGTCACCCAGGCTGGAGTGCAGTGGTGTGATCTCGGCTCACTGCAACCTCCACCTCCTGGGTTCAAGCGATTTTCGTGCCTCAGCCTCACGAGTAGCTGGGATTACAAGTGCGCACCACCGCACTCAGCTAATGGTTTTTTTGTTTTGTTTTTTGTTTGTTTGTTTGTTTTAGTAGAAACAGGGTTTCACCATGTTGGCCAGGTTGGTCTCAAACTCCTGACCTCAAGTGATACACCCACCTCGGACTGGAAAATCATAACTGGCTTCATTTAAATAGATAACTACGATTGTTTGAATCATTAAATAAACAAATCTTTAGTCCTCTAACCCGGGGATCACAGGTCAGTTTCCCATGATGGGTAGTTGTATGGTGAGGATGGAGATATGAAATTTGGTAGAGGAACTTGATGGGGAGAGAAGACAGTCCCTTCTGCCTAAACAGAAGTAAAGGTTTCAAAGGAAGGAAAAACAAAACAAAACAACAACAACAACAACAACAAAACCCAGCATTCGGGCAAGAAATAATCTCCAATTTTTTCCACCAGATACAGAAAAGCCGAGAAGCCCTAGTGAGTAGATAGGTTCCTTGGTGCTGGGTTTATTTGAAATTGTCAAAGTCAGCTTTTTCCTGGATAGATAAAAATTATGGGATGAAGTTGGTGAAGTAGCCCGCCCAGGTCACATGGTGAGTGGGACAGAACTCCGACCCAAGCTAGCTGGCTCCTGTTCTAGGAAAGATTTCCCGATCTGACCCTTTAAGTGTTGGTGGCAGCCAGGCTAAATCATCTTACGCAGTAACATTCCAAACTACTCTAGAACTTAAATGCTCACATCGGGGAGTCTTTCTACTTTTTTTTCCAACCCTGTTTTGACCCATTGCTGCATATCGCAGCAATGCAATAATTCCAAACCCCAGAGAAAGAATAAGAGAGAGATGAAAGCATCTCCTTGCTGTCTGGCATATTTCAGAAGCAAAAACGTATAAGGCAATCACAGAGCCGGTTTGTTGTTCGTTGTAGTTTATTTACTAATTTCTGGCACCTCCCAGAAAACAGGAATCCCTGGAGATGTTCTTATCAGGAGAAGGAATAATCCCGTCCCTCCAAAGGGAGAACCCAGAGTAGCTGGCTGGAGCCAGGTCAGCAAATCAGGGTTCAAATCCTATGTCCATTCCTTCCGGTGTTCAGCAAGGATCTACGTGTTTAACACCTACGCGTACTGCTTTTATCTGTTGTTTGATATGTGCCGAGTAACTGAACCACTCTAGGTGTCATTTATCACTTTTGTGGTTGCTGCGAAATGTACCTAAAAATACTCGATTCTGAGTGTGGTTGTAAGGACTGAATCAGGATTAAGCCAGAAAAAAAAATTAAATAAATAAATATAGCATTATTACAGGACTAACTGTGCGGAGGAAGAAAATGACTTTGCCACGCTTAACATGTGACGAGGTGGCCGAGTGGTTAAGGCGATGGACTGCTAATCCATTGTGCTCTGCACGCGTGGGTTCGAATCCCATCCTCGTCGTTTCGTGAGGTTTTATTTAACCCTCTAAAAAGATGGGTCTGAATGCTGTATAGTTAGCGTTTATCTTTGGTAGATTAATTCGCCAAGAAACCGAGTAAATTACTAAATGTATCTTAACTGGCCTCTGCTAATTTTCGGTTCTGAGTATAAGATTCTCTCAATCTTGGCGACCATTCCTTGTCAGCAGCACAGATCATACTTGTAAGTTAAATTAGCCAGTTGAGACACCACTTTGGGTAGTGTTTACTTTTCCCTTCAGATGGTAACCTTCTTAAGGGCGAGAAATATTTATGTTCTCCATAGAGTTTCCAGTTCTTCTGAGAGAGCAACTGAATAATTAATTGAGGGCTACAGAAAAATACGGTTAATAAACTTAAAGTAAATGATAAAAATCATCCACATAAATATGTACAACAAATTATTGATACTATGTTTTGCAGGTATTTTCAGCCTAAGTTTAACTGAAATTTTTACTGTTTGCTAACTTTAAAGTGCCCATCCCCAACAAAATACTTAACCATTATTGTCTGCAGATCTGTAGCTTTCAGGAGGATTTGTCTCTGCTTAGAGATGCCACAAAGCTGAAAAATATACTCCATACAACATTCCCAGTTAGATCTAAAGATGCCTCCATAAACAAGACAGAGAGGAATGTCCATATTGAACAGTTTCTACTTGTGATTTCCATCGTGGGCCTTCGGAGAAAAAAAATATAGTTTTTATTTTATTTATGTTATTTAAGGTTTTGAATAGGCACTGCATTCACATGACTTCAAAAGTATAAAGCTTTATAAAATCTTGCACCCACCCTTATTTCCCAACCATCTTATTACATTCTTTACTGATAACCACTGTTGTTAATTTTTCCAGGATTATACTAAGCACATATGAATATATATTACAGAAAATATATATTTCTATTTTTGTCTCAAAAAAATCACAAATGACAACATACTATGAACATTATTCCTTATCCTGCCCCATTTCCCTAACCAATATATCTTGGAGAGCTTTCCCTATCATCAAAAAAGTGAAAACTTATTCTTTTTTAAGGATGCATTGTATCCCAATGCATACATTACCACATATTATTTAACCAGTTCTCTATTGGACAATTTGGGTTTTCTGTATCTTTTGCTATTATAAACTATGCTGCAACAAATAACTTTATATATACATACATAAAATTTTGAATGTATATATCTGTAATACTGCAATATAAATTTTTAGAAGTGAGTTTGCTGTGTCTTAGGATACACGAATGTAAAATATTTATAGATATTGCCATATGGCCCTCCAAAAGGATTTTATTAGTCTACACTCTCCCCCAGTAATGATTAAAATTCTTGTTCCTCTCACCCTCCTCTGGGCTGTTACATCAGAATGACCCAAAGTGTTTGTTATGAATGAAGAATTCTGGGCCTCGATCATGATCTATTGCATTATAACCTCAGTGGCGGGGCGATTGGCGGGGGTGTGGTGTTCCTGAATCTATGATTTAACCAAGTATTCCGATGTTTCCTATGTTGGTCTTCAGGCTTGTACATGGCTGAAGTATCTACATGTTATATCCATTCATGTATAATTTTCTTTCTCTTTCTTTTTTTTTTTCTTTTTGAGACTGAGTTTTGCTCTATCACCCAGGCTGAAGTGCAGTGGCGTGATCTCTGTGATCTCTGCTCACTGCAGCCTCCACCTCCCAGACTCAAGCAATCCTCCCACCATGTTGCCCAATCTGGTCTTGAACTCCTAGGCTTGATCTGCCCCCCTCAGCCTCTCAAAGTGCTGGGATTGCAGGCGAGGGATTACCGCTCCTGGCCAGATTCTGTTTTTGATGTTTCCAGGTACACATCTCATAACTTTGACAGTTTTTTTTTTTTTTTTTAATTTAATTTCACTTTTAAAATTTTGTCTATAGCCACCCTACTGTGCAGATCTCCAAACATTCCTCTTGTCTATCTGAAACTTCGTAACACTTTGACTAACCACGCCATTCCTTCCCCAACTCCTACCCCATCCTATAACATCTGGTAACCATTATTCTAATCTCTCTATTTCTATGAGGTCAATCTTTTTTTTTTTTTTTTTTTAAGATTCCACATATAAGTGAGATGATGAAGTATTTGTCTTTTTGGGTCTGGCTATTTCTCTCAGCATAATGTCCTCCAGGTTCATCCACATTGTGAAAAATGACAGAATTTTTTTCTTTTTAAAGTCTGAATAGTATTTCATTGTATATATAGCTTTTTTCTTCTTCTTCTTTTTTTTTTTTTTTTTTTTAAGTTTTGCTCTTGTCGCCCAGGCTGGAGTGCAATGGCGCAATCTCAGCTCACTGCAACCTCCGTCCCCCAGGTTCAAGCGATTCTCCTGCCTCAGCTTCCCAAATAGCTGGGATTACAAGCATGCGCCATCATGCCCGGCTAATTTTTGCATTTTTAGTAGAAATGGGGTTTCACACCATTGGCCAGGCTGGTCTCAAACTGCTGATCTCAGATGATCCACCCGCCTCGGCCTCCCAAAATGCTGGAATTACAAGTGTGAGCCACTGCGCCTGGCCTAGCACATTTTCTTTATATATCCCTCTGATGATGGACACTTAGGTTGATTCCATATCTTGGCTATTATGAATAATGTTAATACTGCAATTAACATGAGAGTACAGATATTTCTTTGATATATTGATTTCAATTCCTTTGGATATATTCCTAGATGTGGGACTGCTGGCTCATAAGATAATTTTATTTTTATTTTTTGAGGTATCTATGTACTATTTTCCATAATGATTGTACTACTTTACATTTTCACCAACAATGTACAAAAGTTGCCTTTTCTCCATGGCCTTGTCAACGCTTGTTATCATCTTTCATCTTTTTGATAAAAGCTGGCATTTATCAAAAAGATTTTGTCAAAAAGATGAAAGATTGTTACAGGTGTGGTGGGTCATGCCTGTAATCCCAGCACCTTGGGAGGCCGAGGTGGAAGGATCGCTTGAGCCCAGGAGTTCCAACCCAAGTGTTTGAGAGCAGCCTGGGTAACATAGGGGGGTCCCCGTCTCTACAAAATAAATAAAAATCAGCGGGGCGTGGTGGCGCATACTTGTGGTCTCAGCTAATTGGGAAGCCGAGGCAAGGGGATTGTTTGAGCCCAGGAGGTTGAGGTTGCAGTGAGCCGTGATCTTGCCACTTCACTCCAGCCTGGGCGACAGAGCCAGGCTTGGTCTCAAAACAAAAAGCAAAACAAAGCAAAAAGCAAAACAAAAAAATGTTATTTATTTATTCATTTTTTGAGACGATGTCTCACTCTTGTCCCCTAGGCTGGAGTGCATCTCTGCTCACTGCAACCTCCACCTCCCGGGTTCAAGCGATTCTCATGCCTCAGCCTCCCGAGTAGGTGGGATTACAGGTGCGTACCACCAGGCCCGGCTAATTTTTGTATTTTTAATAGAGACGCGGTTTCACCATGTTGGCCAGGCTGGTCTCGAACCCCTGACCTCAGGTGATCCGCCCGCCTCAGCCTCCCGAAGTGCTGGGATTAGAGGCATGAGCCACCGCACCCGGCAAAAAAAAAAAAAAAAAAAAAAAAAAGTTATTCTAATGGGTGTGAAGTGATATTGTGGCTTTAATTTTCATTCCCTCAATGCTTAGTGATGCTGAGCATTTTTTTTTTCATATGTATTTCCATTTGCATATCTTCTTTTGAGAAATGTCTGTTCAAGTCCTTTACCTATTTTGTGATCAGATTGATTGTTTTCTTGCCATTTAGATGTTTGAATTCCTTATATATTTTGGATATTAACGTTTTATTAGATATAAGGTTTGCAAATGTTTTCCCATTCTGTGGTTTGTCTCTTCACTTTGCTGTTTCCTTTGCAGTGCAGAAACTTTTTTTTTTTTTTTTTTTTTTTTTTTTTTTTTTTTTTTGAGACGGAGTCTCGCGCTGTCACCCAGGCTGGAGTGCAGTGGCCGGATCTCAGCTCACTGCAAGCTCCGCCTCCCGGGTTCACGCCATTCTCCTGCCTCCGCCTCTCGAGTAGCTGGGACTACAGGCGTCCGCCACCTCGGCCGGCTAGTTTTTTGTATTTTTTAGTAGAGACGGGGTTTCACCGTGTTAACCAGGGTGGTCTCGATCTCCTGACCTCGTGATCCGCCCGTCTCGGCCTCCCAAAGTGCTGGGATTACAGGCTTGAGCCACCGCGCCCGGCCCAGAAACTTCTTTTAGTTTGATGCAGTCCCATCTGTCTGCTTTAGCTTCTGTTGCTTGTGCTTCGGAGCCAAAAAAAAAAAAAAAAAAAAAAAAAAAAAAAAAAAAAAAATCTTTGCCCAGACAATGTCATGGAGCTTTTCCCTTATTTATTTATTTATTTATTTATTTTCAGTATTAGGTTTATAGCTTCCAGTCTTGTATTTTAATCGATTTTAAGTTGATTTTTATATATGGTGTAAGATGAAAGTTTAATTTTATTCTTCTTCACGTGGATAACCAGTTTTCCCAGCACCATTTATTAAAGAGGCTGTCCTTTCTCCATTGTATGTTCTTGGCACCTGTGTCAAAAATTGATCAACAATAAATACATGGTTATTTCTGGGCTTTCTACTCTCTTTCAAAGGTCAGTGTGTCTGTTTTTATGTCAGTACCATGCTTTATTACAATCACTTTATAATAGATATAGTGAGTGTGATGCTTCCAGCTTTATTTTGCTCGTTTTGTCTATTTGAGGTCTTTTGTTGTTCCATACAAATTTAAGAATTGTTTTTACTATTCGTGTAAAATATGACATTGGAATTTTGACAAGGATTGCATTGAATCTGTAGATAGCTTTGGGTAGACATTTTGATGATATTAATTCTTTCATGAACATGGAATATTTTCCATTTATTTGTGTTTTTGTCATTTTATCAGAGTTTTATAGTTTTCAGTGTACAGGTCTTTCATCTCTTTTGTTAAATTTACACTTAAATATTTTATTTTATTTTTGTTGCTATTGTAAATGGGATTGTTTTCTTAATTTCCTTTTCAGATACTTCATCATTATATAGAAATGCTACTGATTGTTTAATGTTGATTTTGTATCCTGCAGCTTTAATGAATTTATCAGTTCTAACTTTTCTGTAACATCTTTAGGGTTTTATATTTGCTGATCATGTCATCAGCAAATGGAGTTAATTTCAATTCCTTTCCTATTAGGATGACTTTTATGTCTTTCTCTTATCTAATTGCTCTGGCTAGGACTCCCAGTACCATGTTAAAAAGAAATGTTGAGAGTGTGCCTCCTTGTCTTGTCCCTAATCTTAGAGGAAAGGCATTTAACTTTTCACCATTAAGTATGATGTTAGCTCTGGGTTTGTCATATGTGGCCTTTATTGTGTTGAGGTACATTCCCTATAAAACTAACCTTTTGAGAATTTTTAAGACGAAAGGGTGTTGAATTTTGTCAAATACTTTTTCTGTATCTATGGATATAATCACATGGTTTTTATCCTTCATTTTTGTTAATGTGGTATAACACATTTTTTGATATGGACAGATTTTAAAGTCTGTTTTTATTTCCTCAGGAAATTCTGAACACATTATCTCTGGGCAGCTGATCATATTCTCAATCCTTAGGTGGATCTCTTATTTGGAAAAGAAGTTTTCCCAGGATATGCCTATACATTCTTTGATGAAACTGTCAAAGAAAAATTATACCAGATGGAGTTAAATAGGCAAGGAAGACTTTATTCCAGACAATTGCAATTGGGGAGAGAGATTAAGTAAACTCAAATCCAGATACATCAGGGACATCTGGGGATCTATAGCCAGTAGTAAGGGTAAGACAACCATTTGATAGAAAATGACAATGAGGAACTTGTTTAGATATCAAGGGCG
Source organism: Macaca thibetana thibetana (assembly GCF_024542745.1). Classification (NCBI taxonomy): domain Eukaryota; kingdom Metazoa; phylum Chordata; class Mammalia; order Primates; family Cercopithecidae; genus Macaca; species Macaca thibetana. The sequence goes on along the minus strand of NC_065581.1, from coordinate 28,376,752 downwards.
GAAAAACAGAAACTTGATAGGATTTTGAGGTGAGGAATTCTTACTGAATTGGCTTAGCAGGATTCTTGCTAAAACTAGGCTCAACTGGATTATTTGCTGAAATGGGGCTGGACAAGCCAAGGATGGGACCTAGTTGAGAGGAGGGCTCAGAGGAACCTAAGTAAAGTTTGCTCAAGGATGGAGTTTTTATAAACACCCACAGGAATTTCCTCAGATTCCTAAAGGAATTGGAGACCCAAAGAACATGGAAGCCACCAGGGGGAGAATCTACATATGCTCCCAGCCTATCCCAGTGTGGGTGACTGCTTCTGCCTCCTCACAGCAGCTGCTCCTTGGTCTTCTGTTCAGTTCTGGGTCACGTTGTGCAGGCACCATCTCCAATCAGGTCTTGTCCATTACCTTAATTTAGAGGCTTGGGATAAAGTCTGAGTTACTGGTTTGAGCTAGGATAAGTGGATGCTTGATGATGGATGTGATCATAATGAATATGCACAGTACCACAGGCTGGCTATGGTGGTGGGTGGAAGGATGGCTGGGCTTATAAGCATCCCAAACAGGTAGAAGAGGCTGTTAGGCCATTAGGAAAAGGGAGAACACTTTGGGTGAGATCTCATCACACTAGCATGAACAAAGTGGAAAGAAGGTGGGGCCACACTAGCTAAGGCAACACCACAAGAAAATGTTATTTCCCTTTGCAATTAGCACCACTACAGACCATATGAAGTACAATCAAGCACACATAATGGGAACCATAATAATGCTTTCATAAATTTTGTAAACTTAGTTACAGAGTCTCTGTGTAACCAATGGTAATTCATAGTATGAGCTAATTAATTATTAATGGTTTAATGGACTTGGTGAAAGTAGGATTTGACTTGGTTTTTAGGTATGTATGAGAAAATCAAAATGTCGAAGAAAGAAATCTGAAAATAAAGAATTGGATTTAAAGGTTGCCTTTACATCATAGAAGAGATTAATTTGTACGAAACATAAATACTTGTTTCTAATTTAGTTCTTGTCCTCTCTGTCCTCTAGGGCACATATTTCCCTCACCTTGCCACCTCACATTTCCCACCTCATTCTAACAGCTAAATGAGTGTCCATCAGGAATTTTCCGGACCTTCCAGGTTTCATCAACTCTATCTCCAATTCTATCCTGGTCTACACACAGAGTTCGGGGAGGCGAGATAGCGGGTACATTTTCTGTTCTTGACCTTCAGCTCCAAGGGACTGTTTTCCCGGGTGCTTCGGACCGAGTGTTTGGTAGTGTCTGGGGAGGACTCGGTCAGGGAGTCCCCTCCTTTCACCCTGGCACTAGGAGCTGAAGAGGCGAGATGCCAGGCGAACGGCCGAAGGCAGAGGTCGTTTTACCCTCATCTCCCTTGTCTCCCACACAAGTTGTAGGACCCCTCCACCGTGTATGGTCCTGAATTGGGAATGCCAGCTCCCGGCGCGGCGAGGCCAGGGTCCGGTCCCGAGGTGAGTTTTTCTCTCCGGCTGGAAGGCCTGACGCCGTGCATACCAGGGACCCGAGCCCTCCGGGGCTGCTGGCTTTGAAAGGATTTCCAGACGTTGCAGTCGGGGTGAGCGGTGAGACTAAGGACAGGCGACTACAGAAAGCAGATGAGGGTGAATTGTGTCATCGAGATGGGGGATGGGGAAAAGGGGCGAGAAGTAACCCGGGGCGCGAGGTCCACAGCAAAAAAAAAAACCAAAAAAACAAAACAAAACAGAAAAAACCACGCCTGAGACCAAGGCTCAGCTACTTTACACGCAGGACTTAGTTGTGGCAGCGAGGAGAGCTTCGAACACTAGGAAATTTTGAGGAAGCGTTTGTCTCCATCAGAGGAATTGGGTTTCCACGTTGCTGCTGAAGGTTTTCATAAGTCAGTCGGAGCAGCATCTTTCTCTTTGTCTCCAAACCAGTGAATTTGATATGCTTTGAAAGCATTCTTCTAGACTAAGGCTCTTGGTACTTGTGTTTGGATAGAAGGGGAGAGTCCAATACCGTGCACGCGGCCACAAAGGCGTTTTCGAAGGGAATTCGATAGGAAGCGGGGGAACGAGTTTTTCTCACATTCAGAGGCCATCCAGGAACTGTAAAACGTTCACCTTTGAAAGGTCCCACCGAGATTCGAACTCGGATTGCTGGATTCAAAGTCCAGAGTGCTAACCATTACACCATGGGACCAACCACAAGAGTAGACTAGGTATGTACAGTCGTGGTTAAATACCTCCTTGATAATAAACCTTCTAGTTGTTCCAATCCGGAAGAGTTAGGTCAGGCTTCAGCGAGACCACGCTGATAGGAAAGCTGTTTGTTGCTGGAGGAGTAACTGGCAAAATAAAATTCAGGGAGATCTGTGCACTCTTTCCTGCGCTTTTGTTAGCATAAATTAGCTTCCAGAAATCAACCGGGGCAGATTTGTGAGGTCTGAAACTTAACAATTTAGAAAATCCTCTTTAAGAAAAAGAATAGCTGTTATCAACATAAAATTGTGGGTACTCTAAGGCCTGTATGATGTAGCTGAGGGTAAGCTGGAGTAGGAAGAGGCAGCTGTCTTAACTAATTTTCATTGTAATAGCATACTTTTGCAAATTTTACAAAATACGTTTCATACAGAGCAACCTCTTCCCAAGGCCTTGGAAAGCACAGTGCAAGGAAAGGATCTTAACACACTTTACCGAGACTCCTGATAAACATCTCTCTGGGGTGCAAATCTTTTAGCAATATCTATCAAAACAGTCTCTTCTACAGTCACTAAAAAGAATGGGATAGATACACCTAACGCATCTCGGCTTGGCAGTTTCTGGGGGAGGATTTAAATTTAAAACAAACAAAAAAGGCCAGTAACTTGCTGAATTGTAGTCTAGTATGATTTAAGTTTTACAAATTTTGAGTTATACTTGTGACTCAGTTATATTTGTACATAATAATATTGTACTCAATTTTATGTGTACATTTTAGAAATAGGTTGGAGGTACATACAACAAACTCTTGGTATGAATTTTTCTGAGAAATGGAACTGAGGATGAAGAAACTTCATTTTTTGCCATGTTGACTTTTTGAATATTTGACTTTTTAAATCAATGTCTATCACTGTTGTAGTACTTAAAAAATGCAAATCTACAAAACAAAACCAAAAAAAAAAGAGTAAAGCTCGTCAGTAGAGGACTTAGAAGTCATGTTTACTCCATGTTAACTGCCTACTGTGCTCACCATGGCAGAGATCACTGCCTTGCAGAATGAGAAAAAGGTAGTAGAATCCCTGACTGCAAAGGTTGGTTAGGAGGGAAACACAAAAGATAAATTCAGCACGTTAATAGTGGCTGAGAAAATGATCCTTTCAGGGTTGGATGACACAGGCACACAGACAAACATTTCATCCACAATTTCGTTAGGTTTAGCGATTTACTTAAGACCATCCATGGACCCTAAACATAAGTTTTTGTTTTGTTTTGTTTTTGTTTTTGTTTTTTAGAGATTTCTGAAAGAAATGTTCTGATTATTCAAAGCTTCTCTACTCAGAAATGCCAAAATGTGAGAAATCAACATAAGGACCAAAGCAGAAGGAAACAGAGAATGGAGAAGGGAACCAGGCAGCAATTCAACAAATATTCCTGGGGCATCTCTGCGCTACCAGAGGTATGGATGAACCCTGTGACTGCTTGAAGGGAATGTTCTGGTTACTCCACTCCAGTGATTCGCTAGGCGCTGATCCAGATTTTGGATCAAAACCGTCCAGATTTTATTAGATTTCTGGGACCAGTTTCCCCACAGTTGTTTAGTCACGGCTCTGTGCTCCGTGAATAAACAACTGAGGCTCATTCTCGGTGGGTCTTGGTTTTCCAATCCGTAAAACGGAAACAATAGACTAATTCTTACATTTCTTTTTAAGTCTGATTTAGAGTGAAAGGGAAAGGTGAAAGTGGCCCGAAATTAACGAGGAAAGGCGGGGGAGGAGCCTACAGATTCGCTGACGTGGTAGTCCTTAGGGATGCTCCTCTCCGTTTTGTTTCAGGTCGCTGCGGTGAGCAACGCGGGTCTGAGTGCCAGCGGTAGTTTATCGTGGTGACAGGAAAACACAGACAAGCAGCCTCTACGCCAGCACTACTCACACTGTGAAACTCTTTTCACTGGGATGCCAGATAACTAGGTAATTCCGGAGTTAATTCTCCGTAGTTTCCAGAGTACTTGCCTCTCCAGAATTACTGGTACCGTAGGTGTTTGCACAACCAGTGAGAAGACTGCACCACCTGGAATCCTAGAGCGGACCGGAAGTGAGCGTGGCTCACCGGGCCCGGCCGGAACCTACGGGCACAGCTGCGGGTGTGTCCGCGGAACCGCCACCTGAGCCGTGGAGTGTTTCCCTCTACCCACTAGTCCGAGTTCGACAGGGTCTGAGCTCCTCAGAGGTGGGAGCTGCGGCCGAGGGAAGGGTGCATGTGCTCGGCGACAATCGGGCCTCTTCCCCAGGCAGCTTGTGAGCCCCTCTCCCTCTCCGCCCTCGCCCAGGCTGCTCCGATCTTCGTTTCCTTGCCTAGGCTTATATACCCAGGCTTTATTTAGGGCCAAAGTATCCTTCATAACCTCAGTTTTCTGTCTCGCTAGTATCTTGCCGCTCAATTTGTGACCCTGAAGCTTTAGTGAGTCGTTCTGTCCTCACTATTTCTGGTCTTTTCAGAGGATGTCTTCACTTTCAATGGAATTGCCCAAGTAACTGACCTGTGTTGTCACGTAAACAGGTCCTTTTAAACTGAGTCTGTAGTTGTCCTGTGTTGAGTGTTTTCTTATATCAAAAACTTTCCTCACCAAGAACAAAAAAGGAGCTCAAGTAAAATCACCCATTTGCCTACACCCCATCTGGAGAGAGCCTTTCCCTGAGCTGTCTAAGCTCGGGATGGAAGCAGTCTCCAGGGTCTTCCCAGCCTTGGCTGGCCAGGCTCCAGAAGAACAAGGGGAGATTATCAAAGTAAAGGTTAAAGAAGAAGACCATACTTGGGATCAGGAATCAGGCCTACCTAGGAATTTGTCTTATACCAGGGAACTCTCTCGTCAGCGCTTCAGGCAGTTCTGCTATCAGGAGACACCTGGGCCCAGGGAGGCTCTGAGTCAACTGCGGGAACTTTGCCGTCAGTGGCTGAACCCAGAGATACATACCAAGGAGCAGATCCTGGAATTGTTGGTGCTGGAGCAGTTCCTGACCATCCTGCCTGAGGAGCTCCAGTCCTGGGTGCGGGAGCATAATCCTGAGAGTGGAGAAGAGGTGGTAACTTTGCTGGAAGATTTGGAGAGGGAGCTTGATGAACCTAGACAGCAGGTGAGAAATTGGAGGTGCCATCTTCTGTGGAGAATTTGGGTGCATGGATCCAGAATGGAGTAAAGGGAGTAATTTCACACTGGTGGTTCCAAACCCTGGTTTGGGGCATTATTTCTTATTTGATCACTGGTGTAGATGAATAGATTCATGCATATGAGATAACAGTCTTTGTGTATGATACAAATAATTAAATGATTTAACCAAATGGAAAACCTTGATCTATTTTTTACCAGAAAATATAGTTTATGTAGTGACTATGAGATTAAAGAAATATACAATAGTATTTTTTTTTTTTTAATTTCTGTCTTTTGAAGCTATCTAGGCTCTGTCACTAATTAGCTGTGTAACCTTGGGCATATTACACCTTCTCTGGAACATTAATGTCTTCATCTGTACAATGAAAATACTAGTTGCATGATTTCCTTGGTTCTTTTCAGTATCTAGAGTTGTTGGTATGTAAAATGTTTTGAGCGCAAAATTATTTTTAGAAGAATTTTAAAAGCTTTTTGCTGTTACAATGGAGTTGTTTCTAAAGGAGTACATTTGCCTTCTTTGACAGTAATTTTAGAACATTATGGATATTGCCAGACATTCTTATATTTTTTAGTGATACTGTTCATACATTTATCTGAACTGTTTCAGAAGATGAACACTTATGTATACAGTCTGATCTGTTAAAAACGCATGTTTCTGGAATGCAGAATCTTTTAAAATGAGGTCAGTATGCCATAAGTGAGTCAGTAAAAAGCTGAAATTGTGAGGGCTCATGTATGAGTTTTCCCAGCAAGTTGATGTTTGGGGCCACCAAGTGGGAGTGGCTGAATTCAAAGTATCTGATTTAGCTGAGCACAGCAAGTCCTGAGTACATACAATACTGTACATAATTCCCATTTGCCCCCCCCATCCTTCCTTGGCTGTCTCGGAAGTGCCTATTTACGTTGTTCCCTCCGATCTTTGTGTATTTTTTGCTAAACTTTTTTGTATTCCAGAAAAGGAGCAAGCAGAGGGTTTTGCAAGTGCCACAGAAGTGTGCTTGTGATACAATTTCTGCTAGTGAGTATAAAAGAAGAAAAACTTTAACAATTGAAGACAAGTTTGAAACTGTACAGTATTTTGAAAGAAAAGAAAGTGAGATTGGTCATGCAACTGGCATAAAGGAGTAAATGTATGTACAATTAGAGACAATGATGAGAAAAATAAAAGAAAATTATCTAGCTGGAACAACTGCCAGTGTTATGAAATCTATTGGAACAAGGCATAAGGAAATGGAGGAAATGGAGCATTTGTTAAGTGTGTGGATTGAATACCAAACAAGGAAGCAATCCAATGCAGTGTTTCTCAGAATTAAAGAGAATACCATCACAATGTATGGAGACATTAAGAAAAAAAGATGAAAATCCCGCAGAAGTGCCTTCATTTAGTGGAAGTAGTGGCTGGTTTAGTGGCTTCAAGAACTACTGTAGTTTCCACAGTATTAAACTGTGCAGACAAGGCTGTAAGTGCAGATGAAGAAGCTGCAAAGACATTTCCCCCAGCATTAAGAAATTAGATTGATGAAGAAGGCCATCCCCTGGCTCAGATTTTTAGTTTTTATGAAACCAGTTTCTGTTGGAAGCAGATGCCCTCAAGGGGATATGTGGAGAATTTGGGTGCATGGATCCAGAATGGAGTAAGCAGGACTGGAAGTACTCTAGAAACACACTGTGGGGTTTAAGGCTACAAAGGATCAACAGATGGTGATGCTGGGTGCAAATGCCAGTGGAATTTTAAAGCTAAAGCCTGTGATTATCATTCTGCCAATCTATAAGCTTTAAAATGAGTTGTAAAGACTAGCCTTGGTGCCTACTATATGTCTAGCAAGAGAGACTGGATGACAGGGCAGACATTTTCTGATCGTTCAGGTGATTTTTTTGTAGATTAAAAAAAAAAAGCATTGCAAGAGAAAAAACTTGTCTTTTAAAATTCTTATAATTCTCAGTGATACACCAAGTCACCCTCCAGTAGTTACTGAGCTTTCTTCAAATATCACAGTTCTCATTTTACCTCCCAATACAACTTCTTTACTGCAGCCCCTTGATCACGGTGTGATTGCAATCTTTAAAGCTTATTATTTAAAGCAAACATTCAAGATACTGATTGCCTATACAGGGGGTGACAGTCCCCTAACAGTTTTTGAATTATGTAAATGATTCAACATTAAACTTATGGTTGATATTATTGTAGACGCCTGGAATGATTTCACAAAAGCCTGTTTGCATGGGGTGTGATATACAATTCTCCCTGATTTAATTTATGATTCCAAAGCCTTTGAGCCTTCAGAAGAGCTCTCCAAAACCAACCCAAGCTGTGTTGCTCTTGCAAAGGGGGCTGGATTTGAAGAAGATGCTAGTGAGGATAATGCGGAGCGCTGCAGTCTGACATACAGGATCTTTCTATAGAAGAGCTGCAAGTTAGTTGCTGAGGCACAAATGGAAGGTGTGGAGGAAGAAGAACATGCAGTTCCTCAAGCTACAAGCTGCATCCCAAGAGCTTTTCACTGCTCAGTTATCTTCTGTTTCAAGTATGATAGAGAAGCAGTTGGAGTGGATAAAAGATAATGACTACAATGCAGAACGCAGCATGATTTTACTTCATGACATAAAGTCCTATTTGGAGCCATATATACAGCTTCGTTATGAAAGAAGGAAAGTGTTAAAACAGCAAACACTGGGCATCTTTTTATAAGCCAGTGTCAAAGAAGTAAAAATAAGATGATGGACCGGAACCCACATCATGTTTCTTGTAGTATCACTGTATCCAAGGGTGGAAGGATGTAACATCAAATGTTCAAGCCTCTTCACTTTACTTTTGATGATTATATCTTTCCACCTTTGAATTTTTATTGTTGTTGTTGTTGTGTGTTTGTTTTGAGACAGAATTTCACGCTCTCCCCCAGGCTGCAGTGCAGTGGCGTTATCTCGGCTCACTCACTCCAAGCTCTGCCTCCGGGGCTCACGCCATTCTCCTGCCTCAGCCTCCCGAGTAGCTGGGACTACAGGCGCCCGCCACCACTCCTGGCTAATTTTTGTATTTTTAGTAGAGACGGGGTTTCACCGTGTTAGCCAGGTTGGTCTCAATCTCCTGACCTCGTGATCCTCCCGCCTCAGCCTCCCAAAGTGCTGGGATTACAGGCGTGAGCCACCGCGCCTGGCCCACCTTTGAATTTTTGATGATTCTATCCTTCCACCCTTGCCTCGCCCTTTCCTCACACTTGTTTCTAATAAGATTAACATCACCTTTCTAAGGTAAAATCCTATACTTAAAGTAAGATTTATTAACGTCTTATATTTTTACTAGCGTTATTATAGTGTTTGTTTTATTTTATTTTATTTTTATTTTTTGAGACGGAATCTCACTGTCGCCAGGCAGGAGTGCAGTGGCACGATCTCAGCTCACTGCAACCTCTGCCTCCCTCGTTCAAGGGATTTTCCTGCCTCAGCCTGCTAAGTAGCTGGGATTTGCAGGCATGCACTACCATGCCCAGCTAATTTTTGTATTTTTAGTAGAGACGTGGCTTCACCATGTTGGCCAGGATGGTCTCGATCTGTTGACCTCGTGATCCGCCAGCCTCGGCCTCCCAAAGTGCTGGGATTACAGGCGTGAGCCACCGCGCGCCAGCCGGGAGTTGTTATAGTTTTAATAGTGCTCTGGTGACAAAGTTGTGTAGGTGTTAAAATAGTCCACCCTTTAACCGTATTTTCCCCATAAATCCTGTCACTTTTCTGCAGTTTTGCAGAAAGCATGTTTTTTAATACATTCATCTGTTACATTGCAGCACAAATGCCTATATAAGCAATTTCTCAAGTCTAGTCAGCACACCCTTTTCCTTTTGCTTTAAATAACAAATACAGGGTTCCCCCCACCTTAAGATATGCCTGTTACTTTAGAATAGGGGTATCCAATCTTTTGAATTCCCTGGGCCACATTGGAAGAATAATTGTCTTGGGCCACACTAAAATACACTAACACTAACAATAACTGATCAGCTAAAAAAAAAAAAAAAAATCACAAAACAATCTTACAATGTTTTGAGAAAGTTTACAAAATTGTGTTGGGCCACATTCAGAACTGTCCTGGGCTGCATGTGGCCCGCAGGCTGCAAGATGGACAAGCTTGCTTTAAAATTTCCCCTTCTAGCTTTTTTGAAAACTGTAGCTGCTGGTAGGACTTGGGTATTGTTCAGGTTATATGCTGATCATATTTGATAGTTTTTTTTTTAATGTGGTCAGAGTTATAAATATCTTTTAGTCTTGTTGAAGATCAGGTTTGTATAAATGTTTCTCATTTTTCTTGTTTTTGTGTGATTTCCCCCACAGGGGAAATACCACTGTGGCAGACATGTTTAGCTGCCAATCCAGTGTCTGTTCCACCCTCCTTTCTTCCCGACAAAATGTTGGTTTTGTTCATACTGGCAGTGTATCTAATTAAATTCTTTTCCAGGCTTCCTTGTTCTAGAGTTAACTGTGCAACAGAATTCTGGCCAGGGAGAAATAAGCATATTTCGGGGAGGAGGTTCCTGGGGAAGCTTTTATTTTCCTGATAAAATAGGGGAGATGAGTTTAGTTTCACCTTTTCCCACTTCCAGTCTTAAACACTAATGTGATATCTGGCCATCTTGTGACCATTAAGTGATGGTAGACATGAGACCAAATGCTAGTGTTAAAAGTGACAGAGCAGAAATATGAAGACAGCTAGGGTCCCTAACAAAACTGTTAGATAAATGAGTTGGTGCCAGCAACTACCTTCTTCTAGACTTCTTGTTATGTAACAAAAATAAACCCCTATTTGTGCCACTATAAGTTAGGTGTTCTAACTTATTGGAAATATGTGCATTTCTAATGAACACAGCAATATTTACCATATTACAACCAAAAGTTTCTTTCCAGCATTTGTATTTATTTATTTATTTGAGATGGAATCTCACTCTGTCACCCAGGCTGGAGTGCAGTGGCACGATCTTGGCTCACTGCAACCGCCACCTCCCAGACTCAAGCGATCCACCCTACTCAGCCTCCTGAGTAGCTGGGACCACAGATATGTGCTACCATGCCCGGCTAATTTTTTGTATTTTTGGCAGTGATGAGGTTTCACTATGTTGTCCAGGCTGGTCTCAAACTCCGGAGCTCAAGCAATCCTCCCACCTTGGCCTCCCAAAGTGCTGAGATTACAGGTGTCAGCTACTGCGCTCAGCCTCTTTCCAGCATTAAAAAAAATCAAACCCAGGAATTGAATAGTGAAAGACTAATGACTGTCGTTTGAAGTAACTTCAGTTTTGTAATTTATTACCACCCCCCAGGGTACACTTCAAACTTCTGTGGTAGAGACAGAGGTGGAGTTCCTCCCAGTTCTAAGACCAGGCCCACCCATTTTGGTCCAGTGCAGCTGGTGGAAAAGTAAAGGAATCAAGAAGCTAGATTTGTGTTTGTGCTTAGAGTGTATGGGGGGTGGGGGAGAGTCAGTGAAGAATTCAACACAATGAACCATATCCATATTTTGTTTCTTAGTTGCTCCAAAAGCTGAGATTGTGTATACCAACATTACAGAACTGATACATTGTTTAATTATAAACAGCAGGTGGCCTTCTTTCACAGATTCTGTTTCTGGCAGTTATGCAAACATTTAGGCAAATTGAAATGCATGCTATTTTATTATACAAAGCAATTTACATAAGATACCTTATTAAGCTCAGAGAAGGGAAAAACATACCAAAGGGAACTGGCTTAACCATTTTATGAATTTTGAGAAAATTGATTTTTTGAAATGTCCTTTGCACAGTTTAAGAATTTTATTTTATTTTATTTTATTTTATTTTTTGAGGTGGAGTCTCGCTCTGTCATGCAGTGGCACGATCTTGACTCACTGCAACCTCTGCCTCCTGAGTTCAAGTGATCCTCCTGCCTCAGCCTCCTGAGTAGCTGGGACTACAGGCATGCACCACCACACCTGGCTAATTTTTGTCTCTTTAGTAGAGATGTGGTTTCACTATGTTAGTTAAGCTGGTCCTGAACTTCTGACCTCAGGTGATCCACCCACCTCAGCCTCCTTTTATTAGTCCCAAAATGCTGGGATTACAGGCGTGAGCCACTGTGCCCAGCGAAAATAAATTTATAATGTGGTGTCCAAGTTGGAGGAAAGGAGCGTGACACAGAATCTTAAATCGCAACATGATATTCTAAGAATAGGTAGGCTTTCATCTCCTCCTACGTCATTGGATATTCCCTTTTAGAATATTCTGGTTTATGTGCAATTTTGGGATTCACTATCCATGGACATTTTCCAACTGGATGTAGTAGAGTAAGTGTAACCATTAACAACTTTGTAATCCTCGAACCATTTGAACATTTTCTTAGGCCTGGTGAATCTGCATTATTATTAGTAGAGACAGGGTTTTGCCATGTTGGGCAGACTGGTCTCAAAACTCCTGACCTCAGGTGATCCATCTGCCTTGGCCTCCCAAAGTGCTGGGATTACAGGTGTGAGCCACTGCGCCCAGCCCAATATTTACTTTTAATTAACCACTCTGAAACTCATTTACAATTTTTTTAGTCATCACAGTTTAGAGGATATTTCTTTAACATGCTTTCATTGTTATTCCCAGAAACAGAAACCAAAGGGATGCATTTTAACTCTTGTCCTATAAAGACATCAGTTTCTGTTGTATGGCTCTGGCTTTATTAGTGCCAGCATTTTTCATTTCTCTTCATATTTTATCTTGTACTTAAGAATTCAGTAAAGACTGATGTTTTTTCTTCTTACATTCTATTTTAATGGAAAAATACAAGTTTAACTGTGACAAACTACAATTATTTATGTTGTTTACTAAATGCACCTATTTGTCCACAGGTCTCACAGGGCACATATGGTCAGGAAGCTTCTATAGAAGAAATGGCCCCTCTGGATTCTGCAAAGGAGTCTTTAGGCACCCAGCTTCAGTCTATGGAAGATGGAATGGAATGTGAATCTCCAGAGCCACACCCACTTCAAGATAATGGTGAGAATAATTTAGTTCTAAGAAAGAGGGTGAGACTTGGGAGAGTGAAGGGTCTAGTATTGAAAGTTACCAAACCTCATTCCATTTCAGCTTCTACTGAATGTATTAATAGTTGAAGGAAAAGTCAACCCGTATAGTGTAGTGTTATTAAGGGAGTTGAATTAAAGCAGTCAGGTAATAATGTCAAAAATACTTGAACCCAAGATTTTTCATGGATACTTTGTAATGAAGTTGGTAAGTACCTGTGGATAAATCAGATTCCTCTGTATGTAAATACTGAGCACTTGGCAGTGTAGTCTTGGGTCCCATTGCTGTAGCCTCTGACCACGATTTTTGTCACGTAATGACTGTGTATACATTGGAAATACTATTTGAAAATTCTACGTTAGAATATGGAATTTCTGAAGTCTATGTTTATTAGTGTTCTAAGGTCTGTTATTGGTATAATGTGTAGTAGAGGCGGAGTCTGGCCTGGTTCTGGAACAGCTATCTTTTCCGTTTAAAAAGGGTTAGGTAAAATGGATACAATGTTTTTCTCCTCTTACAGCCCTACCAATTTTCTTAGACATTAATATCGATTCAAAAACTTATGGGGCTCATATTTTCCTGGTTCTCTTGACGTTGCCCTGTATTTCTTCTTCTGATTCATTCTTGTTTATTTTCCTTCTATGCTTCTAGTTCTATAGCATGGCACAAAATGGATCAGCATGGAAAGAAATGCTATCCATACGATGGTCTTTTTCAATCACATTTTGAGATAGCACTTTCCATTATTGTTATTTTATTATAAAGTTAATCAACAATTTTCTATTGAACACTCAATGTAGTAACGTGTTAGATAATGTGAAAGATACTAGAGAAATAAGTGATCTCTGTTTCTTTAGAAACTTAGTCTTTTTGCATCTACCTATAAAACAAAGAAGAAAGTGCTATAGGGCTAACTTGTGTTATAAATAGATTATGATTTTCAGGAAAGGAAAACTCACTATGAGCTTCAATTTAATGATCAAAGAAGCCGTACTGGAACAATTGAGAGTTAAATGAGGCCAAACCACACAGTAACATATCATTAATTTTAACCTAGTTTTAGAAAATATAAACATTTTAGATGATTTAAATTTACTGGCTCATTACTGCTACAGAACCAAACTATGGTTCACTTGCCTGGCACAGGAAAGCCAAACATCCATATCAGTAGGAGAAAGGAAGGCATTTATTTGCAGAGTGTCAAGCAAGGAGAATTGGGCCCCTCAAAATTAAGACTCAGTCTCCCCGATGGTTTGCAAGTAAGGATTTTTTAAAAGAAGGGAGTCAGAGGTTACAAGCAAAGTCATAAATCAATATGTGGACACTGTACATTTGTTTGACCTAAAAAGGTAGGACGGACATCTCAAGGGCCTTACAGGTCATAGATAGATTCAAAGATTTTCTGATTTGCAATTGGTTAAGGAGGCAAAGCTTTGTCTAAAAATTTGGGATCAGCAGAAAAGAAGGTTAGCTCTGGCTTGTGGGTGTGACTTCTTCCAGGCCCCACAGGAAGAACTTTAGAACAAAGCAGCAGTTGGAGTTCAGTCCTCAGTTCCCCCTTATCTGAGGTCTTCAGACCAGTGGATCCATTTGGTGGAGGTATGGGTTTCTGAAAAACAACTTAGGGATATATGTTAAGATGTTATCTTTAGTTAATATAGGGAACATCTCATAACTAACTTTTTGGATGTTGTTTTAAGGTATTACCTTCTTGTTTCTCAAGTTGCTCGTTTACTTCTTAGAGATAGTTAGATGTGTGGAATTTCCCTTGAAGGAACTCAAGATTTTCTGTTATTACCATGCTTGGGGTTAGGGGTGGCTGACAGGCCCCTAAGAGGAGTCCTTGTTCTGTCTCACTATTTGGTATGCAAATTGATAGTATAAATAATGTTGACTTGAGTGAAAGTATTTTTCCAAGCAACTATAAAACTATCTAGAGATGTTATGCTAATTCTAAATTATTATTTTTTATTTTTTCCAAAATAGTTTTTTTCTTAACACTTAGCCAAATTTGAAGTATTCTTAGTGCTTCTGTTATTATGAGTATTCTAGAAATTTCTTTTAATAAGCTTTATTAAGTCAAAAATTTTTCACTAATTTAGACTCATCCACTACTCTTATTAAAATTAGTAATGAAGCTATTTTTATTGAGTTTGTACTTAATAGCCCTGAAAGGGAGCTGATATGAATATATCAGGTTGGAACTTACTCCTCAAATGTTGATGTAATAGCTAATCTGACTGAATAAAAGAGAAAATGTGTAGTGTGGAGATTTTTTAAAAAATCTATTATTGGCTTGCTGAGGTTCCTCCAAAAAAAAAAAAAAAAGTCTTTGCATAGTAAACAAACAAATAAATGCTAATTTGCATCCTATTTTACGCAAAACAATGCTTCAATCCTGAAAACTGCTCTGGAAAGTCATGTCCTGGCTTTCTACTCTTTATTGTGTGAAACTTTTTATTACTGGCTGGAGTTCGTCATTCATGCTCTTCCTTCCACTAAGATTGGATTCCTTAATCAAAATGGTATCCTCCTAGCCTGGTTCAGTAACTCATGCCTGTAATCACAGCACTTTGGGAGGCTGAGGCTGGCAGGCAGATTGCTTGAGACCAGGAGTTCAAGACCAGTCTGGCCAACATGGTGAAACTCCATCTCTACTAAAAATAAAAACATTAGTCAAATGTTGTGGTGCGCCTGTAATCCCAGCTACTCAGGAGGCTGAGACAGGAGAATTGCGTGAATCTGGGAAGCAGTGAGTGAGCTGAGATTGTGCCACTGCACTCTAGCCTGGGCAACAGAGTGAGACTCTGTCTCAAAAAGAAAGAAAATGGTATCCCCTTTTGTGTGCCCATAATCCCTACTTCTACCTCAAGCACTACTGGCTCCTTTGACAATATATGTATTTTAAATTATATTTCTGAATATTCTAATTGATTTTTTCCTTTGTTTTTAGGGTCATTTTTGTGGTTTTCCATGATGTCTCAAAGCATGGGTGATGATAACCTCAGTAGCTTAGATACTAATGAAGCAGAAATTGAACCAGAAAACATGAGAGAAAAGTTCTTCAGAAGCTTAGCAATGTTACTGGAAAACAAAAGTAATAATACTAAGATATTTTCTAAAGCAAAGTACTGTCAGTTGATAAAGGAAGTGAAAGAAGCTAAAGCTAAGGCGAAAAAGGAATCAGTTGACTACCGTCGCTTGGCTAGATTTGATGTTATCCTTGTACAAGGAAATGAGAAGCTAATTGAGGCTGTAAATGGAGAAACAGATAAAATACGGTATTACTTACACAGTGAGGACTTATTCGACATTCTGCATAATACACATCTCAGCATTGGACATGGTGGACGTACTCGCATGGAGAAAGAGTTACAAGCGAAATACAAGAACATCACAAAAGAAGTTATAATGCTATATCTGACCCTCTGTAAACCATGCCAACAGAAAAATTCAAAACTCAAGAAGGTTCTAACATCAAAACCAATTAAGGAAGTTAGTTCAAGATGCCAAGTAGATCTTATAGACATGCAGTTGAATCCTGATGGGGAGTATAAATTTATTATGCATTATCAGGATCTCCGTACAAAGTTAAGTTTTTTGCGGTCATTAAAGTCTAAAAGACCTACGGAAGTTGCACATGCTCTTTTAGATATATTTACAATTATTGGAGCACCCAGTGTCCTACAATCTGACAGTGGGAGGGAATTTTCAAGCCAGGTTGTCAGTGAACTCAGTAATATTTGGCCAGAATTGAAAATTGTCCATGGGAAGTCTCAGACCTGCCAAAGCCAGAGTTCTGCAGAACAAACTGAGGATATCCGAAAGAGAATTTTCTCCTGGATGCAAACTAACAACTCATCACACTGGGCTGAATTTTTGTGGTTCATTCAGATGACCCAAAATCAACCCTATCACAGAAGCATGCAACAGACTCCATGTGAAAGTACATTTAGCTCTGAAGCTAAACTGGGCTTGTCCCATTCTCAGTTAACTGAAGAACTTGTTGCCAGCTTGCATACAGAAAATGAATTAGATCAGGCTGACAAAGAGTTAGAAAATACTTTAAGAGCCCAGTATGAAGAAAACATTGAGACTGGAACAGATAGTAGTGATATTGAAGAGAATCTTTCTGTCACTCCTAAGATGGCTGAAAAAAGCCCCCCTGAGAGGAGACTAAGATTTTTATCCTGTGTAGTCTGTGAAAAAGAATGCACAGGTATTAATAGTTGCATATCATGTGATGGAAATATCCATGCAATTTGTGGAGTGCCCTCTCAACATGAGACTGAGGGCTGTGGTCAGCAAATAACTTGTAGCCTTTGCTATGAAACCAGCACAATGAAAAGGAAACATGATGAAATTCAAAGAAGTTTGCCTGTTCAACCTTCCAAAATGCTAAAGCCATCAGGGACACCATTTTCACCAGACAAAGTAGGAGATTGGGTAAGATTGCATATCTGCCATAGATGAAAGCAGGGGAAGAATCTCATTACACTTTACTGTGAATAAGTGTTGTGTGACAAGGTATATGAAAACACATTTTTATTACCTTGGATATATTTCCCCCAAAGAAGGCCTAATTACTTTTAGTGCTTCTCTTTTTTCCCAAGTTGGAAGTTGTAAAGTTGTAACCTTGAATGCTGTCTTTTTTATTATGCATTATCAGGATCTCCGTACAAAGTTAAGTTTTTTATTATTCTGGGGGTGATGAATAGTATCTCTCTTACTCCTTTTTGATGTCACGCATTTCTTGGGAGAATGAGAAGGCTAAGATTGAGGGAATAAATAGTGTGTATGCTAGTATGTTTCTACAGAGAATGAATTTGGTAACAGATGAATTTAATGTTTCTCTGTTTCAATTGTGAGTTTGGGTTGGGGGTAAGCTAAGAAAAAACATTTCAAATCAAGTGAAGAAGTATTTGTAGGGGTAGGGGATGATAAATTTGCTTGGAAGATAAGGGTTTGTGTTGGGAAAGACTTCAGTTTGGGAATTTAATTGGAGAGTATGAAATAGAACCAAAAAAATTTAAAATCAGTAGGCTTTATGAGGTAGGGTTAATGTTTTGAAATATGGAGATTACTCATGACTTAAACTAGTGGTACTCAAAGTGTGATCAGTAGACCAGTACTGGTATAAAAACTCCAGTCTGTAAGGAAATAAGTATAAAACTTGAGCATAAGTATTTAGAAACATAGCAATTGACATTACTGCAACATTCAAGCAAATGATTAATGGACTTACCTTACCGAATAGAATATAGACCAATTTAGGTATCGTTAAACTCTCAAGGTGAGTCACATGTGGTGGCAGTTACACACTAGTCAAACTCAGTAGGTCCCCATTACAACCTGTGATACTTTATGCTTAGTTTATCAGCTATAACCCAAAGATGTATAAAACTGAGAAAATATAGGCATTTATTTATTTTTATAACTTAACTTTAAAATAATTTTTTATTTTAATCAAGTCTAGTTTTTAACTTGTGGTTTAACATTGTTAGCTAAAGGAGGAAAGTAAAATTCATATTATTTACTTTTATTCCTAATTTCAGATGGCGAAACAAGCTTCACTGGACTTTTTTGTCAAGAAAAGACATGCCTTTTCTGAACACAGTAGTAGTAATAAAAGAAATGTTACCAATAGAAGTTATCCTGAAGAAGGGAGAACCAAAAGAGTTCATGCTAGTTTCACTCGGAAATATGATCCTTCATATATTGAGTTTGGTTTTGTAGCTGTAATTGATGGTGAAGTACTAAAACCACAGTGTATTATTTGTGGAGATGTACTGGCTAATGAAGCAATGAAACCATCAAAGCTTAAGCGACATTTATATTCAAAACATAAAGAAATAAGTTCACAACCGAAAGAATTCTTTGAAAGAAAGAGTAGTGAATTGAAAAGCCAACCAAAGCAGGTGTTCAACGTTTCTCATATAAACATTAGTGCTTTGCGGGCTTCGTATAAAGTAGCACTTCCGGTTGCTAAGTCTAAAACACCATACACAATTGCTGAGACGCTAGTGAAAGACTGCATCAAAGAAGTTTGCTTGGAAATGTTGGGTGAATCTGCAGCGAAGAAGGTAGCTCAGGTACCACTTTCCAATGACACCATAGCTCGACGTATTCAGGAACTGGCTAATGATATGGAAGATCAACTTATAGAACAAATAAAACTAGCAAAGTATTTTTCATTGCAACTTGATGAATGCAGAGATATTGCTAACATGATAATTCTTTTAGTCTATGTGAGGTTTGAACATGATGATGATATAAAGGAAGAGTTCTTTTTTTCAGCCTCTTTGCCTACAAACACAACTAGCTCAGAACTATATGAAGCTGTAAAGAATTATATTGTTAACAGATGTGGTTTGGAATTTAAATTTTGTGTAGGAGTATGTTCTGATGGTGCAGCTTCAATGACAGGAAAACATTCTGAAGTGGTAACCCAGATTAAGGAACTTGCACCAGAATGTAAAACAACACATTGCTTCATTCATCGAGAAAGTCTTGCTATGAAAAAAATATCAGCTGAACTAAATAGTGTACTTAATGATATAGTAAAAATTGTGAATTACATAAAATCTAATGCATTGAATTCAAGATTATTCTCTTTATTATGTGATAATATGGAAGCTGATCATAAGCAACTGTTACTGCATGCTGAGATACGGTGGTTATCACGGGGAAAAGTTCTGTCAAGAATGTTTGAAATACGAAATGAACTCTTAGTGTTTCTGCAAGGCAAGAAACCCATTTGGTCCCAACTTTTTAAAGATGTGAATTGGACAGCCAGACTTGCTTATTTGTCTGATATCTTCAGTATTTTTAATGATCTTAATGCTTCTATGCAAGGGAAGAATGCAACTTATTTTTCAATGGCAGATAAAGTTGAAGGACAAAAACAAAAGTTAGAAGCTTGGAAAAACAGAATTTCTACAGATTGTTATGACATGTTTCATAATTTAACAACAATTATCAATGAAGTAGGTAATGATCTTGATATTGCACATCTGCGAACGGTTATCAGTGAACATCTTACAAATTTGTTAGAATGTTTTGAATTTTATTTTCCATCAAAAGAAGATCCACGCATAGGAAATTTATGGATCCAAAATCCATTTCTTTCATCAAAAGATAACTTAAATTTAACTGTAACTCTACAGGATAAGTTGTTGAAGCTGGCTACCGATGAAGGATTGAAAATCAGTTTTGAAAATACAGCATCTCTTCCTTCATTTTGGATAAAAGCTAAAAATGAATATCCTGAGCTTGCTGAGATTGCTTTAAAATCGCTTCTTCTTTTTCCCTCAACGTACCTCTGTGAGACCGGATTCTCTACTTTAAGTGTTATTAAAACAAAACATAGAAACAGTTTAAATATACATTATCCCCTGAGGGTAGCATTGTCATCAATCCAACCTAGATTAGACAAATTAACAAGCAAGAAGCAAGCTCACTTATCACATTAAAAGCTTTAAATATTGATATGTAAGGTATTTGTTCAAAGTATGCATATAAGCATTGAGTGTGAGGAATTTGCTATTTCGCTTTAAACTTTCTGTCTAGTTACAGTTATGGAAGTATGAAGTTATGAGTGAAACAGCAATTTTCTATATAAATTGCCTATATGTATATTTTCAATTAAGACTGTACAGTTTTTATAATTCTTTATTGTTCCTGTTGTATTTGTCATATTTATTAAAATATAATTTTAGATCTGTTGATATTAAAACATTTGATCATATATCTTGTGTCTTCTTATTGTATTTCATTAGCACGTTAAGATTGTAGGAAAACTTCAGGATGGGGGATGGTTTCTTTGAAATAGACTAGGTCAGTGAAGGGAAGTGAATTCAAGGGGGTAGGCTTAGAATTCAAATGCAGGGGACAGGTCAGTAGGATATGAAGTTTGTTAAGCTGATCCAGAGTGGTTAGGTTGGAAGTTGATGTTAAGTTTGTTTTGTAGATGCATGTTTAGACAAAGTGTGTGAGTGGGATGGAAGGAAACACTTATTTTGTAATGGTGTTATGACCTTGGATTCATATTAATACATTCTGATTTCTTTCTTTCTTTCTTTCTTTCTTTCTTTCTTTTTTTTTTTCTTTTGAGACAGGGTCTTGCTCTGTCACCCAGGCTGGAGTGCACTGGTGCAATCTCTGCTGACTGCAACCTCCACCTCCCGGGTTCAAGTGATTCTCTTGCCTCAGTCTTCCGAGTAGCTGGGATTACAGGCACCCACCACCATGCCTGGCTAATTTTTGTACTTATAGTAGAGACGGGGGTTTCACCATGTTGGCCAGGCTGGTCTCGAACTCCTGACCTCAGATGATCCTCCCACCTCGGCCTCCCGAACTGCTGGAATTACAGGTGTGACCCGCTGCGCCCGGCCGATAAATTCTGATTTCATAAGGATGGGCGATTGGGCCATACTAACAAGGTTTCTAGATTTTGCTAGAGCTGATTGCCTTTAAGGTGCTCTGGGACAAAGTCAGACATTATTGGCTTCTCAATTAGATTTAACAACCTCTATTTTGTTTGGAGATGATTCAGAAAAATGCCACAAACATCTGCTCTTGTGTCTGTGAACTCACTTAAAATGATTGAAAGCAAATTAATCAGATAAGACAGGTTCTTTAGCATAAAAACATGACAGAATCCATGAAGAAAATATCTTTTCCTAGACAGGGTAGCAATTTATAGTAAGTGCTTCATTTCAAATAAATGTAATGTTCAAAGTTAAGGAAAGGAAGGCTACAGTGATTCAGAATGTTACTAATAGTTTAACCTTTTGGTAATTAAAGTTTCAAGGATCCTCCAAACCTTTGAAAGTAGAGGAAAGGTTCATATTTAGTCCTGAAACCTTGATTGGATTATGTTTTATCGTGTGTTTGTTTTAATAAAGTCTTACAACTTTTCAAAAACAAAAAACCTTATAATGGTGGATATATTTAGAAGATAGTGGTTTAATTTCTCCCACCGACAAATTATATGCCCTCTTTCTGACCATATTTTGGAACTAAGGGATTTTACAAATTATATGCCCTCTTTTGGACCATATTTTGGAACTAAGGGATTTTAAAATGTTTTACTGTTTGTTTTATTGATTGAATAAAGTATTGTGTTTCCCATATTTAATTTCAAAAGGCAACGTGGTGATTTTATATTTGTTTCTATAAAAACTTAAAGTAATCTGGAAGAAATAAACTAAGAGGGAATTAAGACTACATATTAAAAGAGAACTAAATTCCCTTACATTCTCTCTAAGAAATATAAGGTATTGGATGTCTGAGATTGGTACAAAGCCTTCACGTTCTCTCTAAGAAATATAAAGTATTGGATATCGGAGATTGGTACAAAGCCTTCTCATATACTTGAACACCTATTTTTATTTTTTTCTGCAAATGATTCAGTACCAGGAGGCTAACTTGCTTTACCTTTTTTTCAAGACATAGGAATATTTGTCTTTCCTCCCTTCCCTCCCTGTTTTATTGTGTCACTGTACATTTTTTTTAGGGCAACAGCTTTATTGAGACCGTGAAATCTTACTGCCTATTAACGTGAATTTGATGACTAGTGATTCTGTAGATAACCTGATTTTCTCTTCCTATTTTCTGCTTGTTTTGCAGCAAGTTCACATGTCTATAAACATGTGGTATATGAATACACTGCAAAGGTACCTTGTTTGTGTATACTTATGACTACTGTATGCAGTACTGTTTATTTCCATCTATCATGTATATATGTGCTGGTTTTTTAAAAAATTGTATTTATGTATAACAGGAGGTTGTGTTGGGCTTTTCCTATTACTCAAAGAAAAGCAACTAGGGAGGAGTCAACGATGGGTCAAGAAGATGCTAAGTACTTCACTTTTTAAAGAAATCTGACAATGACTAGAATCAGAAAGCCTCACCACCCACTGCCCCCATGCACAGCACCCAGACCTAACTTGAAGGATGATTAAGAAGTGGTAGAACTAGCTCCCAACATAGTGCTTTCTGCCAAGGGAATCGCTGGTAGTGATTGAAGATGCCTTCAGGAAGGAGAGACTTGTATTTTATTTCCAGACTGGATGTTAATTTAGGCAGCAAACTTGTTCATCTGCTCTCTGCCTACTTGATCAGGAAAATAAAAGGGAAGGTGGGGATGGGGAGGGGAGGTGATTAGACTTGCAGTAGTTTAGTCTGTATTCCCACAATTTGGGGTAGCAAAGATATGCAAGTTTCCTGTGGGTCAAGTGACACCAAGGAATGTAATTAATTCTGACCTCTCAGCTAGTGGCACATTCAGGAAAACTGTCCTGCCTGGAGAACTCTCCAACAAAGCCTGTGGGCATTTATAGCTATTGACAGCTGAAGGATGTGAAAGCCATTAAGTTCTCTATCTACGTATATATTTGTGGGTAAGGCCCCCACAAATATCTTGGAGAATTCTCACATGCTCCTCATGAAAGAATGAGAAAGCTTGAATTCCGGGGCTTAGAAGGCAAATTACACATTTACACTTGGTGTGTGTGTGTGTGCGCACACACACGTTTTGAAGTCTTTGGTCTAGCCCTGGTTTGAGGAAGCAGGATACAAGAGGGAATTGCAGCTGAGGGGCCCGATGGCTTGTACAATTTTATGTCCAGATTCCTCTGTATTGCCCCAGCCACCTGGATGGAAGACCACTTCTCCTTCAGCTCTGCTGGTGAGAAACTTGAGAAAGAACCAAAGTGAAGGGGAAACCCAAGGTGGGGCTTTTATAGCAGAGAGAGAAGGGTAGAGATTACTTGAGTGATCTCAGTGATGCAAACTCTGGGCTTTTGGATTTTGGTTCTTCTGGTTTGGCTGGCTGCTTAGATATTTCAAAGGCAAAAGAATCTTGAGTCAGGTTCTAAAATGATCCCTGTTAGAAAGTGTCCCTTCTCTGATATATGGCTGTGTACTTTCTGCAGTGGATCTCTCCTGAATAACTCCCAGAATGTCTTTGCCAGTGTTCACCAAGATAGAAAGATTGCAAAAGTTTCAAACATTATACAATTAGAAATTATTATGATAAAGAATAAGACATTTATTTACTGGTTCAAAGAACATACTATGTGCTTTGTATTCTGACATGTGTGTTAAATTGAATTTATGATCAATTTGTTATGATTGATAGAGTTTTAGGCGTAAGTTGTTTTAATAATCAAACCTTGGGCTTATTACAATTATAAAAAGGGGAAAAGCCTGAGGTTGTTAAGGATTGCATGACTTTTTTTTTGAGATGGAGTCTCACTCTGTTACCCAGGCTGGAGTGCACTGGCACAATCTCGGCTCACTGCAACCTCCACCTCCCGGGTTCAAGCGATTCTCTTGCCTCAGCCTCCGGAGTAGCAGGGACTACAGGCATGTGCCACCATGCCAGGCTAATTTTTGTATTTTTAGTAGAGACAGGGCTTCACCATATTGGCCAGGTTGGTCTCGAACTCCTGACCCAGTGATCCGCCTGCCTCAGCCTCCCAAAGTGTTGGGGTTACAGGCATGAGCCACCGTGCCTGGCTGGATTGCATGACTTTTAAGAGTTTATGCTGAAAGAATGATGTGCTTTATTTTAGGATTTAAATGCAAATGAATTTGTGACTGAAATCTCTTTTGCATTTTTGGGAGAGCAAGTTTTTCCAGTTGCCATTTTCTTCACTTGAAAGCAGAAAAACCTTCTTTCAGCTGATTTGAGGAATCAAAACTGAACTCAGAGTGACAGGAGCATAGAGAAATGCAAGATGATGCAGGTTGGAAAAAGATGGCCAGAACAGAAGCTGGTTCATATAGATGAACCAAGTTGAGGAGTTTAGCCATAATCCTGGGGGCACTGGGAAGTCAATAAAAGATTGATAAGTAGAAGGTGACTTGAGTTACATTTTAGCAAAGCTTTTCTGAATACAATGAAAAAAATAGATTGGAATGCTGAAGGACAGCAGGACACTGGGAAGAATTTTGTAATGGAATAGATTTATAATAATGGTGTGAACTGAAGAAATGTGAGTAGGGATTCAAGAAAGTGGATACAAGGGAGGAGACCACCCCTCATATTGTCTTAGGCCCAATTTCTGCCTCCAAAGAAAGAAGTAAAAAGTAAAAGGCAGAAATGAAATCCACAAGCAGACAGCCTGGCACCGCACCCTGGGCCTGGTAGTTAAAGATGGACCCCTGACCTAACCGGTTATGTTATCTATAGATTACAGATATTGTATAGAAAAGCATTGTGAAAATCCCTGTCTGTTCTGTTCCATTCTAATGACCCGTGCATGCAGCCCCCAGTCACATACCTGCTGCTTGCTCAATCAATCACGACCCTCTCACGCGGACCCCCTTAGAGTTGTGAGCCTTTAAAAGGGACAGGAATTGATCACTCAGGGAGCTCGGTTGTTGGAGATGTGAGTCTTGCTGAAGCTCTCGGCCGAATAAAGCCCTTCCTTTAACTCGGTGTCTGAGGGGTTTTGTCTGCGGCTTGTGCCGCTACAGATATATTTGAAAGACTCCATATTATAAAGGTGCCAGTTAGCAATTGTATTGAAAATGCCAGTAGAGGCCAAGTGAAGTAGCTCACCCCTGTAATCCCAGCACTTTGAGAGGCTGAGGCAGGAGGATCGCTTGGGCCCAGGAGTTTGAGACTGAAGTGAGGTATGATTATGTCACTGTACTCCAGCCTGGGCTACAGAGCAAGGTCCTGTCTACCCCTCAGATTTTTTAAATTAAAAATATTTTTAAAATAAAATAAATATGTAGTAGGACGGGTCGCAGACAAAACCTCTCAGACACCAGATTTAGGAAGGAAGAGGCTTTGTTTGGCCAGAAGCGTCGGCAGACTTGCATCTCAAGAACCGAGCTCCCTGAAAACGTTCCTGGCCTTTTTAAGGGCTTACAACTCTAAGGGGTCCAAGTGAAAGGGTCGTGATAGATTATGCAAGCATGGGCTATGTGACTGAGGGCTACATGCATCAGTGGTGGGGGCTACCAGAACAGAACAGAAAGTTTCACAATGCTTCTCCATACAATGTCTGGAATCAACCAGCACTTAACCGCACAAGCAGTTAGGGTGGGGGTTAGTCTTTTACCTTCAGGCCTGGTCAGTGGCGTCAGTCAGTCTGGCCACTGACACTACTTCTATTATTTTTCAGCGTTTACTTCCTCCTTTGCAACTCTACCATAGAAGGCAGAGGGAAAATCCAGGAAAAATGGTCTCTTTCCTCAAATATACCAATAGAGGTTTCACACAATGCTACAACTGTGTCTAAAATAAGAGCAAAGGTCAATACTTGCTTAGAGGCATTTAAAAACAAAAACAGGAGAAAATTTGCATTATCAGATAACAAAACTTATTATAAAACTATAGTGCTTAAGATGTGATATTAAGACAGCAATCAATAAACCATTAAAACAGAGTAGGGAATCCAGAAACAATCTTGTGGATATAAGGAAACTTGGTATATAACAGAACTTTGCTCCTCAGTGAGGAAGAGGAAAAATTGATGGTCCATTTGGAAGAAAATGAAATTGGATCCCTGCATTCTAAATATTTTAGGCTTAAATGTGAAAGGCAAAGAGAATGCCTTTTTGAACCTGAAGAAGGAAATAGTTTCTTATGATGCAGAAACACAAACTATAAAAAAGAAATCTAGCTGTATTAAAATAATTAACTTCTGCCTACCATAAGACACCATCAAATGTGAAACCATTAATTAAAACTGGAGCATATATCTGCAACACGTGCTTGACAAAGGATTATCATTCAGAATATAAGAATTACTATAAATCAATGAGAAAAAACAAGCAACTAAATAGAAAAATTAGCAAAATAGGCACTTCAAAAAAGAAAAAGTCTGAATGCCCAACGACATACAAAAAGATATTCATAACCAGGTTGGGTGTGGTGGCTCATGCCTGTAATCCCAGCACTTTGGGAAGCTGAGGAGGGTGGATCACCTGAGGTCAGGAGTTCGAGACCAGCCTGGCCAACATGGTGAAACCCCGTTTCTACTAAAAATACAAAAATTAGCCAGGCGTGGTGGCGCAAGCTTGTAGTCCCAGCTACTCGGGAGGCTGAGGCAGGAGAATCGCTTGAACCCAGGAGGTGGAGGTTGCAGTGAGCCTGGGCAATAGAGTAAGACTCTGTCTCAAAAAAAAAAAAAAAGATAGTCAAAATAATTGGTAATCATATAAATACATATTTAAATTACAATTACACTCACCAGACTGGCCCAAATTAAAGTATCAAGTGTTGGCCAGAATGTGAATCAAACTCAAGCTCTTATACTCTGCATTTTATGTACACGTTGGTACAAGCATTTTAGGAAACCATATGACATTTTCTAATAAAGTTGAAGATGTGCATGCCCTGCAATCTTACAAATCCACTCTTATTTACATGCATTGTGAGGAGCCATGTCTTTGAGTGCTTATAACATCAATATAAAAACCCATACTGGGCCGGGCGCGGTGGCTCACGCCTGTAATCCCAGCACTTTGGGAGGCCGAGGCGGGCGGATCACAAGGTCAGGAGATCGAGACCACGGTGAAACGCCGTCTCTACAAAAAATACAAAAAATTAGCCGGGCGCGGTTGTGGGCGCCTGTAGTCCCAGCTACTCGGGAGGCTGAGGCAGGAGAATGGCGTGAACCCAGGAGGCGGAGCTTGCAGTGAGCCGAGATCGCGCCACTGCACTCCAGCCTGGGCGACAGAGCGAGACTCCGTCTCAAAAAAAAAAAAAAAAAAAAAAAAAAAAAACCCATACTGGGAACAACCCAAATGTCCATTCACAGGACAGTTGTAATATATTTATTCAACAACTAAAATTTGTACTATATTCAACAACTAGAATACAGTAGTAAAAATGAATGCTTACTGAGAATTTTGGGGGTAATGAAATGGACTATATCTTGATTAAGTAGTGGGTATATATATATATATGTAAATGCATATATGTCAAAAATCATCATATTATATAGTTAAAATGGGTGCATTTATTCTATGTAAATTATACATCAATAAAGTCAACTTTAAAAATAAATGACCTACATTTACATGCATCAACGTGGATTAAATTTAACAATACAATATTGGAAAAGAAAACCAAGTTGCAGAAGAATACACAAACATTGTACCATTTATGTTAAAAAAAAAACTTTATAAAAAGTTTTATGAATGTGAAGAGACTAAACAGCATAAACTAGAGATGCTATGTGGTAAAACTATAAAGCAAGAGAAAGTCCACAAAATACAAAGAATTTTGGATAGGGATTATCTCTATTGGATGACAGAAGAAGGGAGGGATTGTGATTTTGGCAGAGCTACTAAGGTCATATTGTTTCTTAACATGGGTGGGGAACAAGGATATTCAGCTTATTATTTTTTGTAAATGGCTTGTGAATATGTTATAAATATTATTTTATCTGTTTTGGAAGTTTTAAATATAAAGGAATTAGTTAAATATAAATCTGACAAAATTATGCTGAAAGCAGAATAGAAAGATTAAAAAATAATGAAAGAAGCAGAGTTATCAAGGAGAAACCAAAGAGTTCCAATATCTACTCCTAAGGAGAGAACAGGGAGAAGTAATTGTCAAGATAAAGGATAAGAATATTCTAGAATTGATCAAAGTAGTTTAAACCACAAACACATATTTTATGTCACAGGATAAAGTGGTCTAAACATTATTTCAATGGCCCAGAAACGTATGTCACCAGGGACAGAGTGTTTTTGTCCTATTTTCTCTTCCTTCCTCCATCTGTTGGCCTTTGCACTCAGGTTCATCATCGGAGGTCACAAGTGGACTTTGTCACCCTCAGTGTTAGCTACTCATAAAAAATCATTTAAGAATGGCAATGTCATAAGGCAAAAGAGCTTTTTCTTGGAACTCTCTTCCATCAATAAGGAAAAGTCTTTAAAAAAAAATCTCTAGTAGATTCCCCCTTCAACTAAGTACCCATAATTGGCTCACATAATTTACCCTACACATCTTTACTTAAGGGCAATAAGATTGCCATAAAAAAAAAACCTTAGAAAAATCATGATTCACCCCCTATGCCAGGGTACTTTATCATGCAGTAGGAATCCTGTTACCAAGAAAAGCAGAAAATAGCTCTCGTGTTGGCAATCCTCCATGTCTGTCAACATTGATAAATATGAGGGCAAATACTTTCTGGATACTTGCTGGAAAGAGTAAATTTTTACAGCCTTTCAGGAGGATGATTTAGAAATAAGCATAGAAGAGTTTAAAAACAGTTGACCAAGTATAATTGTTAGAATTATATAATATATATACAAATCTAATTATGAGATTAAAACGTTAGGATAGTTTATATTAGTCTAATCTAAGACAGAGAAGGAAACCATCTACACAGGCCAACTTTAGAGGAACTGCTTACTGAAGTAGTGTTTCTTTCATGTATTTAAATATTAAGCAATCCTAATAATAAAGATTGAGATGCATTTTCTTCCATGAGAAGCTGGTCAAAATATTGTGTTGACTGGGAAAAGAAGATTATAAAACAGTTTACATAGTACAGTCTTAATTTGGAAATAGTATTCTATGTGTATTAAGAATATCTGAAAAATTATTTCCCAAAAATGTCAACAGTGCAAATCGAGACAGAGATAGTAGAGTTTGCAAAATCATTAAGTGATGGATGAGTCTAATGAATATACATTTATAGGCTTAAAATACTCTAATTCAGCCAGGTGCTGTGGCTCACATCTGTAATCCCAGAACTTTGGGAGGCTGAGGCGGGCAGATCACGAGGTCAGGAAATCAAGACCATCCTGGGCAACATGGTGAGAACTTGTCTCTACTAAAAATACAAAAATTAACTAGGTGTGGTGTCATACGCTTGTAGTCCCAGCTACTTAGGAGGCTGAGGCGGGAGAATTGCTTGAACCCAGGAGGTGGAGGCTGCAGTGAGTCCAGATCACACCACTGCACTCCAGCCTGGGCGACAGAGTGAGACTCAGTCTCAAACAAACAAACAAACAAACAAACAAACAAAATCTGTAATTCAACTTTGATTAAAATAAAATTTACTTTTAAAACTATAATTACAAGTTTAAAAATCTTGAAAGTGAAAGATGATTGTTGCCGTAGAAGTATAGTGCATTTACCAGGTGAGGTTAAAGTCATACTTAAGTTTTATATATATAGTCCTCATGAAATTTAATTTCTGGCTAATTTATTTACTGAGATGAACAAGAAATTTTTCTGTAAAATTTAAAGATTTTAATATTAATTGCCTTCAGTATTTGTTAGTAAAATGTTTTATCACAGGAAACTGTGTTTGTTAAGGATACATGTTAAAGAATTTTGAGATTTTTCCTTAAAGTCATAAATTATGCTTTTTTCATGAATTTCCATGCTAATCCTGGTTAACTAACCCTCTCACTATGAACTTACTGATAGTAATATAATTAATTTTACTATATACAAAACCAAAAATTATCTTGTGGGTTAGGAAAAGTATACTGTCTAAACCCTTGACACAAATACATACCTTTCATTTTTTAAAGGAGAAGAAAATTTTCTTTGTGTTGAAAGAGAATAAGCTGAAGCAACTGTCACAGAGATGAAAATCTACTTCACAAAGAAAATATCTGTAATTATATGTGTAAGTGGTCTCTTAAAAAACTTCAAAATATCTGCCTTTTTTTTTTTTTT
The DNA here is from genome assembly GCF_024542745.1 of Macaca thibetana thibetana. NCBI lineage: Eukaryota > Metazoa > Chordata > Mammalia > Primates > Cercopithecidae > Macaca > Macaca thibetana. The sequence continues at coordinate 28,346,706 of NC_065581.1, read as the reverse complement.
TTTTTAACATGGATACTTCCATCATTCCAGCATAAGAATTTTGCCTTGCCCTTATGATGGCCTATATTTTACCTCAGTGCAGTTATAGTTGCTATTTCACTGATTTGGGATCAGAGAACAAGGGAGGAATTGATAGACAAAAGAAGGTAATCTTGGCTGGGCACAGTGGCTTACGCCTGTAATCCCAGCACTTTGGGAGGCTGAGGCAGGTGGACCACGAGGTCAGGAGTTCAAGACCAGCCTGGCCAAGATGGTGAAACCCCGTCTCTACTAAAACTACAAAAATTAGCTGGGCCTGGTGGTGGGTGCCTGTAATCCCAGCTACTCGGGAGGTTGAGGCAGAGGATTGGAATTGCTTGAACCTGGGAGGAGGAGTTTGCAGTGAGCTGAGATCACACCATTGCATTCCAGCCTGGGCGACAGAGCAAGAGAGCAAAACTCCATCTCGGAAAAAAAAAAAAAAAAAAAAAAAAAAAAAAAAGAAGGTAACCTTTTTCTGACTTGATGAGTTTGGAGTGTTTCCTGGGAAATTCAGGTCTCCAACTAGAGTCTGCATCATGAGTTTGGAGCTAGGGTGAAAATTTTTGGCTAGCATGAAACTGAATAAAATAATCTAAGAGAGAAAGTATGAAGTGATAGGAGAAATATTTCTAGGGCCAAACACTTGGTAACACCACATATAAGGTTCAGACAGAAAAACAGTACTCAAAAAAAGAAAAAAAAAGATATGGAGAAGAAAATGGTAAGAAGTCAGAAGACAGCTGGGAAGTAATAATTTAATGGTAGCCATGAAATGAGAGATATGCATGTGAGTAATTGTCAACCATACAAAATCCTTGGTAAGATAAAGTCTTGGTAAGATGGATCTAAAGTGAACTTGGATCAGTAATTCAGTAATTCTCCTGCCCTTCTGGGAACCCTTATTTTCTCCTATGTACCCCACCCACATCCTCTTGGATACTTTGGCAAGTACCTTGATCTTACACAAATCTACAGACCTGACCAGAATTGATTGTTTCATGTTGCACAGCTGATATAAGCTAGGCTTGTGATGGACTTTCAAGGATTTTGGATGTGAGAGCAAATAAAAGGATCAGGATACGTTCTGTCTCTTGGCTTAAGCCAAGATGTAAAGCTTGAGAGTTTCTTTTTCATGTTAAGACAGCGATTCCGTAGAGAGTACAGAATAGAGATAATACAAGAGACAGAGTAAAGCCAACTTGCAGAAGGAAGTAGATATAATAGAAAGCCCTTGACATCACTAGAGCTCCAGGTTTCAATTGTCACCTAGAATCAGCTATATTCTTGTCCTTTCCAAAGTTCAATTATTTGAATTTTCTTTGGATTCTATTAATAGGAGCTAGTAAATTCTCCTTTTTGCTTAGGTTAGTTTAGGATTTGTGCCATTTGACACCATAAGTTTTAATTAATACAGTTTATTAATTTGGTAAAAACAGAGGTCATTGATTACTCTGTTTAATTCAAAGTGGTTTCAGTGGAGTAGTAGAAAAGAAAACATTACAGTGAGTCGAATTATTAAGAAGTAAGAAAGAGGTAACAGCTAGTGTAGACAGATTTTAGCTTTGTTCATTTCCTTAATAAATATTTATTGAGGGCTTACTATATGACTTTACCAGGGACTCAGAATCAAAAAAGATGAGTATGATATAGTCCTGTATTCAAGAAACTCTCAGCTTTTTGAAGGAAGCCGATAAGATGGTATTTTCAATGCAGTGCCTAAGACTATGACTCAGAGAGGAAGGGGAGAGAGAGAGAGAATGACAGGAAGAGACTGGAGACGGAAATGGGGATTACTGATGGATTTAGACTTCAAGGAGGCAAGTAAAAATAGAGTTAAAATCACAGGTGGACAGATTTACCTAGATGATGAAAAAGGACCTTCTTTTGAAAAAGGAAGTCTGAGTCTAAGATGGCCTTTAAAAAAAAAAAAGGAAAAAAGAAAAAGGAGGGAAGCAAGGATACTTGGAATCCACTGAAGATCACTTTAGAGACTATATTCTCTGCAAAAGTTGCTGTGGTAATTCATCCTACTTTTATGTCTTATGAAATGGCTGTTCCGCTTCCTAAATAGACTGTCCTCATTCTTGTGAGCACTTCTACTCAGGTAGCTTGCCTCCTTATGTGCAAAGGGAAGGAGAGAGCGGAAAACACATATTGCCTAATATTCCAATACTGAAAACCAGGAATAACTTTTTCGTATTCATATGACAGTATATTGTCAGTAAGAGTAGGATCTCATACTTTCCTCTACACCATCTATCACATTAGTAGCAATACCATTCGGTAAGCACTCAACAAAAATTTAATCTAGTGATATCCTGTGGATTAAAAAAATTTAAATAATACTGGTGGAATGAATGCCCCTTCTCGGAAATCCTTGTCTTTGCTGCCAACGTCCTATCCAGATGTTAGACTCAATTATCTGTGTGGAAATGGGTAGAGACCAGGGAATGGGGCGACCAGGGTCACAAATACACTGTTTCAATAGGATCATGGTTCTCAAAGGGTGATCCCAGATCAGTAGCACTTGGAAATTTGTTACAGATACAAATTCTTGGGCCCCACTCCAGGACCTAATGAATCAGAAACTGCAGCATCTGTTTTTAAAAACCCTCCAGGTAATTCTGCAGCATACTGCCTTGTCTGTTCTGGCTGGTATAACAAAATATTTTTGGGTAATTTATGAACAACAGGAATTTATTGCTCATATTCTGGAGGCTGGGAAGTCCAAGATCAGGAGGCCAGCAGATTTGGTGTTTGGTGAGAGGCTGTTCCTCATAGATGACACTTTCTATGTGTCCTCATATGATAGAAGAAGCAAACAAGCTCCCTCAGGTCTCTTTTATAAGGGCACAAATCCCATTTATGAGAGTGGAGCGATCATGACCTAATCACTTCCCAAAAGCCCCATCTCATAATACTGCCACATTGGGCATTAGATTTCAATATATGAATTTTGTGGGAATGCCAAAATTCAAACTATAGCACATACCAAAATTTGAGAACCACTGGTTTTGGGCAGTGATTCTTAACTGTAATGGGTGTATGAATCACCTGGGAGTTGTTGAAATGCACATTCTGATTCTTTTGGTCTGGATGGAATTCAAGATTTTGCATTTCTAACAAGTTCTCAAATGGCGTCGACATTTATTTTCCACAAACCATGCATTGAGTAGCAAGACGTGAGGATCCCGAAGTGGGGAGGGCAGTTCAAAGCCAGGAGTAGTGACAAGGCAGCTGCTCAGCAGCACCTGAGGTACCTATTGGCTTTATGCAAAGTTGTCTAGCAAGGTCTCAGATGGGGATGCAGCTGGGTGTACAGGGGAGAGCTGCCAAAACAACCTTGTTTTTATTCCTGTTGGTTAACTGCAATTCTGTTTATCATCCTTTCTTCTACTCCTCTTCCAAGACACATATCAACAATAATGTTGACTGAATCTCCACAGTACCTGCACTAGCCCAGTTTACCAATTTATAAAACCGACACTCATATTTTCCAAACTACAAGCTTAAAAGCCCCAAAATTGAGTATTTTTAAACACAGGGAGATGAAAAAAGGTAAAAAGAGTCTGGGTGCAGTGGCTCATGCCTGTAACCAAAGCTCCACTCATGAACAAAAAGGCCATCATTTCTTTTCAAACATTTCTCTCCTGGAGTATGTTGGTAAGAATTAATTATTTTGAGAACTGCCTGTGGAGAAATTTCCTAGAACTCAATTTTAATAAATGTCATGTTGCTATTCAAGGACTTGCGTTTTCAATGACAAATCGTGGTGTTGGAAAAGAGCCCCAGATCCTGTGTTTCAAAAATGGATTTAGATTTATTTGAGCATCTCTGAGCTCACTGTGCTCGCATGGCTTTGCCCAGCTGCTGTACTTGGGCCAACTATGGTTTAGTAGTATTTTTTATTTATTTTATTCCTTTTTTTTTTTTTTTTTTTTTTTTGTGAGACAGAGTCTCGCTCTGTTGTTGCCCAGGATGGAGTGCAGTGGCGCGATTTCGGCTCACTGCAAGCTCCGCCTCCTGGGTTCACGCCATTGTCCTGCCTCAGCCTCCCGAGTAGCTGGGACTACAGACGCCCTCCACCAAGCCCGGCTTTTTTTTTTTTTTTTTTTCGTTTTTGTATTTTCAGTAGAGACGGAGTTTCACTGTGTTAGCCAGGGTGGTCTCGATCTCCTCACCTCAGGTGATCCGCCCGCCTCGGCCTCCCAAAGTGCTGGGATTACAGGCTTGAGCCACCGCGCACGGCCTTCATTTCATTTTTGAGATGGAGTCTCCCACTGTCGCTCGGGCTGGAGTGCAGTTGTGCGATCTCGGATCACTGCAACCTCCTCTTCCTGGATTAAAGTGATTTTCCTGCCTCAGCCTCCTGAGTAGCTGGGATTACTTGTGGGTGCCACCATGCCTGGCTAAATTTTTCTATTTTTTAGTAGAGATGGGGTTTCACTATGTTGGCCAGGCTGGTTTCAAACTCCTGACCTCATGATCTGCCCCCCTCGGCCTCCCAAAGTGCTGGGATTACAGGCCTGAGCCATCACTCCTAGCCGGTAGTATTTTTAAAATTATCTTCTAAGATAGGCCATTGATAATACTCAGTCCTATCCAGTACCTCATTTGGGTATCCAGGTGGCTGTTGTCAAATCAGATTTTAGCATTTTCCCCCAAATCTTCCATGTCATGTTCTAATCTATTAATAAAAATAGGAACCACAATGCCACTACCATTTGTATTGGCATCTGTGATTCTAGAGTATTATAACAAGATCTGAGTGAAGAAGAGTTTTTGTAAAGAAAATCCTAAACATACTATAGGATCTGGGCCTCTTCCTTTATTTCTCTGATTTCATTTTCTACCCTCCTAATTTACTTCACCCCAACCTCATTGTCCTTTTGGGGTTCCTTGAACACTGCAGGCTCATTCCTACTTCAGAGCATCCTCACTTTTCCTCCCTCTGCCTAGAATGCTCTTTTCTTAGATATCTTCATGACTGGCTCCTCTATTTTTTTCAGTCTTTATTCAAAAAATCATCTAAATGAGGCTTTTCCTCAATCACACTAGACAAAATTTCAAACCTCTTAACATATCTTGTCCCTCTTTTCTGCCTTTTCTCGTTAGAATGTATTACTATTTAGCATAATATATTTCATTTTTATCTGATTTATTTATTGTGTCTTCTCCACTAGAATATCAGCTCCATGAAGGCAGGAAATATATCATTCACTTCACCCTACTATTGTATCTTTACTGTCTAGAAAAATGTCTAGCACATAGTTGGTGCTCAGTAACACTTACTACTGAATGAATATATTAAATGAAAAAGTAAGGTACAGAGAAGTGTAAATAGCACTCTATCATTTGTGTAAATGTGGGGAAAATAATATACACATTTGAATTTATATGCCAAAAATTGCCCTGTAAGGAGACACCTGAACCTGATACTAGTCATCTGAGGTCTTAAGAACCCGGGACTGGCAAGGGCACTGGGGTAGGGGTGAGAGGAAGACATTTTACTGAATATTGTTTTACATTAGAAAAATTGTAAACTATGTCATATTATCTATTCAAAACATTGAAGTTAAAAACAGTAAGAAAGAAAATAATTTCCCTGGCCAGGTGTGGTGGCTCATGCCTGTAATTCCAGCACTTTGGGAGGCCAAAGCAGGAAGATCACTTGAGCCCAGGAATTTGAGAGCAGCCTAGACAATACAGTGAGACTCTGTCTCAACACAAAATTTAAAAATTAGCCCAGCGTGTGTAATCCCAGCACTTTGTGAGGCCGAGGCAGGTGGATTGCTTGAGGTCAGGAGTTCAAGACCAGCCTGACCAACATGGTGAAACCTCATGTCTACTAAAAATGCAAAAATTAGCCCGGCGCAGTGGCGGGTGCCTGTAATCCCAGCTACCCGGGAGACTGAGGCAGGAGAATCGCTTGAACTCAGGAGGTGGAGATTGCAGGGAGCCGAGATCGCGCCACTGTACTCTAGCCTGGATGACAGAGCGAGACTCCATCTAAAAAAAAAAAATTAGCCCAACATAGTGGTGAGTGCCTGTGGTTCCACCTACTTAGGAGGCTGTGGTGGGAGGATCGCCAGTGCACTCCTGCCTGGGAGACAGAGCAAGACTCTGTCAAAAAAGAAAGAAAGAAAGAAAGAAAGAAAGAAAGAAAGAAAGAAAGAAAGAAAGAAAGAAAGAAAGAAAGAAAGAAAGAAAGAAAGAAAGAAAGAAAGAAAGAAAGAAAGAAAGAAAGAAAGAAAGAAAGAAAGAAAGAAAGAAAAGAAAGAAAGAAAGAAAGAAAGAAAGAAAGAAAGAAAGAAAGAAAGAAAGAAAGAAAGAAAGAAAGAAAGAGAGAGAGAAAGAAAGAGAAAGAAAGAAAGAGAGAGAGAAAGAAAGAGAAAGAAAGAAAGAACGAAAGAAAGAAGGAAAGAAAGGAAGAAAGGAAGAAAAGAAAATTTCCCTTTGGACTCAATATACTACCCTTTGATATGTAAGAGAAGAAGAGATTGTAATAGATTATTTCCCCTTTACTTTTTTTTACTTTAAATTTTAAAAATTTATACATAATAGATACCCCTGTTTTCAGGATATATGTGATAATTTAATACCATTCATATAATTAATAAAGATCAAATCAGTGTATCAATTAATTATTTTACAAAATGTGTTCCAGGAAACTTTTTAGTAATCTCATAGCAATAAGAGTGCCAAGACCAGCACAAATGAGAAGATAAGTCTCAGCAACCACATCACCTCACCTTCTATGTCTCAGGTAAGCCTCAGTTCCTGAGACATTGGCTGAAGGCTGTGGTGAGGACCTCTTTGACAGTCCTGTTTATTTACTCCCAGAGTGTGGGAGAACTAGGGTCATGCTTGCTCAGGAGGAAAAAGAACAGCACATTATTCTAATAGGGCAGGCCAGCTGATTCAGAGGTGGTTTTTGCCAGCTCCTCTGTGTTTCATCTGAAAAGGGGGTGGCATATCAACTGACTTCAGCAAGACAACTCTCTTTCATAAGCTACTTACATTTCGCTCCAAAATTACTGATCACCTGTTATGCACAAGAAGAGGACTTCATCTCCATAGGCATCAAATAAAAGGGAAAATGATCCTACCCTTTGTAGAGTTAGGGAGCTGAACTAAGATAACTCAGATTCACACACTGTGGCTGTATTCTCAGAAGGAGGCTGAAAGACTCCTCCTACAGACTTGATTCTAATCCAAAGTCAGAACCTTTTCCATCAAGCTGTATGGACCCATACTAATCACTTCAACTTTCTACTCTATTTCGTTTGCTCTCCCTTTCATTTTTCCTCCTCTCCCAGCTTCCTTCTCTATTATCCATTACTTATTTATAACAGTTAAGATCTAGTCAGAAGACAGAAACCGCATGGCAATTTCAACAAGAAATATTCAACTTAAAGAATTATTAACTAGTAACAGGGCACTGTCTAGTAAGAGTAGATAACTCTTCGGAGCAGCTACTGCCTCTAGGCCTGAGGCAGAGCATCCAAGACAGGAACAAAGTGGGAAAAGCACTTCCCACTGCCATTGGCTGAAAAGTTCTCTGAGATGCCATACGCTGGAGCTGGCACTCAGGCAATCACCCATTATTAGAGTGTGGAATGAGCTCTCTGGGGAGCCGCCTGCTAGGGCTTGTGTAAGGTTCACTGGAGAGTCGTCGGCCGGGAGTTTCACAAACTCGCGAGGGATGATCGCCCTGGGTGTCCCACAGCCCACCCCACACCGCAGTGTTATTGACCTGGTTTGTTCTGCCCGCGCACAGAAAATCAATCACTGTGATAAACAGTTTGTGAAAAAGAGAAAAGATTTATTCACAGGGCAGCCCAGGGAGGAGGCAGAAGAGCAGCTCTCAGATCCGTTTCCCGGAAGAGAAGGCTTAGGGATAATTATGAGTTAGGGAAGTGGGGTGGTCTAAGGTGTGGGGAAAAGTGATTGGCAGTGAGGGAAAATGAAGTAACTGGTTCGTTCTGCGCAAAATTTCACGGTATTGCATTGGACATAATGTACAGAAAATGACGGCGTTAGTATGATCTGAGGGTGGAGTTTTTGGCCACCTGTTGGGCACTTGCGCAGATCCCGTTGAAGGGTCGGTGGTCTCAACCGGTTTAAACTGGACAGGAGTTGCCCCAGGTTCCTGAAAAACAACTGAAGCTACCGTTACCATGGCGACTTACAGACATTATCTACAAGGTCGCCGGTAAGGGTTAAGTTCTAATGTTCAGCGGAGCGGCCCTCAGCTTCATGGGGGAAAAAAAAATCACAAAATGACAGCGGCCAAAAGCAAACAGGGCAGGCTAAGTTTGGCATACCCGATCAGATTAACACCTTGGTTTCAGCAGGAAAAAGCAGAAAAATTACGGAGTCCAGAGGCCCCTTCCTCTTGCAGTGTACTCGCCTAGCACAGCTTAAACATTACCATTTGGCGAAACAAATGTTTTCAAGGTCCACCTCCAGTATCATAGAGCAGGACAAGGAAGGGGCGATTTGGAGCTGGCAGCCAATACATTGATAACTGGGCACACTGTCTTTCCCTTTGTTCCTCTTTCCTCCGTTTTCTTTCTCTCTCATCCCTCTCACCCTCGCTTTGTTCTCCCTTTCCCTCCTTCTCTCTCTAGCTCCCCGCCTTCTCCTTCCTCTCTCCCTTGCACTCTGGCTCCAGTCATCACTCTTACTATCCCTCTGTGTCCTGTTCTTTCACTACCTCACCCTCTTTTCCTTTATCTCCCTCTCTCTTCGTTTTCCACTTTGATATCGAAACTTTGTGTTTCACCTTGACCCTCCTCCTCTTTTTTTCTATATGAGCTTACTGAATTAAATGATAATCTATTGCCCTTCACCTGTTCAACCCTCTTCCCCTCCCCACAAACCCCTGGAAATCAAGAATCATTTAACTCTCTCTGTAGATTTGCCTTTTTAGAAGGTCAATGTCATATAATTGGAATCATAGTCTGTAACCTGTTCAGGCTGACTTTTTTTTACTTAGCAATATGCACTTATGCCTTTTCATGGTTTTATGGCACACTTTTAAATTTCTGTATAAAATTCCAATGTATGAATGTACCACCGCTTGTAAAGATATTTGCCCATTGAAGGACATCTTAGATGCTTCCAGTTTTTGAAGAATACTATGAATGTTATGAATAAAGCTACTATAAACATTCATGTATAGGCATTTTGTGTGGACAAGAGTTTTCAAATCAAATGGGCAAATATCTAGGACTGTCCTTTTTTCCATTGAATTATATATTTGCTTCTTTGTCAATGATCACATGGCTATCTTTGTGTGGGTCTATTTCTGGAGTCTCTATTCTATTGTTCTATGTGTCTGTTCTTTTACCAATACCACACTGTCTTGATTACTGTAGTTTTACAGTATTTCTTGAAGTCTGGTAATGTGAGTCTTCTTACTTTTTTATTCTTCAATATTGTACAGAAGCTTTAAGAGCTAAAGGGAATGATTTATGAAACAAATCTTTGTTTCACTTATTTTCAATTTTACTTTTGAACATTGGAGTTTCTGAAAAGCTCCCAAAGATGAGACAGGAATCCACATAGGTGACTTCCTGGTGTTTACCCAACTCAGCAATAGGAGGTAGGGACAGCAGCGATGGGGAATTCAGCTCCATGGGATAGGGCAGGGATTGGAGTGGGGAGGACAAGGGAAGGTGTCTCACTATTGTCCTATTCAAGTGGTACCTATGCATCAGGAAAAACATCTAGGACTCCTTGTGCCTTAGGACTGCAACTGTTCTTCCTCTTCCTTCTCTTTGTCTTATCTCCTTGTGTCAAAAATTTTTTCTTTCTGCCCACTACCATTTCCTCAAACCGTGACAGCTTAACAAATATGACAAAGCTAGTTTATACAAGAGAAACTAACGTTCCTGTACAAAAGTTCTTTAAAACATTTCAATTTGATACCTCATCTCTTTTCTCATAAACCCAGATTCATCTTTATAACTTTGTTTGCTTATAATCAATATATTTATTGCTAGAGCTGGAAGGTGACTTACAAATCAGTTATTTTAATATCGTCATTGCATAAATGATAAAACAGAGATAATGTTAGCTGCTCAATGGTATCCTCTCCTGTCATATTAAACAGAATATATCACTCAAAAGAATATGTGTTTGTGTGTGTGTGCGTGTTACATAAGTAACACTTGGTTATTCTTCCCTAAATCCACAGCATGTCTGTCTAGGGCCACTCTTTTAGAGGCAACCATATTCAGCAGTTCCTTGGTTTTCCTCTCTGAGATTTTTAATTTATATATTAAAAAGTATCTGGGTATATATAAGCCCCCAAAAGATTCTGCTTATTGCTTAAGAAGATAAAAGTAGAAGGGCTCACAATATCTGACTTCAAAACTGATTATAAAGCTACAGGTAGAAAGTTAGGTCACTGATTTGACATCTTTCTTCTTTTTTGATACAGGCATTTACAGCTATAAATTTTCTTCCAAGCACTGCTTTATCTGAATCCTGTAAGTTTTTGTATGTTGTGTCTTCATTTTTATTCATCTCAAAGTATTTTTTGGTTTCCTTTGGATTTCTTATTTGACCCACTGGCTATACAAGAGTGTTGCTTAATTTCCACATACTTTTGTGTCTTGCACATTTTTTCCCTGCCATTGATTTCTAATTCCATTATGTTATGATTAGAGAAAATACATCACATCATTTTTACACTTTTAATTTTTTGAGGTTTGTTTTATGGCCTGGAATGTGGTCCTCATGGGGAACGTTTCATGTGTACTTGAGAGGAAAATATCTTCTGTTCTAGGCAACTCAACAGGAGTATGTCTGTACCTGCCAAAATCAGTCTATAAGATTGGAAGTTTTTCTTCCTTCAAATGCACGGACACCAGTGCAATGCCACACAGATCATGAAGAATTAGTCAAACACAATTTCACTGAAGAAAACTATTAATGCTTCAGTAACTGAATTGTAAGAAATAAAGATCTATACGTTACCTGATAAAGAATTCAAAATAATCATCTGAAATAAGCTCAATAAGCTATAAGAGAATGTATATAGACAAGTAAATGAAAACGAGGAAAACAATGCGTGAGCAAAAGGAGAAGTTTAATAACTAGAAACCATGAAAAGGAACCTAACAGAAATACTGCAGCTGAAGAATACAATGACAGAATAGAAAAATTAAATCAAGGATTTCAACAGCAAACTCAATAATGCAGAAGAATCAGTGAACTCAAAGACAGATTATCTGAAATTTGCCAATTAGAGGAATGTCTTGATCCATTTTGTGTTGCTATAACAGAATATCACAGACTGAGTATTTTATAAAGAAAAGAAATTTTTTTCTTACAAATCTGGCAACTGGTAAATCCAAGATTGAGGGTGCCACATCTGGCATGGGCCATTGTGCTGCATTATCTCATGGCAGAAGGCAGAAGTGCAAAAGAGTATGCACGTGAATGACAGAGAGTCAGACTCACTTTTATAACAAATTTACTCTCACCATAATGAGCCCATTCTTGCAATAATGAGCATACTCCTGTGATAATGACACTCATTCATTCATGAGGGCAGAGCCCTCAAGACCTAAACGCCTTTTAAAGGTTACATCTCTCAACAGTAGTGCACTAGGAACTTAAGTTCCCAACACTTGAACTTTAGGGGACACATTCAAACCATAGCATTCCACCCCTGAATTTCAAAATTTATGTCCTTCTCACATGCAAAACACATTCACTCCATCCCAATAGCTCTAAGATCTTAACTCCTTCCAACACCAACACAAAACTCCAAAGTCTCATCCAAATAAGATATGGGTGAGACTCAAGGCATGATTCATCTTGAGGCAGATTTCCTACAGCTATGGGCCTACGAAATCAAAACAAGTAATCTGCTTCCAAAATACAGTGGTGTCCCAGGTGTAAGATAGATGTTCCCATTCCAAAAGGGAGAAATAGGCAAAAATAAAGGAATAACTAATGCCAAGTAAGTCTAAAACTCAACAGGAAGAACACATTAAGTATTAAAGCTCCAGAATTATCTTCCTTGACTCCATGTCCCTCCATCTGGGCACAATGGGGTGGTGGTTGGGTCCCAAGGCCTTGGGCTGCCCCACCCCTATGGTTTTGCTGGGTGCAGGCTGTGTCACAGCTCTCACATGTTGGAGTCTCATGCTTGAAGCTCTCCCAGGCTGGAGTTACACGCTGGTTGCTCTACACCTCTAGGGTCTTGGAGGCAGTCCTGATCCCGCAGCTCCACTAGGTTTTGATCTAGTGGGAACTCTCTTTGGTGGCTCTAACCCTACAACAAATTTCTGTCTGGGCCCTCAGGCTGTCCATTTGAAATCTAGGTGGAGGCCGCACATCTCTTGTACTATGCATGTTTGCCGAATCAGCAACATGTAGACATTACCAAGACTTACCATTGTGCCCTCCAGAGCCAAGGCTGGAGCATCCAAGGAGCTCTGTGCCAGCGTGTGGCAAGCAGAGTCCTGAAGCAGCCTTGGGCAGCAAATGCTGAAGTCTCCAGAGCATCTCTCTGGAAATTTTGCCCTCAAGGCCCTGCTCTGGGCCTATAACGGGAGGACGGACTCTTCCACGTGTTGGGAAGATAGCACATCCCAACTTCATGGGAGGGAAAGCTCTTGTGCTCTAGACCCTTTCAGATCACACACTGTTTATCTCTTTATCTGGCTGTTTGTTTGCATACTTTATTATATCCTTTATAATCAACCAGTAAACATAAGTGTTTCCTTGAGTTCTGTGAGCTGCTCTAGCAAATTAATCAAACTCAAAGACGGGGTCATGGAAGCCCTAACTTGAAGCTGGTTGATCAGAAGTTCTGGAGGCCCAGACTTGTGACTTGTGTCTGAAGTGGGGGCAGTTTTGTGAAACTGAGCTCTCAACCTGTGGGATCTGAAACTATTTCCAGGTGGATAATGTCATAATTGAACTGGGTTGGAGGACGCTTAGTTGGTTTCTGCTACAAAATTGATTGCTTGTTTGGTGTGTGAGGAACACCCCCCTACACACACATTTGGTCACAAAAGACATTGGTGTTGAGGCTGTTGGGTGAGAGAATAGAAAAAAACAACACTTTGAGTGTGTTTTCTTTTCCACTGACAAATACAAAGGATTGTAATACGCTACTATCAATAATTATATGCCAACAAATTGGATAACTTAGAAGAAATGGATAATTCTTAGAAACATAAAACCTACCAAGAGTGAATCATGAAAAAGTAGAAAATTCAAACAGACCAATAACAAGTAAAGAGGTTGAAGCAGCAATCACAACCTCCCAACACAGAAAATCCCAAGACCTTATGGCTGCACTGCTGAATCCTACCAAACCTTTAAAGAACTGGTACCAATCCTTCTCAAACTCTTCCAAAAACTCAAAGAGGAGGAAATGCTTCCAAACTGTTTTTATGAGGTCAGCATTGCCCTGATACCAAAGCCAGACAAGGACATTACAAGATAATTGTAGGCCAATATCCTTGATGAAAATAGATGCCAAAATCCTCAATAAAATAGAGCAAACTGAATCCAACAGTATGTTAAAAGGATCATGTGCCATGATCAAATAGAATTTATCCCTGGAGTGCAAACGTAGTTCAACATATACAAATCAATAAATGTGATATATTACATTAATGGAATAAAGGATAAAATAATATGATAATTTCAATAAATGTAGAAAGAGTATTTCACAAGATTCAACAACTTGCATGATAAAACTCTCAGTAAATTAGGTATAGAAGGAATGTACCTCACCATAACAAAGGCTATATATGATAGGCCTAGAGCTCACAAACTCAATGGTGAAAACCTGATTTTCCTCTAACATCAGGAACAAGCTGAGGAGGCCAACTCTCACCATTTCCATTCAATATACTACTGGAAGTCCTAGCCAAAACAATTGGGCAAGAAAAAAGAAATAAGATATCCAAATCTGAAAGGAAGAAGTTAAATTGTCTCTGCAGATGACATGATCTTAGTATTTTTTTTTAATTTCAATAGGTTTTTGGGGAACAGATGGTCTTTGATTACATGGATAAGTTGTTTAGTGATGATTTCTGAGATTTTGGTGCATACATCCATCTCCCAAGCAATGTACACTGTAACTGTACCCAATGTATAGACTTTTATCCCTTATCTTCCCCCAACACCTCCTGAGTCCCCAAAGTCCATTATATCATTCTTATGCTTTTGCGTCTTCACTTAGCTCCCACTTACAAGTGAGAACACATGATGTTTGGTTTTCCATTCCTGAGTTACTTCATTTAGAATAATGGTCTCCAACTTCATCCAGGTTGTTGCAAAAGCCATTATTTCATTCCTTTTTATGGCTGAATAGTACCCCATGATGTATATTTAATACATAACACATTTTCTTTATCCACTTGTTGATTGATGGGCATTTGGGCTGGTTCCATATTTTTGCAATTGCAAATTGGGCAGCTATAAACATGCGTATGCAAGTGTCTTATTCATATAATGACTTACTTTCCTCTGGGTAGATACCCAGTAGTGGGATTACTGGATCAAATGATAGATCTACTTTTAGTTCTTTAAATAATTTGCATACTGTTTTCCATATTGGCTGTACTAGATTGCATTCCCACCAGCAGTGTAAAAGTATTCCCTTTTCACCACATCCATGCCAACATGTATTTTTTAAAATTTTTTTTTTGTTATGGCCATTCTTGTAGCAGTAAGGTGGTATCACATTGTGGTTTTGATTTGCATTTCCCTGATTACTAGTGATGTTGAGCATTTTTCATGTTTGCTGCCCATTTGTGTATCTTCTTTTGAAAATTGTCTATTCATGTCCTTAGCCCGCTTTTTGATGGGATTATTTGTTTTTTCTTGCTGATTTGTTTGAGTTCCTTATAGATTCTGGATATTAGTCCTTTGTCAGGTATACAGTTTGTGAAGATTTTCTCCTACTCTGTGGGTTGTTGGTTTACTCTGCTGATTACTTCTTTTGCTGTGCAGAAACTTTTTAGTTTATTTATCTTTGTTTTTGTCACATTTGCTTTTGGGTTCTTGGTGATGAACTCTCTGCCTAAGCCAATGTCTAGAAGGGTTTCTCCGATGCTGTCTTGTAGAATTTTAATGGTTTCCGGTCTTAGATTTAAGCTTTTGATTCACCTTGAGTTGGTTTTTGTATACATGATCTTATGTACAGAAAACCCTAAATACCCCACCAAAAAACTGTTAGAACTAATAAATGAATTCAGTAAAGTTGCAGAGTACAAAATCAACATGCAAAAATCAGTTGCATTTCTATACACCAACAATGAACACTATCCAAAAAGGAAATTAAGAATCCCATTTACAATAGTATCAAAAAGAATAAATGCTTAGGAACAAATTTAACCAACTATCGACATTGATGAAATTAATTGGTGAAGACACAAATACATGAAAAGATATTTCACGTTCATGGATTGGAAGAATTAATAATGTTAAAATATCCACACTATCAAAAGTAATTCACAGATTAAATACACTTTCTTATAGGCTGACCTAAATGTGAGGCAGATGGATAAAAGAGAATAATAGGTTTTGAAAACTGTTAGCAAACATTAAAAATCGATTTACTCTCTTTATTTTAATACCCAGTAAAACTTGTGCAAATATACGCCAAAAAAAAGAGGCAAGTTCAAGACTTTTCCTAGAGGTACGGTTTATAATATCCCCAAATTGGAAACAACCCAAACATCCACCACCAGCAGAATGGGTAAACAAACATAAAAAATTGTTATATTCATATTGCAGAATACATCCACAGCAGTGAGAAAGAACAACTGTTAAATGCAACAACATGGATGAATTTCACATATTCTTGCACAAAAGAAGCCAGGCATAAGAGAGTATTTATTATATAATCCTATTTATATGGAGTATGAAAATATGCACAATTCAAAGATGATATTAGATGTCAAGAAAGTGGTTATGCTTATGGAGAATGTGATTAAGAGGGGGCATGAGGGTGGCTTTTGGAGGGACTGATAATTTTCTATCTCTTGACACAGCTCAAGTGACAAAACTTAGTTCTGGGATCTTATTTGATGGAAACAGCGGCAATACATTGAAACAGAAGACCTGGGTGGGAGTTCAAAGATATATTCTCTTCATATACATTCAATGATCTATATATGCTTGTATTTGGGCACTTTTCTGTATGTTTCTTATACTACAATTAAAAATTTTCTTAAAAGATATGAAGCCACATTAAGAAAGACAGCATTACCATTATTTCAGAAACTCCATTTACCCCACTCTGTAGTATACCTCTCTCATCCTCATGCTGAGATAACCACTATAATAATGTTTTAAATAATCATTCTCTTGCTCTTATTTGTTAGCTTTACTAATTATATTTGTATCCATAAACAATAGATATTTTAGGATGCTTAGTTTGTACTTTCTATAAATGAAATTATGCCATATTTTTGTGTTTTTTTGTTATTGAAATATCAAAATATCTCATTTCCTGTGACTTCTAGGTTTTTTTGCATTGCATGTCATTGCTTTTGTAAATTGTTATGGCAATCAGGAAAATGTGTTAAGACTCTTAATAATTATAATAATTTAATTTTAAATTTGTTAATTTTGTACACAAACAATTTGTTAAAGAAAAAACAGAAAGAAAAGATAGTTCTGTTTCTTCCTTTCTGAGAATTATAACTTTTTTACTTTCCTTTTGTCTGGGAAGGAATGGAAGTGGTAATTCCTAGTATACCATTTGTAGTCCCAATCTCAAGTAAAGTGTTTTAAACTTTTTACCTTTAAGAATTGTTTTCTGTAGATTATTTTTATCTTTTAAAAATTAAGTAAAAGAAATTTCCTTCTATTTCTAGATTGTTAACAGTTGCATCGTGAGCAGACATAGAAATTTATCTAATGTTTTTCTGCCTCTTTTGAGGTGAACATATTTTTTTCCTTTAATTTCTTAATGTACTGAATCATAACACTGTTATTCTCATGTTAAATTGACATCCTGCTTTTGGTATAAATCTGGATTTGTTATAATTTTTAAACATTGGTGGATTCAGCTTTTTTTTTTTTTTTTTTTGATTTCTGATTTTGTGTTCATGGATGAGATTGACCTGTGATTTTTCTTTCTCTCACTCTCTTTGTCTGGTTTGGTATTAGGATGAAGGTGAAATTGAGGTGAAAAGTCTTCCCTGTGTCACTAGGTTTGGAAAAGTTTGTGTCCAATTGAAATTATTCTCCCTGGATTGTTTTGAAGAACTTTCAGGTGAAAATATCTGGGTTTAGGACTTTCTCTGTAGGACAATTTTTGACTATTCAATTTATGTGACAGTTACTTGCTATTTCGTCTTGAATCAAATTTCATAATTGATAACTTTTGCAGAATTTGCTGTTTTAATTTTCAAATTAATTGGGCAAAATTCTTTATACCATTGCACATACTGATCCATCTTCTAGATCACCTATTTGGTTTTTTTTTTTTTTTTTTTTTAAAGAGAGAAGAGAGAGAGAGGTTTCGCTGTGTTGCCCAGGAGGGTCTCAAACTCCTGGCCTTAGGCAATCCCCAGCCCCCACCAACTCCCCCCCCCCCACCAACTAACCCCCCACCCTACCGCGTCTTGGCCTCCCAAAGTGTTGGGATTACGGGCGTGAGCCACAATGTGCAGCCTCTTTCTGCACTTATTTTTTCTTTTAAAACTAATTCTTTCTCATCTTTTAGGTCTCAGATTAAGTTTCGTTCCTAGGTGTTCACTGAACCCCTTCAGGCTGCGTTAAGAACAGATCCCTGCAAGCTGACACTTTGACCAGGTGGGTGAGAGAATCTGGGTGGTGCTTTCGTGGAGGGCAAGAGAAAGAGAGCATAGCCTCCTCAGGGTGCAGTTGCTGGATAGAACTTTTCAGTAAATAAATGTTTCTCCAGCCCTTCTGGAATGTGAAAAATTTGTGTAACAGACTTTGGGAGAGCCGGAAGCCAGGATGAAGAGGCAGGTCCCATAGAGGCTCTCCAAGAGTTCTCAGTAATGGGGGGAATGAGATCACCATATGCGCCCAGTTGCTTTCACCACGCCCCCGGCACCCACAGGAAGGGGTCCACACAGGCGTAGTTCGTTCCGTGGCCAGGCCTTGCGTGCGCCTTTCCTTCCTGTGTGTTTCCCACCGGCACATCACTAGTGGGAGGTTAAAATCCTGCGAGTCAAGGATGGCTGGGTCAAATGAAGAATTGAAATGAAAATACACAACCACTAAGAAGTGGTTCGAACCTCAACTTTCCGGGCCTAAAGCGCGGCTCCTGCCCCCTGAACCACACAGCGCCACCACCGGGTGGTTGCACAAGATGATAGGTATTTTCTACATTATTCTCTGAGTGACCGCTAGACTCTTGGGCTTTTAACAAACGTCTCACTAGAGAGTATTCAGCAGGGTCTAGTTTTGATTACCAAGCGGAGCCAGGCCTAGGAAGATGTCTCTATTTAATGCTAATTGCAGCTGTTGCAGCTGAATTGGACGCCCAGCTGAGAAGGTCGCCTGAGGGGGTCTTTCTCGTTCACCTGGTGATTTTCATTTACTTCCAGAGGGTTTCAATGCTGAATGCAAATTAATCATGTGTAGTAGTGATTATAGAGAGACATTCAATCCTTTTCCTTTTCCCTTTCTTTACAGCTTTTTGTCACTGGCTGAGAGAAGCAATGTGGTGCATGTGCAAAATTTGCTGTAACATTTGGTGTCAAGTTAAGGGTAGGAGTTTGGAGAAAATCGAAGTACTCACTTTGCATTACCCTGTTATTGTGTGACACTGGAAAGTTATTTAGCTTTTGTATTATTACACTATCTTTGAAATTAGGTTAACAACAGAAATCATGTCATGTAAGTAGAACCATACTATATATATAAAATCCAGGTTAATAGCCAAGACTTACAACATTTCTTACATTTTTTGCAGTTGGGAAGTCGTAGGACCACGTGGCCTAATGGATAAGGCGTCTGACTTCGGATCAGAAGATTGAGGGTTCGAATCCCTTCGTGGTTGGTGCTCCCTTTTTCACTTTCCCGTCCCTAACTTTCAAGCAACACTGCGCAACCTCCCACACCCCAAAAATATAGCATTCAATTACTTTCGGAAAGTGAACGTGAATTCTCTGCAGTCCTTTCCCGAGGAAATGGGAAGTTGAATCACACACCTCTTTGGAGGTGCGAGTGATTCAGGTGGGGCCAGCACACCACCTTTCAGCTGTTTGCACTTTAGAGGAAGCACTTGGCCAGGCTGGCACACAGGTGCCTGGAGTCCGGGGTGGGATGGGAAGAACGTGCGCCCTGGTCCAGACGCATCCTCCTCCCGCCTGCTGAGTGGGCTCAGTGAGCTCAGTTGAGTGCATGTTAAGGAGCTTTATTCACCTGGTCCCGCAGGGGGCGACCATCAAGTTTCCACTGGTCCCGGCGCTCGGTTACAAGTTTGACTCGCAGACACACACAAGAGTGTATCTTGAGAGCCTTGTATTTTTGAGGTCAGTTTAAATATCGCCCCCTTTCGAAAGGAAAGCTTCCCACATTTTAGAGGAGCTGAAGAAACACAAGCCTTAAAACCCGCTCCTGATTCAGGTGGATGTGGTCGTTGACCGGAAGCGTTCTTTCTCTGCCGGGGCCTGCTCCCGGGTTCTCCCTCACATCGCGGGGCGAATTAGACTGTCTGCAATATCTGAGGAACCAAGGTGTTAACAGAGACCTGAAAACAGGTGAAAACAGGAGGAGAGGCGAGCCAGGAAAAGATCTTGAAGAGGAAGCCGCTTCTCCAAAAGGCGAAAGAGATCCTTTGTAATGCCCTTTATAATAAACCAGTAAAAGTCAAAACAATTGCCTGGGCAGGAAGATATAAAAAAAAATAGAACAACAAAAAAATTAAGCCAGTAAACGTTAAAACAAAACAAAAGGGGAAAGAATCTGGCCAAATACATTTGAATACTTATATGAAATGGACAAATTATTAGGACAGCATGACTTATTAAGTATGATTAAAGAACGGAGAGCAATAATGAATAGTCAAACTACGAAATAAATTGAATTAGCTGTCAAGCATCTTCCTACTGAGAAAACCCCATGTCCCATCACTTATCCGGGGCTTACGAGGTCAGGAGATCGGGACCATCCTGGCCAACACGGTGAAACCCCGTCTCTACTAAAAAATACAAAAAATTAGCTAGCTGGACGTGGTGGCGGGCATCTGTAATCTCAACTACTGGGGAGGCTGAGGCAGGAGAATCTCTTGAACCCGGGAGGCGGAGGTTGCAGTGAGCCGAGATCGCACCACTGCACTCCAGCCTGGCGACAGAGCGAGACTCCATCTCAAAACAAAAAACAAACAAACAAACAAAAAAATCCAACGAGACACGATCTCTTCCACAGTATAGAAAAAAGAGAGGGAAAAGACCCACAACTATACTCGCAGAATGGCATAGACATATTTTTCCAGACAATGTACTCTAAACAGTTTTGTTGTGGCATAATTCCCATGCAATAAACTGCACAAGTTTAAACTATGTGTAAGTTTTACACATATATATAATCATATATGTGTAATATGTGTAATCATGAAATGACCAGTACAATAAAGATAATGAACATAGACATCACCCCGAAAAGCTTCCTCCTGCACTCTTGTAAGCCCTGTTCCCCTCTTACAACCAGGTATGCTTTCCGTTGTTATCCGTTCATAGCTTTCAGAATTTCATGGAGTGGGATCATACCGTATGTACTCTTAGAACAATTCTTTCATTCGTTATCATTATTTTGAGGTTCAAGCAATTCTCCTGCCTCAGCTCCTGAGTAGCTGGGACTACAGTCGCCCGCCACCATGCCCAGGTAATTTTTGTATTTTTAGTAGAGACAGGGTTTCACCATGCTGGCCAGGCTGGCCTCGAACTCCTGACCTCGTGATCCACCCACCTCGGCCTCCCAAAGTGCTGGGATTACAGGCATGAGCCACTATGCCCGGCACTTTGCCAGAGACTTTTAAATGGTTGATTTGAAAAAAATAATTTTTACCAGTTTCACTTGGGAGCAGGTCTGCAGGGCTCTTTTCACTTCATGTTGAAAGTCAATCTCCGGAGGCATCTCTCATACATTACTCATCCCTCCATATATATTTCTCCTCCCTCATCCTTCCTACTTAATTTCATCATAATTCTAAATTCAGAGTTTATTGGTTATAAAAAATTATTCACAGCTGTGCCATGTAGTACTATGATTATATTTTGTATCTTATGTGCCTTTTAGTTTTCTGCCAAGTTATTAACTGCCTTTTACTTTTTCTTTTATGATCATGTAACCAATTCATTCTCAATTGATTTTCCTTGAATTTAAGCAACTCTCAATATGGTGAAATACCTCAAGGAACCTATGAATTTTAATATTTTTATTAGTGGTCTCCTCTCTGGAGCCTTCATCCCCCTGCTTCAATCTAGACTGGTTGTTCTCTAGGCATGTTACACAGGTGTCTTCCTGGGGTTTTTCTTTCAACGACCTGGGATATACTTTGCCTTCTTCCTGTTTTTGACCCCTATGTTTTCCTTTTTTTTAGTGTTGTATCATTTTAATGGAGAGTAACCTCTAGGAATTTTCTGAGAGGGTGACTCCGTCTGTAAATGGCTTTATAACATACTCGGTTTGTTTGATTGATAGTTTTACTAATAAATTAGGAAATTCTGTCATAATTTATGACATTGTTCAATTGTCATTTTCAACTCTTCTATCAAATGCAACATTTCTAAATAAAACACACAGATGCTGCTTTCTGTTCAGATTTAGTTTAAAATCTAAAGCAAAAAAAAAAAAAAAAAAAAGTTTTGCCTGATTCTGGTATCTTGCCTGGTGGGAAGGTACTCAGGAGTATCTGGAAAAAAGAACTGTACACCCTGCTTCTAGCCACCATGATGACAAGTATGTGACACATAAGAATTGTGTATTATGAAATTTTCTTGAAAGGATATTAGGCAAACTGGAAACAAGCTACCAAGTATGACTATCTAGCATCTCTAAACTACTACAATTATTTAAAATTAAATATTCAAATATTTGGCCGGGCGCGGTGGCTCAAGCCTGTAATCCCAGCACTTTGGGAGGCCGAGATGGGCGGATCACGAGTTCAGGAGATCGAGACCATCCTGGCTAACACGGTGAAACCCCGTCTCTACTAAAATACAAAAAAAATTAGCCGGGCGAGGTGGCGGGCGCCTGTACTCCCAGCTACTCGGGAGGCTGAGGCAGGAGAATGGCGTGAACCCGGGAGGCGGGGCTTGCAGTGAGCTGAGATCCGGCCACTGCACTCCAGCCTGGGCAACAGAGCTAGACTCCGTCTCAAAAAAAAAAAAAAAAAATATTCAAATATTTCTCAATATGGATATCAAACCCTTTTCTCCTTGTCATGGGTGACAAGGCAAATCAGCACACCTACCAAAAGAACAGCCAGCACTAGGAAAATGCAGCTAGAAATAACTGTGGACTATGCAGGTTAGTTTACAAAATCAGGCAAGGACTGTGGGACACCCCTATCCAGTCATACCTCAACTCACTCTAGAGATATGGAAGCTCTGGGTCTTTCAGAGCAGGAACCCTGAGCTTGGTGCAAGAATCAGAAGCTTACTCCAAGGATCAATTTGAACAGCCCAGGATTCCAAATGATTCTGGAGTTTCCATGTTGTGGCAAGAGGAGAGAAGACCAACTTCTTGGGGCAATGAGAAGATCCCCCAAAATCATAACTCCTAACTTACCCTAGGCGCTTACTTTGTGCTCAGAAATATGCTTACTGCTTATATCCATCATTTATATCTATGTAACAAATCTTACTCAAATTTAGTGGCTTAAAACAACAATTGTTTCTTCTGTTTACAATTCTTCAGGTCAATGATTTGAGCTATCTTTAGCTGGGCAATTCTTTTGTTGGTTTTGTCTTGTATCGCTCGTTTGATTGTGGTCACCTGGCAGCTTGACTGAGAATGGATGGTCCGTGATGGTCCCACTAACATGTGTGGGGTGTCAGCTGGACTGCCTGGGATGGCTGAGATGGCTGAGATGGCTGAGACTGTCTCTCCACGTGGTCTTCCACCTCAGATGTTCGATGAGGTTTCCATACACAGTGGTATCAAGGTTCTAAGAGGTAAGTGACAAGGTTTCTTGAGGCCTAATCTTAGAACTCCTACACCACCATTTCTACACCATTTCACAGAATTCTATTAGTCAAAGCAAATCACAAAGTCAACTCACATACAACAGGGAAGGAAACAGACTTGGCCTCTTAATGAAAGCTGCTGCAAAATCGCATTACAGACCTGGTGTGGTGGCTCATGTCTGTAACTACAGCACTTTGGGAGGCAGAGGCAGGCGGACCACTTGAGCTCAGGGGTTTGAGAACAGCCTGGGCAATATAGCGAAACCCTGACTCTACTACTATAAAAATACAAACATTAGCCAGGCATGGTGGCGCATGCTTGTAATCCCAGCTACTTGAGCAGCTGAGGCATGAGAATCGCTTGAACCCAGGAGGTGGCGTTGCAATGAGCCAAGATCGCACCACTGCACTCCACCCTGGGGGACAGAGCCAAACCCTGTCTCAAAAAAACAAAACAAACCAAACACACATGCACACACACATTACAGAGGGATATGCCTACAGAGATGGGAGGAACTTGTGGCCATTAATCGTTAATTTATTATCAAACAACACGGTGAATAGCCCTCCTATTGATATGTTCATTGAACATCTTAGTTAAGTAAATTATCCACTATCACTTTTTTTTTTTTTAAACCAAGTGTTAATTCAAGTTGGTCTGTAGGTGTTGTTTTGAACCCACTTTTACCTTGTGGGCAGCTCAGGATGGGACTAGGGCAAATGTAAACACTTCAAAATGCAGCAGCAGCTAGAAAAGAACGGGTAGTGCTGAGCATTTGCAAATGGGCAGTCATAAATCTGTGAAGAGGGAGAGCTGTATTGTGTCTCCAGGATGTCTCAGATGTTTAAGATCCAGAAGGTGAGATTGGTGGCCCACATGTAGGCTTCCTGCTCAGTTCCGAGGCTGTACTGGGTCGGTTTATTTTTTGAGACTCAATACCCGTGTCTCTGTCATAACTACAGACATCATAGACTCATTAAGAATCCCAGAGGAATGAAGAAACTGAGGTAGGGAAAGCAGATTCAGAGACAAGAAAAGTCCCACTTATACAATGATTTTAAAACCTAAGATCGTCCTTGTTTCACAGAGTTGAAAAGTCACACAGAAATACTTGTCATGAAATTTTATATATGCCTAATCTATCTGGGCCTGAGACTGTGAAGGTCCGGTTTCTTTGAGACAGGGTCTCACTCTGTCACCCAGGAACCATAGGCGCGCGCCACCACGCCTGGCTAAATTGTATTTTTTGTAGAGACGGGGTTTCATCACGTTGCCCATGCCTGGTCTTGACCTCCTGGGCTCAAGAGACCAGCTCTCCTCTGCCTCTCAAAGTGCTGTGATTACAGGCGTAAGCCACCATGCCCGGTCAGTTTCTTATTGAAATGAATACTGTGAAGAGCTGTTTTAGCGACTGTCATATACTTGTTCCCGAAGTATTGGACAAAGGCAAGCATCAAAAAAGACCGTGTGACGACATTTATCACGCATGACCTTAAGCAGGGAATTTTAAATCAAATCACACGAGGGTTCTGAGTACAGTCTAAATCACAACGGTACATACATCGCTGAAAGGAATCGCAGATGCAATAAGCGATCCCCATTTTTGGATTTCTACAGGTCAGAGAATAGTAAAACTGCTCCAGGTGAGGCTTGAACTCACAACCTCGGCATAGCTCACAGGTGCACTGTCTTATAAGTACCGCGCGCTAACCGATTGCGCCACTGGAGCCACGGAGATAATATGGATTTGGAAAGGTATAAGAGAAGACGCTGTTACAGATTGAAGATGAACTCTTTAAATATATTTTTTTAAGGTATTAAATAATATGAGTTTTAGGCACCTTCTAATACGGGACTTCCACGAATGGGATTAAAAGCAACAATCAAGGGAACCCCGGAATTAGCTGATCCGGAGCCCTTTTCCTCCCAACTCAGAGATGCCCTGGGGACTCAGGGTTGCCTTCACCGGTACCTTGAATTTCTGCTCAGATTTTCCCACAGCTTCTCTAAAGTCAGACAATAATTTAAAAACATTTGAATGAAAGTCACATCGGTTCACCAAAAGCAGCAGGAAGCTAAGATGGCTGCATGTAAAATAGACGTGTCAATCACTACCTTCCGAGCGAAGTTTCCACCAAAAAGTACGTATTCCGCCTGCACAAAACCAGCGAGCGCATTTTCCATTGTTTCGGAATCCCGCGGTCTATCCATCTTCCACATTCTAGCTCCTGTCTCTAGTTCCTGTCTCTGCGTTCGGCTACACTATTTGCTACTTGAAATGAAATGCCAGCCTCCCACTCCCATCCAGACACTCGCTGATTTTAAATCTAATGTTAAAATGCTTTGCTACTGGGAAACACTCAGAGAGCGAGTATTTCCTTTACAAAATCACTGTTTTCGACGTATAGATGCAACGCAGGCTAAGTAAATACAGAAAAACAGTAATATAATTATTTAAAAATTTGCCACAGTCTCATATCTTGAGAAATCCATTGTTTACATTTGTTATATTTCATGTCAGGCTTTTTCTATGAAGTTTCAACAGAGAAAGATTAAATATTTTTAAAATTTTTGTTAAAGTAATTGAACAACATAACAAAATGGCCCCTCTCACCAGCACATTCCTTTTCTGTTTTTTCAAACTGAATGTCCTTTGGCCTTCCGGTGATGTACATTTATCTAGTGGGGTTCCCAGCACTGCATGGTAAATCACTTGAACCCACCCACTTTTCTGAACTTTTGATCCCCTGTTTCTACCACCTGCTGAAACAGTTCTGGTGTTTCCACCACATTGAGAGAGAGACATTTTTCCTTTTTTCCGAGTAGGAGCCATCCGAACAGTGTGTTGGGTTCTTGACAGAGGGTAAAAATTCTGTATTCAGGGAGAGCGCTCCCATATCAGTGAAGTCTCCTTATCTAACTTGATGTTGCACTCCCCTTCTTCAGGTACTCTGAGAACCTAGTTCGATATAAGGCAGATTCTGAGTGGGAGCAGAGGCACATAATATTTGGCCAGAGTCATCTGCATTGTTTTCAAGCAAGAAAGATATGCTAACCCTCAATAAGAAGGGGTGGGCCACTTCTAAAAGTTTTGAGGGTCCTGGAAATTTTGGGGATTTGGATATTCTAATACCTCAAACCAGAGGTCTCCATGTTGAGCCTCAGCTCACTGCAGCAGCCTTGACTTCTAGGCCCAAGTGGTCTTCCTACCTCAGCCTCCCTAGCAGCTGGGATCATGGATGTGTGCCGCTATGCCTGGCTATGTTTTTCATTTTGCAGAGATGGGCTTTCCCTATGTTACCCAGGCTGATTTTGAACTCCTGGACCCAAGAGATCCTCCTGCCTCTGCCTCCGAAAGTGCTGGGATTACAGACGTGAACCACCATGCCTAGCTGGAAGCTAACTTCTTTTAGAGTTTTACATACTATTCCTATGATTAAGTCTTGAGCCTGAACTTTAGATTTTGGTGCTCTTAAGTTGCAGATAGGAGAGGTCCTTTATACATCCCATGGAGACACACTTTCACAATTAGCCTTAATTTAATAATATATCATCCTCAGTCTTTAATTATCGCTCTCCAAAACATCTATTTCCTCTGGCAACGACCATCCAATTCTATTATAATTACCATTCCCCTCATGTTTCTCAAGCACCTGAAACTTCATGTCTGCTAGTGCGTATTCTTCCACCAGTTTACCATACCAGTTCAGGTTTGGCAAAAGTTTTGACAACCGCACTGCTACTTGTGCCAGTGGTTGTCTGTGCTCCACCCATCTCCTCATCGTCAACCAGACGGTGAATAATTCAACTTCAAAAACCTCCTCTCAGCATCTTCTTTCTCCGATCATATTTGGTACCAACAATTACTGGTTGGATTCCCTAGAAAGTAGACTCTGAGATGGATATTTGCATTCAGAAAGTTTACTAAGGCATTAACTGAGAATCAGCATGGAGGGTTGGGAGGGTGGCAAAGAAGAGAAGCAGAATTTGTCAGAGGGAAAAATCAGGGTGCAGTGCAAGCACAAAATGCCACCGGCCTACCCCTTGTGCATGTCTAGAGCTAGTACGGCCCTTCGAAGTTGTGCTAAGTTGAGCAGTCAGGGTTTGGCCTCTATGCCTCTCGGGGACCAGTAACTGGATACAGGCTGCCCTGGGAAGGGGACAGACTTAGGTTGAGGCAATTTCTGAAGAGGAATGACAACTGAGAGGTATCGGGTGACAACCTTCCAAATGTAAATCTTTCTGTCTGGGGGGGCTCAGGTCATGTGGGCAATACATCATTTGTGACAGAGTAAGAAGGAGGAGGGAGATAAAATGAGTTCAAGGACCAGACGGGATTTTAAAACCACCATAAAGATCGTCGATGCTGCAGAAAACATTTTATTGGAGACAGTGGCAGGGCTCATTCTGAAGCTGAGGAATCCAGGGTTGAGATGGGAAATCCCATCCTTCAAAAGATAAAGGGCATTCCTGTCCAGGTGCTGTAACCTGAATGCATTAAAGATCAGACAATAAGGAAAATTTTTTAGGGCCAGAGACAGGTTCTGGGTCCCACCAGCATGGAGATGCCCTCTCTTCTTGTGAAGCAATGTTCTTGCTCCCACAGGAGAATGGCTGGTGGGGGGAGGTGTCATGGATGAAAACTGAGCCCAAACAGTTGGAAACTGATGATACATGTTTGTCCTAGGAGACAAAAAATGTTATGAAGTGGAACCTAAACTGTGTGACTATGACCCCGTTGCTATTTCTACACCTCTAGGGTGGAGAGAGATGGAAGCGTCAGAACGTCTAGGAATGTTCTTCTTCAGGATGTGATGGCCGACTGAACCATTGTCGTGGAAGGATGATTTCCCTCTGGTGGATACGAATGATTCAACCTGTAACAGAGGTCTAGGGATTTTAGGTTTCCATTTTTTTCAGTCTTCACCCACATACTCTTGAGAGGCAAAAGAGCAGTATCCTTCCAAATATAAATCTAGTTTGTGGAGAGTGGGAATTCTGGCAGTATGTGGAGGTGATTTGCTCAGGTGGAGCCCATGCAGGAAGAGAGTGTGGTGAGAAGATGGATATTCCTTTTTTGCGGGGAGAGGGGGAGCAAGTCATTAGGTGAGAAGTAGAAGTAGGATTGCTCCTGCCCTTAACTCCACCTTCCTATTTGGTTTTGAATTGCTTCAAGTACGCCAGGATGTCTGTCTTGACTGAGCTGACGGTAGCCTGGTGGGACCAGCGCATGACAGGGATTCCATCAGGCCCCACCAGGAACTTTTCAAAGTTCCAGCGGATGTCATGGACCTTTACAGGGTCCCAGGATATAGATTTGAATGTGCCCAAAATCTCAGAGGGATGAGGACAGGAGTGCTAAAGCAGAGAGATGGAAAAGAGAAACAATGTTATTTCTGCTCCTGGATGATCCAGGCTATTTTTACCCACGGGTAATCCACCCCCTCCTATACCTAGATATTTTAACTTCCTGTTATTCCTAAAAATCTCCATAGATTCTTGAATCACCACTATGCCAACTACCAAGAATATTATAGATATTATAGCAAAATCTGCTCTCTTTCAGTTTCTCCCCATAACCCTATCACAAAATTTTGCTGCCACGGATAAGACATGTTACCTTTTATGCTTTTGGTTTCCTTTTCTTCAAAGTAAATAGCTTGGATTGGAATGTGGTTTTCCAGGTCTTAGGGTTCCATGGGCCACTAATATTTCAATAATTATCTTTTGGGACCAACACTGAATTACTAATATTTTGTCAAAAAACAAAAATTTTTAAAACACCATCATTTATCACTTAATTTAAAAAGACCATTGGAAAAATAAACTGCATGTGGGTCATAATTTGTGAATAAAGGGAAGCCCTATAAGTTAGACGAGATGAGTTCATAAAAAAGCTTCTTACACTGTTCCTTTTTTTCCTTTTCTTTTTTTTTTTTTTTTGAGACAAAGTCTTGCTGTGTCCCCCAGGCTGGGGTGCAGAGGCATGATACACTGTTCTATTGTCTTCAACTTATTGAGGATATATAAAGTCTTAACATGGACTAGTCTTGGTTCACAGTCCAGCATTTAGGAACAATTCACTTTGGTAATCTTTAGGGTTCTTTCAGCTCTGGCATTCTCTATGTCTAAAAATCAGTGTTTCATAAAAGGTACCTACTACCCTGTATCATACCTGTTGGTTTGTTATTGTTTTTGTTTTTGTTTTTTTGAGACAGTGTCTTGCTTGGTTGCCTAGTGTGGAATGCAGTGGCACAATCATAGCTCACTTCTGCCTCCAGCTCCTGAGCTCAAGCAATCCTCTGACTTCAGCCTCCCGAGTAGCTGAGACTACAGGTACATGCCACCACACCCAGGAATTTTTGTATTTGTTTTGTAGAGACAGAGTCTCACTATGTTGCCCAGGCTGGTCTTGAACTTCTGGACTCAAGCAATTCTCCTGTCCTGCCTTAGTCTTCCAAAGTGCTGGGATTACAAACATGAACCACCACAACCAGCTAGATAGCTAATTGTTTCTAACTCTCTCTCCACTATAAACTCATCAAAGGTAGAGACTGTGCCTTATTCATCTTTATATCCTTATTATTTAGATTGCTTTATAAATAGCAGGCATTCATCAAGTGTACCTGGAATGAATGAATGAACGTCAACGAGCAAAAGAGGGTGGTCCTAGTAAAAGTTGCCATTCCACACAACTCTCTTCACCACACAAGTTAGAGCCCCACAGATACTCACAAATTAATCTCCAGATCAGCATGTGGAATGTGGAATGCTGATCTGGAGATTTTCTCCAAAAAGACCAATCCCACCTCCAGGCCAGAGCCTGTCCGGAGCTGCACGACCCGGCCATAGCGAATAATAATTGAGGATTAAACGCCTGAGCTATATTCATTTCCACCCCACACCTTCTCCCTATCTTTGCCTTTTTTCCCCTGTACTAATACCTCATTAAAGATGGCGCTCTTCCTGCTTCTTCTTCACTCACTTTTCCCGTGCCCGGGAAAATTGTTACTTAATAGCGCAAGCGCAACATGACTTCCGACCGGAGAAACCGAAACTAACCTGGCCACGCCCTCGGTAATGAGATCATTTCCGCCTTAGCCCAACCCCTTCCCTTCCAAGTGTATATAAGGCAGTGCATTACTGCCATTAAACGAGACTTGATCAGAGCGCTGTCTTGTCTCCGTATCTCGTGTCTCTTGTTCCCCAAATTCCCACACCCTCCTCCAGGGCCTGCTCTGACTATCCCGTGGGCCGGGATAAGAACCCTGGATCCATTTCTGCCACACCAACTCTATGCTAGGAATATTAGAAAAGAGGAGGCGGCTTATGCCAGGAATTTACTCACCTTCAAGAAGCTGAAGACTTTCTGTTCTTTTTCACCATTCACATCCCCTTTCTCAAAAAGCTGGAAATTAGGTACAAATCCTCCCCCTGGACGGACATACCTGCAACAAGTCATAATGTTCCCAGGAAGCTCCAGGATATGCAAGTAAAGGTTATAATGGGATACTAAGATTCGAAATCATGACAAAGGGGAGAAAGAGGAAAGTATCATTGTGCATAGGGAGGAATACGGCCATGTTTTGGCTTTGGGCTCTCTGACTCACTTTATTCTCTCTCTATCCCATGACCCGTCTCTTTTCCTCCATCCCTTCTGTCTTCCATAGTCCAAGTCTCAGCCAGGGATGGAGAAAGAGTCTCTGGAAACTGCCAGACGCTTATCAGGGTAGGCCGAAGTTAAATGCTGCTTGCAATGCCCCTGAGCCTATTCATCCAAACCTCCCCAGAAGTTCCTGAGCTGGAAGGGCCTCTGGAGACTGAGGAAAGGTACACAGGCACCTCCTATTGGATTTAAAGAAGACACTTACTTGAGCCCAGGAAGAATCTCTTTGTTATCTCCTGGTTCTTGCTTTCCAAATTGGTTGCAGGGAAAGCCCAGCACAACTAGACCATAGGGCTTCAGCTCCTCCTGGAGTGCATTTAGTTCTGTGGTTAGAGGAGGGACAACATATTGGTCTGGGTGGAGATTCTGCCTTGTGCAGGGATCTTTCCCTGGGGTTACCCATTTTACAGAGAAGGAAACAGAGGCCCAGGGAGGGAAACAGCTGTACATCAGAAGGGTTGTTAGTGGCATAGCTGAAGTTAGAGGCCGGATCTTCAGACGTGCACTCAAAAGCCTTCTGTTACGGTGCAGTGTTTCCCATACCTGCAGTGCATCAGAATCAGCTGAACGCCCTTCCCTAAAAATAGGGATGCCCAGGTCCCATTTCAGAGAGTTTTCTGTTCCTCTGAAATGGGGCTTAGTCATTTTTATTACTCAAAAGCTCAACAGGTGATTTTTGTTTGTTTGTTTGTTTTGAGATGGAGTCTCATTCTGTCGCCCGGGCTGGAGTGCAGTGGCGCGATCTCGGCTCACTGCAACCTCCGTCTCCTGGGTTCAAGCGATTCTCCTGCCTTAGACTCCCGAGTAGCTGGGACTACAGGTGCGTGCCACCATGACCAGCTAATTTTTTTTGTATTTTTAGTAGAGACGGGGTTTCATCATGTTAGCCAGGATGGTCTTGATCTCCTGACCTCGTGATCTGCCCGCCTCGACTTCCCAAAATGCTGGGATTACAGGCGTGAGCCACAGCGCCTGACCTGAATCTTTCTTTTTTAAAGGAAAAGACACAGATAATGAGGACTGAGCTCCTCTCCTCTGTGCAGCCTGGCTCACCCGGAGTGGAGTGGAAGTAAAATTGACAAAGGCAAAGAGAACCAGAGAAATCTGAAGTCAACTATCCTAACATTTTTCAACAATCCTCACGATGCTGAAGATGCATTCTTCCTAAAAATCCTCAGTGATATGCTGAAACACAAGCTTCAGCTGCCTTCGTCCACTACCAAGAAATTTTCCAACTTGTCTGCTCAGACTTTTATAATCAGCTTCTTTGTTAACTCTTTCTGAGCCAGATGCCTTTAGTCCCTTGACAAACACTAACCAGTCCCACTCAGATTCAGTTCAGCCAACTGGCACCTCCTCTAGTCCTTTTAAAAAAAAAAAACAGAGATTGCCTTCCTGTTTTCACAGGGTTTCTCAGTACACCTCCCTATATCCTTCCATTGTCTGTTATTTGCAGGGTGGAAACTGAATAAATCGATTCTTAAAGTCCCTATAAACTGGGAAAATAAATTGTGTTCCAATAAATATTATTCAGTCTTAAGAAAGAATGAGGAAATGATCTGAACTCAAATGTATTTTATTAATTAAAAAAATCAAGGCAGCAAATAGTATTTATAGTGTGTTATCAGCTTGGGAGGGAGAAGCAGAAAAAAGAATATCTATGTATTCTGTAAACATGATAATATTGGTCTACTGAAGGGAGGGGAAGAAGGTGGAAACCTTTGGTTCAAATTTTTTTTCCTTTTGAACTTTGAGACTTGTGAATATAATACTTATTCAAAACATAATTAAAAACAAAAAATGAAGGTCTTATTACTTCAAATATAAGAAGTACATTTGTCTCTGGTATAATCCATCCTGTTTGTTTTCACTGATTTTTAAACAGCGTGCCCTAAAATATGAGAAAATTCTTCCCTGAATAATGTACAAAAAGGGAGGAAAAACTACATCCTAAAAAGGGGTTGAGGTTGGAGAGGGAGTATTTGCTTCTATTACAGCCTCATCTGCCAGCCCTCACTCTAATCAAATGCAGTTCCAGGTATAAAACTCCTTTTTCTTGTCGTTGTAAGTTACCTGTAAAACCTTGCAAAAGTCTCAAAAACATGGGTCTTCTGTCCTGTATTTATCAAGAAGACTTCTGGAATCTTCTGAGAGGCTCCTAGTTCTCAAGTACATATTGATTCCCCTGGAAATCTCAGGGAAAAGCAGAGGCAGGGCATGGGGAAGGGGTTAGCACATTTTTTCTGTAAAGGGCCAGATAGGAAATACTTCAGACTTTGTGGGCCATATGGTTTCCGTCACCACTACTCCTACAACTACTGACCTCTATTTTACAGCATGAAAGCAGCCATAGGTGATGTATAAATGAACGGGGATGGCTGCATTCCAATAAAACTTTGTTAACAAAGCCAGGCTGACCAAATTTGGCCTGTATGCCAGAACTTGCTGACTTCTGATATGGGGGATGAAGTCACTTGATTTATGAGTATTTATTTTGGTATATAATTAGAATTAAACTATAATTCCAAGTATAATTTAGAATATAATCAGCTGGAAAATTTAGTCCCAAAGAGCTATGAATTCTTACCAGGATATTGCGCTGTCAGACCACAGTAGGTGGCCACGTTGACAAAGAGGATGTGCTTGCCCACATACTGCTTGAAGGGAACATATTCGTTCTTATTAAGTGCGATGGCCTCATAGTCATAGATGGTGCCTTTCTCATCTTTGTGACAATCCATCTGGAAGATTTTTTTTTAAAGTGATAATATTGGTAACAACAATTCCTAGCATCTGTGTAATCTTTCAAAGAAGTCAAAGAATAGGTACATTCTGACCAAGACCTAGAAAACAAGTAAGAGTTGTCTAAAGTATCAATGACAAGACTGAAACTTGGTTCTTGTAACTTGGAAATAAAAAACCAAGTTTCATAAGCCAGGCAGAGAAAGACAAGCATTGCATTTTCTCACTTATTTGTGGGATCTAAAAATGAAAACAATTGAGCTCATGGAGATAGAGAGTAAAAGGGTGGTTCCCAGAGGCTGGGAAAGATACTAGGAGGGTGGGAGGGAGGTTGGGATGATTAATGGATACAAAATAAGATAGTTAGAAAGAATGAATAAGACCCAGTATTTGATAGCACAACAGGGTGACTATAGTCAATAATAACTTAATTGTGCATTTTTAAATAACTGAAAGCATATAATTGGATTGTTTATAGCACAAAGGATAAACGCTTGAGGGGATGGATACCCTATTTTCCATAATGTGATTATAACATATTGCATGTCCGTATCAAAACATCTCCTGTACCCTATACATATACACACTTATTATGTACCCTCTCCGCACCACACACACATAAGAATCAAGTTTCCTATTATTTTGAAAGATGTGAGATACCAGGAAATGCATGGATAATGGAAAAGGGTGTTGATTCATAAGCTGGGATGGTAGGAGCTGGAAGTAAGTGGGGCTGAAGAGAAAAGCACGCTTGCCTTACATGCTTCTGTAAAAGAGGCTACTCCTTGGCTCTGGATTGAAGGTCTCCTGCCTGGACTCTCTGAGAAGGGCGTGTTTTAAATTGCTGAACTATTTTTAGGATAACTTAGTTACTTCTCTTTCCCCAGGTCTTCTGACCTCTTACTCCACTCATCAGCACATAGAGTAGAAAGAACACTGTCCTGGGAATCAGAAGCCAGTTCCATTGTTAAATTCCTCTGTGAATCTGGGCAATTCCCATCCCAGGCCTTCAGTTTCCCCATGAGTAAAATGAAGATATTTACCTAGATTCTTACTAGAACTCCAAGTGAGCTTCGATGTTTAACATTCTAGATTCTAATATTATCTTCACCTCGAATAACTTTCTCGTCACTCTCCTACTAATATGGTGGTCGTGTAAGCCAATACTGTGAAATCCCAGGTTTTGGTAGCTCTCAAGAAAAGAGATGGAGAACCCTAAAGTCCATCTGCAGGTAAGTCCCTGAAATCTGTCCGGCAGCATCCAACCCACGACTCACCCAGCTCTTCAGCCCATTGTGCTCCAGGTGTCTAATATCCACCTTCATCCTCCGTTCCGCCTATCCCCTTCCTTCTCAAATCTCATGAACATATTAATATTTGAGCAGACTTCCACGCAACATTTGTTAAGTTCCACATAACATAAATTAGTCCTGCCTGAAATTCTCATCACATGTTCTTTTATTAAATTCCTCTACAAGGCAGGTCTCATCTTATTCCTCCTTTGTCTCTACCCTTACAGGGTTCATGCAGTACCCAAAGTGTACTGATGCCACAGTACTCACCAGCACATGCTGATCCCTTTTCTTATACTGGGGAAGCTGCCACAAACTGCTCATGGAATACAAAACATATATGATAGGAATATGAAAAGGAAGCTATATGTCCAAACCATCCAGTTAGAAGAAGGTGGAAAGGAACTGGCTGAAGAAAAGAAAGAAGGGCATTATCTGATAAGGAATGTCCAGACTTAAACTACGATTAAACTAGACTTCCTGGAAATGCAATAGTCTAGTAAGGATTTTGGTTGAACACCATCTGCCCCCATTCAGAGAAGGAGTAATGCAAAACAAAACACAACTTTTCGAATCCTGTAATCCCACTGATTTTATCACTAGCATACTAGGTTGTAGCTACTCACTTCTTACTCTTGAGGAAAAAGATATTTTTCAATGCAGGTTTTTATGCCTTTCCCTAAATTTATACACATATATGTGCACTAGCAAAATTGAGGGATCTATAAAGAGAATATTGTGTGAAAGTATCCATTCTTATCTTCATGTTGCCTAGTATCAAGTTAAACATTTGCAAGAATTTGCCTTTTTGTTTCTTTTGCTACTGCAATGACAATTACTCACAGTCGTGTTGGGTACCAGGATGCAAGAGCTTAGAGAGACTCCCAGTTCGAAGACTCCTTTTAGTCCAGTTTACTTCTGATATTGACTGCTGTTTCAAATTTATTGAAGTCTATATGCCATGTCTCAATTATCTCTAAATGCAGCTTTTATTAAGCAAATTCTGTAGCCCAGAGTCTCCATACTCAATTAAGCACCACAGGTAACATAAAAACCGTATCAATTCTCAAAATAGAAGTTCACCCAGGAAATTATCTAGTTAATTTTAGAGGCGAGGGATGGGGAGATCTTATTAGAACTGCATTTTGTAGAATGTATTATACACATAAAATTGTTGTTCACCCGCCCACAAGGTAGTTATTGTTACCCATAAATTTACAATGAGAAAACAGAGGTTAATTTGTCCAAAGCCAAAAGTGGTAACCCATTATGTAAATGAAAGTTTGCCTTTACCTAACTTCATGATTATTTTTTGCCTCCAAGTTAATCGCATTCATTATTATCCTTTCCTGAACTGCCCCTTCTGCTGCCAGACACATGTGTCTTATCAAGAAGGTAATGAGCCATTAATTGCGCATAGAACAGAGGCCAGAATCCAAGATGCCTGACCCCAAATCCAGTTGTTTTAGGGCTCTGATTCTTTTTTTTTCATGTTTTATGCTTCTGTGATAACTCTGACTTTATCCATCCTTAAAACTTCCACATTTGTTTTTTCCTCCTCTTCAAGGGGTTCTTGCTGAGTTGTGTCTGAGACGAGTCCACTCAGCTTCTCCTTCAAACCCCAGTCCCCACCTACTGTAAGGCCCATCGCTGTCCCAGCCGCAGACCCAGCTCTGAAGCAGAGACTGATGTGGCCGGAGAGGTCTCCAGGGGGCCTCCACCTGAAGAAAGGGAGAAAGGACTACAGTATAGAGACCCTTTCTTCCCTAGTCATATTCAACGCAAGGAACACCCATCCATAGGAGTGAAGAAGATTCAAGGAGAAAAAAAGCAAGATTTAGGGGAACAGGCAAAGAAGAAGAAAGCAGGAGTTGGAGTCTTACAAGAAGGACTGGAGGGCAGGGTCTAGAAGTAGGACAGAAGAGTAACTACCATGCCCTCTTTGGAGCTCACTCACCTTCATCGTCTCCTGCTTGGGACTTGTTTGCACAAAGCAGGCTAGGAGAAGGGGAAGCAGATGGACGACCCTTAACTGTGTAGTCATGACTAGTGTTTGTAGATTGCTAGTCTGGGGGCCTGAGGTCCTTGCCCACCTCCGCAGTCTTTTGGTATCTTGGCAGGGACTTAGCCCAAGCCCCCACAGGCCAATCACAGGGCTGCAAGGATTCTGGGCGCATGAGGTCGGGTTGAGGATCACAGAACTCAAACCACATCCTGTCCCACACACACCCCCATGAGCACTCAGCGCTCACCAGTGCAATGAGGACCTGGGACTCACAAGTTCTGGGAAAATTATAAATGGGTGATGGCAAGCCCTCTGAGGTCCTTAAACACTGCAGTCTGTTTTTCCTCAATGTATGGAAGTGTCTAGATGCTGATGCAACCTCCCAATAAAGTCACTGCAAAAGGGTTGGTCTAGACATTTCAAATGTTATTTCTTATATTATTTGAGCTTGAAAAAAATCAAAGGATGGGCCGGCCATCTAGTATCTCTCAAAAAGAGTTAGGAGGAAACTGGCCCGAGGAGGGGAAATAGTCACAATGTATGTGAAGGACAGCAAATTAATACAAATGCTTGGAAATGATTTCAAGTGCTTATATAGCAGTAAGAAAAAACTACTAGACCAACAGAAAAAAATGGGCATGAGACAGAAAATCAAATGGCATCTATGTTAGGATACAATGTTCTCTCTCACCAATAATCAAAGAAGTATAAATATAAAAAGACACATTCCGCACTTATCAGATTGGCAAAAGTTAAAAGGAATAGTGGTTCCCAGCCTGGGCTCAGTCTGGTATAGGAGGCTCTTACACAATGGGTAGGGGAATGGGGAATACTAATGTTGCCAACTTTCTGGACAATAATCTGACATTCTGAATGCAGTGCTTTAAAAAAGTAAATAACTTTAAAAAATAATTATATAATTACAAAAAATTGCAAGCATTCCTCTTTTTTTCTATTTTTTTAAAACTTATTTTAAGTTCAGGGGTACATGTGCAGGTTTGCTATATAGGCAAACTTGTGTCATGGGGGTTTGTTATACAAATTATTTCATTGCCCAGGTATTAAGCCTAGTACCCACTAGTTATTTTTCCTGATCCTCTCCCTCCTCCCACCCTCCACCCTCTAATAAGCCCCAGTGTGTGTTGTTTCCCTCTATGTGTCCATGTGTTCTCATCATTTATCTCCCACTTATAAGTGAGAACATGTGATATTTGGTTTTCTGTTCATTAGTTTGCTAAGGATAATGCTCTCTAGCTCCATCTACGTCCCTGCAAAGGACATGATCTTGTTTTTTTTTATGGCTGCATAGTAGTCCATGGTGCATATGTACCACGTTTTCTTTTCTTTTTTTTTTTTTGAGATGGAGTCTCGCTCTGTTGCCCAGGCTGGAGTGCAGTGGCGTGATCTCGGCTCACTGCAACCTCCGCCTCACAGGTTCATGCCATTCTGCCTCAGTCTCCCTGGTAGCTGGGAATACAGGCACCCACTACCACGCCCAGCTAATTTTTTGTATTTTTAGCAGAGATGGGGTTTTACTGCATTAGCCGGGATGGTCTTGATCTCCTGACCTCATGATCGGCCCGCCTCAGCCTCCCAAAGTGCTAGGACTACAGGCATGAGCCACTGTGCCTGGCCACCACATTTTCTTTATCTAGTCTATTATTGATGGGCATTTAAGTTGATTCCATGTCTTTACTATTGTGAATAGTGGCAAACACTCCTTTTAATAGCCTGGAAGCCCAGAGCCCAAGAAGAATCATGGAAATGAGACAGAAGTCCCTTCAAGAATAAAGTTGCTTTGCCTTTCAACTGGCATACAAGCCCCATTCATTCAGCAACAGTTCCCAATGACCTCTCAGTAGTCTTGGCTAAAATTTTAGAATGTGTGAATTAAGGAATGCAGGCCTGGAGCCCCTGGAATTGCTGGGTTTCTCACATAAATGACATAGTTAATCCCTGCTGACTTCACAGGAGATGGACCAAGACATTCTTCCCTTTTGGCTACCATACAGTTTTGATGTTTGGACCCCTAGCAAACATTAATTAATGTTTAATTAATCATGCTCCTAAGTTCATAATCATTTGTCCTTGCAAGGCCCCTGTCTTGTTTTATTTATTATTTATATCCTTTGATTCCCAAACTCCACTCTCCTTCCCCTCACTAAGTATATTTAATATGTTTAATATGCATATTATTTGTATTCTTGAACAATTTATATATTCCTTATTAGATTATTAGCTCTTTAAAGTTTAAAAAATTAGTTACTCATTTTTTTCCCCCCATTTGGACCTCAGTTTCAAAGGGTTGAGTTAAACTCTTAAATTTATGGCATTTCTCATCATTAGGCTATGCAGGGATTCTCTCATATTAATTTAAATTTTTTTTTTTTTGTCCCCAGTCCACTGCCATTTTCCTACCTTTTGGAGAGAAGGAGTGGCTAAGGAACAGATATTACAGACTGGAAAGTGTTGGTGCGTTGGCTGTTTCTAATGCTTTGAAACTACAAGAAAGGAGTGAATTCAGGAACAAATGGGCTCTAATGAGATAAAGAGATGCTGAAAAATCTGTGGATTAGTGAAGAGGCTCAGTGTTGTTTCCCTTACCGCTCTTCCCACACATCTCCCGTCCTCCCATAGGATTGGCACTGCCAGCCCAGCTTTGCTGAACTTTCATGTTTAGGAAATGATAAGTTCTTCCTCTCCAGTTCTAAGTTTGTCTCCAACCAGCCCCCTCCACCAGCCCTGCCTCTTCCAGGTTCACACAAAATCCTGCCTCTGCCTCCTTATAACTGAAGTCTGAGTGAGGTTTAATTCTTGAAGTCTTACTGGGTTTAATTTTCCACCAGTCTGGGGGAGTCTGGGCATTTAAGAGCTCTCTTGGAAAACAGAAATTTTTTGTTATCTCAGATTTCTCATCTCTTCCTAGAGCCCTCTAATCTAAGGGAAGGAGCCCATGCAATGCCTGACCTAGCCACAAAACACCCAAAGCCCTTCAGGTTTCCTGCTTTGTGGCACCTCCTGACCCCAGATGCTGACTTGCCTGCCCTCCTCCCCTCTATCACAGTTCAAAGAACTGTGGAGATTAAAATATCAAACCTCATTCCTTCCCAAGTTATGTGACTTAATCTGCTCTCTGTGCCTCTGGCCCTCATCTGTAAAACTGGTAGAACAATATGAACTTCATAGGGCTAATTTTAGGGGGAAAAAAAGAGATTAGTTTAAACTTAGCACTGGACCCAGCCCAAGAAAAACACCCAGTGTTAATTCAACAGGTGAACAAACTGGTGCTCGAATAGAAAATCCGACTTACCCAAAGGCTGTGTTTAGTGATGGCTGCTCCCCCCTTGCTGTTATAAATGCCTTACCTTCCTCACCACTTTATCTTTGCTTGTCACATGATACCTTACTTCTAGAGCAGAAGAGAAACTTTCATCATAAACTATGCCTCAATGGTCAGATCGAATGGCCTTCTCAAGCCCCTTGTTCCATTGTTTCAGTTTCCCTGGAGGCAAGAACTCTGTTCAGGGAGCTCATGCTCAGCAGGAGGCCACATGGAGGGACTTGTCATCTTCCCCTGACTGTCTCACATAGCAGCTGCCTCCCAGCCAGAGCCCATATCATATCCCTGTTGCCTCTTTTCTGGAATGCTGAAATCATCTCCTCCTTGTCTTCTGTCTTCCAGACTCTTCCTTTCTATACTTTTTCCTTTACCCTATTGCCACTGGAAACTCTAAACACCTATCTGATGACATCTCTCCCCTTAAAAAGAGCCAGCGTTGCTAACCAGTTTATTACAGCATCAAATCCAGAATCTCCAGCAAGGTATTCGAAGCTCTCCTGATGTGCTCTTAACCTCCTTCTAGTCTTCACTCCTACTAGCTCCCTATGTGAATCTCTCAGACAGCTATATTCTTTCCATTCTTCAAAACACACCTCTTTGGATTTAAATTTTTAACCTTGGGGGTCAATTGTGCTGAGAACATTGAGATCCCACCTCCCCTGGCCCAAATTATATATATTATGCAAATTATACATACATATATGTAATCTGACAGGAGAAGGAATTCCCACTGAAAGACAGGAAATACAATTTTATCAAATTTTACCTATCTTTTTTTTTTGAGACACAATTTCACTCTTCTTACCCAGGCTGAAGTGCAATGGTACGATCTCGGCTCACTGCAACCTCTGCCTCCCAGGTTCAAGAGATTCTCCTGCCTCAGCCTCCTGGTTAGCTGGAATTACAGGTGTCCACCACCATACCTGGCTAATTTTTTGTATTTTTAGTAGAGACGGGGTTTCACCATGTTGGCCAGGCTGGTCTCGAACTCCTGACCTCAGGTGATCCACTCGCCTCGGCCTCCCAGAGTGCTGGGGATTACAGGCATGAGCCACTGCACCTGGCCTACCTATCAAGATTTTAGGTGGAAATGTTTATAGCCTGAGCCATAGATTAAAGCTAAAAAGCCAATCCAGGCCTAAATTAAGCTATAAGATCTGTCACTTCCTGACTTTAACAATCCTGTAATTACAAGCAGTTCATGATCTTAAACGTGGTGGGACACCTGGGTGGGAAAAACCAGTGTCTCAATCGCTGCCTAATTTTCCCAACCGGACTCTAATTTTTCCTTGAGAATTTTTCCTTATTCTTATGAGAATAAGTTTCTTGCCCAAGGTCACGTAGTTAGTGAGTGGCAGTTTACAAATTGAAATGAGGCCTTTCAGACTCCCTGTCCTAGTTTCTGGTAATGACTTAATCCTACCTGAAAGTCAACATCAGATTTTTTGTTTTTAGTTCCTTTGATTATAAAGGAAATAGGTTTGATTCCTTCTCAGGGACAGTACACCTCTTTATTCAGATTCAAACCACAACCTCTGAAACCACCCAAATCTGACTTAGAGATCTCTGTCCACCCTTTGGTTTTACTTGACTATTTTCCATGAATTAGAAAATCTCCTTTGGCATCTGGCATCTCCATTCAGGCCTCCAGGATTTTCCTTACTCTAGTTTTGTAAGCATGAAGCATAGGATCTACTCCAAGTCTGCCATTTTAAGTTACTCTCACTTATGTTTATACAGAATTTATAGTTTACGAGCCTCTTTCACATCAATAATTTCATTTAGCCCTTACAATCAGCCAGTTACCGAGGTAGGATGGGCATCTTCAGCTCGAATTTGCAATGGAAAAATAAGTTCAGAAAGAAAAGGCGACTTGGCCAAAGATTCACAATAGTGTAAATGTAGACCATAAACTTGAGTTTCAATTTCAAATCCACTTGCAGCTTCACCCTCAAGGCTCAATTACTCATAATGTATGTGTTTGGAAATGGAAGCAAATTCTAGAGAGATCACTGAATGTCCTTTGGAATTTAATCTTCATTCTCACGTGTTCTTAACTTTCTGATCTTCTTCCCCAAACATGATGAAGTTTGGGACTCATCTATGGTTGAAGCTGGCTGTGGCCCTAAACCTCATCTTTCACTGAGGCAGCTGGCCCTGACACGCAAACTTCCTGAAGGGTCTGTTACTAATGCCAAGCTTTCCTCCTCCAACCTGCTCCAGGAAGAACTCTGCTTCTTGGAGGTTGGGGTGGGGAGGTGGTGAGAGAAATAATGTGCACTCCCCTAGACAGTGTTCCTATTACTCCTGCTTTAACGGATTGGGAAGGACGTGGGGGAGAGAGCACTGTGTCCTTGCCCACACACAGGAACTTGAGTGACCCACACCATTCAAAACCAGATGCCCTCCCACCTGGAAATTCTGCAATCTATGACTCAGATCCTTACTGCTCCCCAGGAAAGAATAAATATGCCTTACATCACCAGCATACACTGCAGACCATCACAGTTCTCAGTAGAACTGTGGAACATGGAGAACGCCGCTCCTCTACAGGCCTGAATTTACCTATTTGCACAAAGCGGGAGTTGGATCAGAAAAACCACCAAAGTCCCTTTTAAGGCAGACAGTTTAGTTTCTCGGCTTTTCAGAGATTCTCATCGTTGGCAC
Organism: Macaca thibetana thibetana; assembly: GCF_024542745.1. Lineage (NCBI taxonomy): Eukaryota > Metazoa > Chordata > Mammalia > Primates > Cercopithecidae > Macaca > Macaca thibetana. Next base: position 28,303,813 of record NC_065581.1, on the reverse strand, counting down.
TTATCTGACCAATTCTTACTCCTAGAAGACTGGGAAACACGAGTAACAATCAATACATTTTGAGTTCAAACATATGTCTTATAGGTCATGTTTTTCAGGCCACAACAATATTCATAAGAAGCAGATGCTCAGTAAAGTTTAGAGATTGTCTCATCCAAGTCACAAGGCCTAGGTCAGATAAATCTACAACTGTGCCCCCACAACAGTTGCAATCAGAATCTGATTTAGAACAAATTAAAGGCTGAGACAGTCTGGCTTCTCCTTTCCCACTCTGCAATCCCTCAGCCTGTGGCAACTTGTGAAAGGCATCAAAGCCAGTCAGAAAACACCAGGTTTTGATATAGAAACACCCTGTAGACATCCCAGAGATATCCCAGGGACAAATATTGGCTGTTTTCCTGGCTATGATCAGAAAGGGCAGACAATATTTGCAGGTGAAGTGATATGTCATTTGGAATTTACTTCCAAATAATTCAGTGAGGATGGGTATGTGTGCAAGGGTGGGGGCTGTGGTAACAAGCTTTTTCAGATGTAAGTAAAATGAAATTGGTGGTGAGTTGTGTTGATCATAGATCATAGATGCAGTGGGCAACAGGTATGTGAGCCTAATTATACTCCTTTCTACTTTTTATATATGTTTGAAATTTTCCTTAATAAAAAAGTTGAATTAAAATGTAATAAGCTGGAGATACTCAAGGTTGGGAGCTTCTTTAACTGATGAATAGAAAAGGAATAGAGCAGATAAGAAGATAAATAAGAGATAAATGGAGCAGGAAGGAAAATGAAAAAAGAAAGAAGAAAAAGAAATAATGGGAACTTATATCAGCATTTATTGAGTTGTTACTGTATGTGCCAGGCATTTCCAGATATAAATTCTTACTTAATCTTTATTTTAGAAGTCATTACTGTTATGTTCTTTTACAAAAGAAAAAGAACTTGATACACTGAAAAATTAAATAACTTGCCCAAAATTGTGTAGTGAGAAACAACTTAAAGCCAGGATTGTTTAAATCCTGAATCCAAACTCTTTTTCTTGTACACAATGAGGAGAGAGAAAAGGATAAAGTAATGAGAGATGGCAATGGGTAAAAAGTGTAGAAATGAAAAAAAAAAAAAGAAAAAGAAAAAAGTGAGATTCAGTGAATTCAGAATCAGGGAAGCAGTTAAGAAGCCTTCCAAAGCTATCACTGGAATAGGAGGTAACTAGGGCTGGCATTGCTCAAACCTTGACCCTTCTGAGGAATGATTAATCTTTCACTGAAGGCAAGTTAATAGAAAATTCATTACATGCCTTCTGCCGCGCTTGCTGCTGGGAAAGAAGAAATTTTATAGTGCCTATCTTCAAACAGAGGCAACAACCAGGAGGATCCATGATCTCCCAAACATTTGTGCCTCCCCTCTGATGGCTCTGCACTGGCTTCTTGTGTGTGTCTCTGTGTGTGTGTGTGTGTGTGTGTGTGTGTGTGTGTGCTCAAGCTAAATTATAACAGAACAGGAATAAGGAAGAGGTAATACATAATTTGAGTAAAATGGTAGAGTGTTACACCTTGACAGTGATAAAAAGCTATGTTTTTAACACATCCTTTGCTTCTTTCTTCTCCAGTAAGAAAAATACATTTTTTAAATTTAAAAGAAGAAAAAAATGTAGAACAAAAAGGAAATTTAAAGTTAAACCTGAGATATTAATAAAAGTCATCTACTTGTTCTATGTGAATTTGTTGACACAGCACAGCACAGCACAGACAAGCAGATCTCAAGATAAAAAATTAAAACCTTATGTTGCCTGTATTGGTTCTGCAATCAAAGCTGACATTAAAATATTTAGCAGGGCTGGGTGGGATGGCTTACGCCTGTAATCCCAGCACTTTGGGATACCTAGGTGGGTGGATCATTTGAGATCACCACTTCAAGACCATCCTGGGAAACATGGCAAAATCCTATCTCTACTAAAAATACAAAAATTAGCTGGGTTTGGTGGCATGCGACTGTAGTCCCAGCTACTCAGGGGGCTGAGGTGGGAGGATGGCCTGAGCCTTGGAGTCAAAGGTTACAAGTGAGCCGAGATGATACCACTGCACTCCAGCCTGGCTGATAGAGCCAGACCTTGTCCCAAAATGTATGTGTGTGTGTATATATATATTTAGAAGTATGCCATGGGCACAACCAATCAGAACAAATCCTGGGCTCCAACAACTGCCGTGCATATTCCTGTGTATACACACTGAGGACCATCCCTGCCTGCAAGCACGAATGCTACGTCTTGGTAGATGTGCAAATGTTTTGACTGTCCAAAGTAAGGGAAATAAACTTCAGAACCTAAGAAAAAGCTCCACTTGGGGCTTCTACTACCTTTTAAGACATATTTTAAACAAGTGACTTATGAACATATGTGAGTACTGATCACTGAATGGGAACATAGCTTAACCAAAAATCAACCACAAGCATCTTGAATAAGAAGGAGTAAGTTAAACTCTAGTCCTGGGCGGAAACTTCTGCGTTTGGCTTCTTTCTATCCTATAAACTTTAATGTATTTGGTGGAAGATGCAAAACGTATGCTAATCAAATGTGTAGATCATTAATAGATGATAAATACAGCTAGTCTGATAGATGACAGAATTCAGATTTAAAAGATCAATTGCTTGGGTGGATAGACAATAATAGGCACCAACATTGCAGTGGCAATTCATATAAACTTTGATGTTTATTTGACCTTAAGTTAAAAGTGAACCAATAAAAATTAAAAACTAAAATAAGTGAACCAATAATGTTTCAAAGATACTAGAGAAAATAATGCCATTGTGGACTCTACTGATTAGTATCCAAAGAGTATGCTCTTGATTGATGAAATCAGACCTGAAATAATGTTTCTATCTGTGGACAGAATAGGTTTTAAAATGTAAATTAATAAATGAAGTCAAATTCTAAGGAGGAGGGTGAGGATGTGAACTGGCTCCTAATATATATTAAGGCCTGGTCAAGCTCACCAGAACCCTGATTTGTGACTCAAGTCTCAGAAAGTTACCTCAGAAGTCTTCTTCAATAAAGCCGTATCCATCATTTTGAATAAAAATATGTAATTTGTATATCATAAAATCTCTCAGGAATGATCCCCAAAGTAATAGCCAAGATTTGATCTAGAGTCAACCCCAGATAGGTGGACTCTGATGATGAAGACAGTTCTATCTGCCACAATCAGAACATTTCTGGAGGGAAGGTTACATCAGGGAAATCTGGCTGACGTCAAATCAGAAAGGACCTTGAGTGCTTCATGGGATAATTTCAAACTAAAAGTGTAAGAATTCAGGAGGAATTGGGGCACTTTAACATGAGCGAGATCAACAAACCTGACCTTTAGAAAAGTCATAGAGGCAGAGTGTGAAGGAAATAGGGACTGGAGAAGATCCTGGAAGTGAGGAGACAGCTAAGGGATGAAAGCAAAATTCCTGGAAGGAGATAACATGGAACCAAGGCTCTGAAGGAGGATGGGTGAAGGGCAATTGCAGCCCCATGATACCTTTGGGTGGACCAGGGATATGAAATGTTCTTTGTTTCCTCCTGTTCAGTGTGTGCTCCTGTACCTTCACTTCTCATTGCTGGAGGCAAGTACCCAAGGTACTCAAAAGTCTATCAAGAATGTGGGAACACCAAAACCTATGAAGTTGCGGTTTTAGGCCATTTGACCTACTGATGGGGTCTATAATGAAATGTCTCCTTACCTCTCAAGGGCTCATTACTACAAGGTGAGCAAATGTAAATTGTCTCAGATAGTAAAGATTTCATCACAATAATTATGATCCAAATGGAACCAGAGCAAGAGATGTGGAGTAGGAAGCAGAAGTTGCCCTCATTTCACTGTTACCCACTCTGTGACTTTTTATATGTTATCTCTGTCTCTCTCTGAGCTTCAGTTTTCTCATACATGAAACTGTGTGAATACAGTTCTAGTTGTTTACCATTGTCAGGCCATGTGGTAAGTGCTTTATAGTTATTATCACATTTAATTGTCACAGCAGCCCTATAAGGTAGATAATATTATTATGCTGATTTCACAGATGAGAAAACTGGGGACAGACACGTTAACTTTTATTTCAGAGTCAAGGAGCTAGTCAGTTGCACCGATACGTATTGATTTCAATGGTCTTTATAGCCTCGTAGTCAAAGCTTCAGCCATTTTTTTTGAGCTAAAAGCAGAAGGGTAAAGAGCTTGGGAATGTGTGTAGGTCTGTTCCATAAGAGGATAGCATCTGACCTGCTGCCCTAAGGAGCTGCATAGCTGGATCAGGTATCAGTGATTAGGACATAGATTGTAGGCTTTTGAAAAGAGCTCAGAAATCTGAGATAACTAAAAGCTTGTATTTCAAGAGAGTTCACAAGAACTCAACCTCACCCAGACTTTAGTTTCAAGAGGCAGAGAATGCCTTTTGTGTGAAGCTGGCAGAGGCAAGGCAGGTGGAGCAAGCTCGATGGTGAGGGGTTTACAACTGAAGAAGAAGGGGGTGTGTGTAGGGAGTGGAGGTGGGTGTGTATGAATGCCACTCTGTGATTGGAGGGTGCTTCTTCAAACTGGTCCCTGCCAAGGGTTCAAAAGGGGCTGAAATCCTGGGGACCTCAGAGTCGACTAAAACTCCTAGCCATGATCCGGCAGTTTCAGGCCTGCTGTCTTGTCCTGCTGTTCCTGGTTGGCTTTGCTCAGCAGACCCTAAAGCCTCAAAATAGGAAGGTGAGCATGGGGCAGGAGATCCAAGCTGATTCTAGCACATAATGACCAACCGGGCTGCCAGAGTTGTGAGGAGTTCTCTCCTCTCTCCTTTCGAAGGACAAGATCTGCATTCCCAGCAGATCTTCACAAATCCTGACATTGCTATCCTTAGCGGGCTCTCCCTAAATCCACTGTCTCTTACTTGCATCTTTTCCTCTGCACCTAGTGGCTCTTTAAACTGAATGTATGTGGAGTGGGGTTGGGGGCTGCCTCAGCACATTCCCCTTTGCCACTTCCCCCTGGTGGCCCCTTGATAGCCTAGAGCCTGTCCCCTTCATGCTTGTCTGTAACTTGGGGTAGTGTTGTGGATCCCAACAAATGAGGCATGAAGTAGCAAATGGATTGGCAGGGAGGCTGCCCTTGCTACTCCTGGAGAGGCTGCTCAGCCAGAAACCCAGAGGGAGAGGTGAGAGAATCTGGTGTTGGGATCTGCACCAGGAGTTTCAAGGTCACGGAAAGAGGAGCTCCCCCTACTCCCACACCCCTAGAAAAATAAAACACACAAGGCCAATATGGTTGTCCACCAATATTAATTTTAGGGAGGATCATGAGGTGAGGTAGAGACAAAGCTCAGCTCAGAGTAGGCTTTGTTCTCAGATCTTGGTGTTGCTCCCAAATCTCCTGATGCCATTTAGAAAAGTTCTCCCACTGGATGTCAATAGCCACCCCTGTAAAAGATGTGTATATATGTCTTAGGATGCAGACTGAGCAGATCACTTGAGGCACCCGCAAAGTTTAACTTTATAATCAGATGAATTTATTCAAAAGCAGCCTCAGTGGTGGCCGTATGCCAATTATATATCTTTTGTTAGTTCCTTTTTCTCCTCTATAAAAGGTGGGGAACAATGCCCATCATATAATGCAGTGATTCCCAGACTTGAGCTTACCTCAGAGAGAGCTGCTTAAAGCACAATTGCTGGGCCCCACCCAAGAGTTTCTGATTCAGTAAGTTTTAGGGGGAGCCCAGGAACTTGCTTTTCTAAAATGCTTCCAGTTGATACTCATGCAGGTCTACAAACCTGAAGCTTTGAGCTTTAATCTCTGTTATTGGGTTCATATGAAGTGTAAGATAGTGTCTATTAAATGCCGTAAGACAGCTTACTTACTTACTTTCAAGAAAGGTAACAGATTACTTGAAGGGACAATCTCCGAGGGTCATCCAGATCTATGTCAGCCACTGCTGCCTGGTTGGATGTGGAATTTTCTATGTAAAATATCATCTTGTGAATTAAGAGCTGTGTTCTAGGGTATTCTGTCTTCTTCAAACAGATGTAAGCAAACTAGAGCAGAACTGGAAGCTGGGTAGGAAAGATTGAGCTCTTTGAGTCTGCAATTTTCTTGGGATTCTGCATCTCATTTCACAGAGTGACATCCCCATGAGAAGCAAACCTTTGGAAGGTGTCACACTCAGAGCTAAGGGAGCACAAAGGCAAGAAAATGGAGGCATACAAATGACAGCTCACATGGTGATTTCCGTGTGACTTTTTATTATAGTAGCAAGAAAGACAAATGCTGGAAATTATTTAGCTCAGAGGTAAGGTGTCATGAAGGCAAAGAGAATGCAGGCACATAGATGACAACCCCATCATAGTGGATTTCTTAGGCTAATGTTCCCAAATATTGTGACTGATGTATATGCGCAGATGTGTACAGAAGTATGGACTCAGAAGGAAAGGGCTTGTCCCTAGGTCAAGCCTCCTTCTCTCCAAGGATAATGAAGGAGAAGCTATGGTCTTGTGTCCTGGTGACAGACTCCGAAGATGGTAAAGAATTTCTTGCCCCACTTTCCCCACGGTAGCTCACCCATAGGCAATTCCTTCACTGCATGGGGTATGCCTTTAAGGACTGAGATCCTGTGAAGCCCAGTTTAAATTACTCTAAAATTCTATGACTTTTCGTCATATGGCCAGGAATATAGCCTCTCTTACCTGATAACATCTTAGCCTTTTGTTCCAGGTTCTGCATGCCTTTTATTCTTGGCATGCTTGTGGGTAGAAAGTTTTTCCGCTCTGTACTTTCTATTTTATGAACTTTAATTCATGAGCAGTCCAGGATGTTTCACAATATAAAGATGAGAAGTGGGTGTCAAGAATGAGTTTTGAAGGTACCAGTGAAACCAGAAAAGTTCCCTTGTCCCTCTCAGAGGGCATGCGATGGCAGGTGTGGCTCGCTTCCTTAGTGCCCCACTGCTCAGACCTCTAGGGGAGCAGAGAGGGAACATACAGAGAGGCAGGTTGTGGGGCTCCTACCCCAAGGCAGTGTCTAGGGGTGAATGTTTACAGCTGAAGCCCTAGTGGGCGTGTGTTACTGGGGGCTCTTAGTTCAGGCATCCATAGGCGACTTGTGTTAGCTCAATTAGATCCCTGCCTTATCACAAAGACAGAGGGCTTTCTATATCCCAGGGATCTTGCCGTGGGGTACAGGAAGAATCGGATCACACGTGGGCTTGGAGAATGAGTGCAAGGTTTTATTGAGTTGAAGTGGCCTTCGGCAGATGGGGGAGCCAAAAGATGGATGGTTTTTCCCTGGAGTCCAGGCTCTTTTCCTACCTCTCGGCCAACCTCCTTGTCCTTCCGCCGTCAATGGCCTTCCGGTGTGCTCCTACCCTGGTGCGTCCCTCTCCGCGTCCGGCCAGTCGAGTGTGTTCCTCCGCAGATGTGGTCCTCCGCAGATGTGGTCCTCTGCACGTCCAGCGTCTGTGTGTCTGCTTGGTAGGGTCTCAGGGTTTTTATAGTCACGGGATGGGGGCGGGGCAGGCAACATTTGGGTGAGAGGCAGGAGTGCCTGTCCTCACCTAGGTCCGTGGGCACAAGCCTCAGGGTGGAGCCCTGGACAGGGACCCACTTTTCTCTACCCAGCACTTTCCCACTGCTCCTTCCCGCCATCACCAGTGAATACCCCACTGGGAAGCCTGGAAAGGCCCTTCAATGGCATCTGGAGAAGTTATGGGCCTGATTTTGGGGGATAGGAATTACAATATAAGAACATATAGATGAGAAGTTTGTGCAAAACTTACTTATGAGAAATCCTGCAAAAAATCTGTTAAGAGTATCTGAGAGAGGATGGCATGACTTGAATGGGGTGTTGGGATGTCGGGGAAGAATGCAATGTCAGGGAACAGAAGTAAATGGTATGAATCTTCTAGAAACAGGAAGAATATTATGAAATGCTTGTCTTGCCACCCTCACACAAAAAATGGATTATAAGTTAGAAGACATAAATTCTAGCTACGGCATCAGCTCTAACTAAAAATTTTACTTGGAAATGTCCCTTCAGTTCTTAGAATTTCAAGATGTTACATGAAGGGTCTTTGAGTGTTTTGAAAAAGTCCACAAATGTTGGAAATTATTGTTTATCTTATATCGTTATGGTTATTTTTGTAACATTCCAGGTGGATTGCAACAAAGGAGTGACAGGCACCATCTATGAGTATGGAGCCCTCACCCTCAACGGTGAGGAGTACATCCAGTTCAAGCAGTTTGCAGGCAAGCACGTCCTGTTTGTCAATGTAGCCACCTATTGAGGCTTGGCAGCTCAGTATCCTGGTAAGAACTCACGTTTCAACTCTTTTGGAAGCAGCATTGCCAGATAACCATATTCTAATTCCAGAAGGTTTTACCAATGTGTTATTAGAGGATGCATTGGGAGAAGTGATCAGGTGACTCTGCCTCCCTAAATGCTGTTCCTGCTCTGCTCCTTAGAATATCAAGATAATTATTTCCAGATTTGAGAACTAAGACTTTCCCAAAGACTTGAAGACCACCAGGAGCACACTTGTAGTTGAACAAGTTGAGTGTGTTACTCGGTGCCCTGAAGGAGAACATGTTCTGTAGAGAACCATGGGGCTTCTTAACATGAAAGTATTAGAAAGTACTTACTATAGAATCTGAGCTTTTGTTAGGTGATTTGGAGATGAGTTCAAGGAATTGAAGTTCTGTTCTGAATTAGATGCCATCAAGAACTGGGAGCAATTATATGATTTGGTATCTTAATCAATTATATCTACATGGGGAGAGAAACTAAGGCTAAAGTTGTACCTGGTAAAGAAGCACCAGTCATTCATATTGGCAAGAATAGGGTGGTACCTGGTCATTGTTGTGATTTGGACAATGTTCACGCTTTGTCTATGTTCAGTTACAATTATGCAGTGACCTTGTTTTTGTCTTGATTCATCATGATCACATGTTATGTGATATTGAAGTTCTATGAAATTGTTTATGTTTTCTAGGAGAGTGCTAAAGCCTAGCTGTGACTCCCAGGCCAGATACCTGGCTTTCAAGCACTGATTTTATGCTTCTCAGCGGTTACTTCTGATAAAAACAGGAGAGATGAGTGATCTTTGACATTCTGGAAAATGCCCTTGGGTTCTGTAGGCAACTCCAAATGACAAAGAGGAAAATGAAGTTTTCTGTCTGGGCAGCCTTCGATTAGTGCAAGGGCTGTGTAATGTGACTGGCAATGTAGAAGAATGCTCCATCTTGCCAACCTTGGCCTAACCTTCTGTGGTAGCTGAGGTGTGTTTCCATTTTCTTTGTGCCCTTAACAGAGAAGAGTTTGGTATTACTATTGATCCAAAAAAGATTATTTAAAATTCTAGATCAATTATACTAGAGATAGATACAACTTTGGACAGGCCAAGAACTTTATTTTATGCTTTAAAAAAAACGGTTCAAGATAAATTTAAAATATTTATTGCACCAAATGCCACAGAGAAATGGATCAAAATAATACATGAACAAATTTTGTTTTGTTTTGAGACAGTCTCGCTCTGTTGCCCAGGCTGGAGTGCAGTGGTGTGATCTCAGCTCACTGCAACCTCTGCCTCCCAGGTTCAAGTGATTCTTGTGCTTCAGCCTCCCAAGTAGCTGGGATCACAGGCATGCACCACTATATCTAGCTAATTTTTTTTTTCTTTTTGCATTTTTAGCAGAGACAGGGTTTTGCCATGTTGGCCAGGCTGGACTCAAACTCCTGACCTCAAGTGATCTGCAAGCCTTGGCCTCCCAAAGTGCTGGGATTACAGGCGTGAGCCACCGCACCTGGCCTATACATAAACAAGTTTTAAGAAAAATTTTCCACATGTTGACACTGTTATCTATTCAACTGATCAAAAATATATAAACCCTATCAATTTTTCTTAATGGATTTTCAATAATAAAAATCCCAGAATTGTATCCCTTTTAAATAACACTTAAAGTCAAGCATATTATAATCTCATGTCTAAAAGATCTGGCTCACCAAATTTTGACATTTTAAAATTAACATTCAGAGGATGCTTTATGATTTAAGCAAAAATTCTAATAAAATGCCTGCTCCTCTGAAGTACAAATGGCTTACATTTACCAAGAGAAGCTAAATATTTTTCCAATTTAATGGTAAAATTATGCATAAAAAGATACTCTCAAAAGTACATATTAGGATAAGAATCACACTTTTAAAATAATTTGGGGCCACTTTATTATTATTATTATTTTTGAGACAGGGTCTTGCTCTGTTGCCCAGGCTGGAGTGCAGGGGTGCGATCTTGGCTCACTGTAACCTCTGCCTCCGGGATTCAAGCTATTCTCTTGTCTCAGCCTCAAATAGCTGGGACTACAGGTGTATATCTTCCCGCCCAGCTAATTTTTTTTTTTTTTTTTTTTTTTTTTTAGTAGAGACTGGGTTTTGCCATGTTGGTCAGGCTGGTGTTAAACTTCTGGCCTCAAGTGATCCACCTGCTTCAGTCTCCCAAAGTGCTGGGATTACAGGCATGCGCTACCACATCTGGCCTCAGTTTTTTTATTTTTATGTACAATCAAGTCTAGGGAAAACCTGAAAAGCTACAGACTAAATTTTTATTATAAGAGCCCAAACAATGATTTAGTATCATTTAGTAAGTGAGAAAGTTAAAAGAACTTGCCAAAGGAATAGAATCAAGGTCTGCTAAGTGTATCTACTATAGGACCTCAGGACCTAGGTATTAGAGCCCAAACAACAGTTTTGTATCATTTAGCAAGCAAGAATTCTCCTCCCTTCAAAAAGTTAAATTTGAAAAATATGGTAAATTTTAAAAGTTGTGATGTGTAAACAGCAGTTCCATGGAATATGAAGCTGCTCTTAAATTTGTTTTAATTTAATTTAATTTTAACTTAAATTTGCTACATATTGAATAGGCAATATACTTGCAACATTCAAAATTCAAGAGATATAAAGGTTTAACAGTGACACTTGCCATGTTCCCTTCTCTTTAGGCAACCAGTATTATCAGTTTATGGTGTATATTTCCAGAAATCTGTTATGCATATACAAGCAAACATTTCCCTCTCACTTTCTTTCTCTCAAGCACATACACATACACAAACATACACATGGAAATGATTATGCACATTGCTTTTTCACATATATCACATACCTTGGGGACGGGAGTGGTGGCTCACACCTGTAATCCCAGCACTATGGGAGGCCAGGGTGGCCAGATCACTCTTGAACATCAGAAGTTTGAGACCAGCCTTGCCAACATGGTGAAACCCTGTCTCTACTAAAAATACAAAAAATTAGCTGGGCATGGTGGCACATGCCTGTAATCCCAACTACTCAGGAGGCTAAAGCATGAGAATCTCTTGAACCCGGGAGGCGGGGGTTGCAGTGAGCTGAAATCCTGCCACTGCACTCCAGCCTGGGTGACAGAGAGAGACTCTGTCTAAAAACAAAAGAAAAAAACATGGTGAGTTTCCTTATTCATTTTAAGGCATAGTATTCCATTGTGTTGCTGTGATATAATTTGTTAAATTAGTTCATGAGAATTTAAAAGAGCATCTCATTCAAATTTTACTCCAGATGAGGAAATTGAGAGAATGAAAGAAACTTACCAAAGGAATAGAATCAGGGTCTGTTAAGTGTGTCTGCTATAGAAAGGAAATACTCTTGATGGCCAAAGATAAGAGAGAGATGAGTATTGATAGTAACCAAAGAACTGTAGAAAAATAGGAAGACACTCTTTATTTAAGAAGAGGTTCTTAGGGGACATTCCAGCAGGCAGAGCTGAATCTGAATGAGAACAGCCAATAGAGGTTCTGAGGTCTGAATAAATCTGACCTGAAAATAGCTGAATATGGAAATTATTGTTCAAGTCTAAACACACAAGTTGGAAGGTTCCTGACAGTGGTAAAGAGCAGTTTGGAGTTTGTGGCCTGGAGTCCCAGGGAGTGTTCTAGGGCATATTCCAGCATCAGTTAGGTCACTGGAATTGAGGAGAGGGTACAGAATACTGTAGAGATAGCCTTGGAATTTCCCTTTCTCTACCACTCTCAGGGTGGAGCACCAAGGAGTACTCCTGGGAATGTAACTGGCACTGGAGTGTCTGGTTGTGTCACCATGGGACATTGTATGAGTGGGGCCGGGGGGATGCGGGGATAGGTGGGTAGTATTTCCATTTTGTTTACTTTTTCCTTACAAATTTTTTTGATCAGTTCACCAACTAAGGAAGACAGTGGCACTCAAATCTGACTTCTCTTTAGAATCAAACAGGACTCCCACACAAGGCTACCAATGTGTGTGTGTGTTTGTGTGTGTTTTTTTTAAAAATAAGAGTTCTCATTGGATGGTAAAGTATAGCCAGGCATGGCTTACTGTACAAGAAAAACAGCAGCCATTTAGATGCATTTCTGGAAACATGTGCTCTAGTCTTTTTTTTTTTCTCTACTCCTTTGATCTCTGTAATCTTGAATCTTTCCCTTCATAGTCCTTGGTTTATTCATGGCATAAATGGATACATTCAGTGATCTTTCACTGCTTGAGGTAGGCCTCCTGACCAAGCCACCAATGCTATTCATTCTCCACTTACAGAACTGAATGCACTACAGGAGGAGCTGAAGAATTTTGGTGTCGTTGTGTTGGCCTTTCCCTGCAACCAGTTTGGAAAACAAGAACCAGGAACAAACTCAGAAATACTTCTTGGACTCAAGTGAGTGCTTGCATGGGACTCTGCAGGTGCCCTGTCAGGATTTCCATTCCTCATTCCACCTAGATGCCTGCCTATTCTGGAAACTTCTGGGATAGGACATAGATACATGGGTTGAAGCATATCCTTATGATGTTTTGAATTCAATCTATTCTATTCGCAGGGCTCAAATATTCTCTATACTTTTGAATTATTCAATGATGAGGCTAAGGGAAGATTGAATGGAAAAGAAGCATAGAGGAAAGAAGGGAGTATAAGAAATGGAAGTGAAGCAGGAAACCTAAGCTCAAGATATTGCCTTCCAATTTTCTTAGAATTCTCTATTGGCTCCATAAAGCCTATTGCATGAAGTCCTGCTTCCCACAGACTATCTTTTCTTATCTTCCCTATGCACAGCCTCTTCCCTTTATCTTTAGTTTCCTGTGAATTGGTGGTGGTCATTATTTTCCATCCATGTCTTAATTTGGATCTTGCTGGGAACACTTTCATTCACTGCAGGTATGTGCGTCCAGGTAGTGGCTTTGTCCGTAATTTCCAGCTCTTTGAGAAAGGGGATGTGAATGGAGAAAAAGAACAGAAGGTCTTTACTTTCCTGAAGGTGAGTGACTATAAACCTGGCATGGATTGGTTAGCTAGAAATGCTCTGAAAGCAGTGGGGCTCATGTCTAGGGTTGTGGTTGGACCCCTTGGAAAAGAGATGCTCAGGTAAGTTCAAGGCTCATGGCAATATCTGCTGTGAGGCTTTAGCTTTAAGTAGAGGAAGCCCATGATGGACAACAGCTCTGACGTGGACTAGCCTCCTGTATTGAATGGTAATGATTCATTCATTCAGCAATCATTTATCAGATCTCAGTATGTGCCATATAATGAGTTAAGAAACATTAATAGGGCATAGTCTCTTCCCTGAAGGAACTCACATTTAATCAGGAGACAGACATGGATGATACAGAATACCATGTGCTAAATGCCTTTAGAGTCACAGAGTGTTAGAACTACAGAATACCAGGATAGAAGGACCCCCGAGGATCTCTTTGTCTACTCAGCCTCAAATACTGGTCTGCAGAACAAGGCTGGTCCTGCTGAAATTTTCACTCATCCACAGCAAACAAGGGAAAGAAGACAATGCAGAATTTTTCATACAGCTCAACTTATTGAATATAAGACTGACGTTTATTCTGACATTAAATTACTATTATGTTTACCCATATAAATTGCCCTTTACTTACTCAAAAATGGCACTATAACCAATTTTATGTGGTTCAACATGGTATTAAAAATCCTTTAATTTTTAGATTTATGCTTATAGTAGACTTTTAATTTTTCTTATTGGCAAAATGAATATTAGTGATTGTACGTTAATCTCCAAGGAAATAGTTATTGAAATTTTACTGGCTTATGAAGCCTAGGAAACCCCAAATTCTGGGAGCCACTACTCTAAATCAACCTATCTTTTTTTTCTGCTAAGGAAACAAACTGTAGAAATGATATGACTCGCCCAAGGAAACAGAAAATAGTCTTTTACTGAATTGCCGTGATAAAATAATGGGAATAGAGGAAAGACAGGGGAAGGAGGAATGCTTTCTATTTACCATTATACTCTCTAGCTCTCGGTTGTTTAGTAGTTGGTGTATTGGTATTGATACATTGCAGTGTCTGTGATTGATTGGAAGCATGCAAAGTAGCTAATACATTAAAATACATAATGGTGAGTAGACTCTGTAGTCTGGAGATAAGACTGTACCACACAGAAGTAGAAATAAAGTAGAAATAAATGTATGTTTCCACTTTCCATGTCTCCGCTCCAGAACTCCTGCCCTCCAACCTCTGATCTTTTGGGCTCATCAAGCCAGCTCTTCTGGGAGCCCATGAAAGTCCATGACATCCGCTGGAACTTTGAGAAATTTCTAGTGGGGCCCGATGGAGTCCCTGTCATGCGCTGGTTCCACCGGGCTCCAGTCAGCACAGTCAAATCAGACATCCTGGAGTACCTAAAGCAGTTCAATGCCCACTAGGAAGGGTTAGCGACTGGCAGAAGTAACTACCCTGTTTCCCACCTGCAGGAATGTCTAACAAAGTGTCCATCTTCCTCCATCTTTGCTCCACACTCCTGCCTACCCAGCCTCCTGATGACCAAACCATCTTGTACTACCCAAGCAGCTGCTTAGCATGTGTGTGTAGCTGTGTGTGTGTGTGTGTATGGATATGTAGAATTGTATTTGTTGGTATATGCGTAGGTGTTTGTATGTACGGTGTGTGTGTGTGCGCATGTGTGTGTGTTTGAAGATTAAGGAAAAGAACACCTATCTCCCCAACTCTCTGATCCTGAAATATCTATTCCAAAGGAAAATCATGTTTTAGGGTAGATGAATCATACTATCTTGTGTCTCTAAAAAAGCAATCCCCAGAAGTTGTGATCTATCCTTTCCCCTTCCTGAAAGTTTAAAGAAAGCAGGAGCTGGCCGCAAGACTCTAGGCCTCCTTCATAGCCTCTCTCCTCTAAGATAGGCATGCATTGGTAAACTCTTCTCTCCTTAATTCTCCTTTATTCCCCTGCCACCCAGTAGTTCTCATGTAGGACCTCTAAAGGCAGAGTGAGAGCAGAAACCCCACCTCACATGAAGGGAGGGGCATCTCCATGACGGTGGGTCCCAAAACCTCTCGGGGTCGGACCCTGCCAGAGCCTTCCTTGGTGCCTGTCCCTTAGTGCATTCAGGTCATGGCACCTGGGCTGGATGTTCCTGTATTCTGAATGATGGGCTTTCTCCTCACCCTGAGGCTCTTCAGCCTTAAACTTATTCTGATCACTGTCTCAAATTAAAAAATTCTGCAGCAACCTGGCTCTGTGTGGTGTTTTCCCAGTCCCATATTATGTCCAGAGTCATACTACTTCTTTCTCTGTCACTTTGTCCCTGCTTTCTTGATTCCCTTGCCTTGTTCTTCAGTATTTTGTTTTTCTCAAAAATGCTCTAGAACTTTCCTCGGCACATATAAAAGAACCGGTTGGAACTGGTTGCTCAGAGCTGCTGTGACCGTGAGCACAGATCAGGTCCCTCTGTACCCTCCCGTTCAGGTCTCTTGACCAGGCCCCTACATGACAGGAATCCTTGCCTCTCAAAGAATCTTCTCTCTCTCTACAACAAATATGCATACATTTCTGTTTATAAAATTAATTCATGCTCAGTGTTAAAATCTGAAAGCACATAAAAGTAAAAAAGCATAACAAAACAAAATGGAACAAAACCCACTTCTAATCAGAGGTGCAAAGGACCTGCTAGGAAGCCCTATGTGCCCTGTGCCGTTTTATAATTAAAATACAGTGTTTTATAATGGAAGTAGATTTCAGAAAACCAGATATTAAGGAAAGAAATTAGATAAGGAAGTAAAATAAAATCACTGTTTTTCTTTTCCTTTTCATAAATTACTTGGAACATAGGTAGTAGCACTTAAAAATATTTTTTGCATAAAAAATGCAGGAAATTTAAATTATCAGTGAGTAATTTCAAACATTGTAGGGATCATAATCCTGCTGTGTACCTAACAGAAATGTAGGCCGGGCACAGTGGTGCACACCTGTAATCCCAGCACTTTGGGAGGCCAAGGAAGGTGGATCACCTGAGGTCAGGAGTTCGCGACCAGCCTGATTAACATGGTGAAACCCCATCTCTACTAAATACAAAAAAATTAGCCAGGTGTGGTGGCGCATGCCTGTAATCCGAGCTACTTGGGAGGCCGAGATAGGAGAATCGTTTGTTCCCTAGAGGTGGAGGTTGCAGTTAGCCAAGATCGCACCATTGCTCTGCAGCTTGGGTATCAAGAGCGAAACTCCATCTCAAAAAAAAAAGGAAGAAAGAAAAAGAAATGTGATCCATGACTTAATCTTTATTCAGTAACATGAAAATTGACTAAACTAAATACTATTAGGAAAATGATTCTTAAGACCTTAAAATTCATAAGTGGTGGATATTTAATACATGAAAAATGGGAAATATTATCAAAATATTTGGATGTTTTCTTTTCTTAAACTTAACATCTAGTAAGAAAAAATGAATTTAAAAAAATCTGGCTTTCCTTGGCTGTAAACCATAGGATTTGAGATTTCCATAAATCTTTTACTAACCACTATGGCGGTTGTGAGGGCAGTGAGGAGATTACAGAACCAGCTACCAGTGGTGTTAAGAAACACGTTTCATTTTTTAGCTTCTTTTAAATCTCTGAAGAGGTTGAGTACCTCTGGGACTGTAATAGTCTTCAGAAGGGTTCCAGACCTAGTAAGATCTGGATAACCAAGGTCCAGAAAGTAGGTGGAGGAGGATGAGCTGACACAATATAAAATTCTCTCCAGTTACCGGTTCAGCCTAACCCAGGAACCTGCGGTTGCTTCAGGTGACCAACATTCCTATAGTAATGAAGAAAGAGTACTGCAGCCTTCAGCCTGAATGCATTGTGCCTGAGTATCCAGGAAAGTCTTCATCCTGCCACTGCTCTGAAAATCCAGGTTCCATACTCCTAATGCCTTCCAGTGGCTGTCCCTGAAGGGAAAATAAACATTGTTTATTTTGGAGAGAGCCAAGACCACAGAAATGAGAAACAGAAATGTCCTTGCAGTGGGAGGTGGGCATAGGTGAGGGGTAGGTTTGGGGGTAGCAGTCCAGATCAAAGTGTCACAAATGATGATGATGATGATGGCAATAATAATAATGTAAAATATAATAATCATGTAAAATGTCTTTATAAAGAGAGGATCAAGACATAAAGTTTTCCACTTCTCTCCTCCTCAACCAATCCCTATAGCAGAACTTAGTCCCCAAGGAAAGTTACACTTAGAACCTTCTGGAAGTAGGTGGACTTCCCAGCAGTGCCTCAGGAGCTCCAGTCTGTCATAGTAGTTAAAAGTTTACTATCAGGTGATTATCATCATTACCATCACAGGCACCATTATTGCTGTGGAATTTTTTTCTTCTAACCAGAAGTTCCCACAACTTATTATGCAAATCAGGTACACTAGAGCTAATTGGGTCCATAAATCCACTACCCCACAAACAACCTACCAGGCATCTAGAATCATTAAGGCTCTGCTGATCTCAAAACTTTTGGAAAGAGTTATCAGGCAGGACAGGAAGATTCTAAGGTCCTAGAAAACCAGGACTCAGACCCTCTCTAATCACCCTATTCCCAGATTTGCAAAGCAGCCCATAGCAGGAGGTAATACACCACTGTGGTCTCCCCTGTGGCAGTTAATCTGTGGATGTAATATCTTTTCTGTGGACTGTGTGGACACAGGTGGCTCTTAGCCTTGGAGAGTGCCCGTGTCAATTCTGGGAGGTGAAGTCTCAAAATATGAGAAGTAGGACATAGTCTATCCCAGAGCACATAAAATCTTGCTTCTGTGGTCTTATAAACACCTCTTGACTTGGCTTCTGTTCTCTGTAAACAGAATCTGAGACAACAATTGAGGCACATATAACTTATTGAAAGAATAGTCTCAGAAGAAAGGGAATCTGTGAAGCAGGATAGGGCCAGGAAAAGAGAGAATTAAAATGCAATTTCTGCTGGAGTTTAACTTCAGAAAAAATCACGCTATAATCAGTCCCATCTTGAAGGATGAGATATAGCCTACAAGGTAGCCCATGTGAGTCAGTCATTGGCTTATGGGCCCACCCTTGAACTCTAGAGGCATACACTCCCAGGTGAGGTGGCTCCCTTTGGCTGAAGAAAATTCTCTGGAGAAGGTGGCCACTGAGAGTAATACTCTGAAGGGGCAGCTCTGAGCCATTAGCAGCCAAAACTCAGAGCAAGTGGAGATGCAGGCACTAGCCCAGTAAAGCCCATCTGGAGGGTGTGGACTCACCCTCCACAAATGAGTCACTATTGAGGGAAATCTCGAGTAGGGGCCCTGAGAAAAGGACATTGGCAATCCTTCAATCAATCATCATTTTCCCTTTCTTGACTTCTATCTCTAGGAAATTGGTTCTCAAAGCATAATCCTCTGGCCAGTAGCAGTAGCATCACTTGAGAACTTAGAAATGCAGTTTTCAGATCTCTCCTGGGCTCACTGACCCAGAAGCCCTAGGGTGGGCCCAGAAGTCTGTTTTCAAAAGGCTTCCAGTTGATCCCAATACATGCTAAAGTTTGAGGACCGTTGCTCTAAGGAATGGAGAATTTGCAGAAAATATTGTCATTTTGACATAGGATGAGTAAGGAGAACTCTTGTACTTCATGTGGCTACTGACTCCTCTGCACAGTCAAGCCACACTGCCTCCCACTCAGCCCTTAGGTGTCCCCAGGGTTAACATGGACAATTCAGCCATGCCGTTGGTTTATTAGTTTCCTCAGTCTCTGATCCACATCATCTTCATCCAGGTCCAAATTCAAGATGTGTTATCTGACAAAGACTCCCTCCTTGACCTAACTTTAATCAGGGTTCTCTGAGCCTTCGTGACATCATAAGAAATATATATTTGGTCTTTCCTCCCAACTCCTGGCACAGAGCTTCTAAAATCCTTATAACTTCCTGAGTGATAGGGATGATAAGAGGTTCTTTTGTTACATTTGGTCTTAGTCCCTGGTTCCCAACACAAGAGCTTTTAAGACCCTTGGAATCTCCTAAATAATAACTGTCTTTGTGTATGTTAATGAGATGACTGGTGGCTGAAAGTCCCCAGATAGCTTCAGAGTGAGGTCTGGTTGCCAGAGAAACCATCCATGGCGATTAAAGATTTGGAACTTTCAACACCCCAGCCCACTTCTGAGGAAGGCAGAGGAACTGATTATTGACCCAGTCATCAAAAGCCAATGATTTAATCAATCATGTTTGTGTAATGAAATCTCCATAAAACTCCTAAACAACAGAACTCATAGAGCTTCTGGGTTGGTGAACACATGGAGTTATTGGGAGTGTGGTGCCCCCGAAGAAGACACAAAAGCTCTATATTCCTCCCCATACCTTGCCAAGTGTATCTCTTCATCTATATCCTTTGTCATATCCTTTATAATAAACCAATGAACGTACGTAAATGTTTCCCTGAGTCTTGTGAGTTGTTATAACAAATTATCAAACTTCAGGAGGAAGTTGTAGGAACCCTCAATTTACAACAGTTGGTTAGAAATATGAATGACAACCTGGGACTTATGATTGACATGTGAAGTAGGGGGCAGTCTTGTGGAACTGAGCCCTTCACCTGTAGGGTCTGCACTAATTATAGGTAGTTAGTATCAGAATTGAGTTGCAGTGTCAACACCCAGTTTGTGACTGCAGAGTTGGAGAATTGCTTGGAGTGGAAAACCCACACATACGGTGTCGTAAGTATTGTGAGAGTATAGAAAAACAGTCTTTTCTTTTAGCCTTCTCAAGTAGGCCTTGGCTTTTGACTGCCTTCAGCAAGACTCCTATCAGTTTATTGAGAATCTCCCCAAGTCTGATATCTGCACAGATTATTAATCCTCTACCCTTAATTTCTAAGTCCTTAGCCTACCATTAGCAAGAATCCTGTTAGGCCAGTTTAGCAAGAATCTTCCTCCCTTTGAT
This sequence comes from Macaca thibetana thibetana, assembly GCF_024542745.1. NCBI lineage: Eukaryota > Metazoa > Chordata > Mammalia > Primates > Cercopithecidae > Macaca > Macaca thibetana. The sequence goes on along the minus strand of NC_065581.1, from coordinate 28,283,589 downwards.
ATCTGTGTTTAGTAATTTTCCATCATCTACCATGCCTTCACTCTACCTGTTGGCTGTAAATCTCCACTTGTTCTGACTGTATTCAGAGTTGAGTTCAGTCTCTCTCCCTAATTGCAATAGTCTTAAATAAAGTCTTTACTAGCACTTTACCAAGTGCCAAAATAATCTTTCTTTAATATGTATTTTCAAATACTTTGTGATTTGGAATAAAATAAAAAGTTCTCATTTTCTCTTCTTTCTTTACCCCTTCCCCTCCTGACCACCAGCTGGCATTGCTCTGATTGCAAGTTTTCTCTTGCTCTTTCAAGTGTTAGGTTACAAACTTTCTCTTCTTTGGATCTCTGTGAAGTTCCCGGATAGGGATTCCATGTCCCTCTAAAATTTTCTTTATAAAACCATATTGACTGTCTACCTTTTCTTGATTCCTTGTAAAGGGAAAAGCAAACTAGTTTTAATTCTTTCAGACTCCTTTTGGCCTTTAAAATACAGTGGGGTCAAGAGTGGTGGCTCATGCCTGTTATCCCAACACTTTGGGAGGCTGAGGCAGGAGTTTGAGACTGGACAACATAGTAAGACCCCATCCCTACAAAAAATAAAATTAGCCAGGTGTGGTGACACACACCTATGGTCCCAGCTACTAAGGAGGCTGACGTGGGAGGATTACTTGAGCTCAGGAGGTCGAGACGCCAGTGAGCAGAGATTGCACCATGTACTGGGTAACAGAGTGAAACTCTGTCTAAATAAAATAAAATAAAATAAAATAAAATAAAATAAAACAAAACACAGTGGCCTCAACTCATCATATGAACCATTTTATAACCTCAGAGTGCCACCTAGAGTGTATGTAGAGCTTATACCAATTTTTAGATTATAACTTCAGAGGAACTAAGGCAAAGATAACTCAAGGATCTTCCCTTTTTCCAGGTCTTTATTCCTTTCTCTTTTTCCAATTTCCTCTGTATTTCTTTGCCTCCAGCCAGACAAGTTAATAGAAATGGAATTATCACCTAATAAGTTATGTTTGAAGACACTCTACACCTGAGAAAGATAGTTTTATCTTTATCTGTAGAACCTCAGAGTCATTTCTATTCAGAATACTGATTTTCTAGGGCTCCCGTTCCAAAAACAAAGACTTCTAAGTTCAGTGGCTCCTGAAATATGAGTTTGCTGTATGATTTTATTATATTCAGATATAGGAAATAGGAAAACAAATTGGATGGATAAAACCAATACAGATAGTACATAAACTAATAACTTACAAGATAAGGCAAAATTCACAAGATGTGTTAACTATAGATAAATTAGTAAGTAGCTTGTGATACAGAGGCAGAATTCATAAGTTGTGTTAAATACACATACAAGTACATTAGTAACAAGGAAGATATGTTATAGACAGCATAAATAGAATATATAGTGGAACAAACAATAGTGTTATTTGGAAAGGAGCAGAAAGATGAATGGTACTCAAAACTAAATGACATTCAATTTTTCTATTCTCTCATTAGAGAAAAATTGAGTCCTCGAATTGTAACTTCCTACCAAAGGAGGAGAGGAATTATTAATGGCTTTAATAATCTATTTTAGAAGCTTAATATAAAGTTTAAAAAATTGGCCAGGTGTGGCGGCTCACACCTGTAATCTCAGCGCTGTAGGAGGCCGAGGTGGGCGTATCACTTGAGGTTAGGGGTTCGAGACAAGCCTGGCCAACATGGTGAAACCCTGTCTCCACTAAAGAATACAAAAATTAGCCAGGTGTGTTGACGGGTGTCTGTAATCCCTGCTACTTGGGAGGCTGAGGCAGGAGACTCTCTTGAACCTGGGAGGTAGAGGTTGCAGTGAGCCAAGATGGCGCCACTGTACTCTAGCCTGGCTGACAGAGCGAGACTCTGTAAAAAAAAAAAAAAGTTAAAAAGTTAATTTGCATCAGTCACTGTGAGTTCTAAGGGTACATGGGTACCTTCTGGCTTCAATCTATATTCATAATTTGCAACATTATGTAAAAACCAAGCTCTCAATGTCTGCTATCAAGGACTTCTGAAACCAGCCACTTTATGCCTTCCTAAACCAGCACTGCATTTTCACAGAGCCTATCTAAGTCCCAAATACAAACAAACTTTAAACTCCTTATTCCAACTTGTCTTCTCTCAATTTAAGAGTGAACGGACAATTGATGTGGACTCTGCATTATATGCATGGGGTATAAGGCCCGGGGGGAAAAAAGACTTCCAGATCCTCCATAACTGGGTCCCTTGTCAAGAACCAAAGCTCAAACTTATCCTACATTTTAAGGGGCCCCATCAGTTGGGGGACAGAAGGGACAGAAAACAGCATTAATGTGGGGATGAAAAGCTTGTTTCAGGATTTGGAGGTGCTGTGGAGATTACAGTTCAACTCTGCTCTTGATGGTCCAAACTAATCAGGTCAATGTTCACAATTCCCTTCATGCAAAAAAGAATAAATTTGGCATAATATATTCCATCATTTGTGATTATTTCTCATAAGTTTTTTTTTTGGCAAATTTAACTGTCTCTTTATGTCAAACTTGATTCAGATTTTTTAATGTGTGCATCAAAACATCAGGTTTGATTCTCTCTGTTGAGAATAAAAGCTTCTCTAGAGACAAAACAAATATCAAATTAAAAATAGAATTTTACATTTGGCATATTTGACTGAATAGCAAATAGTTAAAAAGAGTTTAACTGAATAGCAAAAACTCTCAATTCCATGAAATCATGTTTTCACAATAGCAGGTTCTGCTTAGAATATCATACTAATTGCCGTGGCTAGTTAGGGAAGGATCACTATTTGAATCTAAAGAGCAGTGACATCATATTCACTTGAGGAAAAAAATGCATGAGGGGACAAAGAGAGTCATTTACAGTAATCACATAGTTTTCAGTCTAACAGAATAGGTTGTGCTGCTATTCAAAAGGAAAAGCAATAATAGGAGGAACTTGATGAGTCCAGAGTGTCTATGAGATACTAAGTTGGAAATGTCTTATAGGCAGTGGCTATAATCATATGGTATTCTAAAAAGGTCTATGTAAGATATTTGGAAGTTATCAGTATTCCAAATATGCAAGATATTTGAAAGTATTTTGGAAGGTTCAAATATATGAGTGTATGGAACATTCCTTTGAATACCATCTCAGAAAAAAGGGCAACCAAACATGGAACCTAGAAAACATCAACATTAAAAGGTTGAATCTTCCACTTGCACTAGATTTTCAGGTTGGAAACATATTTTACTCAAGCCCCTGGGAAGTTCTTGGCTAGAATCAGAGATTCCATTCCCACAATTTCTCTATAGAGCTACACATTTGACATATTCAATATCCAATTACAATGCTCACTATGACCACATAAACCAGTGGAAGATTAAGTATTTCTTAATTAGGGTTTTAAAATGCTATGAAAATAAAAAACTAGTCTTTCTGAGCTCTTTGTTCCCTGAATATACCTTGTCACATAGCCTCCCCACAGCTTGCCACTTACACACAGGCTTGGAAACAATCCGGAAGTTTGAAAACAAAAAAGAGACAAAAATATCAGGCAAACTCACAAAAAGAAAGAACTCAAGGACTTAAAATCATGTGAGGTGGGATTTTGGACAACACTTATTAAAAAAAACAAAGAAGGGTACTGCAAAATGCTAAAAATTACAGTTTAAGTGGAGATAAAGATTTTTGTGTTTTTGATATTCATCCTCAAAATAAAGCAGGAACTTTCATTCAGCAGAAATTCAGCGGAGACCCAAGTGGAAAGGCAGACACAATTTAGTAATTGACTTCAATTTATTGCGCTCAGTTCAAGAAATATCAGTGGACAAAGAAATAAGTAATATTATAAGAGACAAATAAGAATAAAACATTGACCTGATAGATATCATAACATTCTTTATAGCGAATTTTTAACTGCCCTATTTTAAACTGCCCAAGAAATTAATGAATTGACTATACAATGGTCCAGTAAGAAAATATCAAAATACTTTTTAATTTAGAAAATTCATACTGTACTAGAAAATAAAGATGGAAATCAGCATCAAAATATAATCAGAAAAGTATAAAATGTTATACTTTAAAAATGTCAAATGCTTCTAAAATATCTTGGCTCAAAGAGAAAATCAAAACTAAAATTACAGGCTAGGTAGAATAGAATGTCAATAAGACAACATGTATCATTACCTGCGGAATGCTACAAAAGCAGGTCAGAGGAGAACATTTGTAACTTAAGTGTATCTTTTAAGTAAATTAGAAAGATTTTAAATGACTGAAATACTGGTGAGTATTTCACTTCAGAAACAAGTAGAAGACCAACAAAACACACCAAATGAAAGCAGAAGAAAGGAATTAACAGGGAAAATCTGTTTACATGCTAGGAGAGCTAAGAAAGTATTTTTGTAAATAAAACTGAATTACAAATCTGTAGAATGTCTAATCAAGGGAAAATATAAAATTAGAATTCAAAATTAGTGATGAGAGAGGAGACATTTATAAATAGAGAAGAGATAGGTGTCTTAAGGGAAAAGCTAATATTATTTACAACTTTATATCTCTGTGTCTGATAATCCCTAATAATCTAAGCATAGTGAATGAGATAGGATTTAGGACAATATAAATTACCAATATTGATGTGACAATAATGAATAACATTGATTGAAAGCTTGAATGGCCCCGGCATCATGCTAGAATGTTATAAGCAATAAGTCATTTAATCTTCAGTATCATTATCCCTCAACAAATAAGAAACTGAGAATCAGAGACACTCTATGACATACTCAAGTGACACATCCTCATAGAATAAGAACCACAGAAATAGATGAAGAGGCTGTCAAAAGTCTTTCCATTTCTAAGCCCCATGAAAGGTCCTCATTCTCTTAGGCAAGTGCTGTCAAATTGTCAAGGATCAGGTAATTCTTGTGGGTTGAGTAGTTTCAGGACATAAAAAGGGGATGACTGCCGAATCCATTCATTAAGATTACCAAAACCAGACATAAACAGAACCCAAAATAAAAACAAAACGTATCAAATGAGAACAATCCAATTCATACATCTAAAGGTCAACATATCAAATAAAATATTAATAAGTAGAATCTGGCTGGTGTGTGTAAGAATAATGAATTCAACAGAAACAAAATTCACTCCAATACTATTTTAAGTATCAAAACTCATTATTTAAAAAATACCACATAGTGGTTTCATGACTTCTGTGGCTAAACAGGCTAGAATCTCCATACCCCAAGAGATTAGAGCCTTCATCCAGTGCTTTGGACTGCTTAGCCACTTTGCCTCCATGAAAAGCAATTCTTTTAGAACGTTGTGTATATTGCCTTCTGTATTCCCTTTTAACATACACTCATCGGGAATTTCATGTCCTCCAAACTGGCAAAAGTAGAGTTAAAACTGTGTGCACAGATTTCAAAGATTCCCACTTGCCAAACATCCACCCTGATTATCTACCCTGTAATGAGTCCTCCCAGATACTGAGAAAAGACAGAATTATTTTCGGGGAGTTCACTGCCCCTCTCTCCAGCCAACCAGGACCCAGGAGACACGAGTTTCGGTCCCATCGCTGTCTTTTATGTTATCCGGGTGTGAAGCAGGCGGTAGCCTTAGCCTTTACATCTGGGAGAATAAAATCCATTAGCTTCTAGAAAAATCAGTCATTAAGAAAACGCTTGAAAAACCCCATGGCCGACCTGGCTCTGGGGCTGAGACAGCGCTTAGTTGACGTCTCATTTTTGCTGGCTGTGTTTAGGAGTAGGTGGCAGAGAGTTATTTTTAATGTGCACAACCAGAAAACAGAGGACATCCGCTCCCCAGTCCCAGCCTCCCATCTACCCACCTAGGATTCGAGTCCCTGCTTTTTAATAAAGCCCTTACTATGAGAGACGTGGAAAGAAACGTCTGTACAGACAGATCTACTTTTTGCTGACTGCGTTCAGGGCCTTAATTCCCAAAGTCCAGGACGGGAATCCGTTTGCATTTGATGCGTGTCTTCGGATCCTACCGGGCCGGAAGAGGCTGTGTCCTGCCCTCTCCAACCCCACGAAAGCATTCTGGGCGGATCCCGGGTCTCCCCTCCCCAGTCCCAGCCTCCTTGTCCCTCACTTCTCAGTCGTCTCAGTCCCCGCCTGCCCTGGGGGCCTTGGGCCCCGCAGAAGCACCTGAATTCCCACGGCCCCTCCCCGGCCCTACGCGGGGCCTGCTCCTGGACGCTGAGCAGCAAGCGGTTCAAACCCCGCGGGCGGGGCTCCTTGCAGGTCCCCGGAGGGATGAGAACCGGGACCCCCGCGGGGAGTGCAAGGACGGGTTACAGAGGAGAACGCGTTATCTGCTCTGGGAGGTGATTTTCAGAACTGAGGGGGGAAAAAAAAGAAAAAGAAAAGAGAAAAAAACGAAAAAACAAAACAAAACAAAACAACAACAACAACAACAAAACAAGCCCAGGAGGAGCAGAAGTAAACAAAGGGTGGGAGAAAACTGGGCCAAATGACTTTTTCTTGGTCAGTCTTAAAGTGTCGACCAAATTCCTTCAGGGCAAAGCTGCAGAGAATCCCGACGCCCCGCCCCTCCCCCACCTCCGTACCCTTCCTGAGAGGCCCCACACGACACAGAACTTTACTCTCCTCTTGAGAATGACATCACAAGACCTGAAGAGGAGCTAAACGGGCTGACACCTGTAGCTGAAGAGTGCCTTAACGCCGAGTCCCACGGCTCCATGCGAGAGATGCCTGTTTCTCCTCTGACAAATTTGGCAGCTTCACGTACCCTAAGTGAGTGACTTTCAAGATTCGAAGGTTTTTTAAAATTATGTATAGATATAGTCCTTTTAATGGTCTTCACGTATTGTATAGCTTTCTGTAATGCTCTTTCTTGGATTAATAGAAAAATCCCTTGACACTGTAAACAGGCGAATACGTTTCCCCGTGTATTCGTATGTCTTCAAAAGAGACTGAGGAAATGAAGCATCTCTCGAGTTGGCGTATTTTTTGAAGACAGCAGTTAACACTCAATAAACTCATTTTGTCAAAGTAAAATGAGATAGATTCACTTTTAAATGGCGCTTCCGCGTGGCTCTATGGCTTAGCTGGTTAAAGCGCCTGTCTCGTAAACAGGAGATCCTGGGTTCGACTCCCAGTGGGGCCTGATGTTTTTCCCGAGAAAATCAGCTGTTTCTGAAAACTGTTTTCTTGATGAGGAAAGAAATTGTCAAACAGCAGTAGAACACAATTGGATAAATTCCAAGTTCTTTAACTACATCCTGCTCAGATTCCTTACTTTTAAAAAGTAAATGCTTAGGAGGAAGACAACGAAAATGCAAAGCACTGCCAAAGAATAACGCATGTGACCCACCTCTATCAATTTCATATGTCTTGCTTTAAACTGTGGTAAAATGTTTTTGAGCACTTACAACGTGTTACAGTTTAAAGCATGTAGATAACTGTTGTAGGCTTGCAGGTAAATAAAATCTTTCTAGATTCTAAAAATCTCCAGCTCTATAAGATAAGAAATTAATGAGCAACGAACCCATTAATAGATACAAACAAAAATTAGGACATTTGCAGGGGCATGCTTGCCTTTTTTTTTTTTGAGATGGAGTCTCACTCTGTCGCCCAGGCTCCAGTGCGGTAGATATTCTCATGCCTCAGCCTCCAGAGTTGCTGGGATTACAGGCGTGTGCCACCATGCCCAGCTAATTTTTGTATTTTTATTGGAGACGGGGTTTCACCATGTTGGCCAGGCTGGTCTCCGGTTCCTGCCTCAAGTGATCCGCCTGCCTCAGCTTCCCAAAGTGCTGGGATTACAGGCGTGAGCCATTGCGCTTGGCCTGTTTTTTACTTTTTAATGAGAAATATTTTTACAATGTGGCTACTATGTTACTCTAAGTATCGTAAGTAGCAAGGTAAAATAATTGGAAAATGGTCCCTTATGTCTGGACCTCACTGCTGTACATTTTGATTGGGACCTTGTTGAATTAAGTCACATTGCCCGTATTCAAACCTCAGCTGCTCCACTTGATGCCTAAGGGACCTTTAGCAAATTGCTCTAGCTCCATGAGCATCACTTTCCTCACATGTGGAACTGAAATAGTAATAAGCCTACCTAATATGGTTGATTGGAGGGCTTGTTGAGTAAGTACACACAACATAGTTTAGAAGGCTATTTGGCACCTAAACAAGCAATAAATTTCACTATATTGCTGCTTTTTTTATCATTTTTCTTATTTATTGAACAATTAGGGCCAAGTGTTTAATCCTTTCACTCTGAAACTGCCTTTGCAAAACTATGGCAGTGAGAGAAATCTGAGATGGCTGTGGCTGACTCCATCTTGCTTCTAGCCTCACAGGCTGGCTGCCTTTGCTCATTTCTGGGCATGGACTAAGTTAACTGTGGAGTCCTAATTAGGGAAAAGGAGTCAAGCTGGCAGGACCAAGGGAAAGCAAGAACAGAAAGCAGATAAGCTATAAGTCTGCCTTTCTTCATGGTCCAGGACACATAGCCCTCTTGTACAAACAATTCACAATCTTCCTGTGCTCAACCATCACCACACACCTGCAAGGTAGCTCGTTTCAACTTTGGCATTATCAGTACTGCACAAAGCCCTTTTCAGTTTACAGCATAAACACTATTCTATAAAATCTCCAGCAAGCCTTTGTTTCTTTGCAGTCAGCTTCTCTCATGCTGATTTGGCCACTGCGTTCTTGCAATCTATTTTTATACTTTCTCTAATAAATCGCCTTTCTAGGGTCTTTGCAGAAGTAATCAAGTTATGATGAGGTCATTCTGGATTAGGGTGGGGCATAATCCAGTGACTTGGATCTTTGTTCGAAGAAAGAGAGGGAGGTTTGGACACAGAGACACAGACACACTGGGAAGATGGCCCTGTGAAGATGGAGGCAGAGATTGCAGTTACTAGCCACAAGCCAAGGAATGACACTGCCATTGCAAAATTATAACTGAGAAAATTATTACAGTAAAAAAGATCTGACCTAACTGACTCCATCTTGCTTCTAACCTCCAGGCTGTCCTTGTTCATTCCTGGGCGTACGCTGAAGTAACTTTGGGAAGAACTTAGTTTATAGTTTAACTTTGAAACAAGGATGATAACAGCCCTTTCCCAAAACAAACCCCCTTCCTGCCTAGGGACTAGACTGCTTTTGTAGGACTAACAAATTAGCCACAAGATTAGAAATTATGGTTTAGAAGTCATGCGGCTGGAGGTTACAAGATTCTGACACTCCCCAAATTGCTACTAGTGATAATATCACTATTCTATTGTAAAACCTAACAGATGCTACACTCAGTAGATCAGCCATACCACCCAGGTCAATAAACTGGCTCATCTGATCTCGTGGTCCCCACCTAGGAACTGACTCAGCACAAGAAGACAGCTTCAACTCACTATGCGTTCATCTCTGACTCAACCAATCAGCACTCCCAACTCACTGAACGCTACCCACCAAATTATCCTTAAAAACCCCAATCCCCATGTTTTGGGGAGACTGATTTAAGGGATAATAAAACTCTAGTCTTCTGTACAGCCACCTCTGCATGAATTAAACTCTTTCTCTATTGCAATTCCCCTGTCTTGATAAGTTGGCTCTGTCTAGGCAGCAGGCAAGGAGAACATGTTAGGTGGTTACAGGAACACCAAGGATCTCTGGCAATCATCACAGTTGAAAGAGGCAAGGAAGGGTTCTTCCCAAGAGCTTTTAAAGGAGCATGACCCTGTCCACACCTTAATTTTAGACTTCTGGCTTCCAGAACTGTGAGAAAGTAACTTTCTATCACTTTAAGCCACCCAGTTTGTGGTAATTTGTTATGACATCCCTAGGAAACTAATGCAAAACATTAAAACAAAATTAGTGATTTATACTAGCAAGTAAATGAAATCTATTATTTTTCCTAAATAACAGACGACATCTGGGACAGTCACACCTCAGCTTAAAATTACAAATGTAGAGTATTCCACTTACCTGGTTGTTTTACACTAGCACAGAATCTTGGAAACCCTCTCAATTCTTTTTCTTCTTCCTAGTTTGTTTTTTACAGGCCACTACACCTGAAACAGCCATTGCAAAATTATGACAGTAAGAGAAATCTGGCATGCTGACTTCATCTTGTTTCCAGCCTCACTGGTTGGTTGTCTTTGCTCATTCCTGGGCATGGGCCAAACTAATTTTTGGAGAAATTTAGTTTATAATTTAAATGGTAATGCCCCTTCCCAAAGACTAAACTGTTCTTATAAAACTAATAAAAGGCCACCAAGTTAGAGGATAAGAAGGTCTGAATTCTAAATACTTACCAGCCATTATTCTGGAAGTAATATGATTTGCAACTTCCCCAATTACTCTGGCAGATAACATCACTATTGTACAACCTACAACATGGTGATGTCTTTTCAGGTTTTTGCATTTCTGACAACCACATGTCCTCACCTGGACCCGCCAACCCCTCCTGTGGCCTCCACCCAGGAATTGACTCAGCATGAGAGGACAGCCTCAATTCCCTATGATTTCATCTCCAACCCAACCAATCAGCTTGCCCCCTACCCTGGTCCCCTGCCCACCAAACTGTCTTTGAAAAGCCCATAACCTCCATGCCTTCAGGGAGATGATTTGAGGACTAGTGCCATCTCCCATGTGGTGTGGCTGAGCTTGTGTCTATTAAACTCTTTCTTTACTGCAATGTTGTGATCTTTCTGGGTGCAGTGGACAGGAAGGACCCCTTGGGAAGTTACACACCCATCCCCACAATGGTGTAACTCTGTGAAGTTCTCCCATGAATTGCCCTTGGCTGTTTGGAGACATCTAGTAGATTACACCACCATTCCATTCCCAGCAGCTGATAACTGACGGATGGGGGGAAGGAGTATAAAAGTCAAGTCCCTTGACTCAGTGACCACTCTGCTATGCAATTTATATTCCAGAGCCCCTGTCTCATGGGTCAGGCCAAGGCTAGACTTTATGTGAGACCACATCTTTGCTTTGTTACTTTTCCTTCCCCATCCAGAGGATCATTTTCTCAGTAAGTCACATACTCAGTAAGGCACATCCCTTGTCTTGGGGTATGCTTTAGAGAGTCTGGCTTTGTTTCCCAGGCAGGAGTGCAGTGGCGTGATCTCAGCTCACAGCAACTTCTACCCCCTAGCCTCAAGCAATCCTCCCACCTCAGCCTCCCAAGTAACTAGGACTATGGACGCGGGACACCACACCCAGCTAACAAGTCTGGCCTAAAAAGACTTTCAAAGTAAATTTTTGGCCAGCCATAGTGGCTCATGCCTGAGATTTCAGCACTTCAGGAGACTGAGGCAGGCAGATCACTCGAACCCTGGATTTCAAGACCAGCTTAGGCAACATGGCAAAAACCCCTCTCTATCAAAAATACAAAAGTTAGCCAGGCATGGTGATGCATGCCTGTGGTCTCAGGTACTGGGGAGGCTGAGGTGGGAGGATCGCTTGAACCTGGGTGGGTGAAGGTTGCAGTGAGCCAACATCGCACTGCACTACAGCCTAGGTGACAGAGTGAGACTGTCTCAAATGATAATAATTTAATAAATTCCTTTTACTAATTCTCCATATTCAATCAATTGAACAAAGTTTTCACATGGAAAAGTTCAGCCCAAGAGCTTTACACATGAGGAAGGCATTCACACTGTGCATCAGATCCTGAAAATGAAAACTTTGAACATCCAGTGTGGAGAATGTGAGAGGTACCAAACAAATTGGTGGCTGATTGACCTTTCTGTTTTCTTTCAGTGTCTTTTTTGCTTTGAATCAGAAAAGCAAATTCCATTTGAAAGTCATTACTCAGGATTTATCTTCATTATTGAAATTTACAAGGTGCAAGACCCTGTAAGGTATTCAGTAAAGTACCTATACATTATAACTGAGTATGAGCCCTCAAGTTATGACCATCTAGTGCATGAGATAACAGCTTTAAAAAAATAAGACCTACAGTGTAAGTCTTGTAAGTCTTTAAATTATTAGTTCCGTGGGTATGATGTAGCAAATAGAAATATTCTTCAAATAAAAAGACATATAATACAGTATTTCTATGAAATTATCCTTCAAAAATGAAGGAGAAATAAAGACTTTCTCAGAGAAACAAAAATTGAGGGAATTTGTACTCAGAAGATCTGCCTTGTGAGAAATGATAAAAATTCTTGAGAAAGAAGGAAATGATACAGGTCAGAAACTTGGATCTACATAAAGAAAGGAAGAGTGTTAAAGGAGAATTAGAGAAAGTAAAATAAAACATTTTAGTTTTCTTATTCTTAATTGACCTAACAGGTAACAGTTTGTTCAAAATAATATCAACAATGTTTCAATGATATAGCTTACAGATGCTGTGAAATGAATGACAATAAGGTCATAAGGGGCCAGAGGGAGGAACTGGGAAGACTTATTAATACCTGTGTAGTGGTGTAGGGTAATTCGAAAACGGAGTTGAATTAGTTGTAAGTGTATATAGCAAATACAAAAACAACCACTAAAAATGACAAAACTAGAAATATAGGCTGGGCACAGTGACTCATACCTGTAATCCCAGCACTTTGGAAGTCTACCTTGGGAGAATCACTTGAGGCCAGGCACCACTGAACTCCAGTCTGGATGACACAGCGAGACTGCCAAAACAAAACAAAACAAAACAAAACAAAACAAAACAAGCCTGGCGCAGTGGCTCACGCTTGTAATTCCAGCACTTGGGAGGCCGAGGCGGGTGGATCACGAGACCAGGAGATGGAGACCACCCTAGCTAACACGGTGAAACCCCGTCTCTACTAAAAATACAAAAAGTTAGCCAGGCGTGGTGGCGGGAGCCTATATAGTCCCAGCTACTCCGGAGGCCTCGACAGGAGAATCGCTTGAACCCGGGAGGCGGAAGTTGCAGTGAGCAGAGATCGCGCCACTGCACTGCAGTCTGGGACAGAGCTAGACTCCGTCTCAAAAAAATAAAAAAATAAAAAAAAGAGAGAGAGAGAGACGAATCGACTATTAGAGCTGGAAAGACTTCAACAACCCTCAATCAGTAATTGACAGACCCAGCAGGCAGAAAATCAGTAAGGACACAGTTCAACAGAACAGCACCACCAATCAACTGTAAATAATTGACATCTATAAAATACTTCATCCAACAACATCAGAATACACATTCTTCTCAAGCTCACATTCACCAAGGTGGACTACATTCTGGACCATAAAACACATTTTAGCAAATTTAAAAGAAAAGAAATCATACAAAATATGCTACCAAACAACAATTGAATTAAACTAGAAATCAGTAATGAAAAGATAACTAGAAAAGTACAAAATACTTACAGATTAAACAATATACTTCTAAATAACAGATAGGTTAAAGAAGTTTCAAGATAAATTTTAAAAACATTTCTTAATTAAAATGAAAACACAACTTATCAATCATTTGTGAGATGAAGTAAAAGCAGTGTTTGGAGGGAAATTTATAGCATTGGATGCACATATTAGAAAAGAAGAAAGATCTAGAATCAGTAATTTAAGGTTGCACGTTAAGCTACCAGAAAAAGAAGAATAAATTAAACTTAAAGTAAACAGAAGAAAAGAAATAAATATTAGAGCAGAAATCAATGAAATAAAAAACAGAATTAATAGAGAAAATTCACAATACTGCAAGCTGGTTACTTACAAAAATTCAGAAAAATTGATCAACCTCTAGCCAGGTAACTAATAAAAACAAACAAGAAGGCACAAATTACTAATATCAGAAGTGAAGGAGAGGCCACTATGAGTCTGTGAACATTAAGACAATAATAAAATAATTTTATGAACAACTCTGTGCCCACAAATTTGATAACCTAGTTGAAATAGACCAATTCCTTGAAAGATATGGTCTACCAAAACTAACATGAGAAGAAATAAATAATCCAGTTAGGTTTATATCTACTAAAGAAACTGAAGCAATAGAAGAAACAGCTCAGCTTTCACTGATGAAATCTACCAAATATTAAAGAAAGAAATTATACCAATATTCTAATATATCTTCCAGAAAATAAAAGCAGAGAAAATACTTCCTAACTCTTTCTATGAGGCCAGAATTACCCTAACATCAAAACCAGATGAAGACATTACAAGAAAGGAAAACTACTGACCAATCTCTCTCATCAATATAGATGCAAAATTTCTCAACAAAACATTAGCAAATCTAATCCAACAAGGCATAAAAAGAATGATACACCAGAACCAATTGGGATTCATTCCAGGTATGCAAGGCTGGTTCAACCTTCAAAAATCAAGGCAATTTATTACATCAAAAGGCTAAAGAAGAAAAATCATATGATTATATCAATAGGTGCAGAAAAAGCATTTGACAAAATTCAATGCCAATTCATAACAAAAACTCTACTAAACTAGGAATAGAGGGGAACTTCCTCAACTTAATAAAGCACATCTACAAAAAATGCCACAACCAACAACATACTTAATAGTGAGAAACTAGTTTCTTTCCTGCTAAGATTAGGAACAATGTGAGAGTCTTCACTCTCACTATTCCTATTTAGCATTGTACTAGAAGTTTTAGCTAATGCAATAAGACAAGGAAACAACATCAAAGATACACAGATTGGGAAGGAAGAAATAAACTATCTTTATTCACAGATAACATGATTATCTATGTAGAAAATCCGAGTTAACAAAAACTCCTGAAAGTAATATGAGTCTATAGCAAGGCTGCAGGATACAAGGTTAATATACAAAAGTCCATTATTTTCATATATGCCAGCAATGAACAACTGGAATATGAAATTTAATACACAATACCATTTATGTTAGCACCAGAAAAGAAATACTTAGATATAAATCTAACAAAATATATGCCATACCTGCATGTGGTAATCTACAAAACTCCAGATGAATGAAATCAACATGGCAAAACCGCATCTCTCCTAAAAATAAAAAAATTAGTTGGGCCTGGTGGCACACCCCATCTCTACTAAACATGAAAGTATTAGTCAGGCCTGGTGACACACACTTGTAATCCCAGCTACTCGGAAGGCTGAGACAGGAGAATTGCTTGAACCTGGTAGGCGGAGGTTGCAGTGAGTCGAGATTGTGCCACTGCACTCCAGCCTGGACAACAGAGCGAGACTCCGTCTCAAAAAATAAATAAATAAATAAAGACAGTGTGATATTAGTCAAAGAAAAGATACATAAATCAATGGACTAGAATATAGAGAGTCCAGAAATAGGCCCACACAAATATAGTCAACTGATCTTTGACAAAGGAGCACAGGCAATTCAGTGGAGAAAGGATAGTACTTTCAACAAATGGGGCTGGAACAACTGGACATCTACACACAAAAAATGAATCTAGACACAGACTTTACATCTTTCACAAAACTCAAAGAAGATCACAGACCTAAATATAAAATGCAAAACTATAAAACTCATAGAAGATAACATAGAAGAAAATCAAGGTAACTTTGAGTTTGGCAACAGCTTCTTACATACAATGTCAAAAACATCTTCAATAAAGAAAAAAATTGGCCGGGCGCAGTGGCTCAAGCCTGTAATCCCAGCACTTTGGGAGGCCGAGACGGGCGGATCACGAGGTCAGGAGATCGAGACCATCCTGGCTAACACGGTGAAACCCCGTCTCTACTAAAAAATACAAAAAAGTAGCCGGGTGAGGTGGCGGGCGCCTGTAGTCCCAGCTACTCGGGAGGCTGAGGCAGGAGAATGGCATAAACCTGGGAGGCGGAGCTTGCAGTGAGCTGAGATCCGGCCACTGCACCCCAGCCTGGGCGGCAGAGCAAGACTCCGTCTCAAAAAAAAAAAAAAAAAAAAAAAAAAAAAAAGAAAAAATTGATAAGTTGAGCTTCATTAAAATTCAAAACATCTGCTCTGCAGACGACAAGTAAGAAAACGAAAAGGCAAGCCACAGGCTGTGAGAAAATATTAGCAAGACACATATCAGATAAAGGACTGGTATGCAAATTACACAAAGAATTTTTAAAGCTCAACTATAAGAAAACAACTCAATGTAAGAAATAGGCAGATCTAAACAGATATAAGATATACAGATAGCCACTAAGCATATGAAAATATGCCCCAAATCACATGTAATTATGGAATTGCAAATTAAAGCAACAATGTGATACCATTACACACCTACTAAAATAACTAAAATTCAAGACATTGACAACACCAAATGCTGCCAAGGATGTGGAACAACAAGATGGTAGCTGATGGCTGAAGACTGCTGGTGCAAGTGCCCCAAGAGAAAATGGTAGATGCTGCAAAACCTTTTCTAACCTAGACTTTAAAAGTTGTATAGCACTGTGTTTGCTCATTCTATTAATGGAGGCAGCCACCAAAGTCCATGTAGGTGTAAGGAAAACTGACATAAAATATAATTTGATGGGAGGAGTTGCAAAAAAGAAAAAGTTCAGACATGTTTTAAAGCTATGAAGTCCATATCTTTATCTGCATGATTGCACAAATCCATATATATATATATATTCTTTCACTGTCTGTGTGTGTATATATGTATATATATATAGATGTATAATCATTGAAAGGATTAAAATCACAGAGAGTTTTTTTCTTGTACACAGCTGAACATCAATAACATTTGGAGATATTTGAGAAAGCCACACATATCTGGAGATTAAACCACGGAGTTCTAATAACCCACAAGTCGAAGAAGAAATCACAGAGAGATTAGAAAATACTTTAAACTGAATAAAACTGAAAATACAACATATCAAAATTTGTGGGATGCAGCAAAAACCATGCTTAGTGGGATAATTTTAGCATTAAACATATTAGAAAGGAAGAAATATTTCTAATCAATGTTCTCATCTTCTATCTTAGAAACTTAGTAAAAAAGATGAGCAAATTAAATCCAAAGCAGGCAGAAGAGGAAAATAATAAAGAGTAAATGCCAATGAAATAGAAAACTGAAAAACAATAAGGAAAAACAATAACATCAAAAGCTGGTTTGTTGGAAAGATTAACAAAATTGATAAATTTCTAGCCATACTCTTCAGGAAAAAAGAGAGAAGAGACACACATATGACAAGTGAGAGTAGGCTGGGCATGGTGGTTCACACCTAACACTTTGGGAAGCTGAGGCAGGAGGATTGTTTGAGCTTAGGAATTCAAGACCAGCCTGGGCAACATAGCGAGACCCCATCTCTACATTTAAAAAGTAAAAAAATTATGTATTAAAAGAGAAAGAAAAAGAAACAAATGAAGGAGTAGATATCACTAGAGCTTCTGCAAATAATAAAAGGACACAAGAAAATGTTCTGAATGTATTTCACCAATAACTTTGACAATGGATGAAATGGAAAAACTCCTTGAAAGACACAAAGTGTATTCAAGAAGAAATAGATAATCTAAATAGCCCTACATCGATTAAATAAATGAAATCCATGCTTTATAACAGTCTTACAAAGAAATAAAATCTGGCCCAGATGGTTTCAAGTAAATTCTACCAACTATTTAAGCAATAAATAATATCAATTTTACACAACTTATTTCAGAAAGCAAAAGAGGAGGCCACACATCTGAACTCACTTATCAGGCCAGCGTTACCCTAATACCAAAACCAGACAAAGCCATAAAAGGAATGAAACTGCAAACCCGTGTTCCTCATAAGAAGAAAAAAATCCTTAAAAATTTAGCAAATCAAATTCAATCATTTATAAAATAACACATCATGACCAAGCAGGACATTCCTGGGATTAAACTCCAAGAATCCTAAGTTAGTGAAACATTCAAAGGAAAGAAAAATTGGATTTTTAAAACAAAAAGATACCTTTTACATGAGCTTCAGAATTATGAAATACTTAAAGGTAAGTTAAAAAATGTGTGCAAGACCTGCACACTGAAAAACTATAAAAGATAACTGAGAGGAATTAAAGAATACTTAAATGAATGAGAGAAATACCATTGTCACTGGATGGAGGATAACAAACAATGTAACACAGTCTACCACCAGAAGCAATAGTCCAGGATGTCAATCTACTGCATAGATTGTTCTGGTTTTTTTGTTTGTTTTTGTTGTTATTGCTTGCTTGTTTTTTTGAGACAGGGTCTCACTCTGTCACCCAGGCTGGAGTGCAGTGGCTCAACTGTGGCTCCCTGCAGGCTTGACCTCCAAACACAATGGTTGGATATACTGAGATTGGGATTCCTCGGGCGTAGCCACGTCAGGCAACCACACTTCCAAAGTCAACATTGCCCAGCATGCGTTGCAATGCCATGTTTCCCTTTCATTGGAGGGCACTATTTAAGGCCCAAATACTTTCAGTAAGCAGGAGTACCACCCTTCGTTGAGTTGTCCTTCCTGATGGTCCTTTTGTAGTTGTTGCTTGAGTTATTCATTCTAGTGCTTTAACACCACCCCTCCTACTCTGGGTGCCTGGAAGTGATAGAGAAGATCAAGTTCATTGTACACCATAGGAACATGCCCATTGCTGCATTATCTGGGCTGTGAAGAAAGTGCCTTGGTCAGATTAGAGTCTGAATGGATATCTGAACACATGGCAGATGTGTTTCTCCAATATTTCAATTTTGTTCTTCATTAATGTTGTGTAGTTATTCTGCATCTTTTGCCTTTCCGTATACACTTTATGATCTATTTGTCAATATCCACAAATAACTGGCTGAGATGTTGATTGGGATTATGTTGTCTCTATAGATCAAATTGGGAAAAACTGACACCTTGATAATATTGAGTCCTCCTAACCATTCAAAGGGAATATCTCTCCATATTTCCTTTGATTTCACCATGTTGGCCTGGCTGTTCAATTATCCGTCCAACCGTCACTGGACCATATGGCTGGCCCATTTATAACAGCCCATGAGTCTATAAATAAGTAGCAGGGAGTTGCTGTTGTAGTGGCCTACACAGCCATCAGTACCTCACAGAGTTCAGCACATTGGACAGAGGGTCCTCATCCACTCTTAGTCAAAATGTGGCCACCATTGGGGTGGAGAACCTCTCTTCTTGCATGTGTCCTGACTTTACTCCCTCCAGGAAGAATAATTAGGGGTGGGGCCACAGTCTCCTGGTTTTTGCTGTGGTGGAGTGACTCTACATACCAACAAGGGTTGAAGGGGAGAAAGGAGTGGGGGTTCAGATGTTTATGGGGTTTCTGGACACTGAGGTTTTAAAGACAAGAATTCCGACTTCTCACAAGGGTAGAGGTAAGCCGATAGCATTGGAGGGCTTCAGGAGTGACACCATGATCCATGGCAGGCAGTTGCTCATATGCTATGGGTGGGGCCCTTTGGTCCATTTATGACAGGGCAGGAGGACCTGCCTTTGAGGAGGATCTTGTCTCATAAAAGCCTTCAAGGTCACTGGGACAGGACCATGTTGTCCACATCTTGTCGGGGAGCAGGATCCTATTTCCACCTGTCTATTGCCTTCACACGCAAGACAGTTATGACTTCATGGACAGTTTTCTAGAGGGGTCTTCCTCTTGGGGAAGCCTCCCACAGTAGGGAATACAGCCCTCTTGTTCCTATCAAAGCAAACTAAGAATGGGATAGGTTTATCTCGATCTCTGTCCTGCTGGTTCTGTCATTGGGTGAAGGCAAAACTAAAGCCGCAACACCGGGTTGTGGTTAGTTTTCTCAAACTGCGCCAATCGGGTGATATTGAGTTTGCACTCCCCATCACCAAACAGACACATCGACCAGGCTGCATGAGACTCCCCAGAGTTAGAGAAGATGTAACAGCAGAAGCAGAGATCAGTGATGCAGCCGTGAGTCAAGCAATGTGGCAAGGAATGGATTCTTCCCTAGAACCTCCAGAAGGAAAGCAACTGTGTCACACATTGATTATCTCCCTAAGACCCATTTTAAACTTCTGACCTCCGGAAATTTAAGATAATGCATTTGTGTTATTTTAAGCCACTAAATTCATGGTAATTTCCAACGGCTGCCAAAGGCAACTAATAAAGATTTATGGTATTTGGTACAGACTGTGGTATTGTATAATACTGCAGTCAGTGCATTAAAATAGCATCTAACTCACAAAGGAAGTTGGTAGGGTTCTTGAGGGACTGCAGCCTCATTTTTCAGTCATGTTGTCTGTCAGTGATGCAGGAATCCAAGCTTAATGGGTGGGATTTTTCTTTCTCAAGCAGAAGGATATGGAAATTACAAAATCACCATGCTTTCCCTGAGGTTCAAGCTCAGGACCTTCATATTATGAGACTGATGTGCTGCCTCCTGTGCTAAGAAGGCACTCCTAACTGGCTTAGCAAATCCATTAATTATACTCTCTCAAGTTTATGTGAACTTTCTGAAAAGTTAGATTTTCAAAATAGAGTGTAAAATGAGAATGTATGCTATGTCATGTGTTTACTGTCCTTCCAAGTATGTCATATGACTTACAAAAATCATCTCGGGACTTTCCCCTTGATTAAATAAATGTACAACACAGTGGATTTTCCCACTGTGCCTTAAACACCACTTTCTGCTGGGAGATGTTAGACTTCATTAGATTGCACACTACCCCCCACCACAACATGTGTAAAGATGTTACTAGAAGGTGACATACAGACGCAAGGGGACTGAGCTGGGTCTACAGCCTGAAGACTCCCAGCCAGAAAGCAATGACTGACACAGAAAGCAGATAAACTCTAATGAAATCATAGCTGCAGGCTTGCCTGGGTCTGAAGCTACACCTCCTTGCCTGCCAAAGTTCTCCTTAAAATCAATGTCCCTAACCTTGTCACCTGAAGGATCTTCACAGGTCCTGAGCTCCAGAATAGCATAAATAGAGGTGAGACAAGGGGGAAGAGATGAGGTGAAATGATTGAGAAGGGAGAAACAATATACAAGATAAAGCAATCTGAGAAAGTGAAAATTGTCCAGTGTTTGAAGTTGTAGGGTTGAGGTGTAAATTTTCCATGTGCCATCTTAATTTAGGAAAAATAATTCACTCGACTCTCTTGTAAATATGTTACTTTAAAAAACTTCATTACCTGTGAAATGAGATATCTCACTGTGTCATTCATGAGACTGAGTACTTGATATAAAAAATTGTTCAGTGAATGCTAATAAGTAATACAAATACTGATAGTGAACTATACTGAGTGCTTATTATGAGCCAGGTGCTGTTTTAAGCAATTTACATGCATTTGCTAAAAATAAAAATTCTGCTATTTTTTTTTAACTCTTTCTTTTATTTCAATAGGTTTTGGGGAAAATGGGTGGTGTTTGGCTATATGAATAGGTTATTTAGTGGTGATTTCTGAGACTCTGGTGCATTTGTCACCAGAGTAGTGTACATTGTACCCAATATGTGATCTTTTATCCCTCACCCCTCTCCCACCCTTTCCCCTGAGTCCCCCAAATCCATTGTATCAAAACATTCTGCTATAATTTTTAAAGGCAAGTTTTATTGGCTTGGTTTTACATATGAGGAAAGTGAGATCCAGTGAGCTTAAGTGCCTTGCCAATGACCCTGCAGCTATTAAGTGGAGCTGCTGGCATTTGAAATAGTCCAACTGGGGGTCGTTTAAAAAAGGGCAACATCTAACGGGACAGGTGAGACTAAATAAGAAGATGAGCGGCGTTGGGGCTGCAGCAGGGGAGAAGAGGTCGGAGTGCCAGCCCAGATGGCGTTTGTGGGCTTGAAGTGAGCAGGCCACACATCCTCTTAGGGTCCGGAGAGGATGTGATGCTCCGCACCAAATACAAACTGGTCCTCGCCCTGAACTTTAAAAACTAAGGTCATGAACACATTTAGCAAAAAAAGCAGGTCTGTTTGCATAGTTCTTTCCACCCCTTTCACAAGAGGAAATCACGCACAGACACACAAACCAAGACGCGAGTTCCGGGTGGATCGGGATGAGAGCTCCTCTGTTTTCTGGTTGCGAACATTAAAAATAACATCTTGTTCCAGATCCCCAAACGCAGCTGACAAACTGGAGATTCGATCTGAGTCCTCAGAGTCCCCGTGCTGCGTCGGCTTAGGCGGTGATTTCTAATCATGTTCTTAAGAACCGATTCTCTTGAGATTTGTTGGATATTAGGCACTGGTTTCCTGTCCCTTTACTCTCAGGTATTAGAAACAGGACGGAAAGCACATGCAAATCTCAGATGCAAGACAAGGGACTGGGACAAGGAACCTATTTACAGATTTTGTCGGTGGTTGAGACCGCTACGGAATCATTTGTATAGAAATGCTCTGAGAAGAAAGTAGTAACACGCAGAATAGTCTTGTGTCTCTTAAATCATTAAGATGAGCTCCAAGAGCATACAGGTGTGGTAGCGTGGCCGAGCGGTCTAAGGCGCTGGATTAAGGCTCCAGTCTCTTCGGGGGCGTAGGTTCGAATCCCACCGCTGCCAAACTTATTGCAAAATGACTATGGGTATCTAAAGCTCATTGAGGTTTGCAAAAGAAACATTTTCCACTGCCAGCGCAAGGTAGGTGTTTAATCCTGATAATGGTAGGTTGAAAACCAAATAGTAGCTGTAAAATCAGACTGCCATCAGTCATATATAAGACTTCATGTCCAAGGGAGTATGTTCCTTTTTATGTTTTAAAAATGTTCATACAAAAAGTACAACTCACATGATTCAAAATTACAAAAATTTAAGAGTACATACATAATGATAGTCTATTTGTGTACCCACCCCATCCTGCCAGACACCCAATTCTGGCCCCTTGGGCAACCAGCCATATTAAAATATGGAGTTCTATTCAAGGCATATTCTTTGCATATACAAGCCAATAGAAACACTATTGGGTTTTTTTTTTTCCACTATAAATATGCTTTCCAAACCCATTCTATTACACCTTGCCTTTTTCACTCTATGTATGTTGCAGTAATTTCCATGTCAACAAAGAAAGAGCCTCTTCCCTCTTTGTTTTGTCTGCATAGCATTCAGTTTTATGAATGTATCTGAATTTATTTCAGCAGTCATTTTTAACAATATAAATAACATTGCAATAAATTAACATGTATAGCCACATTTAATAGATGCATGGGATTAGAAAACTTTCTAAGAGTGCAATCGCTAAATCAAAACATATGTGTGTGATGATGATTTTGGTGGCTCTTGCCTCATTCTCCTTCCCTAAATATTACAAATTTATTCTCCTGTAGGACCCAGAAAGAACCTGTTTCCTCAACACCATGACCAGCACAGAACATTGTAATAATGACAATTATCAGTCATTTAGCTCCAACTAAGCCCCAGATATTGTCATAAATTCTTAACATATATTGAGTCATATAATAATCTCAATAATATGTAAGGAAGTTCATATAGTCCACATTTTACAGAAAAGAAAATTGGAGTTGTAACCAATTAATCACATAACCACGGTCATCTAAATCGAATAGTTTGTAGATGGAGGAATAAGGATGTCAATGCCTGTGACTGAATGAAAAATGCCCCAAAAGATATGATATTCACATTCTAATTCCTAGAATCTCTGAATATTACCTTATTTTGCACAGAACCCCAAAAATGGGGTCTTTGGAGAATACGTTAAAGATAAGGAAATTATCCTGGATTATCCAAGTGGAGCTCAAATACCATCACAAATGCCTTTAATAGAGAGAGGTACAGGGAGATTATACAGTGACAGAATAGGAGAAGGCAATGTGACCACAGGGACACAGATAGGAGTGATGCCACCACAAGCCAAGGAATGTGGGCAGTCACCAGAGGCTGGGAAAAGGCAAGGACATATTCTTCCCTAGAGCCTCTGGAGGGAGCACAGCCCTGCCAACACCTTGATTTCAGACCGGTGATACTGATTTTGGACTTTTGGCCTCCAGAAATGTGAGAAAAGAAGTCACTTATTTTAGGCCACCAAGTTTGTGGTACTGTGATTTGTTACAGAAGCTACAGAAAACTAATTCAACATCTTTAAGTGCTGTTCAGCAGCACTACCACAAACAAATGTTTTTGTTTTGCTGTTGTTTGCCAATCTGATAGGTTAAAGACATTACCTCACTATATTTCTATAGTTTCATTTTTAAACTTCCTTTACTTCTTACCTCTATACTGCTTTTAGTATTAAATAGGTTACACCAACTGGCGACAACAGATTATGTTGTGTCTGCTGTCAACCTTATCTCAGGCAACAGGTAGAAATGAAGAAAATTAACTCTTTAAAACATAAGTTACAAATATTTTCCCGCCAGTTTTACTTGATGTTTTGTCACTTTGTTTATGCCTTTTTTGAGGGGATGAGGTACATCCCAGTGGAATTTTTAAAATGTTGTTTAATGCAGTGAATTATGTTAAACTCTTATTGTCTCTGAGTTTTGTGTAAAAAATTAGTTTTCTGTACCAAAGTTATATAAAATTTCTGTCTTGGCATTTCTAGTAATTATAATGGTGGGTTTTTTTTTCATTCTTTACTTTTACAATTTGCCTGTATTTGGAATTTATTTTAGTTTCATAGCTTGAAGCTTTTCTTTTCCTAAGTGGCTGTCCAATTAGCACAACATATGTTTTGAATAATCTGTCTATTTCTTTTGGTTTGAGTTGCCAATAATTACCAAAAAAAACCCCATTTTTTCCCTCAACTTTTGGGTGCTCCCATTGGAAAAAAAAAAATATATATATGGGAGGCCTAACAGTGGTTTATTCACTCTCTCATAATTCCTGAGCATGTCATTTACCAAGGCATATATTGACAGAAGATTCAAGTGTGGGAAGTCAGTGTGTCTGTTGTTTACTATTCTATTTATGAAGCAGCAGAATTAGCCTCAAACATATTACCAATCCCTGTTAATGTTTTTATAAATATAAATATTTGTTATTTTTAATTTTCTAAAAGTAATACAAAGTTGTAGCTATTTTAAGCTTTTATTATTAAATTAGTTGCACTGACTGGTGACAACAGATTCTATTGTGTCTCCTGTCAACCTCATTTCAGGCAACAGAAAGAAATGAAAATGAATTCCTTTATTTTTAAAATCTGTCCCATAAATTTAATCCTTTATTAAAATTGTGTCTGTGGAAGATTCAAAATAATCTACAAACTATTAGAATTAATAATTAAATTTAATAAGGTGTCTTTATACAGGGTAAGTATAAAAATGAATTATACTTTTAAACACCAGTTGTAAACTGGGCGCCGTGGCTCACGCCTGTAATCCTAACACTGTGGGAGACCAACGCGGGCAGATCACTTGAGGTTAGGAGTTCGAGACCGGCCTGGCCAACATGGTGAAACTCCGTCTCTACCAAAAACTACAACAAATTTAGCTGGGCGTGGTGGCATGACCCTGTAATCCCAGCTACTCGGGAGGCTGAGGCACGAGAATCGTTTGAACCTGGGAGGCGGAGGTTGTAGTGAGCCAAGATCGCACCATTGCACTCCAGCCTGGGTGACAGAGTGAGACCTTGTCTCAAAAAAAAAAAAAAAAAGTAGAAATAAAAATTTTAAAGTATAAATTATGATAACGTAAACATCAAATTTATAGGAATAAATTTAATAAAAGAATAAATGGAGTGTTATGCCATATGTATGGATTAAAAGTTTACCAGTTCTCCCTAAAATTTATCTAGCGATCCAAAGGAATTCCAATGAAAATCCCAGGATAATATTCCTTATTGCTTTTGTGGCAAAGAAATGAAGGTGATTTCTGATTTTCACCCTGAGCTCTATAATTATAAATCATGGTAGAAACTTCAGAATTAATTGCTCAAATAATTCATTTTGGAAAAAAGATTGAGATTCCAGAGAACGTTCAGATGTTTCCTTTAATCAGCCTTAAATGTATTAACCTTTGCTAACCCAGAGACACATTCAGACTGACTCCCCTGTCTTGCCAAGTGCAGCCCAGAGAACTAAGATATTATAAAATAGAACCTGACTGGTTGTAAGAGCGAGCTGAGATCAAGTCTAAAGAAAAATAAGCCCTGAAGACAATCTCTAGAGTGATGCTCACATTGGGAAGGGGTTGACGCTCCGGTCCTCTGCCCTCCAAATAGCTGCCTCCTGAGTGCAAATGACTGTCAGAACACCATATGCCCAACTAGGTAGTCTACGAGTCTCTTGTGGAGTTCCTTTGTTAGAGATTCCCCTTAGGACATTCGAACGACGAATCATTAAAATGATAAAAAGTAGTACCTGCAAAATTTAATTTTAGGAAACTTTATCACATTTGGAAAAAGTGAGTAGCCTTGACTTTTACGTGTAGTTATCCTTGGACTAATTGAAGCATGAACGGTTCCAATATTTAAGTTGCCCGAAAACTTTTTCGTTTGTGTTAGTTCCGCAGTGCAACTAAGTAAGCAAAACGTATTTTTGGAGTTTGCCCCTTTTCTCACCGCAAGCTGTGGTAGAGCGTAGAGACGAGTTACGCCAAGAATATTTTACTTAAAGGCAGGAATAGATTCTATAGGCAAGTTGCTTGCACCTGTGGGCTCTATGGCTTAGTTGGTTAAAGCGCCTGTCTTGTAAACAGGAGATCCTGGGTTCGAATCCCAGTAGGGCCTTGAAGTTTTGATTTTCACTAGAAAGCCAGTTCTTCGTTAACCTGTACTGTACCTGAATTCTCCACTGTACTCAGTGTACTGCCAGCTCTAATGCAATCAATTATGGATTATGTGAAGGCAATATTCCCAAGCTCAAAGAAGAAAATGAGAACCCTGTGAAGTTTTGAATTAAATTCCGGCAGATCTTTTTTTCCAACAAATATTTATTGAGTTTCTCTGTGTATGCACAGATTCAAAACCTATATAGATGTAGATTGTCTCATCTCTAGAATCCAGGAACGTCCAACTCTATAGCTGATTTCAGAAGAGTTCATATAAATTAATATACTACCATAAAGTAGTAAGTCTATCATAAAACAGATGGGAAATTAGCATAGTTGCAGGGTCCTACTTGCCTTTTGAAGAGAACAGGAGGAAAATAATTTTTAAAGCCCTGTTAACCCTCTTATAAAATGAACTAGGAATACTTTATAGTGACGGCCAGTTAGAAGCTGTATTTGCCAGAGGCTGGTGCATCTCTGGGGCTGGAACAAAAGTGCTGAAGGAATAGAGCAAATTAAGGAAAATTTTCAAACATCCAAAGCTAATAAGGGCCAACCTTACTGGATTAGTTTCATTTGCATGTGTTTGCATATCTCATTATTTTGGCCATTAATTCAACACAGATGTATTGACTGCCTTGTATGTGCAAGGTACTGCTCCAAAGCCAGGGGTAGGACAGTTTAATAAATGCCAACCCCTCACCATCCCTCCACCCCAACAAATTCTTACCCTCATGGACCTTATCTTCTAGAAGAGTATGGAAGATAATGAATAGATAAAAACATAACATAAATATTATGTCAGATTGTGGTGAATTCTATGGAGAAAAATTAAGCAAACAAAGAAGATGAGGAGTGTATGAGTAGAAGCCAAAAAGATTTCTCTGCCCTTCTTATAAGCCACTAGCGGATCTATTTTTTGTTTTCCTTTATCTTTTATGAGAAGTGATCACAGGATGACTCTCATCGCCATGTTATTCTAACAACCCTAGGTAACATCCTTAAATAGTTAATTGACTTTCAGCTTTACCTTTGCTGCACCCTATTACATGCTGCCCCTCGTTAGATTCCGACCCTGGACAGGGATCCATTCGAAGTCACATCAGAATGCCTGGGTACAACCCTCAGCTGTCCTCTTTAATAACTATGTAGTTTAGGCAAACTACATAACTTCACTGGGCTTCACTTCCCTTGTTTCTTTAATGATAATGGAATTGCTATAAGAACATTTTCAAGAATAAATACAAATAAATTACTGTTTAACAAAAATGCATTCAGTAAGGGTCAGCATTATTATTATTTGAACAAACATTTTTGGGGCCAAGTGTTTAGTTCTTCAAACCACACTTTAAGATCTTATTTCATTTTATGATAGAAATCCCAAAGCTTAACAATTTACTAACTTCTACTAGCAAGTAAACAAAATCTATCCTTTTTTTCTATTCATACATGTACAGAAGCAATACAGAATTTAAAAATAATTAGGGAAATAGATCAACAGTTAAATAAAATATTTAAGAAAGAGTGCATGAAAATGTTGGCCTCATATATTCTAGTTGAGGTAGCAAACATATAGAAATTTACACAATAATAAAAATCAGGATCATCATGATTAAATTCCATACCTAAAAGCTCTTCTCTGAATTAAATTATCCTAAGCACAAAAAGTTTGTTCAATAAATATTCATTTTGGTGCAGTCAGTGTGCTTTTGATTATGGCCACCAAGTATTTGGATATTTAGAAACACCTTAAAGCATTTCTAAGTTTAGCAATATATCTGTTTAATAGATAGAATTATGCTTCTGTTTTATTTGCTTTTTGTGAAATTTCTGAATCTCAAACTGCTGTCAAAAGACTGCATCTGGTTAGTAAATTATTCATAGAATACAAAAACAATGAAGAAAACATCAAACAACTGCCATTGACAGTGGAACACTGTGTATTCAGAAAATAATTGTAGCACATCAAAATGTAATAGATTCTGGCTGAGTATGATCATAGGGACCACTTTCATAGTTTTTATTTATCCAAAAACACAGTAGGCAATCCACACATGAGTTTGCAACTGTTTGCTTTCTTTTTTTTTGTACTTTTTTTTTTTTTTTTTTGGTGGAGACGGGGTTTCACCGTGTTAGCCAGGATGGTCTCCATCTCCTGACCTTGTGATCCACCCGCCTTGGCCTCCCAAAGTGCTGGGATTACAGGCATGAACCACTGCACCCGGCCACAACTGTTTTCTTATACAGTTATAACGATGTTTACATAAAATGGAATAGTTGACCTAACATATTTAAAAAGCTGCATACAATAGTCTCAATACTTCAAAACTTACTAATAATCACAAATTATTTGCCCCAAAACTAGATATATGCTGGAACTTGCTGAAAAAGTAACCAAAATAATAGACCTTGGTAGCAAACGGTTTGCTTATACATCACCTATTA
Organism: Macaca thibetana thibetana; assembly: GCF_024542745.1. Taxonomy (NCBI): domain Eukaryota; kingdom Metazoa; phylum Chordata; class Mammalia; order Primates; family Cercopithecidae; genus Macaca; species Macaca thibetana. The sequence continues at coordinate 28,254,630 of NC_065581.1, read as the reverse complement.
AAAAGATTCTCCTATCAGCATCCCAGAATGGAACTTGTACTGTGACAAAAGAATATAACTGTGTTTCAAATCTATAAAACAACTTCATTGAAGGAAGTAGAGTGGAAAGCTGCTGAACTAAGTAACTTTGGAAATTAGTAGAGTCTGCAAGATTAAAGTCAAAAAGAACTGTACATAACATTGTACTCTAGTTGATTAAGTCATTTACCAGGAAAGTATGGATTAACAATTCTGAAACCCCTCTACATGGATACTGGAATTGAACAATTAAATAAATGAATGCTAGATGGTGAGAGCCAGGCTTCTCACTTTGGGAGTGAATTACAGAGAAGCAAGGGAAGAAGGCTGGAATGATCCAGGTGGTAATGGATTGGAATTGGAAATATCAGTATGAACTCAAATTTAGCTTAATATAGATACAAACAGATATATAGATTTATAGATATTTGTATGTATATAATATGTATATATATTATGTACACATAAAACACACAAGCATGTATTTTGTTGGTCTGTCAGCTGAGAGGGCCTAAAGGCAACAATATCCCATTAGCAATAAGGACACCTAGTGCCCAGATCTTGGTTTCTAAAACAATTTTCTAATAAAAGGAACCAGGGCTCCTTGGAGAAGTTGTGAATGGTAGGACTGGGGAGGAAATATACAAGATAAGCCTGGATAATCTTGTAGTGCCAGAAACTATGAAAGTGCTGAAAAACAACATGATGATGATGGTATGTCAAGGGACACAGAACCCAACTAAAAGTCTTTCTAATTGCCAAAGAACCCTCTGCAGATCTTCAGAACTCTCCCTGTCAGTAGCCCTCTTCCCCTTCGTACTTTGCCTGTGAATTTTAGTTACTTTGGCTTCCTTGAATGCTAACTCCCCAACTCTAGAAGATTGTTGGGCTCTCTTTACGTTTCTGCGACTAAATGAGCAGTACTTTTTATTTACTGATTTTGGATTAAATTTATAAATGTAATATAATTTATATAAATTTATAAAGAAAAGTGATATATTTATGATGACCAATCCAAGAACATAGAACGAATATCCATTTGTTTAGGTCTACTTTCACTTCTTTTTTCTTTGTTCTTAGTTGTTTAATGTGAATGTGGGATTGTTTTGTTTTTTGAGATAGAGCCTCTCTCTGTTGCCCAGGCTGGAGTGCAATGGCACTATCTCGGTTCACTGAAGCCTCAGCCTCTCTGGTTCAAGCGCTTCTCCTGCTTACCTGGGATTACAAGTGTGGGCCACCACTCCTGGCTAATTTTTGTATTTTAGTAGAGACGGGGTTTCGCCATGTTGGCCAGGCTGGTCTAGAACTCCTGCCTCAAGTGATCTGCCAACCTCAGCCTCCCAAAGTGCTGGGATTACAGGCATGAGCCCCTGCACCCTGTCATGGTGTGGGTTTTTATTATAGAAAGTTCCTTCATTTCAAGGGTTCACAGGGCCCAGACAACCTCAGTATATCTGGCCTTCCTCTGGTCTCCTTGCACTTACTTATGAAAAAGAACCTGTAAAAACTCTCCCTTTTAGCCACTGTCATTAGATCAATTTGCTGAGCTTCTATTCTCAGGTGGAGCCCTCTCCTCCTTTTAGTAGGCGAATGCCCATTACTAATTTCTGGATTTTCCAGTTCTGAGGGCCATCAGAAGTTCATTTTCTTTCTCCTCATTTCCTCTCTTACAGTTGTTGTACCTTGCATCTGTTGTTGAGTAGTTCCTACTCAGTCATATTTGAGAGTTTGTGAGAATACTTAATTACCTCATTTTGTTGACGTTATTGCTGGTGGGTTTTTGTTCATTTGGTTTTTTATCCTAATTGTTATGCCTTTTTAATGGAGTGATTCAGAAAGACTCAGCACATATGTTACAGCAATCTTCTTGCCACAAATCTTCCACTATTTTATATTTAACCGAAGTACTCTTACTTCCTAATTGACATATTTAAATGTATGTTTTTAAAAGGCAAGATTATTTTCTTCTATCTTAATGTGGACAATCATATCACTCATTCCAAGTACCACAGAAGAAATCTGCTTGTCTTCCAGAGTTAGTTTCTATGGTGTTTCCTCTTCAAATCACTTATTCTGAGCTCCTCTCCTGCTTGATACAGTCAAGTCTCTGAAACGAGGTCACAAACTCATAGCAGTTACTTTAACCAGACACAGCATTCCACCTTCAGACCTTCACATATGCTATTTTTCTCTGTTTTTAACTCTCTTCACCCTGTTGTTATGTACTTACTGCCTTCATATTCTTTAGTATTAGATAAATGATATTTTTCCCAGGAAAACTTCTCTCAGCAAAGTATCTCTGAGGATAGGAAACTGGTCTTGTTTATTGTATTCCCAGAACATAGGAAGCCCTGGCATATTGTAGGTCTTTTCTGAAATATGACTGCTTCCATAGCACTCTGTATTTCATCAGTCATAGAATTTGTTACTTTTATATTTAGTGTGTATTTGTTATTATTTTTTATTTCTTTTTGAGACAGGGGTTTTGCTATGTTGTCCAGGCTGGTCTCAAACTCCCACCTCGACTTCCCAAAGTGCTGGGATTACAGGTGTGAGACACCTGTACAAAGCCTATTTTTAGTATTTATTTAGTGCCTACATTTCCTAGTGCAATTCCATGATTGCAGTGATTATAAATATCCTTTTCACCACTGTATCTTCAACGCTTATCACAGTGTGTAAGTGAATAAACAACAAATAAATCACATGTAGTCAAGGTGCCTTTTTAGTTTACTGTCATTCTCCTTTACATATTATTCTACCATAGCTCTTTACACTACTGGAGTGCAATTATCTGTTTACATATCAGTCTCCCTGAGATAGTGGGCTTCTAATCCTTAACACCTATTACACAGTTTGACCTTTTAACTAACTATTAAATAAATTAATATATCTTTTAAAACAAACAAAAACTTTATGGTTATGTTAAGAATATCAAGCTGATTCCCTCTAAATGCTTCATATAAGTGGCATGATAGAAAAAGAAAAGGTGTTATATATGACAGATGTATGTATACTAGTGATGTAAGAGAGACAATTTAATAACTTGGTCCTATAGTGTATGCGTGCAATTTCTTTCCTTGCAAACATGAAATAATGGACTTCAGTCCTAGGACTGTTTTAATCCTCAAAGCTGAAAAAGAGGGTTCCCCCCCCAATTTTCACTTTTGAATTATTTCTGACTAATTACAAAAAAAATTTCAGACAATAAAATTACATAAACAATATATAATAGTTGTAGTGTTGTTCAGCAAATACCTCTGTCTACCAGCCTTCCGGGCTCATGGTAGTAGTGCACTTTCTGTCCCCGTTGTATTTGAGAGAGCCCATGTGACTAATTCTGGCAATGAGTTGTGAATGAAAGAATGTCTACTACTTCCATTCTGCAGGTATTTAATTGCCAATATGAAATACTCCGGAGTTCTCTTTTGTTCTGCTATGGGGGTCAGCGATGTTTCCAGAAAAGCTGCTTCATCACAGTGATCTCAGAGTGAGAATGATGTTGACCAGGGGCCCCAGCCAACTCTCAGTGGATATGTGGCATGAGCAAAAAACAAATCTTTGTGGTTTTAAGCCACACAGAATTTGAGTTAACTTGTTACCTCAGCATAACCTAGTCTTTCCTGATTGTTACAAAAGGAGCTATTCGAAACATGAAAACAAGAGCTGTATAATAGATGGGTAAACCATGATAACATCAAATGTAGGTCCAAGAGAGTACTTGAATTTGAGTTTAGTTCTTGGCCATTTTGGGTGCCAAAGCAAAAGATGAAATTTGCTGAGTTATTTAATTTTCATCCTATAATGTTGAAAAGCTTATTTTTTATTTCTATCAAAAGCTTTTTCCAACTCTACTCAATTTTTATTATTTGATTTTGTATTGTAGTAGAAAACATTCTGAAGGACTGAGTACTTAACTAGAATTTCTCAAAACGAATATCCTATCTTTAACCATGGAACTGATTGTCCAGTGTGGAAACCAGTACATATATCTGATTTCTACTTACCAAATTGAAAGTGCATAGTCTTTGATACCACACATACATTGGGTTCCATCTCTACTAAACACTAGATGTAACTACTTTCTAGCTGGGTGATTTAGTAAATAGATAATGAGATATTTTGCAGACTAACTTTAAAAATAGAAAATATCTGCCAAATATGTAGCACATAATAGACTCTAAATAAGTAGTTGTTCTTAATACGATTATTACTTTATCCACATAAATATAAAATGTAGACATAATACTTTGCACAAGGACTCATAAAGTTTATTCAAATTCTTCAGCATGACCTTTCAGCTTTTCTTTACTCATTCTGCAATTTATCATCCATCACTTTCCATCAGAAACCCTCCAGCCTCAGACAGATCAGTATCCTTGGTTTTCCAAGACCTTTCTTTGTGACATCTTTGCTGAAGCTCTTCCTTGTCCTCTCTTTTTCTGGCTGGGAGGGCAACAAAAATGTTATCAATTCTTAAAGGCATTTTTTGAACTTTGATAGAATTTATTGTTGATTCTAGGGAACCCAGCATTTTATCTATTTTACAAATGATTTTCTAAATATTACTTAATTGTAATAATAGTAATTTATATTTGCTTATATGCCCTTAGTCTTCAAAAAAGAGTTTTAGTCCTTAAGGAAATAAATAATTGGCCCCACTGGGAATTGAACTTTAGTTCTACAATTTAAAAAACAGTATGATGCTGTAATGCAGGGATTCTCTAGCTTAAATGTATGTTTGAGTCACCTAGTGAACGAGTTAAAAACAGTTTCTTGAGGTTTACCCCCAGAGGTTTTAATTCTTGTTTTGTTAAGGGCCCAGAAATGTGAATTTTTAATATGCACTCCAAGTGATTTTGAAGCAAGTGAATCATATTTGCGGAACTCCAGCTTTAAGTACAGTGTTACACACAGACCTGAATTGAGAGGGATGTCCATCTATACATACATCAACATTTTTGTACCTATTCATGAACATTCACTTACCCTCTTATTTCAGGGAAAGGAAGAGTTAGCATTATTGAACATCTACCATATTCCAGGTCAATCTTATTTAATTGACCCAACAATCCTGACAAACATGTATCATAATCAGTTCTTTGAAAATGAGAAAACAAGTTCAATGATGTTTACTGTAACATAGTAAGTGCCAGGCATCTGGGAGAATTTGCAGCCCACTTTCCACTGGTTTCTTTAGTCAGACATAAAAACCATAACAACTAAAGTCTACTAACCTATCACACATGGTTTTGAGTTGGGGGAAAAATGTGAAACCACTTTCTTTACTGAAAGAGCTTTTCAAATATTACCTCATAATGTTAATTATAATAATTATTACATTCATTCATTCATTATTCACTATTATTGTTATGATTTCTATTGAGGGTGTGTCTCATCTCTCCCTACTAAAACTATTTTTTCCTAGAAAAAGTTCTGTCTTCAGAACTTCTACCAACTCAGAACTTTTAAAAAATCACTCTTATCTTACTTGTTTTTTTTAGCAGGTTGGTGTCATCAAAATTCAGTGAAGCACTTGAATGAAAGTTTCCCAGAGGATTTCATTCTTATGGGATTTATCAAATATCCATGGCTGGATTTTCTTTTCTACTGTGTCCTCTTGACCTTCTACATGTTCACATTGTTGGGAAATATTGCTATTATTCTGGTCTCTCAACTAGATTCCCAACTTCATAGTCCTATGCATTTCTTTCTCACCAGTCTTTCCTTCTTAGATCTCTGTTTCACCACCACAACAGTACCTCAAATGCTATTCAATTTAGGGGGTCCCAACAAGAACATCACTTAAATAGCCTGTATGGCCCAGGCCTATGTAGTTCACTGGCTAGCCTGTACTGAATGTGTCCTTCTTGGCATCATGGACTTAGACCGCCATGTGGCTGTCTGTAAACCTCCAAGGTACACTATAATCATAGACCATAAGGTCTGCCAGCACCTGTCCAGCACTGCTTGGTTAATTGGTCTGGCCAATTCACTGCTGAAGTCAACACTCACAATTTAGCTGCCCCTGTAGCAGTGTATAGCTCAGATCTTCCTTTAGTTAGAGTGTGTCACCTAACAGTGTCTAACGGTAACAACCTTTGAGATCCGCTACAGCATTCTATCTGAGGCCAACCTCATGCCAGGGAGCTCTAAACCAAAGATTGAAGATGGTGGAGATACCAGGGCCTGCCAACTTTTCACATACCTGGGATTTCTTTAGTGAGAAACCTTTGTTCTAGAACTCCCCATTGGCTGGCAATGGGGATGTGAAGTAAGAAGGTACAGCTTAAACACCAGCAATCAAGGAAGGGACTGCAATTATCATAACAACCAGCAGACACATAACTAGCATAATGAGCATGTGAATGGAGTGGCCAAGGTGGCAGAGATAAAGACTACACAAGAGTGCAACAGAATAAACTCCCATTTACTGAAGCAGAAATAACAGGTGCTGCCTGTAAAGGTCCAAAGTGCCAGCAACAGATACCAATGCTAAGACTTTCAATGGCTCTATTCCTCAAGGAAACCAACCAGCCACTTGGCAGGTTGATAATAATAGACCCATTCTACCATAGGCAGGCCAGGGATTAATCTCACAGGAATAGATACCTATTCCTGGTATGGGTTTAACATTCTTGTTCATATAGCCCCAGTCAGGGCTACTATTTAGGGATATTTGGGTTCATATGCATGAAATCTCACAAAAGCTAGTGTGTGATCATACAAACTGGCGAGGAGACCCACTTCCAGTAAGCCCATAATGATGGGACTCACTGGTCCTATTCCAAACCACATTATCTAGAAGCACCTGGTCTGACAGAGAGTTTAACAGGCTTGCTGAAGGCACAGCTGCAGCACCAGCTCAGAGGTAATATGGCATTCTCCAGGATGCAACGTATGTACTACTGAATTAGAGCTCCTAAATGGTGCTGTGTCTCCAATAGGAAGAAAATGTGAGTCCAGGAACCAAAATGTGGAAGCAGGAGTGGCCCCATTAATCATTACTTCCAGAGGACCACTTGGGGATTTGTGCTTCCTATCCCCACAATTCTGAGTTTGGCAAAGTTAGACTTCTAGTCTCAAAGGCAGTCCACTCTTGCCAGGGAGTATAGCAAGAAGCCCATTGAAGTAAAAGCTACAACTGCCACCTAGGCATTTTGAGATCCTTGTGTCCAGGGATCAGAAGACAAGAGAAGGTAGAGCTGTTTTTACATAGTGAGGTCAGGGTGGAATACATATGAAGCTCAGATGGTTCACTTAGTTGCCTCTTGATATACCCTTGTTCAACTGTAGTCATATATGGACAACTAGACAAACAGAATAGAACAAAGAACCAAGAGGAAAAATACTTTTATTTGTAAATAAATGGGCCTGAGGATTAGTGAAGAAAAACGAATTATTCGATAACAAATGTGAGACAATTGAGTATTCATGCAGAAAAATGCAAATAAAACTGAATCACTGACTCATATCATACCCCTCCCAAATGTATCCTAAATATAAGATATTAGTTTATAAAAACAAAATTTTGGGACCTGGAGCAAGATGGCCAAATAGGAACAGCTCCAGTCTCTAGCTCCCAGTGCCAGCAACACAGAAGACGGGTGATTTCTGCATTTTCAACTGAGGTACTGGGTTCATCTCACTAGGGAGTGCCAGACAATCAGTGCTGGTCAGCTGGTGCAGCCCAACCATCGAGAGCTGAAGCAGGGCGAGGCATCGCCTCACCTGGGAAGTGCAAGGGGGAAGGGAATCCCTTCTCCTAGCCAGGGGAACTGAGACACACAACACCTGGAAAATTGGGTAACTCCCACCCTAATACTGGGCTTTACCAAGGGTCTTAGCAAACGGCACACCAGGAGATTATATTCCACGCCTCGCCGGGAGGGTCCCAGGCCCACAGAGCCTCCCTCATTGCTAGCACCGCAGTCTGCGATCTAACTGCAAGGCAGCAGCGAGGCTGGGGGAGGGGCGCCCACCATTGCTGAGGCTTAAGTAGGTAAACAAAGCCACCTGGAAGCTCGAACTGGGTGGAGCCCACAGCAGCTCAAGGAGGCCTGCCTGTCTCTCTAGACTCCACCTCTGGGGACAGGGCATAGCTAAATAAAAAGCAGCAGAAACCTCTCAGACGCAAATGACCCTGTCTGACAGCTTTGAAGAGAGCAGTGGATCTCCCAACACGGAGGTTGAGATCTGAGAACAGACAGACTGCCTGCTCAAGTGGGTCCCTGACCCCTGAGTAGACTAACTGGGAGACATCCCCCACTAGGTGCAGACCGACACTTCACATAGAGGGGTACACCTCTGAGATGAAGCTTCCAGAGCAAGAATCAGACAGGAACACTCACTGTTCAGCAATATTCTATCTTCTGCAGCCTCTGCTGCTGATACCCAGGCAAACAGGGCCTGGAGTGCACCCCAAGCAATCTCCAACAGACCTACAGCTGAGGGTCCTGACTGTTAGAAGAAAACTAACAAACAGAAAGGACACCCACACCAAAACCCCATCAGTACATCACCATCATCAAAGACCAAAGGCAGATAAAACCATAAAGATGGGGAAAAAGCAAGGCAGAAAAGCTGGAAATTCAAAAAATAAGAGCACACCCCTTCCTCAAAAGGAACGCAGCTCATCGCCAGCAATGGATCAAAGTTGGACAGAGAATGACTTTGACGAGTTGAGAGAAGAAGGCTTCAGTCCATCAAACTTCTCAGAGCTAAAGGAGGAATTACGTACACAGCACAAAGAAACTAAAAATCTTGAAAAAAGAATGGAAGAATGGATAACTAGAATAATCAATGCAGGGAAGGCCATAAACAAACTGACAGAGATAAAAACCATGACACGAGAAATACGTGACAAATGCATAAGCTTCAGTAACCGACTCGATCAACTGGAAGAAAGAGTATCAGCGATTGAGGATCAAATGAATGAAATGAAGTGAGAAGAGAAGTCTAAAGAAGAAAGAGGAAAAAAAAATGAACAAAGCCTTCAAGAAGTATGGGATTACGTGAAAAGACCAAATCTACGTCTCATTGGGGTGCCTGAAAGTGAGGGGGAAAATGGAACCAAGTTGGAAAACACTCTGCAGGATATCATTCAGGAGAACTTCCCCAACCTAGTAAGGCAGGCCAACATTCAAATTCAGGAAATACATAGAATGCCACAAAGATACTCCTCGAGAAGAGCAACTCCAAGACACATAATTGTCAGATTCGCCAAAGTTGAAATGAAGGAAAAACTGTTAAGGACAGCCAGAGAGAAAGGTCAGGTTACCCACAAAGGGAAGCCCATCAGACTAACAGCAGATCTCTTGGCAGAAACTCTCCAAGCCAGAAGAGAGTGGGGGCCAATATTCAACATTCTTAAAGAAAAGAATTTTCAACCCAGAATTTCATATCCAGTCAAACTAAGTTTCATAAATGAAGGAGAAATAAAATCCTTTACAGACAAGCAAATGCTTAGAAATTTTGTTACCACCACGCCTGCCCTGCAAGAGACCCTGAAGGAAGCACTAAACATGGAAAGGAACAACTGGTACAAGCCATTGCAAAAACATGCCAAAATGTAAAGACCATCAATGCTAGGAAGAAACTGCATCAACTAACGAGCAAAATAACCAGCTAATATCACAATGACAGGATCAAGTTCACACATAACAATATTAACCTTAAATGTAAATGGACTAAATGGTCCAATTAAAAGACACAGACTGGCAAATTGGATAAAGAGTCAAGACCCATCAGTTTGCTGTATTCAGGAGACCCATCTCACATGCAGAGACACACATAGGCTCAAAATAAAGGGATGGAGGAAGATCTGCCAAGCAAATGGAGAACAAAAAAAAGCAGGGGTTGCAATCCTAGTCTCTGATAAAACAGACTTTAAACCATCACAGATCAAAAGAGACAAAAAAGGCCATTACATAATGGTAAAGGGATCAATTAATCAGGAAGAGCTAACTATCCTAAATATATATGCACCCAACACAGGAGCACCCAGATTCATAAAGCAAGTCCTTAGAGACTTACAAAGAGACTTAGACCCCCATACAATAATAATGGGAGACTTCAACATCCCACTGTCAACATTAGACAGATCAACGAGACAGAAAGTTAACAAGGACATCTAGGAATAGAATTCAACTCTGTACCAAGCAGACCTAATAGACATCTACAGAACTCTCCACCCCAAATCAACAGAATATACATTCTTCTCAGCACCACATAATTGTAAGTAAAGTACTTCTCAGCAAATATACAAGAACAGAAATTATAATAAACTGTCTCTCAGACCACAGTGCAAACAAACTAGAACTCAGGACTAAGAAACTCAATCAAAACCGCTCAACTACATGGAAACTGAACAATCTGCTCCTGAATGACTACTGCGTACATAACGAAATGAAGGCAGAAATAAAGATGTTCTTTGAAACCAATGAGAACAAAGATACAACATACCAGAATCTCTGGGAAACATTTAAAGCAGTGTGTAGAGGGAAATTATAGCACTAAATGCCCACAGGAGAAAGCTGGAAAGATCTAAAATTGACACTCTAACATCACAATTAAAAGAACTAGAGAAACAAGAGCAAACACATTCAAAAGGTAGCAGAAGGCAAGAAATAACTAAGATTAGAGCAGAACTGAAGGAGATAGAGACACAAAAAACCCTCCAAAAAATCAATGAATCCAGGAGTTGGTTTTTTGAAAAGATCAACAAAAGTGATAGACCGCTAGCAAGACTAATAAGGAAGAAAAGAGAGAAGAATCAAATAGACGCAATAAAAAATGATAAAGGGGAGATCACCACTGACCCCACAGAAATACAAACTACCATCAGAGAATAATATAAACACCTCTACGCAAATAAACTAGAAAATCTAGAAGAAATGGATAATTTCCTGGACGCTTACACTCTCCCAAGACTAAACCAGGAAGGAGTTGAATCCCTGAATAGACCAATAGCAGGCTCTGAAATTGAGGCAATAATTAATAACCTACCAACCAAAAAAAGTCCAGGACCAGATGGATTCACAGCTGAATTCTACCAGAGGTACAAGGAGGAGCTGGTACCATTCCTTCTGAAACTATTCCAATCAATAGAAAAAAAGGGAATCCTCCCTAACTCATTTTATGAGGCCAACATCATCCTGATATCAAAGCCTGGCAGAGACACAACAAAGAAAGAATTTTAGACCAATATCCCTGATGAACATCGATGCAAAAATCCTCAATAAAATACTGGCAAACCGAATCCAGCAGCATCAAAAAGCTTATCCACCATGATCAAGTGGGCTTCATCCCTGGGATGCAAGGCTGGTTCAACATATGCAAATCAATAAATGTAATCCAGCATATAAACAGAACCAAAGGCAAAAACCACATGATTATCTCAATAGATGCAGAAAAGTCCTTTGAGAAAATTCAATAGCCCTTCATGCTAAAAAATCTCAGTAAATTTGGTATTGATGGAATGTATCTCAAAATAATAAGAGCTATTTATGACAAACCCACAGCCAATATCATACTGAATGGGCAAAAACTGGAAGCATTCCCTTTGAAAACTGGCACAAGACAGGGATGCACTCTCTCACCACTCCTATTCAACATAGTGTTGGAAGTTCTGGCTAGGGCAATCAGGCAAGAGAAAGAAATAAAGGCAATTCAGTTAGGAAAAGAAGAAGTCAAATTGTCTCTGTTTGCAGATGACATGATTTTATATTTAGAAAGCCCCATCATCTCAGCCCAAAATCTCCTTCAGCTGATAAGCAACTTCAGCAAAGTCTCAGGATACAAAATTAATGTGCAAAAATCACAAGCATTCTTATACACCAGTAACAGACAAACAGAGAGCCAAATCAGGAATGAACTTCCATTCACAATTGCTTCAAAGAGAATAAAATACCTAGGAATCCAACTTACAAGGGATGTAAAGGACCTCTTCAAGGAGAGCTACAAACCACTGCTCAGTGAAATAAAAGAGGACACAAACAAATGGAAGAACATACCATGCTCATGGACAGGAAGAATCAATATCGTGAAAATGGCCATACCGCCCAAGGTAATTTATAGATTCAATGCCATCCCCATCAAGCTACCAATGACTTTCTTCACAGAATTGGAAAAAAACTGCTTTAAAGTTCGTATGGAACCAAAAAAGAGCCTGCACTGCCCAGACAATCCTAAGTCAAAAGAACAAAGCTGGAGGCATCATGCTACCTGACTTCAAACTATATTACAGGGCTACAGTAACCAAAACAGCATGGTACTGGTACCAAAACAGAGATATAGACCAATGGAACAGAACAGAGTCCTCAGAAATAATACCACACATCTACAGCCATCTGATCTTTGACAAACCTGAGAAAAACAAGAAATGTAGAAAGGATTCCCTATTTAATAAATGGTGCTGGGAAAATTGGCTAGCCATAAGTAGAAAGCTGAAACTGGATCCTTTCCTTACTCCTTATATGAAAATTAATTCAAGATGGATTAGAGACTTAAATGTTAGACCTAATACCATAAAAACCCTAGAAGAAAACCTAGGTAATACCATTCAGGACATAGGCATGGACAAGGACTTCATGTCTAAAACACCAAAAGCAATGGTAACAAAAGCCAAAGTTGACAAATGGGATCTAATTAAACTAAAGAGCTTCTGCATAGCAAAAGAAACTACCATCACAGTGAACAAGCAACCTACAGAATGGGGGAAAATTTTTGCAATCTACTCATCTGACAAAGGGCTAATATCCAGAATCTAGAAAGAACTCAAACAAATTTACAAGAAAAAAACAAACAACCCCATCAAAAAGTGGGCAAAGGATATGAACAGACATTTCTCAAAAGAAGACATGCATACAGCCAACAGACACAAGAAAAAATGCTCATCATCACTGGCCATTGAGATACCACAAAACCACAATGAGATACCATCTCACACCAGTTAGAATGGCAATCATTAAAAAGTCAGAAAACAACAGGTGCCCGAGAGGATGTGGAGAAATAGGAACACTTTTACACTGTTCGTGGGATTGTAAACTAGTTCAACCATTATGAAAAACAGTATGGTGATTCCTCAAGGATCTAGAACTAGAAATACCATATGACCCAGCCATCCCATCACTGGGTATATACCCAAAGGATTATAAATCATGCTGCTATAAAGACACATGCACACGTATGTTTATTGTGGCACTATTCACAATAGCAAAGACTTGGAATCAACCCAAATGTCCATCAGTGACAGACTGGATTAAGAAAATGTGGCACATATACACCATGGAATACTATGCAGCCATAAAAAAGGATGAGTTTGTGTCCTTTGTAGGGACATGGATGCAGCTGGAAGCCATCATTCTCAGCAAACTATCGCAAGAACAGAAAACCAAACACCACATGTTCTCATTCATAGGTGGGAATTGAACAATGAGATCACTTGGACTCAGGAAGGGGAACATCACACACCGGGGCCTGTTATGGGGAGGGGGAGAGGGGAGGGATGGCATGGGGAGTTATACCTGATGTAAATGATGAGTTGATGGGTGCTGACGAGTTGATGGGTGCAGCACACCAACATGGCACAAGTATACATATGTAACAAACCTGCACGTTGTGCACATGTACCCTAGAACTTAAAGTATAATAATAATAATAATAAAGAAAATAAATAAATAAAAACAAAATTTGAAATAATTTGAAAAAATATAAGATCATATTTTAATTTTATAGGGTTAGAAAATATTTTCTTAAACAATATCCAAATAGTACAATCCATATAAAAATAAAAATAAATTTAACTAAATTAACCATAAAATCTTCTGTGTTCAGAAGATACCATAAGCAAAACAGAGAGATAGACCTCCAATTGGGATGTCAGAGATGGATCCAGGTTTTGTAGAACCTGAATCCTGTATAATCTGGAGGACCCTTTTGAAAAATAGAATACAAAATTATGAATGTGTAATTACTACAAATGCTCTTGCAGCCTTCAAAGCAACCCAGGCAAGTGAAGAATCCTAAGTATCAAAGATGTATAAAGAGCTTTTCATAAATCAGTAATAAAAAGACCAACAGTCCAAGAGGAAAGCATACAATGATACGAAACCAGTAATTAACAAATAAGGAAATACAAATTAGAAGATTCTCACTAATAACAGAAAAATGCAAATTTTAAAAATCATATATAAAATTATAACAATAAGACTGGAATAAGTTTTAAAGTCCAGTGATACCAAAAGTTGAAGAAGCCACTGCGCTCCATAGGCGACAGAGCCAGACTCTGTCTCAAACAAACAAACAAACAAACAAAAAAGGTCGAAGAGGATGTTGACCAGCAAGAACTCTCACACAGTACTAGAAGGAGTATAAACTGATAGTAATTTAGCAATATCAGTGCACAGATTTCCAGCTAGCACATTGTGGCACGTAGTTGGGCTATGAATGTATGACAGGTGTGCTGTTGAGATACAGATCTCCTGAGAGAGGCCTGGCAAGACTATGGGAAATTAATATCTGTAGTTCTGGTTGCTTCCAGCCACAATCAGCTTTATACATTGCTTCCAGTTTGTTATACAATGATCACTTATGTACCATGAGAGGAGAAGGGTTGAGAATAACTGTTTCCGTTAGAATTCTTAGTTGCAAGCATCAGAATTCACTCTACAGATGAAATAGTACAAGAATTTATTAAGAATATCAGTTGACTTAGAGTCTCCTGAAAGGCCAGAGAAAACACTAGAATTATGCAGTCAGGAAAAAATGCCCAAATTTCACTCCCAGACTGCTCATACAAGCAATCCCACAACAGTGGATAATTACCATCATTTTCAGTGTGAGCACGAAACACAGGAAACTACAGCATGGATCTTGGTCCCTTTTGCTTCTAAAAGTTCTTAACATGACCATACTGCCACTCTCATATACCGAATTCTGCACAGCATCCCCTTCCTCAAAGTGCTGTCTTCTAAATTGAAGGTTTTCATGAATGCATCTTATTGGCAAAACCTATGTTACATGCCTGCTCACTACCAGCAGGGGAAGTTAAAAAATGGGTTTTTCTAGCACCTACCTTAAAGAGGTAGGAGTTATAACGGGGGAAAGTCACAGCTATAGGAAGGGTGCTCCAAGTATTCTGGGTAGCCACAAATATGTCAAATATTCACAACATCCAATACAATGCAGAGAAATGTACCCCTTTAGCAATTTCACTACTGGGTAAATGTCATTTAAAAAAAGCTAAATGCACTAGTGATGTTCTCACACATCCACAAAAGATGTACAAGAATGTTCTTGACAACACTGTTTGTAAACAATTTAATTCACACCAATAGGAGAATGATGAATATATTGGGGTACATTTATAATCTGGAATAGTGTACAGTAGTGAAAACGACCAGGCACGGTGGCTCAAGCCTATAATCCCAGCACTTTGGGAGTCCAAGGTGGGCAGATCACAAGGTCAGGAAGGAGTTCAAGACCAGCCTGACCAAAATGGTGAAACCCCCATCTCTACTAAAACACAAAAATTAGCTGGGCATGGTGGCATGTGCCTGTAATCCCAGCTACTCAGGAGGCTGAGGCAGGAGAATCGCTGGAACCCAACATGTGGAGGTGCAGTGAGCCGAGATTGCGCCACTGCACTCCTGGGCGACAGAGCAAGACTCCTTCTCAAACAAAACAAAACAAAACAAAATAAAATAAAACAAAACAAAACATGTAAAGGATTAGGCAAAAAAGATTAGTAAAGAAATATTTTAAAAACACACACACACACATATATAAACACACACACACACCCCTCATTTATGGATATTTTTAAAGTTATAGATAGATGCATAATCTAAAATGTTCATGAAAATGAAAGCCACCAAATTCTGGGATGGTTGCCATTTCTTTTTTGTTTTTCTTTTCTTTACTTTTTCAGACAGGGTCTCATTCTGTCGCTCAGGCTGGAGTGCAGTGCAGTGGCACAATCACAGCTCACTGAAGCCTCTACTTCCTGGCCTCAAGCAATCCTCCCACCTCAGCCTCCCGAGTAGCTGGGACTACAGGCGTGTACCACCTCAACATTACTAATCATCAGGGAAATGCAAATCAAACTACAATGAGATATCATATGATTTCAGTCAGAATGGCTATTATCAAAAGACCAAAAAAAAAAAAAAAAAAAAAAAACCACAAAAAAACAGACGCTAATGAAGATGCAGAGAAAGGGGAACTTTCATACACTGTTTGTGGGAGTGTACATTGTATAGTATAGCCATTATGGAAAACACTGTGGAGTTTCTCACAAAACTAAAAATAGAACTATCAATCCAGCAATCCCACTCCTGGGTATTTATCCAAAGGAAAGGAAATCAGTATATCAAAGAGATGCATGGCCCCCCATGTTTATTGCAGTATTATTCACAATAGCAAAGATACCAAATCAATGTACGTGTCCATCAGTGGATGAATGAATAAAGCAAATGTGGTATATTTAAGTAATGAAATATTATTCTGCCATTAAAAAAGAAGAAAATCGTATCATTTGCAGGAACATGGATAGAACTGGAGATTATTATGCTATGTGAAATAAGCCAGACGTAGAAAGACAAATATCACATATACTCATATGTGGGAACTAATAAAGTTGATCTAATGAAGGCAGACAGTAGAATGATAGTTATTAGAGGCTGGGATGGATGTGGGTGTAGGGGTGAAGAGAGGTTGGTTAATGGATACAAACATACAGTTACATTAAAGCAATAAATTATAATGTTAGTTGAGTACAGTGACTATAGTTAACAATTTATCATACATTTCAAAATACTTAGAAGTGAGATTTGAAATGTTCTCAACAGAGAGAAATGATAAATGCTTGTAGTGATGGATATCCTAAATACCCTGACTTGAGCATTACACATTCTATGCATGTGACAAAATATCACTTGTACCCCATAAATATGTACAAATATTATGCATCAATAAAACAGATAAATACATAAATATTTTGAAGATAAATCTGATAGGAGTTTGATGGATTTTATGTGAGGGTTAAAAAAACAGAGATGCCCAAGTTTCTGATTTGGACAAGTGGACAAAAGGGATGTTGGAAGAGGATCAGATTTGGGTGCAGAGATTACAAGTTTGGCTTTGAACATGTTTTGTTTGAGATGCCTTTAAGGCACCTAAACATAGAAGGAAAAACAATCATGACATTCAGTCACGGATTCAAATCAAATCTGGAGATGTGAATTTGAGACACATCCACAAATAAAATGAGATACCACTAAACTGACCAAAAATTTAGAAAAGTTGTAACACTTGTTGATCTTTGAAATGTGAGGTGGTTACAGCCTTTTGGAATGCAAACTAACAGCATCTATTGTTAAAAATACGTATGTTCTTCCATCTAGCAATACTACTTATGAGAACCTATGTCCTATAAATAAAATTGTCTGTGCAAAACAGGTGTGCATAAGAATGTATATTGCAAACTTGTTCATGATGATAAAAACTGGAGCAGTATGACTGTTAATGAATTAGCTATTAAAATAAAACACAGTGGGGCCATTTTAAATAATTCTTAATAATCATTCCAGATGACTCACAACACTTTCTAGTAGGATTCTAGAGGTATAAAGAAAATATGGCCGGGCGTGGTGGCTCACATCTGTAATCCCAGCACTTTAAGGGGCCAAGACCAGCAGATGGCATGAGCTTAGGAGTTTGACACGATCCTGGGCACATAGTGAGACCAGCCTAGGCAACATAGTGAGACCCCCGTCCCTACAAAAAATACAAAAATTAGCCAGGTTTGGTGGCCTGCCTGTAGTCCCAGCTAGTTGGGAGACTGAGGTGGGAGGATCTCTTGAGCTGTGGAAGCGGAGGTGGCAGTGAGCGCCTTTGCACTCCAGCCTGGGTGGCAGAACGAGACCCTGTCTATATGCAAGAATTTGTATATATATTACCTCATGTTTACAAAACAAAATTATCTCCCCTTCCTCTCCCCCAAATCCCATATATGTATATTATTAGACTTTGGTATCTAATGTGCTCCTGGGGGCTCTTTACATGTTAATCGTTCAATACTCAAGAGTAACTGTACTATACGCACCACTATTATTCTTTTACAGGTAAGTAATATGGGGCATAAAGAACGTAAGTAACGACCCACAGCACAAAGATATCAAGATATACAAGTTAAGCTCAGAAACCAAGCTCTTAAACACTACACTGTCTCTCTGTATTCGCTTATAAATGTGTACGTCTATTTACCGTACAGGGAGAAAAATATGCAAGAATGCATACCGGGGAACTGACGTAGGCTGGGGCAAAGAGAAGGTGCTGATATGGATGGCTGGCGGTGCAGAGGAGGAGATAAACCCGGGCAAAAAAGAAAGAAAGAAAAAAAGATCAGGTTCTCCAGGCTGGGCAGCCATTCCTAGATTAACCAGGTATTGATACGGGAGGAAGAGGCTTTGCTGCAGGAATTCTCGGGTAATAGGAACAGACCACGGAATGGTATCGTACTATGACGGCTGGCAGGAGCAAACCATAGAGATGAACATTTCTAGAGTAGTGCGGCGACACTTCGGGATGTTGGCTGGTCCTTAGCGACGGGAGTTTTCAGGGCTTCAAGAGAGTAGGACCTGGGCTCTATAGGCTGGCCCTGGGCCGGGTGTAGACCCCATCTTCTCCTTTCCAGTCCGAGCTGCCATTAGCTGGTCTCCTGGAGTAACCCCAAACGAGGAGGACAGAGCTTCGTGCCTGACCCTAACCCAGGCTTCCGTACCCCTAGCCGGCCTGTCTTGGTGACTTGGAGTCAGGCCCCTCTTTTCCGAAGTTTCTGAGAAGCAGGACTCCTGAGTGTAAGAGGGTGGCCTTCTTGGAATCTGGTGGGTCCTTGACATATAGAAAACAGGGAAACTTGCCGGGCGCGGTGGTTCACGTCTGTAATTCCAGCACTTTGGGAGGTCGAGGCGGGTGGATCACCTGAGGTCGGGAGTTCGAGACCAGCCTGACAGACATGGAGAAACCCCGTCTCTACTAAAATACGAAACTAGCCGGGCGTGGTGGCACATGCCTGTAATCCCAGCTACTCGGGAGGATAAGGCAGGAGAATCGCTTGAACTCAGTAGGTGGAAGTTGCAGTGAGCCGAGATCGTGCCATTGCACTCCAGCCTGGACAACAAGAGCGAAACTCCATCCAAAAAAAAAAAAAAGAAAAGAAAACAGGGAAACTTTTCCCCAATCTTTAGGGTCAAAAGTGTTTTAGAAATCAGATTTCGAACGATTTTTGAAAAGCAGTATGATGCATATGTGCTACATATGCATAACACCCCAGAGATCTGGTGAAGCCTGATATTCAGGCCTATTAATATTTCTGTAATAAAACATGAATATTCACGCTAAGACTATAAATAGCTTCATGTCATTTCAAGCCAAGTCTTGTTACAAAGTATGTTTATGTTACTTTGGGTATTGCCATCAAATGACTTATGAAAATACTCTCAGTTTTTCAGAACTTTGAGGGATTTTGAATTTGTGGAAAAGGGATTGTGGACCTGTTCTGTTTAATATTTTCATTGCCTTATTTCTCTAATCATGCTCGTTTATCACACAGTGTAAAGGAAATGATTCCTTAATTAAGTTTTGTGAGTCTTACAGTTAATACCTTTTATTAGTCATTTTGTTTTTCGACAGATAGTTATTAATGATGTGCTATGTACCAGGCACTATTCTAGGCAGTGGAAGTATTGCAGTGTACAAAATACATGAAGCCCCTACTCTTATGGCATTTATTGTGAGGGTAACAAACAAAAAGCGAATTTTATTTGCCTTTTAATTATATGTTTTAATGTTGGGGTGATGAGAGTTATAAAGAAAAATATAGTAAGGTAAGAGGGCAGATAGTGGTGGAAAGCTATTTTTTTACAGGATGGGCTAGAAATATCTATTTGAGGAAACAGTTTGTGAGCATGCCTTAATGAAATGAGGGAATGTTTCATGCACAGGTTTGGGTAATGGTATTCCAAGCAGGTGTGAAGGCCCTCACATGGAATGCATTTCACATGTCTGGAACAGAAAAGAGTTGAAATAGAGTGAGCACAGGAAACATTGATAGGAAAAAGATTACTCTTTTTATTTCTAAAATAGTCATATAAATTTCCATTACTGAGGTGTCAAATCCTCAAATTTCATCACTGTTAGCAAAACCTCAAAAACCTTTTCTGTTTTGCTTTTCTTAACGTGGCATAGGCAGCCTTTATAGTACACGTACTTTAAAAAAAAAGTTTTTCACCTTTGAATAACATTTTCTTTATTTTTTAAGATGAGTCTCCCTGGAGTATAAACCTGTCTGCAGTTACTCTTGAGTGAAAATGGTTACAGATTGTATCATACAGGATGGAGAATAGGAGAGACCTGTGATAGTAAAAATGGAGGAAGGTAACTCTTCTGTACGAGAAATTGACTTGCAGTAGAACAGCCAGCCCAGCCAGGAAGTCTTCTGCCAGTGCTTTAGACAGCTCTGCTACCAGGAGACACCTGGACCCAGGGAAGCTCTAAGCCAACTCTGGGAACTTTGCCATAAGTGGCTACAATCAGAGGATCATAACAAGGAGCAGATCTTGGAACTGCTGGTGCTGGAGCATTTCCTGTCCATCCCACCCGAGGAGCTCCAGTGTTGGGTACAAGAGCATCATCCATTGAATGGAAATGAAGCTGTGTCTTTGCTGGAAGATTGGAGAGGGAACTTCATGATCCTGGATTTCAGGTGGGAAGAGGAGGTGTGTCTTGTGGTAGCAAAGTGAGCATTCAATGGTTAGGTCAATAGTGAAGCAGTGAGGGCAACATTACTGAGTTTTCATTCCTATTAGGCTTCACTGGTAGTGTCAGTTCCTTTTTCTATATCATCTCTCCTTCTAATTCCATTGAGTCCCTTTTCTCTATTCTGTTTCCATAGGAATGTTTCCTGAGGTTTCAGATCTAGTTCCCACAGAAGTTTCCTCTCAAGTACAATGGTCCCTAATTGTCTCCAAGGCACATCCCAAGCAGATGGACTGGAAGTGCCCTGGGAGGAGGTGATATCTCTGGGAGCTACACAGCAGTCACCATGTTATCACCTCCAACACATAGAGACCCTGCTCAAGGATGACCCTTTGGAACCCTATTCTCCACAAGAAAGAGGTAAGGAGGAAGAGGAGGAATCTATCTGGGAGGTGGGTAAGAGCAGGGGCTCTTGTTTGGCCAACCAAAGGCATCCTTTATAGTTCATTCATTAGCATCTCTAACCCTAACTCTCTCCTGAAACCCTCCCTGGCCCATCTGTCTCTGTCTTTATAAAGGAGAGCCTTTATCCTTGGCCTTTTAAGCAAAGATTTTTATTCTATTTGCTTTCACATATGCCTCTTTGATTTTCATTAAAGCATTAAATTATCACATTATTCTGTTACTTTTTATATCGCCTTTCCTTTATGGTAATCCACTAAATGTCTTCTTTGTCTCTACCCTTTGTCCCTTTAAGTGTTCTCTGCCTATTAGTGATAAAGTTACCTTTTAAACCTTTCACTTTGGCTACATTTCTGTCTTCTTCCACATTCAATTCTTTTTTCTTATCAATACCTCCCCCTACTTGTCACTCCAGTATAGATTAGGTACCCTTTTTCCTTTCCACATTCTCTGCATGCCAAATGTCCTTTCCATTTAAAAAGCATCCTCCTTCTCACATTCTGACCCTTTTTAAAAAGCATCTGTCTCCAGCAAACAGCAATGAAATGATTAGGAGAGCTGAGAAGTCAGTGCTTTTCTAGTATTTCCTGTGAGTTCAGGTGGAATGTTCATTTAAATGAGTTCAGTACACATTTAATTTATCTTCTTCAGGTCAAATTTTACTAAAATGTGTATTTTTTATTGTGTTCATAAAGGAATACTGACCTTTATTTATTAGGAATTGTTGGTTTACGCTGAATCTGCAAGCAATGCCCTATTTGGGAGAATATTAAGATGAAAGGGTTTTTTCCCCAAGCAATGGTATAAATACACTTTTGCCTTTCTGCTATAGTGGTTGTTGCTGTTGTTGTTTTTGAGACAAGGTTTCAGCCCAGGCTGGCAAAATCTCATCTCACTGCAACCTCCGCCTCCTGGGCTCAAGTAATTCTGCTGCTTCAGCTGCCCAAGTAGCTGGGACTACAAGCATGGGCCTGCTAATTTTTGTATTTTTTGTAGAGACGAGATTTTGCCATGTTGCCCAGGCTGGTCCTGGGCTCAAGCAATCCACCCACCTTGGCATCCCAAAGTGCTGGAATTACAGGCGTGAGCCACACACCTGGCCCTTGAATGCAACTCAAAGTTATTTACACACTTAGACTTTTTCAATATGCTCCGATGATTTGTATCCTGTTTTGGAGGTAAAGATTATTCCCAATCCCACTTTAGTATTATATAGATTATTTATTCTTAGGATATGTCTATTTCACTTTTGCTTTCTAGCACTTTCCTTCCTTAACTCAACTGAAAAAGTATTCACTGATTGTTGGGGGAACATGGCTAAAATGGAAATAAATGATCCATTGGGGGTTTACTCTCTCATCAATTTAAAAAGGTGACATTTCCATTCTGTTTAAAAATGTTTATAATGAAAAGTTAAAAAAGAAAGTGATATTTGAATGATTCATTTCCTATTTTAGACAGTGAAACTAGGCCTGAGACTGGTAATTTGGCTCCAAAGCAGGAAGCATCCAAAGGAATGGAATCACAGAAGACGCTGTTCAGTAGAATCTGCAGAGGCAGGAACATTTTTCAGGATACTCATTTTGAAGACCTTCGTGAATGCAAGGACAGGTTTGAAAAGCATCAAGGAAGTTTAAAGGAAGGAAAAGAACACACATGTGATCAGTGTGGGAAGTTTCATGCACAACATCAGTCTTATTGGACATCAGAGAATCTATACATGGGAAAAACCCTCTATGTATAAACAACGTGGGAGAGTCCTCAGTCAAAACAAAACCTCTTTTAAACACCTCAGAATTCACACTGGTGAGAAACCTTATCAGTGTAACCAGTGTGGTAAGTTTTAGTCGAGGCTCAGTCCTTATTAAACATCGGATAAATCACGCTAGGGAGGAGGCTTATGAGCGCAGTGAATGTGGTAAAACCTTCAGTAACAGCATGGGACTTACCCAGCATCAGAGATTCCATACCTTAATAAAATATTATCAGTGCAATGAGTGTAGGAAAGCTTTCAGGGAAAGTTCAAACCTCACTAAACATCAGCGAATTCATACAGGAGAAAAATCTTATGAATGTGATGAATATGGAAAAGCCTTTGGTGGAAGTTCTGATCTTACTGGACATCAGAGAATTCACACTGGGTAGAAACCCTTTGAATGTGATGAATATGGGAAGGCCTTCCATCTGAGCTGACATCTCACTGAACACCAGAGTCCACAACAGGAGTGACCTCACTTTCCCCAGTCACCCTGTGTACACTGAAGCTTCCATGCCTTTTTCTTCCATTTCTCCCCCTTTACACCCAGAATGCCCTCTTTGTTGTTTCCCCAATCAGATTTTATTACTTTTTTTTAGGTCTTCTTAGGTTTATTTTACTTTTTATTTTCTAAAATTTTATTTTATTTTGGATTCAGAGGGTACATGTGCAGGTTTATTACATGAGTATATTGCAAAATGGTGTTTGGGCTTGCCCATTAACCAAATAGTGACCATTGTACCAAATGAATAATTTGTCAACCCTCACTCCTATCCCAACCCGCTCCCCCGTCCCCAGTTTGTAGTCCCCAGTGTCTATTGTTTCCATCTTTATGTCCATATGTCCCCATTGTTTAGCTCCCACTTATAAGTGAGAACATGTGGTATTTGATTTTCTGTTTCTGATTTATGTAACTCAGGATAATGGCCTCCAGTTTCATCCATGTTGTTGCACAGAGCATGATTTTATTCTTTTTTTGTGGCTATGTAGTATTTCATGTTTGTTGGCTGCTTGGATGCCTTCTTTTGAGAAATGTTGGTTTATGTCCTTTGCTCACTTTTTTTTTTCTTTTTTTTCTTTGAGACGGAGTTTTGCTCTTGTTGCCCAGGCTGGAGTGCAATGGCACAATCTCGAGTCACCACAACCTCCACCTCCTGGGTTCAAGAGGTTCTCCTGCCTCAGCCTCCCGAGTAGCTGGGATTACAGGCATGCGCTACTATGCCCGGCTAATTTTGTATATTTTTTTAGTAGAGACGGGGTTTCTCCATGTTGGTCAGGCTGATCTCGAACTCCTGACCTCAGGTGATCCGCCTGCCTCGGCCTCCCAAAGTGCTGGTATTACAGGTGCGAGCCACCGTGTCTGGCCTTTTGCCCACTTTTTAATGGGGTCTTTTTTTTTTCTTTTTAAGTTGTTTGAGTTCCCTGTAGATTCCAGACATTAGTCCTTTGTCAGAGGCATAATGCAAATTTTTCTCCCATTCTGTAGATTGCCTGTTTACTCTGTTGATTGCTTCTTTTTCTGTGCAGAGGCTTTTTAGTTTAATTAAGCCCATTTGTCTATTTTTGTTTTTGTTGCATTTGCTTTTGGGCCAACCAAATTTTACATATGTCTTACCATAGCCCTGTTTAGAATAAACAAGCATTCTGAATGCTGAACCTCCTAGAGGTTGTGTAACAGTACCCATAATGTGTCATTAAAAACAGGTTTGGCTGAAATGTTAGTGAACCCCTTGGGCTCCTACCCTGTGTGCTTTCAGTTAACTTGGTGACAATTGGGTTTGCCTCCTGAAAACAAGATATTGCTTCTTGAGGAAGAGAAGAGCGATCCCTTTCTGGAGATATTGGAAAACACTAATACTCAAGTAGGCATTGGTCACCTTATGCAGAGGGAGCCTGTGATGCTGACCCAGACATACTCCAGGCTGCAATGAGAGTCAGAGGAAGATCCTTTCTAGATAGTATTTTGTACATTGCTGATGCCACTGTACACCAGACATCTAGGTAGGATAGACCCAAGGGGAAGTGCTCCTTATTCAGGCATCTTTATTTTAGCTAGTACAGAAAAAAATAAGATGGGCTGGACCTCAAGAGGAATTCTGAGATCCCAAAACAAAGTGGCATGTGTTGCAAATAAAAAGATAACTAGAAACTTCACTGGATTAGAAGACAGGTAGCAAGGTTCAAAGGCCACAAATGACAAAGGTACAGTATACCCTAGGATGGATGAACTAGAGAAATAGTCTTCTTTACCATGGCTCCCACATGAATGTTATTTTAGGGACTGAGTGACTCTGAGGACATTAGCTATCATTTTTCTTGACTCTGATATTACTATCAGTTAATAATGGAGCTATCATTTTCATATGATTAGCCGTATACTTACAAGTGAGCAGACCTTGAACTTCCTCTAGGTTTCTAAGCAAGGGCTTAAACCACCAAATGTGACACCCTTGAAGGGTAACTCAAGCTATGGACACTTAAGACCCTGAGATGATGATATAGTATTTTGAACATTATAATTTGCTGAATGTCAGTTGAACCACCAGATGTAATGCAACTTGTGCCTTCTCTCTTATTCTTTTTTTGTGCCTTTTCCTCCCTTATATTCACCTCCCTTTTTTCTTTTATCTGTTGTCCCTTTTTTTCTGATCACCTACACTCTTTCTACCACATAAGCATCATTTCTTTATAAGTCCTCACCCTCTCCCCACTAAACTTGTATTTCCCAGATATCAGTTCTTGTAGGTAGGAAGCAGAGACAGTGGGTTCAGTTAGAGGTGCTGGGGGTCACATTTTTTAAAAAGGGAAAGAAAACCCTAGGTAGGTAGTCAAAGCATAGACGCCCTATATCGGACTTTATGATCAGCTGTTACTAACAGTTTATGTAAATGAGGTCCAAAGGTAGATAGTTTGAAGTTGTTGCTTTTGCTCTGTAGAATCATCAGGGATCCAGGTCCCTTCCACCTTGTCACTGTCCTCTGTGTACAGCTTCTCTTCCCATGGCTACTGAAACACTGGCCATCAATTCTGCATTCTAGTCAGCAGGAAGGGCAAAAAAATGGACTCTCCCAGATAAGTCAGCAATTTTCAAGGAGTCTTCTCAGAATGCACAAATTCCTACACCTAGTTAACCAGAATTTAGTCACATTACTACACTTTGCTACAAAGATAACTAAGAAATGTAATCTTTATTTCAGGTGCCAGTGTACAAGATAAAAATTGTAATGGCTATTTGATAAAAAGGAGAGAACACTTATTTAGTAGGCAAACAGTCTCTGCCTTAGTCCCAGATAAAGATGTAACATTTCAAGTTATTAAGTGCAGGAACCAACTCCTAATAAATGTGTCATGAAAGATCAGTAAACAGATGAATGAATGAGAGAAGGGGTGCAAGGAACAAAATCAGAACTAAGAGATTCAATGGTGATTTAGTGAGTATTAGGAAGGCGGTGGGGATAAAGCAAGGAGAGGGAAAAGAGGAAGTGAGGAACAGGAACAGATAAATCTCTGAGTTAGAAGTCCCTAACACATCATGCTTCCTTAAATAATAGCATTAAAAAATTTTATTTAAAAATACAGTTTAACTCTATTTTGAAGTGATATCAAAACATATTTTTATTTTATATATTTATTTTTTGAGACAGAGTTTCACTCTGTCACCAAGGCTGGAGTGCAGTGGGGCAATCTCAGCTCACTGCAACCTCTGCCTCCCAGGTTCAAGTGAGTCTTGTGCCTCAGACCCCCAAGTAGCTGGGACTACAGGTGTATGCCAGCATGCCCGGCTAATTTTTTGTGTTTTTAGTAGAGACAGGGTTTCACCGCGTTGGCCAGGCTGGTCTCAAACTCTTAACCTCAAGTGATCTGCCCACCTTGGCCTTCCAAAGTGCTGAGATTACAGGCGTGAGCCACCATGCCTGGCCTCAAAAGATATTTTTAAAGGAAAAATATCTAGGTTTTTTTCTACTACTAGAAAAAACTTATCCCTACTTCCCTAATTTAAGAATTATTTTTATTTCTTCAAATTGTCTATTTAGAGAGATTGATAAATAGATATATGATTTTTGTCAGGTACTTAGAATTTTATGATTGGTTATATTTTTTATTAACCACGCTTATTTTTAAAATTACTCCACGTTTCCACATAACCAAATTTATTACCTTATGGTTTATATAATAGTTTTAGGTCACTTTAGTCTTCATATATACGTGTGTGTGTGTGTGTGTGTGTACATACACACAGTCATGTGTTACTTAACAATAGGGATACATTCTGAGAAATGCATCATTAAGCCATTTCATCATTGTTTGAACATCATAGAATGTATTTACACAAACCTAAATATAGTCTACTACACACCTAGGCTATATAGTATGGCCCGTTTTCCTAGGCCACAAACCCATACAGCATATTACTGTAGTGAATACTGTAGGCAGTTGTAACAATGGTAATTATCTGTATGTCTAAACATATCTAACAGTAGAAAAGGTATAGTAAAAATATGCCATAAAACTTTTTAAAACAATAATACACCTGTATAGGACAACTCCATTATAATCTTATGAGGCTACTGTCTTATATGCAGCCTGTTGTTGACCAAAACATTGTTATTCACAGCACATGACCTGTAAAGACAGGGCCACTTCTATCTCTTTTTGGGATACATTTCACAGAAGGTGAAATAGCTGAGTAAAAAGATTGTCATATATGTTTAAGCATTGCTAATAACTGCATTTTTGTCTAATGGACACTGTTAACCTTGCAAGCAAAAAAAGGGCACCTTTAAGATCCACATGTGCCAGGCGTGGTGGCTCATGCCTGTAATCCCAACACTTTGGGAGGCCAAGGGGCGGATCACCCGAGGTCAGGAGTTCGAGACCAGCCTGGCTAACATGGCAAAACTCCGTCTCTATTAAAAAGACAAAAATTAGCCAGGTGTGGTGGTGGGCGCCTGTAATCCCAGCTATCAGGAGGCTGCGGCAGGAGAATTGCTTGAACCCAGGAGGTGGAGGTTGCAGTGAGTTGAGATCACGCCATTGCGCTCCACCCTGGGCAACAAGAGCAAGACTCCACCTCAGAGAGAAAAAAAAAAAAAAGATCCACATGTAAGGGTACCTGGTTAACTAATTCCTCAAAGCCAAGGGAGCTAGCAGATGAGGAAAACTGGGTACGAGTCCTGGGTCTGCTGACCTCAGCAACACACTTCATTTATCTGAGCTCTGGTTCTTTCAACTCTAAAATGAGTGGTTTGCATATTTTTTAAAAACATTAAAATATGCATATATTTAAAATTACATAACAATATGTGCACAGTGAAATGAAATACTGCAAAGTAAAACCATTCATATAACCACTACCAAGGTCAAGAAATAGAACTGTTACCTGTGCCCCAGAAGGCCCCAGTTATGCTCCCTGCTAAACTCTGTTCCTTTCCTCCTCCCTGTTGTGACTTCTAACATCAGATATTAGTTTATTCTGTTCTGAACCTTATATAAATGCAATCGTGAAGGATGTGTTTTTTGTCTTCTTTTACTCACTATTCTGGCTCCTTTTACTATTATGTTTATGAAATTTATCAATGTGGTTTGTAGCTGTAGTTCATTGATTTTCATTGTTACATAGTATTCAGTTGTCTGAATAAACTTTTTTTAAAAACCATCCTACTGTTAATGGACATTAGAGTTGTTTCCAGTTTAAAGCAGTCACCAAAAAACGCTTCTAAAACATGTCTTTAGATGCAAGCACGTATGCGTTTCTGGTGGCTGGGTCATAGAACATGCATACATTCAACTTTAGTAGATACACCAGAGTTTCCCAAAATGGTTTCACCAGTGTACACTCTCATAAAATATACGTGAAAATTCCCATTGTTCCATAATTCTTGCTGAAATTTGGCACTGTGGATCCATTTCTAGCAGGGATTTCAGCGCTGAGTTTGTGATTCCTTAAGAAATACCCAAGGACCTATCATACTGGCAATAAGTAAAAACCTGAAAACATACAGTTCATGAGGCTGTGTGAAAACAGGCACTCTCACACTTTGCTGTTGACAGTACAAAATAACACAGCTCCTACAAAAGTCTCCCTCTTACTGTTCATTGCAGCATTATTTGTGAAAGCAAAACATTGGAAATAATCCAAATACCCACGCCCAAGAAACTGGTTAAAAAAATTACGGTACATCCACACAATGAGTTACTATTATGCAGGTGTGAAAAAAAGAGAACTACGTCTATAAACAGGACATTTCTAGGCTTTTCTGTTAGATGATAAAGCAAGGCATGAAAGAATGTATATAACATAACTTATGGGGTAAAGAAGGTAAATATTTATTTTTGCAAGAAAAAAGAAAGAAAAAGTAGGGAAGGGAGGAGGGAAGGAAGAAGGAAAGAAGGAGAGGATAAATAAATAATGAAAATGGGATATAAATATATGGGGTAAAGGGACTGGGGATGGAAGCAGAACTCCTCTAAATATACCTTTTTATATAATGTGGATTTTGAACTAAGTAAATGTCTTGAATTTTCAAAAAAGAATAAAAAAGGGATGAAAGCAAACCCTGAAATGGAATATAAGCAGAAACAAATGATCCTAACCATATATCATTTAAAATATAACCACAGAGAAAAGAATTAATTCAAATAAGGTATTTATGCAGCTATACTCCCTAAACGGGATATAATTCAAAAACAAAACAAGCAAAGAAAATTTGAACTCTACATAGTAGATATGTTATTGCTAGTGGTGTATTTGTATTATAATCTTGAAACTATTTTGTTTATAAGAAACTATTTTGTTTGAGTGAATGTATTTATGCTGTTGGGAGCCAGAGTTTTCACTGTGGGGGAAAAGAAAAAAAACAAATGTGCAATGGTGAAAAATGAAAAGGAATTCTGTGGAGTTGTTTTTGAACAGAAAGTATCTTATAAAATCCTCCATATAGATATATGTTAAAGTAAAACACTGGAAATAATCCAAACACCCACCCCTAAGAAACTGGTTAAAAACATGACGGTACATCCACACAATGTACCGTATATACATATATGTAACATATTCATATATTCTAGCTCTTGTCCACTGACAAGGCCTAGAGGCAATAATATATCCTAGTAGCAATAAGATTATTCATTGCCCAAAATCCAGATCTTGGTTTCTATATCCCATTTTTCATTAATAAGTACTGTAGCTTCATAAAGCAGTGGCGATTCCGCGTCTAGGGTAGGAATAGCATAAAATGAGACTGAAATACCTTGTGTGAGAAAGTGAAGTGCACAAAAACTGTTGGGAACTTATCAAAGGACATAGAAACCTGTTTGAGGCCGGGTGCGGTAGCTCACTTCTGTAATCCCAGCCCTTTGGGGGACCGAGGCGGGTGGATCACTTGAGGTTGGAGTTCAAGACCAGCCTCAGTAGGGGATTGTGGCCTGAGCCTGTAATCCCAGATACTCAGGAGGCTGAGACAGGAGGATCACTCGAACCAGGAATGCGGAGGTTGCAGTGAGCTGAGATCGCATCCACTGCACTCCAGCCTGGAGACTTTGTCAAAAAAAAAAGAAGAGAGAGAGAGGAGAGAGGAGGGAGAGGAGGGAGAGGAAGGAAAAGAGAGAGAGGAGGGAGAGGAGGGAGAGAGACAGAGAAAGAAAAGAAAGAAGGAAAGAAAGAAAGAGAAGGAAGGAAGCGAGCTGTCTGAAAGGGCTCCAACTGACCAAATTTTAAATAATTTGAGCATCAACATAATAATGACAGTAATTGTTTGTTTATTTATTTATTTATTTAGAGATGGAGTCTCGCTCTGTTGCCTAGGCCGGAGTGCAGTGGTGTGATCTCGGTTCACTGCAAGCTCTGCCTCCCGGGTTCACGCCATTCTCCTGCCTCAGCCTCCCGAGTAGCTGGGACCACAGGCGCCCGCCACCACGCCCGGCTAATTTTTTCTATTTTTTAGTAGAGACGAGGTTTCACACTGTTAGCCAGGATGGTCTCGATCTCCTGACCTTGTGATCCGCCCGCCTCGGCCTCCCAAAGTTCTGGGATTACAGGCGTGAGCCACGGCGCCCGGAGTAATTGTTTATTTGTAAAGGAATCCATGAGTTCATCGTGATAAAATGAGACGGCAGGGAAAAGAAAAGGTATTCTTTGTAGGAAATGGCAACTAATCAATGTAGAAATGTGCTTCAGTTTCCTCACCTGTTAAATGGAGATAATTGTACCTAACTCACACGGTTGTTATGCGGAGTAAATGAATTAATACGTGTTAAAACACTATGTTGGCCGTTATTATATTGCCCCCTGGAAGACAATGTGCCACCTAGCATCTCACTAAGACTACAGACGGGATTCAGCGTGACGACCACAGAGGTGTGGAAACCTCCGGCCTTCCTAGAAGGAACACAGCCAGAACCACAGTTCTGCGGGGAGCCGGCCGCGGTGACGCATTTCCGGCCTTTGTGGTTTATTATTCTTTGGACTGCGGTTGTCAAGGATTCAGAGCCGGTATGATCTGCGCTAGGTGGCATCTCCTTTCACGGATGCCTCGGTGAGCTTTGGAGTCGGGCTACCGCTGAGGGGCTTCGGAAGGGCTGGTCTGTGCGCTGCGACCTGGACTGGGTGTGGGGATCTGGCGGCAGGGGCTTCTTGGCCAGAGATGGGCCGGGCAGATGAGGGCAGAGGAGGTTGCTCCGCAGCCTGGAAGGGCCTTGTTAACCAAAAGTCAGCGTCGTTGCGCCTACCCCTTTCCCCCATCCCATGTCTATTCCTGAGCTCTTCAACCTGTCTGCCCTGTACTGATGGCACTCTGAACTCTCCCTATCTGTATCTTAGGATCCGAATAGATTCGGATATGAAGAAATGTTTGTATTTTCCGATGTCTTATTCTCTACTGTGGACTTATTTTAAAGAATAAGCAGGGATAGTTTTAAAATATGCCACAGCCTTTCTTAGTCTAATTCACATAGTATAAAGGCTCTTGCTGCTATCTAATTTTTTAGAAGAATAAGTAGCATCTACTATGTACCAGCCCAGCACTGTTCTAAGCACTTTCCAAATATCTGCTTCTCATAACTCTAACAGATAGGCAATGTTATTATGTAGACTACACCCCACCTCCCTGTCCCGCCCCTTTTTAAAATTAACATACAAGAAGAAAATGAAGTAATTTGCCTAAGGTCATAGAGCTAGTAAGGGGTGTAGGCAGGATTCAAATACAGGAAATTTGGCTCCAGAGTCCATTTTCTTAAAACCTTTGCTATGCTAACTCCACTCTGTTCCTGTATTAGCTTTACAGCTATAACCCGGGAAGTTACTTCGCTCATTTGAATCCCGTCTTTCTTTTGTACCTCAATAGTCCTGGGCTTCTAGTTAGGATTTGATTGGAGAGAATGTATCTGAAGACGTCCATCTTTCACAGTGTTTCTGCAAACCTGATGAAACAGCCATTTTATTGGTTTGTGTACATGTTTCGCCTACCCATC
Source organism: Macaca thibetana thibetana (assembly GCF_024542745.1). Classification (NCBI taxonomy): domain Eukaryota; kingdom Metazoa; phylum Chordata; class Mammalia; order Primates; family Cercopithecidae; genus Macaca; species Macaca thibetana. The sequence goes on along the minus strand of NC_065581.1, from coordinate 28,222,166 downwards.
TTGTTCTTTGAGCAATAGAAAAAGATTACAGTCTTGGCCCTAAGGGAAAGTAGCAACTATTAATTAAACCACCATTGTATCAAAATTGTACATTATGTCATTAAAAGATTAATTTGCATGTTTATATGCCAGGCTTTGTGCAAAAACACTTTCTATGCATTATCTCATTTAATATTCTCAACAAGTTGGCAAGGTAGTTTTTGACCTCATTTCATATATGAGCTTGAGGCTTAGAAAATCAGGTAACTTGCCCAAGATCACTGTGTTAAAATTCACAGATGGTAATCCCAGCACTTTGGGAGGCCGAGGTGGGCGGATTACCTGAGGTCAGGAGTTGGAGACCAGCTTGACCAATATGGTGAAACTCCATCCTACTAAAAATGAAACAATAAGCCAGGAGTAGTGGTAGGTGCCTGTAATCCCAGCTAGTCCGGAGGCTGAGGCAGGAGGATTGCTTGAACCTGGGAGGCAGAGGTTGCAAGTGAGCCGAGATCGCACCACTGCACTCCTGCCTGGGCAAAAAGAGCAAGACTCTGTCTCAAAAAAATAAAAAATAAAAAAGAATAAACAACCAGATCTGCCTGTGTTCTCTACTACCTCATACTACCTTCTGCTTATCTAAGGTAAATAAAATATATGGGCTTATATCAACTCTATGTGTGCACATGTGTACATGTGTATATACGACTGCAAATGCATAGAAAAGGACACATTCCAGTCTTTAAGACTGTTTATTTCAGGGTAGTAGAACTTGGTGAAAGAATTCTATATTCCTCTCTACTTTTTGGATTTTAAAAAATGGTTCTGAAGAGAAGTAATAGTACAAGGTAAATTGTGACTGAGGGTGAAAGGTGGGACTCATACAGTACATGACATGTGAGCGGGCAGGAGGAACAGGGTGAGCTGAAATGGATAAAGAAGACTTCAGAGAGGATGTGAGATTTGAATCAAGCTGCAGAGATTGGGTAGGGTTTGAATAAGGGAAGAAGGCAAGACCAAGCTCATGGCACAGGGATGAGAAACGCCTGATTAGAATAGTGAAGAGAAAAACCTGACTGGAGGTGAGAGTTTTTGCTTGTGGAATAGAGGAAACCAAGAGTGGAGCCAGACAACAGAAGCTAAAGGTCTGACTGGTTTTAAACTGTGCTTGAGAGTTTGGGAATTCATCCAATTAGTGAGGAGCCATAGATGGTGTCAGTGGAGGTGAGGGTCATGGGATGTATGATGATAAAGGCACGTTTGTATTATGTGCTGCTTAGTCTTCACCTACGTGCCTATCCTTGTTAAAGATAATCCTTCCATGAGGATGATGGTAGATTTGGGGGTGTTGAGCTTGCTGAGGCTCTAGGAGGAACAACTTTAAAATGCAGATGCATTTTTTAAGGTAAGATTTATTATACTAATTATATACGTGGCATATACATTGAGGTTGTGATCCTGAATGGAAGATTAGGAACTCTATGTTTGTGACCAGGAGGGCAGGATTACAAAAAACTGGGGAAGCCTTTTGGAGACACTGGGTTCAAAGAACTCAGGTATGCTGGTGCAAGGATCTGGGCATTAAGGCCAGCAGATAAAAGCAAAATCAGGTGAATGAAAGCAAAAATGAACCCAGAGTATACAGAGAAAATAGGGAAATTTATATTTGGGAAACTGTGTAAAGATTTGAAACACTACATCCCAGAAATGAATTTTTCTGGGCAGAGTTCTAAGATTCAGCTGCATTGTCTTTGAATAGAAAAACTTTGACTTGAAACCAAGTGGCACAGGTGGTAAATCAGAAAAAGACATTTTTCGGACCCTAGAAGATTGAAAAAAACAAGAAAGCGTGAGTGGCTGTTTCATCCTTTGAATCCATGGTATGTTTATTGAGTAATGTGAGTACATATTCTGAATTTAGTTATTTGATATTTGTACCACAAAACTTTCTTACCCTAGAACAAATTCAGCAGACCGTGTTTCAGGCCATGATGATCTCTTCCCTGGATGATTGTCATAGCATCCCTCTCTGCCTCCACTTAACCCCAAGGTTATTGACACAGCAGCTAGAGTTATGCTTTTGTATTAAATGTAAGTAAAATTTTGTTACCACTTGGCTCAAAAATCCCCAATGGTTTCCAGATTTCATTGAGTACAAGCTAGAGCCCTTACCACTGCCTTTCATGATCAGTTCCCAAGCTCCCTGCTTTATCTCCTGTCAATTTCCCTTTTGTTTTCTTTGTTCCAGTCATTGTTCAACTAGCTATTACCCGAAGAATCCAGGTGTGTTCCCATCTGCACAAATTTGCACTTGCAGTTCCCTTTGCATGGAACAGTCTTTCTCCAGATAGCCATGTGACTTGCTCCTCACTTCCTTCAGGTTTGTTCAACCATTGCCTTATCAAGGCCTTCCCTGACTATAAAATAGCAACCTTTCTTTCCCCTTACTCTATCTCCTTACCTTTATTTTCTCTATAGCATTTATCACTACTTCACAAATACTTAATAATTATCTGTTTCCTGTGACCCCTTTTCCTCATCCTGGACCCTCTTTTCCCCAACAGAAGTTAGTGTTGTAGCACTGGAGACTGTAAGTTCTGAAGTCAGATTTGTTGGGTTTGAATTGCAGCTTCACTGCTTACTATCTATAACTGACTTGAACTTTGGACTAGTAACTTAAACTTTTCATATCTCAGTTTTCTCATCTGTGATATGGGGGCAATAATAGCACCTTATTCATGGTTGTTTTGAGGATTAAATGGGTTAATATATATAAAGCATCTGTAACACTACCTGGCATGTTGAAAGCACTATAAATGTCTGCTATTATTGTTATTAGGATGTAAATTCCATGAGACTAGGGACTTTGTTATAATTGCAGCTGTATCCCCAGTGCCTAGAACAGTACATGGAATATGGTAGGCTCTGAATAAATATCTGCTAAGTGAATGAGTGGTATATGAAAAGTTATGACAGAAAAAGATAATATGGTAGTCACAGTGGTGGTGAGTCAGCACCAAGAAAAGTGGAGGAAGGCTGGGCGCAGTGACTCACACCTGTAATCCCAGCATTTTGGGAGGCTGAGGCAGGAAGATCACGAGGTCAGGAGTCTGAGACCAGCCTGGCCAACATGGTGAAGCCCCGTCTCTACTAAAAAAATACAAAAATTAACTAGGCGTGGTGGTGGGTGCCTGTAATCACAGCTACTCGGGAGGCTGAGGCAGGAGAATCATTTGAACCTGGGAGGCAGTGAGCTGAGATCATGCTGTTGCACTCCAGCCTGGGCGACAGGGTGAAATTTCGTCTCAGAAAAAAAAAAAAAAGTGGAGGAAAACACGAATTTGAGGATTCTGTCTTTAGAGGAAAAAAAATCCTCTGTACACTTCCTGGGGTAGTGATTACAGAAGGTAACCAAACCAAAGATGCCAGAACTTTATAGAGGGGATTATGTGTGCAGGTTATCCAGAAGGATGCTATCCCATGCCAGTAGTTTTTTTCCCCTTTGATAAATATAACCAGTAATCACAATATGAATCTAATTTTTCTTCTGGTTGCAATGTGATCAGTGTTCACTTGTAATTTAAATACCTCATATGGTTTGGCTGTGTCCCCACCCAAATCTCATCTTGAATTATAGTTCCCAATTTCTCATAATCCCCATGTGTCATGGGAGGGACCTGGTGGGAGATGATTTAATTATGGGGGCAGGTACCTTCATGTTCTGTTCTGGTGATAGTGAGTTCTCATGAGATCTGATGGTTTTATAAGGGGCTTTTCCCCCTTTTGCTTGGCACTTTTCCTGCTGCTGAATGCAAAGAAGGACATGTTTGCTTCCCCTTCCACCATGATTGTAAGTTTCCTGAGGCCTCCCCAGACATGCTAAACTGTGGGTCAATTAGACCTCTTTCCTTTATAAATTACCCAGTCTTGGGTATGTCTTTAGTAGCAGCATAAGAACAGACTAATAAAATACCCTATTCTTAGTTATTTAATTTCACAATGCATGTCAACACCTAAGAATAATGTAGGGTTGCTGGGCGCGGTGGCTCATGCCTGTAATCCCAGCACTTTGGGAGGCCAAGGCGGGTGGATCATCTGAGGTCAGGAGTTCGAGACCAGCCTGGCCAATATGGTACAACCCTGTCTCTACTAAAAATACAAAAATTAGCCTGGCATGGTAGCGGGCACCTGTAATCCTAGCTACTCAGGAGGCTGAGGCAGGAGAATTGCTTGAACCTAGGAGGCGGAGGTTGCAGTGAGCTGAGATTGCGCCACTGTACTCCAGCCTGGGCAAAAGAGCAAGACTCTTCCTTAAAAAAACAAAAACAAAAAACAACAAACAGAATAGTGTAGGGTTATTTTTGCAATGGATTACAATAATTTTACTTAAAATTAAAACAAATATTTTATTCTACAGGTTATTATTCATTTGTGGGTCATAAAATCTATGTGGTGTGTCACAACCCACCACATAGATTTTATAACCCACGAAATATGTTCTCAGGCTTTTTTGTTTTGTCTTTTAATGAAATAGGTTTAAAAATAATTGTATGTCACTATATAAAGCAAGGATACATAGTGTTTTGTGAAATTATTATTTTAGTTATTTGTGTATCTCATAAATGTACAAACATACACTTATATACATGTGCATGTGTGTTCTGGGTTATAATATAAAATATATCTTAATAAGAGTCCTGGTCAAAAAAGTTTGAAAGTCTGTGCTCGAAAATGGTGCTTAGGAATCACTGGGTCATCTAACTGTTTTTCTTTCAGAAAATTGTCTTCATTAATTGCTATCCTGGTTAAGATTGCTCTTAAGTTTGTTTGCTTTTGTTTTTGTTTTTTTGAGATGGAGTCTCACTCCGTCGCCCAGGCTAGAGTGCAGTGGTATGATCTTGGCCCACTGGAACCTCTGCCTCCCGGGTTCAAGCAATTCTCCAGCCTCAGCCTCCTGAGTAGCTGGGATTACAGGTGTGCCACCACGCCCAGCTAATTTGTGTATTTTTTAGTAGAGACGGGGTTTTGTCATGTTGGTCAGGCTGTTCTCGAACTCCTGACCTCAGGAGTCATAGACATTTGTCTTTTTATTAGCAGTAATTTTATTTTACATAAAATTGCCCCCTCCCCACCTTCAAGTAGCTTCAAAGAGAAAAAGTTTCCAAGAAATTAAAGGGCGAGAAAAAGGTCAAATTCTACTCCTGTTTTAAAGTACTGGAACCAGTATTTCCATCATTTTAATATCTCTGAGCCTAGATCACTGCAGTCAACTACTTTCTGATTCTTTTGCCTTAGCCTTAAACCACTAGGGATATTCATTTAATCTTACAATAACATAAGAAAAATAACAACAGTGTTACCACTTTGGAGTTTACTAAGTAGCCAACTTCTTTGTGTTCATTATCCTCGTTTTATCTTTGTATCAACCTAGAAAGATAGGCAGTGTTGGTTTTAGAATTCCTGTTTTATAGATTGAAGAGACCAAGGCTCAAAACATGAAGCCCAAGACTCTGGAGGGAATACCTGCAGGATGATGTCTCAGTCCAAGACCTTCCACATTTTAAACCTAGATCTCCCTCCTCCATACCTCCTATGGCTGGAGGGACTCTGTCTCGTCTCTCTAAGTGCATTTCTTAGAATTCTTACTTGTTTTATCATCTTTACTTTCCCTCCATCCTCCATTTATTTCCCTTTTCTTCTTGATTCTTGGTGTCATCTGTGACCACTTGGGCCCAAAGTGCTTTTTTACCTTCATATAGCTAAAATTTACCCCGAATTTAGTATCTTGTTATTCAAATGGAAACCCAATATGCTCAAGCTGATTTGAGCTGTTCCAGTCAGGATGATTGAAACAGTACCTTCCTTCAGAAAATTGTAGGAGTTTTTGTTCCGTTTCTGTTTTTCTTCCTGTATTATCTGGATTCGTATTTCTAAAGTATCTATCATTAATCATGTTTCGGTGTTCCTTCATGACACAGAGTGACTGATTTTAGTGTAAATACTCCAGTCCTTCCTTGTCCTGAGGTTTTCTGCATTTTTATATTTTTTTCTTTGCAAATAATTGTCTAGATCTCGGGGTTTCCAGAAGAAAAGATCAAGGGAGAATTATCAAGAATAGATTCTTTTTCTGAATAGTTAAACCTTTGATGGCCATAACCTTGACCCTTCAGACTGCAGAGATGCAGGAACGACTTCTGGCAGTGAAGGTAAAGGAGGAAGAGGAGGAACATTCCTGTGGGCCAGAATCAGGCCTGTCAAGAAATAACCCTCATACCAGAGAGATCTTTCGTAGACGCTTCAGACAGTTCTGCTATCAGGAGACCCCTGGGCCCCGGGAGGCTCTTCGAAGACTCCAGGAGCTCTGCCATCAGTGGCTGAGACCAGAGATGCACACCAAGGAGCAGATCCTAGAGCTGCTGGTGCTGGAGCAGTTCCTGAGTATCCTGCCCGAGGAGCTCCAGGCCTGGGTCAGAGAGCACTGTCCTGTGAGTGGAGAGGAGGCAGTGACTGTGCTGGAGGATTTGGAGAGAGAGCTGGATGAACCAGGAGAGCAGGTGAGAAGATGGCAGAACAGGGTTTGTACCTGTAAAAACAAGTATGAGGTTTCAGTGCAACAAGAAAAGGTAGAGGAGGAGGATTTTTTTTTATGCCAGACTTGATCTTCTGTGGGCTTTTAATCTGTCTGCCTCTGTTTTTTTCTTTGCCAGCTTCTTGGTCCTTCTTTTCTATCCAGAGGCCCTGAGAAGGCCTTCTTGCCATGTTCTCTCTGATATTTGGTTCCCAACTGTCCTTGATTTCCACCAGGTCCTGAGCCATGCTCATGAACAGGAAGAGTTTGTAAAGGAGAAGGCAACTCCAGGAGCAGCTCAGGAGTCATCAAATGACCAATTCCAAACCTTGGAAGAGCAACTTCGGTATAATTTGCGAGAGGTGTGCCCAGTTCAGGAGATTGGTGAGGATTAGAATTTCCTCAGGGAGCCTACCTCATTCCCTGAATATTTATGAATTCAACACATTTATTTAGTGTCTGCTATATGCCAGACACTGTGTCAGGTACCAGGGATACGGTGATAAACAAGGTAGATGTGATCCCCGCTCTCATGAAGTTTACAGTCTAGTGGGAGAGGCAGACAATAAGTAAGCAGTTATAATACAGTGCATCTTTTCCCTGAGGTCTGGGTATAATAGATTGAGTGGAAAAATAAACAGAAAAAGTGGCTACTTGTCCCCTTCCACCCATTTGCCTGGCCACTTTTTTTCTTTTGTCTTTGGAAAGGTAATCTGTTATCTCTCATACTTCATGTTATCTTTCATGTTATTATTATTTTAGATGGCAAGGCTGGGACTTGGAATGTGGAGTTAGCCCCAAAGAGGGAGATTTCTCAGGAAGTGAAATCTCTTGTACAAGTTCCTGGAAAACTGAATGGTAATATTACTCAGATGCCTGAGTATGGAGCTATCTGTGACCACGAGGGCAGATTGGAAAAGCAAAGGGTGAGCTCTTCAGTGGAGAGACCCTATATCTGTAATGAATGTGGAAAAAGCTTCACCCAGAATTCCATCCTTATTGAGCACCAGAGAACACACACAGGTGAGAAGCCTTATGAATGTGACGAGTGTGGGCGGGCCTTCAGCCAGCGGTCAGGCCTATTCCAGCACCAGAGACTCCACACTGGGGAGAAGCGCTACCAGTGCAGTGTTTGTGGCAAAGCCTTCAGCCAGAATGCCGGGCTTTTCCATCACCTCAGAATTCACACTGGGGAGAAACCTTACCAGTGCAATCAGTGCAATAAGAGTTTTAGTCGACGTTCAGTCCTCATTAAGCATCAGAGAATTCACACTGGAGAGAGACCTTATGAATGTGAAGAATGTGGCAAGAACTTCATTTACCATTGCAACCTAATCCAGCATCGGAAAGTCCACCCTGTGGCTGAATCAAGCTAGCTCCTTGAAACAGGTAGGGAAAAGCATTTCTCACTTTGTCCCTGCTATGTCCTCTAGCATAGAGAGTTCAAGGGAAAGCCAGTAAAAATTCCCTTATTTTATACAGAGAAGCATAATATCTTAAATACATCTGCCAAGTTCTCTGATCAGTGACATCTACAGCTTTACGATACTGAATGTTGCCTCTTGTGTTAATTTCATCATGTATGCTGTAGACCTAGTTTCACACACATCTGTGCAAGAAGTTTTCTAAGTATATTTCAGGAAAACTTCTTCATCCTAGTTTTTAAAAACTTTAAAAAAAAAGTTTAAAATAATTCTGTGTAGGCTGAGTACAAAATAATCTCAAAGGGAGTTCACTGAGTATTTAAAAATTAATTTAAAAATAATTGTAATAAAATTCATAATATAGGTTTCCTGACTTCATTCACATAAAATATGATAATTTGCTTTTTAACCTACAAAAAGGAGCAGATGAATCCTCCTATATAAATGTAGATTTATAGTAAGTTGGATTTCTGTAGATTTTTTAGTAAGTTAACCTTTAGGAACCGAGGAATTGAAGCAGCCATGTGTTATTCGCAGCTCAGTGGCTCTTCGTAACAAATATTGCTCATGATTTTAAATTTATGCAGAGGCTAAGAAACTTAGCTAAAAATCTGATATCTCGCTTCAGATTTTTTATTGGAAAATATAGGCCTATGTATTTTTCCAGTAACATATAATGAGCATTTTTTGTTTTTGCCTTTTTCTCCTTTATTCAATATTTTGTATGGAAAATTTGAAACATATTCAAGATTGAAAAGAAGTATGATCACTCTTTCATGTTGATTGTTTTTATAACCTCCACATTTCTCAGCATTTACTATTGATTACCACCAAGGTCATACATAAAAAAATTTCTTTCCCTTAACATTGACTTAGTAACTCTTTACAAAGCTTTATACAAGGTCCAGGAGACAAAGAAATGGAAAACCTATGGTGAAAACAATCTGGTTTGGAATACACCCAAATACCCAATACATAGCAAGTAACTTAAGAATAACAGAATCACTCTAAGGGACCTTCGAGATCATTTCTGTTTGCTCTTATTTGACAGATAAGAGAAAAGGAAGTTCTGGGAAGTAACTAAGATCATAGAGCCACTTAAAAGCAGAGCTGTAACTAGAACCCTGTCTCCTAGTTCCTAGTGTAACACTGTTTCTATTAAGCCACTGGGTGTTTATATATTTTTTATATCACCAAATAAAAATTACAAGTATATGGAATTTATAGGATTTATAAGTCATTGAAGTTGCTCAACAAACCCGCCCATTTATATGTTTCAATAAATGCACAACTCCTCTATTTAATTTACACTGGAATCCAGGAAAGACTCTTCTCACTTATTCCTCATTGGAAGCATTTTATTTATGTTTGTAATTATTATTTTTAACTTTTAAAATTTAATTTACTTAGTAGGACTTTTTAAAAAGATTCATTCTTCAACTCGTTCAAAAATCAAAATAATACAAAAGGTCTACTTTCCTAAGTAGCCATAGTACTAGTTTCTTATGTATCTTTCAGTGTTTCTTTATGTAAATATAGGCAAATACTAATGTATAATCTTATTTCTTCCATTATTCAGGAAGACGGCATATTATTTATACTCTTCTAATACCTTGCTGTTTTCATGAAAGAATATAATCTTTAGAGATGTCCACATCATAACATAGAACTTCTTCATTCTTTTTATAAGTGAATAGAATTTTATTTGTTCATACTCCATAGTTTATTTAACAAACTCCTATAGATGAAAAAACTCACTATTTTAAAATGTTACATATTCTGTTTCTTCTCCCCAGTTTAGTCCAAGTTAAGTTCCTTCTGTTCAAAAGCTAACAGTTTTCATATGAGCTAGGAAACAAGGCATGGGCAACCAGAATTGCACATATTTCTTCTACAGATAAATGGAGAAGTGATGGGTGGTATTTTTCAGTTTAGTGTATTTGGTTCTCTCACATATTCTTCCACCTGACATTTCAAATTGCTTGTGTCACTCCTTAAGGCTAATTGTGGGTATTATAAAAAATCTTATACTTCCTCAAGAGTATTTTTTATTGTGTCTTGAGGTTAAATTATTTCCAAGAGAAATAGCTACAGATTATTTATTATTATTATTATTATTATTTTTCGTTTTTTTGAGGCGGAGTCTCGCTCTGTCGCCCAGGCTGGAGTGCGGTGGCACGATCTAGGCTCACTGCAAGCTCTGCCTCCCGGGTTCATGCCATTCTCCCGCCTCAGCCTCCTGAGTAGCTGGGACTACAGGTGCCCGCCACCACGCCCAGCTAATTTTTCGTATTTTTAGTAGAGATGGGGTTTCACCGTGTTAGCCAGGATGGTCTCGATCTCCTGACCTCGTGATCCGCCCGCCTGGGCCTCCCAAAGTGCTGGGATTACAGGCGTGAGCCACTGCGCCCGGCCAGCTACAGATTATTAAGTGAAGTTAAGAAAAATATAGTAGACCCAAATTTGAAGTAAAATCAGCTTCTCAAGTAAATATGTATTCCACAAAGTGATGTAATAGAGATTCTATACTATTCTGAGTTTATAAATATCTTAAATGCCTCTCCATTTAAGATAATGAGAAAAGTGAAGTCCAGAGTGCTTAAGCACTTGTAGTAATCTTTCCATCTTTTATTGCCTTAAAAATTTTGTAAAGGAAACCAATTATGAACAGAGATCATTGTGAATTACATGTGGTTTCATAGACACTTACACTTGGAGCCCTGAGACCCATTGTAGGCATCTGAAAACAAGAACAACAACAAAGTGGGTTGGAAAGAAAAAAGAACAAAATATGAGAACATAAAAAAGAATCAGACAGAAGGTAAAATTAGATGCTAAAACTCTAGATTGGGCGAAAAATGGTGACCAAAGGAAAAATAAAAAGCTAGATGCAGAGACAGAGTGTTGCCAAGAAACATGCTTCATCTTCATAATAATTATTAGAAATCTCTCATTTATCAACTGGTTCAAGTTTTTAGATATTGTTGTCTTAAGCAGTGAAAATAATCTCACTGCCTTTTACTCCTCACACTTTTTATTACTTTCCATAAAATGGAGGATAGGGAGAAAAGCATAGTCTAGAAACCACTGTGATTTTTAGATCTCTTTGAACCTATCCCCAATTTTCTATGTCAGCTGCCATTGGGCAGTGTTGAAAGCATTATTTCTTGATGATACCTGCACTAGCATCACCTGGGTTGTTTGTTTGAACTGCAGTTTTCTGATCCCCACCCCTGAATCAGTTTCTGAGGCAGAGCCTGAGAATCTGTATCTAATTAGCATATTAGTGGTCCACACACATAAGGTAACTATGTAATTGATTGTCCAATCTGGGACACTTGAAAATGAAAAGGAGTGCTGTTAATAATTATGCCAAGACAACAAGTATAAATCAGGAGGTATGGTCCCCATACTAATAACGTTTGCAATAGGCAATATTTTTTTCAACCAAGGAGATAGAAGAGACAGAGAATCAGAAAGATTACAATGTTCTGTCATGAAAGCTAAGGCAGAATATATACGAAAAGGCTGTTGGAGACTTAGGTGTAGCCACCTAGCCTAAGGTAACCCCCAGTAATCTATTGGATTAGGAAAGAAAGGATGGGATAATATGTCTGCACAAACAAAACAGAGGGCCCTCCACCCCACCCCCAATTAAGACAAACCCATTGTTAACATAGCTAGTTACCTAAGATGAAACTATTAGAGTGAATGGTTTACCAGACAAGATGGACGACGTCCTGGAAGCACAGGAGTGTTTCAGTGGTATAGGGACTGATAGAGTACAGTGTTCAACCTTATACTGTAGAAGAAAGTGAGAAGATAGAGTATTGGATCAGAAGCTTGCACTGTTAAGGCAAACAGTGAGCCATTTTAAGCAGGTAGTTGGGTGAAGGGGAAGGGGGCAGATACTGTACCAAGTAGTTTCATAATTTATCACATTCACTCCACATCATTTGTTGGCTGTGGAGAGGAGTCCTCTTGCCACTTGATGGTACCAAAGACAGCTGACCTGCCTTAAGTGTGTTAATAGATCTTCATAGCTATTCAGCAATTGCCGCAAGATCATTGACTGCAGGGGTGGAGATGGCGGTGGCCTCCCCTCATCACCCCTGACTTCTGCTAATTCATTGTAGAGGGGTATATAGTCAGGGATCTATAAGCCCCAAACTTGCTAGTGGTTAAGTTACTCGTGGGGACCTGATTTATTTAAACTGGTTTAAAACAATGGAGAGCAAACCAACATCTTCCCCTCTTGTTGCCACTTTCCTCAGGTGGGTGTTGATTATTGCATTTGACCCTTGGGGGCAGAGTGAAGGTAACTGGACAATTTGTGTGATAATACCAGACCCAGAGTTGGTTGGTTGATTTTTTTTGTTTGGAAAGCCCTTTATCTTCTGAGAGACATGACCAGTGCTGTGGGAGGAGCTCTGAGTGTGCCCGTGCCTAGACACCCCCATCAGCCATCCCAGGAGCTTGGTTGGGCTCTAAGGTGCTCGTTGGGGCCGATTGAGGAATCTCCCTGAGGATAGAGGAAAGACCCTGATGCCTGAGACCCGGAGGACCAGGGACTTAGGGAAGGGAGGACAGGGCAGGATCCAGTGTGAGCAGTCAGGTGTCTTCAGCAGGGGAGAGAGAGAAGTCAGCCCAGACTGAGTGGCTGCTGGACACAAGATGTTACGACTCTTGTCCCCCTGAGCCTTTTTGAGGCGGCTTTTGCGCTCACAAAGGTGAGCCAGGTGGTGTGCACAAATGAACCACTGAGATTGATGGGTCCTCCAAGATTCCTAGAGAGGTGGGCAGAGGAGCCGGCCGAAGTGCGTTGAAACATGGACGTTCTTCCGGTATCCTGTGCGTTGCGGACAAAGTATTTCCTTTCCCCTAGAGAAGTGTTCAGTTTTCAGTATCCCGGGACTGTGTGTGTAGGCAGTGTGCTAGTCCTTTCTACTCATGCAAGATGCACTATACTTTCTCAGCGATCCAGAGATCATGGTACTTGGAGGGGGTGCTGTTGCCCCCTTTTCCAGGGCTTGCTCTTTTACGTAGATCCCTCAGGATCAGGATTTTGTGTTTTGTAGTCAGCTCCACCAGACATTTCAGAGATGCAGAAAACTGAACAAAGCTCTGTACAGAGCTGGGTCTGTATGGATCATCCCCTTCTCAGATGGGGGCACAGACTTACCAGCAAGGAGGCCTCACCAGAATCCATCAGCCGAAAGGTCCTCCCGGCCAAGAGCTGGCTTCCGTATACGTTTTCTGAATCCTACGGCCGTTTTAACCTGAATAGTTTTTTCAGTTTTCATAAAAATCCCCTATACTAATGATTACGATATTGTATATCTGTAAAGGCTTAATACTTAAAGAAAAATACTTGACATGATCCCCACAATTCTGCAAAACAAAGGGAAGTGGTACGTGAATTTCTCTGGGAAAGAAAACATTCAGAGGTTAACACATTCAAGCGAGCATTTATTGAATGCCACATAATGGCCTAGGCTTTATGTTGCAAAAATGGGAATAAGCCAGATAAAAGGCATTTCTTACTGTATAGTGTAATGGGAAAGACATGTTGTCTTGAGGAAAATAAACTTCGTACATAGGGACTCTGGAGGTGGAACATTAAAGATGGTTTCCCTGAGTAGGCAATAGCAGAGCTGTCTCTGTGGACTATGAGAAGTTGGATAGCAAAGAGGAAATGGCACTTGAGGGATCGTTATAGTATGTGAAGGAGGGATCAGAAAACCATTTCAGAAAACTGCAAGTAAATGGTGGGTGCATTCCAGCCTGGGCAACAAGAGTGGCAGAGGTGGGGCAAAGAGAGTAGAGAATAACTGAAATATGCTGAGGAATTTAAAGTTTATAGAGCAGTGTGCTTTTCCATTTTCTTAATGTCACAGCACATAAAGAAAATTTGTAGGCACACTGCTAAGCAGAAGAGACTAGGCTAAGGACATCAGCCTTCCTGGCCACCCCGGTAGCTGAAGAGATCAGTATGCTGGTACTCCTATAAGCCGTTTGAAGCATGCAGTAAACTGTGGCAATGCACAGTAGCTGGGCAGTTACATGCTCCGTCTAGATTTAAGAAGAGGAGTAATGTAATCTTACTAGCTTTCTAGAAATATTCTAGAAGTGATGTGGTGAATGAATTGGAAGAGGGCAAAACTGAAAGCAAGAGAGACTAGAGACGTGCAGTTGTTAAAGAAAGAACCAAAACCGTAAGTTGGTGAAAGTCAGTCAGTCACTGGCTATAGAAATAAAGAAGGTACCAAGTGGAACTGTGTTACAGATTACAGATTTAACTAGACCTGATAACTAATTAGACTGATGAAATTGAGAAAGAAAAGGTATTGAGAGCACTGCCTGTCACACACTAAGTATTATATAAGTATTTTTTAAATAAAATAAATGTAGCCAGGGATAAATAGGCAGGTTTGGATTAAATTATTCGGTAAGTGTGGCACAATTTTATAAGAGATGGCTAATATTGGAGAATAAATTGGTCACAAGGGGAAAATGATGAATTTTTGGTGGTGAGTTGAAGATGCTTGTAAGACATAAAACTGAAAGGGTCTAATGCACCACTGGACTGTAAAGGCCTGGAGCTCCAAAGAAAGATTGGGATGAGTGAATCAGGTTTAGGACTTTTCAGGTGAAAGCTGATGTCATAGAATGGTTGAGATTGCCCAGAATGAATATGGGATGAGAATAAGGCTGGATTTCAAATTAGGATACTAGACTTTTTTTGTTTTTGTTTTTGTTTTTTGACGGAATTTTGCTCTTGTTGCCCACGCAGGAGTGCAATGGCTCAACCTTGGCTCACCGCAACCTCCGCCTCCTGGGTTCAAGCAATTCGCCTGCGTCAGCCTCCCAAATAGCTAGGATTACAGGCATGCGCCACCACACCTGGCTAATTTTATATTTTTAGTAGAGATGGGGTTTCTCCATGTTGTGAGGCTGGTCTCGAACTCCTGACCTCAGGTGATCTGCCCGCCTCAGCCTCCCAAAGTGTTGAGATTACAAGCGTGAGCCACCGTGCCCAGCTTGATACTAGACATTTTTGATAGGCAGAATAAGAGCCACGAAATAGACTAAATAATAGTCATTAGAAACATATTTAACAGGTATGTGCCACATAGCAATGTTTCAGTCAACAGCAGACCACATGTACAATAATAGTTCCATAAGATTATAATAACATATTTTTACTGTACCTTTTCTGTGTTTAGATATGTTTACATATACAAATACTTGGCTTTGTGTTATAGCTACCTACAGTATTCAGTACAGTAACATGCTGTACAGGTTTGTAGCCTAGGAGCATTAGGTTATACACTATAGCCTAGGTGTATAGTAGGCTCTACCATCTAGGTTTGTGGAAGTACAGTCTATGATATTCTCACAATGATGAAATCGCCTAAAGACACATTTCTTAGAACTTAACCGTGTGATTAAGCAATGCATAACTGTTCTTCCTGAGTGCCAAGCATTAGGCTAAACACTACAAAAACCAACTTATGGAAAAATAACCAGAAGAGTATATAGTATTTCTCAGAAAATTGGGAGTAGGTTAGCAGTGTTAGGTGCTGCAGGGGCATCTGGTAGGAAAAGGACTGAAAAATACCCACTGGGTTTGTGTACCAAGGGGGCCTTGTTTAATTAACTTGGGACCAATAAGTCAGATATGAGGTCCCCTGACTGGCATGCACACTATTCTAAAATTAAAAATACTTTTGGGTCAGGCGCAGTGGCTCACGCCTGTAATCCCAGCACTTTGGGAAGCCAAGGTGGGTGGATCACCTGAGGTCAGGAGTTTGAGACCAGCCTGACCAACATGAAACCCCATCTCTACTAAAATACAAAATTAGCTGAGCATGGTGGCACATGCCTGTAATCTCAGCTACTTGGGTGGCTGAGTCAGGAGGATTGCTTGAACCTGCGAGGCAGAGGTTGCAGTGAGCCGAGATAGCGCCACTGCATTCCAGCCTGGGCAATGAGAGAAAAATTCTGTCTGAAGCAAACAAACAAACTTTTGAAATCATCTAGCACAATCCTTGGCACAGAGAAGTTGATTTATACAGGTATTCGTCATTTTACTTGCACTTTGCTTTACTGCACTTCACAGATACTGTGTTTTCTACAAATTGAAAGTTTGTGGCAACCCTGCATCAAGCAAGTCTGTCAACACCATTTTTCCAACATCATGTGCACACTTCGTGTTTCTGTGTCACATTTTGGTAATTGAGTATTTCAAAATTTAAAATTATTATTATATCTATTATGGTGATCTGTGATCAGTGATCTTTGATGTAATTTTCAATTGTTTTGGGGCACCACTAACCACACCCATTTAAGATGCCTAACTTAAAAGATAAATGTGGTGTGTGTTGTGACTCTTCCACCAACCAACCATTCCCCCATTTCTCTCTCCTCAGGCCTCCCTATTCCCTGAGACACAACAGTGTCAAAATGAAACCAGTTAATAACACTACAGTGGCATCTCAGTGTTCAGGTGAAAGGAAGAGTCTCACATCTCTCTCTTTAAATCAAAAGTTAGAAATGATTAAGCTTAGTGAGGAAGACATGTTGAAAGCTGAGATAGGTTGAAAGCTTGTACCAAACAGCCAGTTGTGAATGCAAAGGAAAAGTTCTTGAAGGAAGTTAAAGCCACTCTACTGAACACAGTGATAAGAAAGCAAAACAGCTTTATTGCTGATATGGAGCAAGTTTGAGTGATCTGGAAAGATCAAACCAGCCACAACATGCCGTTGAGCCACAGCGTAATCCACAGCAGGATCCTAACTCTCTTCAATTCTATGATGGCTGAGAGATGAGGAAGCTGCAGAAGAAAAGTTAGAAGCTAGCAGAGGTTGGTTCATGAGATTTAAGGAAAGAAGCTGTCTCCACAACATAACTGTGCAAAGTGAAGCAGCAAATGTTGATGTAGACACTGCAGGAAGTTATTCAGAAAACCTAGCTAAGATAGTGGATGAAGGTAGCTATACTAAAGAACAGATTTTTAATGTAGATGAAACACTTTATATTGGAAGAATATACCATCTTGGACTTCCATAACTAGAGAGAAGTCAGTGCCTGGCTTCAAAGGACAGTCTGACTTTCTTGATAGGAGCTAATGGAGTTGATGACTTGAAGTTGAAGCCAATGCTCATTTACTAAGCTGAAAATCCTAGAGTCCTTAAGGATCATGCTAGCTGGGCATGCTGTAATCCTAGCACATTGGGAGACCAAGTCAGGAGGATTGCTGAGCCCAGGAGTTTGAGACCAGCCTGGGCAACATGGAAAAACCCTGTCTCTACAAAAAAAAAAAAAAAACAAAAATTAACTAGGTGTGGTGGCACACACCTTTGCTCCCACCTACTAGGGAAGCTAAAGTGGGTGGATTGCTTGAGCCTGGGAGGCAGAGGTTGCAGTGAGCCACGATTGCACCACTGCACTCCAGCCTGGGTAATAGAGAAAGAACCTGTCCCAAACAAACAAAAAGAATCATGCTAAATCTACTCTGCCTGTGCTCTAAAAATGGAATAACAAAGCCTGGATGATAGCACATTTATTTACAACATGGTTTACTGAATATTTTAAGTCCACTGTTGAGACCTACTGCTCAAAAAAAAAAGATTCCTTTCAAAATATTACTGCTCATTGACAATGCACCAAGTTACTGAAGAGCTCTGAGGGAGATGTGCAAAAGGGTTAATATTGTTTTCATGCCTAACACAGCTAACCATTCCACAGCCCACAGATCAAGGAGTAATTGCAACTTTCAAGTCTTATTATTTAAGAAATACATTTTGTAAGGGTATAGCTACCATAGATAGTGATTCCTCTGATGGATCTGGGCAAAGTGAATTGAAAACCTTCTGGAGAGGATTCACATTCTAGATGCTATTAAGAACATTTGTGATTCACGGGAGGAGATCAAAATATCATCGTGAACAGGAGTTTGGAAGAAGTTGATTCCCATCCTCATGGATGACTTTAACAGGTTCAAGACTTCAGTGGAGGAAATAACTGTAGATATAGAGGAAATAGCAAGAGAACTAGAAGTGTAGTTCTCTTGTCTCGTCTTCTCGGAAGATGTGACAGAATTGCTGCATTCTTATGATAAAATTTGAATGGATGAGAAGTTACTTCTTATGGATGAGTAAAGAAAGTGGTTTCTTGAGATTAAATCTACTCCTGGGGAAGATGCTGTGAAATTGTTGAAATAATAGCAAAGAATTTAGAATGTCACATAAACTTAATTGATAAAGCAGTGGCAGAGTTTGAGAGGACTGACTCTAATTTTGAGAGTTCTGTGGGTAAAATGCTATTAAACAGCATTGCATATCACAGAGAAATAGTTCATGAAAGGAAGAATCAATTGATGCAGCAAACCTCAGTGTCTCATGTTTTAAGAAATTGCCACAGCCACCCGAGCTTTCAGCAGTTATCACCCTGATCAGCCATGAGTCAGCAGACATCGAGGCAAGACCCTGCAGCCTCAAAAAGATTATGACTCACTGAAGAGTTCTGCATTTTTTAGCAATAAAGTATCTTTTAATTAAGGTATGTGCATTTTTTAGACATGCTACTGCACACTTAATAGACTGTCATGTAGTGTAAACATAACTTTTATATGCACTGGAAAGGCAAAAAAATTGTATAACTCACTTTATTGCAATATTTGCTTTTTTGCAGTGGTCTAGAACCAAATCTGCAATATGTCCAATGTATGCCTTTAAATGTTAATTGACCCATCTGACATGCAATAGAAGCATGCCAAGTTGTGTGCATCACTTTTTGCACCTATTGTTTTTGTTAATCATCTGAATATTTCACTGAAGTTTCTAGATCTGAAAGCTAATAGTGTCTTATTCTTTACTCTAGAAGTAATTGAAATGTCTTTTAGTTAATTTTATGTCATTTTTTGCTTATTTATCTTTCACATAAATTTTTTTTTTACCTTCAAATCATTGCCTTGATATAGCCATTCACCTCTGAGGTAAATATGTTCCAGTTTGGAGTTGATCTTCTTTAACAATGATGTGTTATGCCTTAGCATCATCCTGAAGCATATGTACTGCTGCACTGAGCCAGTCTTCTGAGCTGTTTCACCCAGGAATGCATTCAGACCAACTGCAGAAGAACCAAAGAAGTGTCATATGGTTAAAGAATCTAGCCCACACAGAAAGGGAGCTTCTGGTCAGGAGTTCTTCAGAGAGGGTACTATGGGTATTTGCTTGGGCCTCAAGGGTCCAGCTACAGGCTCTTTGCCATCAGTGGTGGAGACCAGTGATACACAGCAAGGAGCATATCTTGGAACTACGGATCCTGACCATCCTGCCGAAGAATTCCAGGCCTGGGTATAGGAGCATCCCAGAGTATAGTGAAGAAGCTATCTGTACTAAACTTGGAGAGGAAGCCGAATGATCTGGGAGGAAAGGTAAAATGAAGAAATGTCTTATCAGATAGCAGGTATTATCTCCAGAGAGAGATAAGAGAGTTGAGATCACTTCTCTAGGGTAGTTAGAGAAAATGGCTAACATGTTATTGGCCAGAGTTATTTATTTTTTTTCTACTATGTTGAGTTTTTTTTTTTTTTTTCTTAACTTGTAGGCCCTGTGTATTTTTCCCTCTTTGTCTGTTTGTCCCTGCCCTTGCAGATAAAGGAAAACTGCTTTCTGCTCTCCCATTGTGTGTTCCACAGTAATAATGGGATTTTAAGCTCTAACTTTCAGCAAATGT
Source organism: Macaca thibetana thibetana (assembly GCF_024542745.1). Taxonomy (NCBI): domain Eukaryota; kingdom Metazoa; phylum Chordata; class Mammalia; order Primates; family Cercopithecidae; genus Macaca; species Macaca thibetana. The sequence goes on along the minus strand of NC_065581.1, from coordinate 28,202,453 downwards.
CAACCTCATTAAACTCTGTCTTATTGTCCCCAGTTCCCCACCCTCCTACAGGCAACAAATAGTGTCCCAAGGCAAATACTGTATCTGGCAGCTTCATAGGACTCACCTGGAGTCTAGCTCCAGCCAGTAAAGGGTCAATTCAGCTCTGAATCTTGGGAGTTTCACACTATTAAGGAGAACATTGAGGAGGACACAGCAAAGAAGCAGTTAGGAAATGTTGGTGTCTTTTTGTATTTCTCTAAATGAACCTCGTCATTAAAATCTCTGCCTACCTTTCATTTAATCTCTATTGCCTATTCCACTTTTAACCTGTTCCTCTAAGCATACCACTTTAACCTGGATTATGATTCTTTTCTTTCTTCACTTCTTTGCCTTAAAATTGTTTTTTGTTTTTGTTTTTAAATCCTGCTACTCTCATGTTACCTTGTATGGTTCAGTTTCTCCCTTCTAATACTGCCAACTTCCTTAACCCAGACCTCTTAGCCCAAAGACAGGAGAATGTTTTTCTATATTGAAGCCAATAGAAAACTATTAAAAGGCTACATGCAATAAATAAATTTTCAAATGTACATTTTTTAAATGAGCATAGGAAACATAAAACTTTAGTAGGTGCATGCTTACTGGGAAAGCACGCATACGTGCTAAGATGCCATTATACTGAAAGTATTGTTTACCACTTGTTTTTTAATTTAATATTACATTACGGATATCTTTTCAAGTTACATATAATACCTATATGTAGCTGATATACATTTCACTGCAAGGGTATTGAATTATTTTGTAACTGGCCTTAGAGGGTTTTCACATGGCTTCTTTTTTCTGTTTTTTTTTTTTAATACTACCAACTAAAAGCCATGAACTCTTTTCTTTTTCTTTTTTTCTTCACTCTGTACTATGAAAAAAGTTTAAGCATATATAAAAGTAGAATTGTACTACTTTTAATAAATCCCCATGAACCTGTCACCCAGCTTCACCATTATCAGATTATGGCCCATCTTGTTTCACTTATAACTCTACTTATATCCCATGCTTTTTTATACATATAATTTTAAAGCGTATCTGAGATATCATAGTCTTTCAAATGTAAATGTTTCAATATTTGCTGTAAAAGGTATGAATTTTAAAAATGTAAACACAATACTATTTTCATACCTAAACAATTAACAGTAATTCTTTAATATCAATTTTCTAGTTTTCTCAAAGATGTCATAAACTTTTTTTTGTTCATTTTGTTTTTTAACTTATCTGAATCAAGATCCAAGGAAGAAAACACATTGTGATGGGTTGATATGTCTCCTAAGTTTCTTTTAATGTATGGGTACCCTCTCCTGTTTTCTCTTCTGTTACAACTCACTTGTTAAAGAAAATGAAGTTGTTTGTCCTGTAGAGTTGCACACAGCATGGGTTTTGCTGTCTGCATCATGTGCTGTAGTCTACGATGTTCTGTTGTCCTCTGTATTTTCTGTAAATTGTAGTAATGTACAGGCTTGATTAAAATCAAGTTTTAAGTTTTTTTGACCAGGTAAATTTAATGATTTTGGCAAGATAGTGTGTTCTATTTGAAGCCTATATTTTCTGTTTGTCTCTTTTTCTTTGGTGTTAGCAGCTATTGATCCTCAATACCTATAGCTAATAATCCATTAGGGGTCCCAAAATGGTGACATTCTAATTGTATCCTCCTTTCTTCATTTAATAAAGCTGGAATAGTTATATAAAAAGACATTTCCCCTGGTTTTCTGTTTAGTTATCCAATAGTTTGTTTAGGAAAGGCAAGATAATTGGTTAAGTCACTCCCCAGTACCTTGCTTTTTAAATCAGTTTTCAAAACAATGAATTAGTTTGTAATCATCCTTTAAAACAGTGGCCAGTTGTTAGTAATAGTATCATTAGGAACTTGTGGATTGAAGCATTATTTGATGTTTTTCAATCCATAATACTATCCTTCCTAAAGCTCATTTATCTCCTCTTTGAGCAGTAGAAGCCTTTTCAGTTTGGCATGTGAATCCTTATGAACCTAGTCATCTTTGATGGTTTTCTTGCTGACCTGTGTGATAAGATGTACCAAGCCCATCTTACAGTTTTCCTTACATAGTCCTAGAATTAATACTTTTTCCAAGGACCTCTGATTCTGCCTAACGGGAAATAGTATTTCAAAACCAAAAATAGGGCATTAGGAGTGCTTATGGCTTAGTCAATTGGTCCTAGGCCTTTCCAGTACTCAGAGTTAGGAAAAAATTTAAAAGAAAATGTATATCATGAGTTCACATTGATAGTTCTAGTTCACATTTACTACTTCGGGTCTTAATCTCTTATCTTCATCTGTATCTCCTTTTAGAGGATTCTGAAAGGCACCAGGAATGATAGAACATCAAATAATTACTCACTTGCTGTCCCACAATATATACACAATAGCCTCATCATAAAAAAACCACAGCATTACCCACAAATATGATTACTGTAAATAGCTTAGTGGTGGCATGTGTGTGTGTGTATACATGTTTTCTATTCTTTTTGTCCTTAAGATATATATCACTTGGGCTATACAAAAAAAAATTACTGCTTTAAGGACGTATGAAATAATTACTCTTTTATGTGGTTATGCCACCAGTGGATATAAACGTAAGTTCAGTTTGTTGAATTTTTTTCAATGTTCAGAGAGTGGTTTTTAAAATTATTTAAAACATAAAGTTTTAGATGTTAAATCTACAAAGTAAGATATTTTCGAGGTTCTATTCTTGTTTTCTTCTTCCTATTGCCTCCCTTACCCATCAGTAACCTTTCTGTGCTCCTTTTATGAATTATCTTTTCATTACTTGTTGTTTTAATACAAGCATATGTATGTATACACACAAATACACACACAACCCTTCCTTTTTAAATGATAGCACATTATAATTTAAGTAATAAACTCTACATATCTGTTTTATGGGAAACATTTTCTTCTGTTTTCTCTTTCTTCTGGCATATAGTTCTAAAAAGTGCTTATTTCGTGAGCAAGTGATTGAGTAAAGTATATGTGAATGAGTGAATTATGCTGACATTTTCAGCCTCTTCTTTCAGATGATTCGATCAAAATGGAGAATAAGAGTGTTCTTCCCAAGCAGAAGAAATGAAGAAATAACATGCCAACAGGAAAACACTGTCAGATTTGATGGCAGTATTCCTGAGAACTTTGTGTAGATGTCCAAATGTATGAGGAAAGACTAGGAAAATATCCAGAAAATACCACAGTGATGAATGTGGAGTAATTTTTGCTCAGAACTCTGTCCTAATTCAGCATCAGAAATTCACACTGGTGAGGATTCCTATGAATGTAACAAGTATGGGAAAGCCTTTACTCAGAAGTGTAGGCTTCATGCAAATAAGAGAATTCACACTGGAGTTAGATATATAAATGAGAAAAATATGGGAAAGCTTTCAGTGTGAACACTAGACTCATTCATCGTAAGAAAATCCATACTGGAGAGAGACCCTATAATAAATGTGATAAGTGAAACAAAGCCGTTGGCCAGTGGTCAGTCCTCAACAAGCACCAGAGGCTTCACACCAGAGAGATTTGTTACTACCAGTGTAACAAGTGTGGTAAAGTTCATAGAATTCAGCTTTTTCATCATATCAGAATCCATATTGGAGAGAAACCCTTTCAGTGTAATCAGTATAGTAAAATTTCTCTTTAACATTCATTCCTTATTCAACACCAGAGAATCCATTCAAAAGAGAACTTAGGAAGTTGATAAATATGGATGGAAAAGGCTTTGCATAATAGTTCCTCACCTGACATTGAGATTTTGTGAGTGTCCAGCATCTGAAATTGGCAAGGCAGAATTTCTTCCCACCAGACCTTGAACTTGGTTTGGATGAGAATTGGCCCTTCAAAATGGTCCCCACCAAAATCCTGTCATTTAACAGAACAAGCCATTTACTTTTTCCCCTAACCGCTAATCAAATAAAACACTTTTGTGATTCAAAGAGTGGCCTGTGGACCACCAGTTCAGTTTCGATGTTTTACTAGTTTTTCCAAAATACAGTTCTCACAAGTTTAGACTGTTGTTTAATAATACTTTTTAGTGAAAACTGAAGTTGTACATAAAATACAAATAAGAATATTAGATCATTAATGTATTTTAAATGTAGCTGCAGTGATGATAATTTGTCAAGTCAAACATGTTTAGCATTCTTTTAGGGACAGCACAGTGAATTCTTGGGCCTTCTATTCCTACCTAAGTTCTGATGTATAACATGTAGCTCCCAGCCAAGACTCCAAACAAGAAAGATGCTTTTTTTTCCCTCTCTCTCTCTTAGAGACAGGATCTTGTTCTGTCACCCAGGCTACAGTGCAGTGGTACAATCATACAGCTCACTGTAACCTCGGACTCCTGAGCTCAAGCAGTTCTCCTGCCTCAGCCTCTTGAATAGGTAGGACTACAAGTGTATGCCAACATGCCCAGCTAATTTAAAAACATTTTGTAGATGGAGATGCACTGTATTGCCCAGGCTGGTCTTGAACTCCTGGCCTCAAGCAATCCTCTCACCTCAGCCTCCCAAAGCGCTGGTATTATAGGTATTAGTCACTGCACCTAGCTGCATCTTTATTTTTTTTTTAATTGAGGTGTGTTAATTTTAATTTCATTAGGAAAACATTGGAGATACCCAAGCTGGTCTTCAGAGGAAGAGAATAAGCAAACTCAGATTTTGCTTATGGGCCAGGCAGATAAATGAGTGAATTAGTCCTAGAGTCAAAAAAAGTGAAAACAAAACAAGTTTTATTATTATTATTATTATTAATACATTTTATTAGGGGTTCAGGAAAATTGCCAAAATCCTCTTTATTGATTTTGAGTTCTACTGCAGGAGAAAGATGATCAAGTTAATTGTTCATTTTGGCTACCATAAACATAATGATCTTTTTATACTTTTGAGTATAGTGTAGAAAAGCTTACTAAGTTTTACTGCTGAATCATTTAAATAATCAACGAATAATTTTTGAAGCATCATTAATTTTAATGCCAGTCATTAAGTTATGACGTATGTATCCAGATGTGGTGGCTCATGCCTGTAATCCCAGCTACTTCAAAGGCTGAGGTGGGAGGGTCGCTTAAGTACAGGAGTTACAGGCTGCAGTGAGCTACATTTGTGCTGCTGCACTCCAGCCTGGGTGACAGAGTAAGATCCTGTATCTAAAAATAAATAAATAAATTGGCTGGGCCGCGGTGGCTCACGCCTGTAATCCCAGCACTTTGGAAGGCCGAGGCGGTCGGATCACGAGGTCAGAAGATTGAGACCATTCTGGCTAACACGGTGAAACCCCATCTCTACTAAAAATACAAAAAATTAAAAAATTAGCTGGGCGTGGTGGCAGGCACCTGTAGTCCCAGCTACTCAGGAGGCTGAGGCAGGAGAATGGCATGAACCCGGGAAGCAGAGCTTGCAGTGAGCCGAGATCGTGCCACTGCACTCTAGCCTGAGCGACAAAGCGAAAAATAAAAAATTATGGATATCCCATTCTCCATTATGTGCTTATTTTACATTGCATGCAGTAGCAAAACATCTCATTTACCTTATAGATATATATACCTACAGTGTGCCCACAAAAAATTAAAAATTAAAAAATTAAAAATAAATAACTTATGTAATTATACAGTGTTTCACAACTTGAAGTCAACTCTAGCACAAGGGATCCTTCAAACAAACAGGTTTTTTAAATTAACATTAAGAAAATGTTATCTTCTTAGGTATGAGGACCTTAATAGGAATCGTGATGTAAGTAAAAATGTATTAGTTATGAGACTAATTTTCCTTTAACAAACCTAGCCAAAGATCATATTCTAATTAAAGGAAGGCCTCTTTTAAAGGGAAACTCATATTTTTAATGTTAGCTATTTTTCCTAAGAGGGCAAGGCCTAGCTAAAGGGACTGCTCCTCAGATCCAGTGGATAATTATGTAGGAACACATGCCCAGTGTTGCCATGTTTTCCAAATTTGACTTTTATATATACTCTTTCTACTTTTAGTCTTCGCAGCTTTTGAAAAAAATACTTTAGACCAACAGTGTGCCTACAAGCTATTAGTTTTTCAACTCTGCTTATAAAAATGTATATTTTATCCAAAAAGCTGCTGTAATTGTTAACAGTGATGTTGGGAATGTAGAGATGAGAGCCATGATACTTTTTATGCTCCCGGGCTTTTAGTACCTTTGGGGCCTAGAGATTACCAACTGCTGATACATATTGCTCAACAGAGTGGCTAGAACACTTGCTTACCACTTTCTCTCCGCTTCAATGTCTCCTTCCAACAGATATCTGCCAGCTCTTAGGTAGCTACTTTCCCTCTACTGTAAGAATGAAGACGTTGGTTGCCCTGGTATAAGAACCACCTTCATGAAGCACTAAGCTTCTCATACTCCGCCTTTTAAGTCCTATAAGAATATAAGCCTGAGGCTATAATTGCACCTAAAAATTTCTTTTTCTTTTAGCTGAGGTCAACAAAAGCCAGTGAAATGTTTGAAATGCCACTAGGAAAAGGACATAATAAAGGTTAACAAGATTTGTCATTAATCTGCACCACACTGATTGCTTTCTATGTATTTCACATAATCTACAGTGAATCTGTGAGATCAGTGCTATCCTCATTCCCATTTTGTACATAAGAAAACTTAAGACAGGTTTTGAACAACTGCATAGCAAGTAACAAAGGTGCTACTCAAACCAAAACAGTGTGACTTCAAAACTGGCACTCTTGTTTCTAATTCTATAACCCACTTTGTGGAAGAGGCAAGTAATTTATCTAATATGTGCCAGAATTCAAAGTGTGGCCAATTACGTTTTTAAATTTTTTGAACTTGAACAATGTGATATTTAACAAATGTATATTTAATTTTTTCAGAAAAAGCATTTTTAGCAACCATTATATGTTAGGTGCTGGAAAAGTGGTCTCTTTCCATAAAACACCATAAATTTAGAGTTTATAATCTAGTAATCATTTATACATACATAAATTTGTATTTGAATATTAGCTTTTGGAGCGAATTTTTCCCCTCCTTGCATTCAGCTACATATGAAGCTTTAAAGGACCACTTTTAACTATTCAAAATTGCCAATTCCTTGGATTCTCAAGAGTATAGAAGCTTGATTGACAGCACAATCTTCAGTTTCTATACTGACCTTGGAAATCTGGATAACTTATTGTAATAGGACGAATAATGGTCCCTCAAAGATATCCTCATCCTATCCCTGGAACCCATGAATATGTTACCTTATATGGTGAAAAGGATTTGGCAGATGTGATTAAGTTAAGGATCTTGAGATGAGAGGATTATTCTGGATTATCTGGGTGGGCTCTGTGTAATCACAAGGTCCTTGTAAGATAGAGGCAGGAGGATGAGTATCTGAAGATGTAACAGCAGAAGCAGAGGTCAGAGGGATTCATTGCTGGAAGGGGCCATGAGCCAAGGAGTGCAGGCAGCCTCTAAAAGCTGGAAAAATAAAGAAAATGGACTTACTCTTAGAGCCTCCAGAAAGGACCATAGCCCTACTGGCATTTTGACATCTTTAAGCCCTGTAAGAACCATTTTTGACTCCTGACTACAGAACTATAAGATACTTGTTTTGCATTGAGCAACTAAGTTTGTAGTAATTTTTTATATTAGCAATAAAAAAAACTAATACACTCATCATTAGTATTCTTATTTTATTTTATTTTGAGATACGGTCTTGCTCTGTCACCCAGGCTGGAGTGCAGTGGCATGATCATGGCTCACTGCAGCCTTGACCTCCATGGCTCAAGTGATCCTCCTACCTCAGCCTCCCAAGTGGCTGGGACTATAGGTGTGTGCTACTAGGCTGGGCTAACTTTTTAATTTTTTTTTGTAGACACAGGGGTCTTACTGTTGCCTAGGCTGATCTCAAACTCCTGCCTCAAACGATCCACCCATTTTGGCTTCCCAAAGTGCTGGGATTACAGGCATGAGCCACTGCACCTGGCCTTAATATTCTTTATCATGAATATAATCTGTATTCTTATGTGAATGCAAAATAATAAATGGGAAGCTCTGGAGAAATAATTTGTCTTTTATCTTTGATACTCAAAATCACTTAGTAAGAAATTTTCCTGAATGATCATCAGTATAAATTCCTCCAGAGGCATTTGTTTATTCCTCAGTCTAGTTTTGACATGAAACCAGAAGAAAGTAAATAATACACAGCTATAAAGAAGTGAAGCTGGTCTGACTCCAGAGTCTGCATTCTTTTTTTTTTTTTTTTTTTTTTGAGACGGAGTCTCGCTCTGTCACCCAGGCTGGAGTGCAGTGGCGCCATCTCAGCTCACTGCAAGCTCCGCCTCCTGGGTTCACGCCATTCTCCTGCCTCAGCCTCCCGAGTAGCTGGGACTACAGGCGCCCGCCACCTCGCCCGGCTAGTTTTTTGTATTTTTCAGTAGAGACGGGGTTTCACCGTGTTAGCCAGGATGGTCTTGATCTCCTGACCTCGTGATCCGCCCGTCTCGGCCTCCCAAAGTGCTGGGATTACAGGCTTGAGCCACCGCGCCCGGCCCAGAGTCTGCATTCTTTACCATTATATTACCTCACACCTCTAACAGCCTTGAAGAAACATTTTTACATATATTACCTTTTGATTTCGTATAGTCACCCTATGAAGTTGTCAGGACCAATGTTCCCATTTTGCTGATAGGAAGTTGAGACAGTTAAAAACAAAATAATGTACATACATACCCAATGCTAGGAAACAAATTAATAAATACTAGAGCTCTGTTTCCCAGTCCATTGTTCTTTCCACTAGATGTCCATGGACTTCAATATCAGAAGCTGCCAGATTAAGATGACCTGGCTCCTATGTAAACTTTCTCTTAAAGCAATTGTTTTCCCTTTCAGGAGTTGCACAGGGAAGAAAATTATCTCTTACAAGCCCTCAGAAGTGCTTCCTTCTAAGGTTTTAGCCTCCAACTCTCAGAAAAATTGTTACATTTTCAGCAATTGTTCCAAGTGTCATGAATTCACAACTGAAAGTAGAGTTTCTAAAAATTACCTAGCCTACCCACTAGTTATCTGTGTAGGAAAACAACTTAGTTGGATGCTATCTTTAATCATAAGCATGAACAAGATGATTGTTTATTATCTTTCATCAATAGGTTTAGACCCTTTTTACTCAAAGTGGTCAGAAGATCAGCAGCCCTGCCATCACCCCAGACCAACTGAATCAGAATCTGCATTTTAACAAGATCCCCAGTTGATTGTTATATACCTTAAACCTTGGAAAACACTGCTCTGCCCTATTTTCCAGATTTCCCTATGAAAAACCTCACAAGTATACTGTTCTTAATTGCTAAAAGTATGTGAACTATTGAACAAAACCTCTTGAGTTGGTTAAAGAACAAATAAATTGTTCTGTTTCATGAAACTTTTTTTTGAGGCACAGGGGGAAAAAGTTTTATCAAGTTAGTTCCCAATTACAAACATGCCTAGCACTAAAACTTATTGTGAACACTTTATCGTTTTTTTAAAGCTTATAAAATATTTTCAGATGTTCTCCATTAATCATTACAACTCTCTGAACTAGTTATTGTTTGTTTTCTACAGATGAAGAGTCTAAGAAAGGTAAAGATTTGTTTAATGTTAGAAAGTAATAAGCCAGCGTGAGAACTGGTTTAAGTTCAGTGGATTGCAGGTTAGTGTTCAGCAGTCCAGATCAAACAATTCAGCAGCATCTATAAATTCCTAGAACAGAGGCTGTGAGCAACTGAAGACATGTGAAAAAAAGTTGAGTGCCTCTTGTATGCACAATACTATGCAAAATGCAATAGTATCTTGCTAAATTTTGAAAACAATGTGAATTGGGTGTTTCAAAGCCATGAAGGAGGAGTACCAAATAATTTGGTTGCTCTTGCCATTTAAAGTGGATTTTTCCTCCCAGAATCATGAGAGTGTATACATTTTATCTACTGAGTGAACACTGATAGGTAGCACAGGAAGTTGAACTTACGTTTTATTTAATCAGTTGCTAACTAGAATAAAGTGATTGATTTATGATTAAATTGACTAATTTTATATTTCAGTATTATATTTCTGTATCTCATAAGTTGTTTTATCAGTTGTGCATTTCAACGTTCTTGTAGATTGATGAAAACGTTCTGCCTTCTAGAGTAATTCTCCAAACTACCACTTTTCCTGTTACTTCCACACCTAATTAGGGACTACTCATTTGAGTTAAATGAAAATTATTTGAACACCTATGTGTAGTACAATGTGAGCTGCTACAGGATTGCAAAGATAAACATGGTGTGATGCCTGCCTTTCAGGAAATCTAAGTTATAGTATATGAGAGTCAATATTAATAATTACATTTGCTTTGAAAGTCCTTTCAATTATAATATTAACTAATCTGGTCTGCCATGACAGTGCATTGGTAGTTATATCTACTAGCCTAGGAGTAGGTCTCATGGATCACGAGGTCAGGAGTTCGAGACCAGCCTGGCCAACATGGTGAAACCCCGTTTCTACTAAAACTACAAAAATTAGCCAGGCATGGTGGCAGGCGCCTGTAATCCCAGCTACTCAAGAGGCTGACACAGGAGAACAGCTTGAACCTGGGAGGCGGAGGTTGTGGTGAGCTAAGATTATGCCACTGCACTCCAGCGGGGGTGACAACAGCAAGACTCCATGTCAAAAAAATTTTAAAAATAAACATAAAAATAAAAAGTTATCTACCTGCTTAAAAATACAAAATCCCATACTCTTTGGAAGAACATAACAGAATCCAGAAAGCCTACAACATATTCCCTTTTCCAGGGCTGCATCCAAAATTAGTGTATTAAAATTAGTAAATTGTGGTTAATTTTCAAGAGAAAATGGAAACCACCCATATGATGACCACATTGTAACATGTGAAGTGTAAAAATCAGAATGGAAACTTATGTTTCTGAAATCCTTAGGTGACAAATATATTGAGCATATATTGGATGCCATCATCTCATTATTAATCCCTTTTAGATTAGGGAATCCCTTTCCTCAAGGAATACACATTCTAGGGAGAGAGAACTGACAAACACACAAGTATTGATAATTTTAGGAACTGATAAATGCTATAAAGAAAATAAAATAGGATGTTGTCATGGTGTCTGGAGTGTGATTAAAGACTACTTTATGGTAATCCGGAAAGGCCTCTATTACAAGCTTAATAATTGACTGTATACTGTTTTTAAACCTTACAAATTTATTTTTTTAATGTTCCTAGACAATGATAAGCAAGTTTATTTTTTAAACTACAGACACTTCAAGCATATTAAAGGCCTATAAAAGGCCTTTAAAAATCAACACAATCATTGACTTTCAAACTGTTCTCAAGAACCTTAGGTGGCTCCTTTTATAGGCCTTTAAAAATCAACACGTGGCTCAAGCCTGTAATCCCAGCACTTTGGGAGGCTGAGATGGGCGGATCACAAGGTCAGCAGATCAAGACCATCCTGGCTAACACAGTGAAACCCCGTCTCTACTAAAAAATACAAAAAACTAGCCGGGTGAGGTGGCAGGCATCTGTAGTCCCAGCTACTTGGGAAGCTGAGGCAGGAGAATGGCGTAAATCCTGGAGGCAGAGCTTGCAGTGAGCTGAGATCCGGCCACTGCACTCCAGCCTGGGCGACAGAGTGAGACACGGTCTCAAAAAAAAAAAAAAAAAAAAAAAAAAAAATCAGCACAATCATTGACTTTCAAACTGTTCTCCAGAACCTTAGGTGGCTCGTCAGATGTTACTTGGCAGTCAGCTATGGGCAGGATCAAGTCAGTCAAGAAGGGTTCTGGCATCCAGCCCCCTTTGCTTCACCTGAGAAAAGGTTCTGCCTTTTTTTTTTTTTTGGGGGGGGGAAATTTATTCAAATTCCTAAAAAAAATTCCTAAAAATGGTTTTTGCCAATTGCAGTAGCTCACACCTGTGATCCTGGCATTTTAGGAGGCCAAGACAGAAGGATCACTTGAGTCTAGAAGTTCTGGACCAGTCTGTGCAACATAGTAAGACCCCGTCTCTAAAGAAAATTTAAAAATTAGTTGGTAATGGTGGCGCATGTCTATAGTCCCAGCTACTCTGCAGGTTTAGGTGGGATCGCTTGAGCCCAGAAGGTGAGGCTGCAGTGAGCTGTGATTGCACCACTGCACTCCAGCCTGGGTGACAGAGCAAGTTACTATTAAAAAAAAACCCATTTTACTGGTCTATAAAAAGGAAGGGGGAATGGGATTCAAATCTAATAGCCTAATTTCTTGTTTCATAGGTTACAAAATAGACTCAGAGTTTGGGTGACTTGCTCGAGGTCAATTTTTTAGTTGAAGACAAAATGAGGCCAAAATAACTGAGACCCCAGTCTGGTGCATATTCCTTGGCAATCCTGTCTCCATATTCATCAGCCATGGCTAGTGAGTCTTCTCATTTTTGAGCCTGATTGGGTTGGGTTTCTATTGTCTTTTTTTTTTTTTTTTTAAAGATGGAGTCTTACTCTGTCACCCAGGCTGGAGTGCAGTCAAGCAATCTCTGTTCACTGCAACCTCCATCTCCCGGGTTCAAGTGATCCTCCTGCCTCAACCTCCCAAGTAGCTGGGATTATAGGCATGCGCCACCACGCCCAGTGAATTTTTGTATTTTTAGTAGAGACGCAGTTTCACCCATGTTGGCTAGGCTGGTCTCAAACTCCGAGGCCTCCCAAAGTGCTGGGATACAGGCATGAGCCACCACACCCAGCCGGGTTTCCATTGTCTTTCATATACTATTTCACTTTTCCTTAAAAATTCCTTATTTTGGTGAAATTACTACTTTTTTGGAAAAAAAAATTTGCTTTATCACAATGTATACTGCTGCTATAGTCTGAATGTTTGTGTGTCCCCAAAATTCATATATTGAAACCTAATCAGTCATCACTGTGATGGTATTAGGAGGTGGGGCCCTTTGGAGATGCTCTCTTAAATGAGATTAGTGCCCTTACAAAAAAACGGCCACAGAGAGCTGCCATACCCTTCCACATGTGAGGACATAGCAAGAAGGCACCATCATTGACCCTCGCCAGACACCAAATCTGCTGGTGCCTTCATCTTCGACTTCTCCACCTCCAGAACTGTGAGAAATAAATGTTTGTTGTTTATACATCAGCGAGTTTATGGTGTTTTTGTTATAGTAGACTGAACAGATTAACACTGTACTGTACACTTTTTTCTTTCTTCCTTTTTTTAAGAGACAGGGTCTCACTCTGTTGCCCAGGCTGGAGTACAGCAGTGCAACCATAGCTCATTGCCACTTCAGACTCCTGAGTTCTAGGCTCAAGGGATCCTCCCTACTCAGCATCCTGAGTAGCTAAAACTACAGACATGTGTCAACATGCCCAGCTAACTTTTAAATTTTTTGTAGAGACAGGATCTGACTATATTGCCCAGGCTGGTTTTGAACTCCTGGCCTCAAACGATCCTCCCTCCTTGGCCTCCCAGAGTACTCAGATTATAGGCATGAGCCACCACACCCAGCCACATGTATACTTTGCTTTCATTCCTCCTTTCCTTCCTCCTTTCTTTCTTTATTCCTTTTTCTTTTTCAACTGAACCATCTAAAAGAAAGTTGTATGCAATCCCATTTACAATAGACCCAAAAAAATAAAATACCTAGGAATATATCTAACCAATCTTCAAAGACCTCTACAAAAAGAACTAAAAAACACTGCTGAAAGAAATCATAGATGACACAAACAAATGGAAAAACATTTCCTGCTCATGGATTAGAAGACTCAATATCACTAAAATGACCATACTGGCCAAAGCAATCTACAGATTCAACACTATTCCTGTCAAATTACCAATGTCATTTTCACACAATTAGAAAAAACTATTCTAAAATTCATATGGAACCAAAAATAGCCCAAATGGTCAAAGCAATCCTAAGCAAAAAGAGCAAACCTGGGGGCATCACATTACTTGACTTCAAACTATACTATATGACTACAGTAACCAAAATGGCATGGTGCGGATACAAAAACAGACACAGAGACCAATGGATCAAAATAGAGAGCCCAGAAATAAGGCTGAAGACCTACAGTCATCTGATCTTTGACAAAGAACAAAAATAAGCAACAGGGAAAGGGGCTCCCTATTCAATAAATGGTGCTGAGATAGCTGGCTAGCCATATGTAGAAGAATGAAACTGGGTTCCTACTTTTCATTATGTATAAAAATTACCTCAAGATGGTTTAAAGACACAAACTATAAGAATCCTAGAAGAGCATGAACCCAGGAGGCAGAGCTTGCAGTGAGCCGAGATCACGCCACTGCACTCCAGCCTGGGCAACAGAGCAAGACTCCATCTCAAAAAAAAAAAAAAAAAAAAAAAAAAATCCTAGACGAAAACCTAGGAAATGGCAGTCTGGACATCAGCCTTGGGGAAGAATTTATGACAAAGTCCTTAAAAGCAATCTCAACAAAAACGAAAATTGACAAGTGGGACCTGATTAAACTAAAGAGCTTCTTCACAGTAAAAGAAATTATTAACAGAGTAAATAGCCTACAGAATGAAAACAAATACTTGCAATCTGCATCCAGCAAAGATCTGATATCCAGAATTTATAAGGAATACAAACAATTCAACAAGCAAAAAACACTACCATTAAAAAATGGGCAAAACACATGAACAGACACATCTCAAAAGAAGACGTACAAGCATCCAATAAACATGAAAAAATGTGCAACATCACTAATCATCAGAGAAATGCAAATAAAAACCACAATGAGAACCATCTTACACCAGTCAGAATGGTTGTTATTAAAAAGTCAAACAATAAGAGATGCTGGTGAGGTTGAGGAGAAAAAGGAATGCATACACACAGTTCAGCCACTGTGGAAAGCAGTTTGGTGACTTTTCAAAGAAGTACCATTCAACCCAGCAATCCCACTACTGGGTATGTACCCAGAGGAAAATAAAGCATTCCACCAAAAAGATATATGCACCTATATGTTCATCACAGCACTATACACAATAGCAAAAACATGGAATCAACCTAGATGGCCATCAATGGTGGAATAAAAAAAAATGTGGCAAATATACACTGTGGAATACAGGTAGGCGCCACCATGCCTGGCTAATTTTTTTGTATTTTTTGTAGAGACGAGGTCTTGTTATGTTGCCCAGGCTGGTCTTGAACTCCTGGGTTCAAGCAATCTGCCCACCATGGCCTCCCAAAGGGCTGGGATTACAGGAATGAGCCACTGCCCTTCGCCAAATTATGTATTCTTTATGTTTTTTATACATTTAAATAAATGCCAAAACCACAGTATACTTTTATTAGACATATTTAACTTCCTTTCTTATACTAAGTAGCAAAGAAGGATCTACTAAAGAAGTCTTGGATAAAAAGAGACTCCAGGGCACCATCAGTTGTTGACTTAGGATAATAAGTATCCCAAATGGAGCAAGACTTCCACTAAACCTTGACTTGCTTATTTCTAGAGTGTCTCTGTCACATACTCCCATATTTACTGTGATCCCCTTTTTATGGTTGTCCATTATTAGTGACTATAAATCAACCTCAGAATCATCATCTTTAACAGTCCTTTCCTGCTCCTTACCACTGGTTACTTTTCCAAAGTTTTTATACTTAGTCCATATTTCTACACTTACCCATATGCATCACTTCACCACTGCAAAAGTTTCAGACAATGTCTCCTTGCTCTCAAATATGGTCCCTTCTACACATCTTGATTGGCTTCCTATTGTGTGTGCTTTGCACAATAGGACCTTCATCAGTCTTCTTGCTAACCACTTCCCTCTCCTACATGCAGAAGCCCTGTTACCCACATCCTAAAATAGTTGCCTCATAAATGTGAATTGTACTCACTGAATTTATGTTCTTCCTTGGATAGTTCATCTACTTGTAGCTTCAGATGGTGATTCTAGAAGCAAATACAGAAATACGGGTCCAAAGCAGGAAACATGAAGAAAGGGAACCACACAGGGACCTATCTGGCAGACCCAAAGGAAAATTTTGCAAAATCTGAAGGAGAAGTTAGGTACATTCCACGATTAAGTAACAAATCAAACTCAGTGACTCCAAAACGAATGTTATCCAGAATTTAGTACATAATCAGCATCAGAGGCTCCTCTGAACACAGAAAGTCTTGGAGCATGGGGTACATGGGGGAGACTTTACTCCAAATACAGACCTTGCTGAGCATCAAAGAAAGCAACTCTGAGCCTACCCACTGTATGTGAAAAGTGTGGGAAGACCCTTAGATCAAACAATGGCCTTATTCATCAAATGGGAATCCAGACGGAAGGAAAAACCCTGTAATGTGATGGGTGTGGAAGAACTGTTAAAGATCAGTTTTTAGTCGACATTGGAGACTTTACACAGGTGAAAAACACTTGTTGAAACGGCTTTACTCAGAATGTAAGAGTTTTTGATGATCTTGAAAAACATTCAGAAGACAAATGCTTTGGTTGGAATCAGTGTAGTAAAACCTTGATTCATCAGTCTGCCTTGATTCAGCATCAGGTAGTTTATATAGCAGAGAAAGCTTGTAAGTGCCATGATAGCAGGAAAACTTCTGTACACAACTTATCCCTCTTCAGGAGATCCACTAGAGGAAAACATTCTTTAAATGTATTCAGTGTTAGCCTTCAGTTAGAGAGCAGGCCACACTGAGCAGCAGAGATCCACTACAAGGATCCATTATGAGGTCCTATTTGCAGGATTTCTTCTGCGAATAGGACTGGCATGGGCAACCCAGCATCTGTACTAAGAATGCTCACTCAGAGGAGAAAGAAGATACCCAGTAGGAAAGTGAGAGTCACAATGGGGGCCTTCCTGGAAATGAGTTTCTGAAAAACAAGCTCTGTGAGCATAATGAGATTGAGACTAGTGACTCAGTAAAAGTCTTGTGAAACATCAGAATATACACTCCTCAAGGGAGAAATACCTCGAAGGTACTGACTGTGGGAAGCACTTGAGCCCAGGGCTTACTGAACATTACAAAACTTATGCAAGAGACCAATCCTACAATCTTCATTTTACATGAAGAATGTAAAAAGACTTTTAAAACAGTAGCTATATCAGACATTTTTTTTAAAAAACACACTGGAGAGAGGCCCTACAAATGCAATGTCAGAAAGCATCCTGCCAGTTGTTAGCCCTTAACTAGCACCAGTTTTTCCATGCTGGAGAGGAGCACTGTTATGGCAATGAGTGTGGCAAAGACTTCAGAACACAGGCCTGTTTTACCATCTCTGAGTACAAACTGGAGGAAAAGCCTTTTCAGTGTAAACTGTGTAGTAGTTTAGTAAACTGTTTTTTTAATTTGAGACTATCATAAAACAGTACAGTAAACAATATTGATTAAACATCAGGAAAGATTTTATGATTGCTTTTAAAGTGGGAAATCTGCCTTTACTGTAAATACCTTATTTATCTCCTGAATTATTGACAAAGAAATTGAATAAACTGGTGTCAGACATCAAAGCAAGTTATCTATAATATATTATTGTAAATTCCATTTATTGTGAATATATTGTAACTAGGTACTAGTAGAAGATACTTCACACATGGAAATGTTTTACAGGTGAGGCAACTGAGTGATCTTGTACTCAAGGTCACTGTGACATATTTCACAAATGCTATCTTGACCCAGTTTGTAAGTTATGGCTAACAAATCTTCAATTCCCCTTTGCAGGTAGTTTGCTAACCCCTATCCCAATCTCTTTACTTATTGGTCCTCCACTCTCTGAAGCCACTGTGCAACACACCACAACTGCCTCCCTTATTAGGGCCTCATTCTCTCAGGACAGGTACTAGACAACTAGGGACAGCCCCTATGACCCAGAGGCTATGAAATTAACCAATCCACAGGGAGCCCCTGAAACCGAGCTAACTCCACCTCCTTGCCATATATACACTGCCTTCTGCAGCTCCAGCTTGCCATTACTCTGTCCCTGGGTCCAACTCTGCGTAGCCCTGCATGGCAGCTTCTCTCTTTCGGAGCTGTAACTAACAAAGTTCTGCTTTTCATCATCAGTATGTTGTGTCTCTTCGTCAAATAATCTTTAAATTTTATAAAACAGTCACTCGGTTATTAAGTGCCAGAAGTGAGGTTCAGACCTGTATCAAAATATCTTAGATTCAGACCCTTTCTCTTAAATCAGTGCTCTGCTTCTGTGTCACACTGACTCTCTCCTTGTGCTATCAAAACTATCTACTATTGCAGCTCCTAACAGTGTTTCTTTTAGTGCTTGTGGAAGATATAGATTGCCACCTTCCCCTTTTCCTTTATTCATACTCATATTCTTAATGCTTTGATTCAATCCTAGATGGAACTCAACAGTCTTCAACATGGGAGTAATTTCCTATAGGGCCTCTAAGAGGTCATGCAAAAATATCAGTTTTACCAAAAGATCAAAGTTTATGTTACACACACACACACACACACACACACACAGCAGATATTGTAGATGGGCCATGAGATGTTAGTGATCTGTGAATTTCAAGACCTAAGGACCTGTAACTCAGAGGACCATCTAGCCCTCCCAAAGAAACCATTTGTGTTAAACAACAGAACTGCCTAGTTGATGCTTCTAGGACAGGCACATTTTACTATTTTGTTAATATGTTCATATTGTTCATCTTGGGTATTATCAGGGACCCCACCCCCAACATTCAACATGGGTTCTTTTCTATTTCCCTAAGCATCAGCTGGTCTGAGAAATAAAGGGAAAGAGTACAAAAGAGAGAGATTTTAAAGCTGGGTGTCCGGGGGCAGACATCACATGTCGGCAGGTTCTGTGATGCTCCCTGAGCCATAAAATCAGCAAGTTTTTATCAGTGATTTTTAAAAGGGGAGGGAGTATACGAATAGGGTGTGGGTCACAGAGATCACATGCTTCACAAGGTAATAAAATATCACAAAGCAAATGGAGGCAGGGCGAGATCACACAACCACAGGATGGGGCAAAATTAAAATTGCTAATGAAGTTTCAGGCACACATTGTCATTGATAACATCTTATCAGGAGACAGGGTTTGAGAGCAGACAACCGGTCTGACCAAAATTTATTAGGCAGAAATTTCCTCGTCCTAATAAGCCTGGGAGTGCTACAAGAGACCGGAGCTTATTTCATTCCTTTGTCTTCGACCGTAAAAGACAGCCGCCCCCAAAGCAGCCATTTTAGAGGCCTACCCTCAGGGGTGAATTCTCTTTCTCAGGGATGTTCCTTGCTGAGAAAAAGAATTCAGCGATATTTCTCCTATTTGCTTTTGAAAGAAGAGAAAATGGCTCTGTTCCACCGGGCTCACCGGCAGTCAGAGTTCAAGGTTATATCCGTTTATCCCTGAACATTGCTGTTATCCTGTTTTTTCAAGGTGCCCAGATTTCATATTGTTCAAGCACACATGCTCTACAAATAATTTGTGCAGTTAACGCAATCATCACAGGGTCCTGAGGCGACATACATCCTCCTCAGTTTACGAAAATGACTGGATTAAGAGATTAAAGACAGGCAAGGAAATCCCAAGGGATTGATTGGGGAAGTGGTAAGTGTCCATGAAATCTTCATAATTTATGTTCAGAGATTACAGTAAAGATAGGTGTAAGAAACTATACAAGTATTAATTTGGGGAACTAATAAATGTCCATGAAATCGTCACAATTTATGTTCTTTTGCCACGGCTTCAGCCGGTCTCTCCTTTTGGGGTCCCTGACTTCCCGCAACAGGGTATTATTCACCTTGGGCAGTAGCATCCACATTTTGACAAACACTCAAAATGTTAATTTTCCTTTTTTGGGGACGGAGTCTCAATCTGTCACCCAGGCTGCAGTGCAGTGGTGCAATCATGGCTCACTGCAAGCCTCAACTTCCTGGCCTCAAGTGATCCTATCACCTTGAAAGAAATCAGGCACATTCCTCAGCCCCGGGCTCAACACAAACAAGCCCAGTACAAACACATCCCACCATATATCTCTCAATTTCCTGAGCCCAGTACAAACACCATATATCTCTCAACTTCCTGAGCCCAGTACAAACACATCCCACCATATATCTCTCAATTTCCTGACAAACACCACCTGGAAAATCCCCGATAAGGACACAGCGTTTGAGGTTTCACTGAAAGCGCGGGAACCAATAGAAAAACTACTAAATGTATAACTTAAAATGTAAACCAATTGTAATGCTGTAACCAAAAGAATTCCCTTGTTCCTCTGTAACTTTACTATCCTATTTACCTCGGGCTATAAAAGGCAAGCACTCGCATTGTTCGGGGCCCTCTTGTATGCTGTGGAATGGAGGGACCAAGTTCGAACTTGCAGTAAAAGATCCTTGCCGCTTGGCTTTGACTCTGGACTCTGGTGGTCTTCTTTGGGGAACAAACGGTCTGGGCATAACAACCTTGGCCTCCCAAAGTGTTGGGATTACAGGCATATGCCACTGCCCTTTAATTTTTCTTTTGCTGTTGTCTTTTTCTGCTCTTTTTTTTTTCGAACATGAAAACTGCCAACATGCTCCTGTCTTTTTCTTTAATCAAAGTAAGAAAGGCTTATAATTTTTATCAACTACTTTGCACTGAAAGGTTTGTAATACTTAAAAAAATCAAATAGCAAACCAGGTTTTAGAATGAAAAGCAACAGACCTACTTTATCATTTGACACACTCCCTGGTACTCCTGAGAGGTACCCTTTTCTATCTCTGGTTCTCCTAATGGTCACCTCCATATTACTAAGCAATTTAGTTCTATTACTTGTTGTTGTTGTTTTGTTTATTTACTCTTAACATTGCCTATTGAGTATTTGCTATGTACAGTTGGAACTTAAGTCATAATCTTCAATATATGATTATGTTACTATTCTCAGTTTCTACTTTTGTCTCCTTGGGATGAAGGGCAGCTTAAATTTTTACTCATCTGTTACTTTTTTACTTGCTCACTTTTTAAAACAAGGTTTTATTTAATTTATGCCCAGTTATATGGCTCATTATCTGCTTACCAGCATGGACCTACTGAAATAGTTTTCAGACTTTTTCTCAATCTGTTGCACATTTCTTAAAGGTAGAAGAGAGATGACCGGCAAAAAACAAATGATATCAATGGTTCATCAATTAGATACAATTTGATTTTTTAAAAAAACAACTAGTTATGGACTCTCCCATTAGAGCTGTAGATAGGAAACAAAACATTCTACTGTACCCAAGTGAACCCTGAAAGTTCTTCCTTTATTGAATATTTACCTATGTTCTTAACTATATGCTTTCTCTGAAGTACCTGTGTTCTCAACTATATACTTTCTGAAGCTCACAGAATTCACATCACAAAACTTTGTTTTGCTTTTGGCTTCTGATTTCAAATCTGTAAATGAAATACTTCCTTTATTATCGCTAATGATGATTTAGAGTTAAGAAATTAGTTTTTTGTTTCGTTTTGTTTTGTTTTGAGATGGAGTCTTGCTCTGTCACCCAGGCTGGAGTGCAGTGGTGTGATCTTGGCTCACTGCAACCTCTGCCTCCCAGGTTCAAGCAATTCTCCTGCCTCAGCCTCCCACGTACCTGGGATTACAGGTGCCCACCACCATGCCTAGCTAATTTTTGTATTTTTAGTAGAGATGGGGTTTCACCATGTTGGCCAGGCTGGTCTTGAACTCCTGACCTCAGGTGAGCCTCCCACGTTGGCCTCCCAAAGTGCTGAGATTACACGCATGAGCCACCACACCCGGCCAGAAATTAGTATTTTTTAATAAATAGGAGAATTTAAAATTTGGTAATATGTTAAATGTTTATATATTGAGTTTAAATACTAACATTCTTCCAGGTGAGAAATACGGATTTAAAATACAAAAATGTGATATGACAACAACTGTTTTAGTATAGTTACCACAGGATCCCACAGTCTGATTTTTTAAAAAGGTTTCAGGTCTAACCCTGCTTTGGTTTAGTGCCTAATGTGATTAAGAAATTGGTTAGTAACGAGAAATGGGGAAAGGATTCCCTATTCAGTAAATGGTGCTGGGAAACCTGGTTAGCCATATGTAGAAAGCTGAAACTGGATCCCTTCCTTACACCTTAGACACAAATTAATTCAAGATGGATTAAAGACTTAAATGTTAGACCTAAAACCATAAAAACCCTAGAAGAAAACCTAGGCAATACCATTCAGGACATAAGTATGGGCAAGGACTTCATGACTAAAAGACCAAAAGCAATGGCAACAAAAGCCAAAATAGACAAATGGAATCTAATTAAACTAAAGAGCTTCTGCACAGCAAAAGAAACTACCATCAGAGTGAAGAGGCAACCTACAGAATGGGAGAACATTTTTGCAATCTACGCATGTGACAAAGGGCTAATATCCAGAATCTACAAAGAACTTAAACAAATTTACAAGAAAAAATCAAATGATCCCATCAAAACGTGGGCAAAGGATATGAACAGACATTTTTCAAAAGAAGACATTTATGCAGTCAACAGACACATGAAAAAATGCTCACCATCACTGGTCATCAGAGAAATGCAAATCAAAACCACAATGAGATGTCATCTCACACCAGTTACAATGGCGATCATTAAAAAGTCAGGAAACAACAGGTGCTGGAGAGGATGTGGAGAAATAGGAACGCTTTTACACTGTTGGTGGGACTGTAAACTAGTTCAACCATTTGGGAAGACAGTGTGGCGATTCCTCAAGGATCTACAACTAGAAATACCATATGACCCAGCCATCCCATTACTGGGTATATACCCAAAGGATTATAAATCATGCTACTATAAAGACACATGCACACATATGTTTATTGCAGCACTATTCACAACAGCAAAGACTTGGAACCAACCCAAATGTCCATCAGTGACAGACTGGATAAAGAAAATGTGGCACATATACACCATGGAATACTATGTAGCCATAAAAAAGGATGAGTTCATGTCCTTTGTAGGGACATGGATGAAGCTGGAAACCATCATTCTCAGCAAACTATCACAAGGACAGAAAACCAAACACCGCATGTTCTCACTCATAGGTGGGAACTGAACAACTTGAACACTTGAACGCAGGGTGGGGAACATCACACACCAGGGCCTGTCATGGGGTGGGAGGATGAGGGAGGGATAGCATTAGCAGAAATACCTAATGTAAATGATGAGTTAGTGGGTACAGCAAACCAACACGGCACATGTATACATATGTAACAAAACTGCACATTGTGCACATGTACCCTAGAACTTAAATTATAATAATAAATAAACAATAAAAATGATAAAAAAAAGAAATTGGTTAGTAACTATAGCCCATAAAAAGTTACCTTATACTGTACATAATAATTTCCATAAAAATTGTTGCTATCCTGGCCTAAAATTTAGTGCAAATCCTCAACATCAAGCTTTTTCCTAACTGGAAATTTAAATATCAACTACAAATTAAAAATTGCATGTTGACTATGTCATTAAAACTCAGGAAAGTTAATGTTCTTAGGAAATAGTCTAATCAAACTGTTATAATCTAGTAAACATCTGATCTTGTTATCTATTGCTGCATAAAATGTTTCTCCAAAAGAGTGGAGAAAAACCACGCCATCATGTTTTGGGCCAGGAATTTGGGGAGGACGCAGCTGAGAAATTCTTCTGTTTTATGTGGTGTCAACTAAAGTCACTTGGTGGTATTCATCTGGCATTATAATTTGTCTGGAAAATCCAAGAAGTTTTACTGCCATGCCAAGTGCCTTGGCAGGGACAGCCAGAAAAGTGGGCTTAGCTGGGCTAATCTTCTCCATGTGGTCTCAGAGTTTCTTTATGTGGTCTTGGAGTCACATAAGGCTCACTTTGGGGTCATTTTCTCAGCATCTTGAAGGATTCTTGCAACTCAGTCACTGGAAAGCAGGGTTGATAGACTTCTTCCATGGTGGCTCAGGACTTCAAGAGCAATTGTTCTAAAAGACAAAAAGTGAAAGCTGCTGCTCTCCAAAGGCTCAGGCCAGAAACCATGGCATAACTTTTGCAGTATTTTATTGGTCAAATTAATGATTAAGCCCACTCAGATTCAAGGGAAAGTGACACAGACCCCACATCTTGATGGGAAATGTCAAAGAATTTGTAGCCATCTTTAATTTTCCACAATACCTTTATCCACCTCAGATTTAAAGTCTGAAGGAAAAATAAGCCTTTTTTGAAATCTTTTCCTAAATAACTTTTTTCTCAATTGTCTCCATCCCCTTTCAACCTCACTAAATAAACCTGGCACAATTATGAGCTAATCAAGTTTATACATGCTTTCATTTTCTTTTTTTTTTTTTTTTTTTTTAGAATTGGCAAAGGCTTTAATACAGCTATTTTTTTTTAATTTATTTATTATTATTATACTTTAAGTTGTAGGGTACATGTGCATAACGTGCAGGTTTGTTACATATGTATACTTGTGCCATGTTGGTGTGCTGCACCCATCAACTCGTCATTTACATCAGGTATAACTCCCAATGCAATCCTTCCACCCTCCCCCCTCCCCATGATAGGCCCCGGTGTGTGATGTTCCCCTTCCTGAGTCCAAGTGATCTCATTGTTCAGTTCCCACCTATGAGTGAGAACATGCGGTGTTTGGTTTTCAGTTCTTGTGATAGCTTGCTAAGAATGATGGTTTCCAGCTGCATCCATGTCCCTACAAAGGACACAAACTCATCCTTTTTTATGGCTGCATAGGTGGGCTTCCAATATTACAGTTTTACCTTTTCTCTTAGTCTTTGAGTCCTAGCTCTCAACATCTGCTTTCTTTTTCCTTTTAAGTGCAGTTATAAGGCTTATCAATATATCACAGGAAACTTTCTCCTTTTTAAATGTTAGAGTTATTTGGTTAGTAAAATGGCCGAAAAGTGTAATAACGTTAGACAAAAATTGTTTAAAATAAAGATATTCTAGAGATGCATTTTGTCTGCTCTTTGTCTCTATATCCTTGTGTTTCTCTAGTGTCAAAAGACGGAGATTGGTTTTACTCAGAGTTCTGTCTTAAGCTCTCTTTGTGCTTAGATGCTCTTTTCTTGTGGCTATGTTGCATCTGTGACAAAAAGTTGACTATTTCACCTAGGTCCCTGGGAACTATGCCAAGTCAATCATTCTTGGTGCAAGTTGACTTTATAAGTGAGACTTTCATATCAGCTTCTTTCAGTAAGTCATGCCAAGTGAAACTTGGAAAACGACTGCATTGCAAAAATCCCTCAAGATGCCTAGAAAAGGACCCCAAAGTGAGCTTGAGGTTCACTTCCAGGTTGAATTCAGGTTGTTGTCCAATAATTTCTCTGTCTGTTGTTTTCTGAGATGTTCTATGGCTTCAGGTGACATTTGAGCCCTGACACGGTGTGAGGAGGGATCTCTCTCTCCCTTCTCCCCAGATGCCCTGAAAGAAGAATCTACAGGGCTGGCAGTAGGGGGCAAAGGGCACTCCAGAAATCTGTCCTAGGCTGTCTTTTGGCACCACACACTTCATGAGATCTCTTAATTGTTTTAACCATTACTGAAAGGTGGAAGGCTCCAAAATATGGATCTCAAGCTAACTCTCTTCTCATGACTCCTAAACCCACAAATCCCTAAACCAATCCGTTAACGAATAGCAACATCTACAGTGTAATGCTCCCTAGGATATCAAACTTAACATGGCCAAGCTGTGCTCATAAATTTCTTCTCAAAATGCTACTTGTCATTTAGTCCCCTGTCTTGGTGGAGGGACCACCATCCTCTGATGATACCAGGCTTCTATTTTTGGTTATCTTAACCCCCATACAATCAATGATGAAGCCCTGATCCATTTTTCCTCCTATTTCTCAATTTCATCCCCTCATATTTGGCATTTTAAAAATCAGGCCTCCCCCGATCCCATTTAATCTTGTGCATGTCAAAGTGTCTTTGAGATGGATTTCTAGAAGTGGTATTGCAGGAACAAAGGGTAAACTTACATATACAATTCTGCTGTGTAGTATTATCTTTCCTACCTATGGGTGGTACCATTTTGCATTCCCACTAGAATGTTAGGAGTTTCTCCTTCCTCTTGAGTAGAGTATGCTGTCAAACTTTTGGACCATTGCCATTCTGATGACTAATGGTACCTCAGTCAGCATAGTTTTTAATTTGTATGTTCATATTTTGAGCGAAGTTGAACATCTTTACAGATGTTTGAGGGCTGCTAGCATTTCTTATTCTGTCAACTATTTATTTCTTTTAGCCATTTTCTCTTTTGGATTATTGGTTATTCTCAACTTTTAGGAGCTCTTTAGATATTTGGAAAACTAGCTCTTGCCTGTGATATGTTGCAAGTCTTTTTCTTTCCTTATTATTTTTTTTTTGACAAGCAATACATTTTATTTTCATGTAGTCAGATTTATTATTTTTATGAGTTTTGGATTTTGAGTCATATGGTTAGATGTTTCCCCATTCCCACGTGTTAGAATTATTGTTCATGTTCTCTTCTAATACATGTATAGGTGGATTTTTTACATTTAGATCTCAGATCCATTTAGAATTTATCTCTATTGTGATGTGTGGTGGGAAATACAAATCCAGTTTTACCTTTGACAAATGGTTGTCATCCCAGCACAACTTCTAAGTTCTTCATTTCTCTGTTGACATGTGGTGTCCCCTTCATCATTTACTCAATATCCTTACATACCTGGATCTATTTCTGGTCTATTCTTTCTCTCTGTTAATACAATAAAATCATATGGGTATGTTCCAGTATCTGATAAGGCTGACCCTCACCATTGTTCTTTTTCATGGGTTTCCTGGCTATTCTTATTTTCCCACTTGAACTTTATAATCAGTTTATCTAATTCCAGAACAATATTTGTTGATATTTTTGTTGGAATACTAGAGTTGCATACGTATTTAGGGAGGATTGACCTCTTTGAGTCTTTCTAAGAACCGCATATTGCTTTCTGTTTGTTTAAATGTACATCTGGCCTTTTAGGAGCTTTTTAAAGCTTTCTCCATAGAAGTTTTGTTCATTTCTTGTTAAGTTTATTCCTAGTTTCAATTTTTTGTTGCTATTGTAAATATAGTCTTCTCTTCCATTATATCTCGTAACTCGTTATCATTGATTATTCACATATATGAAGGCCATTGATTTTAGTGTGTTAACTTTATATCTTGCTAATTTACTAAATTATCCTTTTTTTTAATAGTTTTTCCATTGAACCGGGTTTTCTGACATATAATCATACATCGGCGCATAAAAGAGAACATCAAGAGGATCGTGGATGGCGAAATAGCCGGCAGAAACCAGCCCGCTGGCCCTTGAGAAGTCTGTGTGGAAGAAATCCCTACGCCACCGCTAAGCGCGGATTTGGGAAGCTCCCCGGGAGAAGGTCCCCCGAGAACATCCCTTTGAGGCATCTCTAACCTCAGAGACACAGAATCCCAAAGTGAATGGAGACGCAAGGGATTTCCCTGTCTTAAGATCAGTTCTACAAGCCTTGACCACCCATCGGGCCGGGGGAAGTGTGGACAATGGCTAAGTAAAGAAGAGGAGAAAGATAAACCCGTTCCGTTTACCCGCGGGTCTGAAAGCCATCATCACCCTTCCTCTCACGTAGACGCGCGGAAACACTACTACCGAGTTGAAAGCCCCTTTCGCCCCCTTCCTAGAGCGGCCGCGGAAGTGCGCCCCACGCGGGTTGGTTCTCAGCCCTCCTGTGGCCGCTTCCGGACTTTGTGGGTCACTTTTGATGGGTTCCGGGTCCCAAAAGGGTTCGAGGCCTTTAGGGGGGAGTTCTCTTCTGGCCCGGGGGGCCGCAGGTGAGCGATGTTGTGCTCTGTATGCTGCGAGGAGGTGGGCGGAAGATTGCTGTATTCTAGTTGCTGGGCCCCTCGGCTCTGGCCGGTGCAGAATGGACCCTGGTCCTCCCAAACCCAGGTGGATCCGCGGGAAGCTCTCCCTCCCCAAAGTGCGCTGGGAGACTAGGATGAGGGATCGGCTCCCAGTCTGCAGCAGTTCCGTGCTGTAAGGCCCATACCTACCTTCCGCGTTTGCCTCGGCGTTGTATCCTTGGGTTCAGCGCGTACCGACATTTCTAGACAGTGGTGGTTCACAGACGCTGGCCGGCGTCCCAGGGCCTTCCTCACTTCAGATTATAATCACAGACCATGAGGATAGAGGGAAGGCTTAAAGAGTAACCTCTTCAGGCTTCTCACTTTATAAATGAAGAATAAGGAGCGGAAAGTTTAAGTCCCTGAGGAAATAAATTTACATGACTTTGTTGCTTTTGTGATTTCATGGTTTCTACCAGACATCTGGACATTCAAAAGATAAAAGTAACTAATCAAGGATGTCCTAACCTTTTATCATTATTGTTTACTTGATCTAAATGTTAGTTTTATTCCATTTGTCTTTCATTTAGGACCAAATGAGAATAAGTTTACTAACAAGTCTTACTCTTCTTCTTAATGTCCTGAAACAACTTGGCACCTTTCCTTAGTCTTTCTCTTTAAATTGGTCTAATCTTAAGTCTTTTCTATCAGAGTATTTTTCTGAGTAAGTATCGTACATTAACCTGGAGGCCAGATTTCAAAGATCATAGTTAAGTTCTCAGAATTTGCAATTTTACTTTATGGTGGAGTTTGTGTTAATAATGATGGCTTATTCCTCAGGACTGTCCAGGAATACATTTTCCAGGGGAGATCTTACTTGAAACACCGGTAGTTCTGGCACAGCTAAAATGGCATCTACTTGGGCTATCCAGGCCCACATGGACCAGGATGAACGTTTGGAAGTAAAGATAGAGGAGAAGAAGTATACCACCAGACAGGATTGGGACCTGCATAAAAACAACACCCATAGCAGAGAGGTCTTCCGTCAGTACTTCAGACAGTTCTGCTACCAGGAGACGTCTGGTCCCCGTGAAGCTTTGAGCCGACTCCGAGAACTTTGCCATCAGTGGCTGAGGCCAGAGACCCACACCAAAGAACAGATTCTGGAGCTGCTGGTGCTGGAGCAGTTCCTGACCATCCTACCTGAGGAGCTCCAGGCCTGGGTGCAGGAGCAGCATCCAGAGAGTGGCGAGGAGGTGGTGACTGTGCTGGAGGATTTAGAGAGAGAATTGGATGAGCCAGGAGAGCAGGTGAGAAAAAAGATGTGACTTCTGTTTGAGAAAAGATAAATTGTGGATTTCTAGGCCAGAGTGAAGAACAGCCATTTTTTCACAAAGCATGTTTTTTGACAGTTTGATGCATCAGAAAGGGGCATGAGTTTCAGGGAAAGTTGGCTAATGTGGTCCCAACTTATTTATAACTTTTCTGTGGAAGGATTTTATATTTCTCTATTAAGCTACAAAATTCTGTTTGATAAATATGCTGCTCATCTTAGAAAACTTCTAAGACAAGAGAAGGTATCAGAGAGATGAAAGTAGCAGGATGGGAAGCAGTCTCTTGGAGGGGCATCACTCTGTTGCGCAATACAAATAATTAAGAATTAAGGTTTTGCAGATATATCCATTGCTCTGACTCCATTACAGGGTTTTAAAATGGAAAAATTAACTATTTCAGGGGAATGAGATGTGGGAGTACAATGGAAAGTTAGTGAGGAGAGCAGGGTGGGGTTCTGTGTTTCTTTGAGTAGTAGAAACCCCAGTTAGGTTGGAAAGGTGAATTCTGAGTAGAAGAGTTGAGATAGTGTCCAGGACCTTGAATCTCAACCTCTGGAATTGAGATTTTATTCTGTAGACAGACGCCCCTAACCTTTTCTTCTTGAGTCTAAATGAGCTTTACTAATTGTAAGATGTAAAAGAGAACCAAATTATATAGAACTTTTTTGTTTTGTTTTTAATACTAAAATGAGACAGTGGTTGTCAACCAGTGCCAATTTTGTGCCCCAGAGGGCATTGGCAATGTCTTGGGACATTTTTGGTTGTTATAACTCAGGGAGGTGCTCCTAGTATCTAGTGGGTAGAGAGGACAAGGCTAATGCTAAGCCTCTTACAACACACAGAACAGCCCCAGACAACAGAGAATTATCTAAACCAACATGTCAGTAGAGCCAACACTAGGAAACCCTGATATAAAGAGTTTGAAACTTAGGGAAATAATGAAATGGAAGTATAATCTAACACTGTGATACAAAATACAATAGAGAGGGTAGGAACATGTGGCAAAAAGATCTAAGTTTGAAATAAGATCACGAGGCCAGGCGCAGTGACTCATGCCTGTAATCCTAGCACTTTGGAAGGTCGAGGGAGGTGGATCACCTGAGGTCAGGAGTTCAAGGCCAGCCTGGGCAACATGGTGAAACCCCGTATCTACTAAAAATACAGAAATCAGCCGGGCATGGCGGCACGTGCCTGTAATCCCAGCTACTTGGGAGGCTGAAGCAGGAGAATCACTTGAACCTAGGAGGCAGAGGTTGCAGTGAGCCAAGATTGTGCCACTGTACCCCAGCCTGGGCAACAGAGTGAGACTCTGCTTAAAAAAAAAAAAAGAAACAGGATCATGAAAGTGTGATTACCAAGGATGAAGCATGTCTTAGGTAAGAATTGTTTGGAAGTGATGACAGATTAGATCTATTAAATAAAGAAGGAAGAACCAATGGAGAACTCTTTACAGAACAATGTATTCTAAGCTAAACACTAGGGATTTTAAGCTTGAAAGACTAGTATAATGGAGACACTCCTAACAAAGTTAAAGACTGTAGGAAATAATTAAGTACATATTTACTGTATGTCTGTTTGGACTAGGTACTGTTTTAGGCACTGTGAATGCAACAGCCAACAAAACACAGGGGGTTGCTATTCTTATGTAGATTCTGGTCTACTGAGGAGAGACAGATAGTAAATTAAAAATCAACAAACCAGCCCAGGCAACATAATGAGACCCCCATTTCTATAAAAAATACAAAAATTAGCCAGGCAGGCACGTGTAGTCCTAGCTACTTGGGAGGCTAAGGTGGGAGGATTGCTTGAGCCCAGGAGATCGAGGCTGCAGTGAACCGTGATTATACCACTGCAGTCCAGCTTGCGAGACACAGTGAGACCCTATCTCCAAAAAAAAAAAAAAAAAAATCAACAAACATACAAGATGTAGGTGGTAATAAATTCTGTTCAAACAACAACAACAACAATAAAAGCAGAGAAAAGGAATAGTGAAATAAGTGGGGATTGTGCTGTTTTCTGTAGACTTGTCAGAGAAGGCTTTTCAGATAGGTGACATTTACAGGAGAAATCTGAATGAAAAGAGCAAGCCATACAGCTATCAGGGATAAAAGCATTCAGGCAGAGGGTCTTAAAGTGAGAATCTACTTATCACAGTAGAGATGTGTTTGTCCAGGAGGAGATGAAATAAAATGCTTATAAGATTATATTATGTCAGAACTTGTAGCAATTTTAAGAATTTCGAATTGTATTCTGAGATGGAAAGTCACTGGAGAATTTTGAACAGAAGAGAGACATAATTTGACTTGAATTTTAAAATAGTCACTCTGGCTTCTGTGAGAAAGTTCCACAATGGGGCTGGGGTAGGCATAGGAGTAAAAGTTCGAGGCAAAGAAACCATTGTAGAAGCAATAATAATAAGCAATAATCCAGGCAAGAGATATTGGTGACTTGGACTAGAATAGTAGCAGTGGGAGTGGTAAAATGTGATTGGATTCTGGATGTATTTTGGAGGTAGAGCTTGACAGGGTTTGTTTTTATATAGAATGTGGAATATGAGAGAAAGTAAGTTAAGGATTATGCCCAAGTATTTGGTCTGAATATCAGATAGAGTGGATTTGTCTTTCATAGAGATGGTAAAGACTGGGAGAGAAGTGGGTTTGGGGTGGAAGGACAGGAATCAAAAATTAGGGTTTGGGCCAGGCACGGTGGGTCACGCCTGCAATCGTAGCACTTTGGGAGGCCAACATGGGCAGATCACCTGAGGTCAGGAGTTCAAGACCAGCCTGGCCAACATGGTGAAAGCCTGTCTCTACTAAAAATAGAAAAATTAGCTTGATGTGGTGGCGCGCACCTATAATCCCAGCTACTCAGGAGGCTGAGGCAGGAGAATCGCTTGAACCCAGGAGGCGGAGGTTGCAGTGAAACAAGATCTTGCCACTGCACTCCAACCTGGATGACAGAGTGAGACTCCGCTTCAAAACAAAACAAAACAAAACAAAAAACAAACAAAAAACAGGGTCTGGACATGTTAATTTTGAGATTCCTTTTTTTTTTTTTTTTTTTTTTTGAGACGGAGTCTCGCTGTGTCGCCCAGGCTGGAGAGCAGTGGCCGGATCTCAGCTCACTGCAAGCTCCGCCTCCCGGGTTTTTACGCCATTCTCCTGCCTCAGCCTCCCGAGTAGCCGGGACTACAGGCGCCCACCACCTCGCCCGGCTAGTTTTTTGTATTTTTTAGTAGAGAGGGGATTTCACCGTGTTAGCCAGGATGGTCTCGAACTCCTGACCTCGTGATCCGCCCATCTCGGTAGAACCCAAGCAGAAAAGTTGAGCAAACAACTAGATATAATAAACGAGAAGGGTCTGTGCTAGAACTACAGAATTGGGGCTTTTCAGAATATGCATAGTATTTAAAGCCACAAGATAGGATGAGATCATGAAGGGAGTAATGAGCAGTAGAAACAGAGTAGCTAGAGAGGTACAAAGAATGGGATTCTTAGATGCAGGCAAAAGTAATTTGGTTTTAAATGTGCTGAATCTGTATTGCCAACCAGTTCTTTCTCTGAAAGCACTGCAGGGGGCATCTAATGGAGTTTACAGCTTGATTTCTGAGGCCTGACCAGATCCAGGAATAGAAGGCATAGCTCACAGTACTGGCCTTTTCTCCCCGCTTTCTTTTTTCAAAATGTGAGATATCAAAACACCATTTTCTGTACATCTGAGATAGCATTTTGCTGACTCTGGCTTTTATTCTGAAGACTGAGTCTACAAAATGAAACCGTATCAGGGAAATAGAGGCAGTATATGGTGATTTCTTATTTATAAAATTTAACCTTTGAAGAGAATGGGGGAGTAATTTGAGAGCCTGTTGTATGCCAAGCCCTGTGCAAGGTGCTTTATACAAATGTTATTTATAATCTCAGAGAGAGTAAGTAACTAGCCCAAGGTCACAGAGCTATTAGACTAAGAGAGAGAGTTAGTAATCCATGTGATTCCATATCCCTGCTTTTTACAATACCTTGCTGAAGAAACCTATTATTTTTAAATGCAAGAGGAAATAGGCCCATGGAAGAATGGCAGCCACCCAGTGACTGAAATTGCTGAATAAATGAGTTAGTTAACTGAGGGAGCAAGGGTCAGAGGGAAGCCAAAAGTGATGGGATTGAAGGCAAAAGTAGAGATGTGAGCCTTGAAATAGAGAAGACATCATCCTCTAAGATAGAAGAAATGGAGAGGAGTATGAGGGTGGAGATAGATAAAATGAATAGTAGATGATTTTTGAGATGATTGTGATCTTGGATAAATAGAAAATAAGATAATCTTCCCAGAGAGAAGTGGGATGGGCACCTCAGAAGAGCAGAGACTATTGGGAACAGCTTAGGAATGAATATGGAAGAGATTTCTCTCCTTCCCTTCTTTTCCCTTTCTTTCTTCTCCCACCTTCTTTCTTTTCTTTCTCTTCATTTGTTCCCTTATACCTTTTGTTTTGTTTTGTTTTTGGAGATACGGTGTCTCTGTCACCCAGGCTGGAGTGCAGTAGTGTAATCATAGTTCACTATAACCTTGAACTGGGCTCAAGCAATCCTCCTGCCTTAGTCTCCTGAGTAGTTAGGACTACAGATGTGCGCCCCCATGCCCAGATAATTTTTAATTTTTTTGGAGAGATGGGGTCTTGCTATATTGCCTAGGCTGGTCTCAAACTCCTGGCCTCAAGTAATCCTCCCATCATAGCATCCCAAGGGTGCCTTTCTTTTTTATTATTTCTCTACATTATTTATCTTTACATATCCCCTTTCCTTTTCCTCTTTCTCTCTTAATGTTTTATTTTACCCGAAGTTCTATCTTATTTCCTCCTTTCTGCCTCTTTCACCTTTTTCTTCTCTCCTTTGTTTTGTCTTTCTCCCTTTCCTTTCTCCACTTCTTTGAGCATAAGACAAAGAAGTAAAAGTGGCACAACCAACATACTTTAGCAGTAACAACAGGAGAAATTACATCTGGGTGTAGAAGGGAAGATTCCCCAGAGCATGTGACATTTATATTAGCCTTGAAGAATGGGTAGGGTTATGGCAGGCTTATATCTGGGAAAATGGTCATTTCAGGTTTCAGCCACTGCCACAAATGTATACTTTTTGTTTTCTGTTATCAGAGTGAGTCTGTCAGCTACATCTCATTTTCCTCAGGTCTCAGCCCACACTGGGGAACATGAAATGTTCTTGCAGAAGATGGTACCTCTAGGAAAAGAAGGAGAACCCAGTATGCCCCTCCAGTCCATGAAAGCCCAGCTAAAGTATGAATCTCCAGAACTTGAATCCCAACAGGAGCAAGGTAAAGAAGAAAGATCCATCTTGGGAGGAAGGGGAAGATGGGTAACATAGGACACTGGGGCTTTTTTGTACTTGCTACTGTTTCTGATCATTAAAGTCAAAAAGGCCCTCTCTGAATCTGATGGCTCATACATAGACTCTCAGATGGCCTGGTTTGTCACTCTTCAACCCTTACTTTCTTGTATATTCATATTCTTCTAAATTCTGGCTTTAACACTTAATTTAGTCCTTCTGATACATTCTCTCTCTTTATACTGACCTCCTTGCTATTTTTTTCTTTCTTTCTTTTTTTTTTTGAAATGGAGCCTCGCTCTGTTGCCCAGGCTGGAGTGCAGTGGCGCGATCTCGGCTCACTGCAAGCTCCACCTCCCGGGTTCACGCCATTCTCCTGCCTCAGCCTCCCCAGTAGCTGGGACTACAGGCGCCCGCCACCACGTCCGGCTAATTTTTTTGTATTTTTAGTAGAGATGGGGTTTCACCGTGTTAGCCAGGATGGTCTCAATCTCCTGACCTTGTGATCCGCCTGCCTCGGTCTCCCAAAGTGCTGGGATTACAGGCGTGAGCCACCGCACCCGGCCTACCTCCTTGCTATTTTTAGCTTTTATCCTATCAGACAATACCTCTATCTTCCACTTGCACTATATCCTTTCTGCTTCATTAAATAAGACTTTGCTCCATTATTTCTGCAACTAACTTTCAGATGGTTCAAGAAAAAAAAATTGTATACTTACAAAGAAAAGGAATAACAGGCTGGGTGTGGTGGCTCACACCTGTAATCCCAACACTTTGGGAGGCCAAAATGGGTAGATCACGAGGTCAGGAGTTCGAGACCAGCCTGACCAACATGGTGAAACCCTGTGTCTACTAAAAATACAAACATTCGCTGGGTGTGGTGGCACATGCCTGTAATCCCAGCTACTTAGGAGGCTGAGGCAGGCGAATCGCTTGAACCCAGGAGGCGGAGGTCGCAGTGAGCTGACATCACGCCACTGCACTCCAGCCTGAGCGATAGAGCAAGACTCTGTCTCAAAAAAAAAAAAAAAAGAAAAAATAATAAAACAAATGTTACAAAATATTAAAAGTTCATGAATGTGTGAAAGATCCACCACCTTATTTCTACTTTCTCTGTATCTGTTTCATTTTCATTTAATTTTTTAAGTAGGTAAAAATGTACATGGCTCAAAAACAAAATGTTTTAAAGTTATTTAATGAAAAGTTTCTATTCCACTTGATTTTCCCAGCCACCTAGTCTCTTCCTCCTACTCTGAAATAGGCTGTAACTGTTACTAATTTTTTGTGTGTCCTTCCAGATATTTTTTGATGCATATATGTTTTCCATATTGAAACAAATATATTTTCCTCTCTTTATCACTAAGATGGTAGAGTCTTGCATTTTTTATTTCCTAACAGCTGCTTAATATTAAAATGTATGGATACATTTTAAAGGTACAAAAGGTAACATTTATGATCCCTTCTTAGTTTTAGATGTTGAGACTGGAAATGAGTATGGAAATTTAAAGCAAGAAGTTTCTGAAGAAATGAAACCACATGGGAATACATCCAGTAAATTTGAAAATGATATGTCCCAGTCTGCTAGGTGTGGAGAAACTCATGAACCTGAAGAAATAACAGAAGAGCCCTCTGCATGCTCCAGAGAAGATAAACAACCTACCTGTGATGAAAATGGAGTAAGCCTGACTGAGAACTCTGACCATACTGAGCATCAGAGAATCTGTCCAGGAGAAAAATCTTATGGATGTGATGACTGTGGAAAAGCTTTTAGTCAGCACTCACACCTCACAGAACATCAGAGGATCCATACTGGAGACAGACCCTACAAATGCGAAGAATGTGGAAAAGCTTTCCGTGGGAGAACTGTGCTTATTCGACACAAAATAATACACACTGGAGAGAAACCATATAAGTGTAATGAGTGTGGCAAAGCCTTTGGCCGGTGGTCAGCTCTTAACCAACATCAGAGACTTCACACAGGAGAAAAACACTATCACTGTAATGACTGTGGCAAAGCCTTTAGTCAGAAAGCAGGCCTCTTTCACCACATCAAGATCCACACAAGAGACAAACCTTATCAGTGTACTCAGTGTAATAAAAGTTTTAGTCGGCGTTCCATACTTACTCAGCATCAAGGAGTTCATACCGGCGCGAAGCCCTATGAGTGCAATGAGTGTGGAAAAGCCTTTGTTTATAACTCATCCCTTGTTTCCCATCAGGAAATCCACCACAAAGAAAAATGCTATCAGTGTAAGGAATGTGGGAAATCCTTCAGTCAGAGTGGCCTTATTCAGCATCAGAGAATTCACACTGGGGAAAAACCCTACAAATGTGAGGTATGTGAAAAAGCCTTTATTCAAAGGACAAGTCTTACAGAACATCAGCGAATTCACACTGGAGAAAGACCCTATAAATGTGATAAGTGTGGGAAGGCATTTACTCAAAGATCGGTCCTCACGGAACATCAGAGAATTCACACTGGAGAAAGGCCCTACAAGTGTGATGAGTGTGGGAATGCCTTCCGAGGAATCACCAGCCTCATTCAGCATCAGAGAATCCACACTGGGGAGAAGCCCTACCAATGTGATGAGTGTGGAAAAGCCTTCAGACAGAGGTCAGATCTTAGTAAACACCAGAGCATCCATAATAGAGGTGGTCCCTATGTATGTAAAGAGTGTGGGAAATCATTCAGGCAGAACTCAGCTCTTACTCAACATCAGACTATCCACAAAGGAGAAAAATCTGTTTCTGTGTGATGACTACAGGGAAGTTATCTCACAGAGTTCAGGCCGGTGAGAAATACTATTTAGCTTTACAATTATTGGGGTAAAACTTCAGTCACCATTGTTACAGGGAAACCTCAGATATTTAATAAGAATTCAGTACGTGCTGCCCATTGTATTAGGTGCTGTGGAGAACAAGAAGATAACCCCAAACTCTTTTCTCAGAGAGTTTATAGCCTAGTTTGGGATAGATAAGATCCACATATTTAGTTAAATAAGACTACAGGAGAGTAGAATAGATGCACAAGTCGGTGTTGAATAAAAGTGGTACTTTGTAGTCTGTAAGTGCTGTAAATTCTAAAGGACAGGTTACTTTTGCCTGGAGTGGTGAAGAAAGATTTTATTTAAAATAAGGATTTGATGGACAGACTTAGCAGTCACAAGGGAGAAAATGGGTAAAACAAATGTAAGCCAACTTAAGAGTGCATGTGGTTTGGAAGCATCAGGGAAAAAACTAGCCAACCTGAAGTAAAAGGTTCATGCAAATTGGGCAATCAATAGCATTAAGTTGGAAACAGCTTGGGGACAGACTATAAGAAGGCCAGAATGTGAATAATTTCATCTCATACTTTATAGCACTTTGACATTTACAGAGCACTTTTCTTATTCCTAAAATACCTTGGTAAATCAAAAGCAGTCTCCATTTTAAAAATGAGAATACTCTTGCCTATGAAGATGGCGACACAGCTATAATCCCACACAAAGAAAAAGACCAGTAACCTAAGTGCAGGTCTCTTGACTTCTAGTCCTGGCCATTACACTAGTGATCTTCCAACATTGATGAACATCAAAATCACGTTTGGGGCTTGTTTAACATCCCTGAATCCCACTCACATTCTGCTTCATTAGGCCTAGGATGCAAGTTAAGAATCTTCATTTTTATAGCTCCACAGCTACTTAATATACTTTAAAATTTGAGAAATGTTGAGTTTAATGACAGCTGACTTCATGGCTCTCTGCAAAGTGGGGAAGCCTGAACACAGTCCTGTAAACTAAAGGCCACTGCAGACTTTTAGCACAAGGAGATCCTTACAGGGAACATGTGCCACCAGCTCTTTGGAGTAAACCGGGAATTAGACCCCCATCATGCCAAAAACTAGGGTTTTAAGGTGGTCTTTCCATCCCTTCAGATTTAAGTATTTAAAGAAAAAGAGACAGACCTACATTCCAAGGGTCTTCTGAGTGCAAGGCCTTGTGGTGTTTGTTTATTTAGGGGAGGGCTTGGTGCTCTTCTCTGCTTTACGCTTTACCTTCTTTTGTTTCCCAGATCTCTTGTTACCACTATGTTCTGAATTCCCTAATAATTGCTCTTGAGAACTGATTTACATTTTGTTGGTTTGTATACTTCTTGAGCACATAAAAGGACCCCAAATTAGAGATACTACCCCTTGGGCTTCTGAAAAATGAACCAAAAACTGGTTGACTCTAACCTTGTCTTGCTGAGTAAAAATTCTGCTTTGGATGAGAACCTGTCTTGATTGTTTTAGTGGACAACAGGCAAGCCACACAGAAGTACACATGGCTCCTGATCTGTCTTTTTATTTACAGAAATCATTCTTAATCTCTACTGAGATGGCCTGTTAGTTCCTTCCTTTTCTACCCTGCCACAGCAAACTCCACAATTTCTGGGACTAACTTCCTACTGCACCCCAACACAACTCCAGTCCTCTCTTCTCTTCATACTTCTAGCTGGTCAATGGGTTTGAAGTGGTGAGACAGTGATAAAAGGGGAAGGGGAAAAATAAAAGAAGGGTAATCTGTATTCTTCCTTAGTAAGTCCCACTCCTAATTACCTAATTACACAGTCCTGTGTCTTTGTCCCATCTTCACTCCTGTAATACATTCCCCACCCCCATTTTCTTAGTCCCACTGTCTCTTGCCTCTCTAGCCATAAACCCTGTACAGAATTTCATCCCTGGGTTGGAACTAGAAGCACCCGTTGGTCCTATAGCAAT
Organism: Macaca thibetana thibetana; assembly: GCF_024542745.1. Classification (NCBI taxonomy): domain Eukaryota; kingdom Metazoa; phylum Chordata; class Mammalia; order Primates; family Cercopithecidae; genus Macaca; species Macaca thibetana. The sequence continues at coordinate 28,163,270 of NC_065581.1, read as the reverse complement.
ATTATATTTCTAGCTAAGTTGTAAATATGAACACATATTCCCATAGAAGTCATAATGGTCTAAGTATTATAATTCAGGTATATTGGGTGTCAGATTGGCTTCTGGGATTGGAACTTACATGACTTTCTGTGTGGAAAAAACTTCTTGAGTTCATGAGAGAGAAAGGCAAATGAACAGTTGAAAAACAACTTACTCATAAGTTGAGGACTGCTTAGTTAGGTTTTTTTCATAACCCCAGCATAGGAGTTGCACGCGTAAGGCACTGAGGCAACTGGGATTGGAAACCTAGTTTTCTTCCTCCAGGAAACAAGGAACCCAGAGTGAGCCTGGGAGCTCTGTAGCTATACGTATGTGAGGCCTATCTCTACCTAAGTTTACCCTGCCTCCCATTTCTCACATAATGAGAATGCAAACTTGTAACCAAGGTTCAGCTGCTTGCGGCTCCAAAGCCAAAACTCGGGAGAGAAGAGAGTTGGTGGGAGAAAAGCAGGTTTATTTGGAGAGCCAGCAAACTGAGACGATGGTAGGCTAGTGTCCTAAAGTACCATCTTAAGTCAGTACAAATTTTAGGCTCTTTTTATGTTAAGGGCAAAGGGAAGAGGATAGAGTTGGGATGAAGAGGTAACCTATGACCACAGACATCTGGGTGCCAGCAAGAGTCCAAGGAAGTTGGGAACTTCTTTGTCATTGGTTGGGTCACAATGCTCCTGTAAATCTTTAACAAAACATAGTTATACATACTTCTTTAATACCAGAGTTTGTTTTTAAAACTACATGATTGCTGTTTTGCATATTATCTCTGCTCTAAAATTAGCCTACATGGAGGAATGGGTAAAGGCTCCTTAAACAAAAATGGAATTACTTATGTTAGTTCTTGTGCTGTTTCACTGTTAGAAACTCCTCTCAGTGGAGGGGACTTTACTTAATGATGAGAACCTGTGTGAGAATGTTCTCCTTACCAAATATGCTATGCATACTCCTTATCTAATCTGATTTTATAGACTTGTTATCCAAACTGAAATTACTGTTCATAGTAACTTCAGAGCCTCTCTTTTAATCTGACTGCTCACTGGAATGCAATCCTTGTTTTAAACTTGCCTTCTGTTCCTCTCAGTGCCTTTACTTGGGGATCTTTCCAGCTCATTTTCTGCTTAATATGGTCTGTCATTGCGCACATTCCTCCATTTGCCTTTCTGCACGCGACTTAATATTTCTTATATACCTAATATTATAAAGGGGCCATAAACAAAGACTCAGAACAATGGAATATGCCGATTACAGGAGGGTACAGTTCATACTTGTTTAAAAATAAATGTGGAGGCTGGGCGTGGTGGCTCATGCTTCCCACCTTTGGGAGGCCGAGGTGGGCGGATCACGAGGTCAAGAGATCGAGACCATCCTGACCAATGTGGTGAAACCCCATCGCCACTAAAAATACAAAAATTAACTGGGTGTGGTGGCATGTGCCTGTAATCCCAGCTACTCGGGAGGCTGAAGCAGGAGAATCGCTTGAACCCAGGAGGCAGAGGTTGCAGTGAGCCGAGATTGCGCCACTGCTCTCCTGCCTGGCGACAGAGCGAGACTCCGTCTCAAAATAAAATAAAATAAAAATATAAATATATGTTGGGGTTTTGTTCTGGTTATTTCTCATGCTTAAATACAGTTGTAGTACCAAAAAATGGTGGAGTGACATGGAATTTCCAGGTAGGCATCAAAGGGGATTAAACTAGCTCTCCAGGATAAAGAGGAAATATAGTAGAATAAGGCTACTAATTGGAGCTAAATTGGCAATATAGGGAAATTTAAGGCCCTGAGGGGCAAATGGAGGATGTGACATGTTAGATATGGAATAGGAGTACTACACTGGGGAGTGCAGTGAACAGAGAATGCTTTGTGATGAAGTCAAGAGTACATTTTATGGATAAAATACAGATGTGGTGTGACAGTGACAAGATCCTAGGAAACCTGAAACCTCTGAAGCATTTGATGTATGTGGATTTTGAAATAACAATAACAGGGGGTGGGATGGAAAGGAAGAATATGAAAGTGAAGCAGGTCCAAGGTAGAAATAATGGTCATCAATTGTAACAACAGCCAGATAGAAGTATCTGGTGTAAAACTCAAATGAATCATAAAGTTTGCAAATAATATTAAGGACAAGAATAAGATTGACTGGCTTGTCTTTTCTAATTGGTTCAAGGTAAACATGACATTAAGTGTTCAAGGCAAAAAGCATGGAGAGGTTGGGGAAAAGCCAAGTTTCCAAAGTAATGAAAAGTGAAGTGAGTTTCAACTCAGGCTGTGAATGAAAACATAACCTGACAAACTGATTCCAGAGAGTGCAGTGGGAAGGGACTGCAGAGGAAAACAGAACGGGGCCCTCCTTCCAACAATACATTGTATTAAGAGGTTACCAGAGTTTGAGGTATGAGATGAAGCTAATGAGGAAGGACAGTGGGATTCATGAGGGCTCCAAATTGAGACATCTCAACTGTATAATGACGTTGGTTGTAGAGAGCACTAAGATACAAGAACTTAGACAAGTCTGCACTCCTGTACTCAGTACAGAAGTAGTCTTTTTTGTTAATATACAGATTATTTGTCGAGTTGCTATAGTCAAAACAAAGCTGTTCTTATTGACCATCTTTTGGAATTGAGAAAAGGGTTTATTAATGACAATACTCCACACTTATTAACTGCTAAGGGCCAGACATTACTAAATGCTTTACTTACAACATCTCACTTTCAGCTGGGGAAACTGAAATAGATAAGCTAAAGCTGCTCAAGATCCCAGAGTTAGTATGTGGTAAGGCCAAGATTTGAACCCAGGCAGCCCACTTCAAGAGTCCACACTTTTAACTTCTGTGATACACTTCCTCAGTTTATTTCAGTTGAACAAACCATGTGTTGCAGTGGTAATTCAGTGTCTTGAGTAATTATCTGTAAAAACTTTTTATCTCTAGTCGGTATTCTGAAAAACGATTCAGAAAGTCCTAGAGTCCAAACACCTCAGGTAATAGTATTATGACCCCCTCTGCATACCAAATCTTGGATGAGGTTTGGCCAGCATAAACAGCTCTACTTGTTGCCTGCACAGAGAGGGTGTCACAGGAGACATTCCACTTTAAAAATGGGCTCTTCATATGAAAAGATCATCCTTCTTAGCTTAGAATCATAAATCACTCTGCATTATTCTCACAGAATAAGGAATATTTGGCTGTCTAATTTAATACAGAAAGATTTAAAGATTTGTCCCCAAGTGTTGATAACCCATGATGGATGTATCTTTAATGTGAGTTTTTAAAAGTGATTTTATATTAGAAGATACTTCTTGGATTTCAAAATGCACACACACACATATATGTGATATATGATATTTTTCTTTGCTTAAGACTCACCAGTTTTACAGTTCAAATGATGTCCCTCCTAACTCCACAAGGCCAGAATTTGAGCAAATGCTTGTTCAACCTAGACATAATCATTCGATAGCCTTTAATTGAATCTCTTCCTAACTTTTATCCTTTAAACCGAAAAGTTATACCACAGTCACTACAGCAGCTCATTTTATTGGAATTTCTTTGGATCCTCTCCCTCTCAAACATTCTGCGTGTATTTGGTAAGGAGTCCTCACACATTATTTTTTACTTGTATAGTATTTCTACATATATATATTAATGTGTACAAAGTATGTATGAATATTTTTATGTGTTGTAATTTGTATTTTATATATATGGCCTCATGTATATAGTTTGATGTTGACAGAGCCAACTATGATAAGTGTTTTAAGCTTTTCAGTTGATTAGCCCCCTAGCTTACATTGTAAGACCATCATTTAGAGCCAGCAGTTTTCCCTTGATTTCATGGACAGTTGATTCTCTTCATACACTTTAAAAACACCATTTAGGTGTCTGAAACCCATCAGTCAAGGCTCCCAGAGCTTTCACCTATCATAGTTCAAGTTGATCTCTAGGGTATATGTCTGCTTGTTCCTGCCAGTCATTTTCCTAAGCCCGGTGGCCTGCTTCTGGAAGTCCCAAGAAGGGCTCCATAGTGGAAGCCATTTGTTAGTTCTGATTTATGATTAGATCATCATTACTCCTCTTCAAGCTTGGTGGGCATATCTTAGTGTTTTGATTTAGTGCCTTAGTTCTGCCTACTTCAGTAATGAATTTAGGAGTAGATGTCTCCGCATTTCATCCCTGATAAAGATTGAGGCAGTTTAGGGACTCTGCAGCTTCCTGTGGCCAAATTCTCTACTTATTCCTGAGATAGGGTTTAAGAACCTGGATTCTAGAGACAGATTGCCATGGTTCGAATCTCAGCTTACTAGCTAAGTGACTTTGGGCAAGCGATTTAACCTCTCTTGTCCCTCAGTTTCCTCCTATGTAAAATGACAAAGATAATAATACCAACCCAATGTAGATTAAATTAGTTTACAAAGTGCTTAGAATAGTGCTTGGCACATTAGTGCTTTACAACTGCTATTTTGATTGTTGCTGTGGGCTCTCTCAAATGCATTGTCTCTAGATGCCAGTGCCCCAGGTCAAAATTTACCTTTAACCATGCTGCAGGTTTCCCAGACTGCTGCAGTCCTCCTAGCCCTGGGATAAAAGCTCCCACGCAGGTATACTTTTACTTTCCTGCCTGGAGAACTGATGAGCAGTGGCCAGCAGGGGACACTTACCGCCCAAGCTGGGAAGAGAGATTTCTTCCCTTTTGTCTCCGCCCCTGTTAGTTATCAGAGGTACCTAGCAGCCCGTGCTATATCCTTCGTTTGCCTTCGAAACTACTCTTCCTACGTTCTGCAGCTGGAAGGCCGGCCTCGCGCGGGTCAGACGCGCCCCGGCCTGGGAGCATGGGCCCCCGGGCTTACCTGACTGCTCAGCTGGAACTCGCGCTCCTGAGCTGGCGCGGGGTTCGGCCGGGCAACCACAGAGAGGAGAAAGCCTCCAGAATCCTAGAGAAGCTGAATGCTGAGACAGCCGTTGACGGCGGCGGGACACGAAAGTACCGACCTTTCTGACCTTTGTGACGGACGTTTAGGAGTGGGGTGGTCCCAGGTTCGTGCACTCTGGCCTTTAAGTGTCTCTGGTGAAGTTGGGCCTGATAGGTTGAGAGCTGCCAGGGGAAGTTAAGGGTGACTTCCAAGTTTTGAGGTATAAGGAAAACTGGCTGTTGAGAAAAGGGAGTCTGGGTTCCCTGTTTGGTGAAAGAAAGTTGGGTTTATTTGGGGAAATGATGTGATTCATGATTTTCCCAAGATCGACGCTGAGTACAAGAAAAGACAGAATCCACCTAGCTGTTGTGTGACTTTGAGCAAATTACTTAACTTCTGTGTGCCTCAGTTTTATTCATCTGTCAGTGAGATTATAAGTGTCTACTTAAATGGCTGCATGCATGGTGCATTTTAAGTAAATATTAGCTGTTGTTATTTTTCATTTCCGATGTTCTTATCTCTGCCGTTTATACGGGATATTTTGAAGTGGGGGGGGGAGCCAAGGGAAGAGGGTCATGATCTTTAAAGTTTTATTAATAAAAACTTTTAGAGAGTAAAAGGCTAGCAGATGGGGCTAGCTAATAATTTGCAGTCACTCTTCTTTCCTAATTTATTTACCTTCCTGACAGAGTTTCGTTTTCTTTCAGTGCCTTGTTCAGATGAGTGAGTTCTTGGCTAAAGAGGTAAACAAAATTTAGCTTCTGTTAACATTGTTATTTTATGCCTCAGGAGGAAGACCAGCTACAAGGAAATACTTCTGAAAAATCATTCTGAACCCCAAGCTGGAGTGAATCTTCTCCTGAGCTCTCTCATTCCAGAATGGCAATCTTGTTGCAGGAAAGATCTCTAATAGTGACTGATGGTAAAGGAAGAAGGCTGTGCCTAGAATAAAGAATCAGGCTGGCAAAGAAATCACAGGTCTTTCCTCAAACTTCAAATTGTTACTATCTGGAGATAGCTACCTGGACTTTACAGAGCTGTCAGAGGACTTGGGAAGGTTTGCCAGCGTTGGAAAAAGCCACTTGGACTTCACAGAGCTGTCAGAAGACTTAGGAAGCTTTGCCAGTAGTTCCTGAGACCAGAAATACATATTATGAAACAGGTGCTGGAACAGGTCCTAACTCCTACTTGTGAAGCTGCAGATATAGGTAGGATTATGTCATCCAGAATGTGGAGAGGAGGCAATCGATGATGCTGGAAAAGTTGAAGAGACAGCTTGAATGAAGGACAAACCACAGGTGGGAAAGGTTGGAAGGATCACTTATAGCTGGACTAGCAAAAGGCTTTGGGAATAGGATAGAAAGCAGCAAACCTGAACTTTAAGATCCACTGGATGTCTCTGGAACCATAACCCAGCATTTCCCGTAAATAGCAGGCTTTTATTCTCCTGCTGTTTAGGTGCATCTCTGGGACCTTCTCTTTCTATATTGGGTTTTTTGTTTGTTGGGTGTTTTAAGTTAGGGGTTAGCTTCAAATTCCATTTCCCAAGACCAATTTTATCACATTGCCTTTGGGTCTTAGGCTAAAAGATAGAACAAGGTATGCTTTTGGTCAAGATAGTACCTTGGAATCAAAGGTTTCAGATCAAACCTAAGATCCTATCTTAGTTTACCTCTCAGTGTTATTGCCTTTTGATATGGAAAGTTGATGAGAGAGCATCTCTGGAGAGAAAGAAGAAGAGAGCCTCACAGGGGAAGCTTTTAGAACTTTTAGTAGCATCCTCTCCCCAGAAACCTTGTCTCTACTCATCTCCTTCTCATTGTCTACCTGATTCTTTAAGTAGAAAATCTCAACCATATTTGTAGGGGCTTGGGGTTTTGTTTTTTGACTCACTTAACTCCTTTAACTTCAAAAAGTTGCTTTCTTACATTTTAGACATGAATATTACCTAGAAAAGCTATTACCCCACTGTAAATTTTCCAGTTTATTGATTTCCCCACATCAGATTAGTATGTATTTTGAAACTGGTTTAGCTATTGTTTCAAGTTAACTTTGATCATATCCCATTGTTTACTGATCCACTCAACAAATATTTATTGAACATTTTGTAGGTCTGTAGTAGTAGCCAAGATACTTATCGGTGAGTAGAAATAGTCCTTTTAACTGTCCTTAACAAATTAAACTTTCTCTTGGTTTCATGATATTCCTTGTTTCTCAGCTTTGGATTCAAACTGATCTTCTCTTAACTTTTTTGATTACGCTTTCCTGATTTCTTTTATTGTCACATTTTGTGAAAAGTCTTCCATGCATTTCCAGTTTCTTTCTGCCTAGCTGTCTCTTCTCACCCAAATTGGACCCCTCTACTCCTACCCTGCCACGTGCCTTCACAAAAATGAGATGCTTGTTTAGAGACTTAGAAAAGGCATGCACTTTAGGTAAAAGTGGGTTTTATTTTTAATCACTGTACCCTATCATAAATTTCATTTCAGAAGAGACAACTGACATTTGAATTATCTGTGCATTTTATTTTAGATGGTGTTACTGAGAAGGAAACTAAGGACTTGGCTCCAAAACAAAAAAAAAAATCTGGAGATGCTGAATTTTATTAGGGGGAATGTTTGTAGAACTGCAACATCAATGCAATAAGTGTAGTAAAAGCTTTAGTTTCTGGTGCATCATTAGTCAGCATCATGTAGTCCACGATGAAGAGAATATCTTTGCAATCTCTGCAATCAACAAGTTTTGAAAGGCTTTTGCTTGTAGTGGAACCCTCTTTTCCCGCAGAAGAACCACCACAGGAAAAATGCTGTGAGCATAAGAAATGTGGGAAAGTTTTCAGCCACATGGCCTTATTTGACATCAAAGAATCCACATGAGAGAGAGACTGCATAAATATGATAACTGAGGAGGCCTTTGTTCAGCAAGGAAACCTTATACAAACTTGTGTGAAGAATGTAGGAAGACCTTCGCCCAGAAGCCAGAACTGACTGTGCACCAAAGAATCCGCACCATAAACGTGATGAATGTAGAGATGCTTTCTTCAGCATTGGACAATTCACACTAAAGGGAAACCCTGCCAGTGTGATGAGTGTGGAAAAGGCTTGGAAAAATCAGTGAGTGAATTCATATTAGAGGCTCTTATGAATGAGAGGATTGTGGGAACTTGTATAGACAGAGATCAGACCTCAACAAGGGAGTCTCCACAGTATTGAAAAGTTAATATAATTAATGTAAGTGGGCAAGTTGTATGGAGAATGGGTAGTCTAAATTGCTCATTTTAGCCAGTAAAAACATTAAATGAGTTTCTTAGATCAAGAAAAGGAAATGTTACAAGTTAGTTTTCCCTTCCAGAGAGATCTATATGTGTAAGCAACCAGGACTTTTGAAATAAGTTGCATCTTTGGATTTGTGATCTGTCTCCTGGATGATTATCTCTGTTTTGGGGGACAGGTATTTTTTCTTCATGCCTGCTCTAGTCTCATCTCATATCTTTAATTCATTCAGCAAGTATACACAGTAGTATTATCGTCTACTGTTTGTTGTAAATATATATATATATATTATTTTCTTTATGGGCTGAGTAGGCTTGTATAGGTACCCTAGGACATAAAAATCACATATATCGTGTTTCAGTAAATGTAGTGAAAGGAACTATATTATGAAATTGCTGGGCATTTCTATAAATTTGGGACTACCTTTTTATTCTCCAACACAAGACCATGTAGGTGTCCCTTCAGACAGTATATTTTTCCAGCTTTGGCTTCTTTATTTTCTTTCTTTCTTTATTTTTTTGAGGCGGAGTCTTGCTCTTGTCGCCCAGGCTGGAGTGCAGCGGCATGATCTCAGCTCGCTGCAACCTCTGCCTCCCTGGTTCCAGCAATTCTCCTGCCTCCGTCTCCCGAGTAGCTGGGTTTACAAGTGCTTGCCACCACGCCCAGCTAATTTTTGTGTTTTTAGTAGAGACGGGGTTTCGCCATGTTGGCCAGGCTGGTCTCGAACTCCTGACCTTGTGATCTGCCCACCTTGGCCTCCCAAAGTGCTGGGATTACAGGCATGAGCCACCGTGCCCGGCTGTTTTTTTAAGATAGAAAAATATACTTCATGTATAGCCTATTGACAGATAATGACTGATATTTTTTCTTATAGATAACACATAATAAACATTGTGAAGACTAATATGTTAAGTAACTTGCTTATTCTTTTCAGTTCTAAAACCTATAGGAAAGAATCTTTAGAAGCTGTCAACAAGTTGATAATGTAGCCCAAACTCTACCCATAATAGGAGAGTGAGGCTTATGTATTTTATAGTAGGACACTAAATATAGGAATCATGTATTTAAAAACTTTATTTAGTGATTATCTCAGAATGCTAGGTTTCTCTCTGGTGTACATCCCTAAATTTTTTGCATAGGTATTATTAATACATTCATTATTTTTAAAGAGGGACTGCATTCTGTAAAAGGCTTTTCCAGTATCTGCAAGTCACACAGTTGTTTTAAACTCTATTACTATTATATAAAATGATTTCTTTATATTGAACCAACCTTGTATTCCTAGAATAAACCTCACTTAGCCATGATGTGTTATTTTCTTAATGTATTAATGGGTTTACTTGTTAATATTTAGTACATTTTCTTCAATATTCATATGAAATTGGTCCGTAATTTTTATATCATATTTTTGAGGTTTAGATTTCACTCTTTTACTTGCATCATAAAAATAACTTAAGTCTGTGTTCATTTTTAATGCTCTAGAACAATTTACGAAGCATTGGAACTAGCTAGTCTTTGAAGGATAGATTCTGATGTGAAACTCTGGGTCATATCCTTTTTTGTGGGATAATTTCATGGTAACTTCCTCTATTCTATGAAAATTATCCATTCAGGCTTTCTATTTATAATGGGTTCCATTTTGGTAATCTTTATTTGCCTTGGAAATTATCCATTTCATCAAGACTTTCAAATTTATTTGCCTAGAATATGCAATGTAACCTAATGACTTTTAAAACAAATTTTATTTATTGTATTTTTTTAGAGACAGGGTCTTGCTCTTTTATCCAGGCTGGAGTGCAATGGTGCAATCATAGCACACTGCAGCCTTGAACTCCTGGGCTCAAGGAATCCTTCACCTCAGTCTCCCAAGTAGCTGGGACTACAGGCACACACCACCACACCCAGCTAATTTTTTTGTTTGTTTTTGTAGAAACAGGGTCTCTGTTGTTCACACTGGTCCAAAACTCCTGGCCTCAAGCGATTCTCCTGCCTTAGACTTCCAAAGTACTGCGATTACAGGCATGAGCTACCATATCTGGCTTCCTTATGACTTTTTAAACAGCTTTATGGAAGGAAATTGATATGTAGTGAACTGCGTAAGTGTGCAGCTTGATAAGTTCTAACGTGTTTACACCTGTGAAACAGTTACCACCATCAATATGTCACCCAAAAAAGCTTCCTCATATCTCATGATAATTTCTCCCACCTTTACCTGCACTCTTCCACCCCTCTCCAGGCAACCTCTGTTCTGCCTTCTATTGCTAATTTAGTTTGCATTTTCTGGAATTTTATATAAATGGACTTATACAGAATGTTCTGTTTCAAGGGGGTCTTGCTTCTTTTATTCAGCATAATGATTTCAACATTCATCCATGTTGTTGGATGTATAAATAATTCTTGTTTTTTTTTTTTTTTTTTGAGACAGAGTCTCACTCTGTTGCCAGGCTGGAGTGCAGTGGCATAACCTTGGCTCACTGCAACCTCTGCCTCCCGGGTTCGAGTGATTCTCCTACCTCAGCCTCCCAAGTAGCTGGGACTACAGGCACGCACCACCACATCCAGTTAATTTTTGTATTTGTAGTAAAGACGGGGTTTCACTGTGTTGGCCAGAATGGTCTCGATCTCTTGACCTTGTGATCTGGCCACCTCGGGCTCCCAAAGTGCTGGGATTACAGGCGTGAGCCACCACACCCAGCTTGCTTTTGCAATAATTTTATCAGCTAAGTACCAGGTCTCTTGCCAGGTATTTGCACTACAGGAGTGTGAAATATTTACAGTTTATTGGCTTGTATTTCCTACATTGGTCCTTTTATTTTCTTTTATCATGGGCTCCGAATTTATCTATTCTTAGAAGCTTTTGCTTTCACCCCTAATCTGATGTATATATCTTATTCAATTGAGTTATTTGGTCAACTTATTTTGTAATTGGAATCGTTTTTGAACTCCTACTTTAATGAAGGTAACACTGAAGATTCATAATAGCTACTTAGTCTAATTTTATTTAGATATTCTAATCTGTTTTTGTTTCCAGTTCAATATTATACTAGTAAAATAATCTACATATCTCTATGTCCTCAAATATACTGATTTTAATTTTTTCTCATGAGAATTCTGTACAAGTTAGTCACTTAAGATATAAACAGTCTTCAGAAATGGTATAAGAGTTCCCAACCATTTTACCACAGGACTGAGGTTCTTTTCCTCCACCCTATTTTTGAAATATTGTGCCTGTTAAAATATAATTATTTAAGGCTGGGCACAGTGGCTTATGCCTGTAATCCCAGCACTTTGGGAGGCCAAGGCAGGCGGATCACCTGAGGTTAGGAGTTCAAGACCAGCCTGGCCAATATGATAAAACCCCATCTCTACTAAAAATACAAAAATTAGTCAGCCATGGTGGTGGGTGCTTGTAATCCCAGCTACTTTGGAGGCTGAGGCAGGAGAATCACTTGAGCCCAGGAGGCGGAGGTTGCAGTGAGCCAAGATCAAGCCCCTGCACTCCAACCTGGGTAACAAGAGTGAGATTCTGTCTCGAAAAAAAAATAATAAAATAAAATAAAATATATGTAATTATTTAATATCTTTAACTTACTTTCCTGTTTCTTATTAACTCTAGAAAAGCGTAACTGGCCAAGTTCAGTCACTCTAATTATCTGATGTATGTCTATAATAACAATTTATCAGCCACATAACAAAAATTCCTATCATTTCAGCAGCTACCCAATCTGAATTACCTGATTTACTCATTCAGCAAATACTTACGTGCCAGAAAATGTAGGTATTGTTATTAAAGTGGAAAACAAAACATGCAAAATTTCTAGTTTTCACAAAGAATCTACATTGTAAGAGATGTAGGCCAGTTGACCAATGAACAAATGAAAAATAATGTATGGGCATCCAGTTCCTGACAAGATGGAGCAGATACACTTCTCCTTATTTCTCCCACTAAGTACAGCTGAAACCCTTAGGCATTATATATAAAACAAACAAGAAGACACTGCAAGTTGGAGGGAAAAAGGCATTTAGGACCCTCAGGATGCAGAGAAAGACCCAGAGGTGAATACCCTTGGTGTTTTTATTTTTATATTGTTGTTTCTGCCTCATATATCTTGTAGTGACAGTGGAGACTGCATGATCTGAGTGCTAGAGAAGCCTGCAACTCAAAAGTGCTGCAGTTGATTCTACCCAGGGAGTTATTTCAGTAATTTGATTTTTCAGTTATAAAATTTCTATTTGCACTTCTTTGAAAATATCTTCTAGTTTTTGCTGAGACTATTTCTTTGCTGAGACTTTTTTTGCAAACATTTAACTAAATGCTTCCTGAAGTATTTTTATGGTGGCTGCTTTAAAATACTTGTCAAATAATTCCATCCAACAATAGCAGAATACATTTTTTCTTTAAATATCCACAGAACATTCACAAATAATGACTACATACTAGGCCATAAAACAAACCTAACCAAATTTTCAAGACTGAATTCGTATAGAGTATATTCTCTGTCCACAATGGAACCAAACTAAAAATAACAGACAACAGGAGAATCTCTAAACATTTGGGACTAAATGAAACAGTTCCGAATAATGCCTAAGTCAAGGAATATGTCTCAAAGGGGAAAAAAATTGAACATAGGCCTGAATAAAAATACAACTTATCATAATATATAAGACATAGCTAAAGAATGCTGACAGGGAAAGTTAGAGCTCTGACTGCTTATATTAGAAAAGAGGAATAGTCTCAAATCAATAATTAAGTTCCTACTTCAAGAAACTGAAAGATCAAGAGCAAAGCAAACCTAAGGCAGCAGAAAGAAGGAAATAACAGAGATAACAAATCAATTAAATTAACAGGATAACAACAGAGAAAATAGTTGAAACAAGAAAAGCTATTAAAGTTTATATGGTAGAACCAGAGAGCAGAACAGCAGGTTACCAGAAACTGGAGATGGTCAACAGGCACAAAGTTACAATTAGATAGGAGGAATAAACTCTGGGGTTCTATTGCACAGTAGGGTGACTGTGGTTAATGGTAAAACACTGTATATTACAAAATAGCAAGAATAGAGGCTTTTGAATATTCTTACCACAGAGAAGTCATAAATGCATGAAATGATGGATGCACTACACTGATTGGATCATAATACAACATATTTATCAAAATGTCAAATTGTACTCCATAAATATGTAAAATTACATTGTGTCAAAATAAACAAAAAATATTTTAATCGATAAAACAGGTAAGCCTCTAGCAAGACTGGCAAAGATAAAAAGAAAGACCAAATCCCCAATAACAGGAATGAGACAAGGGATGCTGCATCTGTTTGAAGGATCATAAAGGTAGATTCGAAAATTTGCACTAATAACTTTGACAACTTAGAAGAAATAAATCTCTTCTTCAAAAAGTCCAAGTGGCCGAGATGAAACAGATAGTTTGAGTAGTCTTATAATCATTAAAGAAATTGAATTCATAATCTAAAAGTTTCCAAATCTTCAGGCCCAGATGCCTTCATTGGAGAATTCTACCAGACATGTGAAGAAGAATTAGCACCAATTTTACAAAATCTGTTCCAGAAAATAGAAGAGAAAAGTGTAAGTTCCAACTCATTTTATAAGGTTAGAATTACTGTGATACCATAAGGAGACAAAGGCAGCACGAAAAAAGAAAATTACAATCTAGTATCCTTCATGAACTTAGATGCAAAAGTTCTCAACAAAATATTAGCAAATGGAATCTAGGTATTTATAAAAAGAAGTATACACCATGACTAAGGGGGATTTTTTTCCCAGTACAAAAGGTTGTTTCAATATTTAAAAATTAAACTGTATTTCATCACATCAACATATATATATATATAAAAAACAGAAATACTGTATAACCATACAATTGGCACAGAAAAAGCATTTGACAAATCCAACACCCATTCATGACAGAAACTTACAGCCCACTAGAAATAGAAACTTCCCACTTCATAAAGAATGTCTACAAAACATTCACAGATAACTTCATACTTAACAGTAAAAGACTATGTTTTAACCATAACATTGGGATCAAGGCAAGAATGTCCACTCTCATCACTCTTATTCAACATAATATTGAAAATACAAGCCAATGCAATAGGTAAAAAATGATTAAAAGCATACAGATTGTTTGTAGATTTTGTGTACACACACAAAAGAAACCAAAATACAAATTGGAGACAAACCTGCTCCTATTTGCAGATTAAATAATGGAGTGTATAGAATATTCCAAATAATCGATTACAATTTTGAATCTAGTACAAAATATAGCTAGAACTAGTAAATTAATTCAGCAAGGTTGCAAGATACAAAATCAACATGCAAATAACAATCCTATTTTTATGTACTAATAATGAACATTTGGACATTGACATTTAAAATGCAAAGCCATTTGTAATCACTGCAAAGATAATGAAATATGTAGAAGTCTGACAAACATTTACAGGATCTGTATGCTGATAAAATGCTGAAGAAAGAAATCTGAATAAATGGAGAGACATGTCTGTGGATTAGAAGATACAACATGGTAAAGATGTCGATTCTCCTTATGTTTATAGGTTTGACACAAATCCTATCAAAATCTCAGCAAAAATTTTTGTACATACAAATGTATCCTAAAATTTGCATGGAAAAGCAAAGGACTAATAACTAAATTTTGAAAAAGAATAAAGTGAGAAGAATCACCATACCTGATGTCAAGGCATACTATAAACCTACAGTGATCAAGAGAGTTGGATATTATAGAGGGACAGACATATAGTTTAATGGAGGACCTAGAAATAGATCCAAACAGAAATGCCTAATTCTTGACAAAGGTGCAGAAGTCATTGGATGGAGGAAGGATAGCTTTTTCAGACAATGTTGATAGAGCACTGAACATCCGTAAACCAAACAACAACAACAACAAACTCAAAATGGGTCATGGGCTAAAATAATACCTAAAACTTTAGACCTCTTAGAAACATCAGAGCCTAGGGCTAGGCAACGATTCTTAAAATTGACATCAAAAGCATAATTCATTAAAGGAAATGTTTATGATTTAGTATTTATCAAAATGTAAAATTTATGTTCTGAAAGACCCTGTTAAAAAGATGAAAAGATGGCTGGGGACAGTGGCTCACACCTGTAATCCCAACACTTTGGGAGGCTGAAGCTGGTGGATGACGAGGTCAGGAGATCAAGACCAGCCTGGCCAACATGGTGAAACCCCGTCTCTACAAAAATACAAAAATTAGCTGTGTGTGGTGGTGCGCACCTGTAGTCCCAGCTACTTGGGAGGCTGAGGCAGGAGAATCGCCTGAACCCGGGAGGCAGAGGTTTCAGTGAGCCAAGATCATGCCACTGCACTCCAGCCTGGCGACAAAGCGAAACTTTGTCTCAAAAAAAAAAAAAAAAAAAAAAAAAAAGATGACAAGCTACAGATAGGGAAAAATGTTTGCAAAACAAGTCTTTGACAGAGGACTTGTAACTAGAATATAAAAAGAATTCACCAAATCTCAACCGTTAAACAGCAAACAATTTAACTAGGTATGGGCAAAAATCATGAACAAACATTTTGCTGAAGAGTGCCCAACAATGGGCAGCTATTTGTGTCATTCACTGGGCCATTTTATGCCCCAGTGAATAACATCTTCCAGGCACCCTCACTCACAAGGTTGCCTAACTTTTTTCTCTTCATTGCAAGTTTTCCCAAACTCTTATCAGCTGAATGCAGACACTTAAAAAAAAATAACAGATAAAGAAGTTTTGTGCCGACGTGTAAAAGGTTACAACAGCAACTGTCAGGAGAGCACATAGACTGTTGGCCGGGAGCTCACAGAGTGCCAAGTAATGTGGAGGAGTCCATCATGCAGAGTTAGCTGGATCACCAGAGAATCTTCTTTCCTTAAAAAACTGAGGTTTGGATATAGGCCAGAGAGAAATCAAGGGAGCACAAGAAGACCTGTTCCACACTGGTAAGCACAGATTTGCACTTTCATTTTTAAATCATCCACTCAGTCATGACAAACTTTTTTTTTTTTTTGAGACAGGGTCTTGCTCTATCGCCTAGGCTGGAGTGCAGTGTCACCATCACAGCTCAGCTCACTGCAGCCTAGACTTCCTGGGCTCAAGGGATCCTCCCACCTCAGCCTCCTGAGTAGCTGAGACCATGGGCATGTGCCACCATGCACAGCTAATTTTTTTAATTCTTGAAATTTTTTGTAGAGACAAGGTCTTGTTGTGTTGCCCAGGCTGGTCTTGAACGCCTTGGCTCAAGCCATACACTGTGGGCCTTCCAAAGTGTTGGGATTACAGGCATGAGCCACCATGCTTGGCCTGCAACAAACTTTTAATAACAACTAAGGCATTGGGCAACTGGGTTCAATCCTACCTAAAGTAACTTAACCTCTAAACATTCATCAGCAGGTGGCATATGATACTGGGTCCTGGGGAGTCTATTCACATCCTATAATCTAGCCAACGCAGTATAGCTATTAATACAATGGGAAGACTCTTACTCCTTCCTTCTTGCCCACCACTTAGGCAAGAACATGTGCTACCAGATCCTGGGAAATCTTATCATGTGTCCTATCCAGTCCTGTGGGAGCACATCTGTCTTTCTTCTGAAAGGGCATTGTAATGTTACCAGCCCCGTGTTTGGCACCAATTTGTCAAGGAAAGGCTAGCATATAGTCATGTGTCACTTAATGAAAGTGGTTATGTTTTGAGAAATGCATCATTAGACAATTCTGTCATTGTGTGAACATCACAGAGTGTACTTACACAAACTTAGGCTGTTACTCCTAGGTTACAAACCTGTAGAGCATGTTACCATACTGAATTGTAACCCAATGGTATTTGCGTATCTAAACATAGAAAAGGTACAGTAAAAATATTATTATAATCTTTTTTTGTGTGACAATGTTTTGCTTTGCCACCTAGGCTGGAGTGCAGTGGCACAATCATAGCTCACTGTAACCTTGAATTCCTGGGCTCAAGTAATTCTCCCACCTCAGCCACCCAAGTAGCTAGGACTACAGGTGCATGCCACCACACCCAGCTAACTTTTATATTTGTTAGAGATGGAGTCTCGCTGTTTCCCAGGCTAGTCTCAAACTCATGGCCTTCAGAAATCCTCCCACCTTGGCCTCCCAAAGTGCTGGTATTACAAACATGAGCCACCACACCTAGCCTGTCATTATCTTATGGGACCACTTTTGTAGATGTGGTCTGTTATTGACCAAATTATCATTGAGCGAAGTGTCATTATGCAGTGCATGACTGTATTTGATCAGAAAAGAAATAAGCCCTTTCTGGATTAAAACAGTTCAGTTCTGTATGTCTTTTCCCCACAAGATGGCATCAGAAGAGGTCATGTGACTGCAACACATATGGTGAAACATTTTGTTGCTGAGAACCTGATGTTGTTCTGCAGATAAGCAGTTTATAGCTTGCAGTTATACCTTAAATAGGGAGAAGTAGAAAGCCTCATTCCTCATCAGAGCAAACTGTCTCAGGACAGCCTCCATGGTAGGTAGGGAAGTGTGTGAGAAATGGCATTGTATCAGCTCCTCACATAACCTACCATGCACTCATGTTCTAGGTGAATTATAAGGCTTAGATCAGCTGGTGTTAAATCCTGGCATATATGGCTCATATGAAGAGATGCAAGTTGCCAGGGCAGCCATTGGTGCAGTCATTCCCCTGAAGGAAGAACTATTAAGCTGGCACAAAAGTGAGAACAGAAATGGACAAAATAGCTTGTAAGACAGAAGATGATTTAGGTCTTATGTTCTCTGGGGGCAGAGATAATGTCTTGTTCATCTTTGATTCCTTAGCACCTGACCTAACACAATCAGGTTTACTGAATGAATGGTTATAAACACATAATTTCTTTAGAAATAAGGGAAGACTTTTATATCTGGAAATATGAATGTGAATACTTTGGTCTCTGGCACTCAGTGTCAGGAGATTTTATGTTATGTTAATAATACAAAAGAACAAGTAGAACCAGCCAATTTTCAGAATCATTCATTTATCAGGAACTCTGCTAGATGCTGAGGATACAATGGTGATCTAGTTGTTTATCTTGTCCCTCAGCCTGCCTCATACCAGCCGTTTCCTATCCTGACCCGTAAATGGGGTAGGGAGGCTACAAACATTATTTCCCAGGCTCCTACTGCCAATTGGAAGAATTGACAAAAGGGGGAAGCACGGATTAAATGTTTTAATGCTTTACTGAAACTGTAATACTATACTGTAGTTTTAATGTTGAAACTATAGCATTGTGATGGCCAGTTTTATATGTCAACTTGACCAAACCACAAAGTGCCCAGATATTTGGTCAAACATTATTCTGAGTGTTTGAATTTGAATGTGATGAATCATTGCATCAGTGGACTAGGTAAGGCAGACTGCCCCCACTAATGTGGGTGGCCCCCATCTGATTAGTTGAAGACAGGAAGAAAACAAAAAAGATGATGCTCCCTCAAGGGGTATTCCTCCTGCCCATCTTGAACTGGGACATCAGTCTTTTCTGGCCTTCAGACTCAAACTAGAACACTGGCTCTTCCTGGGTCTTGAACCTGCGGGTCTTTGGACTGGCGCTCACGCCACTGGCTCCGCTAGTTCTCTAGTTTGCAGATAGGAGAACCTAGGACTTCTCAGCCTCCATAATCATATGAACCAATTCTTGCCAATAAATAAAATATATATACAAACACATATATAGTGTGTATAATATATATATAAACCAATATTATAAATACAAATATATATGCATACACATACATACATATACATACATATGTACACACAGATCCCATCGGTTCTATTTCTCTGGAGAATCCTAATGTATGTTTAGGAAGTTTAGAAATCATGCAATGCATTTTTCTCAATTTAAGAATCCACTCAAACGAAGTAACCATATGGTTTATTACTATAATACAAATAATTTACACTAGGATTTGTCAGACTTGTGTCCCCTAGATCCCTGAAAACCTTGAAGGACCAAGCCTTGGAAACCAGCATAAAAACAGGGACTTGGATATTTCTATAAAGGATTTTGGATGATGATTCAATTTCTACTAAACAAAATACAGCAGGAGATAATATATCACAATGCCCAAGTCATTAACCATTAAAGGTGACCAGAAAAATCTTGTTATGTTTGAATTCCCGAGTTTTTGACTGATATTGTAAATATGGAAGAGATTGCTGGTGCCAGAAATCGAGTGAGAAATGTGAGTAGATCCAACAATGAAAGCATATTTCTACAATAAGGAGAAGTGATACTAACAAAAAAGGAACTGTCTTTCCACAGTTGTCACACTCATAAGGCTTCTCCCATTATGGGTTCTCTGGTGTTTGATAAGACCTGAGCTGCGACTGAAGCCCTTGCTGCATTGTTCATTTTGTTAGTGCACTTCTCCTTATTGTAGGAATAAGGTGAAGCACTTACACAAAAGTTTGCAGCAGAATAGTCATTCCAAAATACTTTTGTAGAAACAACTCCACTGAATGTATACATAATAAATACTACTTGTATAATGCTGACTAAACATTTTCTCACTTGAATTCACAAGACTAAAATTTTGACTATCATGATGAGAAGAAAAAAAAAAGATGATCTACACAGTGTGTTTAACAAAAAAGTAGATAGCCTGAGGAGTTAAATTTATGGTTAAAATAGTCATCATGAAAAACTGAGATGCTGTTACCACACAGGCAGTTTGGGAATCAATGTATAAGAAGACCAAGACGTCAGACACTAATAATGGGGTTCTGAAACCATAAGTGATACTCGTTTTAAATATTTGGTGTGAATCCATTCATCAGGAGAAAGTATGAACTTAGCAGGAATAAGTTTTGCTGCAGTTTACTATACAGTGTATGCTGGGTAGTAGGGTGGGGCAGGATAGTGTCTATTGTTTTAGCAGGCATTGGTTAGGCCCAAGAGAACTAAATGGAGAGAACTAAGATATGGAGCATTAGAATATTTATCATTTTATTCTGACTTGATGACTGATTTTCACACTGTCTGAATAGGTAAGTTTTTTCTTAAAAGAGTAGCAACAGGAAAACATTAAAGAATGAAATTTGGGCTGGGCATGGTGGCTCACACCTGTAATTCCAGAGCTTTGAGAGGGTGAGGCAGGAGGATTGCCCAGGATGTCGAGACCAGCCTGGGCAACACAGTGAGACCTCATATTAAAAAAAAAAAAATGCAATTCCATGGATGGCACACATTCATAATGATTTAGTGATAAGCTGTTTAAGGCATTTGCACTAGAATAGAATTCCTAGTCTGGTAAAGAAATATGGATTCTTGGCCGGGCATGGTGGCTCACGCCTATAATGCCAAGACTTTGGGAGGCTGAAGCAGGAGGATCACGAGGTCAGGAGATCGAGACTATCCTGGCTAACATGGTGAAACCCCGTCTCTACCAAAAACATAAAAAATTAGCCAGGTGTGGTGGCACACGCCTGTAGTCCTGGCTACTCAGGAGGCTGAGGCAGGAGAATCGCTTGAACCCAGGAGGCGGAGGTTGTAGTGAACTGAGATCGTGCCACGGCACTCCAGCCTGGGAGACAGTGCAAGACTCTGTCTCAAAAACAAACAAACAAAAAAATGGATTCTTTCAATCACAGTAACCCTGCCATCACCTCTGCTCTGCCTATGTACTTGGTAAGAAATACACTAGATTGAGTCACAATCTAGGTCAGAGAATTGGACACAAGCACAAATGGCCTTGGCGAGAAGTTCTTCAGAAACCTGGATAACATCAGATTTTCAGATCTATGAAGGTAATCTCACTGGTACATTCAATAAACATTTATTAGCACCTGTGGAAAAGGCACAGAGGGGGATATAAGACTTTGTGAATCTGACCAACTGTGGAGGATTCATTACAGTCCAAAGGAATGGTCAGAGAAGCAGCCCCCAAATCACAACCATCCACCCAACAGACACCACAAAGTGCTGGTTTAGGGCAAGTAGCCAGTCTAAACATCCATTTAATTCCAATGGGAGAGAACAAACCATTTCAGGTCTTACCTATTCTAGACAACTCTCCCATAGCCTCCTATCAAATATGTTTTGATTCCAAACACCTTCTAGAACTTGGAAGATAATTTGTCTAACCCAGTCTATATTTTCTAACACCTGATAATGTGTAGTGGTAAATAAAGCCCAGCCCACAATTCCTATAGTCGAGACTCCAGGGGGAGTGGCTTCAGATCAGTGACAAATGAGCACCAACTCTGGCATGTATAGCATGGGTCACTGTGATAGGATGTTTCTCCCTACGTGGCTTCTCTGATGTTGAACAAGGTATGAAACTCGGGTGAAGGCTTTTCCACATGCATTACACTGATAGGGTTTCTCACCAGTGTGGATTTTTTGATGTTCAATGAGGCCTGTATTCTGAGTGAAACTTCTTTCACACTCATTACATTTATAAGACATGGGAGTTTCAACATTTTCCAACTGGCTTTCCGTCCTACTTTTCCAGGCCTCTCCCTGCTCAGGTTCCTGAACATTTTTATCCCCAGTATGGATCCTCTGATGTCTCAGGAGATGTGAACTTCGCCTAAAGGCTTTGCCACACATACTGCACTGATACGGCTTCTCCCCAGTGTGGATTCTGTGATGTTCAAGGAGGCTGCAGCTCTGGCTGAAGGTCTTCCCACAGTCATCACACTCATAGGGCTTCTCCCCAGTGTGGGTTCTCTGGTGCTTGATAAGGTCTGAGCTGTGACTGAAGGCCTTACCACATTCTTCACACTCATATGGCTTCTCACCAGTGTGGACTCTCTGATGAATGACGAGGGCAGAGCTCCCAATGAAGGCCTTGCCACACTCCTCACATTCGTAGGGTTTCTCACCAGTGTGGATTCTCCTGTGTTTACTCAGGCCTGAGCTTTGAGCAAAACTCTTTCCACATTCATGGCAGATGTGCCGCCTCCCTCCTGTGGCATTTTTCTGCTTTCTTTGTAACCTGCCCTCCTGTTCACCAGCTTCTGCACATGTAGGAATCTGGACAATGTCTTCCCTCAGGTGGCACAATATCTTCCCATGCTCCTTTTCTTGAAGCTTCTCAGCTGGAGGCAAGTCCCTGCCCTTAGTCTGTTTTTCACCACCTGAAATAACAAATAACCGGCAATTGTGGGTTATGCCCTGCCATGGAAGGAAAGCTCTGTGATGAGTACCAGGGAGGCAAGAATTACAGAGGTCTATAAATGCCTGGGATAAGGATTTAAGTGCTAGAATAAGAATGGGAATAAAAGGGGAGAACAGGAGTGCTGGGGAGGAGGGAGACCTAAGAATGGGAATGGGGCCATTGGAAAGGTACACACTGGGAGTGGAGGGAGTGGGTGGAAGATGGTGAGGATCCAGGACTATGCTGGGGATATATGTGGTCGTTCTAAGTTCTAAGAATAGTAAGGCAGGGCCATGCATCTAGGATTAGATACTAAAAGAGTTGAACAGAAAGTGACATTAAATGGAGCAAGTGGAAGGATTTCTGAAATACCTTTGAGAAACTGCGATTGGGAGGCTGAGGCTGGCAGATCACTTGAGGTCAGGAGTTCAAAACCAGCCTGGTCAACATGGTGAAACCCCATCTCTATTAAAAAAACAAAAATTAGCCAGGCATGGTGGTGGGTGCCTATAAGCCCAGCTAGTCAGGAGGCTGAAGCAGGAGAATAGCTTGAATATGAGAGGTACAGGATGCAGTGAGCCAAGATTGCACCACTGCACTCCAGCCTGGGTGACAGAGTGAGACTCAATCTCAAAAAAAAAAAAAAAAAAAAGAAAGAAAGAAATGAAACAGTGAAAGTGGAGACTCAGAAATTGGGCACTGATCAATGAAACAATAAAGACAGTTGTCTCGGCTCATATCCCAGGCAGAGGCAGGGTCCCCAAACAGAACTGGATTCAGTGCTGTGAATTTTATGCCACCGATGAGCTACGTGGCCTCAGACAAGTAAGGCAGTCTTCTCAGCCTCTGCACCCTCATCTCTGAGGTCAGGGTCTATAGTCAATGTCTAAGAACACCTCTAACTCTCACAATCTATGGTCCCAAGGCCCATTTTCTAAAGAGGCCCACCAACTTTCCTCTTCAGTCAGGGATAGGATCAGGAAGGAGTACATCATCATTTACTGGGCATCTCCTATGAGGCAAACCTGTACTTGGGACTGTATTGTCTTCAACCCATTTAACTCAACTAGAATACTGGCAGGGAGAGGAGAAAGCAAGGTCAGAAGGGATAAGCAGGCTGGGTGCAGTAGCTCATGCTCATGCCTGTAATTCCAGCATTTTGAGGGGCCAAGGCAGGAAGATTGCTTGAGCCCTGGAGTTTGAGACCAGCCTGGGCAACATGGCAAAATTCCATCTCGACAAAAAATAAAAATTAAAAAATTAGCCAAGCGTGGTGGTGCATGCCTTTAGTCCCAGCGGTTTGGGAGGCTGTGGTAAGAGGATCACTTTAGCCCAAAAAGTTGAGGCTGCAGTGAGCCATGATTGTTCCACTGCACTCTATCCCGAGTGACTGAGCAAGACCCTATCTCTCAAAAACAACAAAAAAGAAGGAGTAAGGAGCTAGTCAGTAACAGGTTTTCAGAAATGGTGATTGTGAATCCAAACACAATAGGGCTCAACAGCTTCCAACAACTCAACAGGTTCTAATGCACAAAGAATGCCAAGAAACCTTAACAGAAATTAGTGTCCTTTAGTCTTACCCAGGGAGACCAGGCTGCCATGGTTCTCCTGCTTTTCATCTCTACAGAGATTCCCCTGAGATGAATCCTGCTGTGTCCATTCAGGGGTGATGGTCAGGGCCACATCTTCCACTTTCAACAACCCCTAAAACAATAGGTAATCCCATTGAAGAAGGGGCTGACCAAACTGGTGGAGTAGGGAAGATCTGGGAAGCACCCCCAATCCCCATCCCTGTCAAGAGCTAGTAATAAACAGGAAAAGCCTCTTAAGTGGGCACCTAAATAAAGTTAATGATAACCTCAAGATAGATGAGAAAATGCAGATCCCATTTGAGATCTGTATGGAGGATCTAGGATGGGAGTATAGGCGAATGGGGAGTAAGGAGTCTTCACAGGAAGCTCAACAGTAGTGAGGGGCACTGAGGGAGGGATAGGGGCTCCAGCTCACCTGGGACTCTGGAGTAAGCCTAGAAGCTACCACTGTATCTTCTCTGCAGCACCCTCCATGGGCAAGCACAGGGACCTGGAGAACTAAGAAGGAAAGAAGCTGTGTATGAGATGTACCCTGGCATTCAGCCTCCCTGCCTTGTGGAATCTAAGTTAAATAACTGGATTAATAGATTCCTGTCTCACGTGATTGAGCCCAGGAGTCTGAAGCTGCAATGAGCTGTGATTGGGCCACTGCACTCTAGCCTGGGCAACAAACTAAGACCCTGTCTCTCTAAATAAATAAATTCCTGCCAAACAAGTTTACACAGAGTGTGCTCCTTTCCAAAATTCTTTGTCCCTACCTGTTGCAATCCTATAGCTAAACATACCTGTTGTGCTCTGCAGATACATGAAAACAATGCAAAAAGGCAGGATCCCTGTTAGCAGTTGTGAAATAAAAAGAACATAAAAATAAAAAAGTTTTCCATTTGAAGATCCTTTGAATTTTGCTAGATATAGGAGGAAAAATCAGATTTTGGGCGAGTATGTCCTTAGTAGCTGTTAAGGTGCTTTTCACTTTGGATTTGAAAAGCTAAGAGGAGTCAGATGAAGCTGGGCTATGAAAAGCAGAGTAAGGGTCTGGCTTTACAGGAAAGTAAAGAACTTCAGGTTTCCTTATTATTCCTTATATAACTTCAGGAAGCACATATATTCCTCATATATTCCTTATATAACTTCAGGAAGCAAATTTGTAAAGGGGCACAAAACAGGTGGTTTAGGCTAGAACCTCTGTTGAAAAATAAAGATCTCATGTTGGCTAGAATATCCCAGTGATGTGTGTCTTGGGAACTTGTACATGTGTTTAAGATACATGAAAGGACATCTCAGAACATACAGCCATTTCCTATGCAGTGAATTTCATATTACTTTAATAACAGACCCAGGATTTAGAAGATTTATACCCTTTAATTTGCAATAGTCCTATAATTTATGAGATTGGCTGGTTGGCTTTACAAATTCTGTTTACTTTCTGCATAGGACTTCCCACTGTCATACGAATTGTATTATTAATGTGTTTATTTGCCATCTTCCCCACTTAAATGTAAGCTCCACTGGAATAAGAACAGTCTCACTGACTGTTCCATCCCCAGAGCTAACTGGCCACCACACTGGAGGCCTCCATAATTACAAGTTAAACAAAGAAGAACAAAGACAAGTAGCTGGTATACACAATGTGGTAGCTTACACTATAATCCCAGCACCTTGGGGGGCCGAGGCAAGAGGATCACTTGAGCCCAAGAGTTTGAGACCAGCCTGGGCAACATGGTGAGACCTCATATCCACAAAAATTTTTTAAAAAAATTAGCCAGGCATGGTGGTGCACACCTATAGTCCCAGCTACTCAGGAGGCTGAGGTGAGAGGATCGTTTGAGCCCAGGAGGTGGAGGCTGCAGTGAGCTGAGATCATGCCACTACACTCCAGCCTTGGTGAAACAGCAAGACCTGTCTCAAGAAAACAAAAACCAACACAACAAAACAAAATCCAAACAAGAACCAATTCTTTCCAAACCTAAGTTTTACTAATATCTTATATACTATGTCCAGTCTTGGTCGAAAAAGTTTTCCATCATTATGTTGGAAATACTCCTTTTAGTCTCAGTCTTAAATGAGAGTTGATCTGTCATGGGCATATACACCACCTATCAATGAATTTTGTTGGCTATCCTTAAATGAAATTGGATGAAGTCTGCAGAATTCATACTGCCTAGAAAATAATCCTTACCTCTGTCTTGTAAGGGCTGGCATCCCAGAGATTCATGCTTGAGCAGAGCCTTCATTAGCTGAAATTGGCTACTTTGTGACTCTGGGGCTGGTGTCAACAATGCCATCTTGCAACAGAGCAGTTCTTGCCCCTGGTCAACACCTGAAACCTAGAAATCATTTGTTCTTATTTTCATTTATTCATCAAACACTTCCATAGAATTACCTAGGTGGCTGGCACTATTTCCAAGATCATTATAAATGTTAACTCATTTAATACAGAAAACAACAATCTTATAAGGGAGGTATTATTATACTCATTTTACTGATAGGGAAATGAAGGCATAGCCAGTTTAAGCAGCTAACAAATGGCAATGCTAGGATGGGAGCTCAGGTAGAATGATGCCAAAGCACATGTTCTTACCATTACTCTATGCTACTTCATATATACATTTGTGTTTTATGAAAACCCATTGGAAACTGGTGCAAAATTCTCAGAGAATATTGATACCTTTTATTATCTGAAAAGGCGATTACAATCTCTAGTTTACAGCATTTGGGGGACCCAAATAACATCATAGTATGTGAAATCACCTAACATGGCCTGGCATATGATATGTCCTCATTAAATGCAGGTTTACTTCCAGACATTTACAGTATTATAAAATTACAGTTTTCAAGTTACTTTCTCATGTGCAGCTCAGAATTTCCCACATCCTTTATAAAGAACGAAGGTAAGAGACTTGCACTGACTTGCCACTGTTACAGGGCTTGGGTGCAATAGACCCGAGTCAAGAACCTTGGTATCCAGCTCACCATTTAGAAGGCTCTGGCCACACAGGTCCTCTGAGGGTGTGTGCACAGGGACACAGGATGATGCAAAGAGGACACAGTCTCATAAAACAGGGAAGAACATAGAGGTAAAAGTAGGCCCATTTTCTACCATAGGTTCATAACCAGTGGTCCATGATCTCCTTCCCACGGAGTCCATGAACTTGAACAGGACAAAAACTAATCTTATTTTTAACTGGTCTTTAAGAGAAAGTATTTCCTTCAATTATGAATGGAAGCAACAAATCAAAGTAGCATAAGCAGTACCCAGGACTTTGTCACCAATAGAACCTGTAGATGTTTTTACATCACATTACAATCAGGCAAATAGATACTTATCACTGCTTTGTAATTGCCAGTTATAAGCCCTGTCCCTAGGTCTTATTTAGTGTACTAATTTAAAAAAACACATATATGACTTTAATACAAATTTAATACTTTGCTAACTGTATGTTGATATGATTGTGTTCTTTTGTAACCCTTAATGGTTTATGTATTTTAAAAAAAGTATTCTGAGAAGGAGTCCGGGGACTTCACCTTACTGCCAAGGAGGTTCACGGTACAAAAAGAGATGGAGAACTCCTGGATCTTAAAGGAATGCCCCTCACTCCGATGTTGAGATTTCAGGAGGAAACAGACCACAGCGCTCAGATACTAAGTTCTTTCTACCTGCGGCGCCGGCTCATCCAGTTGCCTCTCCAAATACTCCAACAGCACCACCACCTCCTCCCCGCTCTCTGGATGCTGCTCCCGCACCCAGCTCTGCAGTTTCCCAGGCAGGATGGTCAGGAACTGCTCCAGCACCAGCAGCTCCAGGATCTGCTCCTTGCTGTGCATCTCAGGCTGCAGCCACTGTCGGCAGAGCTCTCGGAGCCGGCTCAGCGCCTCGCGGGGACCTGCAGCCTCCGGGTAGCGGAAGCCTCGGAAGCGCTCGCGGGAGCCCTCAGAGCCCAGATCTGGGCTACTGGGAAAACCGGCCTCTTCTTCCTCCACCTTTATGACCAGAAGCTCCATCTTGTCTTCTGTAGGCTGGGCATCCAGGGCTGTGCTTTCACTTAATTCTCTAGCCATCCTGGGCCAAGGCAGTACTCAGGCCTCACTCTAGCTTCCAGCGCTATTTCTGCAGAAGATTCCTGAAAGGTGGGAAATAATTATTAACCAGTAAACTTGCAAGTAGTCCCTTCTCTCCTGCCCAGGGGCCCAGAGACATCTCTGGGGAACTGCTGCAGAAATTTCTCCATGTTCAATGCTTCTGCAGCTTAATCCTCTACACCACCCCAAGCCTGAATCCCACAGTAAGGTTCCAAAGGATGTCCTGGGGTGATCCTGGACATCCCCAAGCCCCGGACTAATCAGGAAAAAAACTGAAATTGGTGAGGATCCAGGGCACTTCCTGGTCTCTCTAGGAAGCTCCTCTCAGTGACTTGCTCAGTTATCCCATTAACAAGCAGGTCTGTGGTTGTCTAAATTCTAAGACGACTCTAACGATTTCCTGCCCTAATCCTCAGGACTTTCAATATGAGATAGCAAGTCCAGACTGACTGGACTGATCCCAAGGAGCTGAATTCTACCGACAACCTCAATGACCTCATAAGTAGATTCCTCTCAGAGCTTCCAGATAAGAGCCCAGCCCTACCAACTCTTTGGCTTTGGCCTGGGAAGACCCTAATACTGAACTCAGCTGAGCCTGCCTGGCCTTCTGACCTAGAGAACTGGAACAAACAAGCTGATTTTTTCTTTTTTTTGCTTGTTTATTTTGAGACAGAGTCTCGCCCTGTCGCCCAGGCTGGAGCGCAGTGGCATGATCTCAGCTCACTGCAACCTCCACCTCCCATGTTCAAAAGATTCTCCTGCTTCAGCCTCCCAAGTAGCTGGGATTATAGGCGTGTACCACCATGCCCAGCTAATTTTTGTATTTTTAGTAGAGATGGGGTTTCACTATGTTCACCAGGCTGATCTTGAACTCCTGACCTCAAAAGATCTGCCTCGGCCTCCCAAAGTGCTGGGATTAAAGACATGAGCCACTGCACCCAGCCCAGATTTTGTTTTAAGCTGATAAATTTGAGGTAAATGTTATACAGCAATAGAAAACTAATACAATTGATTCTATATCAAGAGGTTCAATTAACCACAGCTGGAAAATATCTGGGAAAAAAATAACAAAAACAACAATTAAAAAATACAAATAAAAATACAATATAACAAGGATTTACAAAGCATTTATATTGTATTTGGTTTATAAGTAATCTAGAGATGATTTAAAGTGTACAAGAGAAGCTGAGCCTGGTGCCACACTACTGCAGTCCCAGCTACTCAGGAGGAAGAGGCAGGAGGATCACCTGAGAGCCCAGGAGTTCAAGGATGCAGTAAGCTATGATTGTGCTGCTGTACTCCAGCCTGGGTAACAGTGTAGAGACTCCATCTCTTTAAAAAAAAAAAAGTATACAGGAGGATGTGTGTAGGTTATAGGCAAATACCATATGCCATTTTATGTAAGTCTCGAGCATCCACAACTTTTGGTATCAGTGGGGATCCTGGAATGAATCCCCCATAGATAATGAAGGATGGCTGTACCAGGTCTTATCTGTGGTCAAGGTACTGCAGTGAGGGGAAGAAGAAGGATAGAAGGCCCTGGACCAAAAGAAATAGGACTGAATTAACAAACCTTGGCTGCCTGCTAGTGAGACCCTCAGTTATATCTGATGTGACACTTGCCCAAAAAACTGGCAAAATATTCACATTAAAAGTCAGCTGAAAGTAGGGTTTCTGCAGGTTCCTCTGATCTATGGGCTGGAGGCCCTTCAGTTTCTCTCAGAAACATCAAGGAAGCTGAAAACATCACCAAGCCCTTGCCCTGGAGAGAGCACAGGCTGCCCCTGGTCTTCGCCACCTCCTCAGTCTGCCACTCTCTTTCTTCCCCTTCAAGACTGAACTTGAAAGAAAGCCCTCAGTCCCTGATTCTAGTCCTCACCTCCTACTAAGCCTTCCACACACTGTAGGCTGCAAATTGCCAACACCACTAAGATTTCGCCTGCAGAAGTAACCAAAGAGACTTCCCTCAATTCCCATTTTCCATGGCCTCTTCTCAGGCAACTGGGCTGAGGATACTGCCCACTTCCAGAAACTCACTTGTCCTTTGTTTCAAGAACCTTCCTTTCTCCTGCTTTCCTCCTTCCTGGTTCTTCTCACCTCCCATCATAATCTGGTTAAGTGTTCTGAACCCAGGTTTCCTGAGGTCGTCGTCATCCTGGTTTTACTACCTACTAGCTCTGTGCCTCCCTTTCCTTATCTGTAATAGGCATAGTGATAGTAGATAGGGCCATTGTAAGCATTAAGTGAGTGTATAACGTCTGTATAACAGTGCCTGGTATGTGGACATAAGGAACATGGCTGTGCTGCAGCCAGGCAGGCATAGGCCGAGGTAAACATCCTGCATGACTCAGTGGGATTGGAGCGCAGGCACACAATTCCATGCATTATACAATCACAGTTATGTAGCCATAACCTGGGGAGGCTCATCACCTGGCTCTAAGACACTGTTGTGAGGTGTATAAATGCAGCACTGACACTGTGAAAGAGCTGCTGAGTAAAGCCATGTCCCATCTACCTGCTGTCTCTCAAGTGTTCTTCCAGCTCCCTGCCCCCCCATCCACCTACTCCCCTCAGACCTCAGCTGGGGCTTGAACCTGACATTTGGCATAGTGGGCAGGATGAGGTGAGTGGGTCTCCAGCTCCCAGGCTCCCGGGCCGGCTATGCAGCCACAGCATGAGCTGTGGCACCCAGTGGCAGCCGTGGTGCGAGGATGGGCTCTGGTGGAAACATGGGCGACACTGGACAGGCCCTCCACAAGTGTGGAGAAGGAGCTGAAGCACCTGGAAGTGCACAGCACTGAGGAGTGTGCCTTTGCCAACAGAGTCAGATGGGCATTTGTGACTGTGCTGCAAGAAGTGCATGCCCAGTCTCTGCTGGACACAACGCAGGGAGGAGGAAGAACCTCCATTACAGGCTCACCCAGTGGTCTGCCAGAAAATAGAGCATGAACAGCCACTGGGCCCCAAGGGTGGGCCTAGAGACTCCCTACCATAGTGAAGCACATTTCATATAGTGTTTGTACCCCCACTGAGTTGCGAGAGTTAGGTAAGCAGTGCCAGTAGCATCTGGGGGAGCCCCTCCCTTCCTGAATTCTCTCTCTCTGGGACAAAGGAGCTGATCCATTTCCTGCTCCGCCTCTGAGATGGAAAAGCTGGCTTCTTTAATTACAGTGTGGACTGATGCCAGTGAAATACCAGAAACTGTCAGTAGATGGCAGTCGTATACAGACTTGTGCAAGTCATTCGTGAAAAGGACATTGCTGGGTGACTCGGTCCCGCCAGAGCGTTCCAGCTCAAAGATTACCTGCTGCAGTCAGGCAGAAATGTAAAGCCTTTCCTGTTTGATTGGGAACTGGCCAAGGTGCCGGACTTAGGGGGACAACGGACAACCAAAGGCTGTATGTGGACTCGGCAATCTACTGGTCCCTAAACCTGAATAAGTTTCCGGGCAGAGCTGCATTTATTGACAGTTATGAAAGCTGGTCAGTGAAAGTGAAACCTGTACCTTCGGACCTTGGCATCGGCCGCTTGGCTCCCCGCTTATGCACTGTGTATGTCTCTCCCATGCCTGAGGACAGGCTGGGGTGGATGTTTTGCACGGCTTGGCAGCTGTGCCATCTATCATGGATTTGATAGACCACCTGACAACAGAACTGGGATGGTGCCACTGTGTGGTGGACTTGGCCAATGCATTCCTCTTAATGGACATTGCTCCAGAGAGCCAGGAACACTTTGCCTTCATGGGAGGGTGATGATGGACTTTCACAGTATTGCTGCAGGGATATATGCATAGCCCCAACATATGTCATGATCTTATTAATGATGTTATTATATTAACCTCTGATTCTCTTGCAGATTTAGAAGCAGCAATGCAGCCTCTTGCCTGGAATTGGGATGATGCGGCTGAAACCACCTTCCTGGCAGCCAAACAGGCTATTCAGCAGGCACAAGCCCTATGGGTAGCTGATCAGGGGCACCCATTTAAACTTGATGTGCATGTGACCACAGATATTTTTGACTGGGGCTTACGGCATTGCACAGAGCTCTTTAGAATGCCAGTAGATTTTTCGTCCCAACTTTGAAAAGGAGCTGAGCTCCGGTATTCCTCGACAGAGGAGTTAGTAACTGCATATGCTGCCCTTTAGACTCATGACAGCCTGGCAGGATGGGCTACAGTCGTTGTGCGCATGACTTACCCAACAGTAGGGTAGGTATGCTCATAGGTAACAACCCGCACACTGGGATGGCACAGACATCCACTTTTGCAAAGTGGGGTGCCTAAGCCTACACGGAACAGCAAAGTATGCTAAGTCAAGTCCCTTAGCAGCACAATTACAAGAAGTCTTAGTACCTACTATCCTAATGCAAGATAAGGCTATGGGACCTGAGGCACCCCTAGACCCTGAGCCTTCATCTTTTAAGGAAGGGCATCCCTGCATTCCCAATAGGGCGTGGTACACAGATAGGTCTAGCCAGGGTGCTACTGCTGCCTGGACTGCTGTTGAAGCCCAGCCTAGTACTGACACCCTACGGTTTGATACCAGGTGTGGACAAAGTAGCTAATAAGCTGAACTCAGGGCAATGTAAATGATGATCACCAAGAAGGTGACACCTATGGTAATCTGCACCAATAGCTGGGCAGTTTATCAAGGCTTAACCTTGTGGCTAACTACCTAGAAGTTACAGAAGTGGTTAGTCACTGACCTATGTAGGGCCAGGCCATGTGGCCAGACCTATAGGAGAAAGGATGACTTCCTCTAACCAGGTATGGGGACAAACGGTAACCTGTTGTTGCCTGCCCCAATGCCCCTAAAGGTAGGTAAGCAAAAAACCTGGCTTAATATATAAAGCAACATCGGGGTAACATCACCATGGGGTGGTTGCCTACTATAACCTGAAATTATTGCTCCCTGTATTACTACTGTGGCCCGAGTGCCTACAGCTTATGTGTCAAGCCTCTATGTATACACTGGGCCTGTGTGCCCAGAGCCTATGTGTCAGACTTACGTGTCAAGCCTGTGTGTATGTATCAGCCCTGGGTGCTGAAAGTGTATATGTCAGGCTTGCGTGCCAAACCTATATATTGGGCCTGTGTACCTAAAAACTTATGTTTCCCTCGGCCAAGGGGGTGGAGTGTAAGGTAAAAATGGATGTGCTTTGGTCAAGAACAGGCTGAGGCAGATATGCAGGCCAGTGTGACTCAGCGAGTCTCCAACGCAGGCGCACCACTCCACTTGTTATATAACCTGTTTGTGTAAGCTCATACTTGGCTCACAGCCACTATTGTGTGTAAATGGTATAACTGCCCTGCTGACACTGTACATAGGACTCATGCCCAGAGAGAGAGGGAAAAACTGCTGACCTTGGAAGAGAGAACTGGCCGTCTTGCAGACCGACAGAGGGGAGCCAGGAATTAACAAGTGTGCCAAGGAGTATAGCTGTAAGTGTGGGAGCGGCAGAAGCCACAGAGCCAGTTGCTGAGAAGGGCTGTGGTCGGAGGAGGCACCCGAGACAGAGGCAGACAGTGTGAGAGCTGCAGCAGCTGCTGCTGACTAAAATCATATTTTACCTGTCTACAGCCCCAACTGTTTTTTCAACTATCTGCCACCTATCCAACAACTCCCCTCGGACCTCAGTATGGGCTGGAACCTGACACTTGGCATGACAGTGGTAAGTACCATATACATATTGGCTAATAGTATAATTCACTGGTCTTTCTTTTTTTAAAATAAGAGTAGGCCTGGTGGTTCTGTTCTTGACCTTTTCTTTTCTCTATCCACAGTCTTCCCCAGAACTATGTTTAATCACTTGCAAGGTTTTAACTTCTATTTCTAGGCTGTAGACTCCTGATCCCTATCCTGAGTTGCCTCCCAGATAGTCCTATACGGAAATCTTGCAAACAAATCCAATTCAATATGCCCCAAATTAAACTGATTTTCTTGCCTCCTAATCTACTCCTTCCTCAGTATGGTATTCTCTAGAAACAATAGCACCAGCCACCAGGTTTCCTCAGAGTCATTACTTTGTAATGGATGATTTCTATATTTTAGGAGGGAAAAGTAAGATATTCTGAAAGACAGCCTATCCCAGAAGCCATGAGACCTGGGCCTGATCTAAGAGGGAAGGGAAACCTGAGATTCCTGTGAACCAGCTGGGACTAGACTTTAAACTAGAAGTGAGTGACTGCAAAATTATTTGACTGGACTCAGATGTCAGTAAGTCTGTCTTTAC
Source organism: Macaca thibetana thibetana (assembly GCF_024542745.1). NCBI lineage: Eukaryota > Metazoa > Chordata > Mammalia > Primates > Cercopithecidae > Macaca > Macaca thibetana. The sequence continues at coordinate 28,129,003 of NC_065581.1, read as the reverse complement.
TCAGTGGAATGGAGAGGCTAGAAAATGTAAGGCTGGGCCGGGCGCAGTGGCTCACGCCTGTAATCCCAACACTTTGCGAGGCCGAGGTGGGTGCATCACAAGGTCAAGAGATTGAGACCATCCTGGCCAACATGGTGAAACCCCGTCTCCACTAAAAATACAAAAATTAGCTGGGCATGCGTGGTGGCAGGCGCCTGTAGTCCCAGCTACTTGGGAGGCTGAGGCAGCAGAATCACTTGAACCTGGGAGGCAGAGGTTGCAGTGAGCCGAGATCGTGCCATTGCACTCCAGCCTGGCAACAGAGCAAGACCGTCTCAAAAAAAAAAAGTAAGGCTGGTAGAGGTTACAAAGGGAAAAACAATTCCAGATCTGTATCCTGAACCTCTATTCCTCAGGCCAACTCTCTATAGTTCAAAGGATGGTAGGGAATAGAAGGAAATTAGGAAACTGAGAGAACCCATTGATTGTTACAAATGAAAAGTACCAGAAAACACTTCCTCCTAATAAGTTGCCACAAGAGATCTGGGGCACTGCTACATGAGCTAATAATACCAAAATAAGTGACCCTAAATCTAATCTAGTCTTTAGATCCAAATACCAGTGTACAGGCAAAATATAGGAAAAAATTATATTAAAGGCTTTCAAACTTTGTTACATATTAGAATCACTAGGGAACTTTTAAAACTCCTAATGCCTTGGGTACAATCAAGATCAATCAGGCTGGGTGCAGTGGCTCACACCTGTAATCCCAGCACTTTGGGAGGCTGAGGCAGATTGCCTGGAGTCAGGAGTTCAAGAACAGTCTGGCCAATATGACGAAACCCTGTCTCTACTGAAAATACAAAAATTAGCTGGGCGTGGTGGTACACACCTGTAATCCCAGCTACTTGGGAGGCTGTGGGCATGAGAATCACTTGAGCCTGGGAGGTGGAGATAGCAATGAAAAAAAAAAAATCAATTAAATCACTCTCTGGGGGTGGGACTCAGCATTAATAACTTTTAAAACTTTCTAGGTGATTCTAATGTGCAGCTGAGTTTGAGATCTAATAAGTTAAAGATACTAAAAAGAAGCAATCGACCAAATCCAGAATGTGAGGCATTTTATAAAACAGAAGGTTCAAGTTCCTCAACAAATAAATGGTATTTTTACCAAAAGGAGTGGGAGGGAATGGGAACAGTCATAGATTAGGAGACTGAACAGACTTATCAAATAAATGCAAATGGTGAACCATATTTGGACCCCACTGAAAACAACTGTAAAAAGACTGTAAAAAAAAAAAAAAAAAAAAAAAAACTGTAAAAATATTTGAGACAATTATTTGAAAATCAAGATAATGATATCATGGAATTACTGTCAATTTTGTTGCGTGTGATGATACTATGATTATATCAAGATAAAAGTCCTTATATATAAGAAATTGACACTGAAGTACTTGTACTTGTGAGTGAATTAAAATGTTTCCATCTGCAATTTGTTATAAAATGAAAGAGAGGAGGGATGTAATGAGGGAAAAAAAAGAAATAAAGAAAGAGGGGGAGAGGGAGGGAGGGAAAGGAAGACAAAGGAGGGAGAGGGAAAAAAAGGAGAGAGGGAAAGAGGGAACAGGTAAAAGGGAAGGAGGAAGACAGAAGGGAAGGAGGAGGAGAAGGGAAGGAAAGAGAGGGGAAAGGAGGGAAAAGAAGAATGAAAATGACCAGAAGATGATGGCTGAAGCCGAGTCATGGTTATATTGGTGTTCACTGTAACATTCTCTCTACAATTAAATGTGTTTAAATTTCTCTCCAAAATTTTAGAAAATTGAACAAAGTCCTAACTTCCTTCCTTCCTGAATAATACAGTCAAAAAGCATTAAGGTAGGGTCAAAGAAGGCAAGCGAGAGCCACAGCCCAACCCAGAGTGAATCTGGAGCCCAAGTGGAATGAGGAGGGTGTCCACGGTGGGAAAGGGAGGAAGTCTATGGCAGGAAAACAACACTGATACATTTATATCATTTATTCCACAAACTGCATTTAGGTTTCACTACCTGGACCCTACTTGGATCTGAGCCAAATTGATCACAGTGGGAAGGCACAAGATTGGGAAATTGGTTGCAAACACAAATTATTTATCAAATCAGTAAATATACTGACGATAAGGAAAGGAAAGTTTCTCATTAACAGAAAAGAGTTACAAGTCTAGAAAAGAGAGTTAACCCTGTGGAAGTTGGGTTGAAATGAAGGGTGTTAGTAGGAAGCCAGTTTCAGGCTAGGGCGTTCCTGGAAGCTCAAAAACCGGTGCATCTCCAGCACTAAGCAGGACATCAGATTTTTGCTAAAACCAGGGGTCCTCGTCCTTTTTCACTATTAAAAACTTCTATTGTTCCTCCTACTCTCCAGCCAAGGAAAAGGTACCCCCGAATCTTAAAGCCTTTGGGAGTTTGAGTATCACAACGTACAACACAAACCAGTTTTGGTCTTTGCTTTGGGATAGGCTCTTTTTCAGAGTATCTTATTTTTCCCTCCTAAAATATAGAAATAATCCATTACAAAGTGAATTGATGAATGACACTAAAATTGAAAGCAACCGTACAAAAACCAGTAATTAAAGATAATGTGTCATCATAGTTATAAATAATAATGGTACTACTAATAAAAGCAAATCTTTAAATCATGCTTACTCTGCACCTTACACATATTAATGCATTCAATCCTCACAACCCAGTGAGTTAAGGAATATTATCCCCATTTTGCAAAATAGTAAAATGAGGCAGAGAGAGGTTAGGAACTAGTGAAAAGTCACACAGCCAGTAAGTGGCAGAGGCAGGATTCGAATCAGGTAATCTGACTCCAACGTTCTGGCTCTTGGCCAGTACCACAGAATAATTTAAAGACCTTGAAACTGACCTTGTTACCAGGCAGTGCAAAAATGTAACGGCTCCCATTTTCGAGGCTTGTCTATGTGACCCATGCATCCCGTCTCCAGATACCCTCAAGAACCGACCCAGACACTCGGTAACGGCGCTAAACAAGGGACACTCATATTGGGCTCTACGAAAGAACGCCGAGCACCACTTCGTTCAGACGCAGAGCGCCCCTCCCTCCCCCACGGCTTCTCGCAGGGGTCTCCCTCCTTGGGAGCCGAGGCTGCAGGAATTGGGGAGGGAAGGGCCTCTCTCCACAAATTCACACACACACACACACCCCTGCAAACGCACCTCTACCAGGGGACAAAAGAACTGCAGGACCGACAGGAGGAGAGCCGCGGGATGAGATTTAACCCCACAGTGGAAGGCGGACGCCCAACTGGCGTCCGCTACTCACCCCATACTCACAAAGTGCTCGAAACTAGCAAACCACCCACAAGGCGGGGCACAGAAGCCACTTCCGGGCCTCTCTAGCCACCTCCCTGATAGACTCTGTCGTTTGCTAGCTCGACACCTCGTTTCCCCTCCCCTTTTGCTATTAAAGAGGCTTTTGATTTTTTTATTTTTCCAGCTATAACTAAGGGAGAAAGGCAAGGTGCAGAACTCTTTCCATGATTTGCTATATTTGTGAATAGAAGAGAGTAAAAAGAATCTAAACTATGCTTGCCTGTGTGGCACAAAGAAGCTCTGGAAAAATCGGAAAATTAATAATGGTGGTTACCTATGAGAGGTGAACGGTCAGAAACTGAGTGAAAAGGGGGACAAGAGTGAGAAGGAAAGTGTTAGGGTACGTGTTTTAAATGTACTTTTAATTTTAGAGTTGATTGCATTGCCTAATTAAACTATGAATTCCAAATACATGAATTTTAAGGAGTATGCTGCGTGGTTTACATAGAAAATCCAAGATAATCTAACACTCAAATTACGATGATTAATAAGAGAGTTTAGCAAGGTGGCTGGACTTTTTAAAATTCATGTTCACAATCACATTCTTCATCAAAATTATAAAAATGTAATTTTTAAAAGACAGCTATCACAGAAGCAAAGAAACACAAAAGATACCTGAATACACAAAAGATACATTAGAAACTTTATTCATTAAGGATAAGTATGTGAAATATATACCATGTCTATATATATGAGAACTCAATATCATAAAGATATAATTCCTTCCTAAAATAATACACAAATTCAGTACAAAGCAAATCAAGATTCCAATTATGCTCGGTGGAACTTGACTAGTTGATTTTAAATTTATATGGAATAATTAAAGAGTGATGAATCCATTTTTAAAACAAATGAAGGAGCTGCAGAAACTTGCCCTATATAATTTATTATAAATTTATAGCAGCTAAGACAATATAGTATTTGCACAACTACAGACAAATAGACCAGTGAAACAGAACTGAGGACTGAGCAACAAACATGTATGTGTGGCTGCTTGATATATGACGGAAATTGCATTACAAATCGGGGAGGAAGAAAGGAGCTACTTGACAAATAGTACTGTAATATTTGGATATCTAAATGGAAAAAAAATAAAATTGGGTTTCTACTTTATATGTTGCACAAAAAATCAATTCCAGTAAGCAAACTTTCAGACTTTTAAAAGAAAATTTAGAATCATTGCTCTTTTTTCTATTCACAAGTTTGCTTCTATAGAATCATTTTTTTATGAGCTCAAGTAAAGCAAGATTTCTTTTAAACTGCACAAACATACAAGCTATAAGGAAAACAATAAATAAATTTGACCTCATTAAAAATTAAAACTATATCAAAAGATACTAGAAACTAATGGAAAAGACAGTTAAATTAAAAGGTTGGGAGAAGATATTTGCAACACATACAGTCGACAAAGGATCAGTCCACTGAATATATAATTAACATCTCCAAATGAGTGAGAGAGAAAAAGTCAACAATCATGTAGGAAAAAAAAAAAAAAGGCAAAAAATATGCACAGGCAATTCCCAGAGAGGAATCTTGAATGACCAATAAACATAAGCATATATAGTTAATCATTAGCAATTAAATAAAGGCAAATTGTAAATCATTTTATACCAACACTGACAAGAATGTGAAAATTTTGAGACTCTCATACATAGTTGCTGGGACTATAAATTGGTACACTCATCTAAAGAAGCAATTTTGAATTATATAGTAAAGTTGAAATATATGGTAAACCTAAAAATGATACACACATTGGCCCAGCAGCTTCAAAGGACTTACCCTGTAGGAGCTCTTGTACATAAACAAAAATGTTAATTGACTAGTCTAGGCCAGACATAGTTTCAGATGCTCAGGATATAACAAGGGCAATAAAAGGTAAAGACCCCTGTTCTCATACAGCTAATGTTCCAAGGGAGACTGAATCAAAAATAAATAAATAAATAAAATAAACAAAAACAAAGAAAAGAATTAAGCAGAATAAATAAATACATAAACTGGAATGGAAGTTGATAAGCACTGTGATTTTAAAAAGGGAAAGGAGAGGAAGAAAAAGAAGAAAATCAGGGTAGAGAGATGAGAAGTCCTGGCATGAGAGGGGGCTAACTTCAATATAAATAAGATGGTGTAAGTCTGGTGACATTTTGGCCAAGATCTGAAGGAGATGAAGGAGTTAGCCCTCTGCATATCTAAGGAAGAGTGTTCCTGGTAGAGGAAACAGCAAGAGAGCCAGATTGGCTGAGGTGGAGTGAACTATAGAGGGTATCAGAGATAAGGTTACTCTGGGATTTTTAAGCAAGAATTTTAGTGAGTTGTGCTTTCAGGAATAACACTCAAGAGAAGTTAAAGAAATAGGGCTAGGCAGAGTAGTTGAACTGTGGTGCAGTTACAAGAGAGGCTCCAGCTGATCCTCTCAGGAGCTCAAGGGATGGGACAGTCCTTAAGAATTGCTTTGCCTTGATGTAAGGGGCATGAGGTGGAAGGAATGTAACCTTCTGTGAGGCAACTTTCTGACCAAGGAAAATTCCCAGAGACAGGCTCAATTAAGAGACATCAGCTACCTACTCTCCTGTTTGTTTGGTATAGTAAGAAACGGAAATAACTATTCCAGAGGAATATTTATAATTTCCTTTCTTCCTGAGGAAATTTATAAGAATAGATTAGTAAAAAGATGTACAGTTCCTAGTGTTGTAGCATATCTTAAAGTCATAAAGGATATTTACTGTCTCTCTCCTCTACTATCCATTCTAGATTCCCCTCATCCTTTACTATCATCTGTGATCATTTAGGTAGTTTACCTGGTAGGTGACCAAAACACTCTGGTAACTATGTTCCTCTCAGATTGTGGCTGTTGCACTTGTCCATTTAATAATAAAGATTGTACCGAGGAGGCTGAGTGCCATGGCTCACACCTATAATCCCAGCACTTTGGGAGACTGAGGCAGGTGAATCATTTGAGGTCAGGAGTTCAAGACTAGCCTGGACAACACAGTGAAACCCCATCTCTACTAAAACCACAAAAATTAGCCAGGTGTGGTGGCGGGTGCCTGTAATCCCAGCTACTCAGGAGGCTGAGGCATGAGAATTGCTTGAACCTGGGAGGCAGAGGTTGTAGTGAGCTGAGATCATGCCACTGCATACTGCATTCCAGCCTGGGAGACACAGAGTGAGACTCAGTCTAAAAAATAAATAAATAAAAATTAAAAAAAAAATAAAAATAAAAAGATTGTAGAGGAGAAGCAAGAAGCAAGAGACAACCTAATGGATAACATGAGTGACAAACTTCACTTTTCCCTGTCCCCACTGTGTAACAGCAGCCTTACCTTCTCTTGATATTGGAACCATCAACTTCTGCCAGGGTGGTGACTCCTCTTCTTGTCTGCTGATGTCAGAAAAAGGAGGCGAAAAAATCTGTGTGGCAGCCCTACCTTTCCGTTTACAGGGACTCCGTATTTGTCATGGTGAAAATGTTCTTCTAGGAACAAAGACTTTTGGACTCACAGAGCCTAGAATCAAGAGGGTACATAGAAAGCACATCTTTCCCTATGTGGATCACTAGGAGTGAGGGAATTCAGAGCTACTTATACTTTGTTCCCAGGCATGTATACTTGCATACTAGGAAACAAACACTACATAATAATTATTGTTTTAGGGTGTTTATACTTTGCTCTGAAGGATGACACCCCATTGTTTCAGGGTATCATATGTAAGTTGGTACTTTAGCTATGCTTTCAAAGCTATGCTCTATCTGGCCAGCATGCTCCTGGTGGCTAAGTGTGTGATAGAACCAGTGGATCCCATGGTCATGTGCTCACTGCTACACCTTCTTTGAACCTATGTGAAGTTATGCCAGATCCTATGTCAGTGGATCAGTGATTCTGTATGTTCTTGGATAATAGTACTAGCTGAGTCCTGTGAGCAGAAGAGGCAAACCCACACCAGAATATTTGTTAATTCTAGCGATTCAAGATGAATCACTTGCCACTGATGGGATTGGTCCCTTCATGATGTGTTACCGTATCAATACTCAATATTAATTTTTGTTGCAAGTAAGTTGGACATTCAGTTATAGCCAGGCGCCACTGAGCGGGGAGAGACCATGCTGTTAGGCATAGATAGCCTCCATCTCTGCTGCTATGTTTACCTTGTTCATGAGTCCATCCTGCCAGCACTGGGGTAGCTAATGATGGAGGCTGGTTAATATAAACCAGCAAGGTCATTCTGTCTGCTTATTTGTTCATTGCCTTTTCCATGGTGAACGTTCTATAATGGATTTTAATGTGTACAACAGAGATCTTTGGACTTTCTTCCCACTCTTATAGGTCCATCCACATGACTCTTTCCCAGACCGCTTTGTTTTCAATCTTCCAATCATTTTTCTTTCCTTTCTTTCTTTTTTCTTTTACTTTCTTTTTTTTTTTTTTTTTTTTGAGACACAGTTTCACTGTGTTGCCGGGTTGGAGTACAGTGGTGCAATCTCAGCTCACCGCAACCACCACCTCCTAGGTTCAAGCAGTTCTTTTGCCTCAGCCCCCTGTGTAGCTGGGACTACAGGCACATGCCACCATGCCTGGCTAATTTTTTCTCTTTTTTTTTGTAGTTTTAGTAGAGAACTGGTTTCACCATGTTGACCAGGCTGATCTGGAGTTCCTGACCTCAAGTGATCCACCTGCCTTGGCCTTCCAAAGTCCTGGGATTACAGGTGTTAGCCACCATGTCTGGCCCAATCTTTTTTCTTCTAGTTCCCTAAAAACCAGACATGACATTCATCATTACCCTAAATGTACTATATATATTTTTACCTGTAGCCATATAGATAACTAACTGCACCTAACTAGATGTACCATTCAAAACTCTGCCCATTGGATGGAATTCCCTTGACTACTAATGCCAGGATCACATCAGAGAGGAATTCTAAGATAGCCACCATCCATTTTCAGCCTTTACTAACATACCATGATACTTAACCCAAATAATCCAAACTCAGTATTTTTCCTCCTCTGTCAATTAGTCATAAGGAAACTCCACCAAACACAATTATCACACACTCCTATAGTCACAAGGATGAGCTCAAAGATAGGTGCTAGTGCAGTTGAGATGGATGACAGGAACATGTGGGCCACCTACTCAGAAAGCTTATTTGCCCTCTAGTCCTGCACATGTCCAATGCTGAACATACCACACATATCTTGTGAGGCACTGTTGCTGGACCTATCCAATCTGGTATCTTGGTGGATCTGATAGAATTATAATAATTCTTCATTGAAGAATATTATTGAAGAATAATTCTTCATTGAAGAATATATCATTGAAGATATATTGGAACCATTAACTTCTGCCAGGGTAGTGACTCCTTTTGTCGCTGATGTCTTAGAAAAAAGAGGCCAAAAAACCTTTGTGGCAGCCCTACCTTTCCATTTACATCTTAATTGAATATATTTCCCTGCTTCTGTAGAAAATGTATCCTAACAAGGCCTCCAACATATCACATTTTGCTCATGTGGTCTGAATAATACATTATCAGTAGAGTGAACCAATATAACACCCTTAGAATTGTACCTTTAGTCCACATCCCTTCTGACTATAATATGATAGGGGGCAGGAGAGATAACATAGCCCCTGGGAAACAACCAGAAATAGAAACCTTTGTGTATCTTTTCATGCTTTTGTTCCTCCTTTCTAAGAGGGATGGAAAAGAATGCATTTACCAAATCAATGACTACACATTATGTACCTGAAGTCATATTAATCTGTTACAGAAAATATACTGCATATAGCATTGTAGCTGCAACTGGGGCTACTACTTGGTTGAGTCTGCAGTAGTTAACTGTCATTCTTCAGAGTCTGCCTGGCTTTGTAGAGAGCTGGTGAGATAAAGGTGGGGGATAATCATGTCTACCACCTTTGTATTCTTTTCATCTTTAAGATTGATATTAACCTTTCCACTCCCACGGAGATGCAAAAATTTTTTTCTGAGTACTCTTGGTTGGGGAATGGGTAGCAGTTTCAGAAACAACCACTTGGCTTTTTCCAGTACAATAATTCTATAATAAACCCTAGCCCAAATGATCAACGTGGGGTTACTCCAACTCTAAAGTATGTTCATATTTTTATATTCAGAAATGAGAGTAATATATATTGTTTTATATTCAGAAATGAGAGAAATGACCAATGCAGGCAGAGAGTGTCTGTTGACCCAATATGAGCCTTATCTGGGCCAGAACTTCATTTCTTATCTGGCCCCTATATGCCCACATCCTAACAGGAGGCCACAATGACACTTTGGGTACCTAGGTATCAATGTCAACTCACACTTTGTGTAAAAGGTTCATCCTAAAAAGCTTTGGATATTCCTCCTTTCTCCAATATATATCTAACTAAATAAATGTCCTGGACTGCAGTCTTTCTGTAGAAGACTTGGGGAAATGTTCCATATGCTATTTGGTTTAGTCCTACATGGTCTGTCCTCTTGGGGACACAGCCAGTTCTAAGAATTAGCTCTAGTCCAAAAACCGCAGAAGGACTTGAGACTTTTTATTATGATAGTTGCCCTCAGCCTTATCACTTACCCTTGATTTTTTAAAAAAGTACTATGGATCAAATAATATTCATCTGTATATAAGCAACATCTCCCAGGGCCCTTGCCAGAATATTAAATCATAGTAGAGTGTCTCTATTTTGATACATTCTTTCTTATCCAAGTTTATATATCAGATTCCTGTTGACCCAGCTCTCTTAGGATCCAATTCTATATGTATGATCCTAGGTTCTGACACTACGTGTTGGCTAGGTCCTACAGCAACTTTGATAGATAGTGTTTTTACTCCCTTTGCAGACCCAGTACTTATCTAGCCAGATTTTGCTGTGATGTAACCCTAGGAACTAACGTAGTGTCCAGTTGTGGTGGTGAGGTGTGTCCTGAGCGGGCACACATCTTCAAGCAAGTAGAGAACACTAGGGAGGAATGGGATACTTTTGAAGGTCCATAGGGTTCAGGAGAATCTGAGGAGTCAAGACTTTTTAGTGCTTTGGCCTAGATACCCGTATCCTCAATTGTAGAGTTCCATTTCTTTCCAATTAGCTCTCTGGCATTAGCGTAGCAAGCCTGCTGGATGTGACATCTTTTCTCAAGCTCTGCTACACATTCAGCTGAGCCCCAGGCCTGATCCTCAGCCTTTGCTGCCCTGTGGCTGAAGGAGACTCTTTATATGGTACCAGGAATGTCTCTGAATTTTTCACTTCGCCTTACATTCATAATCACCCAATTCCATTGCTTTCTTCCAACGCATCTGTGGTCCTCAAAAACAGCTCTACCATTTCAAAGTCATTATAAATACGTTTTCTACTTAAATTCTAAAAAAAATATTAGTAGAACATTCTTTCTAGGGCCTTTTGTGTTCCGACACGTCTTACAGTATATGCCAACAATGCAAGGCCCTGATCATTCTTTTGCCCATGCTATTTCTCAGGGTTATTTATGCAGCTCATAAGCTACCCCAACTCTTCTTTGTTTTTAGTGGCTCCCAGGCATCCAAACTATGACAGTTCCCTCAGCTCTCCGAATGAGGTAAGATAGAAACCAGTCCCTTGGGCCACCCTCCAAAGAGCCAGAACAGAGGATGCATGCTCCAATTTTTTCTTTCTCCCAAGAAAGAATTCATAAGCCAGGACATTGTCACCTAGCTCTGAGCTGTGCCCACTTGGGGGAAGGGCTGACATGACCCCTATGGTCTGAAGTTTATGTTCCCCCAAAATTCTTACATTTAAACCTAGCCCCCAAGGTGATGGCATTAAAAGGTGAGGACTTGGGAGTGATTAGGTAATGAGAGTTCTGCCCTCATGAATGGGGTTAGTGCCCTTATAAGAAAAGGCTAGAGGGAGCCTATTTGCCCCATCTACCAAAACAGGACACATAGAACGCACCATATCTATAAAGTAGAGAAAAGTTTTCACTCTATGCCAAATCTGCTATTGCCTTGACCTTGGACTTCTCAGCCTTCGGAACTGTGAGCAATGAATTTCTGTTGTTTATAAATTACTCAGTTTAAGGTATTTTGTTATAGCAGCCTGACTGGACTAAGACATTGTGTAAAGTGAAATTGTACTTCTTACCCATTTCAATGTAGCAGTTTTGGCTTTTAGCTCACCTGGGGTACTGCAACTTTTTAACTTGATTCTAGAATTCTCATAAGGATATGTTGATCCATATATAATTGTTAATCAGCATTTCTGTAGGGGAACAGGGCTAGTACTTCCAATTCTGCCATCTTTCTGATGTCACTCCTAACCCAGAATTTTAAATCCAGTGGAAATGTCCTTCAAAAATAAGAGTGAAATAAAGACATTTTCTATTAAATGAAAACTGAAAAATCCTTCTCCAGCAGACTTGCACCTGCATGGAAAACCAACCAACCAAACCAAACCAAAACCAAACCCTAAAGAAAAACAAAAAATCTTCAGACCGAAGGGAGGTGAGGCTGGAAACTCAGATCTACAAGAAGGAATGAAGAGCATCAGAATGGTGAATATGCATGTGAATATAAAAGCCTTGCTTTTTAGTTAATTTCTTTAAAAAACAAGGGATCATTTAAAGTAAAAATAGTATCATTTTAAGCTGGCAGTTACAACATACAGAGAAGTAAAATATATAAGAATAGTACTACAAAAGATGGGTGTATTAGTCTGTTATCATGCTGCTATGAAGAAATACCCAAGACCAGGTAATTTATAAAGAAAGGAGGTTTAATTGACTCACAGTTCTGCATGGCTGGGGAGACCTCAGGAAACTTACAATCATGGCAGAAGGAGAAGCAACATCTTCTTCACATGGTGGCAGGAGAGAGAAGAGAACAGAGTGAAGGGGAAAACCCCTTATAAAACCTCAGATCTCATGAGACCTTAGTATCATGAGAATAGCACGGAGAAAACCACCCCATGATTCAATTACCTCCCACTGGGCCCCTCCCACCACATGTAGGGATTATGGGAACTACAATTCAAGATGACATTTGGGTAGGGACACAGCGAAACCATATCAATGGGCAAGAGCAAAGGAATAATAGTGTTGTAAGTTTCTGTCTATATGTGAAATGGAAAGTGTTAAATATGCAACTAAGACTAAAATGTGAAGTGATACAATATTATTTCCAATTAGGCTGTGATAAATTAAAGATGGGTACTGTAATTACTGTAACAGTCATCAGATTCCTGTCTATTTCCACTGCAGCACTTACTTATTCAGAAATGGGTTTATTTTTAAGTCTATAAAGCATAAGTGACTCTACATTTGCATGTTTCTTCAAATGCCCTGGCCTGGAATGATACCTAGCAATGTGTTTACATGGTTCATAAACTTGCAAAATTTGACGGGAAAAAATGGATATTTTAGCAACAGGTGTTTAAACCACTGTTTGTTTGTTTCCATTTCTGACTCCCCATCTCTTATTTTTCTCTTGTTGAGTGGCACTGAAATAACAACAGAGAATTTTAGCATCTGGTAAGGGGACACTATCTTAGAAATAAATCATTTTAACTACAATTTGAAAAGATATTTTGGCATGATTTAAGCAATAAATGCTAAATTACAAAATGAAATAATTTATTAAAGAACTGAGAGCAAATTTAAATTTAAAAATTAATGGAGGCTGGGCATGGTGGCTCATGCCTGTAATCCCAGCACATTGGAAGGCCAAGGTGGGCAGATCACCTGAGGTCAGGAGTTTGAGACCAGCCTGGCCAACATGGCAAAACCCTGTCTCTACTAAAAATACAAAATTAACTGGGCGTGGTGGCACATGCCTGTAATCCCAGATACTCAAGGTATGAGAATCGCTTGAACCCGGGAGGCAGAGGTTGCAATGAGCTGAGATCGAGACACTGCACTCCATCCTGGGAAATAGAGCAAGACTCCTTCCCCACCCCCTGCCAAAAAAGTTCATGGAATGAGAAACAAAAGAAAGATAATAAAATCAATGGAAATTATTCTGACATCAGGAAGCAAATTATAACAAAAGAAACAATGTCAAAGTATATGAAATCAGCAACTCATTAAGAAAAAAAGCTAAACTTTGAATATGGTAAAAAATAGGCTCTTGGATTAATTCTCTAGTGAAGAAAAGTGAATCACTGAACACATTGAAAAGAGATTTAAATTTCTTGCACATTTGACACAAAATACCGATATTGACAAAAACAACATAATATGCCATTGGCAATGAGGACATCTAAGACCAACTAGTTAATGTGTCATCAACACAGAGATTCTCAGATTAGTCCCCACATAAAAAAATTTTAATGTCCTGAAATCTTGTAGGTCATAATTGAAAGAAACTTGATAGAAGTTTACTCAAATGTCAACAATTTGAAAAGCTTTTGATCAACTATGCTAGAGGAAAGGCTACATTAACTTTTTATTCTTTCTAGAAAAATTTAAATTATGAAATTAACGTATGAAGAAGCAGTCCAAGAACATAAAGCCAACAAATTAGGGGAGAGTTACTATAGGTGTCAGGCAGTTAAATAATAAAAATATTTTGTTATTTTTCTGATTTTTGTTTGTGATGGTTGGGAGACTTTAAAATCTGTAGTATGGCCGAGTGTGGTGACAGCAGCTCACACCTTTAATCCCAGCACTTTAGGAGGCAGAAGCAAGAGGATTGCTTGAGCCCAGGAGTTTGAGGCTGCAGTGAGCTATGCTCACACCACTGCACCCCAGCTTGGTTGACAGAATGAGACCCCATCTCAAAAAAAAAATTGTAATGTGATATAAAGAATGTATTTTCCATTCTATTTTTATTATTTATTATTATTATTTTTTGAGATGGGGTATCACTCTGTCACCCATGCTGGAGTGCAGTGGCACAATCTCAGCTCACTGCAACCTCCACCTCCCAGGCTCAAACAATCCTCCCACCTCAGACCCACAGGCATGTGCCACCATGCCTGGCTAATTTTTGTATTTTTGGTAGAGATGGGGTTTCACCATGTTGCCCAGGCTGGTCTTGAACTCCTGAGCTAATGCAATCTGCCTGCCTCAGTCTCCCAATGTGCTAGGATTACAGGCGTGAACCACCATGCCTGGCCCATTTTCCATGCTAAATCTCAATTTTTTTTTCTTTTTCCTTCTTTCTTTTCTTTTTTTTTATTTATATATCTATTTTTAATTTTGGAGACTGTGTCTCAGTCTGTCACTCAAGCTAGAGTGGAGTGGCATGATCATGGCTACTACAACTGCTGATTCTCCCTGCCCAGCCTCCCCAGTAGCTGAGACTAATAGCATGAGTCACTGTACCTGGCTAATATTTTTTATTTTTTGTAGAGACAGAGTCTTACTATGTCACCCAGGCTTGTCTTGAACTCCTGGACTCAAGAGATCCTCCTATCTTGGCCTCCCAAAGTGTTGGGATTACAGGTGTGAGCTATTACACCTGACCTAAATCTCCATTTTCATACCTATGTTTGTACTTGTAATTTTGAATTCTTTTTCTCAAGTAGGGTCTCTTGAATTGTATAAAATGGATCTCCCTCTGTCTGTATTCCTCATTACATTATAAACCCCATGAGGATGAGGACCTTGTGTCCTTCATTATTATATCCAGCAAGCCCTTGGCACAAAGATAGCATTCAATGGAAATCTATATATGGATTTCCTATATATGGAATGAATGAATTGTAAAAAATCAATTCAACCTCTTAACATGTATTATCTGTCTTCTCGATTTCTATTGCTACTGCCTTGATTCAGGCCCTCACTCTCTCTACCCTGGATTCTTGTAGTAGTCTCCTAGCTGGTCTCCCTGCTTGTAGACTCATTTCCTTACAGTCCATCCCCACATGGCTGCCAATATAACATTTCTAGAAGTAAATTTGATCAGATTGCTCAAATTCCTTGGTTAGGGATCCAAAAAAAGAAAGAGCTGGTGCCCCTGCCACATAATCCACTCTCCAGTCATGCTGATCAGCCCAGTTCTGTGGATGTACCAAAGGATCTCACCCCAGTTCTGCTTTTGTACATTTGATTCCCTCTCCCAGAAATTTATTTCCTTTGCTCCTTTTCCAGTGCACACTGGCAGATTCCTGCTGCTTCTTGTTTTGCCCCATTAGTTTTCCTCTCTCTTCCATGCCACGAATTCAAACTAATACATACATTTATTTCCTACAATCGTACTTAGCATTTTATATGTTCCAGAGACTATCCTCATCGATTTACAAGCACTGATTTTATTTTACTTCATTTCACATGCATCAGTTTTACGTAGTTACTTGTTTACATGCTCTTCTTCTAGGCTTTGGGATTCCAGAAGACAGAGGTTTGAGAGTAAAAAACAAAATAACAAGACCACAACAAAAACAACTCTGTATTCTCGTCCCCACCATTACCATCTCCCCTTTGTGATGTCAAAGAGACCAGAGGAAGTGGACAGACTAGGAGAAGCATAGGTAAGTATTAGAGACAGAAAAAGTATGAAGTCTCTTCTGTGAGGACTAACAATAGTGATGCCATTTTACAACCTTGATGACTGTGTTCTCAAGAAACAAAGCAAATGTTAACCCTGCCCTCAGCTTCAACAGAGCATTACAGCCCTAACCGCAACAGAGCCCAATGACCCTAACCACATCTGTCCCCAGTTGGAAAGTCTGCAAACAGTTCCAACTGGCCAGCACTTCCCCAACCCCTCCCCAATAGGAACTTTATTATAAAAGCCTCAGCTTGTAAGCGATCAGAGTATCAGCCAGATTCCTGACTGGAACTCTTCGCAGGCTTATTCCTGTGAATAAACCTGTTTGGCCGTGGAATTGCCTCCTGTTACTCGCTCTCTTCCTTTATATCTTCCTAACACCTTCCAGCTCTAATGTTTTGCGTCTCGATGACCATCTAGCTCCTAAATGCTGGGGGCCGCTCCCCATAGAAATCCCTCGCCGCATTTCTCCGCCTTGTAACCAGTGAGGCTGGGATTTTTGGCCCCGGGTTTTGCAATAAGGGAGTCACCAAGATGCAGCCACCTCTGGAATTCCTAGAAAGGAAAGAGTTGCCTGGCTTCAGCCAGTGGGCTCAGAACGGCTGACGCATTTCCGGCCTTTGCGGTTGATCGGTCATTGGGGTGCTGCAGCCCCGCCACCTGTTCCGTAGCTTCCCGGTGCCCCGAAGGTGAGTCTTGGTCCCTGGTCGCGACCCGCCAGGCTCCCGGAACATTTCAGGTCTGTGCCTCGAAGTAGGCGGGGAGGGAACGTCTGCGCAGGCGTGACCCACGCCCCTACACATTCACTGGCCTGAAGTCCCAGTGGAGTAGGTGGAGGTCCCGCCCCTGATCCTGAAGGCTAAACAGCCTTTCCTTGTCTGAGATAACGCCCGGAGCTCTTTGTCCTGCCTCCAAGACGATTAAGGAGCGCAGACACAAAAGGTGAGGTTAGAGCGAAAGTTTAATAAGCGAAAAGAAAAAGCTCTCTGCCAGCAGAGATAGGCTCCCGACCCGGAGTACCCACTATGGGGCCCGTTCTGACGTTTTTGTGGACTGGAAAGGAGAATGCGCTTAGTCTGCGGGCTGTCTTGGCGAACGCTTGACTGAGCTTGGCCCAGGACCAATCAGGAGCTGAAATGATGATTCATAGATGCGGCTTAGCTTGGCCCAGGACCTATCAGAATCTGATGTGAAAGCTTGGGCCCGGACCAATCAGGGGCTGAGGCGATGATTCATAGAAGCTGGGCTTATCGTGCTAATGAAGGAAAGTAGAGCTCCCGCCGGAACCTACCAGAGCCCACCGTGCCCATACCCACAAAGGAGAAGAAACTTTTCCTGGGAACCTGCTGACTATACAAAGGACAAAGGCATTATGTGCCAGGCCTTGTTCCCTTATCTGAGTGAGCTGGAGGTTCTGTGCAAGTTTTTATCCAAACGGCCCGAGGTTTTTCTATCTGTGCAGCCGTGGGCATATCTATAGGCACAACACCCTGTGCTAGTTCCCTTATCGGTGTCTGCAACGTGAATGTTTTCCCAGGCTGCGTTTTATGCTATGTGGAGATGAGACACTGACCCATGGACGGGGGCGGGCTCTCCAGGGACCCTTCCCTTGCTATCTACCTAAGGCAAGCTAGGTAGCTCCTTTCACAGGGTGGTGGAAGAGACCCCTAGAGAGGGAGGAGCTTTAGCAGCGAAACCGAGGTCGAGAGGTAGAGAAGGGGTGGACTTCGCTCCCTGTCAAAAGCCTTATTCAAAAGCCTTATTTCCTATATACACGTAACTTTTATTTAATAAGTCAACATTATGCAATGTTTGTCGCATATAATGTTTTCTTTAAATATTGTAAAACCACAAACCTCATAACTTGTCACCTCTAGTTTCTAATGCATCTCTAAAAATTAGGGACATTTCCCTACATAGCCACAATATTATTAGCACACCCAACTAAGTGTAGGCGCTTCACCTAACACCTAGTTCATGTTTAAATCCCTCCACCCCCTGTTGTTCCACAGATGTCTTTTACACCTGTTTGTACCAACTAGCATCCAATCATAGACCACTCACTGCATGTAGTTAAGTCTCAATCTAGGGCAATTTTACCCTTTGCCTCCCTTCCTCCCATCCCATTGCCTTGTTGAAAAGGAGGCTCTTCCAGTCTTCCTGTAGTGCATCCCCAATTTTTGATTTGACTGTTTCCTCATGGTATCTAAGTTCTTCCTCTGTTTTCTTGTCATCGTACTTGGTTATCCTTTGGGATGTATTTTACAACACAGATGATTTGTGATTTACATGATCTCTTTGTTGCTGTTGCTAATTATGCTGACGTGAGATAACGTTCTCACGATGAAAACATTCTCTTTTATGCTCTTTCTGCCATGTTTTTATTTCAGTGAAGGACAATGGGGACACATCAAACTCTGCACTGTTTCACTCTTTGCTGTCTGACACCTCATAGACACTTACGGATTAATGAATTCCTTTGTGGATTACAGGCAATGCATAGAAACTTAATCTTGTATTTAGGATGAGCTCTCCCACTTCCTCCAGGAGTATACCTTGTATACATTTTTCAAATTATGGCTTTTATTTTATTGTATTGTAATTATATCCTCAAGAGCTATAAACACCTGTGTATTCCCAGCTCTTAGCACAGCTCCATAAATTGATTGTCCAGTGACTGAACTGCTTTTACAAAGGTTAAGCTGTTTCTCCTTTCATGTGTACAGTAACATCTAAACTAAGTGGAAGTCTTTCCAGATTCAGTGCAATAGCCTTCGCCCCCTCCACTTCACCCTTTTTTCAACTCTTGCCTCTTCTGCCTCTACTCTTGCTTTCTTCTTCCACTCTTGCCTCTACCCTGATTCCCTCAGCTCATTCTCCATCCAGTAGCAGAGCTTCTCAGTACATAATTCAGCCTTGTCACTTCCTTTCGTAAAGCCTTCAGTGGTTTCTCTATTGCATTTATAAAATCCTAACTCCTATGCCCTACATGATCTGACTCCTGCTTGTCTTGCCAGCCTAATATTTTGCCACTCTTCTCCCACATGACTGTAGACACTCCAGCCTCCTCTCCTGTCTTTGATGGCAGCATGCACTTCCTCAGGGCCTTTGGATAGTCCAGAGTGCTCTTCCCGTCCCTCATCCCTACTCTGTATGGCTCACTTCTTTTGCACTTAAGGGCTCAGCTTAAATGTTACCTCACCTCCCACCACCTCATCTAAATAGGCTACATGTATTTGGTAACTCAGTGCCTCGTTTATTTTCATCACAACTCATAATTATTTTATTTGCCTCCTTACTTATTTTTGTTGTTGCTTTTATTTTCAGTTTGTCTTCCCTGTTAAAATATATACTTCAGCAAAACAGGGCCTGGTCCCATCTTTTTCACCACTGTAGCCCTAGTGCCCAGCCAAGTACCTGGTGTGTTATGGGTGCTCAATGAACATTTATTGACTAAATGAGCAAGTAAATGGATCAGTTACCAGTAATGAGTCTCTCCTTGTCCCTTGCCTCCTGAGCCTTAGTTGCTGATAAAGTCATAAGTTGAGTCAGCAGTCAACTGCCTTTTATTTTTTTATCCCCCTTTCATGCCCTGGCATGAAACAGTGAGCCTGGTTCCCTACAAGCTGAGACATACCACATTTAATCCTGCAGGAGTTGAATTCTAGGATGTCTTTGACTGTTTCTACAGTCAAGTCAGTTAGCCCACAGCATCAACTCCACTAACTACTCTGTGTTTCTGTTTCTGGTCCACTGAGATTTTTGTCTTGTATTTGTAGCTGGCCATATCTTTTTCTTTATCTCCTTTTATATATCATCTTCCAATGCCAAATGTTTGGAGTCAATTGGTAATTAGTCATAAATTGGCCTGTTTCATATCACCCTGGAAAAATGAATCCAATTTTTAATGTTGCTTTTGAGCTGTTGTTGGGATGTTCAGGGGGATACCCCTGGTGGGATCTAGAGATGGGCTTCAGTACACAAATGGGAGGTCACCACTGGTCACTGTCTGTCCTGGATTTTCTGGAATATTTCTTCTAGTATTTTCAGCTGTCCACTGAGTATTAACACATGACATCAATATTTTATTTTATTGGGTTTATTTCCTCTATGAAGATATTCAATTTACTAATACTACTTTACTAAGAATACCTGCTCATTGATATTTATGTAATAATTGCTATGGGCCAGGTGCTGTGCTAAGCTTTTTATATGCATTACCTTGTATAATCACAACACTTATAAGAGGAGTACTATGATCATTACTGCTTAGAGAGGTCACAGGATATGAACATTATTCACTGTACTGCAGTACTTCACTAAAGATGATTTTAAATAGCTTATTCCATTTAATTTGTCAGATGTCTATCAAGTATTTGTTCCCTGCTAGGATATCAGATGACACCAAATTTGCATTTAATCAAATAAATCAGGTAAACAAAACATTGACGATGCATTCATAATTTTGTGGCAAGTCCAGACTTGTAAGTCCTCTAGGCATTTTAAAAATAAGAAGTGTCTGTAATCTGTAGCCGTTTGGGAGAGGAGATAGGAAGAGATGGGAGGACTGGGGAACATAGGGTAATGCATATACATCCTGGGAACAGGAGTGGTTTGGGGGGACAAGAATAAAGAGTGTATTTTCCCTTCTGTGTTCCCTTCCCTGTCCTTACCATGGCTTGATGAAGTGAAAGGGGATATAGGAGGGGAGAATATATTTATTTGCCTGGAAAACATTTCTGGAGCACTGACAGTGGGCCAGGCACTGTGCTATGCATTAAGGATAAAGACAGTTCATGGTGGCATAAGACCAGGAGGTAAATCCTAAGCACCAATTGTGGGGAGAAGAATACAACTGATGGAGGAATACTCCACCTGTGGCTTTGGGTATGTGAGAGATTGCCTGTAGTGATCCAGAAAACCAAAAAAAAAAAAAAAAAAAAAACAAAATAAAAAGAGCCAGCTGTATCTCCATGGTTTCTCAATAGCATTAAAGTACAGAACCCATATTTGCAGAACAATTTTTGACTATAAACCTAAGGCCACAAGAAGCTACATGTTTAATAATAATGGAATCCAATACAAATTCATAATTAGAAACTGTCAGACTTTCAGTCTTCCTGAACTGAAGACTCAACAAACCAAATTACCAGATAATACAGTAAGGAGTAAAAAGATATACATATCGCCTTGGACATTGACAAATAATAAATGCCATGGTCTTTGTAACTCTTCAAATTCTCAATTCTGTAACATAATTTTATGTGAATATTTTATTAAGGTCTGTCTTTCCCACGGTAAATACCATAAAGGTAGGGACCTTTCCTTTCACCAATTTGAACTAAGCACCTCAACACTATTCCAGACACCTAACAGACACGTGATATATGAATGAATGGAATAAATGCATTTTCACCCAATAAAGTGTAACTGAAAAACTTCCAAGTGCTCTCAGACCTTAATGATTCCATTAGCATTGGGCAAAAGTCAGATAAAACTTAAATTACACCACTAAAGTCAACATTGTATCAGTATAACTACCATTAAACTTCCCAACTTAAAAGGCCACAACGCTGCAACATATTCTTACCATTTCCATCCTGAATCTTACTCAATATTTTTTTAAATACAGATCTAACACCATGACAATGAAATAAAAGCCTTGCCTCTCAGTGTTCCATATAGTAAAGTCTAATGTCTCAGCCTAGAGTTGAAGGCCGTTTTCTGTCCCCTATAATGCATCTTTTTAACCTCATCTCTCACATTTTTACCCACAACCGATATTCTATAGTTCAGCTTTGCCTGTCCTTATCGCCGTTGTGTGTGCCCTTAAATACCTTTCCTCATGTTGTTTGCTTGATTTATGATGGCGGATCCCTTCCTTTCTCTGCCTGATAAATTCCTGTTCATGATTTTAGCCTAATTCAAATGTACTTGCCCCTAAGTCATATTCTTTCAATGTTCCATACCCAGTCAGAAATTATTTTTTCTATTCTTTACTCCCTGAATATTCTGGCGAGGCCTCTATTACAGCATTAATCATCTGATATTATAGCTAGTTTTATATATCCTGTTCTCCTCCTAGATCTACCATATAAACATATTGCCCAGGCCTTTAAATCACTTCTACAGACTGAGTATCCCTTATCCAAAACCCCTGGGATCAGAGTATTTTGGATTTTGGAATATTTGCATTAAACTTAACAGATCCCTAATCTGAAAATCTGAAATATGAAATGCTGCAATGAGCATTTCCTTTTAGCATCATGTCTATGCTCAAAAAGTAAATATCTCTTGCTTTTTTATTCCACAGTTACCTAATTTTCCTTCCCAGAGGTTCACCCTTCTATATCAGTTATCTGTTGCCATAATAATGTGGTATAATAAATAGCCACAAAACATGAGTGGCATATAGTGATAAACTTATGTATAGCACGTGAGTATATGGGGCATAGCTTACCTAGGGTGGGCAGGCCCTATTTATACATCTGCATTCAGCAGCTCTGCAGACCTCAGGCTAGGCCTGCTCACATGTCTGGCAGTTAGCTGGCTGTCAACTAATCTAGGATGGTCTCATCTACTCCACTGGGGTGATCTGGCTCTGTCCTACATGTCTCTTATCATCTGAAAAAATATCCTTCTTCTGGCAATTTCAGAGGGCAAGAGTAAGCAAACCCAGTTACACAAGTACTGTTCAAACCTCTGCATGCATCACATTTGCTAATATCATTGGCAAAATCAAGTCATATTGTTGAATTCAGTGTCACAATGGAAGGGCACTGCAAAATATTAATACATGGCTACAGGGAAGGGGGAAGACTTGAGGCCATTAACGTACTCTGGAATAACCTTTTCCCAGTTGCTAAACATATGTAAGTCAGTAACCATATATACATTGTATTAACATAAATGATAGAATACCATTCATATTTCCATACTTTGCTTTTTTCCCCACTACTTTATGATTTATTTCCATTAATATATAATGCTCTATCATCAGGTGTCTTCTAAGGAAGATTAAATCAGAAAATTTTAAATCACAGTTATCCTTTCACCTAAAGCCAGAGTAAGCCTTCTAAATTAACCCCAGGAATGGCTTCAACAGAGGAACAGTACGATCTTAAGATTGTGAAAGTGGAGGAAGACCCTACCTGGGATCAAGAAGCCCACCTTCAAGTGAACAACTTTTCTGGCCAAGAAGCCTCCCGACAACTTTTTAGGCAGTTTTGTTACCAAGAGACTCCTGGTCCCCGAGAAGCTCTGAGCCGGCTCCGAGAACTTTGTCGTCAGTGGCTAAGGCCAGAAATCCACACCAAAGAGCAAATATTGGAGCTGCTCGTGCTGGAGCAGTTCCTGACTATCCTGCCTGAGGAGCTCCAGGCCTGGGTGCGGGAGCACCATCCAGAGAGTGGGGAGGAGGCTGTGGCTGTAGTCGAAGATCTGGAACAAGAGCTTAGTGAGCCAGGGAACCAGGTGAGAGGACAAAGATGGACTTCTAGACATTAAATACTAAATGAAAGGTGGGGTTTGGTGACACAGGTTGGTTGGCTATAGCTATATGTATTAGTTCTCTGTTGTGTAACAAATTACCCCTAAACCTTAATGGCCAAGACTACAGTCATCTGAAGACAAGATTCAGGTAGGTGGATCCACTTCCGAGATGGTTCACTGGTACAGTTTTTAGTAGGGGGCCTCAGCTACTCACCGGCTATTGGCAGGAGGTCTTAGTTCTTTACCATGTTGGTATTCTCCATGGGGCTGCTTGAGTGCCCTCACAACATGTCAGCTGGCTTCCTCCAGAGGGAAGAAGGAGAGAAAGAGAGAGAAAGGAAAAAGCCACAGTGCTTTTTATGACTCAGAAGTTATATACCATCTCTTCTGCCTCACTTTCTATTCAGTAGAGTTGAGCTATCAAGTATAGCCCACATTCAGGGGGCTGGAGGTGGGCAGTTCGATTCTACCTGGTGGATTTATTTTAAACCACCATACTAAATTGGGCCACTCTTCCCTGTTTTGCTTTTGGGTATGGAATTAAACTCTGGTCCTTCCACTGTGACATCTCTCTAGAAAATGTTTCATATAGTTCCATGTGATATCTTTCATTTTATATTAGCTTGGACTCCTATAATCCCCCTCTTATGAACCAAATGTGCCTACCTGCCTTCAGGCTCTAGACCATGAACATGGACATTCTGAAGTGCTCTCGGAGGAGGTGGAACATCTGAAGGTCAAGCAGGAACCAACAGACATCCAGCTTCAGCCTATGGTGACACAGCTCAAATATGATTCTTTTCGCCTCCACCAATTTCGAGAACAAGGTAAGGATTTTGACAGGTCCTTTCAGGAGATCTCTGGCGGGTCTATATAGGGCAATAGTTAAGACTGTGGACTCGGGGGCTAAATTGCTTGGGTTGGAATTTAAATGCTGCATTTAATAACTCTGTGACAATGGACAAGTCAGGTAACCTCCTGGTGTCTTCAGTTTATGCATATTTTAAGTGGACATAATCATAGCACGTCAGTCACAGAGTCATTTGAGATTTAATAAATTAACATACATAAAACACTTAGAACAGTGCCTGCCTTGTAATGAATATAATATAGTACCTGCTTATGTGCATCCTCTCTGGGAGCCTCTGGGTGCTCCCTCCAGCCATTTCAGCAGTGCTGATGACCTTACTCTACTAGCTTAAACATCCCTGTTTAACCCAATCCCCTCCTTAACTGGCAGTTCTTCATTCCTAGAACATGTCTGTTTGATATGGATCTTTCTATTTCCATCCTATGATTGTGTTCTTTCATAAAGGAAAGAGATTACATTGTTTGGTCCACTTATTATTCCAGATGGTGAAAGTATACCTGAGAACCAGGAGTTGGTATCAAAGCAAGAAATCTTAAAAGAAATGGAACATTTGCGGGATAGCAGACTCCAAAGAGACGTATCTTTGGATTCTAAGTACAGAGAAACTTGTAAACAAGACAGCAGGGCAGAAAAGCAGCAGGGACATTCCACTGCAGAGAGACGCCACAGGTGCAATGAATGTGGGAAAAGCTTCACTAAGAGTTCAGTACTCATTGAGCACCAGAGAATCCACACTGGGGAGAAGCCATATGAATGTGAAGAATGTGGGAAGGCCTTCAGCCGGAGGTCAAGCCTGAATGAACATCGGCGGAGCCACACTGGAGAGAAACCCTATCAGTGTAAGGAGTGTGGGAAAGCCTTCAGTGCCAGCAATGGCCTCACTAGACACAGAAGAATCCACACAGGGGAAAAACCATATGAATGCAAAGTGTGTGGAAAGGCTTTCCTTCTCAGCTCATGCCTTGTTCAGCATCAGAGGATACACACTGGAGAGAAGCGCTATCAGTGTCGTGAGTGTGGCAAAGCCTTCATTCAGAATGCAGGGCTTTTCCAGCATCTCCGAGTCCACACTGGTGAGAAACCCTATCAGTGCAGTCAGTGCAGTAAACTCTTTAGTAAGCGGACCCTTCTTAAGAAACATCAGAAAATCCACACTGGAGAGAGAACATGAGTGTGATGAGTTTGGAAAAGCCTTCAGTCATCATTGCAATCTTATTAGGCATTTTAGAATCTGTACTGTTCCAGCAGAACTAGACTAATTCTGTGGACCCTCAGACCCCTAAATGGGGCCATCTTGGAAAGTAAGATTTTCAAGTGGCTTATTCTGTTCATATAAAACTTATTTTGCATTGCAGTGAACCACTTGTCTACAAACCAGGTGTTGGTGCCTCCTGTGTGGATGACTGTGATTGTAGGGGGTTGCTGGGTGGCCTTCTTATTTCCTATCCTTTGGTCCATTTCTAATGATTTCCTTTAAAGGGACCAAATCTTATATGGAAATAAATTGTTATGGAGGGGCTGTTTTTGAGCAATACTGAGCATTGAATAATTCTAAAAGACCAGTATCTATGTATACTTTTTTAAAAAAGATTGGCTAAGATCAAAGGATATTCAGAGGTGTATCTTTTTCTGTAAGAGTGACGTTTTAAACAAACATAAGGTTTTTGGGAATAAGAATTGTCCACATTCCCACAGGAAATCATTGCTATGGTCTCCCCTAGGAATGTGATAGATAGCTTCTTTAAGCAGCATTATCCATGGTATAAAACCTGTAGTTTTAATGGTTTAGAAATCTATGTCTCGGCCAGGTGATTACAGGCGGTGGCTCACGCCTGTAATCCCACCACTTTGGGAGGCCAAGGCTGGCGGATCACGAGGTCAGGAGATCGAGACCATCCTGGCTAACATGGTGAAACCACGTCTGTACTAAACACACACACACACACACATACACACACACACACACACAATTAGCCAGGCGTGGTGGCGGGTGCCTGTAATCCCAGCTACTCCAGAGGCTGAGGCAGGAGAATGGCGTGAACCCGGGAGGCGGAGCTTGCAGTGAACCAAGATCGCGCCACTGCACTCCAGCGTGGGCGACAGAGCGAGACTCCATCTCAAAAAAAAATAGAAATCTATGTCTCATTTCATATCTAACTCATGTTTTTGATATGAATCATCCATATATATATGTTGATATCATGTTAATGAGTTTGATATGAATCATCAACGTAGTACGTAGCATATACATATCAACATAACTATGTTGATGATTCATATCAAATTCTCAATGCTGGTCATTACTGTATTTAAGTTTTCCATTTTTGTTACAAATAATAAGATGATACTTTAAAATCTCTATTCTTCACAAGGTACCTCTTTAATTCATAGCCTTTTATGTCCGCATTATTCTTTTTTGGGGGTTGGTCAGCAACTTTGAGTGCCATTGCAGGCAGCATCATTGAAGTAGTTTTATAAAGAAAAGAAGTCTGATATCTTGGGCAGCTTGCTGCTTACTAGGGAGACCAGCATGCTCAGACATTTATTGTTAGGGTTAAATGTATGCTCTGGCACCAAGTTCAAATCTTTCCTCCCCATTTGTGAGCTGTGGGACTTTAGGCAACTTATCTAAATGCTCCTATGCTATAGTCTCCCCATCTGTAAAACAGAGGATGACATCAGTACCTTCCTCATAGGGTACATAAGATTAAATAAATACAAACTTGTACTTAAAATGTAGCTCTCAATAAATGTACATTATGATTTACATAAGAAATAATACCATTTAACAAATATAGGTAGAATTTTAAGTATCATGTTAAAATTAGGATATGAAATGCCTCTGCTGACATTGTTACTCTTTTCTCCATAGTCAAAACCTAAATCAGAATATTTCAAAAGAGAGGAAATAAAAGTTGAGCTTAAAACTGTTCTGCCCTAAACCTTTGTCTTTGAAGTTTATTTTTAAAGTGTTAAAGAATACATATATATGTGTATTTTTTTTCCTCATGGTTTAGGAAACATAAATGATTCTTTAAAAGTCACTTGCTATTTTATTTGTCAATAGAACAATTAGCAATTAGCTGAATTCAGATTTTCTGGAATAGTGTTTATGAAATTGTATAATACCTACAAATCACTTGAGATCTTGTTAAAATGCGGATTCCTAATTCAAAAGGTCAGAAGGGGGCCCAGGAACCTACCTTTTAAATGAGCAATGCACTCCTAGGTGCCTCAGATGCTGCTGGTTCATGGAGTGCACTTTGAGTATCAAGGTCCCAGACTACCCTGAGGATTAGTATGGTCCTTTTAATATGCTAGAGGCATCAAGCAAATAATAGCTTCTTTTCCATCCTTCCACTTGCAACCTCTACATCAGTAGGTAGTCCCTAAACCTGTGCTCCCCTCACTGACCTACTGCCTGTCCCACCCTAAGAGGACTGAGATGCCTGTGAAGTGCAATGGGCAAGTGAGTTGAGCTGAGTTTGTAGAGCAAGGCAGCGTCCTCTGCTCTGGAATAGGCAAATAGAGCTAAATGTTTATCCAGGCAATCTAAACAGGACCCATAAATGTTTACTTTAGGAAAAAGCTACTTCTACAGAGCTTCTGCTCCTCTTGCATGAGCTCGCAGGGCGAAAGGAAAGGGGCTGTTTGTTGCATGTTTACCAGCACCATGCAGACCTGCCAGTCCACACCCCCAGTCCTCTCTTGGGCTCTCTGAACTGCCTGGGCCAAAGCAACAAGGTCCCAGCTGAGGTTTCCTCATATATGGTGCTATGGCATGCCACACTTACCTTCAACACTGAAGCCTGGCGTGGTCCTTCTGTGACTCCAACCCCAGTGCTCAGACAGTCCCTTTCTCTCTCATCTACTCAGAAAAGCAAAGTAAAGCTCACAGAGGAAAAAGCCACAAAATGGAAGACAAAAGGGTGAAGGAGGAACATTTAGGGAATGAGGGACATCCCAAATGAGTAAGAGAAGAGGAGGGGAGAGATAGGGATGTAAAAAGGGCCCAAATGGGCATGCCTGTAGTAAAGAGAAAATTGAAGGGAGAATTTGGGAATGTTTGGGTTTTGTTTGTTTGTTTTTTCTTGTTGTTGTTGTTGTTTTCCAGATTCTCTTTCACTGATCTGGTCCAAAGTGTTGTAGTAGTTGATGCCACTACTTCCTGCATTTGGCCTCATTAACAGTAACAAGAAGGATTTTCAGTGCCCCTATAATTAGAGGAGCACCAAGAGACCTAAAGAAGGGAGGCTCAGACTGTGGATGGGGGCACTCTGTCAATCAGCAAACATCCATGGGGCACTTGTTAGGCCAGTGGGTACCACTGTAGGAACTTGGGATACATCAGCAGAGCCGACAAAGGTTCCTGCCCTCACAAAGTTTACATTCTAGCAGGAGAGAAAAATAATAGACAATAATCATAGTAACTATGTAGTATATTAGAAGGTGATAAAGTACTTTTGAAACAGAAGAAAGTGGAGCAGTGTAAGGAGTAAGATTTCATTATATGGTGCAGGCGGGGTCAGAGATGCTTCATTGAGGAGGAGACATTTAAACTAAGATGAAGAGGTGAAGTGGGGGTCAGCTCGATGCTATCTAGAAGAAGGATGTTCCAGGAAGAGCTGAGCTGGTGCAAAGGCTAAGGTATGGAATAAAAATAGTTTTCCCACTGAGGTTGTCAACAGATTCTCACAATCAACCTAGAAGAGGAAGGCACAGGTGTTTGCCATACGTGTTTATTGTGTAAACTGAGCACAGTGAAGTAAAAGTGATTGCTCAATGTCACATGCCTGTGAGGTGGCAAAGGTCTGCGTTGAAGACTGAATGATTCCCCATCTAGTGTTCTTTTGTTGGAATTTTGTTTTCCAATCTGGGTAATTATTATGCTTTTTTTCCTTTTGTAGAAGCCAAACGTGATGCCACATAAACAGGTATTGAGTAATTATTTTGAATGAGTAGCTGTGCCCTGAAAGCACTGGAGGGAGGGGGTGCGGGGGATAACCTGTTGGTATACAAGAGGAAGAAACGAATAGAATTCTGGTAGGTCAGGTGCGTTAATGCAGGTCAGGTGTGAGAGGCTGGACAGTGATTGGCAAAGTGCAGCGTCATGGGAAGGAAGGGCTGGGAAAGTGAAGACACAGTTAAGTTTGCTGCTTGGTAGCATAGCATAGCTGTAGTTTGTTACTATCTAGCTGTGTGACTGTGCGCAAGTTACTTCACCTCTCTGTGCTCTTGTGGAAAGACATGAAGGTTAGGTGGGTGAGGAGAGAAATCTCAGGAGGTAAAGCAATACAGGTAAAGCATGTAAATCCATTTGTGGGGCAAGTGGTGTATGGGGTGGGGTGGGATCTGGAGTGGTTAGGAATTGGAAAAGAACGAAACAGAAGGTCCCAGGATGTTTGGGGAGTAAGGAAAAGAGTCTCCTACTTGCCTCTTTGCCCTAGATGGGCTCAAAGTGAGGAAGTTAATGACATGAAATATTCTCCAAGCCACCTAAGGAGGCAGCAGAAGGTGGGTCAGTGGTGCAGGACTTGCCCAGGTGTCAAGGTGCCCAAGGGCTTTGGAAGAGTCTCTGTTAAAGATTGGCTCAGCTCAGGGTGAGTCCGTGGTGAGTGGGGTTATGAGTCCTAGGGTGAGTGGGGTGATGCAGGGTGAGGATGCACATTGGGCTCCAGGCTAAAGCCCAGGAGTGACTGGAGGTGTATGGTGCAAGGGGTGCCAAGAACTGTGGTTGGATAAATGCCAGCATTTTAGGAATAAAAATATAATAATGATAATAGATACTTCTGAAATACTGTATGCCTGGCACTGTTCTAGTTGCTTGACATGTATTAATTCATTTAATCCCCAAACATGATCTAAATATGTAGTCAACTCCATTTTAAAGATGGGGAAACTGAGGCACAAGGAGGTTAAGTCACTCACCCAAGGTCACACAGCTTGTAGGCAGCCGAGGCATGAGGCACCCTGCTATATAGGTAATGTTTCTTGTAATATATTAAAAGTTTATTTTAATACATTAAAAGAAACTTTTTCTTACCATCTATGTGGTTACCAAGTTGTACAGTTCATGTAGAAAAAGGCAGGATAAATACTTGTTTCCCTTTACTTATGTGTTTTCAAAATACTTGGCTCTCTAGCATTCTCCAATGGTGACCAATTTTTTTTTTTTTTTTTTTTTTAAGAATAATTACAGACTCAGGGATATAAACATACTTGAAGTGTTTCAACTCTTTGCTGTCATTATCATTACTGGGGCTCAAATTTTCCCATCTTCAAGTGGGAAGGTCTTCAACTTGGCACCTGAGTACTTCTGACTCAAGACCCTTGCTTTATGATATGACAAGATGTTTCAGTCTCATGCCATACATTTCTTGCCTCCGATCTGGATTCAGCCATTTCTCCCAGGAATCTTGATTTCTTTATGAGGATATGGAATTTCAAGATGACAAATTGAATGCTAGCAAAGGCTCCCTGCTTAGCTGGTTATTGTTTCCAAGCCTTTTCAATAGCAAGACCTAGGAGATATATATCTATGTATGCCTGTTTGTTTTTCTTTCTAATTCAGAGTTACAGAGTTTTTACTTCTCTTTACATTTGTATCTCCTCTTGTATTATTATCATCTATTGCTGTATAATGAATTAACTCAAAACTTAGTAGTTTAAAACAATGCACATAATCCTTTCCATGGGTCAGAAATCCAGGTATGGCTCAGCAGGGTCCTAAGCTTCAGAGGCTCTGAAGACTGAAATCAAGGTGTTGGCCAGAGTTGGCATCTCATCTGAAGGCTTAACTGGGGAGAGATCAGCTCTAAGTTCACATGATTGTTGTCAGAAATCAACAAACCCTTTGAGGGTTTGTGGACTGAGGGCCTCAGTTACATGCTGGCTGTTGGCAATAGGAAATCCTCAGTTCCTTGTCATATAGGCTTCTTTAACGTGACAACTTGATTAATCAAAATCCCCAAGGGAGAGCATCTGCTAGCAAGACAGAAGTCACTGTTTTCTTTGTAACCTAATCACAGAAATAACATCCTTTCAACATTTTGTTTTCTATTAATTAGAAGCAAGTTATTTAAAAGGAGGGTGTTGGGGGTGATGGAGGAGAGGCTGGTGGCTGCTGCTGCCATGGTTTTCTCCTGGTGCCCAGCAGAAATGGTGGCCGAGCAAGGTGTGGCAGGGCCGACCCAGGATCCCCCAGGACCCTCCTCTCTGTGCAATAAGGGGGCTGCTCTTGCCAAGGCCAAGGGGAAGGGGTGAACGTGGCCCCCATGGGTCTGCAGCCCTGATAGGAATTTAAACTGTCTCTCCAATGTGTATGATAGAAAAAAGACAGACTACTAAGGGTCATCTGAAATTGTGATTGAGTCACTCATAATACCAGGACAAAGTTAGAGATCACTACTCAAGCATAAGCCCTGGTTTCCTCCTCCCTCCCTCCCTCCCTCCCTCCCTCCCTCCCTCCCTCCCTCCCTTCCTTTCCTTCCCTTCCTTCCCTTCCTTCCCTCCCTTCCTTCCTTCCTTTCCTTCCCTTCCTTCCCTCCCTTCCTTCCTTCCTTCCTTCTCCTTTCCTTTCCTCTCCTCTCCCCTCCCCTCCCCTCCCCTCCCCTCCCTCCCTCCCTCCCTCCCTCCCTCCCTCCCTCCCTTCCTTCCTTCCTTCCTTCCTTCCTTCCTTCCTTCCTTCCTTCCTTCCTTCCTTCCTTCCTTCCTTCCTTTCTTCTTTTCTTTTTTTTTTTTGTCTTTTGAGGGAGTCTTGCTTTGTTGCCCAGGCCAGAGTGTGGTGCCGCGATCTCTGCTCACTGTAACCTCTGCCTCCCAGGTTCAAGCAATTCTCCTGCCTCAGCCTCCCGAGTAGCTGGGATTACAGGCATGTGCCACCACGCCTTGTTAATGTTTGTATTTTTAGTAGAGACAGGGTTTCGCCATGTTGGCCAGGCTGGTATTGAACTCCTGACCTCAGGTGATCCACCCACCTTGGCCTCCCAAAGTGCTGGGATTACTGGTGTGAACCACCGCGCCTGGCCCCCAGTTTTCATAAGACTGCTATGAAGATGTTTGATATAAAGGCTTGGGCTGAGTTGTGGAATGGGCTGCAAAGGACCCATATGGCTTCCTTACAACTGTTATTTTGGCCCTTACTCCACTGTTCCTAGCAAGTGTTATACTGTCTTGGAAATTGGCCAAGATGATTGAGGCCAGGGGGAAGGAGCAAAAGAAGAAACAAAACATCAAGAAAACATGCAAAAGCGAAACGACTGAAAAAGGATTGAAGGACTGAACAGGCTCTGCAACCAGAGGAAATCCTTTGGAAAATTATACAGCTTTGGAAGGACCCACTAAGGTTTCTTCTTTGGATTTCTTGACGTTATTACTTAGTAAATGAAATTTGACCAAATGGAAGAATGAGGTCCATTCTGACCTCAATACTGTAGTAACTTTTAGGCTTGGGTGTAGGAGTTTATAGGTTTCTATTGACAGTTATTGTAAATTAGCATTTAGCATTTATTATGGTACAAATTCTTTATAACTGACATAGTCATTTCCCACTTAGTAATTTATGTACCGAATGAAAACATCAGTTTATGTACTGAAATTAAAACATCCTATGGGCAAAAATGACTTTATATTATGAACTCTATTCAAATGAACTCTATTTAAAATGGGGTCCTGTTCCCCACAGAAATACAAACTACCATCAGAGAATACTATAAACACCTCTACGCAAATAAACTAGAATATCTAGAAGAAATGGATAATTTCCTGGACACTTACACTCTCCCAAGACTAAACCAGGAAGAAGTTGAACCCCTGAATAGATCAATAGCAGGCTCTGAAATTGAGGCAATAATTAATAGCCTATTAACCAAAAAAAGTCCAGGACCAGATGGATTCACAGCTGAATTCTACCAGAGGTACAAGGAGGAGCTGGTACCATTCCTTCTGAAACTATTCCAATCAATAGAAAAAGAGGGAATCCTCCCTAACTCATTTTATGAGGCCAACATCATCCTGATACCAAAGCCTGGCAGAGACACAACAAAAAAAGAGAATTTTAGACCAATATCCCTGATGAACATTGATGCAAAAATCCTCAATAAAATACTGGCAAACCGAATCCAGCAGCACATCAAAAAGCTTATCCACCATGATCAAGTGGGCTTCATCCCTGGGATGCAAGGCTGGTTCAACATACACAAATCAATAAACGTAATCCAGCATATAAACAGAACCAAAGACAAAAACCACATGATTATCTCAATAGATGCAGAAAAGGCCTTTGACAAAATTCAACAGCCCTTCATGCTAAAAACTCTCAATAAATTTGGTATTGATGGAATGTATCTCAAAATAATAAGAGCTATTTATGACAAACCCACAGCCAATATCATATTGAATGGGCAAAAACTGGAAGCATTCCCTTTGAAAAGTGGCACAAGACAGGGATGCCCTCACTCACCACTCCTATTCAACATAGTGTTGGAAGTTCTGGCTAGGGCAATCAGGCAAGAGAAAGAAATAAAGGCAATTCAGTTAGGAAAAGAAGAAGTCAAATTGTCCCTGTTTGCAGATGACATGACTGTATATTTAGAAAACCCCATCATCTCAGCCCAAAATCTCCTTAAGCTGATAAGCAACTTCAGCAAAGTCTCAGGATACAAAATTAATGTGCAAAAATCACAAGCATTCTTATACACCAGTAACAGGCAAACAGAGAGCCAAATCATGAATGAACTTCCATTCACAATTGCTTCAAAGAGAATAACATACCTACGAATCCAACTTACAAGGGATGTAAAGGACCTCTTCAAGGAGAACTACAAACCACTGCTCAGTGAAATTAAAGAGGACACAAACAAATGGAAGAACATACCATGCTCATGGATAGGAAGAATCAATATTGTGAAAATGGCCATACTGCCCAAGGTAATTTATAGATTCAATGCCATCCCCATCAAGCTACCAATGACTTTCTTCACAGAATTGGAAAAAACTGCTTTAAAGTTCATATGGAACCGAAAAAGAGCTCGCATTGCCAAGACAATCCTAAGTCAAAAGAACAAAGCTGGAGGCATCACGCTACCTGACTTCAAACTATACTACAAGGCTACAGTAACCAAAACAGCATGGTACTGGTACCAAAACAGAGATATAGACCAATGGAACAGAACAGAGTCCTCAGAAACAATACCACACATCTACAGCCATCTGATCTTTGACAAACCTGAGAAAAACAAGAAATGTAGAAAGGATTCCCTATTTAATAAATGGTGCTGGGAAAATTGGCTAGCCATAAGTAGAAAGCTGAAACTGGATCCTTTCCTTACTCCTTATACAAAAATTAATTCAAGATGGATTAGAGACTTAAATGTTAGACCTAATACCATAAAAACCCTAGAAGAAAACCTAGGTAATACCATTCAGGACATAGGCATGGGCAAGGACTTCATGTCTAAAACACCAAAAGCAACGGCAACAAAAGCCAAAATTGACAAATGGGATCTAATTAAACTAAAGAGCTTCTGCATAGCAAAAGAAACTACCATCAGAGTGAACAGGCAACCTACAGAATGGGAGAAAATTTTTGCAATCTACTTATCTGACAAAGGGCTAATATCCAGAACCTACAAAGAACTCAAACAAATTTACAAGAAAAAAACAACCCCATCAAAGAGTGGGCAAAGGATTTGAACAGACATTTCTCAAAAGAAAACATGCATACAGTCTACAGACACATGAAAAAATGCTCGTCATCACTGGCCATCAGAGAAATGCAAATCAAACCCACAATGAGATACCATCTCACACCAGTTAGAATGGCAATCATTAAAAAGTCAGGAAACAACAGGTGCTGGAGAGGATGTGGAGAAATAGGAACACTTTTACACTGTTGGTGGGATTGTAAACTAGTACAACCATTATGGAAAACAGTATGGCGATTCCTCAAGGATCTAGAACTAGAAGTACCATATGACCCAGCCATCCCATTACTGGGTATATACCCAAAGGATTATAAATCATGCTGCTATAAAGACACATGCACATGTATGTTCATTGTGGCACTATTCACAATAGCAAAGACTTGGAATCAACCCAAATGTCCATCAGTGACAGACTGGAGTAAGAAAATGTGGCACATATACACCATGGAATACTATGCAGCCATAAAAAAGGATGAGTTTGTGTCCTTTGTAGAGACATGGATGCAGCTGGAAACCATCATTCTCAGCAAACTATTGCAAGATCAGAAAACCAAACACTGCATGTTCTCACTCATAGGTGGGAACTGAACAATGAGATCACTTGGACTCGGGAAGGGGAACATCACACACCGGGGCCTATTAGGGGGAGGGGGGAGGGATTGCATTGGGAGTTATACCTGATGTAAATGACGAGTTGATGGGTGCTGATGAGTTGATGGGTGCAGCACACCAACAGGGCACAAGTATACATATGTAACAAACCTGCACGTTATGCACATGTACCCTAGAACTGAAAGTATAATAATAATTAAAACAAAGGAAAAAAAATGGGGTCCTGTTTTGGACAAAGGAAGTTAAGAATGTAAAAGTCAGAACTATCCTGTCTGAGGTGAAAAATGTGCTTTGTCTTAAAAGAGCTATAAGGTATTAATTATGTCTTTTATTATCATTGCTTCTTAGAAACATTTCTGGCTTTCTCAAAATAATATTAATCAACAAGGACTTCTATTTGCTGCATTTTTCTTACTTTAGCCTTTGAAACAACTGGTAATTATCAAGACATTTTGCTTTTTTTTTTTTTTTGAGACAGAGTCTCGCTCTGTCACCAGGCCAGAGTGCAGTGGCGCGATCTCAGCTCACTGCAACCTCTGTCTCCCGGGTTCCAGCGATTCTCCTGCCTCAGTCTCTCGAGTAGCTGTGACTACAGGGCCACCATGCCCAGCTAACTTTTGTATTTTTAGTAGAGACAGGGTTTCACCATGTTGGCCAGGATGGTCTCGATCTCTTGACCTTGTGATCTGCCTCCCTCATCCTCCCAAAGTGCTGGGATTATAGTCGTGAGCCACCGCACCCGGCCACATTTTTTGAAATGTTATTTTATAAAGAATCCTCTTACCTTGACTATGTAGAATACCACCTATTGGATAGAACACTTTTTGTACTTTCAAACACTGCCATTTTCTTAGAGATGGCCTGTTGAGAGGAGTAATACTATGGTTTAGAGTTTGCAGTAAAAATGCTGAACATGGTAGTACCTTGGAACCAGTTTATTCTTGTGCTAAGCAGAACTGTAAAATAGTTTAAATGTCTTATCAAGTAATTTGCTGATTACATAGACACCACTTTTTTAATTCCATTTTTGTTTTAACTCATGTGGTAGTGATATTTAATACTTTCTGATCAAACAGGTTCAAAGTGAAACTTTAAATTTCAAATTTCTTTTAAAGAACTCTTAATGAGTAACAGTGAAGTCATACTTCATAAGTGGTAAAGAAAGGTACAAAATTTGGAAACATTTTGTTGGGCATAGCAGTAATTGGGTGAAAGAGGATAAATTATCTCAAAATGAGAATATACTGTAATTGGAAGTAAGGAGCTAAAGGATATTTCTTTCAGTTAAGTAGTATAACTGGGATGTTTTATTATTAAACATGGCTTTTATAACTGCATGGTCCAGTAATTTTATTCACTGTTAGTATTTAATTCACTGTCAGCTTATTAGTGTTTTCTATACCCCAATAATGAATTTTAACTTACAAAAATTGTCCAGCAGCTACAGTTTAAAAACGAAACTAGAAATCATCAAATAAATTTGATGATTTTTTACAAAGAGGTCCTGGGTTTTTTTTTTTCTTTTTTTTTGGAGGGACTAACATTTTAAGTTACATTATGTTATGCAGGTTAGAATTTCAATTACAGCTAAGCAAACTTGTAAATCTTTAGGACTATGTTCCTCAAATTTGAGAACCTAACAACCACTGAGAATGTTTATGGACCAGTTTGAATAACACTTAATGCTATTATTTTAGATTATCAGTCTCCACGTGGTGCCAGTGTGAGCAACGCATTGTAACTGAAGGCACTGAAATAGTTCAGTATTTAGTTAAGATATGTCTAAAATACGTTTGGTTTTCTGCAATCAAGCTGTTCATGGAAAGAATTTATGTACATATGTTTTACTTATGGTCATATTTTAGAGCAAAAGTATTGAAGCAAAGGATATAGTCATAATTCTCAGTTATCAAAGTTATGGTTTCATCAGTTCTGTTGTAACAACGCAAAGGTATTGAACTAAAAGTCTGTTTTTCTATAATTTCTGGTATAGTCAACACATGCCTATTTTGTATTTCTTTGATGTATGCTGCTATTTTTTTTCACTTTTTCCTGTCATTTATAGAGCCTTTTTATATATGTGAGATCAAGATTTTACAATAATTGTGTGGTATGTGCGTGTAAGGGTCCAGGAAATATATAGAATATTGTGAGGTCTGGGATTCTTCAGAAAAATCATCTCTCACTGCAACAGAGTACTATTGTTGAAAGAATCCCATTTACTATTATCTAGAATACTTCTTTTAAGAAATTGTTTACCTATTATGTTGTTTCTGAAGTTCTGAGAACTAAACACAATCAATAACCTTTCTATAGCTGGTTTGAGGGGAAAAAGAAAGCTATCCCCAGGTTGCCTGTAACAAACATTTAATCAAAAATAAGCAAATAAATAAAAGTTTGTGTGTCAGAACTTGAAAAAAAAAAAAAAGGAGAGGATTATGCAAGGCCTTGAATACTGGGAAGTGGGATTACTGGGGGACATTTTAGAGGCTGTCACTCACACTCAGCTTCCATGTCAAGTATCCCAGTTCTCAGAGACAGTGGGGAATGACAGAATTAAAACATGACATCATATGTGCATTTAAAATTTTAATACTACTAAACTGCCTCCAAATTGGCTATGCCAATGTATATTACCACTAGCACAGTATGGTTGTGATTCTGTATCCTTGCCCATTATCAAACTTTTAAATATATACCAAGCTTTTAAGTGTGTAAGTATCTTGCTTCTATTTTTAATCCTTGAATACTAATGAAACTACACATCTTTTTAAATCATTTATTGGCCATTTGCATTTCCTCCTTTGTGAATTCCTTATTCATATCCTTTGTCTGATTTTCTGGTAGGCATTTTAACTTTTTCTTATCAGAGGGTAGAAATTCTTTATATTTTAGATATTAATCCTGTGTTATATGTGTGTATGTATATTTATATATAGGATATATGTATATGTACATGTATATTATACAATTTCATTTTTTACAAAAATTAGGACTAACCCTGAAGATAAAATGCTGAATGGGAATCTTCCTAGATCCCAAAATTATAGGCAGAGTGAACCTGCTACAAATTTTCAAGGCTCAACCTATCTGGAGGACAAGTGAAGTCCTAGTTGTGGCCACTTCCCTGAGGTACAACAAACAGCTATGCAAGGAGAAGAGACTGTGACCTGCTTGGCCATGTAGAAGAGAAAGACTGATTGATCAAGACAGCAGGTGAGAAGGTAGAAGGCTTGGAGGTATAAAGCCAGAACGAGGGGCACTGACAGGTTGGTGGTAAGGAGATTATTTCTTAGAAACTTCTGTCTTTACTGAGCCAAGCTGAAGTTATTAGTTATTTGCATTTTTCAACTTTTTTTTTTTTTTTCTTTTTTGAGACGGAGTCTCGCTCTGTCACCCAGGCTGGATGGAGTGCAGTGGCAGGATCTCGGCTCACTGCAACCACCACGTTCCAGGTTCAAGTGATTCTTCCACCTCAGCCTCCCAAGTAGCTAGGATTATAGGCATTTGCCACCCTCCTCCGGCTAATTTTTGTATTTTTAGTAGAGACGGGGTTTCGCCATGTTGGCCAGGCTGGCCTGAAACTCCTGACCTCAGGTGATCCACCCGCCTCGGCCTCCCAAAGTGCTGGGATTATAGGCATGAGCCACTGTGCCTGGCCCTTTTCAACTTTCAAACATCATCCTTGCAGCCCTTGAATGGCCTAATGAAACACTGTTTTTTCTATGTCCTGCAATCTCTTCTCTAAGGATTTAGCCCTAATTCTCATAATAATTTCTACAGAAACCTACTGATTCAGGGTCCAGCCCATCTCCATAAAAATGACATAATCTTGAAGGATAAATTATC
Organism: Macaca thibetana thibetana; assembly: GCF_024542745.1. Taxonomy (NCBI): domain Eukaryota; kingdom Metazoa; phylum Chordata; class Mammalia; order Primates; family Cercopithecidae; genus Macaca; species Macaca thibetana. The sequence goes on along the minus strand of NC_065581.1, from coordinate 28,089,672 downwards.
TTTGAGGGCAGGGGAGGCATGCTTAGTCATCCATTTGCAGCCCATAAAGACCCAAGTAAATGAGAACCTCAAAAACCATGTACCTTTCCAAAGACTGGTGAGAAGCAGAGTTTCTTCTGAGATGGAAGTATTGCCAGCTAGAGACATAGAAGTAATCTTCAGGCCCATTTTTTTATTCATTTCCCCTTTCATTAAAACTCTATCCATTCTTCTCATGCCCAGTTGATGCACACAAAAGATATGTGGGCAGAACCAACATCTACCCATTCCTTCTGGAGACAAAGTGTGTTCGGCCTCTTGTTTGTCCTATCATTTGAGTGGCCTGCATTTAGTCTGTGTTTCAGCATAAACAGGATAGAATTGACTATAGCCTTTACCATAAGAGTGTTGATGTGACCTTTTGAGAATGTGTGATCTGTGCTTAAGACACCTTCACATTAGCATGTAAATGTGTACACACGATTATATAGCCACTACACACAATTCTAGACTCAACCATGGCTCTAGGACCAAGTGAAGAACCCTGTGTACTGCCCCTCACAGTTGGATTGCTGCCTTTCTTGGGTTAGTAACTCTCTGTGTTACAGGTACCTCCCTAAAGGGAAAGAGCAAGACACAGAAAATATAAGCATCAAAGAAAGAAAAGAACACTAAAAGACTCCCTGTTGGCTTCTTCCTATGCACTGGGGAGAAAATAACTAGGACTTACTCTGTAGAATCTCCTTTGTTAATTACAACTTCGCCTTTCATATCTGCCTAATTTTGTTATATTCCTTTTCCTAGCTATAATCTTTCATTTACTCCCAGTCCTCTGGCCCTAGAATAAAAATGTGAGCTGCCTTGTATCTCACCTTTAGCTCTCATGCCTGAATTGACAAATCCCAGGTTTCACCTGGATATCCTTACCTCCCCACCAAACTTGTTTTAGTTTCAGACTTGCCAATCTGCACCTCAAACCCCAACTTCTCATAAATGTTAGCTTTTCTGCCTGATTTTCTTTTGATGTTCTTCCTTGACGCCAGGTGAGACTATATAAATTGTATTATTTCCCTTTCAACCAACCAGCTCCCCTCCCCAACTCTTGGGCTTCCTTAAGTCCAGAATGTGAAGAAAAAGAATTATCAGCAAACTATATCCATATTTTTAAAAATTCCTTTTTGTCCATGCCATAGGTTCAACATATATTTGCTTGAGTCAATATGTGGTTTTCTGGTTTCAGTTCATTGATGATTTGTCCCAGCATCTGTGCTGAAGGGAATTACTGTGCCTCTTTTAGTCATGGACATCTAGATAACATTCAGCAGTCAACAGGACAGTTGGGAATAGCGATTCCTAAATCTTAGCATTTAGATTTTATATATACATGCCACCGTTCAGGGATTAAAAAGTCAGTTTTGTTAACTCTACAGCCTTAAGCAAAGAATGAAAGTAAGGGGTCCAGAGAGTCAGAATCCAGAGTGGCTCCTCATGATTCAGTGTTCAGCTTCAACAGAATATTTTGTCCTTTCTTTTTTATTTTCTTTCTTTTTTTTATTTTTTGAGACAGGTTCTTGCTCTGTCCCCTTCCTTCAGTTTATGGCAGTGATCCCTTGCAGGCCTTTACCAACCCTCAAGCTTACTACACTTTCATTTCACTTGATTCATCCTGTTCTCCCCCAGGACGAGGACCGGTTGACAAATTCCTTGTATGTTTTCAGATCAGAATCTAAGGTTGAAGATGTGGAGACTACGAATTAAAAAAAAAAAAAAAAAAAAAAAAAAAGAAAAAAAGAACTAGCCTTAAAGCAAGAAATACCTGAATAAGTGAAACTCCCTAAAGCAATCCTATGCAGACCTCGAATAAAAGTTTTTCAGTCCTAAATGAGACAGAAGCAGTGAATGGGCAAACCCGCAAAGGAAAAAAGGTTCACGTGACCTCCAGATCCACCTGAGGATGCATTTCCTCGCACGGGAAAAAGACCGTATGAGTGCTCCAAGGGGAAGTCGGCGTGGGAGCAGCGCTCCATCCAACCAGACCCAGCAACTGCGTGTGCCCAGGGGCACCGGCCACTCACCCAGCGAGCACTTAGCACCGCCGTGCGCATGCCTCGGGCGGTTACCATCTTCTTCCTCAGCTTCGATCTCCTACTCCACACGCGAGCAAACGCTGGGGCAAGCGCTTCCTAAGAAGCTCCACCTGCTTCCAGCACCTGCAGGTACACACACGGGTGACAGGCCTGATAACTGCAGAGGCTGCCTCGAAACTGTCAGCCAGAGTTCCTGCCACATCCCGCACCAGCGGGTCCACACCAGCGAGAGGCCCTATCAGTGTGTATCTGGCAATGCCTTTGGGCCGACCTCAACACTTCTTGGCCATAAGAACCCTCTACTAAAAAAAAAAAAAAAAAAAAAAAAAAAGCCAAGAAAAGATGCTAATTGGTAGTGTGATAGCAAGAAAACCTTTGAATAGAACTTGAATAAGTTTAGATTAATATATGAATCATTAAAAGAAGAAATGAAGAGCTTAATTCTTATACCAGAAGTGCATCTATTACAATATAAACCAATTATATCTTTGACCAGAACCTATACTTTACTAATAGCGGTAGTCCACTATTTCCCAGACTGTGTCAAGCTGGAGCAGGAGCATGGAAAATAAAACAGAGCTGGAGCTTGAATTGACACCGACATCATCCTTACCTTGGAAGACAAATATATATACTTTGGTAAATTTGTCCTGGAGAGAAACCTTATCAGACAGTTGAATTTGGCGCTATCTTCCTTCTTCATTCTGACTTCCAACATCAGAAACTCCACGTGCGCAAGAAGTCCCACTTTCATTTGAGTTTTGCTCTGAATGACAAGGGAGTGAAACCTCAGTAAAGAATGAACTTTACCGGACAAGCAGGAAAATGGCAAATAAGAGGCAGGACTAAATTGCAGCTCCCACTCAGATGGACAGAGCAGTGTGTGGAGACTCACATTGTGAACTTTTGCTCCAAGAACTATCACGGGAACATACCAGGAAATCCAAGGGAACCTACAGACCTTTTGAAGGAAGCGGATTGCTCCTGCAGGCCCCAGGAGATAGCTGAAAAACTGTGGGTGCCCAAAGTGTGAAAGGGGGATCATCTGCCCCGATCACCCACTATCACTAGGGAACCCAAAGGTCCAGATCACGAGAGAAGAATTTGACTTGACCTGGAGCTGAGACATAATCAGAGAGCTGAGTGAAACACAGGGGTAGAAGCAGCAGCGGGAAGAGCCCTATGGGCTCTTAGACCCTAGGAAAGCCATTTCTGACTTTGTCTCACAGGGGTCCTTGGGGAAGGCTGCTAGAGGAACTGAGAAAAGACCACAGAGAGAAGGAAACTTCCAGCTGAACTTTGTAACAATTTTGACCAAATTCAAGATGTCTTGTACAGAACTCCTGGGAGGGGGTGAATCGGGAGTCCAGACACAGCACAGAAACCACAGCAGGTCGGGAGGCACAAAACCTGAAAGCACTGCTTGCTTTCTCAGTCAGGAGGTTGGTAGGCTGGGGCAAGTTCTCAGCCCTGCTCACCTGCTGCCTGGAAAGAAACTCAGTGCAGCTGGTAGGGGTACAGTGGGAGTAAGACTGGCCTTTTAGGCTGCGTGGGAGCTGGGTGAGGCCTGTAACTGCCAGCTTTCCCCAACTTCCCTGGCGACCTGCATGACTCAGCAGAGGTAGGCATTATCCCCCTGGGAACATATAACTCCATTGGCCTAGGAACCATACCTCCATCCCTCAGCAGCCACAGCAAGCCCTGCCCAAGGAGATGGTCTTTACCCACCATCTGAGTTCAGTCTGAGCTTAGACATGACTGACCCTGCCCCAACCTGATGGTCTTTACCCACCATGCTAGCTGAAGACAAACGACATAATCTCTTGTGAGATCTGGGGCTGCACCCGCTGTCTGATCCTCCCTATACTATCACAGCTGATGCTGTCTTGAAAGCAACACCTCCTGGCAGGAGGCCAACCAACACAAAACTAGTGCAATAAACAAAACTATAACTAAGGATCCTCACAAGAGCCCATTTCACTCCCCTGCCACCTCCACAACAGCAGGTGCTGGTATCCATGGCTGAGAGACCTGAAGACTGTTCACATCACGGGACTCTATGCAGACTCCCCCAGTACCAGCCCAGAGCCCAGTATGCAGCAGAGCTACCTGGCTCGATCTGGGAGAAGACAATCACTGCAGTTCAGCTCTCAGGAAGCCACATCCATAGGGGAAGAGGGAGAGCACTACATCAAGTAGTCCCTGTGGGACAAAAGAATCTGAACAGCATCCCTAAGCCCCAGATCTTCCCTCTGACCCAAATGATAAGGAAACAGGAAAACAATTCTGATAATATAAAAAGTTCTTTAATGCCCCCCAAAATATTATACCAGCTCACCAGCAATGTATCCAAACCTAGAAGAAATCCCTGAATTGCCAGAGAAAGAATTCAGGTTGATTATTAAGCTAATCAAGGAGGCACCAGAGAAAGGTGAAGTCAAACTTAATGAAATTAAAAAAAAAAAAATGATACAAGATACGAAGGGAAAAATCTTCAGTGAAATAGATAGCATAAATAAAAATCACAACTTCAGGAAATGAAGGACACTCTTAGAGAAATGCACAACACACTGAAAAATCTCAGCAACAGAACTGAACAAGCAGAAGAAAGAACTTCAGAGCTTGAAGACAAGGTTTTTGAATTAACACAATCCAAAAAAGACAAAGAAAAAATAATTCTAAAAAATGAAGAAAGTCACCAAGAAGTTTGGGATTATGTTAACCAAATGTAAGAATAATTGGTGTTTGTGAGGAAGAAGAGAAATCTAAAAACTTGAAAAATATATTTGGGGAATAATCGCAGAAAAATTCCCTGGCCTTGCTAGAAATCTAGACATCCAAATACAAGAAGCTCAAAGAACACCTGGGAAATTTATCACAAAAAGATCATCATCTAGGCACATAGTCATCAGGTTTTCTAAAGTCAAGACAAAGGAAAGAATCTTAAAAACTGTGAGGCAAAAGTGCCAGGTAATGTATAAAGGAAAATCTATCAGATTAATAGCAGATTTCACAGCAGAAACCCTACAAGCCAGAAGGGATGGGGGCCCTATGTTCAGCCTCCTTAAACAAAACAATTATCAGACAAGAATTTTGTATCCAGCAAAAATAAGCTTCATAAATGAAGGAAAGATAGTCTTTTTCAGACAAACAAATGCTGACAGAATTAGCCACTACCAAGCCAGCACTACAAGAATTGCTAAAAGGAACTCTAAATCTTGAAACAAATCCTTGAAATACACCAAAATAGAACCTCCTTAAAGCACAAATGTCACAGGACCTACAAAACAAAAACACAATATATAAAAAACAAAAGGTATTCAGGCAACAAATAGCATGATGAATAGACTAGTACCTCACGTCTAAATACTAACGTTGAATGTAAATGGCCTAAACACTCCACTAAAAGATACAGAATGACAGAATGGATAAGAATTCACCAAACAAGTATCTGCAGTCCTCAAGTGACTCATCTGACACATAAGGACTCACATAAGGTAAAGGGGTGGAAAAAGATATTCCATGCAAATGGACACCAAAAGTGAGCAGGAGTAGCTGTCCCTATATCAGACAAAACAAACTTTAAAGCATCAGCAGTTTAAAAAGAAAAAGAAGGACATTATATAATGATAAAAGGACTTGTCCAACAGGAAAATCCTAAATACATATGCACCTAACACTGGAGCTCCCAAATTTGCAAAACAATTACTATTAGACCTAAGAAATGAGATAGACAGCAACACAATAATAGTGGGGGACTTCAATACTCCACTGACAGCAGTAGACAGGTCACCAAGACAGAAGGTCAACAAAGAAATGATGGATTTAAACTATACCCTAGAACAAATAGACTAAACAGATATTTACAGAACATTCTTCCCAACAACTGCAGAATATATAGTTCTCCAAGATAAACCATATGATAGGCCACAGAACAAGTCTCAATAAATTTAAGAAAACTGAAATTACATCAAGTACTCTCTCAGACCACAGTGGAATAAAATTGGAAATCAACCCCAACAGGAACCCTCAAAACCATGCAAATACATGGACATTAAATAACCTGCTCCTGAATGATTGTTGGATCAACAATGAAATTAGGATGGAAATTTAAAAATTCTTTGAAGTGAATGATAATAGTGACATAACCTATCAAAACCTCGGGGATACAGGAAAGGTGGTCCTAAGAGGAAAGTTCATAGCCTTAAATATCTATGTCAAAAAGTCTGAAAGAGCACAAATAGACAATCTAAGGTCATACCTGAAGGAACTAGAGAAATAAGAACAAACCAAACCCAAACCCAGCAGAAGAAAAGAAATAACAAAGATCAAAGCAGAACTAAATGAAATTGAAACAACAAAAACCAGTAAAAAGATAAGTGAAACAAAAAGCTGGTTCTTTCAAAAGATAAATAAAATTGATAGACCATTAGCAAGATTAACCAAGAAGAAAAGAAAGAAGATCCAAATAAGCTCAATTAGAAATCAAACGGGAGATATTACAACTAATACCACAGAAGTACAAACTATCAGTCAAGGCTACTATGAACACCTTTATATACATAAACTAGAAAATCTAGAGGAGATGGATAAATTCTTGGAAATATACAACCCTCCTAGACTAAACCAGGAAGAAATAGAAACTCTGAACAGACCAATAACAAGCAGCAAGATCGAAACGGTAATTTTAAAAACTGCCAACAAAAAAAAGTCCAGGACCAGATTGATTCACAGCTGAATTCTATCATACATTCAAAAAATTGGTACCAATCCTATTAACCCTATTCCACAAGACAGAGAAAGAGGAATTCTCCTTAAATCATTCTATGAAGCCAATATCACCCTGATACCAAAACTAGAAAAGGACATAACAAAAAAGGAAACTATAGACCCTATGAATATAGACACAAAAATCCCTAACAAAATACTAGCTAAGTAAATCCAACAGCATATCAAAAAGATAATCCACCATGATCAAGTGGGTTTCATACCAGGGATGCAGGGATGGTTTAACATATGCAAGTCAATAAATGTGATACACCACATAAACGGAATTAAAGCAAAAATCACATGATCATCTCAGTAGACATAGAAAAAGGATTTGACAAAATCCAGCATCCCTTTATGATTAGAACCCTCAGAAAAATCAGCATAGAACGGACATACCCTAATGTAATAAAAGCCATCTATGACAAACCCAGAGCCAACATAATACTGAATGGGGAAAAGTTGAAAGCATTCCCCCTGAGAACTGGAACAAGACAAGGATGCCCACTCTCACCACTTCTATTCAATATAGCACTGAAAGTCCTAGCCAGAGCAATTGGACAAGATAAAGAAATAAAGGCATTCAAATTGATAAAGAGGAAGTCAAACTGTTGCTGTTTGCTGATAATATGATCATATACCTAGAAAACCCTAAAGCCTCCTCCAGAAAGCTCCTAGAACTGATAAACGAATTCATCAAAGTTTCAGGATATAAAATTAATGTACACAAATCAGTAGCTCTGCTATACACCAACAGCCACCAAGCTGAGAATCAAATCAAGAACTCAATCCCCTTTACAATAGCTGCAAATAAAATAAAATACTTAGGAATATGTCTAGCCAAGGTGAAAGACCCCTACAAGGAAAACTACAAAACACTGAATAAAGAAATCAAAGACAACACCAACAAATGGAAAAACATCCCATGCTCATGGTTGGGTAGAATCGATATTGTGAAAATGACCATACTGCCAAAAGCAATATACAAATTCAATGCAGTTCTTATGCAAATACCACCATCATTCTTCAGAGAACTAGAAAAAAAAATCCTAAAACTCATATGAAACCGAAAAAGAGCTCATATAGCCAATGCAAGACTAAGCAAAAAGAACAAATCTGGAGGTATCACATTACCTGACTTCAAACTATAAGGCCATAGTCACAAAAACAGCATGGTACTGGTATAAAAATAGGCACATAGAGCAATGGAACAGAATAGAGAACCCAGAAATAAAGCCAAATACTTACAGCCAATTGATCTACAACAAAGCAAACAAAAATATAAAGTGGGGAAAGGACATCTTATTTAAAAAATGGTGCTGGGATAATTGGCAAGGCACATGTAGAAGAACGAAACTGGATCCTCATCTCTAACCTTATACAAAAATCAACTCAAGACGGATCAAGGACTTAAACCTAAGACCTGAAACCATAAAAACTCTAGAAGATAATATTTTAAAAACCCTTCTAGACATTGGCTTAGGCAAAGAGTTCATGACCAAGAACTCCAAAGCAAATGCAACAGAAACAAAGATAAATAGATGGGACTTTAACCAAAAAGCTTCTGCACAGCAAAAGCAACAATCAACAGAGTAAACAGACAACCCAAAGCATGGGAGAAAATCTTCACAATCTATACATCCGACAAAGGACTAATATCCAGAATCTACAAGGAACTCAAACAAATCAGCAAGAAAAAAACAATCCCATCAAAAAATGGGCTAAGGACATCAATAGGCAATTCTCAAAAGAAGATATACAAATGGCCAACAAACACATAAAAAAATGCTCAGCATCACTCATTATCAGGGAAATGCAAATCAAAACCACAATGCAATAACTTACTCCTGCAAGAATGGCCATAATAACAAAATAATAGATGTTGGCATGAATGTCGTGAAAAGGGAACACTTTTACACTGCTGGTGGATGAATGTAAACTAGTACAACCACTATGGAAAACAGTGTGGAGATTCCTTAAGGAAATAAAAGTAGAACTACCATTTGATCCAGCAATCCCAATACTGGGTATGTACCCAGAAGAAAATAAATCATTAAATGAAAAAGATACTTACACACATATGTTTATAGCAGCATAATACACAATTGTAAAAATATGAAACCAGCCCAAATGCCCATCAATCAACAGTGGATAAAGAAATTGTGGCATATATACAACATAGACTACTACTCAGCCATTAAAAAGGAACAAAATAATGGCATTTGCAGCAACCTCGATGGAATTGGAGACCATTATTCTAAGTGAAGTAACTCAGGACTGGAAAACCAAACAACGTATGTTCTCACTCATAAGTGGGAGCTAAGCTATGAGGATGCAAGGGTATAGGAATGATACAATAGACTTTGGGGACTTGGGGGGAAAAGATGGGAGCAGGGGTGAGGGATAAAAGACTATAAATTCGGTACAGTGTTCACTGCTCGGGTTATAGGTGCACCAAAATCTCAAAAATCACCACTAAAGAACTTACTCATGTAACCAAACACTCCCTTTTCCCCAAACACCTATTGAAATACATAAAATTTTAAAAGAATGAACTTTATAGTTTAAAATAAGGAAAAAGTTCAGTCTGAGCCTGGGGGTTAAGTCAGAATGTTTAGGCACAAATGCAAGTCAGACTGATGTTAATTTGGTATCCAGTTATTAATAATCAGCCAACCCCTAATTAGATACCTCAGTGTAAGGACTATAGGAGAACTTAATCATGATGTTTGTCCTGCCTTCAAGAATTGTCCTGCCTTAAAAAGTCACTGTCCTATGACTCAGTTGGAAACAGTTCCTTGAAGCCAGCCAGATTAGTAAAGGATGCTGGGGCCTCTCCTGAAGTAAAAATGTACCTAATAATGTTTTAAAGTCACCATTTGTCTTCATTATCTCTCACTCCAAATTATTCTGTATTGTTTCCAAGGTTACTCTCATATTCCACTGTTCTATAGTACACTTTAAAGATAAAGCTATGTATTTGGATAGCTAAATTTTCCCATCAAATTGCAGTGTATTCTAAGTATCCTGAGTAATATAAGTAATATAGCAAATTTCAGGTCCTGTTTTGGTTGCAAGGAGGGTTGCAAAAGAGATGCCCTGTAAGTTTGCTGTCTAATAAAGGATATGCCCTGAACAAAAACAACTACCATGTAAGGCAGCAGTATTTAAGGAGCACCATGAACATGGTGTGTGCAGAAGTACCATAGATGTTCAGTACAGTTGTGTGGTAGACAGTCATTCTCTTGGTACAGATCTCCAGGAACCTTTGTAATGTCTTTTCCTAACCCTTTCGCAATAACAAAGGTGTTGACCTCTCCTGCAGTGTGATCTTCTTTGGGTTTTATAGAGAGAAGAACAAAAGGAATAAAAACTAGAAGGAAAAACCATAAAACAAATCGGCGCTCAATATTGGCTGCAAGGATTACACCACTTACTAACTATATGACTTATAAAATGTCACTTAACCTATGTTTGTTTTCTCATGCATAGAATGGGGATATTAGTATTTTTAAAACTCTTAGAACAGTCATATGTAGCAAATGCTACAAGTTTTTGTTCAATTTATATGTGGGTGTGAAATAGGAGTCATCCAAAATTGTTCTCCTGTATCCAACTTTATCTAACCTAGGAGACCTGACATGGATCAGTGATTCTCACTTAGAATTACGTTCAGCTGGGAATAACAAATACACCTACCCCATCCCCAGTAACAATGAATTCACCAAGATAGAAGGTTTTTGCCCTCACATGTAAATCTCAGCCGTAGGCAATTTTCAAGACTCTATTCCAGTCTTCAGGGAATCAGGTTCCTTCCAGCTTACTTCACTTCCTGGGCAGGTGCTGGTGCGTACAGCATGGGCCGGTTCTGCTCATCTTAGGGTATCACTCCCCATTTTCCTTGGGCTCCACATTTACTTCTCAACTGTAGAGTGGTATATTGAGCACCATGGAGAGCGTGGGTTAGGCTCAGAGAGTTAATCTGCCCAAGGTTACATGGCTGAAATTCAAAGACTTTCTGGTGCCAAGACGCACATACAGTCCACTATTTATGCTTTTTCATAACATACTGTTTCTATCTTCTGAATAGCTGATGCTCAGATTTGCTCTTCAGAACTTTCACAGTCATTGTTTGGAGACAGGTTTGGGGAGGGGGAGGGTCAAGGAAGGGTTTGGTGAGCAGTCAAGCAACATCACAGAACTGTGGTCTGAATGATGGCAAAGAGGTTGAATGGTGTGAATAGATTCAAGAGGTATTAGAGATGAGTGGTAGAAGAGGGTGACAGGTAACATTTAGGTGTCTTGTTTGATACCTGGGTGGTCAGTGATTAATATTATTTACATAATTATGGAACCCTGGAGAAGAGAAAAGCAGATTTAGAATGTGGGAGATATAAAGTGCAGCCTTTGATAACTGCCAAGTGGGGATGGCTAGAGGGCTCTAAACATCAAGGCAGACATGAAAGTGAAATAAGAAGTTATTCTGTAACTATTTCCTGCCTATATTAGCAATTACTATCTGCACCACTCACTCATCATTTAACTAAAACCTGCACTCTATTAATACCCTTTTGTGGGTAGGTACTTAACCAGACACTTCATCATTTAAAAGTAGAAACCAACCCACCCTGGTGATGTATTTCACAAAGAATATCAGATCAATTACAGCAAGTAATGAACTTATATTTTCTTTGAACATCTTGCATGGAATAGGTGAATCTGTGACATTACGCATGGCTTACACTTTCACCAGTCATCCACATAATAAACACACCTGTTGAAAGAATTCAAACCTGACCACTTGCCTTCCAGCCAGGAAAGGGACTGTAAATATTAGGATATGAAAGAAAGGCAAGGAGCTGTTGTGGCTACAGCCCACAGAAATGAGGTGGAGCCTGTCTTCTCTACCCTCCAGACTAATCCACCAATACTAGACTTCAACACTAAGGAGTCACAGTCCATATCATTCACTTTTCCAAGTGTTTCTCCTTCAGTTACCTATCACTGATGACCTTAAGCCTAGATATCTGATCAGGTGATTTCAACATGGTCTTTACGTTGACTTTATGCCTATCTTTTCCTTAACTCTCCTGGTTACTTATTACCCTGATTTGCTTCATGTTTCCTTGATTTTCTTTACTCTCCTGACTTCTGCTGCCAACTCACACCATCACCACAGGATACACCTATCATTTCAATATTCGAAGGCACTGCTTCACCTCTGGTTTTTCCTTTATAGCATTCTCCTTTAATATCCATGCCTGACCCTTCTCACTTACACACAATCCAATCCAGTTTTACACCAATGCTAAGGTTTTTAGTCTCCTACCACCTATGTTTTGTTTAGACCATTCTTACTTAATAAGCTGTGTCACTAGTTTGAACTATGGAGTCAGCATCATTCTATGGTTACTATGACATTGCTTGCATCTTAAAAATGGCCGTCTTCAGAGAATTTTTTTAAAGAGGTAGGATTTCATTCTTTAAATGCACAAAATAGCCGGGCATGGTGGCTCACGCCTGTAATCCCAGCACTTTGGGAGGCCAAGGTGGGCAGATCACGAGGTCAGGAGATCAAGACCATCCTGGCCAACATGGTGAAACCCCGTCTCTACTAAAAATACAAAAGTTAGCTGGACATGGCAGCACGTGCCTGTAATCCCAGCTACTCGGGAGGCTGAGGCAGGAGAATTGCTTGAACCAGGATGTCGGAGGTTGCAGTGAGCCAAGATCGTGCCACTGCACTCCAGCCTGGCCACAGAGCGAGACTGTGTCTCAAAAAATAAATAAATGAACGCACAAAATAGTCAATTGAACAAATAAAGGATTTCCCATGTCTGACACAAAATTTGACATAGAGAAAAGTACTACAGTTCAACATTTTCACAGATAATTTTTAACATTGTTACAATAGTCCTTGAAACTAAATGTCTGATTTTTAAAAGTATTAATTATTTAATAACTTCATTACATATATCAGATTTACTTCGGGAGGGTACAACAGCATGTACAATTATTTTTCTATGTCTTATTAATGTCTGCACTATGTCCATTTTATGTGCCTTAATCTGACAGATCAGCATTGTGTTCCAAGTAGAAATGTGCAACAAATCTCCGAAAATCCAAGGGGTCTAGGGAAGCACCTGGGTTACAGGCTCTGTGTAGTTGCCATGCATTGTTCATGGCTACATCAATCATGTAGCTTACCAAAATTGAGTACCATTTCTTGCTTCTTATCCTCACCCGATACTTTGAAATAATTTGATCCATTTTAGCTACACCTTCCTTGCATTCATCATACACTTTTACTATGGATGGTTGACTTATCTGAGGGATTTCCTCATCATCAGCATCACAATAACTTATCTCATTGACTGGTTCTATGCCCACAGCATTGGAGCACAGACTGATAATGCCATCCCCATACCAACGACATAAAATTATCTCATTGTTTTCTTCTACTTGGAAATCAAAATACCCTCTCTTCATTTTTTTCATATGTTCTACATTCATAAGGGGACATTTTTCGGTCCTGTTCTCACGAATTGTTCCTGTTGCCCTCACCCCCTTCTTCTTCAAGGCTGACAACAATTTGATACTGGTAAAGAAGCTATCAAAACACAGGTGATAGGGATACTGACCTCTCTCTAAAAGAACATCAGCAAAGTTCATTACTAGATTTCCACCTAACCCAAGGTCAGGATCCTCATCTACCTTCATAGTTGATTGTTCTTGATAGGGCTCAAACCAAACCAGATAACCCTGTGTGGTTGTACCACACCAAATTTTATATCCAATTCTAACAGGCTTTCCATTCAGGAATTGGTCACTATCAAAGCATTCACACATTGACTTATCAAAGCAATAGTATTCTTCCAAGGGAGCATACAAGAGGAAATTTTTATTCATTTGTTTTATGAGAGGTCTCAACTTTGTAAACTTATCTTTTTGATCTAGGTGGCCATTATCTGCAAAGTGCAGGTTTGAGAAAATCAATTCAAATCTGTCCCTTCTGATTGCATCTCTAACCAGGTTCTGATTGGTGTCAGAGATTTCCCAATACATTCCCCTTCTAGGATGCCTCATAAATCCACTCAAAAGTAGGACACCAAACACACACCTCATTTCCTGAACTGTGACTTCCAAGCTGACATTTTTCTGAGAAGCATAATTATTGGTTTCATTGACAATTAAGTTGAATGTTTCATCATCAAAAAATAATTCAAAAAGCTCTACTGGATTCAACTTTTCACTCTTGAGATTCAAAAGTCCAGAATCTAGTGCTGACCAGCTTGGAAAGTTGGGTTTAATGTCTCTTTTGGTCCAACTCTTTTCTGGGAAACAAGACACCTTTAACTTCTTTTGAGCAGGCTGGATCTCAGGCTCATTATCTTTTTCCACATCTGAGTCACCAGAGAATGAGAGACCTTGGAGCAGTTCACTCACTCGAGCTTTGTCTTTTCTTCTCCCTTTTCGGGTAATGTCTCCTGCAGCATATTCCAAGGATGAGATGTGCATCCGGGCCCACAAATCACCTGGGTGACGGTCCTTCAGAGTGTTCAAATGTGTAACTGTCCTTTCAGCAGGGATAGGAGTACTACAAGGAATCTGGGGTGCACACTCTCTGGGAAAGAAAAAAAGAACATGTTATAAAAATCCTCAATCATATTCTCTCACACATGATAAATCTGCTGAAGCTTAAATCTTTCGTGGCTTGGGGTGGGGAGGAGATACTTATTTCTCTTTTTTTCCATGGGAAGGACTTTGGCTAGATTGAACATTTCTAGCCTCTCTCTACCTCTTACTCCTCAGAATGGAACTAACTGTTGAGCCTGGGAGAAAGAACTGGGTATCCTTGGTACACCCCTCTCTCTGTCCTCTTTAGGAGCAGGATGCAGACATCCCATGCTCCTTGGTGCCCCAAGTTGCATTGAGAAGACCTATGCAGAGGGACATCTGCTACATTCCTCCTCTGCCAGTACAAGCCTATTTAGCTCTGCCTTTAAGCCGTTTTTATCTGTTCTAACTTCTGTCAGTAAGAAACTGAGGTTTCCAGAACCATCTATTTTACTCCTGCGACCCTGTCAATTGGTTCTGAACCTGAACACGAAACAAAGGTTATTATTTACCAGGTCTCCTCACACCTCTCACAGAATTTCTGAATATGGAAGGACTTAGCCCCTGCTAGTTCTATATTCATCTGATGGACATACTACTCTGGGGAAGAACAAATGAAACTCAACTCTCAACTCATTGCACTTGGACTGATTTTTATCAGGTCTACAAGGAAGTAAGCTAAAGTTACAAAGATGAAATTTTTTTTTTTTTTTTTTGAGACAGAATCTAGCTCTGTCACCCAGGCTGGAGTGCAGTGGCATGATTTCAGCTCACTGCCACCTCCGCCTCCCAGGTTCAAGCGATTCTCCTGCCTCAGCCTCCCGAGTAGCTGGGACTACAGGCACGTGCCACCATGCCCAGCTAATTTTTGTATTTTTAGTACAGACAGGGTTTCACTGTGTTGGCCAGGCTGGTCTCAAACTCCTGACCTCGTGATCCACTCACCTTGGCCTCCCAAAGTGCTGGGATTACAAGTGTGAGCCACTGCGCCTGGCTGAAAAGTATTATTTTACACAAACTTTTTAATTTTTAGATATGTGCATTCCTTGATCACACTGAGTCTTTCTACTGTTGACATCTAAACTCTAATAGCTACAGTGCATTAAGCCCAATATTGTGAGGGAAGGAAATGGGAGTGAGAAATGGGAAAAAAGAGTGAGCTAAGAAAGTGGGGTGGAGGTGAGGGAGGGGGACTCAAAGCAGGGCAGGGGGCTAGACCTTTGATACCATGGTTAAGCTATTGCACCAAACCTGAAATAGCCTACCTTCAGACTTTTTGTTATATGAATATCTTTATTCTTATAGGCACTGTGAATTACCTGATAGTTGCCTGATAATAAATGTACCTCACAGACACAACAACAGATTCCTATTCTCCAGTTGTATAACTCTGCTCTTAGTTACTGAACATCATTTCTCTTCCTTTAGCGGAGGCTGGCTCAGTCTTCACTAATCTTAATGCAAAATTTCACTTCTCTTCTTAAGCTTTAAGACATTTCTACTTTAGCTGAGATTTAGCTCCCAGTTTCTCTAAGTTGAACAAATGTCAATAAGGAAAATTCATACCCCCTTCTCCGCTCTTTAGCCAAGTATCCCACCTTGCTTCCTCTCTCTTTTCTCAAGTCTCTGAGGACCAAATGGCCTCACCAGAAGCCAACCCTCTGCTTGTGATTTGCTCCCTCTCTTTCTGCAATCCTGAGAAGCCTTGGAATGTTGGGCATTCCCGAGGCTTCTCCACCTTGTTCCATTTCTTCAGAAGTTTCTTGATTTGCATAGAAGTATGTGTTACAAGTTCATTCATTCCCACAACCAGCACTTATGAAGTGCCCACCACTGTCATTCATTTCCACTTCATCAGCTAACTTTCCTTTTGACCTATACCTTGTTCAGCTCTAATGGCGGTTGAAAATACAGGTTAATTTTCCCTTATCTGAAATGCTTGGGGCCAGAAGATTTTTGAATGTTGGATTTTTTCAGATTTTGGAATATTTGCATTATACCAGTTGGGCATCCCTAACCAAAGATCCGAAATCCAAAACGCTCCAATGAGCATTTCCTTTGAGCATCATGCTGGTGCTCAAAACAGCTCAGATTTTGGAACATTTCAGATTTGGAATGCTCAAGCTGTACCCTGCTTGTCCTCTTCTGCTCTGACATTTCTTTCTTAACTGTCATGGCAGCTTCATCTGTAGCCCTCACTCTTGTTAAATCATCTGCCTTCTGGCTTCTCTATAGCTCCACAGAAATGTAAGGGAGCCCAGGGAAGGGTAATCAAGGACAGACTGGATGAGGATAGGCTTCTCAGAGGCAACTGAGTGTCAACTGAAGGTTTTGTATATTTATTGCATATTGAACATTTTGAATAGGTCACTTTCTTGGCATGGACCTTCTATGACCACACAAGTGAGTGGCAGTCATCATATCTTATTCCAGGGAAGCAGGCTTTTGACCAATTGGTTTCTCTGATTCCATTCCAGTTTCTTATATCTGTAGGATTTGATTCACTGAGGACCATGGACACTCACCTGTTGGGCTTTCCTGAGGCTTCTCCACTTTGTTCCATTTCTTCAGAAGTTTCTTGCTTTGCATTAAACAATGTATCTTTAGTTACAATTTCTTCAGCTAAAATATAGTATTAATGATTTAAATGTCATCTGTTCTGTTAATTAAAAAAAAAAAAAAAAAAAAAAAACTTCCAAGGTAGGGAACAGATGTGCCAAATCAAACAAACAAAAAATCATATTGGTGTTTCAAGGGTGCACAGTTTCAGCAATCCTACAAAATGTGGCATGGGATGGGAAAATGGTAAGAAAGGTTAATTAAGGCAACAAAGCCCAGCTGGACAGAGATCCCAACAGGGCAGAGCACATTTCAAGAAAATTAGGCTGGGTGCTTTGGAAGGCTGAGGTGGGAGGACTGCTTCAGGCCAGGAGTTCAAGACCAGCCTGGGTAACAAAGCAAGCCTCCGTGTCTACAGAAAATTACCTGGGTGTAGCCCCAGCTGTTTAGAAGGCTGAAGTGGGAAGACTGCTTGAGCCCAGGAGTTTGAGACTGCAGTGAACTATCATCATGCCACTATGCTCTAGCATGGGCAACAGAGTGAGACCCCATCTCTAAAAAAAACTAAAAAAGTAAAATAAACATGAACCGTAGTGTTCTTAGAGAGTGAAGACGACCTCCTCTGAGGTAAAGACAAGATCAGACAGAGGTGTTCGTGGGGCTTCCAAGTATGAAGGGATATCTGAAAGACAAGTTATATGGAATCCTCGATAGGGAAGAAAAAAGGGGAAAAGGATACAAAGGAGTCACTGAAGGAAACAGGGAACTCGAAGGGATGATCAGAGAAGATAACCACAAGAATCAGTAAGCTGATTAGCAACAGAAGAAAATGTGATTGGGAAGGATGCAAGGTGATAAGGCCTAGGAGAAGTCTGGAGGCACAGGCTAGAAGAAGGGAATGGAAGGTTGTGGAAGGAAACGTGGGCTCCCAAGGGCCAAGCCGGGGTGAGTGAAGGGAAAATGAGAGTCCAGACAGGGGTCCAGTCAGAGGCCTGGCCTTACTCATCAGACTGAGGCTTGTAACTGTCTTCTGAGCTGAGTTCCCACAGAGGTTCCTCCGAGCCAGACTCAGATGTGGCCACTTCTCTGTAGCAAGGGCCTGGGCTGTTTCTTCCTCAGTCTTCACCAATGTCTAAAAAGTCAAAAGAAGAAAATAGCCTCTTTGTTTTCACATGGTTAAGGAATCCAGTTGTGAAGGGTTTGAATACCACACTGCAGACCAATAGTTCCAGCCCCTCAGGGCATTAAGTAAATTTGTGGGAATCTTTCTGGTTATAACAATGAAGTCCACCACCACTCCAAGCCAATGCCATTCAGAGGGTGACGCCAGAGATGCTAGACATCTTGCAATATGTGGGACAGTCCCACACTACAAATAATTCTTCCACATCCTGCGGACTTTTGAGTGTCCTCCTGAATCAAACCTACAATCAATATAAATCAGCTGCACTGAAACATAGGAATCCTAAGAGTTTTTATAGGATGACACTGAAAAAAAAATCAAGTGATTCAAGAAAGTTAGAGAAGGAAGCTTACATAGATTAAAGACATTGTCACAAAAGTTGACTCACTTAGATTATTCTACACAGTTTTACAGCATTTTCTATGTATTTGGTTGAACAGCACTTCAATATAATATTGCAGTTATAACAAACACAATTAAACTGACTACAAATACATAATGGAGTTTTCAGACTCCTTTAAACAGACTTGGAATCTAACGTAAATGCAGAAATCTCACTAAATTTCATGAACAAAGATTGTTTAAAAACATTTCAAAGCTAGTAATGATATTTAGGCTAGAAAAATCACACACTGAAATTATTTATTTTGGAAACTGTCTGAGATTTTCTATCTCTCTGACACTGTTCCAAAGGGCTACCACATGGTTTCATAAACCTCTTGATTTTCTCTCATTTTCCAATCTACTTTCTCTTTCTTGTTGCCTGAAAAAGGATACAGTGCCAGTCTTTTACAGAATGAATGTCCGTTTTGACAAGGAGGGGGTTTCAAGACAGAAGATATTTTCTCTTTAACTCATCATCACCGTATCCCAAACTACAAACAGATAATTATTTTGATAATAAAAGGCAAAGCCCACCTCATTTAAACATAGGCATACCTCAGAGATATTGCAGGTCCAGACCGCCACAATAAAGCAAGCCACATAAATTTCTTGGCTTTCGAGTGCATGTGAAAGTTATGTTTACACTATACTATGTAGTCTATTAATTGTAGATAAGCATTATATCTAAAAAAAGTATATATCTTAATTTAAAAATACTTTATTGCTAAAAAATGCTAATAAGCATCTGAGCCTTCAGAGAGTTATAATCTTTTTGCTGGTAGAGGGCCTTCCTGCGATGTTGGAGGCTGCTGACTAGTGTGGTGGTTGCTGAAGGTTTCGGTGGCTGTGGCAATTTCTTAAAATAAGACAACAGTAACGTTGGCCACCTTGCTTGACTCTTCTTTCACAAAAGATTTCTGTGTAGCATGCGATGTTGTTTGATAGCATTTTACCCACAGTAGAACATCTTTCAAAATTGTAGTCAATCATCTCAAACCTGCTGCTGCTTTATCAACTAAGTTTATTTAATATTCTAAATCCTTTGTTGTCATTTCAACAATGCTTCACCAGGAGTAGATTCAATTTCAAACCATTTTCTTTGCTCATCCATAAGAAGTAACTTATCTGTTCAAGTTTTATCATGAGATGGTAGCAATCAGTCACATCTTCAGGTTCCACTTCTAATACCAGTCCTTTCCACCACATCTGCAGCTACATTATCCACTGAAGTCCTAAATCTCTCAAAGACAACCATGAGTGTTGGAACCAATTTCTTCCAAACTCCTGTTAATGTTGGTATTTTTACCTCCTCCCTTGAATCACAAATGTTCTTACTGGCATCTAGAATGATGAATCCTTTTCAGAAGGTTTTTAATTTACTTTGCCCAGATCCATCACTATCTATGGAATCACTATCTATGGCAGCTATAGCCTTACAAAATGTATTTCTCAAAAAATAAGACTTGAAAGTCAAAATTACTCCTTGATCCATGGGTTACAGAATGTGTATTGTACTGGAAGGCTTGAAAACATTAATTTTCCTTGTACCTGTCCTTCAGAGCTCTTGTGTGACTAGGTGCTCTGTGAATAAGCAGTAATATTTTCAAAGAATTTTTTTTTTAGTACTATGTCTCAAGAGTAGGCTTAAAATATTCAGTAAACTATGCTGTAAACAGATGTGCTATCATCTAGGCTTTGTTGTTCCATTTCTAGAGCACAGACAGAGTAGGTTTAGCCTAATTCTTATGGACCCTAGGATTTTCAGAATGATAAATGAGCACTGGCTTCAACTTTAAAGTCGCCAACTGCATAAGCCCCTAACAAGTCAGCCTGTCCTTTGAAGCTTTGAAGCCAGGCATTGACTTCTCCTCTCTAGCAATCAAAGTCTTAGATGGCATCTTATTCTAATATAAGGTTGTTTCATCTACACTGAAAATCTGTTGTTTAGCGTAGCCATCTCATTAGTGATTTTAGCTAGATTTGAATAACCTGCTGCAGCATCTACATCAGCACTTGTTGCTGATGCATTTTATGGAGATGGCTTCTTCCTTACACCTCATGAACCAACCTCTGCTAGCTTCCAATTCTTCTTCCATAGCTTCCTCACCTCTCTCAGCCTTCACAGAATTGAAGAGAGTAAGAGATGTGCTCCGGATTAGCCTTTGGCTTAAGGCAATGCTGCGTCTGGTGTGATCTTCTATCCAAACCACTCAAACTTTTTCCATATCAGCGAAAAGTTTTTTGCTTTCTTATCATCTGTATATTCACCAGCACTTTTCATTTCCTTCAAGAACATTTCCTTTGCATTCACAACTTGCCTGTTTGGCACAAGAGGCCTCCTAGCTTTTGGCCTATCTCAGCTTTCAACATGCCTTCCTTACTATGCTTAATCACTTCTAGCTTTTGATTTAACTAACTGAGAGACATGTGACTCTTCTTTTCACTTGAACATATAGAGGTCACTGTAGTAGTAGTATTATAAATGGTTTCATTTCAATATTATTGTGTCTCAGGACATAGCAAGGACCAAGGAAAGGAAAAGAGATGGGGGAACAGCTGGTCAATGGAGCAGTCAGGACACATACAATGTTTATCGATTAGGTTTGCCACCTTAAATGGGCATGGTTTGTGGCACACCAAAACAAATTCAATAGCAACATAAAAAATAACTGATCACAGATCACCATGACAGATATAAAAATAAAGTTTGAAACACTGCAAGAATTACCAAAATGTGACATACAGACACAAAGTAAGCACACGCTGTTAGAAAAAATGGTGCTGACAGACTTGTTCCACAGAGTCATCACAAACTTTCAATACTGCAAAGCACAATAAAGTGAAACACAATAAAGTGAAACACAATAAAGGAGGTATATCTGTAATATCACACCTCCTTATTTTCTCCCTTTTTATCTGTCCACAATTTGTTTTGTAACTTATATTGCTTTCCTACAGCTCTCGTAACAAAGTACCACAACCTCAATAGCAGAAAACAACAGAATTATATTCTCTCATGGCTCTGGAGGCTAGAAATCCAAAATCAATATATCAGCAGGGCCATGTTATCTTTGAGAGATCTATGGGAGGCCGGGTGCGGTGGTTCATGCCTGTAATCCCAGCACTTCGGGAGGCCAAGGTGGGCGGATCACTAGGTCAGGAGATAAGACCATCCTGGCCAACACGGTGAAACCCTGTCTCTACTAAAAATACAAAAATTAGCTGGGCATGGTGGTGCGTGCCTTTAATCTCAGCTATTTTAGAGCTGAGGCAGGAGAATCGCTTGAACCAGGGAGTCGGAGGTTGCAGTGAGCTGAGATCACGCCACTGCACTCCAGCCTGGCAACAGAGCAAGACTCTGTCTCAAAAAGAAAAAAAAGAAAAGAAAAGAAAAGAAAAGAAAACAAAGTTCTATGAGATAATTTTCCATGTCTCTCTCCAAGTTTTTAGTGTTTGTCAGTAATTCTTAGTGTTCCTCGGCTTGCAGATGTGTTACACAAATCTTTGCCTCAGTCATTACATGGCATTCTCCCTGTGTGTGTTTTCACTTGGGCATTTTTCTTTCTTTTTTTTTCAACCCCTTGGTAAATTTGCAAATACGGACTTCTTATAAGAATACGAGTCATTAGATTTAGGGCTCATGACATGAATTTTTTTTCTGATTTTTGTGAAGAATGTCATTGGTATTTTGATAGTGATTACACTGAATCTGTAAATTGTTTTGGGAAGTAATTTTAATAATATAAATTCTAATAATTTATATTATTTTAACAATATAAATTCTTCCAATCCATGAGCATGAAATATCTTTCCATTGTTTTTGTGTCCTCTTCAATTTGTTCCATGAGAGTTTTAGTTTTCCTTATATGTCTTTCACTCCTTTAGTATTTAAATACTAAATTATAAATTATAAAATACTAAAAAATATTAAATACCTAGGGAATTTAAACACTAAATTTAACTTAATTTGGTGTTTAAATTTTTAGTATTTAAATTCCCTAAGTATTTTACATTTTTTGTAGCTATTGTAAATGCGATTATTTTCTTGATTTCTATTTCAGATTGCTCACTACTGGAGTATATAAATGCTACTAATTTTTGAGTGTTGATTTTTTATCCTGCAACTTTACTTAGTTTATCAGCACTAACAGTTTTTTTTGGTGTAGTCTTCAGGTTTTTCTAGGTATAAGATTATATCATCTGCAAACAGACTAACCTGACTTTTTGCTATCCAGTTTGGATGCCATTTATTTCTTTCTCTTGTGTAACTGCTCTGGCCAGGACTTTGGGTATTATGTTGAACAACAGTGGTGAGAGTGGGCATCCTTGTCTTGTTCCAGTCCTTAGAGAAAAGGCCTTCAGTTTGATGTTAGCTGTGGGTTTGTCACATACGGCCCTAATTTTGACGTATGTTCCTTTTATACCAATTTTGACAAGGGTTTTTATCAAAAAGCAATGAATTTTATCAAATGCTTTTCAGCATCTATTGAAATAATAATATGGTTTTTGTTCCTGATATTAATGTGATATATCACATTTATTGATTGGCATATGTTGAATCATCCTTGCATCCCTGGAGTGAATCCCACTTGATCATGGTGAATGATCTTTTTAATGTGTTGTTGAATTCAGTTTGCTTGTGTTTCACTGAGAATTTTTGCACCTATGCTCATCAGTGATATTGGTCTGTAGTTTTCTTTTTATCTTGTATCCTAGTCTGGTTTTAGTGTCAGGGTAATCCTGGCCTCCTAGAATGAATTTGGAAGTAGTACCTCTTCTTCTTCTTCTTTTTTTTTTTTTTTTTTGAAGAGTTTGAATAGGATTGGTATCAGTTCTTTTTTAAATGTTTAGAATTTGGCAGGGAAGCCAACAGCTCCTGGGCTTTTCTTTGAAAAAGTTTTCTTTGAAAACTTTTTGTTACAGATTCTATCTCATTACTTGTTATTGGTTTGCTGAGGTTTTCTATTTCTTCATGGTCCAATCTTAGTAGTTGGCATGTATCTAGGAATTTATCCATTTCTTCTAGGTTTTCAAATTTATTGTCATATAGTTGTTCATAATAGTCTCTAATAGTTCTTTGTATTTCTGAGGTCTCAGCTGTTACGTCTTTTTCATTTCTGATTTTATTCATTTGGGTCTTCTCCTTTTTTGTTTGTCTAGCTAAAGGCTTGATTTTGTTTACCTTTTCGAAAAATCCAACTTCTTGTTTCACTGTTCTTCTGGGTTTTTCTTTTTTTTTTTGGTCTCAATTTCAGTTATTTCTGCTCTAATCCTTATTATTTGTTTCCTTCTACTAATTTCGGGTTTGGTCAGTTGTTGCTCTTCTAGTTCCTTGAGGTGTATCATTAGGTTGTTCATTTGATGTATTTTTACTTTTTTAATATAGGTGTTTATTGCTATAAATTTCCTTCTTAGTACTGCTTTTGCTGTATCCCACAAATTTTGTTATGTCACATTTTCTATTTTCATTAGTTTCAAGACATTTTTAGATTTCCTTTTTAATTTCTTCCCTGACAAATTAGTTGTTCAGAAGCATGCTATTTAATTTCCATGCGTTTATGTAGTTTCCAAGGTTTTTCTTGTTATTGCTTTCTAGTTTTATTCCACTGTGATTAGAAAAGATACTTGATATGATTTATAGTTTTAAAAAATTTGTTCAGATTTGTTTGTGGCCTAAGATATGGTTTATTCTTAAGAATGTTCCACGTGCTGATGAAAAGAATGTGCATTCTGTAGCAGGTGAGTGACATGTTCAGTAAATATCAGTTAGGCTCATTAGATCTAGTATGTAGTTTAATTCCACTGTTTCTTTGTTGACTTTCTATCTGGATGATGTGTCAATTACTGAGAATGGGGTAATTAAAATCTCCTACTATTATTGTATCGCAGTCTAGCTCTCCTTTTAGATCTATTAATGTTTTCTTTATATACTGGGGAGCTCTGGTGTTACATACATAGGTATTTATAATTATTATATACAGCCGGGCACGGTGTCTCATGCCTGTAATCCCAGCACTTTGGGAGGTCAAGGTGGGCAGACTGCTTGGGGCCAGAAGTTCAAGGCCATCCTGGGCAACATGGTAAAAACCCAGGTGTATAAAAAATACAAAGAATTATCCAGGCATGGTGGCACACACCTGTGGTCCCAGCTACTTGGGAGGCTGAGGTGGGAGCATCACTTGAGCTCGGGAGACAGAGGTTGCAGTGAGCTGAGATGATACCACTGCACTCCAGCCTCAGTGAAAGCGAGACCCTATCTCAAACAACAACAACAACAACAACAACAACAACAACAACAACAACAACAGCAAAAACCCTCTGTGGCTAAGTGATTTTCTCTTATAGTATGCCTTCATTTGTTGCTATTTTTAGTGTGTTTATTATAGGTTTTTGCATTGCGGTTATCATGAGGCTTACAAAGAAGACCTTTAGATATAATAAGTTATTTTAAAGAGATGACAACTTATCTTAGATCCCAAATACAAGAGTAGAAACAAAGGCAGAAACACACAGAAAAAAATTATATGCTTTAATTCCATTCCTCTAGATTTTGACTTTTTACTGTCTCAATTTATATCTTTATATTACCTATCTCTTGACAGGTTGCTAGCTATTATTGTTTGTTTTGTTTTAAAGATATGGTCTTACTCTGTCTCCTGTCTCCAGGTACAGCGTCAGGGTCTTACCATGTTGCCCAGGCTGGTCTCAAACTCCTTGTCTCAAGTGATCCTCCCACTTCGGCCTCCCAAAGAACTGGGTTTACAGGCATGAGCCACTGTGTCCAGTCCTATTATTGTTTTTGATAGGTATGTCTTGGGACTTCACAGTACAGTTGTGAGTATATTGTATGCTACTATTATAGTAATAAAGTATTCTAGGTTTGTCCATGTACTTAATTTTATCAGTGACTTTTATGCCTTCAAAAGTTTTCTTTTTGCATATTAGTCTTCTTTCCTTTTAGATTAAGAATTATTTAGCATTTCTTGTAAGATGTGTCTGGTGGTGGTGTACTCTCTCAGCTTTTGTTTGTCTAGGAAACGCTTTCTCCATCATAAATGAAAGATAATTCTGTTGGGTACAATATTCTTGAATGTCAGTTTTTTTCTTGGAGTACTTTGAAAACGTCATTCCACCTTCTCCTGGCCTATATGATTGCCATTGAGAAGTCTGTTGCCAGATGAGGTGCAGCGTTTGTTTCTTTTCTCTTGCTGTTTTTAAGATCCTCTCTTTTTCCTTGAGAGTTGAGAGTTTGATTATTATATGCCTTGTAGTAATCTTAATTGGGATGATTCTGTTCAGTGTTCTCAGATCTTCCTGTACCTGGACATTTATATCTTTCTCAAGTTTTGTGAAGATTTTTGTTATTATTTCTCTATTTTTTTTAATTTATTTTAATTTTTTGAGATGGAGTCTTGCTCTTGTTGCCCAGGCTGGAGTGCAATGGCATGATCTTAGCTCACGGCAACCTCCATCTCCCAGGTTCAAGCGCTTCTCCTGCCTCAGTCTCCCAAGTAGCTGGGATTACAGGTGCCTGCCACCACACCTGGATAATTTTTTTTTTGTATTTTTTGTAGAGACAGGGTTTTGCCATGTTGGCCAGGCTGGTCTCGAACTCCTGACCTCGCGATCCACCCGCCTCAGCCTCCCAAAGTGTTGGGATTACAGGCGTGAGCCATCGCGCCCGGCCTATTCTTTCTTTTAATAGATACAGGGTCTTGCTGTGTTACTCAGGCTGGTCTCGAACTCCTGGCCTCAAGCAATCCTCCTGCCATGGCCTCCCAAAGTGCTGGGATTACAGGTGAGAGTCACTGCACCTGGCCTATTGTTATTTCTTTGAATAAGCTTTCTATTCTTGCTCTTGCTCAGATCCAAGAGCAGGCTGTTTAAAGGATGGCTGCCTCTAACGTTTGGTCCCCTTGCACACACTTGATTCTCCATCATTCCACTTTCTGTCATGAGCTAAAGCAGCATGAGATCCTCACCAGACAGGCTGATGATCTTGGACTTCCCAGGTTGCTGAACTTTGAGCTAAACAAACCTCTTTTTAAAATAAATTACCCATTCTCAGGAATTCTGTTATCAGCAACACAAAATGGACTAAGACAGAGTCTATTTCCAAATCAGGTCACATTCACAGGTACTTGGGGTTAGGATTTTCACATATCTTTTAGAGGGACATAATTCAATTTATAACATCTAAGCCCTACTTCAATTAAGGGCCCCACTTTGTCTAGTCTTGTATTATCTGACTCAATACTAGTTTCATTCCACTGTCCACCTACACCATTGCCCTTTGATTTTCTTGGACTTCTGATCTTATTCCTCCTTCATTTGAACTTACTAATGATACTTCAGTGCAAACACCTATGTTATTTCCTAGTTATAATCACGTGAAGCACTTGCATTTTGAAACACTACTTTTTTTTTTAATACTTTATGTTCTAGGGTACATGGTAGGTTTGTTACATATGTACACATGTGCCATGTTGGTGTGCTGTACCCATTAACTCGTTATTTACATTAGATATATCTCCTAATGCTATCCCTCCCCCCTCCCCCTACCCCACAACAGGCCCCGGTGTGCGATGCTCCCCTTCCTGTGTCCAAGTGTTCTCATTGTTCAATTCCTACCTACTGAAACGCTACTTTTAAAATAAGTAACTTTTTTGTTTCTACATTATACCATTATATTACATTTAAGGGAATTATGTTGATTTTCAGAATGTGCATGAGTACGTTTTATTTTCTAGACACTTCTTCTCAGGAAGTATTTGTTAATAATAGGAGGCACTGGGTCTGATAGAATTAAAAATCAATTAGAAGCCATAGAAGAGGACTGAGCAAGTGTCTTGAGGAAACTGATGTGGCAGCGATATTAAGAGGACTTAAATGAGAGACTTATTTATTTATTTTTTTTGTAAATGAATGACTAGGAAAATGAATGAACCACTGATAAGAAAAAAAAAAAAAAAAAAAACAGAGTCCATTTTGTGAAGAAGATGTTAAGTATTACCTTGGATATATAGAATTTCCATTATTATCACCAAGCATTAATTGCATATGTGCTGAATATAAAGTAGTGTGAGAAAGGGCCCTTGTTCTAAAGCTGGGGAGATAAACCAGAGACTTCAAAAGAGAAAATATCAGTTACTCAACATCAAATGAGTGGAGCACTTTCTGAAACCAGGAGCCTCACTCCACCCCTCACTCCCATGCCTTGAGATTTGGACATGCCTCCTAAACAATGAAATGAGACAATGGCATGTAATCAATACAAGCTCCTTGAATGATGCAACACACTTTGTGATATTCTGTGACAAGGTGAAGGCAGAGGCACTATGCCACCTGAATGGCTCTCGGGATGATGAGTGTGAGCCAAGAGAAGGGCAAGGAACATGGAATGAAGGAGAAAGACCACTACTGACATTCCTACAAGCTTGGGCATCCTACTTACCTGGGACCTGACTGGGTTAAACACAGGCACTGCAGCCTTGTCTCTGGGGCTTTTTTCCTGGAGATGAGCTGATCCGTGGGGAACAGGCCCTGTAGAGGGAGAAGGTAAGAGTCCTAAATGAGACATGATGGCTTTCAGGGTACCCTTTTTGGAGACTCAGCCTTTTCCCCCAAATGTTATGTTTGTGAAACATTCAAGAACTAAGATGTAGATTTTACTGTGTGAGAAAGAGCATCACAACTGCTTTCATTCTGTCAGAAATTCTAAAATTCTACAGCTTTAGGGTCTCTCACGCAAAAAATGGAGTGGGATTTATGAACTCATAAGGTGTTTTATAGTCATTCACTTTTACATAAAGAAAAAATAAAAATCATAGATAAAAATAAAGGGGAGGAAGAAGCTGGTGATAAAGGAAGGATCAAGGAGAGAACACAGAGGCAAAAGAAAGGATGTGGAGAGTAGAGAGATGAGACAGAGGGGAAACAGGAAAGCAGAAGAAAGGAAGATAAAGAGACAGAAAAATAAAGATATTAAAAAAAAGTAGAGAAGAGATGTTAGCCATGAACTAGAAAAACTGTTAGGAGGTACTGATCCCAAAGAACCAACAATAATCAAAACGGCGATGATGACTGCACAATGCCAGCCACTGTGCTGTTACTTTAAAAGATTATTTCCAATCCTCAAAATGATCAAGAGGGTCCAAATTATTGCTGCCAAAATCCTAGGCACACTCAGAAGAATCACAGCTGAGTGCAGAGTACACACAGAGATCAAACAGATAATTGTTGACTAATTGAATGGTCTATTAAATGACTTGCCTAGGTCACACAGTTGGCAGTTGGCAGATGGCAGAGTACAAAATTATCAAATGAAGAGCACATGTGGTAATTCTAACCCAAAATATAAAACAGAACATCACTTTTCTTCGCTCTGCTTTTCTTTGCTTCCGTAATGGACCACTATGGAATCTTTTTATTGCTGTTGTTTCATTTCTAGAAGGAATAAAGTTTGCTGGAAAAAAAACAGCCTTGCCCCAATTCACTTTTACTATTATATGTACTTGTCCACAACACATACATACTAAATAAACCAGCTTAAAAAGCACAGTGTAAAATAAAGCAGGTCTTTAAAAGTTTGTCCAGATACAGGGTTAGACAAAAAAATAAAACTTGATGTTGGTCAAAGGGTACAAACTTGCAGTTATAAGATGAATAAGCTCTGAAGACCTATGTACAGAATGGCCACTATAGTTAATAATAATGTATTATATATTTGAAATTTCATGAGAGTAGATCTTAGGAATTCTTACCACAGACACATAAAAGGTAACTGTGAGATACGTAACTGTGAGATTAGCTTGTGGTAATCATTTCACAATGTATACAAACTTGAGGACAAGAAGGCTGTGCAAGTGTCAGTGGCCAGTTCCCAGTGTCCTCACTAAACTCACTCTAGCACTCACCACTCACTTCTTGGGGGTTCTCTTGAGGAAGCGGTGGAGGTTCACACTTCAGAGTGGTTACCCCAGGCAGGAGCTGGAGGCTCGGACATTCCAAAGAGACTCCTTGATATTCTGTCACCACTGGGCACATGTCCTGTCCCTGAATATAGACAGAGGCCTGGAAACAAAAGATTTATTTTGAAAAGGCATGCATATATGGACTGCATGCTAAGAGCCAGGCACTGTTCTATATGCTGAAGATACAGCAGCAAACAAAGCAGAAAAGATAGGCAAAGGACCCCAGCCCATAAAAACAAAAACAACAAACAAGTGGATGTTTAAACTAGCTGGTCAAAGTTTAATGAGGAACAGGATATGTACACCAACTCAAAATGTCTCCCACAGATTACTTAGTAATTACATAGGGGGAAATGGTAACTTTCTAGTGGAGAAATTTGACAGGTACCACTGTAACCGCATCAGTAATGGGACAAATCATCACTACGCACCTCCTGAAGTGATGCACTGAGAACACAACATTACCTCTGTGGTATTCTAGTCAAAATGTGCAGCCTGAATCTGACCACGAGAAATTATAGGACAAACTCAAATTGAGGGATATTCTCCAAAAAAACTAGCTGTACTATTCAAATAACAATGTCATGACAAAGAAAGACAGCAGCTACTCCAGATTCACAAAGACTAGAGATATGGCAACTAACTGCAATATGTGATGCTGGCTCGTATCCTGAATCAGAGGAAAATTATCATAAAGAACATTATTAGGATAACATGGCAAAATATGAATAAAGACTAAGGTTATATGACAGTATCATAATTTTAATTTCCCTAAACCTGATTTTTGTATTCTGGTTATACAACAGAATGTCTTCACTCTTCAGAAATCCACACTGAATGGCCGGGTGCAGTGGCTCACGCCTGTAATCCCAACACTTTGGGAGACCAAGGCAGCATGATAACTTGAGGCCAGGCGTTCAAGATCAGCCTGGGCAATACAGCAAGACCCTACCCCCTCTACAAAAAATTAAAGATAAATTAGCCAGGCATGGTGGCACACACCTGTAGCCTCATCTACTCAGAAGCCTGAGGTGGGAGGATTGCTTGAGCCTTCCACCATTGCAGTTCAAGACCGCAATGAGGCTATGATTGTACCACTGCACTCCAGCCTGGGCAACAGTGAGGTAAAGGGATATAGTGTTTGCAACTAACTCTCAAATGGTTTGAGGAAAAAAAAAAGATACTGTATGTGTGTATGTATGTATGTGCGTGTATACATGTACATATGCATATTGGGGGGGATGCACTTCCTTGCACAAGTGTGTACACAACAGTGGGACTTCATGAAACAGATGTTAACAACTGGCAAATCTGGATGAAGTTTACAGGAGTTCTTTATTCTTCTAATACTTCTATAAATTAGAAGTTATTTCAAAATAAAAAGCTAAACATCAACTGATACATGTCCCCCTGTTCTTCTCCCGCACCACCACACACATTTTCTTCCCACCTGTTGTCCTGTGTCTCCACTTCCTGTCTCCAGATTCTCCAGCACGGTCACTGCCTCCTCTCCACTCTCCAGAGGATATGTCTTCACACAGGGCTGGAGCTCCTTGGGCAGGATGGTCAGGAACTGCTCCAGCACCAGCAGTTCCATTATCTGTTCCTTGGTGTGCATCTCGGGTCTCAGCCATTGATGACAAAGTTCTCGGAGTTGGGCCAGAGCTTCCCGGGGTCCATGAGCCTCCTGGTAGCAGAACTGCCGAAAGCGCAGGCGGTAAATCTCCTGAGTGTAGGAGCTGCTCTCCTGTGAGTTGCACACCTGCTCCCAGGTGGGATCTTCCTCCTTCACTTTCACAAGGCCATCTTCATTTTCAGGAGCAGAGCCTGGCAAAGCTTCATACATGTTGAGTTTAGAGGCTAAAGCTTCACTTAGCTTGGGGGTCTGTGTTCAGAAATAGAGATCTGAGGCATAAGAATTGATCAGCAACACACAAATTCTAAGACCTTCAAAACTGTATGTAATCTACTTATATTTTTGTACCCACTGTAGGTAATGCTCAAAAGCTGAGCCTGCTTCCTTCTATTTATCAGTGAAATGAATCAGAAGTATATTTTGAACTAGTACTAAAGGGTCTGAGTCCAGAGGTAAGGGATGTAGGATATGAGGGAAGAAGCGTTAGCAATAAGAACGCTCAAGTAGCTTGCACTTTAGCTGGGGAGAAGGGATCATTTTACCCATTGAGGAGGCAGATGGCTGCCTTCATGGGCAAATAATACAGTCTCAAAGGTCATCTATATCTGTGTAACTCTCACTGAATATTCCACTTTAAATGTAGGTGTAATAGACTGTTTCCAAAGTCTCCCATCCTCAAATACCTTTTGTGATGAGATTTTGCCACTGTTCTCATCAAGGGGTGGAGTCTATTTTTCCTTCCCTTGAATCTGTTCTGGCCTATGACTTGCTTTGACCAATGGAATATGGCAGAAATGACATTGTAAGAGAGAGAGTGCTGCTGTAGCTCTTGGTTCACTGCCATAAGACTGCCATGCTGTGAGAGGCCCAAGCTAGCTAGACAGAGGTCATGTGGATGAGAACCAAAATGACCAAGCTAAAACCCAGCCGGGCCTAGTGCTCAAATAATTCACCAGCTGAACGCAGCTCTATTAGTAACTCCAGGTGAGACCAGTAGAACTACCCAGTCAACCTGCAGAATCCTGAGGAACAATAAGCTGAGCTTGTTTTCAGCCACTAAGTTTAGAGTTTGATTTTTGATGCAACAACACATAACTGAAACAGTAGAAATGCATCAAGTTCTTTTCTTCCCTCTCTTCATTTTTTCCTTTGTGATCTCCTTAGTCACACTTTCAATATATCTCTGTTCCCAAGAAGACTCAAATCTTTGGCTCCAGCTTGCTTTTTGCACTCCAAACCCACATCTTGAAATGCCAGCAGCTGTGGGCTTCTCCTGCACTATAATTTCAACAGATCTCAAACTAAGATCAGAGTTCCTCAAAGCTGCATTCACTCTGTATTTCTCCATTTCTACTGGCATCACCATCTTCTTCCATGCATTCAGTCTTTTAAACAGCCTCTATATACAATCAGTGAATCAAGTCAATTCTTAAAAATGCCTCTTGCAGCCATTCTTTCCTTATTATTTTACTATCATTTTCATTCACTGTCACAATAATGTTATGGTATTCCTGCCCAATTCCCCGCTTCTATGGTCACTGGATTAATATTCCCTAAAGCACAATTCTGACCATATTCAACATACCTTACACACACATAAACACATACAAAGTTTTCATTAAACTCGTTGAAGTAAACTCAAACTCCCCAGGATCTAATCTTTACTGGATTTTGCTGATTTGTTTGTCACTCAATAAACATTTGTGGAGCATCTCATTGTTTTCCAGGCATAAAGCTAACTCTGGAATAAAAGACTTAGTTCCTACTTTCAAGAAAGCCATGGTCTTCCCAAATTCCTTATCTCACTGCCATGCTAAGTACTCAATTTTTTTTCCACCCACTCTATACAGTCAGGACCCCCCTTCTAAGGGTAAAATCCCAAGGGCCAGCGCAAATGTTCTATGTGAAACCTTCCCTGGCCACCCCTAACCCTAACATATAGACAGGAAAAGTAAGCCACACAGGTAGAGATGGGTGTTCCCATGGAAAACTGCTCCCAACCTTCATCTCCTCCATCTCGTATTACAGATCACCCAGCCCATCCCCACCAGGGTTCTTGAGGACAGGAGTTTATCTCTGCATAGACTCTACAAGCCCGGCACGTACCTGGTATTCAACAAATACTGATGGACTTCTTCACAAATGCACGTAAAGCACCTGAGATGCCAGCAGCCAGCACCCTCAGGCGCACCCCAGAATGTATTTTTCTGAGATTACACCCAGCATCTAGCACCGCGCCAGGCACTGAATACCTGCGTGTCTAATTGTTGGTTAATGGACCAAAAGTTCAGGAACGCGCACAACAAAGACGTAGCCGACCTCGTGAAAGGCTCCCGAGGGAGCGCAGAGGCCCGGGGCTGCCCAGTCGAGAGCGCCGGTTTCCCCAGAGCCCAAACCGTGCTACTGGCGGGCTGGCGGGGCTGATGGGTGTCGCCGGCGCCTCCGGCAGCTGGGCCGGCACAAAAGCTTCTCCACTCGCCGCGCCCGCAGCCGAGTGGCGGAGTCTGGCGGGTTCCTTGCCTCTCTAGGAGCACGGCCGCTCGTCTCTCTGGTGATCCGGGAGGACCCCCACTGCCACCTCCCGCCCCGCCCAGGTCGCTCTCCGCTGCCGGACCTCAGGCCCATCCGGACGGTGCAAGCACGCCCCACATTTATGTACATCATTTCAATAAAAAACCAACAGAGTGGTAAATGTCTGTCTTCGGGGTCATCACTGGTTAGGAGGCGAAACAGATCAATTAAAAGACCATTATAGTAAGCTGTACAAATTATTTTAAGTATACATAATATACGTACAATAAAAAAGTCAAGTTGCAGAAGGACCATAAAACGAAAAGTGTCCCACTCTTTAGAGTTAACCATTGTATTTTGTGCATATTTATCTAGGACACTACCTGTCACACAGTAGCACGTAATAAACATTTTGTTTAGTGAATAAGCATTTATACATTTAAAAACACTTATGGTATCATAATGTAATTTTGCACCTTAGCTCTTTTCGGTTAAGACAGCTTGGAGATCTTCACAGATCAGCTTATTCTTTAACAGCTAAGTAATATTGTATGGGTGTTCCATAATTTACTTAACTATCCTATTGATGCATACTTAGGTTATATTTTTTCTTTAAAAGCCATGCTAGAGGGAACATCATTCAATACCTTTACATTCTTTTAAGAATGTATTTCTAGGATAAATGCCACATATTAGAACTGATCAGCCAAAGGACATATGCATTTAAAATGTTGATATGCAAGTTCCCTATTTGATTTTTAAGGGCACTTCTGTTTAAGAGTAAAAGGAGACTTTAGTAGAAAAATCAGTAAAGGATATGAATGTCACTATACACAAAACAAGGTAAGTGACAAATTAACATGTGAAAAGATGTTCAATAGTAAAAATATAAAACACTCTTTTAAAAACAGACCCATTATTTATTCATTTACCCACTGAGTTTTGGCAATTATGAATAAAGCTGCTATAAACATCTGTTTATAAGAAAACAAGAAAAAAGAAAAACAAGAAAAAAATGAAAAAAATGAGCTATCGAGGCATGAAAAGACATGGAGAAAATTTTAGTGCATACTAGAAAGTGAAAGAATCCAATCTGAAAAGCTACATATTGTACGATTTCAACAACAAGTTGAGTATCCCTTATCTGAAATGCTTGGGGCCAGAAGTGTTTCCAATTTCAGATTTTGGAATATACACATACATTATGAAATATCTTAGGGATGAGGCCCAAGTCTAAACATGAAATTCATTTGTTTCATATATACCTTACTCACATAGAGCTAATTTTATGCAGTTTAAATAATTCTGTACATGAAACAAAGTCTTTTTTTTGAGATTGAGTCTTGCTCTGTTGCCCAGACTGGAGTGCAGAGGCACAATTTTGACTCACCGCAACCTCCGCCTCCGAGGTTCAAGCAATTCTCGTGCCTCAGCCTCCCGAGCAGCTGGGACTACAGGTGCGTGCCACCACACCCGGCTAATTTTTATATTTTTAGCAAAGATGGGGTTTAGCCATGTTGGCCAGGCTGGTCTCAAACACCTGACCTCAGGTGAGGAGCCTTGGCCTCCCAAAGTGCTGGAATTACGGGCTTGAGCCGCTGTGCCTGGCCGAAACAGTCTTGACTGCATTTTGTCTATGACCTGTCACATGAGGTCAGGTGTGAAATTTTGCACTTGTGGCATCATATTGGTGCTGAAAAGTTTCACATTGTAATGTGTTTTGGATTTTCAGATTGGGGTACTCCACCTGTATACATGACATCCTGGAAAAGGCAACACTATAAAGACTGTAGAAAGGTCAGTGGTTGCTAGGGACTGGAGAAAGGGAGGGATGCATAATAGGTAAGACAGAGAGGATTTTTAGGGCAATGAAACTACAATGGTGGACACATTATTATGTATTTGTCCAGACCCATAAAATGTACAATACCAAGAGTGAACCCTAATGTAAACTGTGGTCTTTGGGTGATAATATGTCAATGTAGGTTCATCAATTGTAACAAATGTCACCCTGGGACAGGTTGTTGATAATAGGGGAGGGTATACATGAATGGGAGCAGTGGGTATATGAGAAATTTTTGTATCTTTCTCTCAATTTTGCTGAGAACTTAAAACTGCTCTAAAAAGTAGTCTATTAAAAAAAGCAATCCATTTTGTATGTATCAGTTGTCAAATATTCAAAAGAATAATTCCCAGAGTTTATTTGGGTATAGAAAATTGGGCATTATCACAGGCTGCTAACAAGGTATCCAAATTAGTATAACTTTTCTGGAGGGCATTCTGGCAAATACATCAAAAGCCTTAGAAAACATGCCTACTTTCTGCCTCATTGATTCTCATTATGGGAACTGAACAAAGAAAAAAATTCTGTAAGTAGGCAAAGTTGTATTTCCAAGAATGTTCACCTAAAACTTGTTTATGGTGATCAAAGTGTAAATGACGTAAATGATTAACACTGGAGACATATACCATAGAATATTGCACAGCTTATATGGAAAATTACCTTCCACGAAGACTTTTAATGATTAGCATGTCTTAATCAGGGATTTATTTGAAACCTTTATTAGAA
The DNA here is from genome assembly GCF_024542745.1 of Macaca thibetana thibetana. Taxonomy (NCBI): domain Eukaryota; kingdom Metazoa; phylum Chordata; class Mammalia; order Primates; family Cercopithecidae; genus Macaca; species Macaca thibetana. The sequence continues at coordinate 28,053,407 of NC_065581.1, read as the reverse complement.
GTAAACAGTATTCTATGGACTCCCAAGACCAGGATATATATGGATTGCAGAGGCTGAGGGCTGAAGTTGCCACACCTGATTCATGGGATTCCCACTTCAGGAGTCCGCTTCATTTTTTGTTTCTCAGTTTGTCTCGATTTGGTTTGGTTTTTATGTGGCCACCAAAATTGTTCCAGTGTGTGCTTGTGTCCTCTATTTTTCTATGTATATTTTAGACAGGGTCCTGTTCTGTTGCCCAGGCTAGACTGCAGTGGTGCAATCATGGTTCACTGCAGCCTTGACCTCCTGGACTTGAAAAAGCCTCCCATCTCTGCCTCCCAAGTAGCTAGGACTACAGGTGTGCACCACCAACCTAGCTAATTTTTTTCTTATTTGTAGAGATGGGGTTTCGTCATGTTGCCCAGGCTGGTCTCCAACTCCTGGGTCCAAGTGATCCTCCCATCTGGGCCTCTCAATGTGTTGGGATTACAGGAATGAGCTACTGCACCTAGCCTCCAACTCTATATTACTTTTGGGTTCATATGCCTAATAAACATTAATCAGAATCTGTGATCCAATGTCAAATTCCTATGGGCATCTAAAGCCTGGCTTGAGGGTCCCTTCCTGATCCAATCATCAGTGGTGGGGGACAGGTCACATGGCAGGCTGCACAGTCAGGATTATGGCAGGAGTGGATTAGAATGGGGTGTGAGGATAGGTAAATTGACTATCCTGTCTGTTACACATAAAAATTGTTCATGACATAAAGTCCAGTGAGAAAAGTCAATTGTTTATATGTGAAAAAGACCAGTTATCTACAAATCTACATTAAGAGGTTATATCTGTACCATGAACAAGATGATTTGCTTTCTTTACATTTTTCAAGTTTTTAAAACAATGGATATGAACTTCTATCAGGTATAAATTAATAATTGATGAAGATATTAATACAGACAATTAGGGTTATTTTTTCCCTTTCCTATTTTTCCATGCTACTTTTAATGGCAAACTACATAGTAACCTTATCAGTTTTTTAAACAAGTGAGTGAGTGGGAAATGGAGATACAGCGACTTCCCACTTCACTGTATATTTGGATATTACAGGATACTACTCAAACAGAAAAGCCTGATCAGTAGAAAATATTGCTGCAATACATCCCTCCTGGGTTCCTGTCCTCTGAATAGGGATTTTAAATTTACCTTTCAGGGTATCTTACACTGCAGGCAAAACCTTGAGATCTGTTATAACATTTGCCCTTTGTTTAATGTTTCTATAACTTTTTAGAATAAAGTAGTAAGACATTATTAATTAAATATACCTCCAGTTGACATTTATGCCCATGTGGATATGGGTCTGACTCAAGGGAAATAACGAGAACATCATTTCCTTTGGACCTATAAGGAAGAATTAAGTTGTGTAAGGTGTCAATACATTTAGAATGTTTACATCTGTTCTACAAAATCATCATGGAGAAAGCCAATATACGTCTTCCAGATAATTGTGAGGGAAAGTACTTCACACTTTGAATCTTTTCATTTTCATCATAATAATATATTCTATGTACTTTCTTAAACTGAACTGAATCAAATAGATTTAAACTATGAGATGGTACTAAATGTTTAGATACTTATCTTAACATAGTCCTCAAAATACTGTGGGGAAAATTCCAGACATCAAGTTAACTTTACTTATAAAGGCAGAATAAAATATACATAGCTTTCTGGCTTTCTAAGCAACACACTACAACTGATTTTACATGAAATATTTTAGTGTCTCAAAAAGTTATAGCTGAAGGCTGAGCGCTGTGGCTCACGCGTGTAATCCCAGCACTTTGGGATGCTAAGGTGGGCGGATCACCTGAGGTCAGGGGTTCAAGAACAGCCTGACCAACATGGTGAAACCCCATCACTACTAAAAATACAAAATTAGCTGGGCGTGGTGGCGCATGCCTATAATCTCAGCTACTTGGGAGGCTGAGGCAGGAGAACTGTTTGAACCCAGGAAGGGACGGTTGCAGTGAGCTGAGATCGCGTCATTGCACTCCAGCCTGGACAACGAGAGCAAAACTCCGTCTGAAAAAAAAAAAGAAAAAAGAAGCTATAACTGCTTCTATGACAGATTTGTTTTCTTTTCCCTCCAAGAAATTGTATTGATTGTTGCTTTTGGTCAGCTTAAGTCTTCCTTTTATCCTTAGTAATGTAGTAATGGAAGCCTAATTTTCAGCTGGGCACTCTGCAATCCAGAATAAGACACGCTTTCCAGCCTTCTTTGTCTAGGTTTTTGCCTATGACATACTTGCTAAGTGATTTTTGGAGGCTGCTCAAAAGGAGGTAACTGAACTGAGAGGAGCCTCTTTCTATTCCTCTACCTTTTGTCCACATTTTACATGTGATAACTGGAGCTTCAGCAGCCATCAAGGATGGACTAATTATCTCCAGCCCTTTTCTATTAGAGAGAAAAATAAACTTGTATGAAGTCACTCATGCCTTGTTTTTAAACTATATGCAGCTGAATCCAGTCCCAATCACCACATGAGGTTTCACTGATCTTTTCACACTGGAACACCGAAAAGTCTTCTCCTGAAAGGAATACCCTCTGCAGCTACTAACAATTAGTAGGTGGTGTTTATCACTCTGGTGATATGTTTTGGAGTGGACACCCCTAATTTTAATATTCTTCATCTGTAACATTCTGGTATTCACAATATAAAGATCATGATCTCCTCTCCAAGCTGACTTTATTGTTCAACTTCCAAAGTATTCCAGAACAAGCAACATTTCAAAATTGCATCATCAATATTAAAGGGCAAAAGTCCAATTTCTTTCATCAGACATTTACTGAATAGTGTCTATGCAGCAGCCACTAGACTGGCACTGGAGTTATCAAGTCAGACAGTTGCTATTCAGATTAATTCAGCAAGGTGCATTCAAATTACTCATGAAATCTCTTTCAAAGTCTAAAACGCTGATTTATAACTTGAATCTTGACATAATGCGGTGGGGATGGGGAAGTGGTAAAATTACATGAAGCTAACCCTGAAGGCAAGTTCTAAAGTTCACCAGCGAAAAATATCTTTGCTTTTGAAAATGCTTCCACTGGGGAAGGAAGGGGTAAGGCCAGTGGGAGGAATGAGGTGAAGCCACTGGGGGAAAATGTTCACCATTAACCTGTACTTTAAGACACCTTTGAGAGTAGTCTCAAGGTGCAAACATCATCAGTTTTATTTTATAGGAGTAAGTTGCTACAGCAAATGCAAAAATATCAATCTTCTCTTGTTCTGCTTAAGCCTGCAAATCTGTGGGCACTTGATTCACTGCTGACTTCAAAACCCTTACTCAGTCATGAAGCTCCCTGTTGCTTAGAGTATATAATCATGCAGTTATGTTAAAAGCTCTGAGATGTCCTGCAGTGAAGAATGCTGGTTAACTTTGATCCTATCATATCATCTAGGATGAAATTATTGGGGTCCAAAGCTGACTTCAAGGAAAGCAAAGGAGAAGGAATAGAGGCAGGGAGCCCCCAAGAATTTTCTGATGCCACAGTGGGCTATGGTGACTTTTCCTAAAGTGCTGTTTGATAGTCAATGTGCCCTCTCTGACGTTCTACAAGGTGAGAACGCCTCATCAAGCCAGTTTGTCTTTGTGGTGATATCTCTGATGTTGAAAAAGACCTGACCTTTGCCTGAAGGCTTCTCCACATTCACTACACTGATAGGGTTTTTCTTCATTGTGGATTCTTACATGCTGAGCAAGGTGTGAGTTTAGTCGGAAGGCTTTCTGGCATATGTTACACTTGAAAGGTTTTTCTCCAGTATGAATTCTGTGGTGTCGAATAAGGTCTGAGGTCAAACTGAAAGCTTTTCCACACTCATTACATTGATGGTTTTTGGAGTGACTGTGAATTCTCTGATGGTGGGTGAGGAGTAGGGCCTGACTAAAGGTTTTTCCACACTCCTTGCACTCACAGGGCTCCTCCTGGCTGTGAATTCTCTGGTGTCGATTAAGGTGAGAGCTGCGCCTAAAATTTTTTCCACAATGGATACATAGATAAGGTTTCTCTCCAGTATGAATTCTGAGATGTTCCAAAAGGCCTGCATTCTGGCTAAAGACTTTGCCACACTCGTTGCACTGATAAGGCTTCTCACCAAGATGGATTTTCTGATGTCTGACGAGGTGTGAACTCCTCTGAAAGGCTTTCCCACACTCATGACACTGATGACCTTTCTCTCTAGAGAGGACTTTATGTCTTGTAAGACTGGAACTCTGACACACATCAGACTCGCAGAGTTTCTTTCCCGTGTGTGTACTCGCATGTTCAATCAGGTCTGAGTGCTGGAGGAATCCCTGCCCACATTCTGAGCATTTATACTCAGTCTCCTCTTTGGGCTTGGCCTGCTGCCTTTCCAAGTTAGAGCCCTCATTATGAGCCTCCATGGGTTCAGATATTTTCCCAGATGACTCTACTCTTCCACAAGAGTCTGTTACTACAACAAGCTTCCCATTCTCAATCCTTGTCTCCTCACCTGCAATATTAAATATATACCACCAATTACTTGTCTTTTGATGCTTGGGGAAAGGAATCTGCAACTAGAAGGAAAAAAAAAACTTAATGAAGCCATGTGTGCAAAGTAAAAACACTGTGGATGCTTGTGATTGTATAAAAGAGTTACAGAATGGTACACAAGACATTGTTAACTATGACTGCCTTTGGGGAAAGATGGGGAATTCTGGTGGGAGGTAACTTATTTTAAATAGTTTAAATTTTATCATGTGATACCACACACAGAGTAGCTAGCAAGCAAGCAAATAAACTGTCTAAAAGGGCATGCCTGTACAGTCTTGAAGATAACATGTCACATGGAAAATAAAAAAGGTAGGTTAATTGAGACCCCCAGGGCCCATAAGAAAGGGACAGCATTTTAACTGAAAATGAAGAAATGTAGATGTGGTGCCAATTTTATCACTAACTGTGTAATCTTTAAAAAGTAAGGTAAATTATCTGGGCTCTGTGTCCTTATGAATAAAGAAAGAATATTGCACCATAAGACCGTGACAATAACATGAAGTTCACAAAAATGCCTTCGGCTTTCCTAATCTCCTTGGACAACAGTAACTGCTCTCCTGTGTGGTTCAACAAAGTTTTTATCTCAATGCTGTGATAATTTATTCATGTCTATCTCTCTCCCTGCACCCCTGATGCACAATGCCCCAAGAGACTGTAAGCACATGCAGAGCAGACTTTGTTTTCTCTAGCACAGAGCCTGGTACATAACAGACATTAAACAAATGTTTACTAAATAAATGGCCTGTGTCCTAAGGGTGAAATTAAATGAAAATAGAGAAAACTTAAGCTCAGATAGATACACAAGCAGACGGGTGAGAAGAATGTCAAGTTTTTTGTTTTGTTTCATTTTATATTTTTATTTACCAGTTTTTCTTGTAGCTAAGGATAACTCTTTAAAGGCTAGGAGCATGACTGGGGATGCAAAGTCAGAATGAGAGAGTAAAAGGAAAGCTGGATGGAGAAAATAGAAGAAAGAGACTCTAAGCAGCACTAATAACAAAGGAGGGTTAATCAGTGTGAGCAAGTTAATTCAGCAGATAATTAAAAAGGAGAGAGTAGATGACAGCCAAAAGGAAAAGTGAAAGTGAAGAGATTAGTAAGGAGATATCAGAGAAAGGAAGGTCACAGGTGAGGAGTGAAGAAATTAAATAAAGTAATAATGTACTGTGTACAAAGACCCTCTACGACAGAATGAAGTATTCAGTCCTACATGGGGGCAGGGGGCAGGAGTGAGAGATTAAGGGAAAGGAATAAGACTCTTTCAGTAATGATATAATCACATATACAACTTTAAAAAAGCAAGAGAGGATGAAACCAAAAGAACCCTGAATTTTGAATAGAAAATAACATTTTCAACAGATCCAGGGGGTAAGGAACATTTTCAAGAGTCTACTGATGTTACATTCACTTTTTTTGAGACATGGTCTTGCTCTGTTGCCAAGGCTGGAGTACAGTGGTGCAATCACATAGCTCACTGCAGTCTTGAACTCCTGGGCTCAAGCAATCCTCTTGCCTCAGCCTCCCAAGTGGCTAGGACTACAGCTGCATGCCACCACGCCTAGCTATTTATTTATTTATTTATTTTTTGTAGAGACGAGGTTTCACTATGTTTCCCAGGCTGGTCTCAAACATCTGGCTTCAAGCAATCCTCCCACTTTGACTTCCCAAAGTACTGGGATTACAAGTATGAACCACCACGGCAGCCACATTTACTTTTTGTATTTAAACTATATACCCATCACTGATTACATGGTACAAATTCATTTCTACAAGGCTATTGAGAAAAGGTAGGCCCCTTTCTTTCAGCCACTTTATTCAGAATGCTCCCAGAAGAAAGGTAACTTTGAAGGTGACTTGGAAATTGAACAGAGGAATAGGTAGCATGTAAAGCATGGTTTTAGATATGAAATCAGCCATTCATCAAATAGACATTTATTGAGGGTCTACGCTAGGCCAGGGACTGTAGCTGACTCAGGAAACAAAACCCTTCCCTTTTAGTCTGGCAAGAGAAAAAGAGAAGCAAACCAGAAACTACAATATAATGTAATCAGTCCTATGACAGGAAAAAAAAAAAAAAAAAAGAAGAAATGAAAAAATGTGAGGAGCAAAAATTAGGAAGAAGAACTTCAGTGACAAAGAAAATAAAGGAGGCTGAACGAGGTGGCTTGTACCTATGCCAGCACTGTGAGAGGCCCAAATGGGAGAAATACTTAAGACCAGGAGTGCGAGACCAGCCAGCGCAATATAGGGAGACCCTGTCTCTACAAATAATTATAATAAAAAGCCAGGTGTGGTGGTATACACACCTGTAGTCCCAGCTACTTGGGAGGCTAAGATGAGAGGATCACTTGAGACTGGAAGGTCAAGGTTATAGTGAGCTATGACTGTACCACTGCACTCCAGCCTGAAGACAGAGCAAGACCCTGTCTCAATAGAAAAACAACAACAAAAAAGAAAATATAGAAAAAAAAAATCCAGGTGACATTTAGAAATGAAAGATAGTGGCCATTTACAATAATTTGAAGGAAATTTTTAAAAAATGGCTTTCTTTGCCTTGGTTAAGAAACGAGCACTACTTGTTTTTTTTTTTTTTTTTTTGAGACAGAGTCTCGCTGTGTCACCCAGGCTGAAGTGCACTGGTGTGATCTCGGCTCACTGCAACATCTGCCTCCTGGGTTCAAGCAATTCTCTGCCTCAGCCTCCCAAGTAGCTGGGATTACAGGCACCCGCCACCACACCTGGCTAATTTTTGTATTTTTAATAGAGACGGGGTTTCACTGTCTTGGCCAGGCTGGTCTTGAACTCCTGACCTTGTAATCCACCTGCCTTGGCTTCCCAAAGTGCTGGGTTTACAGGCAAGAGCCACCATGCCTGGCCACTACTTGTTTTTTTTAAGAGATGTTGCCCAGACTGAAGTGCAGTGACACAATCATTGCTCACTGCAGCCTTGAACTGGGCTCAAGCCATCCTTCTCCCTTAGCTTCCCAAGTAGCTGGCCTAGCACTACTTTTTTTATTCACCCCTACAGTAAGAGGAAGAAGAGCAAAGTGAAGGTCCAGGTTCCCTTTGTACCCTTTCCTTGCTATTTTGTTCAACTAAAATATATGGGGTGATAGACATCTCTTATCTCTTGATAGTGTTCTGATTAGACCATAATTATTTCACATTTGTGAAAACTCGTTGACCTGTACATCTAAAAAGAGTGAATTTTACTACATGTAAATTATGCTTCAGTAAACCTAACTCAAAACAAAAGCAAAAAACAAAAGACAAGGGTGCTAAGCAGAACCTCAGAGGGAAAGGCACAGTCCACCACATCTCACACACAGCAGATGCAATCCAGTTCTTACCCTTCTCTTTCTCAGGCTTTGTAACTTCACACTCAGGCCGAACCTGCTGTTCCTGCACTCCTCTCAGGGGGGACATCTCCTCCACAAGTATTTTTTGTTCCTTTGCCTGGTCTGGATCCTAGGGACAATTAGGTATATGGAGGCATAATTAGATACAGGTGGGTTTAGGAAACTGCTGTTCAGAAAAACACCTACATGTTAAAAAAGAGAACAAAGAGAAACCCCAGAGGGGCAAAGAAAAGAAGATGGGGAATCTGGCACACATTGTTTTCTCCCAGCAAGGGCCAGGTAAGGTTGAGGTAAGACCTATAGAAATGAACAGCTAGACTGGAAAAAAACTGAATCAAAGCTTAGTAATTCTCCTTCCGCTGGTGAGCCCACGTCCACCTGTCTGGCCAGAGATCTCAATTTCTGCATTCCTGAAAAAGAGCACATCTGACCCTTACCACCTGTTGTCCTGTTTCTCCAAGATCCAGCTGCAAATCCTCCAGAACCACCACCATGTCCTCCCCGCTCTCTGGGTGATGCTCCTACACCCAGGCCTGGAGCTCCTTAGGCAGGATGGTCAGAAACTGCTCCAGCACCAGCAGCTCCAGGATCTGCTCCTTGGTATGGGTCGCAGGCTGTAGCCACTGTTGACAGAGCTCCCGGAGCCGACTTAGTGCTTCTCGAGGTCCTGTGGTCTCTTCATAACACAACTGCCTGAATTGTTTGCACAATGGCTCCTGTCCAAGGCCTTTACTGTTTCCTTGCAGCTTGAATCCCTGTTCCCAAGTAGAGTAGTGATCCTCCCTCACTACCCGAAGCCCCTCCTTCTTCAGATTCAGGGGAGCCAGGGAATGGGCACTCACCAGTGCTGTCGCCATCCCCAGCTTCAGACTGCTCTCCTTGTTTTGGAGAACTTTCTTTGGACTGTATCTTCAGAGACACTCCTAAAAATATAGTAGCAGGAACGATAGAAACAGTAATAGTACTGCTAACAAGAACAGTAACATTTTCTTGGGTTTATACATTTCCTATTATCCATTTTTTTCTCTCTGAAACAACCATTTCTAAACATATATACAGAAGGAAAAAACTATCTTACAGAATACCCTCTAATGTAGAAAGAATAATAGATTTGAAAAATCACCATTTTGCAGCCCTCAAAATAACTGAGGCTAGGCACTGTGACTCACCCTTTCATTTCAGCACTTTGGGAGGCTGAGGTGGGAAGACTGCTGAAGCCCAGGAGTTTGAGTCCAGCCTGGGCAACATAGTGACACCGGGCATGGTGGCACATGCCTGTAATCCCAGCTACTCGGGAAGCTCAGGAGAGAGAACTGCTTGAGCCCAGGAGTTTGAGTTCAGCCTGGGCAACCATAGCAACCCCAAGACCTGTATTTGAAAAGGAAGAAAAGAGAGAAAATGAAAGAAAGAAAAAGAAAAGAAAAAAGACAAGTGAAAGTCAGACAAGGAAATAGGGAAAGTTTTTTCAGACAGAGAAAAAGACAGCATAAAGCTGTTGGATGTTCAGTGTAGTAGTTAGTTATGGCCGGGAAAACGTTATACGGAGCCAGAATCCTGGGAAACATCTACACGTAACAAAGAGAAGTGAGATGGAACTGGAAAGGTAGGAGGAGAAAAAAGACAATAGTATCCAGAAGGTCAAGGAGGTCTATTTCTGCAAATGTGGAATGGTGGAAAGACCCTGGGCCTTAGACAGGCCTGGGTTCCAATACAGCCCTGTCACTTACATGCTGTGACCTGGGGCAAGTTACTTATCCTTTTGGACTTAGTTCACTCATTTGTAAAATGAAGATAATACCTAATTCACAGAAGTTTTGAGGCAAATGAGATAATTCTAAAGAACATGAGGAATTCATTGATTTATAAGGGAAATGATATGAACACAGTGTTCAAGAGTGTGAAATGCTATACGATGGTGGATTAATCTAAGACCTGGCATAGATACTTGATTCAAAAACAAAGATGTCATTAGTGACCTCTGTGAAGGTAATTTTGGTAGTAAGAATAGCTAGCCTGCCGTAGGAAATGAGAAAATGGAGAGAGTGAGCATAAATGACAAATTTCAAAAAAGTAATACATTGAATGGAACAAGAGAAATAGGGCAGAAACTAGAAAGGGCTAATGTAGAGTATAAATATGTTTGCGACTTCAGTTACTGTCCTTATGCTGATGATTTCCTTATTCTTCAGGTCAGACATCTCAAGTGTCACACTTGAATTTCCTTCTGCCTATTTGGGACCAGGATACCCTACAGAAGCCTCTCAAATCCAACGTGTCAAAAATGAACTCAGACAATTCCCTATCATCCTTTGCGGCAGGCCCTTGGTATGTGGAGATTTAGTATTCTTGACTTTGACTATGCTTGAGTGTCCCTATAGATCAGTGAAATACCATCTGTCAGCTGCTGATACATGCCTTTGAATCAATGTGCATGTGGTAAGTGGCAGAACGGGGGAAGGCTCACTTAATCAGTGGCTTAGCCTTCAAATAGTTTGCTGTTACATATTCCTGAATGTGTATATAGTAACACTTCCCAGCTGATAATTATTTTTCTTAGTCAAAATGAACTTAAACTTTAAAAAGCCAATTCCTAGTATTCTTAATATAAGTAAAAAAGTCCAAGAAAGTGATGATTATCAGTGAAACCCTGTGTCTACTAAAAATACAAAAAATTAGCTGGGCGTGGTGGCACATGCCTGTAGTGCCAGCTACTCGGAGGCTGAGATAGGAGAATAACTTGAACCCAGGAGGCAGAGGTTGCAGTGAGCCGAGATCACGCCACTGCACTCCAGCCTGGGTGACAGAGTGAGACTCTGTCTCAAAAAAAAGTGATGATTATTAGCCAGAAAATAAAAGGTTGGTATTATAATGGTTAATTTCATGTCTCAACTTACCTGGGCCACAGGGTGCTCAGATATTTGGTCGAACATTATTCTGGATGTTTTTGAAATCAGATTAACATTTAAACTGGTAGACTGTAGACTAAAACAGACTGCCCTCCATAATGTTGGTGGGCCTCATCCAAGTAGTTAAAAGTCTGACAAGAACAAAAAGGCTGACTCACCCCTGAGTAAGAGAATTCTTCCTGTCTAAAATGCTTCAAACTGAATCATCAGCTTTCTTCTTGCCATCAGACTTGGAACTAAAACAGCTCTTCCTGAATCTCAATCCTATGGCCTTCAGACAGGAACTACACCATCAGCTCTCCTGGTTCTCAGGCCTTTGGGCTTGAGCTGGAACTAAACCATTTGCTCTCCTGGGTCTCCAGCTTGAAAACTCACTCTGAAGATACTGGGACTTGCCAGCCTCCATAATGACCTATGCTAATTCCCTATAGTAAATCTCTTTCTAGATCTCTATCTATCTTTACCAATATAGATACCCTAGTTATGCAAATAATGATACAAATACAGGCATTTGTGTGTGTGTGTGTGTGTGTGTATATATATATATATAATTCATATTACTATTTATGCATATATGCCTGTATTTTTATTATTACATCTATAGAGATATCTTACCAATATCAGTATATAAATATATCTATGCCACATACATATATATATACTGATATCTATATCAGTATTGGTATATAAATAAATATGTGGTATGATGTTGATACGTATATATAGAGTACAATGTGTGTGTGTGTGTGTGTTTTTTTTTTTTTCCTTTGAAACGGAGTCTTCCTCTATTGCCCAGGCTGGAGTGCAGCGGTGCGATCTTGGCTCACTGCAACCTCTGCCTCCTGGGTTCAAGTGATTCTCCTCCCTTAGCCTCCCAAGTAGCTGGAATTACAAATGCCTGCCATGACACCCAGCTAATTTTTGTATTTTTAGCAGAGACAGTGTTTTACCATGTTGGCCAGGCTGGTCTCGAAATCCTGACCTCAAGTGATTCACACTCCTCAGCCTCCCAAAGTACTGGGATTACTGGCCAGGTATGATGCTGAATTAGTGGTGAGTTCATTTCTATAATGTGATTAAATATATCAAACACAATATATAATAATTTGATAAACTGTTTTGGGAGGAGCTCCATCTACCCAGCTATTTGAGCCAGAAAACTGACCATTCCTTCCTCCTTTCATATCTCATATATCTGATCAATCAAGTTCTATTGATTCTATTGCTTAAATCTCTCTCAAATCAATCCACTTCTCATCCCCTTTGCCATCATCTTCTCCTACCCGGACTACTGTGACAAACAGACTGGACTGACACATCAATCTATTTTCCACACACAAACAGTGATCATTCTAAGGAGGATATGAAGTATTATTATATACCTGCTATGCCTGTTACATATAATGGCTGATTATTACCCTTAAGCTTAAGTTCAAAACATTTAATATGGTTTAAATTGTTTTTTGATCTAATGAACTACTTTATTTCCTCAAATCTGCAATACTCCTTCTTGCTCATTGGCCCTTCCACAGCTTATTCCTTCTGCTTGGACCACCCTCCAACCCTCCAATTTTTTTCTTGTTAATGCCCACTCACACTTCATGTCTCAGCATAATAAAACAATGAGCCAGGACAACTATATTACATGTTTCACATATATTAATTATTTAACTCTCACACAACCCTATAAAGAAGATACTATTCCTAATTTCATCGTGCAGAGAAGGAAATTGAGACAGGGAGAGTTGAAGAACTTACACAAGGTATCAAGCTAAACCTCAGATCTTTCCTCCAGTATCTCTTGCACCCACAGGCCCAAAACTTTATATTTGCCTTCTCTCTTACTGCCACACCCTACATCTGACCCAGTAGCAAATATTATTGGCTCTATTTTCAAAGCAGATCAATAATCTGACCACTGGCTCCACCTGAATTACTTGGAATTTAAAAAAATTACTCTTAACTTTTAAATTTTCTTGATTCCATTCTTGCCCACTTACAATCTATTATCATCATGAGTCTCCACGTAAAGATGCTTTAAAACATAAGTCAGATCATGTTTTCTTCTGCTCAAAACCCTCCAAAAACCCTCACCAAGACAAAATTCCTTACATGATACAGTCATCATTTACTCTACACTTTTCCTCTCCATACCCCAATCTCTCTGACATCATTCCCTACAAAGGTCGCCTTTGTTCACTGCTCCAACCACTCTGGTCTTCCCGTTATTCCTCAAATATGCCAAGCAAGCTCCTGCTTTAGGACCTTTGCACTTGCTATTCCCTCTACCTAGAAAGTTCCTGTCCGCAAAAGCCACTTAGATCTTTCCACCCACCTCCTTCAGATTTCTGCTCAAATATTACCTTCTCGGTGACGCCTACATTTAATACCTACTTAAATTTGCGCTCAGTGGATGAAAAATATGCAGCAGAAGGTTGTACTCGGTTAACTAGATCCACAGCTTCATCACTATCACAGGCCCCAGGGCGGACATCTCTGCTACGAACCCCGCCCCCTCGGTCGAGAGAAGGTTCTCTGCACCTGCGGGGAACCAGCTGCTCCCTAGGCCCCTAAGCCTCAGTTCCGCCCCAGCCCGGGGCCCAGCTCCAGGGTCCGCTCACCTGGCCAAGGGGCCTCAGAGGAGCCAAACGCTCTGAAACACCATCTTAGCGCATCACCGAGGGTCAGCTCTAGCTCTTCGGAGCACCTTTTTCTCCGCTCTAGGAAAGCTGGAGGACCGTGGCTCGATGGTGCCACTGCTCAGGCATAGCCAAAGGAGACTAACATGGGTACCGCCTGCTGAGCATAGCTGGGAGGGTCATTTCGTTGCGAGCTGAGATTGTTGGGTTTTTTTTTTTTTAGTTCTTTCTCATTTTAAAGCCAATGTTTATTTTATTGATGTAAAAACAGGCCAGCTCCGTTGAGTGATACCACAAACAACCAATATTTTCACTTTGCTCACATAAATAAAACACACACACTTCGCCATTTTTTCCCAATTTAAAAATTCATCAAACACAATGGCAAAAATAGTTGTCAAAGTACTTCGAAAATTAAACTAAACAATGACATACGTTTGGATTTAAAGGTTTAAGGTAATAAGAAATTAAGTCTATTACTGTGAGAGAAAATAAATCAACAACACTTTGCAATGAATGTAAGTTTTAGGGGGAATAAAAGCAACAGATATCACTTTATCAAAATAAATTCTACAACAGAGAATAGAAATAGTCTCTCTTCCCACAGTATCACAAACTGGGTTTTTATAGTTTTTGAAGAAGATAAACTCTTTGAGTGCTTATACATTGCTGGTGGAAATGTAAATTAGTTCTGTCACTGTGGAAAGCAATTTAGAAATTTCTTAAAGAACTTAAAACAGAGCTCTCATTTGACCCAGTAATTCCATTATTGGGTATATACCCAGAGCAATATAAACTGTTCTACCATAAAGACCCATGCATTCGTATGTTCATCACAGCACTTTTCACAATAGCAGAGACATGGAATCAACCTAGATGCCCATCAGTGGTGGACTGGATAAAGAAAATGTGGTACATACACCATGGAATATCACGTAGCCATAAGAATGAGATCATGTCCTTTACAGCAACATGGATGCAGCTGGAGGCCATTTATCCTAAGCCAATTAACACAGGAACAGAAAACCAAATACTGCATGTTCTTACTTCTAAGTGGGTGCTAAACATTGAGTAGACATGAACACAAACAGGGGAACAACAGATACAAGGACTTCTTAAGGGTGGAGGGTGACAGGGAGGTGAAGATTGAAAAGTTACCTATAAGGTACCATGCTACCACCTGGATGACGAAATCATTTGTACACTAAACCCCAGCAGTATGCACTTTATTCATGTAACAAACCTGCACATGTACCCACTGAACCTAAAACAAAAGTTGGAAGAAAGAAAAAAAAAAAACTCTTTAAAAACTCTGAACAAACTTTTCTGTTTAACCGATCAGTTGATAGAAGCTTTGAAATATCATTAAATATACAAACCATTGTACTATGACATGTAATTTATTCAGTGTTTCAAGCATTGAAATTATCACAATAGAAAAGAAAAAGCTATCAGTTTCATTATCACAAGCAGTTATCTTTTCTTCTTAGGTGACTGAATGTATCTTTGAAAGCATATTTTTAAAGTAAAAATTAAATATGTTTACTTTAAAACTTTTCATTAGGCCAAAAAATCTAGTCAATATAAATGTGTTACTAATTAGAAGTCAATATTCTTTCTTGAAGGGAAAACTCATATATCTTATTTTTTAATATCTAGAAAAGGACTTTTTAAAAAATTATATAAGGGATAAAAAATTTAATTTAAATAGAAAGTAAATACTATTTTACTCCTCCTCTAAAATTCCCTACCATTACTAGTTCCTTAAATCTGTCACTTTTATTATCAAGGCTGACATTATTGGCATTGCATTGGATATCCCATGAAAATCAAAACCTTTAAAATAGCTAGACAAAGAAGAGTTTTTAAAAATTTACAAGGTGTGCATTTTTCATTTAAACAGTCTGTTTGTATCTTTTGGGAGGGGTAGGGGTAGATAAGGTGAGAATAGCTCAAAACACTATTATCACCAGGAGGGACAAAATACTAAAATACAAATCAATTTTCAAACTTGAGGTTTTCATTTTCCAGGATTATCCTCATTTTTGTAAACTATAGTGATCGCGTTTCTACCAGGTCCATTCATAGGATATTCAAGATAAGAACTTTCTTTTCCATATCATCAGTAGAGATGCTATTGCATTACAAGTCATGCCACCATGCTGCAGCATAAGATTTACAGTTCTTATCTTCTGGTAATGATGCTTCCTGCTCTTCTCTCTCCTTGTACCTATACAGGAAGGTCTCATTCATTACTCTGAGTTTTTAAATTTTAATTTGTCCAGTGATTGTTCTAAACAATCAAAGCCTACAAATGAATCTAACGAATTTATAGTTCAATATTAGGAAACCTACAACTTTAAGTCACCCATATTAGTAGGCTGATAAAGAAAAATCATATAATCTCCACAAATGCTACAATGTCATTTCATAAAACTCAACATATATTTCTGACTAAAAGCAGAAATTCCTAATAAAAAAGAAATAGATGGATGATTCCTTTATAAGGCAAAAATAAATATATCCCAAATATACCAAAAACATCCCTTATGTTTGATGGTGAAATCTTAGACATATCCCCCATAAATTCAGATTAAAATCTAGCTGAATTCATTGAGCTAAAAATAAAAAGAGCAATTTTGCTAAATCTATAATTTCTTACTCCCTAAATTGCTGGTAGCTAAGGTTAAGAAACACCTTCCCTTGTACTATAGAATTTTAAAACAAACATGAAATATACATTAGACCCCTTATGCCAGTGGGAGATTTTTATATTTTGTGAAACACTACTTTTGATAATTCCATAAAGCCATCTAATAATGGTCTGTGAGAACATTAATGCTATTTCATAAAATGTGTCAATTGTAAATCAGCAGTAGCCTCACTAGTTTGCTTTCTTAGGCTGTTTCTCAGCACTGAATAAAACTCAGTGTAACTCTAGTGGCTAAGACAAGTTATTTGATCTGTTCAACTTCCTGCTTGAGCAGAGTGAAGTAATAAAGTGATTCTGATAGTTTCTTGAAATGTAAACATAATACAAAATTTTCGTTGTGCTATTTTTCTTCTATTTCACAGTCCATAACTACATACTCTGGGCAAAACTACTTCAAAGGAAAAGTTGTAACCCTTTTTATTAGCTCCCCTGAGACAACAGTGATCTGCAGTCAAATTGCAACTCTTGAAATCTCTTTTAAGGCAGATTTATTGGCCAAGTCCCTCTCTAATAGCAACATTAAATGGCAAGTTAAAGCATAACTACAGCAAAAAAGCTATCATGAGTATTCCGCTGTAGGCATTAGATATACTATTTGTTGCACGGTGTGTATTTTATCTTTCTGGGAAAGAAGCTCACCAATCTTACATTGGCTTACTTAGAAGTCACAGTTTCTCAGCTGCATCTTCTTCCAAGCGAGAAAGATAAAGATATTTGATCACTGTTAGAAAATCTTTTTAGACCTTAAAGGGCATTATAGTCAAGTGTCTCCCAGAAAAACAAGTCAAAGGTAAATAACACGGAGATATATTTGCAAGATATTGGATAAAGATCTAATTTATTTATTAAAGAGTTCTTATGATCAGTAAGAAAAAAGACCAACAACGCTATAGAAGAATGGACAAAGGTTATCAGGGGAGCAGTTCACATACAAAAGAATTTCAAAAGACTCATAAATACATCTGTGAAAAGATGTTCTACCTTACTCTTAACAATAAATAAAAATGAAATGCCATTTTCACCTTAGATTGGGAAAGATCAAAAGGTTCGAAAATACAATATTGGTGATGATGTTGGTGAGTGTGTAAACACAGAAGGTGTTGTTGCAATATCTATTAAAAGCACACAGAGCTTAAATGTGACATTCTTAGACTTTCCTTGACCACTATATCAAAAAAGTTCCCCCAATACTGTCTCTAGCCCCTTACTTTCTTCACATCATACTGTAATTTGTAATTTTTGTCTATTGGCTTTTATAAGTCTGTCTCCCTCAGTAAAATGTAAAATTCTATGATGGCAAGGAGCAAGTCTAACTTGTTTCTTGGTTTATCCCCAGTACCAGCCATAGTGCCTAATACGTAGGAAGCACCTGATATTTTCCCTTTGTTTAATACTTCTATTTTGAGGTTAGCATTTCTAGATGACCAAAAGGATTCTTTTTGAGCTAATATTCATCTATTTTCAGATGAATATGCTACAGATATATTGTCCCATATCCACAGAGGCTTTCACTATAGTGCTCTGTGATAGCAAAATATAGAAAAACATCCTAACCATCCAACAAAATATGGTGCTTTCATATAATGGAATACTATAAGGTTATTTAAAAGAAAGGAAGATTCGTATGTATTGATATAAAACATCTCCAGGATGTATTAATTGAAAAGAGCAAGGTGTCAATCCTTGTGCATAGTGTGGTATAGTTTGTTCTAAGAATCGAAATATGCACATGTAACAGCATGTCTATCACCAACATGCCACAACCCCCTTTGGCAAAAATCTCAAGGTGGTGTGGTCCAGTGTCAGCCATGTCACATCCTGTGGAAGGGTAAAGGTGCCCTTCCACATCACACTGCCCCGCCAGATTCTAGAACCCCATTTCCTCACCTTCATGTCTCTGGGGGCTAATCAGTATTTTGAACTTTGAAATGGGGGTTATTAAAATGAGATAGTTTGGCTAGTGTTGAACTAAAGTCTCAGGGGCCAGGCACATATCAGTGAATGACAACAAAGGCCTTTTAATATACCATGAATGGAGCTCACTCTGAAGTTTCCCCAAGACTGGTGCTAGCCAGTCTCTCGATGCTAATTCTCCTGTCCTTGTGGTCCCTCCTGACCTGGTCTCCTCCTCATGAGTTCTACCAACTACCTTATTCTTCTTCTAGTTCTCTCTCTCGTTAGTTCAAATTGCATCATGTTGTAAGTCTCCCACAATTTCTCAGGCCTTGATCAAAGTAAAACATTCCATGGGGGTTCGGGCTGTGAGAAATAGCCTGCCTTTTATCATATTCTGCTGGGAAAAAGTGCAAGGAACATCACATTCTGCGGGAACAAGAGCCAAACTGCCTCATCATGGGAACGTCTTATCAACACATAGCAGTACGTAGCAGCAAGCCATACTGCCCAGACCCCTCCCACCTAGGCCTATAAGTACCCCAGCCTGTAAGCAGTGGTGGGCACTGGCATTAGGCTGCTTCCTCACCTCTGTGGGTGTTATGCTGGACATAAAGCCTGCATTTCCTGTTGAACTGACCTCTGTGTGTATGTCTTTCTTTAACCCTTGCCTTCCCTTCACAACCTAACAACTTTGTGTGTGTGTGTGTGAGAGTAGGTCTCGCTGTAGGTCTCGCTATGTTATTCAGGCTGTTCTTGAACTTCTAGACGTAAGCAATTCTCCCACCTCAGCCTCTAAAAGTGCTGGGATTACAGGCAAGCCATCATGCCTGGGTCTTCTTTTTTATACCTTATCATTTTCTCTTTCTCTTGCTAGTCTAGGTGGCCCTAATCTACTCAAGCGCTCTGATCGTCATCTTTTATATCTCTTTTCATGAATAAACCCTATATCCTCTTAAATCAGAATTTGGCTAATAGTCAAAGCCAAGCTTTTCTTCAAAATTTTCACTTTTAGCACATGTACTTTCATTATATGTTTTTTAAAAATCATTCAAAACTGTAGTAGGCATTTATTGGTTGTCTATCCCCCTTGCCCAAAATTACCCTGATTTTCAGTCAAGAATCCATTCCTCTACAACTGGTCTATGACTCCAGAGATAAGCCATTCCATTTCCTAAGCAATAACACTTGTTTTGAGTGGGCATGTGACCTAAGCTTATCCCATTATGGTGAATCTCTGGATTCTTGCTTGGATTGGCAACTAAGAAATGTTCTCTCTTCAGAGGTGGACCAGAAAAAAGATAACCAAACTCAGGAGCCTTGGCAGCCCTTTTGTTATATAAGGGAAACCAGCCCAAGGAAAATGACCCTTGGAAAAAAAAGTGGAGAAGAAAGCCAAAGTCCAATTAAAGCCATGCAGAAAATCCATCCTTTGTCTAGACTTTTCCTTTGTAAGAGCCACTAAATCTTTTCTATTTTCCAAGCCAGTCTGTTAACTGAAAGTAGAGGTATACACTTGGTTGAATCCTTTGTTCTTTCTGGGCTTCTTTTGGTTCCCCTGGGACAAATGAATGGCAAAACAGTCAGAGTGACAGGCGAAAAAACTTTAATAGCTGTTAACTTTTATGCTGCAACATATACCCTTGTATAAGCACACAATGTATATTCTGTATATAAGACGCCAAAAAGATATTTTTTGGGGGAAAGGTGTCAGGGGTTAAAGTGAAAGATTCACTTTTTACGAACTATCCTCCTGTAATGGTTGAATATTTTTAAAACCATGTGCACATATTACTTTTTAAAGTTAAAATAACAAAAAATAAGCTGCTAAAGGTATCTCAAAAGAAGCTTTTCCTGAGGGACTTAGTAATATGGTAAGTACAGTAGCACTGTAAAGCCTTTTAACACTTTCGGACACATAAAACTTTGTTAAAAGTCCTGCTGCACAACAAACAAGTTCTTACTTGTCATCTTTCCCTTTTGTCTTTTTGTACACCATCTCTCGGAAACTGGCTAAAATCTTATTTTCTCTCTTTCGTCTCTCTTCTTGGTTAAAGGATGCAAGAGCTCTCTTCTCATCAGCACTGTAGATCTGGTTCTCCTTACGCAGTCGTACAGCCTCCATTCTGCGATGCCTGCTGCCACTCATGACATAACCTGAGCATTCAAAAGAAGCGATCTCTTCACTTGTCAACCCAATTTCACCTCTTCGTGGGATTCGCTTTCCAGCTTTTACATACTCAGCCATAGCTGCACCTTCACCGGGGAGCAAAGCATGGCCATAGTTTAAAGGTTTCTCATCTTGAGAGGTAGGTATTATAGGTGCTTCTGGCCCTATTAAATCCATAGTATCTGCCATATTTGGCTGCTCCATCCAGGTATCTTCTGACAACTCTTCTGAGTCTTTACAGCTTGAGTCACTGGATTCTTTTTTGGTCTTCTTATTCTTCATTTTCTTGTATTTTTTTGTTTTGTGTTTCTTTTTCTTCTCTTTCTTCTTGGCTTTAACTCTCTTATCATCAACAGAGTTAGAATTTGTGTCAGAGTCTGAGTTACTGTCACTAACAGAATACTTCCTATGTTTTCTTTTAGACGACTTTTTATTTCTTGTTTTCTTGTTTCTTGAACGACTGGTCTTCTTTTTCCTATGTTCTTCCGAATTGGAATCTGAACCGCTCCTTTTCTGATGCATTATCTCTTCTTCATCCTCACCTGGGTTATGTTCGTCAGAATCTGGCTCAGGGAACTTTGGAGACGGCCCCCACACCTCAGGCGCTCCCAATTCCCCAATCCTCTCTCTCTCCTTCAGCCTCCTCTGCCGATAGTTCTCTTCCTTCTCCTTCTCATAGTCTTCCGCCCACTGCCGTTCTTCTGCATAGTAGTGGTGATGGTAGCGATATCCGCTATATGAGGTCGACGAAGAAGACGGGTAGGCGTAGTTGCGGAGCCCTGGGGGCAGCTCTCGCGACCCAGAGCGACTAAAGGGGTAAAGAGCGCCCACGTCCGATTCACTCCAAGGAGGCCTGAGGCCCTCACGGCCGCGGGAGTGAGAACGGGAACGACCATCCCCAGAGGAACATCTGCTCCGCGGGGATGGTGGGCTCCCTGAGGAGCTGCGTCGCCGCCTCCGAGAGCCCAGAATGTCCTCGGAATAGCTGGACCGGGATACTGGGGGCATGAGCCGCGCCTCACAGATGGGCGGTTACTACAGACACAGACGCTAGCTGGTGATTCGCGGCCACGCAGGCGCACTAGAATCGGCCTCCCGTGCACGGCTTCCGCTTCCTGTCACTTACCAAACGGAAAACGAATCCGCGCGCGTGCTGTGAGGCGCGGGCCTTGGCTGCGTGAAGGCTTCTTGTGGGAGGTGGGTAGGATTAGGGCGCACCTGTTTTTAGGGCTTATATTCCCCAACTTGAGCCGTGTGGGAACATAAAAGGACGAATTTGCGTCAGTGATTCCCTTTGCTGTTGAAACAGCCACTGCTCTTTTTCATTTTGCCTTTTACCATTTTGCTTATCACGCTTTGTTCTTCCCTTTCATTTCTGCCTCCTTAACTTTACCCCTCTGTGGACGATCCCTACTACCTACGCTCCTCATTTTTTCCTTCCTAAAAAAGGAAGTTGTCCACCCTCTTCATGGAGGAAATATATTTAATCACTTCCCAACCCCCCTTGTTACCACTGGAAGCAAGAAGCAGAACTTCTTTTGGAATCAGTTTGAGCTCACCCTCTAAGCTAGGTGAAGGCCAGGCCAGAGTTGTACTTTTTTTTTTTTTTTTTTTTTTTTTTTTTGAGACAGGATCTCACTCTGTCGCCCAGGTTGGGGTGCAGTGGCACGATCATGGCTCAGGGCCAACTTGACTTCCCGGGTTCAAGTGATCCTCCCAACTCAGCCTCCTGAGGAGCTGAGACTGCAGGTGCCTGCCACCACGCCAGGTTGACTTTTTAATAATTATCTGTAGAGACGGTTGTCACTTTGTTTCTGAGTCCGGTCTCAAACTCCTGGGTTCAAGCGATCCTCCCACCTCAGCCTTCCAAAGTGCTGGAATTACAGGTGTGAGCCACCATGCCCGGCCCAGAGTCATGATTTTAATTATTAAATTCACAGACTTTTCCACCCTAGAAACACACAGAAGCATCCCACTCGATCTTGTAGACAGATGTCTTTCTATCTAGGGAGATTTCTTCAGAAACGGTAGTTTGGAAACCACTTTCTCAATACACATTAGATCTCACTCTTAGAAATGACAAACATTTTATGCAAGATCATTTATCCCTCATCTTAAAATGTAAATAGGCATTAACATCATCTTGGTTCTCTCTAATTAAGTTGATCTGCTCAGTTGTTTGACAGCCAGGTCAAAACTTAAGAATGATGTCTTCCTGATGCTAGAACTCTAAACAACAAAATCAGGGAAATTAAATTGAATAAGACCAAATTATATCATTTGCTCTAAGTAGAATTTTAGTAAATTTGATTGAAGGGGATAAGAATTGGTTCCATGCATAAATTTAGGAACTGGTAAACAGCAGGGAGTATTATATGTGAATGGTCACATGTATAGTGAAAATATATGGATAGGGTGAGTACTATAGAGTTTGTGTAAGTAAAGAAAATTTTCTTTTGGAGTTATAAACTACTCGATAGGCCAATGAAATGGATATGTCTTACTTGGATAATTGTAAATTTAAGCCATTTCATATCTGTTGTAGACTTGAATTAACAAGGTGATTGATGAAATACTTCTTTCAGGTAGCACACAGGAAAATTAAAGTTAGAATATATTTTTGATCTTTAGAAAAGTTATGACCTAGACTAGGGGCTGGCAACCCTTTTCTGCAAAAGGCCAATAGTAAATATTTTAGGCATTGTGGGCCAAGAGGCAAAATCGAGGATATTATTACATACTTTTTTAAAAAACAAAATGTACATTTATTTTAAAGGATAAAGTATAATAAACAATTTGTTCAATTTTTCCAAGGAATAGATAACTTTTTTAATTTTTATTTTTAAGTTCTGGGATACATGTGTAGAAAGTGCAGGTTTGTTACATAGGTATACACATGCCATGGTGGTTTGCTGCACCTATCAACCCATCATCTAGTTTTAAGCCCCACATGCATTAGCTATTTGTTCTGCTGCTCTCCCTCCCCTCCTCCACCCTCCACAGGCCCTGGTGTGTGTTGTTCCCCTCCCTCTGTCTTGTGTTCTCATTGTTCAACTCCCACTTATGAGAACATGCAGGGTTTGGTTTTCTGTTCCAGTGTTAGTTTGCTGAGGATAATGACTTCTAGCTTCATCTGTGTCCCTGAAAAGGACATGATCTCATTCCCTTTTTATGGCTATGTAGTATTCCATGGTGTATATTACATACATATAACAAAAGAAAAAGGACATTTTTATTGATGCAATATAATTATATTATTATTCAAACTATAATTGAGAATAATTTTGTAATGCATATTTTCTTTTTTCTTTCTTTCTTTTTTTAAATTATGCTTTAAGTTCTAGGGTACATGTTCACAATGTGCAGGTTTCTTACATATGTATACCTGTGCCATGTTGGTGTGCTGCACCCCTTAACTCATCATTTACATTACATATATCTCCTAATGGTATCCCTCCCCCCTCCCCCCACCCCATGACAGGCCCCGGTGTGAGATGTTCACCACCCTGTGTCCAAGTGTTCTCATTGTTCAGTTCCCACCTATGAATGAGAACATGCGGTGTTTGGTTTTCAGTTCTTGCGATAGTTTGCTCAGAATGATGATTTCCAGCTTCATCCATGTCCCTACAAAGGACATGAACTCATCCTTTTTCATGGCTGTATAGTATTCCATTGTGTATATGTGCCACATTTTCTTAATCCAGTCTATCACTGATGGACATTTGGGTTGGTTCCAAGTCTTTGCTATTGTGAATAGTGCCACAATAAACATACTTGTGCATGTGTCTTTATAGCAGCATGATTTATAATCCTTTGCATATATACCCAGTAATGGGATGGCTGGGTCAAATGGTATTTCTAGTTCTAGAGCCTTGAGGAATCACCACACTGTTTTCCACAATGGTTGAACTAGTTTACAGTCCTACCAACAGTGTAAAAGTGTTCCTATTTCTCCACATCCTCTCCAGCACCTGTTGTTTCCTGACTTTTTAATGATCGCCATTCTAACTGATGTGAGATGGTATCTCATTGTGGTTTTGATCTGCATTTCTCTAATGGCCGGTGATGATGAGCATTTTTTCTTGTGTCTGTTGGGAGCATAAATTTCTTCTTTTGAGAAGTGTCTGTTCATATCCTTTGCCCACTTTTTGATGGGGTCGTTTGACTTTTTCTTGTAAATTTAAGTTCTTTGTAGATTCTGGATATTAGCCCTTTGTCAGATGGGTAGATTGCAAAAATGTTCTCACATTCTGTAGGTTGCCTGTTCACTCTGATGGTAGTTTCTTTTGCTCTGCAGAAGCTCTTTAGTTCAATTAGATCCCATTTTTCTATTTTGGCTTGTGTTGCCATTGCTTTTGGTATTTTAATCATGAAGTCCTTGCCTATGCCTATGTCCTGAATGGTATTGCCTAGGTTTTCTTCTAGGGTTTTTATGGTTTTAGGTCTAACATTTAAGTCTTTAATCTATCTGGAATTAATTTATGTCTAAGGTGTAAGGAAGGGATCCAGTTTCAGCTTTCTACATATGGCTAGCCAGTTTTCCCAGCACGATTTATTAAATAGGGAATCATTTCCCCATTTCTTGTTTTTCTCAGGTTTGTCAAAGATCAGATGGCTGTAGATGTGTGGTATTATTTCTGAGGGCTCTGTTCTGTTCCATTGGTCTATATCTCTGTTTTGGTACCAGTACCATGCTGTTTTGTTTACTGTAGCCTTGTAGTATAGTTTGAAGTCAGATAGTGTGATGCCTCCAGCTTTGTTCTTTTGGCTTAGGATTGTCTTGGCAATGCGGGCTCTTTTTTCGTTCCATATGAACTTTAACATAGTTTTTTCCAATTCTGTGAAGAAAGTCATTGGTAGCTTAATGGGGATAGCATTGAATCTGTAAATTACCTTGGGCAGTATGGCCATTTTCACGATATTGATTCTTCCTATCCATGAGCATGGAATGTTCTTCCATTTGTTTGTGTCCTCTTTTATTTCATTGACCAGTGGTTTGTAGTTCTCCTTGAAGAGGTCCTTCACATCCCTTGTAAGTTGGATTCCTAGGTATTTTATTCTCTTTGAAGCAGTTGTGAATGGGAGTCCACTCATGATTTGGCTCTCTGTTTGTCTGTTCTTAGTATATAAGAATGCTTGTGATTTTTGCACATTGATTTTGTATCCTGAGACTTTGCTGAAGTTGCTTATCAGCTTAAAGAGATTTGAGGCTGAGATAATGGGGTTTTCTAAATATACAGTCATGTCATCTGCAAACGGGGACAATTTGACTTCCTCTTTTCCTAATTGAATACCCTTTATTTCTTTCTCCTGCCTGATTGCCCCAGTCAGAACTTCTAACACTATGTTGAATAGGAGTGGTGAGAGAGGGCATCCCTGTCTTGTGCCAGTTTTCAAAGGGAATGTTTCCAGTTTTGCCCATTCAGTATGATATTGGCTGTGGGTTTGTCATAAATAGCTCTTACTATTTTGAGACACATCCCATCAATACCAAATTTATTGAGAGTTTTTAGCATGAAGGGCTGTTGAATTTTGTTGAAGGCCTTTTCTGCATCTATTGAGATATTCATGTGGTTTTTGTCTTTGGTTCTGTTTATATGCTGGATTACGTTTATTGATTTGCGTATGTTGAACCAGCCTTGCATCCCAGGGATGAAGCCAACTTGATTGTGCTGGATAAGCTTTTTGATGTGCTGCTGGATTCGATTTGCCAGTATTTTATTGATTTTTGCATTGATGTTCATCAGGGATATTGGTCTAAAATTCTCTTTTTTTGTTGTGTCTCTGCTTTGGTATAAGGATGATGCTGGCCTCATAAAATGAGTTAGGGAGGATTCCCTCTTTTTCTATTGATTGGAATAGTTTCAGAAGGAATGGTACCAGCTCCTCCTTGTGCCTCTCGTAGAATTCGACTGTGAATCCATCTGGTCCTGGACTTTTTTTGGTTATTGCTGTAATTTTAGAGCCTGTTATTGGTCTATTCAGGGATTCAGCTTCTTCCTGGTTTAGTCTTGGGAGGGTGCATGTGTCCAGGAATTTATCCATTTCTTGTAGATATTCTAGTTTATTTGCATAGAGGTGTTTATAGTATTCTCTGATGGTAGTTTGTATTTCTGTGGGATCGGTGGTGATATCCCCTTTATTATTTTTTATTGTGTCTATTTGATTCTTCTCTCTTTTTTTCCTTTTTAATCTTGATAGTGGTCTATCAATTTGTTGATCTTTTCAAAAAACCAGCTCCTGGATTCATTGATTTTTTGAAGGGTTTTTTGTGTCTCTATCTCCTTCAGTTCTGCTCTGATCTTAGTCATTTCTTGCCTTCTGCTAGCTTTTGAATGTGTTTGCTCTTGCTTCTCAAGTTCTTTTAATTGCGATGTTAGGGTGTCAGTTTTAGATCTGTCCTGCTTTCTCTTGTGGGCATTTAGTGCTGTAAATTTCCCTCTACACACTGCTTTAAATGTGTCCCAGAGATTCTGATATGTTGTGTCTTTGTTCTCATTGGTTTCAAAGAACATCATTATTTCTGCCTTCATTTTGTTATGTACCCAGTAGTCATTCAGGAGGAGGTTGTTCAATTTCCATGTAGTTGAGCAATTTTGAGTGAGTTTCTTAATCCTGAGTTCTAGTTTGATTGCACTGTGGTCTGAGAGACAGTTTGCTATAATTTCTGTTCTTTTACATTTGCTGAGGTGTGCTTTACTTCCAATTATGTGGTCAATTTTGGAATAAGTGTGATGTGGTGCTGAAAAGAGTATATATTCTGTTGGTTTGGGGTGGAGAGTTCTATAGATGTCTATTGGGTCCACTTGGTGCAGAACTGAGTTCAATTCCTGGATATCCTTGTTAACTTTCTGTCTCATGGGTCTGTCTAATGTTGCCAGTGGGGTGTTAAAGTCTCCCATTATTATTGTGTGGGAGTCTAAGTCTCTTTGTAGGTCTCTAAGGACTTGCTTTATGAATCTGGGTGCTCTTGTATTGGGTGCATATATATTTAGGATAGTCAGCTCTTCTTGTTGAATTGATCCCTTTACCATTATGTAATGGCCTTCTTTGTCTCTTTTGATCTTTGTTGGTTTAAAGTCTGTTTTATCAGAGACTAGGATTGCAACCCCTGCTTTTTTTTTGTTTTCCATTTGTTTGGTAGATCTTCCTTCATCCCTTTATTTTGAGCCTATGTGTGTCTCTGCATGTGAGATGGGTCTCCTGAATACAGCAAACTGATGGTCTTGACTCTTTATCCAATTTGCCAGTTTGTGTCTTTTAATTGGACCATTTAGTCTGTTTACATTTAAGGTTAATATTGTTATGTGTGAACTTGATCCTGTCATCCTGATATTAGCTGGTTATTTTGCTCGTTAGTTGATGCAGTTTCTTCTTAGCATCGATGGACTTTACATTTGGGCATGTTTTTGCAATGGCTGGTACTGGTTGTTCCTTTGCATGTTTAGTACTTCCTTCAGGATCTCTTGTAGGAAAGCCTGGTGGTTACAAAATCTCTAAGCATTTGCT
Organism: Macaca thibetana thibetana; assembly: GCF_024542745.1. Classification (NCBI taxonomy): domain Eukaryota; kingdom Metazoa; phylum Chordata; class Mammalia; order Primates; family Cercopithecidae; genus Macaca; species Macaca thibetana. The sequence goes on along the minus strand of NC_065581.1, from coordinate 28,025,675 downwards.
TGTCTATAAAGGATTTTATTTCTCCTTCACTTATGAAACTTAGTTTGGCTGGATATGAAATTCTGGGTTGAAAATTCTTTTCTTTAAGAATATTGAATATTGGCCCCCACTCTCTTCTGGCTTGGAGAGTTTCTGCCGAGAGATCTGCTCTTAGTCTGATGGGCTTCTGTTTGTGGGTAACCCGATCTTTCTGTCTGGCTGCCCTTAACATTTTTTTCTTCATTTCAACTCTGGTGAATCTGACAATTACGTGTCTTGGAGTTGCTCTTCTCAAGAAGTATCTTTGTGGCATACTCTGTATTTCCTGAATTTTAATGATGGCCTGCCTTGCTAGGTTGGGGAAGTTCTCCTGGAAAATATCCTGAAGAGTATTTTCCAACTTGGTTCCATTCTCCCTGTCACTTTCAGGTACACCAACCAGATGTAGATTTGGTCTTTTCACATAGTCCTGTATTTCTTGGAGGCTTTGTTCATTTCTTTTTACTCTGTTTTCTCTAAACTTCTCTTCTTGCTTCATTTCATTCACTTGATCTTTAATCACTGATACCCTTTCTTCCACTTGATCAGATCAGCTACTGAAGCTTGTGCATGCATCATGTAGTTCTCGTGCCATGGTTTTCAGCTGCAGCAGGTCATTTAAGGTCTTCTCTACATTGTTTATTCTAGTTAGCCATTCATCTAATCTTGTTTCAAGGTTTTTAGCTTCTTTGCAATGGGTTTGAACATCTTCCTTTAGCTCGGAGAAGTGTGTTATTACCAATCATCTGAAGCCTTCTTCTGTCAACTGGTCAAAGTCATGCTCCTTCCAGCTTTGTTCCATTGCTGGTGAGGAGCTGCATTGCTCTGGAGGAGAAGAGGTGCTCTGATTTTTGGAATTTTCAGCTTTTCTGCTCTGGTTTCTCCCCATCTTCGTGGTTTTATCTACCTTTGGTCTTTGATGATGGTGATGTACAGATGGGGTTTCGGTGTGGATGTCCTTTCTGTTTGTTAGTTTTCCTTCTAACAGTCAGGACCCTCTGCTGCAAGTCTGTTGGAGTTTGCTGGAGGTCCACTCCCGACCCTGTTTGCCTGGGTATCACCAGCGGAGGCTGCAGAACAGCAAATATTGCAGAACAGCAAAGGATGAACCCACTCTCTTAAATTTTGTGCCTAAATTCCTCTCTTGCCTTATCCTTCTTCCAGCACTGTTTAAAGATAAGTGATAGACAAAAGATCATCCCATTTTCCCCCCATTTAACATATAAAGGAAATTCCATGAGTCATCTATAGTCCCACAAAGAACATACAGAACTAGAAAAAAAAATGCTGTGGATTGTTGGAACAATATCCAGCTTGTATTGTAACAGTTTGGTAAGATCTGTATGATTTCTACTAAGTGAGTCAAAAATACCTGAAGAATTAGACATCTTTAAAGTTTCTGTGGAATTGGGAGAATTGTTTCCCTCTATGTTGTTCTGAAGACTTATATATACTGATCCCTAGAAGGATCAGACACCCTCTAACATTTATAGCCAACATCTCAACTGTTACTTGGACAATTAATTTGATCATAATATTAGGATATGTCAGAATTAAGTTTTTATACTTTTAAGCACAAGACAAGAAGAAATGTACCCCTTGTGGGACTTTTAGAGACCTCAGTGTTTAATCAAAGATCTTGTGTAATATTCAATATAATGATGAATGTCATGAACACAAGTGGCAGAAAATATGAATGAAAAAAGGATGAGAAGCTGTGGGAAAAGGCAGAAGCTCTTAACACCCATAATCAATTATGCAGGGTTTAAACACCAACAACGAATAGTTTGCTCCTTAGCAAATTTAATTATGGGATTTTCAGAAACATTTCTAGAAAGTTTAATTATGGGCTTTCTAGGACGTTTAAAATTGGCTTTCTAGAAACTTTGATTCAAGGCTGGGTACAGTGGCTCATGCCTGTAATCTCAGCATTTTGGGAGGCCAAGGTGGCAGGATTGTTTGAGCCCAGGAGTTTGAGACCATCCTGGACAGCATAGTGAGATCCCATCTCTACAAAAAATTTAAAAATTAGGTGGGCATGGTGGGATGTGCCTGTAGTCTCAGTTACTTGGGAGGCTGAGGTGAGAGGATTGCCTGAGCTCAGGAAATCAAGGCTGCAGTAAGCCATGATCACATCACTACACTCTAGCCTGAGAAGCAGGGTGAGACTCTATCTCAAAAAAAAAAAAAAAAAAAGTGTAAAAAGAAAGTTTTATTCCCAAGAAACTGCCTCAGAGGTATGGAATTTAACTCTCCTCTTCAGTAGTAGGTTGTATTGCCTGCATTTTGGAGCCTCTGGTATTAGCTCATCTTCTGTTCATTTTCAGTGCTTTGACACCTGAGTTTTTGTAGAAGACATGTAGATGTCTAGAAGACATCTAGACATCTTTTTTCTAAAAGACAGAGTTCCCTGTTGAGAACACTCTGATGTTGAATGATGCTTGACCTCTTCATGGAGGCCTTCCCCATTCTTTACATAGATAAGATGTATCTCTACTGTGGAGTCTCTGATACAGAACAAAACTGATAACCCCACTGAAAGCATTCCCACACTAATCACATTTTTAAGGTCTAAATCCAGAGTGTATTTTCTGGTGATAACAGAATACCAATCATGAAGAGAAAGCTTCTCTGTCCACTTCACATTTAAGAAGTTTCTCTCCCAGGTGAATTCTGTAGTGGTAAATGAGGCTTGTATTTTGGATGAAGCTTTTCCCAAATTCATTAGATTTGTGTCATTTTTTTAAATGTAAAAGTCGCCTGCTGATGTTCTAATCTGATCCATTTTTTTTTCCCACACTCAGAATCCTGGTACATGCTCCCATTGAGTGTTCCACATACCTTCCCATATAATTCTGTTTTCTGTAATTTCCTTAATTGGAGCTGCTGTCCTTTTCTCAGTCTTCACCTTACCATTGGAAACAATAATCCAATGAAAAGAAGGGGCTTATTATAGGAGAGAAAAATCTTCCTAATAAAATATGAGTATGAGGTTTGTGTTTATCTGAAAAGTATATGAAGAAGGCATAATATGAGGAGAACATGAGAAAGGTGACATATGTGGTGCCAGTGGCCAAAAGAGGAAACACTGGCAAAAAGGCAGTAAGCATATATGTAGGATAAGGAAAAGAGCGAAAAGAACAGAATGAGAATCAGTTCAAAAAAGAACTGGCTGGGGTGTTATGAGAATGTGAAATGTGGAATGTGAATGAAGTGGATTTGTGTTGAGGTGATCATTCATTGATCAACTCAAATTTCTGATTAATTCGTTCAACAAATGTTTACCTTGTGTGTACCATGTGCAGTATTGGAGCCATCAGTATTAGAACAATAAACAAAACAGCAGAAAAAATTCCTGCATTCACACTCACATAACTTCTATGGGATGTTGGCCAATTAACAAACAACTAAAAAATAAAGTACATAGGTGGTAATAAGTGCTATGGAAAAGAGGACAGGGACTTCCATCAGGCAACAGGGGGTGAAGATTTTAAATAGAGTGATGAGGAAGACCTCACTGATAACCTGAAGGAGGTGAGAGAGCCAGTCATGTGGTTATCGGGGGCATAGAATCCCAGGCAGAGCAAACAGCAACTGCTAAAGCTCTGAGGTGAGAGTATGTCTAGATTCAAGGAACAGCTCACTGGCTGTAGCTGGAGCAAAGTGAATGAGGGAGAGCAATGGAAAATCTGGTCAGAGAGGAGGCAAGTAGCCAGGTTATATAGAGGTTCAAAAACTACTGTAAGAACTTTGGTTTTTATTCTGAGTAAATGAGAAACCATTTGATATTTTTTGATAGAGGAAAGTTTAGATCTGGCTTGGGGTTTAAAATGATTACTGTAGTTGTCGTGTTGAGAATAAACTATATGAGAGACAAACGTGCAAGCAAGAAAACTCAGTAGCGGGCTACTGCAGTAATCCTGGGAACATATAATGGTAACGAAAAACAGTGGTAGCAGTGGAGATGGTGAGAAGTGATTTAGTTTGTGGATATATTGGGAAAGTAGTTCTAATGGGATTTCCTGATTAATTGGATGAGACATGAGAGAAGAGTAAAAGACAAGAGTCAAAAAAGCAGATGAGCAGTTTATAAACAAGGCAACTACTACTCAAGGGGCAAAAGCTGTGCAGAAGTTAAAATATGTCTATAGTGAGTACTGGCCTACTATCCCTGTACATGTTTATGCCTTAAGGGAATTATAATTATAAAAAAAATAGTTAGGCATGCAAGCTCTATCATCATAAGACTGAAAGGGAGTGAACGAGTCTAAGGAAAATTCATAAATAGTACTCCCAATTGTGAAATATATGTGTATGCATAATCAGAGTAATGGATACAAGAACAAGCAAGACCAGAGGAGGTTCAACAAGAACTGGTAGGTGCAGTCTTAGGTTTTGGGGGTCTGAGATTTGATTTTACTCTATTAACAAGGCAATAGCTTAGCCTGTTATTGGAATCTGGCATATAACACAAATTGCCTAAGTCAGAAACAAAATAATTTTATGATTACAAGGAGGCCCTATGACTTTTACACTTCATCTTCAGAATTTCATTGCCTTTTTCTACTGCATTAATAACCCACCCCAAACAGTCCTACTATTTCAAAGTTATAATTGTTATTTTTTTCCCAATTAGGATAGTCTAGGCCCAGTGGCTCATGCCTGTATTCCAGCACTTTGGGAGACTGAAGCAGGAGTATCACTTGAGGCCAGGAGTTTGAGACCAGTCTTGGAAACATAGCTAGACTCCATCTCTATAAAAAACAAAACCAAAAAAACCTTATTAGGAGAGACAGTCCCCCTTGGGCCTTTTGTGCTTCTGCGCATCTTGCTGTATGTGCCAAGGATATAAGTCTCTGATCATTTTTTACCAGTCTATTTCCCATAGATAGCAAGTCTACTATTTGTTACTCATAGATATCAAGCAGCTATTATATTTGCATCAGTTGCCACTGCCACCAAGTCTCAAGAAGGTGACATGATGGGCCCAGATGGATGCTATGCACACAGTGGGGTTGTGTTGCATCCAGAGAAGCCTGAGCTTAGGGAATCTGCAGCTTTTATAGCAAGGGGTTGAGTAAGCCTGGTAATTGTACAAGGGAAGACATTATCTTTCAAGGTCACCAGCTACATAAACAGTCTGAGGAATAGACTGGTTTAAAAAAAATGACTAGGGTCTTGTATCCTGATTTTTTTTTTTTTTAAACCATCATTCTCGTAACTTTCTATTAAAGTTTATGTATGCATTCTGCTTATGGTTTATTCTATTGTCAATCTCCACTGGAATATTAACACTATGAGGGCACAGACCTTTGTCCTTTTTGCCACTGTTGTATCCTGAACACCTAAAATAGTGTCCAGCCCAGAAGAGTAACTCAACATTCTTGTTCTGTACAAGGTTAAATAATTTAAAGTTTATTGAGTCCTAATGTGTAATATGTATATCATTTTCAACTTTACCATATATTTTGGAATTGCTTTTTAAGATAAATGTATGAATTTATACACCCATCAGCTGTGTAAGAGTTTTTTCACACATTTACTAGCAAATATTATTGAAACACTTTTATATTTTGCTAAGGTATAGGTATGAACTGGCTTAAAATTTGCCTTTTCTAATAACAAGGTTAAGGATCTTTGCTTATGTTAATTGGCCATTTAAGATTCCTCCTCTGTGAATTGCCTGTGTGTATTCCTTGTTATTTTTTTCTGTTTGATTGTTGGCTTTTTTCTTGTTCATACATAGAAGTTCATTATATATTCTGGCTATTGATCTTTGTTGATTATATGGGTTGCAAATATCTTCTTTCAGTCTTTTGGGTTTTCCACATGTTTCTGGTGTCTTTTGATATAGCTTTAAATTTTAATGAGGTCAAATTTACTAATTTTTTTCCTTCACAGTATGTGCTATGTATTTTAAAAGAATTCCTGCTTTACTTAAGATCATAAAGAAATACTCCTAATTTTCTTCTGAAAGTGTCAAAATTTTTCTATTTAAATTTTTTTTGAGAGAGGGTCTCACTCTGTCATCCAGGCTGGAGTGTAATGGTGCAATCATAGCTCACAGCAACCTCAAACTCCTGGGCTTAAGGGATCCTCCTGCCTCAGCTTCCCAAGTAGCTGGGATTATAGGTGCACACCACTGCACCTGGCTAATTTTTTCCTTTTTTGTAGAGATGGGGTTTTGCCATGTTGCTGTGGCTGGTCTCAAACTCATGAGCTCAAGCAATCTAGTCACCTCGGCCTCCCAAAGTGCCAGGACTACAAGCATGAGCCACCACACCTGGCCAGTTTTGCTTTTTGACTTTTAAGTCTTCATAGAAATTAATTGTTGTGCATGTATGAACCAAACTTTTTTTTTTCTATTTGGATATCTTTTATCAAGTAGCCCTTTTTTTTCCCACTGATTTTTAATGCTACTTCTGTTACATATCAAGCATCCATACATGCCTAATTGCTTCTCAGCCTTTAGTTCTGTTCTATTGGTCTACTTGTCTATAATTGTGCTGATGCCACACTGGCTTAACTACCTAACTACTGTACATATATAATAAATCCTAATATCAGGTAGGGCAAGTTACAGCACCTCCTTTGTTTGCTCAAAAAATTCCTTGGGTCTTTTTCACTCTTTTGTTCTTCCTTATGAGTCTAGGATCAGCTAGTCAAATTCCATGGAACGGCTCACTGGGATTTTGATTAGCATTACATTTAATTTGTGTATCAATTAGGAAGGAATGAAATCTTTCCCATATTGGATTTTCCTATGCATAAACATGGTATGTATCGCCATTATTTATCCTTTTCTTAATAAAATTTTATGTTTTCGTTAAGGTGTCTTTTTATTTCATTGCTCTTGTAGTTACTGTCTTTTAAAAATTACATTTTCAAACTCTTGTTGGTAGACCAGAAGAGCAATTGTGAATACTGATGTTTTTCATCCAGCAACCTTGCTGAACTCTCTTACTAATCAAAATAATTCAAGTGTTAGATTATCTTGGGCTTTCTGTGTAAAAACTACAACACATTTTCTAAAGCATGGTTTATTCATTTATATTGAATGTTTTAATTAGATAATGTACTCATTTACATCAAAATATATTAAAAGGTATAATCATTATTTGTTTTAATTAGATAATGCAATCACCTCAAAATATATTAAAAAGTGTACAGTAATCATTCTTCCTCCTACCCATATCCCCTAGTCTACCCAGTTTCTAATCCTCATAGGTAACCACCATTATTAACTTAATGTATCCCTCATAGATAACCACCGTTATTAATGTAATGTATCTCTCTGGGGTTTCTTCTGAATATACAAGATCGAAACAAATATATATTAAAGTCTTATTAATCTCTTCTATCTTCACAAAAATCTAGCAAAATATAGACATATCTCTGATCCTTTTCTCCCTTTGCTGAAAGAATCATTTTTAAAAGTCATTTAAACAGCGACACTGGAGGGAAGAAGACGCGTTGGGGGCTGGCAAACCACAGAGTCTGTCAGGTAGGTGGCTAGAGAGGAACAGAAGTGGCCTTTGTGTACCGCCCTGTGTGTATGGTTTGTTAGTTTCCGACACTGTCAGTGTGTGGTCTATGGCAGAAGCCGGTTGGGAACCCGCTTACAGATGTGGGCTCACGCGGAATCTGCTTATAGATGTGCGGTCACGCCTCCTTCGGTTGCTCTTCTCTGACCTGTCATGCAGTTCTTAGGGTCCGTGTGTGTGTGTGTGTGTGTATGTGTGTGTGTGGTGGGGGGGGGGGTGGGAATCCCTCCCTCACCAATTTCCCCCCGCCTCCGATCCTCCCCAACTCCCTGAACCCTGTCTTCCCAGGAAGCCTTTGGGCCGTGGTCTCCACAAAGGGCTCACTAGAAGAGCCTTTTTGTTCAGGGCCGTGTTGTGGACTGGGGTTCCGTTCTCTGGGTTGGTGCCTTAATTCGTTAGGAGACGGGATTCTTGGGTTATAGTCACAGGCCTTAAAAAATGAGAGCCTTTAAATCTTTGCTGCTCTTAGAGACAAGTTCAGTATTAAAAGCCCTTTAAATTACTGTTGGCATTACTGGTCAGGAGCCTGGATTTTAGAGTTGGCCTGTCAGGTTGGGTCCTGCTAACTGTGTGACTTCTGGCTAATCCGTAACCTCTCTGTGCTGCATTTTACATCTTTGTAAATGGAGATAATGTATATCACCTAACCCATTAGATAAGGCTGTGAGGATTGTGTCCGCGAGGATTAAATGAATATATGTAAAGCACCTAAAATAGTACCTTGCATGGAGTAAGCATGATGTAATAATGATCTCCTATTATTATTTATTATTTTTTTCCTATAAGGAGCACCTTACCTTTAGTGTCTTGATGACTGGCTTTTGTTACCTTTCTTTAAATTTTTAGGCCCTTTATCAATTTTGTTGGTAATGGACTATTTCTTACATGGGAGTGAGAGGAGTGGGGAGAAGAGATATTCTTAGGAAGAGCCTCTCTCAAATAGTTTGTGGTGTTTGTCATGATGCTCAAACCCACAGTAGCTCCAAGAGTTGGAAATGCCTCTCCTTGACTCCTCTGATTTAGGAGAAGGAAAAGAGATTTTTGTCAGTGGAAGGCTGAGATACACCGACCCTGATCAGTGCTAAAAAGGTGTCATCTTTTTAGAGTCTTGTCTCTGTGATCTGAGAGACCAAAATAGACACACCTCTATCAACTAAGATGAACCTTAAAGTTAAGGAAACAATCTTAACCTTACCTGCATGTGTTCATGTATACCTGCTTGTGTTCGATGGTTCAGGGCCTTGCTGGTAAAGCAAATTTCTAAATTCCGACGGCTACAAGAAAAGCCATATTCTTACTAAACTCCCTAATAACAGGAGCTATCAGGCAAATCCCAACTCTGATTTATAACCCAGAGCACTACAACTCTGACTGAATAGAGGACCAGCCTTACAAGCATTATTTTCTGATTAGCAATTGTAGATGTTAAGCCAGTTTCAGCCGGCTCTTAGGGGCTGCATATAAATTGTCTTTGTGTCCTGTAGTTCACCTTTAGACATGAAGAGCCAAATTCTCCCTCATTTTAATGCTACCCACCCCACGCTACCCCAAAGTGAACATGGGATGTATGTTGCATCTATGTTTACTTACCGCACATGAACTCCGCTCCCCTCATAAATATATCCAGCTTTCCCCCAAACCTGCTGAATATGCATGACTTTATTGTCATACACTGTGAAGCATAAAGCCCAACTTGTCCTTTCCTTCCTGGAAGAGGGTACCTTTGGTCCACGCAAGAGATAATCTCTTCCCAGTTTGAAAACTAATATAACCAATAAAGCCCTCTTTTCTACCATTTAGCCATTCTAGTGGTCTTTTGGATAACATTTCCAAGAGACCTGTGGCTCATGTGGGAATTACATATGTGTGAGTGTGTGTGTGTATATATATATATTACACACACCTACATACCTATGTCTATATTTATTTCTATAAGTAACTACAGATAGTGGAACATTGAGTTCACACCAACACCTTTAATTTTAATCCAATACTGCAGGATTCATTTTGGCCTTTTATTTTTTATGTTTGTAACTCCCTTCTCTGACAGTGAGAAACCTGGATGCTAATATGACCAGTGGGCTGTCTGTATCTTGGGTTCAACCAATTACAGATAAAAAAAACATTTAAAATAAAAAAATTGAAAATAACAATGCAATGTCGACCTAACAGGAAGAAGCTGAGGCACAAAATACTATTTTAAAGAGATCACTTAAGCCAAAATGAGGACAGTTATGCAGAGCCCACATAAGCAAGTGCCTTTAAGAGGAATTTATTTAGCTCAAGAGGGGAGTGTGACATGAGTGCTATTGCATATCAGTGCTTCTCTGGGTCTGATCATTTAAAGGGGCTTGCAGTCCTCAAATAAAAAGGGTTTTTTTTTTTTCTTGACAATGATGAAAAAGATAATGCAAATAGAGAAATACATTGTAACAAATATTTACATGGCATTTACATTGTATTAGATATTATAAGTACATCTGGAAACTACTTAAAGTATACTGGGTATAGATTACATGAAAATACTATACTCTTCCATTTTATATTAGGGAAAAGAGCATCCTCAGATTTTGGTACCTGAGAGAGTCCTGGAGCCAATCCCCCAAGGATACCAAAGGATGACTGTAACTGATTATTTAATCAATCTTTCATGTATATAATCAATTTCCCCATGCCTTCTCACTTATCTCAGTTGGGCTCAGACCTCAAATGTTACAACTTGGTGAAATTGGAATGAGGCCTATGGAATAGATGGTAGCAATGTATGTGTCAATTTTTCTACCATAGTTTCCTCCTCTCACCCATGTGACACTCTCCTCACTCCACTTGGGGTCCAAGTTCACTCTAGGCTGGACTGCCACCTCCTCCTCCATCTCCTGTGGCCCCACTTAATGGTTTTTGGACTGAATTATTCAGGAATGAAGGAAGGTAGGATTTTTTAAATTTAAAAGAAAATTACTATGGACAATGTCAGACATATGTAAGTGTAGAAAGAATATTATGACAAACTCCCATATGTGTCTCACCTAACTTCAACAATTATCATGTTTGTGCTGTTTTCTTTTTTTCTTCCTCTTTTATTTTCTGAGTATTGTAAAGCAAAATCCCAGACATTATATCAGCTTACAAGGACAAGTACTTCAGCGTGAATTTCTAACAAATAAGGACTTTTCAAAAACATAACCATAGTATCATTATGACAACTAAATTGACAGTAATTCATGAATATCATTGTGTTTTAATTTTCCCAATTGTCTCAAATATGTCTTTTTGCAATTGTTTTGTTCTTATCAGGGTCCAAATAAGGTTTACCATTACCATTACATTTGGTTGATAAGTCTATTCAGTGTCTTTTAATCTATAGTTCCCCTTTCTCCTCTGAATGTTTATTAATGCCATTTATTTGTTGAAGAATCTAGGTCTTCCTGAGGTAGGAGTCTTCACTCGACTCCAGAAGTGGGGCTGACACCAGACAAATTGAGAATTAGCCAAAACAGAGTAGAGGCAAAAGCACGTCTCTGTAGGACATGCTCAGCAATGTGCCATGTCAGCTTACCATTGCCATGCTACCCCTTTCCATGGCAACAACCTGATGACCAGGAAGTTACCACCCTTTCTCTAGAAATTTCTGCATAATCTGCCCCTTAATTTGAATATAATTAAAAGTGGGTATAAATATGGCTGCAGAACAGATTCTGAGATACTACTCTGGACATGCTGCCTATTGGTTAGCCCTGCTCTGCAAAGGAGCAGTACCTCTGCTGCTGCTGTACATTACTGCTTCAATAAAAGCTGTTGTCTAACACCACTAGCTCACCTTTGAATTCTTTCCTGAATTAAGCTGAGAACCATTGATTCATTCATTTTATGAAACAAGCAAAAAGAAATAAAAAAGAAATAAAAAAAGGACCCTCCTGATCTAAGCCCCAGTTTGGGGGCTCACCTGTCCTGCATCATCTGGCAACCCAGATGGGATGAAGACAGCAGAGACAGTGGAGAAAGAGGCAATCAGCATGAAGGCAAGATAGTAGTAAGGCAGCGAGACAAAAGAGATGATCAGTGATCAGCAGAGAAGTGGTGATTGGCAAGAGATGATGAGAGATGGTAGTCAGCAAGACAGCAAGAGACCAGTGAGAGATGGCGATTGGTGAGAAGGTAAATGGAGAGATGGCAAAGCAGTCTGTGACTGAGGCTGCAAGAGCTCTAACAATAAAGAGCTGCCAACACTACAGAGCTATAACAGTAACCAGAGGTTCTTTTCAGAGCCATCATTTTCCCTGACAGGTGGAGCCAAGTGGATGTGTAAGGGGTCATAATGCTGCTGCCTTATATGGGACCCACTGCTCCAGCCAGCAGGCTGGTGGGTTACCAGCCCCATCCTGGTCCCCCATGTGACAGCTGAGCCCACCTAAGCTGAGGAAATCGGGAGAGACTTTCACCTGGGTCCCATGTGAATGATCGGTCAGAGCCATTTTGACTCTTGAGGATAAGTGAATGTTCCTTGTGTTCCCCTACCTCACCCCCTAATATCGGGTAAGATAGGAAGTAAAAGTCTTTGGGTAAGTGGTCAGTTAAAAGTACCCTGTTGTTTGAGTGCCTTGAAGTACATCCTTGCCACATCTTCCCCCAGTTCTTTCTCCTCTGACTCCATTTTATTGCTCCACCAGTCATTTTCAGTCCTAAAATATATGTTTTGTTTTCAGTTTTTTTTTTTTTTCTTTTGAGACCGAGCCTTGCTGTCACCCAGGCTGGAGTGCAGTGGCATGATCTTGGCTTGCTGCTACCTATGCCTCCCAGGTTCAAGTGATTCTTCTGCCTCAGCCTCCCGAGTAGCTGGGACTACAGGCATGCACCACCAGGCCCAGCAAATTTTTGTGTTTTTAGTAGAGAAGGGGTTTCACTATGTTGGCCAGGCTGGTCTTGAACTCCTGACCTCAGGTGATCCACCCATCTTGGCCTCCCAAAGTGCTGGGATTACAGGCGTGAGCCACCATGTCCAGCCTCCATGGGGTTTTCAGTATTTGGTGAGGAGACCCTCGCTGGCTGAAACTCAGGCACTCTGGGTTTTGGTATTTTCGGCTGCCCCGGCAGATGCTCTGGGGTTTTCAGCATTGACATTCCCTCTAGGATTGTGGATTACAGTCCCTACCTCTAGGAAAATATTGGTCTCGCCTTTGTCTGCCCTAAAGTTAGAAGTTACTTCCCTAATAGCCAGTTGCAGTCCCCTTCCGTTGTGCTAGCTTATAACTGCCTTGCTCAGCCCTCTTGGTTGAAGAAGCTGGGAGTACCCAATCCCCTGGCATGACAGCCAACCACCTACAGCAGTAAACAAGTGGCCACCCAAACATTTTTTTTCAGTGTCTCTGCTGGTAGGTAGGTTCTCCAGCAAGTCAGGGCCTCCGAGATTTCCCCCTGGGCAACCCCTTTTCCTTTCTCCCTTCCATTGTCACCATTTGTTTAGCCTCTCTCCGCATAACACTTGCTGTCTGCAAAATTTAGGTTCAACATTCTACTGCCCATTCATAGTTCAGCTCATAATGCACCTTCGTAACACTTTGCTCCCTCAATTATGCCTTCTCTGTAGAATAAAGTGAGAAATTAAAAGGGAAAAATAACTAGGCATTTGCTAAACTTAGGCTAACTAGGCCAGGCGTGGTGGCTCATGCCTGTTATCCCAGCACCTTAGTAGGCTGACGTGGGTGAATCGCTTGAGCCCAGGAGTTTGAGACCAGCCTGGGCAACATGGCGAAACCCTATTTCTACTAAAAACACAAAAATTAGCAGGGCATGGTGGCGGGCACCTGTAATCCCAGCTACTTGGAAGGCTGAGGCATGAGAATCACTTGAACCTGGGAGGTGGAGGTTGCAGTGAGCCAAGATTGTGCCATTGCACTCCAGCCTGGGTGACAAGAGTGAGACTCGTTCTTAAAAAGTAAGATAAAATAAACTTAGGGTAATTGAAACCCCTGTAGATATTTTTATTAAACACGGGGACAACAGTGAGCATCCCAAGAGACTCGCCACTAGGGTGGCTTGTAGACAACTGGAGTAAATTTAAACTAGATAAAGAACCTAGGCAGGGTTCTTTACATCATAGTGATATTTAACAAGTAGATTTGCTCTCTAAAAAGAAAGGAAAATAGAGATCTCTTATGCACAGGCTTCTGTGGCTCTATAGTGGTTCACATTACTTCCAAACACCAGAAAGCCACACCTAAGGGATGCTCTCCAAGCAGCTCCCCTGTAGAAGGCCTATGCCCTGTCTGAAGTCTCCTCAGTCGTATTCTGAGGGTAGTCCCATTAGTTTTCGGATTCTAACTCAAGGTCATCAGGCACCCCTTCCCCTTATCCAACTAGCCCAAGCCCTTACCCCCCAGGGCCCAAAAAAGTAAGCCCAACCAGGACCACCAGGAGTAGGGCCCCATATAAGCCCCTAAAGTCAAACCTACGTCCATTGCAGGAGGTAGCTGATGGAAATGGAGGAACACTTACAGTACAAGGGGCATTGTCTATCTATAATTTGGTTTTATACAAGGAAAAATTTGGCCAGTTTTCAGAGAATCAAAAAAAAAAAAAAAAGGTTTATACATTTTACCATATTCTTTGATTTCACTTGTCATGACTTGCAAGTATTGCCATTTGCTTGCTGTGCCATGAAAAGAAAAAAAGTGAAGGAAAATTGTGTGGTTAAGCCAGTCATTTACGACAAGGTTATAGAAATAACTCAGGGAAAATGAGAAAATCCCACTCTATTTCAGGGTCATTTCGGTGAAACACTCAGAAAATATACTAATACAGACCCAGACTCCCAAAAAGGACAAGCTCTCCTAGGTATGCATTTTATTACTCAATCTGCCCCTTACACTAGGAGGAAGCTACAAAAAGCAGCAATAGGACCTCAAACCCCTATGAGCCTTTTAAATGTGGCCTTTAAAGTTTACAACAATAGGGACAGGGCAAAAGAGGTTTAACAATAGCCAAAAGTGCAATTATTAGCAAATGCTTTAAGTAACCTGACCCTTCAGGGTTACCCATCCTGAAAAAGTGTCATAAGATGGGTATCTGGAATGCCCAGAGAAGAGCCCCTGACTTGCCAGCCCCAGTGTATAGATTATTTACTAGCCAAACAAGATGTAGTCTGTGCAGTTATTAATAAAACCTGCTGCACATGTATTAACAACTTTGAACAGGTTGAGTTTAACTTTCACAAGATCTATAAGCAAGCTACCCGGTTACATATCTATAATCAGGGCACTGACTCCAACTATATCTGGTCAATTATCAAAAGTGCCGTTCAAAGTCTCACCTAGTTTTTCTCTCTCCTAGGACCTTTAATAGCCATCTTGTTATTACTAATCTTTGGCCCTTGCTTGTTTAACCTCTTTATAAAATCTGTGTCTTCTAAATTACAACAGTTCCAGATAAAGAAAATGCTGTCAAAAGGCTTCCAACCCATCCCATCTACTGACCCAGAAAATAAAAGCATCCTGCCCTTAGATATGGTATCCAGAGATTTGTACTCTTCCAGTGCTAGGCAGGGCCTATACCCATAAACTAAGCAGGAAGCAGTTACAGAAGATGGACCACTGCCCTTCTGCAGCCTGCTTAAAATTAAGAAGGCATATCTAATCTCTGAGGGAGGAATGAGGTAGGAGGCAGAATTCAACTCCAGAAGTGGGGCTCCAACACCTGACCAAATTGAAGACTAGCTAAGAGGGAAGAGGCAAAATCACCTCTCCACAAGACACACCCACCAATGTGCAATGTCAGTTTACCATTGCCATGGCAACACAAGGAAGTTGCCACCCCTTTCCATGGCAATGACCAGGTGTCTCAGAAGTTAACACCCCTTTTCTAGAAATTTCTGCATAATTGGATGCTTAATTTGCATATAATTAAATGTAGGTATAAATGTAACTGCAGAACTGCTTCTGAGCTGCTACTCTGGGCACACTGCCTAGGGGGTAGCCCTGCTCTGTAAGGAGCAGTACCTCTGCTGCTGTGGTACACTGACACTTCAATAAAAGTTGTTGCCTCATACCACTGGCTTGCCCTTGAACTCTTCCCTGGGCAAAGCAAAGCATCCTCTTGAGCTAAGCCCTAATTTTGGGGCTCACTTGTCCTGCATCATTCTGTTCTATAGAATATCCCACATGCTGGATTTGGCTGATAGATTTTTAAAGTGTCATTTAATTCCTTAACTCTCAAACTCACCTGCATGTTGGAATCATCTAGGAAAGTTGGCCAGGCATGGTGACTCACACCTGTAATCCCAGCACTTTGGGAGGCTGAGGTGGGTGGATCACTTGAGGCCAGGAGTTCGAGACCAGCATGGTGACGCATGTCTGTAATCCCAGCTATTCAGGTGGCTGGGGCACTAGAATCACTTGAACCCAGGAAGCAGAGGTTGCAGTGAGCCAAGATTGTGCCACTGCACTCCATCTCTGGGTGACACAGCAAGACTGTCGCAAAACAAACAAAAACAACAAAAAGATGTTATTAATGCCTGAGTCCCATCCTGTGACACTCTGATTTAATTGATCCTGCTTGCAGTCTAGGTATCAGGATGTTTTAAAAGCTCCCCAGTGATTTTCTCTGACAGAGTGTGAAAACTGCTAACTTAACTTGTTTCTGTAAATATTAGGATCTAGAAACTTACTTATATTCAAGTTTACTTATAAGGATACTTCAGGGGCACTGCCCTCTACCTTCTGTGGTAGCTCATCAAGAGAAAGATATTTTGTAGCAGTTTTCATTTGCAAAAGTCTTTGGGACCTCTCATTTTCTGAAGTTCTTTTCCTTCCTAATCCTTGGAACATAGAGGCATAGGCAGAGAAAGAAAAACTCAGGGAAGCACTGACATGGTATTTTTTCCCCTAATAAATTACTGAACTTGCATTTTGTAGCTTCTCCATTCCACTGGGCAGAAAGGGGCTTACTGAAGTGTCCAGCCAAAAAAACTTACAGTCAATTACGGCTTAAAATCGAGTCCCATCTAGTTCAAAGAATTCTCAAGGCTTTCTCCTATTATAGGATAGGCCTAGTTTATCACATGCCAGGCATTGTTCTAAGCAGTTTACACAAGAGTGCTCTCAATATTATCTAATCCCTACTAATGCCTGTAACATCCCTATCTACTATTACTTTCCCTATTTACAGATTGGAAAAGTCGGGCACAGGGAGGGTAAATAATTTACCAAGCTCACCCAGCCAGTTAGTGGTAAAGCCAGGATTACACAGGTAACCTGGCTACCTGTGTATCTAGCCACTGTGCTTGACTGTGAATGGGGGCTGGGAAGAAACAGGAAGGAAGAAAGCAGAAGAGAATGGGGTCCCTGAAGCCAGAGACTAGAGAGTTTCTGAAGGTGGAGAGAAGCATAAGCCTGATTGCCAGAGAAGCAGCCACAGAATGTGCAAAGTGGTGAGGGGGGAGTGGGACACTGTGTTAAGGATTAGTGGGAGGTGAGGGCTACAGTTGGGGTGGGGGGGCTTTCTTTCAAGTAGTTTGACCTTAATGAGGAGGAAAAAAGTGACAGATTAAGGGGGTGAGTGGGGAAGGACCAAGGGCAGCCACTGCTCACTCCAGGCAAGTGCCTGGTGATGTGTTCCGCGGCTTTGATGTTTCTGGTCCTCTTGCCAGAGTTTTTAGGGCTCTGGGGAACCCCTGCTTTCCAGCTCAATTTTAGTGTTAATTTTATGCCAGCTGCTTAAGCAAGCTTTACATAGGAAAGAAATATGAGCCACAACGGCATCCTTCCAGGATTTAAAGGCTCAGTCCTATTTCTTATGATCCAGTGTACGTCATCCTTTCCTTTTCTTTCCCTTAACTGCCTTCCCTTGTGTGGTGGTAAGGACAGGGTAGCTAAAGGGTTAACTCGGAGACAACCACTGAGAGAAGCTTCCTAGAGAGCCCAGGAAGTTGCCTTAGTTGCCAGCTAGGCTTCCTGTGCTCCAGCCTCAACTTCCCTCCTGTGTCTGGAGAGTGATCACTTTCACTTCCAGACATCCTTTGGGGATACTTACTGTGGGATTCAGAGTGAAGTGCAGAGGACGACCCTGCAAGGGCACGGACTATAAGAGAGATCTGTGCAGCTGCGCCTCAGGAGTGTCCTGGGCCTCTGGGCATGAGAGGAGGGGGACCACTTGCAGTTTTACTGGACAATTTACCACCTTTCCAGAATCCTCTGAAGATATACAGGTCGCAACTAGAGTGAGACCTTAGTACTGCCTTGGGTCAGAATGGCTAGAGAACCGAGAAAAAACGCAGCCCTGGACGCCCAGTCTGCAGAAGACCAGACGGGGCTTCTGACCGTGAAGGTAGAGAAGGAGGAAGCTTCCGCCTTGACGGCGGAGGTGAGCGCATCCTGCAGCCCTGCTCGGGGCCCCGAACGCTCCCGCCAGCGCTTCCGAGGCTTCCGCTACCCGGAGGCTGCGGGTCCCCGCGAGGCGCTGAGCCGGCTCCGAGAGCTCTGCCGACAGTGGCTGCAGCCTGAGATGCACAGCAAGGAGCAGATCCTGGAGCTGCTGGTGCTGGAGCAGTTCCTGACCATCCTGCCGGGGAATCTGCAGAGCTGGGTGCGGGAGCAGCATCCAGAGAGCGGGGAGGAGGTGGTGGTGCTATTGGAGTATTTGGAGAGGCAGCTGGATGAACCGGCGCCGCAGGTAGAAAGAACAGGTTTAATATCTGAGCGCTGTGGTCTGTTTCCTCCTGAAATCCCAGATCGGAGTGAGGGGCATTCCTTTAAGATCCAGGAGCTCTCCATCTCTTTTTGTACTGTGAACGTCCTTGGCAGTAAGGTGAAGTCCCCGGACTCCTTCTCAGAATTATGTTTTTAAATATATAAAGAAACTATAAAGGATTACAAAAGAACACAACCATAATGACATACAGTTAGCAAAGAGTTAAATTTGTATTAAAGTAATATATGTGGATTTTTATTAGTGCACTAAATAATAAGACCTAGGGACAGGGCTTATAATTGGCAATTTCAGAATGGTGATAAGCATCTATTTGCCTGGTTGTAATGTGATGTGAAAACATGTACAGGTTCTATTGGTGACAAAGTCCTGGGTACTGCTTATGCTACCTTGATTTGTTGCTTCCATTCATAGTTGAAGGAAATGTTAACTCTCTCTTAAAGACCAGTAAAAATAAGATTAGTTTTTGTCCTGTCTAAGTTCATGGACCACTTAGGAGAAAGTCCATGGACCACTGGTTATGAACCTCTGGTAGAAAGTGGGCCGATTTTTACCTTCATGTTCTTCCCTGTTTTATGAGGGACTATTTCCTCTTCTCATTGTCCTGTGTCCCTGTGCACACACCCTCAGAGGACCTGTGTGGCCAAAGCCTTCTAACTGGTGAGCTGGATACCGAGGTTCTTGACTTAGGTCTATTGCACCCGAGCCCTGTAGCAGTGGGAAGTCATTATAAATCTCTTAGCTTCATTCTTCATAAAAGATGTGGGAAATTCTGAGCTGCACATGAGACAGCAACTTGAAAACTGTAATTTAGCTATAAATGTCTGGAGGAAACCTGCTTTTAATGAGGACATAACTATGTGCCAGGCCCTATGTTAGGTGATTTCACATACTGTGATCTTATTTACTGGTCTCCAAAACCCCATAAAGTAGAAATTATTATCCTCATTTTTCAGATTAGAAAATATATTAGTATTCTTTGGGAATTTAGCACCAGTGTCCAAAGGGTTTTCGTAAACACACAGATGTATATAATGAGGGAGCCTAGAGTAATGGTAAGACCACAGGATCTGGAGTCATTCTGTCTGAGCTCCCATCCTAGCATTGCCACTTATTGAAGCAGCTTGCTTAAAAGCACCTTGCCCAGGCTGGGTGACAAGGGCAAGCTGCTTAAACACTGTCCACCCTTGGCTGGGCACAGTGGTTCATGCCTGTAATCCCAGCACTTTGGGAGGCCGAGGCAGATGGATCACCTGAGATCGGGAGTTCAAGACCAGCCTGACCAACATGGAGAAACCCCATCTCTACTAAAAATAGAAAAAGTAGCTGGGTGTGGTGGCCCATGCCTATAATCCCAGCTACTAGGGAGGCTGAGGCAGGAGTATCACTTGAACCCCGGAGGCAGAGGTTGCGGTGAGGCGAGATCATGCCATTACATTCCAGCCTGACCAACATGGAGAAACCCCGTGTCTACTAAAAATACAAAAAGTAGCTGGGTGTGGTGGCCCATGCCTGTAATCCCAACTACTAGGGAGGCTGAGGCAGGAGAATCGCTTGAACCCTGGAGGTGGAGGTTGTGGAGAGGCGAGATCATGCCATTACATTCCAGCCTGGGCAACAAGAGTGAAATTCCATCTCAAAAAAAAAAAAAAAAAAGACACAACAACAACAAAAATGCTGTCCACTCAAGAGAGAGGATCAGGGCCACATCTCCGTTTTCAGCAACTTATCACAAAAATCCAAAATAATAGCTCATAGGGTTGTTATCTATATGAATTGTGTTAATATCATAAGGCTTTCAGAAACAGTGCCTAGAAAATAGAAATCACTTGCACATGGAAAACATAGAAATTTTGGGTAGATAACTAAAAATAATGACTTCTAGGTTCCAGTTGGTGACCAAGGGCAAGAAATGCTCTGTTGCAAGATGGCACTGTTGACACAAACTCAAGGGTCTCAAAGTAACCAATGCCAACCAGTGAAGGCTCTGTTCAAGCATGAATCTCTGGGATCCCAGCCCTTACAAGACAGAGGTGAGTATTCTCTTCTGGGTTGTATGAATTCTATACACTTCATCCAATTTCATTTAAGGATCACTCAAAAGATCCATTTACAGTTTATATGCTCTTTACAGAGAGACTCTATTTTAAGACTGAGTCTAAAAGAGAAATTTCAAACCAAACTAGGACATAGTAAATCCTATTTTATTAAAATTGATGTCTAGAAATAATCAGTTTTTAAACAACATGGTGATCTCCATTCATTAAAGATATATTTAGGGAGCCCTCATCTGTGGTAACCAGTGTTGTAGGTACTGGAGAGAGAGCCACCAATAAGACAGAATTCTTGCTTTGATGGAGCTTACATTCTAGCAGGGAGGATAGCAAATAATAATATAATTTTTGATATTGGTAAGTGCTATGAAGAAAGTAAGGCAGAATTTGTAAAGCCAGCCAGAACATTCCAGAGATAGTAGGACTACCACAAATAGAAGAGTGTAAATCTAAACCCTGTAAAAATCTATAACTAGAAAAGTGAAAATCACTTAACAGGAAGCAGCTGTGTGTTCCATGCTGTTCCTCACGTGCTGTGAATATCTGGGTCGATTCCTAAGACATACAACACTTGGACATGCCATCCAACATGCAATCTTTATTTCTCAGCAGAGTTCCTTGCCTAAACCAACTTGTTTTCTGCCCCTTGCAAATTGACTTATTGTAGGGAAACCTAAGGTTTCTTCTACTTCTCTTTTGAGTCTGAGCAAGTTCTATTTAAGCAGTCTTCCATTTCCTCCTTTCTGGACCAAGCCTTATTTGACTCCTCCTAGTTTTTCCTTTTTCTTTTTCTTTTCTTTTCTTTCTTTTTTTTTTTTTTTTTTTTTTTGAGATGGGGGTCTCACTTTGTTACCCAGGCTAGAGTGCAGTGGTGAGACCTTGGCTCACTGCAACCTGTATCCCAGGCTCAAGCAGTCCTCCCAACTCAGCCTCCTGAGTAGCTGGGACTGCAGGCCCAGGCCACTACACCCACCAATTTTTTGTAATTTTGGTTCAGACAGGTTTCTCCAGGTTGCCTAGGATGGTCTCGAACTCCAGAACTCAGGCAACCCACCTGTCTCAGCCTCCCAAAATGCTGGGATTACAGGGATGAGCCACTGTGCCTGGCCTCCTCCTAGTTTTTCATACCTGAAGTAGAAAGCATCCTAATGTCTACTAAAGACATTTTAACCAAAACAAAACAAAAACAAAAAACCCTCTTTACTCACCATCTCCTAGCAAAATTCAAAACCCAAAGGTCTTCAAATGGAAAGCTTTGTTATGTTGCTTTCATTTCACCACTCCTACCAAGGATTCTGCACGTGGTTTTTGTATATCTGCAGAGCACACCAGATTTCTTTCGGCCCTAGGGCCTGAGCTGGTGGGAATCAGGCATTTTTGGAAGGAACACATTCTGTATAAACTTATTGGCAATAACTTACTGCCCCAGTTTCTGAACTTGGATTTTGCAAGGCAGGGAGGCTGAATACTAGGGTAGTTCTCATCCAGAGCTTCTTTCCTTCTTAGTTCTCCAGGTTCCTGGGCTTGCCCAGGGAGGGTGCTGCAGAGAAGATGCAATGGTAGCTTCCAGGCTCACTCCAGGGTCCCAGGTGAGCTGGAGCTCCTCTCCCTCCCCAGCACCCCATACCTTTCACTACTGTTGGGCTCCGCATTAGGTTCCTCCCTCCCCGGTCCTACCCCACCCCTATCCTAGATCTATATGGATTTGAGTTTTCTCATCTATCCCAAAGTTGCCTATTATTGTCTACCATCATTTTGGTGCCCACCTAAGAGGATTTTCCTGTTTCACAACAACCTTGGAATGTTATTTGTGCTTCTCAGATCTTTCCTACTACATTTCTTAGGTCAGCCTCTTCCTCAATGTGATTTTTCTTCTTCAACAAGGGCAGTTCCGCAAAAGCAAATGGAAGGTTTTGTTGGGATGGTCATTCTGTTTTGCTTTTTAAAATATAATAAGCTGTGCTGTTGGTGGGGGATATAAAGGCCTGACCCTTGCCCTCAAAGAACTTATACCTGAAAGGTCAGATAAGGCATAGTCTCTTAAAGTTATTTATATTACAATATGAACAATCTTTTCTCAACCTAGATTTCAATTTACTATGCAGCCTTTCATGTCCTGCTTGAAGATCTCAGTGTTTAAGGCTCTGTAGTAGCCTTTTTTCCCCTAATTTTTCTCCCTTCAGTCCTAGATTTCATTGTATTTTTAAAACTATTAATGTAAATGAACCTCTACCCTCACTTTGCCAAAGCATACTGCAAATCTTTTGAAAATTTTCAACATAGTTCCATTCCTTTTGCTGCATTGACCCTTGTTTTCCAAACCTTTTCACTTTCTGGACTGTTTCGATATTTATTGAAAGTACTTATTCTAAAATGTGTGTAATATTTCTTTCATTTGGCAGGTGTTTTTGGTAATGTTATTAGAGATAAAGCTAAATCGGTGTAGGTGTGCCACACTTGCTCTTTAAAGGTGATGTTCATTCTTTGCTTTGGGAGTAATTTTAGGCAAGAGGAGCTAGTTAGGACTACCTATTGTTTTAGGGGTTGCTGAAAATGGAAGATGTGGCTCTGACCCTCTCTCCTGGGTGGACACAGCTGGATTCATCTCAGGTGAACATCTACAGAGATGAAAAGCAGGAGAACCATAGCAGCCTGGTCTCCCTTGGTAAGACTGAGACACTAATTTGTCTTAAGATTGCTTGGCATTCTTTTGTGTATTAGAACCTATTGGGCTGTTAGAAGCTGTTGAGTCCCCGTTATGTTTGGATTCAGAATCACCATTCCTGAAAGTCTGTTACTGACTACTAGCTTCTTACTCCTTCTGACCTTGCTTTCTCCTCTGCCATGCCATTGTTCTAGTTAGGATAAGTGAGGTGAAATTGACACAACTCCTAGTACAGGTCTGGCTCATAGGAGATGCTCAGTAAATGTTGATGTCCTCTTGTTCCTATCCCTGACTGAAGAGGAAAGCTGGGGGGCCTCTTCAGGAAATGAGCCATGGATTCAGAATGTGAGAGCCAGAAGCAACCTTAGAAATCAACTACAGACCCTGACCTTAGGGTTGAGGGTGCAGAGGCGTAAATTACCTCAATTGTTTGAAATTTCATAGCTTATTGGTGGCATGGTGGGGATTCTAACTCAGAACTCCTAGTGCCAGTGCCAGCTCTGTTTGAGAACTTTGCCTCTGCCTGGGGCACAGTTAGAGATGACGGCCCATGTCATTGATCCATCACCAATTTCTAGTCTTTGCTTTTGTCATTTCTTGCAGATGCTTCAGAAATCCTTCCACTTGCCCTGTTACTATCACCCTCTGCTTAGCCCTTTCAAAATCTAATCCTAGGTGCATGGCCCTGCCTTACTATTCTTAGAGCTTAGAACCACCACATATGTCCCCTGCATAGTCCTGGGTCCTCACCACTTTCCCTCCATTCCCAGTTTGAACCCTTCCAGTGGCCCCATTCTCATTCTTAGGTCTCCCTCCTCCCCAGCACCCCTGTTCTCCCCTTTTATTCCCATCCTTATTCTAGCACTTAAATCCTCATCCTGGGCATATATAGACTTCTGTAATTCTTGCTTCCCTGGTACTCATCACAGAGCTTTCCTCCCATGGCAGGGCATAACCCACGGTTGCTGGCCATTTGTTGTTTCAGGTGGTGAAAAACAGACTGAGAGCAGGGACTTGCCTCCAGTCAAGAAGCTTTCAAAAAAGGAGCATGGGAAGATATGCCACCTGAGGGAAGACATTGCCCAGAATCCTACATGTGCAGAAGCTGGTGAACAGGAGGGCAGGTTACAAAGAAAGCAGAAAAATGCTGTAGGGAGTAAGCGACATTATTGCCATGAATGTGGAAAGAGTTTTGCTCAAAGTTCAGGCCTGACTAAACACAGGAGAATCCACACTGGCGAGAAACCATATGAATGTGAAGACTGTGGGAAGACCTTCATTGGGAGCTCTGCCCTTGTCATTCATCAGAGAGTTCACACTGGTGAGAAACCATATGAGTGTGAAGAATGTGGTAAGGTCTTCAGTCACAGCTCAAATCTTATCAAACACCAGAGAACCCACACTGGGGAGAAGCCCTATGAGTGTGATGACTGTGGGAAGACCTTCAGCCAGAGCTGCAGCCTCCTTGAACATCACAAAATTCATACTGGGGAGAAGCCATATCAGTGCAATATGTGTGGCAAAACCTTTAGGCGGAATTCACATCTCCTGAGACATCAGAGGATTCATGGTGATAAAAATGTTCAGAATCCTGAGCATGGGGAGTCCTGGGAAAGGCAGGGTAGGACGGAAAGCCAGTGGGAAAATATTGAGGCTCCCATGTCTTATAAATGTAATGAGTGTGAGAGAAGTTTCACCCGGAATAGAAGTCTTATTGAACATCAAAAAATCCACACTGGTGAGAAACCCTATCAGTGTGATACATGTGGAAAAGGTTTCACTCGAACTTCATACCTTGTTCAACATCAGAGAAGCCATGTAGGGAAAAAAATTATTTCACAGTGACCCATAGTATTCATGCCAGCACTGGTGCTCATTTGTCACTGAACTGAAGCCACCCTGGAGCCCTTAATGGTTACAGAAGTTGTGGACCAGGGCTTTATTTACCACTATACATCATCAGGTATGGGAAAATGTAGTCTGGCTGAGATGATGAGTTATCTTCTACATTCTAGAAAGTGATTGGAAGAAGAAGTCATTTGATAGGAGGCCATGGGAGAGTCATCTGAAAGTTGTAGGACCTAAAATAGTTTGTTCTCACCCAGTGGATTTAAATGGCCTTCTGGACTTGTTAATTGCCCTCAGCTAGCACTTTAGGACATCTGGTTGGATGGCTCTGATCTGGGGGGCTGCTGCTCTGACCATTCATTTTGCCTCTAATGAATCTTTCACATATTGGTCAGATCAATGAGGTCTTTTACTCTTCATTGTGCCTTGTATGATAGGTGCTAATAAACATCTATTAAATGTACCAGTAAAATGGCCTTTGTAGCTCCAAAAATTTGATGTCTGTATTTCTGAGAAATTTCTAACTTATGCCATTTTTGTTTATGTATTCTTCTCTGAGGTTCTAGATTCTGGGTCAATCTAGTGTATTTGTTGCCATGTACATACTGTTTTCAGAATTGAGGTGGGGGAATCTATATTTCTCTACCATGATAGTACAGATGAGAAGAATGCCTTAAACAGCTGCTTTATCATTAAGACATTGTGAAATTGCTCCATCCATAGAACTCCACTGTTTAGTCAATGTTAATTATGTTAGTTTACATTAATTTTGCTACGCTTTAGGGGGAATCTTTCACATTCAGGTAAATAAAAATCAACCTATCAAGTTAGATCAAAATGATTATTTTGAATTTTGAAGACATTCTGTAAGACTTACCATCTTGTTTCTTACCTTTTAGTTATCTTGGTCCTAACGAAGTGCTAAGACGTCATCTGTGTCCGTCTTCCCCAGTTTATAGCTGACTGTGCATCAAGGCTTATGCCAGCTAAGCTTAAACTTTCTCCAGGTCCGAAGATTCATACCAAATATTTATAATTATTATTCATGGTTTCAAAACTGCACTATCAGTTGGGGACAGGAAGATCAGGTTAGAGGCAGCCTACAAGGAGAGAAACTCACGTCTTGAGTGGTAGGAGAAAATGTATCTGTTCAGGCTGGGTGCCATGGCTTACACCTGTAATCCCAGCACTTTGGGAGGCCGAGGCGGGCAGATCACATGAAGTCAGAAGTTTAAGAGACCAGCCTGGCCAAGATGGTGAAACCCCATCTCTTCAAAAAATACAAAAATTAGCCAGGCATGGTGACACATGCCTGTAATCCCTGCTACTTGGGAGGCCAATGTAGGAGAATTGCTTGAACCTGGAGAGTGAAGTTGCAGTGAGCCGAGATGGTGCCACTGCACCTCAGCCTGGGTTTCAGAGTGAGACTCTGTCTCAAAAAGAAAAAAAAGAAAATGTGTCTGTTCAGAAGCACATTGGGAATCCTAGGTATCTGATGAAAAGGATTTCACAATATCCAAAGTGTTGATATGTGATGTCAAGGCTCAATGCTGTGAGTTATTCACAAGAAATAAGAATGTTTTGATATCTTCTGTTTTCATCCAAATCACCTGTGTGCTTAAAGACTGATTTCTGAAGTGCTCAAGTGCCTATTACCATCTTCCAGCATTGCCAGATTTTCATGAATGGATTCTGCTTCTGATGAATTACCTGACCATGTTTTATTCAGTCACCAGCATAGTGTTCTTGTCTATTCTCAAATACCCTTTCTGGATTTCTGCTCTGAAATACCACAGGCTGACCAGAGACTTTCAAAACCATAAAGCTCTGCCTTTATTAGTTCCCTACAATGTTTTATTGCCTTCATTATCTCCTTCTTTTCAGTCTAATTTAAAACTTCTTTAGCATTCCAAAGTTCTGTAGACTTTCTCCACTCAATCTTTTCTAGGTTTTTAATTTCTTTAAAATCAGCTTTATTTATGTTATTTCCACAAAGCTAGCCACTTTCTTTTCTCCTTTAATTTTTACTTTTCCTAAATATTTGCTAATAGCTCTGATTTTACACACTCAAACTCATTACAGACAACTCTATTCACTTTTCTGTGGTATTTGTTTCTGATGTTACATGAAGAGATACATGTGAAAGCTTTTTACAAACCAGAAAGTATTATACGAATATAACTTCCTGAGATTAACTAAGGACCACTGTGCCTCCTTTCACTCCTGCGCCTCCAAGCCTAAAAGTCTTCTCTGTAGCGGAGGGAAATATTGTTGAAAAGTACTTTTCAGTGTCTGCTATGCTAGACAAGGGAAGAAATAAAGCCTCTATTTGGGTGTGTGTGTGTATATACACACTTGGGCTTAGGCCTTTAGTACAATCAGGTTGGTAAGATTTGCACACAAATAAGGCAGTGCAATGATAAATGCCTTATGAGTGGTAAACTGAGGCTTGTAGAAATTCGGAGAAGGAAAATGATACTTCCAGCTGTGCAAGCTGTTATTATTATATGGACAGCTTTACATGTTAGAAAGCTGAATGGACTCACAACTTTGTCTAATTGAGTAAATAAAGCAAATTTTAAGAGATAGGGACATTGTAGGAGCCTTCAGTGCCAGAGCAAAAAGTTTAAATTTTATTCAGTAAGCACTAGGGAGCCATGATATTTCATAATCAAAATATTATCTAGGAAACTTTATCTGGTATATTATATGATATCAAGTAAGAAAATTATTTTGCTTACAGTCTTTTAGATACTCCACTTTTGTATAAAACAGAGGTATGTGTTTATAAATAGCTGAATTATAAAATGGGTTTATCTGTAGCCTATTGAAAAGGATGGCCAAAAAAGTTTATTTTCCAGTGAAATCAGATCCAGTAAAATAAACTATTTAGTTAAGATATAAGCAGTATATAAAGCACAATAAAATGTCACTTTTCATATTTTCTTAAATTGTTTTTAGGAATTTTAGTGGTGACTAGTCTGCCACTCTATTTCATTTCTGTAACCCAAGCAGTGCAGAAATCCTCTATTTTCTTTTTTCTCCCTTTGCTTGAATAGTAACTGGTTATAGCGTTTTTTCCTACTTCGAAAGAATGAATGGTTATAATGAAAAAAGCTTTTGATGAATGGCACTCTTGGATTTGTTCTTAATTTTGGCAAAGATGTATATAATTCTGCAAAAGACTTTCTCTGCCTCTTCCTTTAGTGGAAAAAAAAAAAAAAAAAAAAAAAAAAAAAGTAGGAGTGACAACTTACCTCACAGGATTCTGAGGATCTGCTTATACAAATAAGAAGTGCTATGTAAAAACTCTGAAAATGTTGCTAATTGGTAGAGAAGTTGAGATTGAACACTTTGTTAATGGAAACCTCCATATAAAGGAATTATAATTATTTAATAGTAAAAACTATATTTTAAAAATATCCTGTAACTATTTGACAGTATTGGTCTTCTTATCTTCTAATAATTTCCCAAACCTACATGGTACCATTTCCTCAATTATTCATAAGAACTTTAACCACTAAGTAAATGCAATTTATCTACTTTTCACTAAATACCTGTTTTAGTCCATTTTTTGTTTTTCCTCATGATAGTCAAAATTGGGTCTGATAGATTCAAATGAGGAAGCTTTATTTTTCAGTCAGCTTTGTATAAGTAGTTTCTCTTTTGTACATTTCAAAGGGAGTTGCTATGACAGAACTTTTTTGGGATGAATACTTTCCATGACTACTTTCTTGTGAACTTTTTTTTTATATGTATCATGTTCCCTTATTATAGAAATATCCTTTCATTGTTGTATTTACCCAGATTTCTTACTTGGTTTCTGGCATTTGCGGTCCCCTTCTATTTACAATATCAACCAATGACCCTGGAATTTGAATGCAGTAAGATTTCCTGGACTCCTTTCTGAATTAATGGTTAAACACTGGGGTATATTCCTGCCTGTTCTGTGTATGTTGTTGAATTGGAAGATTACCCAGAATCCTCTGCACATTTTTTCAAATTCCTGTTTTTATTGCCATTTCTAAGGTTGGTACTTCAAGGTTTTCAGGGATCTAGGAAAGCAATCCTAATGTAACTTACTTGTATACAAGTAATAAACCATATGATTATTCCTTTCCTCTGAATGAATTATTAAATAAGACAATGGACTGCATAATTTCCAAACTGTCAGAATAATAACTATCATTTCAGGTATAAACTAAGGCATTAAAACCTTTAACAATTTTCTCCCTTTTTTTCTCTCCCACCAGTTCTGCCCATAAGCATTGGGAGCCTGGGAAATGGAGTTTGTAGCCTTACAGACCCACTTATAGCACAGGGTATACAAGGCCTGCTGAAGGGCTGAGAGATATGAGGGACACATGAAATATACAAGATATATGACTGGCTTTTCACTGTAACCTCAGCACCTAAAAGAGTTCCTCTTAGATCAGTGAATGTGGAAATTGGCTGACTCAACTTCTTCTTTTGTATTATTTAAGTAAATCAAGATTTCTTGACAGCCAAAGTATTTGCATATCTGCTTCCAGAAATACTAGGCTTTCCCTGTTTCTAAATAAGTTATGTATTCCTAACCATTCATTCAACAACCCCCAATTGCTTATGTCATGTCTATGCTCAGGCACTAAGGAAATAAAGATGAACAAGATGTTGTCTTTGCCTTGGAAAAGCTTGAGAGCTACTCTCTATTTTAACCTGCTAGGTTTTGATTTGTAACTCACTTTTAAGGTAGATTGAGAAGCTAATCATTTCTCACCACCTCCACTGCTACCATCCTGGTCTGAGCCACTCTTGCTCTCCCATGATTATTACTATGGAAGCCTACAAATGAGTCCCCCCTACAGTTTCTTCTCAATATATCAGTCAGAGTAACCCTTTTTAAATCCCTGCATAATCTAAGTCGGATCACACACATCATTCTTCCACTCAAAACCCTGCAATGGTTTCCATTTTCACCAAAATTAACAGCCCAAGTCCTTACAGAAATGGGCAAGGCTCTTCACAGTCTGGCTTCACATTATCTCTCTGACCTCAGCGTTTTCTTTTTTTGTTTTTTTGGTTTTTTTTTGAGGTGGGGGTCTCACGCTGTTGCAATTTACCTATATAATAAACCTGTGCATGTACCCCTGAACCTAAAATAAAAGTCTAAAAAGAAGTACTTAAAGTGTTGAAGAATACAACTGTCAACCTGAGCAGACTGAGTTAATGAGGGCTCTCTACCTTACTGCAGACACATGGAAACTACCATTCAGGGGTAAAGGTTAAATAAAAACATGTTAACACAAAGCATGAGAGAATTTGCAGTTGCTATACAAACCACTGAAACATGTGCTTCAGGGAGAAGAAAAACGAATCTTCAAGAAAGCCCCAGTGAGTAAAACCAATTTGTTAAAATGTATACATGGAAACCTAGTTAATCATTGATGATAAAAATCCAATAATAACAACAACGATAATAACAATGATCACTTTGGGGAAAGGAAAGCTTAAAAACAAGAAGAAATAAAGTATTAATCAATAACATTATATAATATTGGAGGGGGTTGATAGGAGGCATTCCAAGTTTTGTATAATATGGAGAAGGGTGGGGAAAGAGATTAGTTTCATAATCTCACAAGCTAGGTGGGTATATGGACACTTTATGCTCATGTGTAAATGTATGGTTTTCAAACATGTAAATGGGGGAAAAGAAGAAAATATAAATTAATCAACACAAGACAGGAACTAAAAACTCAAAGAAAGATCATGAAAAATAGAATGACAAAATCAGGTGGTGGAAATAAATCAATAATCATAAAAATATCTATGGATGAAAGGGATTCATAGTTAAAAGATAAGATTTGGACATAAAAATATTATAAAAGGATATTAAAATCAATTAAACATACTGCTTAGGAATGCATATATACGCAATAAAATTATATATAAAAAAGGAAAGCAAGAAATGATAAAATTGGGATTCAGGATGATGTTCCCTCAATTGGAAGAGGTCAGGTGGCTGAAATAAGGAGTACCAAATGATTAGATATATATGTGGTTTTCAAGGTCTTTTGTTTTGAATGGCAGGTTAAAGAGTGCTAATTTGATTATTTAAAATAACTACTTAAATTAAGAAAGTAATAATCAAAAGCATGCCATTCATGGGCTGACATGGTCTGGATCTGTGTCCCCATGAAATTTCATGTCAAATTGTAATCCCCAGTATCGGCAGCAAGTCCTAGTGAGAGGTGATTGGATCATGAGGGTGGGTTTCTCATGAATGGTTTAGCACCATCCTCCCTGGTTCTGTCCTTGCAATAGTGAGTTCTCGTGAGACTGGGCTGTTTAAAAGTGTATGGCATCTTCCCCCTCTCTTTCTTACATCTGCTCTGGCTGTGTGACATGCCCACTCCCTTTTTGCCTTTCACCACAATTGTAAGCTTCCTGAGACCTCCCCAGAAGCCAAGCAGAGCCAATATCATGCTTCTTGTACAGGATACAGAACCATGAGCCAAGTAAACCTCTTTTCTTTATAAATTACCTAGTCTCGGGCATTTCTTTAGAGCAATGAGAGAATAGACTAATACATGGACCAGTGATATCAGTGTGTTATTAATCACATAAAGGAATATGAATAATACAATGCTGTGCACTTGATGTCCAAAGGAAATCATTTTCTTAAAATGCAAAGGGATGAGAAAGAGATACGAGGCTAATAATCTCTAAAAGATTTTGGCCTAGTTACATTCATATCAGACCACACAAGCATTGTTAGCAATAAAAACATCATGATTAAAGGAATAATTCCTCAAGATTTATTTGCATGTCAAGAAGACATGCAATTCCTGAACTTCTGTATACCTCAACTCATAACCTTAGAATATGCAAAGCAAAATTGACATAATACAAGGAGAAATTGACAAGTCTTTTCCCCACAGCAAAGTATTAACAAATCTCTCCCAATAATCAACAGATCAGGCCAGGTGGGGTGGCTCACACCTGTAATCCCAGCACTTTGGGATGCCAAGGCAGGCGGATAACTTGAGGCCAAGAGTTCAAGACCAACCTGGCCAACATGATGAAACCCCAATTCTACTAAAAATACAAAAATTAGCCAGGCATGGTGGCACAGGCCTGTATTCCCAGCCACTCAGGAGGCTGAGGTTGCAGTGAGCTGAGATCATGCCACTGCATTCCAGCCTGGGTGACACAGCAAGTTTCTGTCCCCCCACCAAAAAAAAAAAAAAAAAAAAAAAAAAAAAAAATCAGAGGGCAAACAAAAACTTAGGCTATAGAAAAATTTGAATAGTTAACAAACTCGAAAAACTGATATTTTAACAACAGAAAATCTGTTCACATTAAGATCAAAGGAGGAAACACTATACCATCATTTTAACATATGCAGAAACATTATTTGATAAAATTCAATACCCATTTGTGAGAAAGACTTTTAGTAAATGAGGACTAAATGGGAATGTTCTTAATATTATGGAGGATAATTATCAGAAACTCACAACAAATATGATATGAATCATTAGATGAATCCATTCAAAATCAGGCATAAGATGACTATTAGTATGATTTCTACCCAACATTGTCCAGGAGAGATTGGCCACTGC
The DNA here is from genome assembly GCF_024542745.1 of Macaca thibetana thibetana. NCBI lineage: Eukaryota > Metazoa > Chordata > Mammalia > Primates > Cercopithecidae > Macaca > Macaca thibetana. Next base: position 27,993,247 of record NC_065581.1, on the reverse strand, counting down.
ATCAAGACAAGAAAGGGAAATAAGGAAGGGAAGAAATAAAACTCTCCTTATTCACAACAATGTTATTTTTTAAATTCAATGTTAGTTCTCAAACAGAGCTAAAGAAACAATTGAGGGAGATGTTTTGAGAGCAGAAGAGGTAGTGAGGCGGGGTGGGAAGAGCAGGGAAGGAAAGAAGTTAGGATCAAAGAACATTTAGATGGATTAGTTGAGAGACTGTTGCAGAACAAATGGAATTTACGTATGATTAAATGATTAGGTTGGGTAGAGACATATATAAAAAATGGAGAATTTCATTCAATACAGAAACCTTTACTTTTTAATATTAATTTACTTTTAAAACCCATGTGAGTACAGTCTGTAATACACTTTTTAAAAAAATGAGGCAAAAGAAAAAGTCTCACAAAAACTTCAACTTAAAACTCTCTCACCAGTATGTCAGATACTCCTTTTACCTTGGCATATTATATGCAAAATTGATCTCCTTCTATTTGTTTGATGCAGCATTTTATAGATTGCATTGTCCTTTCATATAGTCATGTGCCACACAACGTTTCAGTCACCTAGTGACATTGTAGCTATCTTAACAGCTTAGCGCAATGCATTATTCATGTGTTTGTAGTGATGGTGTCAACAAATATTTTAAAAATAAATTTGGTATAGTTAAAGTGTACAATGTTTATAAAGTCTAGAGTAGTATAATGTCTTCACATTCACTCTTCACTCACTCACTGACTCATCCTGAGCAACTTCCAGTCCTACAGACTGCATTCATGGTGTTCTATACAGGTATACCGTTTTATCTTTCATACTGCATTTTTACTACATTTTTCTATGTTTAGATACACAAATACAGCATTGTGCTACAAATGTCTGCTGTATTCAACACAGTAGCATGCTGTACAGGTTTGCAGCCTAGGGGCAACAGACTATACCACCTACCCTACGTGCGTAGTAGGGTATATCATCTAGGTTGTGTAAGTACATTCTATGATGCTTGCACAGTGACAAAAATCATACAACAGCACATTTCTCAGGATGTATCCCTGTCATTTATAGGACTGTAATTGCTAGCTGCTGTTTTTCAAAAACAATCCTGCAAATAGGAGGATAAGTGAAGAAACTGGGGCCTGAGAGGTTAAGTGTGGTGATGGATGCCAGTAGTATCCTGCCCAGGTCCCCTTTTCCAAGTCAGTACACCCATTCTCCATTTGCCAGGAAGGTCAGTGCACCCATTCCCCGATTATCAGGAGCACTGGCTGCTACTGGCTCACAGTCTTCACCTTCTCTGAAGAATTGTCCTTGGAAAAGGGAGATAATCTCTTATCTCCAGGAAGTCCCCAATCCACAAGGCACTGATCAAGGTACAAAAGGCTGGCCCCTTTTGTATCTTACAAGGGTAAGGTTTGTTCCAAAGATCCTTCTTCCAAATTACACTAAACTAGACTTAAGCTCAGACCACATCTTGCTCAGCTCATTTCCTCTTCCATATCTTGCTTCCCTCTCTGCCTTGCAGCTTTTTTTCTGCAGCTTATTTTGCCTCAATAAATTCCCTAGACTTGAATCCATGCCTAGGCTCCGCTTCTAGGAAACCCAACCCAAGTGACTTATCCAAGGTCCAAACTCTAGAATTGATTAGGCATGGACTCCATCTCAGGGGTCCCAGCTCCTGGTCCACTCCTTTTTTTTAACTACACCATGTGGTATTAAGACATAACAAAAAAAAGAGAAGAGGCTACTTTAACATTTAAATTTTTGAATTTTAACTCACTCAAGACAATTAATGTCATCATTAATAAGTAATTCCCATACCATTTGTTTGGTATAGGAAGGTATTATATTTAACATTTCTGTCAGATGATCCTGGAGTTTATCCTTTAAACCTACTATGACACAAAAATTCTTCTTAGGCTTCCCACAATGTGTAAAACTTTTTCCTGATGCAAAAGGAGAAATGAGTATCTTAGTTTAAGCTGACATTTTGTGGCATTTTTATGTGATGCTAAGTATTGGTAATTTATTTTCCCTCTGATGGGAAAGTGTTGCTAAGGGTTTTGACTTAAAATCCAACTTCCTTGGCCACTCATTCAGTGGAGAAACAAGAAAAAACATTTACAACCTGCTCTCTCTCTCTGAAGTCTGCTACCTGAGAGATTCCTCTGTATGATAAAACTTAAAATCTCCACAATCCTTTCTCTTAGCCTAAACATTCCTTTCCATTAATCCCAGGTCTTCGGATAAACTCAACCAATTGTCAACCAGAAAATGTTTAAATTTACCTATAGCCTGGAAGCCCATGCTTTGAGTTATCCCGCCTTTCTGAACCAAACCAATCTTTTTCTTAAATGTATTTGATTGATGTTTCATGCCTCCCTAAAATATATAAAACCAAGCTGTACCCTGACCACCTTGGGCACATGTTCTCAGGACCCCCTTGAGGGCTGTGTCACAGGCCATGGTCACTTGCATTTGGCTCAGAATAAGTCTCTTCAAATATTTTAGAGAGTTTGACTCTTTTCGTCAACAAGTTCATGGGGTTCACTATGCTATTCCACTTCTGTTTGAATCTTATATAAAAAAGTTAAATTATACAATCCCCGATTCTGGAGTTGGCTGCTCTGCAAAACATTTAGGAGTTACTGAAAACAGTGCAAAACTCAACTGTGTATGGACTCATCCTAAGCAAATTGCAGCATTTTTCCTTTTCCATCTGTCAGGAAACCTCTGAACATTTAAATCAAATAGATGAAAGGACAGAGATGGGGTTGCAGCCTTAGTAATCATAAAAGGGAGTAAGGGAGGGCAGGCAAAGGGCCTTGGAAAACCTCAAGTCTCAAGTCTTTAGTCCTAAGAAGGGGAGATTCCTCTTCTCCATGAGTAAACTTCACTGAGAAAGAGTCTCCTCTGGGGCAGAACACTTAAGGCTACGTAAGTCTTCTCCAGTTTTTAAAAACATTTTCTTCCTTTTTACATTTTCTGATGGAGGCAGCATAACTGAATTTTTTTTTTTTTTGAGACAAGGTTTCTGGGTTTTTGTTTTGTTTTGTTTTGAGACAGGGTCTCTCTCTGTGGCCAGGCTGGAGTGCAGTGGCATGATCACTGCCATCTCAAACTCCTGGGTTCAAGTGATCCTGTCACCTCAACCTCCTATCAGGGGACTACAGGCACATACCACCACACCCAGCCAATTAAAAATTTTTTTTTTGTAGAAACAGGGTCTATGTTGCACAGACTGGTCTCGAACTCCTGGCCTCAAGCAATACTGCTGCCTTGGCCTCCGAAAGCTCTGGGATTATAGGCTTGTACCACCACGCCTCACGTACAATCGATTTTCTTAAAGATCTATACAGGGAAGAAATTTTTTTCTCTAGACCTAAGCCAAGCAAACAGAAGAGAAAGACTGAGGACATTTCGGACAGTAGCTAGCATCTTATCTGCATTAATCCAGTTCTCTGATGTGGCCTGGTACTCAGGATACAGATCACTTTCTAACACTGAAGTTGTGATAGAAAAACTCTGAGGGAGTTCCAGGTGACTAAAATGTAGAAATCTGATATCAGTATGAAGCATGACTTCGTAAAGAAATTGAGATTTGGAGTTAAAAGACAAGGTTTAACTAAAAAGATGCGATGTTTTAAGTTAACGTTACGGGAATCTAGGTGAAGGGAATATGAGAACTCTATCTTTGCAACATTTCTGTAAGTCTAAAATTATTCCAAAATTAAAGCATTACTAAAAACAAAAGTTCAGGGTTTCAGCCTTGGCTCTGATGCCTGGATTTTCTGAGCCTTAGAGTCCTCACCTGTAAAATGGGATAATGATAACGCTCATTTCCCTGTATGGCTGTTGTGAGGACCAACTATGGTTAAGTAAGTGGACACACACTGCAGACACTGAAACACACAGCCCATGCTGGTCACTTTCCAAGGGAGAGTCACATAGGTATCAGAGAGAAGCAGTAAGGTGGAAAAGGTGTTTATAGTGTAGACCCTGGTCACGGGGAACACCAAAGACCCAATTGTTATAAACCATCAGTAGAACTCTGTTATCCTTTGTAGTTAAACACAGACACCAAATCTTTCAGGCATGCTGGCTCTAGCAGTGCCATTTATTATATTATTAGAAGGGTTTAGCAGCCGTCTCAAAAAATAAATAAATAAATAAATAATAAATAAGAGGGACACAATTAGTAAGAATAAGAAAGAGGTAAAACGAACAAAAGGGAAAACAGTAGCTTCAAACACCCAACTTTCCTTTTAGGAAGTCCCTGGGCCGTAAGTCATTATTTGTTTCAAACACACTTAATGGAGAAAGGAAGAGAGAGGCATTTTCTAACCTCAAGCTACCCCACATGACTTGGCTGGTGATCTGGAAAACTTGCTCATAGCAAGCCCTAGACCAGCTCAGCCAGTGTGTGGATCTTCTGATGGCGAATGAGGTTGCAGTGTCGATTAAAGCTTTTCCCACATTCAATGCACTGGTGAGGTCGCTCCCCTGTGTGGCTTCTCTGATGTTCAATGAGAAATGAACGCCGACTGTAGCTCTTACTGCACTGGCTGCACTGATACGGCTTTTCTCCTTTGTGGATTCTCTGATGCTGGATAAGACCTGCACTCTGACTGAAGGCCTTCCCACACTCCTTACAGTGATACCGTTTCTGTATATTGTGGATTCCTCGGTGATTAAAAAGACCAGAACTTCGACTGAAGGCTTTCCCACACTCATTACATTCATAAGGTCTTTCTCCAGTGTGAATTCTTTGATGTCGAATGAGACCTGAGCTCTGAGTAAAGCTCTTCCCACATTCATCACATTTGTGTTGCCCCTCTCCTAAGAGGTTTCCCCACTGCCTCTCTATCCTGTCCGTATGTTCACCAACTTCTCTATGTGGGGGATCCTGCTGTGATAGCTCCCAGGTCTGCTCATTAAACATTTTCCCATGTGGTTCCACTATCTTAGGACAGTCTTTCCTTAGCACCAACTGTATGTCCTCAGTCTTGGTTATTTCATCTGAAACAAAGAAAAAGTCTAGGTAAATGTCACTTGTTCCCTGAGCATATGGGAAGGTGACTATGTCTATAAAAATATATCAAAGGAAAGCAAGTGGGCTAGAAACAGAAGGGCTAGTGTGGTAACACCTTCCCCTAGGTAAGGAGGAAAGTTTGCCCTCTTTGGCAAAATGCAGGTCAGTCCATCCCCACGTAGACTTCAACTGGGGAGTTGTTTTTTTGTTTTGTTTTGTTTTTTTGAGACAGAGTGTTGCTGTGGAACCCAGGCTGGAGTGCAATGGTGTGATCTCAGCTCACTGTGGCCTCCACTTCCCGGGTTCAAGTGATTCTCCTGCCTCAGCCTCCCAAGTAGTTGAAACTACAGGCACGCACCCCCATGCCCAACTAATTTTGTACTTTTAGTACAGACGGGGTTTTGCCATGTTGGATATCCTGGTCTCGAACTCCTGACCTCAGGTGGTCCACCCACCTCGGCCTCCCAAAATGCTGGAATTAAAGGCATGAGCCACTGCACCCAGTTGGCAGTATTTTTTTATACTTTTTCATGGGGAGGGATGGGTAAAGATCAGGGTGGCTTCTCTGGAGTCTTCCCTTAGACCTCTCTCTCCTTTCTGAGATAACCTCAAAGTGACCCTTTCCAAGGAAAGTTACTTAATGTATTCATTCATTCATTTTCAGAACAAGTATTAAACTTCTACTATTCTAGGTGCTTCAGGCAGCACAGTAGTCCCCACTTATCTGTGGTTTTACCCTACAAAGTTTCAGCTACCCACAGTCAACCACAGTTCACATATACTAAATGGAAGATTCCAGAAGCAAACAATTCTTTTTTTTTTTTTTTTTTTTTTTTTGAGATGAAGCCTCACTGTCGCCCAGGCTGCAGTGCAGTGGTGTGATCTTGGCTCACTGCAACCTCCGCTTCCTGGGTTCAAGCGATTCTCCTGCCTCAGCCTCCTGAGTAGCTGGGAATACAGGCACATGCCACCATGCCCGGCTAATTTTTTTTTTTGTATTTTTAGTAGAGATGAGATTTCACCATGCTGGCCAGGCTGGTCTTGAACTCCTGGCCTCATGATCCATCTGCCTTGGCCTCCCAAAGTGCTGGCACTACAGGCGTGAGCCACCGCACCTGGCACAAACAATTCTTAAGTTTTAAATTTGGCACCATTCTGACTAGTATGATGAAATCTCATGCCATCTGGCTCTGTCTCACCCAGGACATTGAGTCCTCCTTTTGTCCAGCATATCCGCTCTGTACATGCTGCCTGCCTGTTGCACACCTAGTAGCCATCTTGGTTATCAGATTGACTGTTGCAGTGTCACAGTGCTTGTGTTGACATACCCCTTATTTTACTTAATAATGGCCCCAAACTGCAAAAGTAGTGAGGCTGGCATATTATTATAATTGTTCCATTTTATTATTAGTTATTGTTGTTAATCTCTTACTATGCCTAATTTATAAATTAAACTTTATCTTAGGTATGTATAGGAAAAAAACAGTATTACAGAGTTCATTCAGTATTAGCTTTGGTTTCAGGTATCTACTGGGGGTCTTGGAATGTATCCCCTTAAATAGTGGGGACTACCATAGTATATGACTTTTAAATCCACAATTATCCAAGGTGTATTCCCATCATAAGACCTTTGCTCTAGTGCTTCTCTCTTCCTGGAAACTTCTCACCTCAAATGAAAGCAAGGCCCACTCTCTCGCTTCCTTCAAGTCTTTGTTCAACTCACCTTCTCAATGAGGTTTATCTTAATTCTTCTATTTAATATCATGATCTGTTTGCCTTATCCATAGCACTCTTAATCTCCCTTATCCTGTTCTATTTTTGCCTTATTCCACAGTCTCATCACCTTCTAACACACTGTATCATCTCTTTACTTTTATATTTATTATTGTCTCCCTCTTGCTACAATCTAATCTCTATGAGAGGAGGATCCTTCTGTTTTATCCCTGAGAATCATGCCTGGCACACAGTAGTTGCTCAAAAAATATTTGTTGAATGATTGAACAAATAAAAGGGAAAGGATTGAAACCAATTCTACTACTATGGCCTCAACCGACTGGCCCAGGAACTGGCATCTGGAGCAAAGGCTGCCACACAGGACTGGTCCATAATGAATAGTGTCCAGCCAACCCAATCAAACCCTTTCTGCTTGGAGGAGTTGAGGGTAAGAATGGAGAGAAACAGACCCAAACTGTCTAAACACTAAAGAGCAGATGCTATGGTATCCTTAGGATGTCTTGGGTTCCCCAGGTCTGATTTCACTTTACAACCCAGAAACAGGCTTAGGACAGCAGACCCAGACCTCCTCTTTTGACCAAAATATTTACATCTTTCTCCCACATCTAACTGTCCTGTCTCTCACACACAAGAATAAGTACCTCTTAGGACTCCTCTGTTGTTAGGCTGTGGTTCTCTTCCTCCTTTTAGCTGGGGGATCACAAGAGGTTTGGAAAATAAAAATGTGTCTGTAGAGAAGAGATGGGCCCCAAGTGTGATCAGTAGTGCCCTTTTGCTCAAACTTCATATTAAATCTGAAATCCATAAGGGAGCTGGGTAGAATATAAAAACTTGGACATTTCCCACCTTTCAATGATTACCATTCATATAACTTTCATGACTTATGAAGCACTTTCAAATATATTATCAAACTGACTCACCACAAAACTCCTTGATGTTATTATCCCATCTCTTTAAAGAACTATAGGAAAATACGGCAAGATACATATATATGGGTAGACAGACTATATAGAGAAACATCTGGAAAATATGCAGCAAAGTGACAAGAGTAGTTACCTCTAGGGAGTAGGTAGGATGTGCAGAACTTTCATTTTTTACTATATAAACTTTTGTATTATTTGGATTTTTAAATAATCAGCATTACTTAAAAAGAAACTCAAACTTACCTATTAAATATTGCTTGGCTAAGAATTTGAAAAGCTGGAACTTGAATTTGGTCCTTGTAATTTCAAACACTATGTTGTTTTATAATATTGGCTTTACCTAAATTTGTAACACATACCTGCACTGATATCCTACAAGGAGAACTCTACAATCTCTAGATGCCCTCTGGATACTCTCCTACAGCTATAGTAGATGCTTAATAAACACTTGTTGAATGATAGATGGATAGATGAGTGGACAGATGGAAAATGTAGACGTGCTTCTTGGAAAAGGGGGTTCTCAGCAGGGTTTTAGATGCAGTTTGGAAGGTAGAAGAAAGGAAATGGCTAGAAAATAAAAGGTCCAAGTTCATAGAGAGAGGAAAAAGAAAGAAAGAAATTGACTGGAGGCCGGGCGCGGTGGCTCAAGCCTATAATCCTAGCAATGGGAGGCCGAGACGGCCGGATCACGAGGTCAGGAGATCGAGACCACCCTGGCTAACATGGTGAAACCCCGTCTCTACAAAAAAATACAAAAAACTAGCCAGGCGAGGTGGCGGGCATCTATAGTCCCAGCTACTCGGGAGGCTGAGGCAGGAGAATGGCGTAAACCGGCGAGGCGGAGCTTGCAGTGAGCTGACATCCGGCCACTGCATTCCAGCCTGGGCGACAGCGTGAGACTCCGTCTCAAAAAAAAAAAAAAAAAAGAAATTGACTGGAAAGATGTTCATAAAGAGGAAAAATGATATCAGAAGCAATTTTAATCTGATAAAGTCATGGGAGCTATAGGAAGGTCTGCACAGAATTTATTCAACACATACACTTTAATTTAAATCGAGAGATGTGTTCCATGTAACAGAAATCCATAATTGCTAGGGTAAATGAAATAAACAGAAGCTAGAGACAAAGAGGCAAGGGAATTTGCAGCTTTGATGCATATGGGGGTAGTATGAAACTGAAAACAGCAGAACCTTGCTACAGATTGATTGTCAGAAGATTAACAAAAAGTCAGTAAGAGGGTATGATTTTATGTGTGGGAAATCAGACAAGCTGGAGATAATTCCTGCAGGGAGGGCTAGAATGGGGAAGCAGCTGATTCAGTCCCAAGTGCTCAGATCTATATCCACAAGGGTGGCCACTGCCACCATTCAGAAGATTACAGAGAAGGAAATGGTAAAGTCTGATTTCAATGGATTCTCCCATACAGTCTGCCACTTACTAAGCATATCTCATATCTTTCTACTGCAACTATGAACCCAAATCAGCAAGGGTGGCACTGGTGATTTGTGGCAATAGCGACCACGTATTAAGCATAATGCATGCCAGGTGCTTTTCATAAATTGTTTGTATTTGATGCTCACAATGACTTTCTGAGGTACATACTGGTTATGGACTAAATTGTATTCCCTCACATATGTTGAGGTCCTAACCCTCAATATGATTATAGTTGAAGATAGGGTCTTGAGGGAGGTACTAAAAGTTAAATGAGGTTATAAGGTAGGGCTCTATCTGGTAGGAATGGTATCTGTCCTTATAAGAAGATGAGAGAGCTTCCTCTCTCTCTGTATGCACACAAAGAAAGGCCATGTGAGGATACAGCAAGAAGATGGCCATCTATAAGCCAGAAAGAGGCCTCACCAGAAACCAAACCTGATAGCATCTTGATCTTGGACTACTAGCCTTCAGAAATGTGAGAAAATAAATTTCTGTTAAAGACAACCAGTCTGTGGTATTCTCTTAAGGCAGCGCAAGTAGACTAAACCAAAGCTATTATCAACCCCATTTTGTAGATGAGGGATCTGAGGTCAAGTGGTTAAGTAATCTGCCCAATACAAGCAGCTTCCATGAGGCGATGCCAGGATCTGAACCTGTCTGTCAAACCTTGAAGTCCATTCTCTGAAGCTGTGCTCCACAGCGATCCCTGAAAGCCTTCCTCATGTACCATGCATCAGAACTCCAGAGAGCTTCCAGGATGGTACTGAGAGAGAAGTCTGCACACAGGGAGAAGGGTCAAAGATGAGCACACTAGGGTCTAAGAAGCACTGAACATTGCTGCTATCTGGTAAGGAGTCTTTGGATCTCCTGTTTTCCCAGCTCTGGGTTTATTGTTTGTTTTTGCTTGACCAGGTGAGATTCGTTCAACATCAAATAAATGCTGTCCCTCACCTGTCTCTCCAATAGAATGGCACTTCAGAGCAGAGTCACGTGTGGGCTGGGACTGAAGGCTCAGTGGTGTCTGCTCTGCTAGAGGCACCATCTCTTTAGAGAGGACTTCTTGTCTGTGTCTGTGGGTTACCATCTGGAGACAAAAAGACAAGATTTGACTTTTGAAGAAATTAACTGTCTGAAATAAACACTTCCAAAAAAGAAGGAAACAGGAAGGAGAGTATTTTGTCACCAATGTCAAGGAGACACAAAGCAGAGGATACAAGGATTCTTGGCATGCCAAAATACACTTTTTTCTCTAGCAAATCTCCCTTCCTACCTCGTGTTGTGGTTCATCGAGCTCTCTCTCCAGATCCTCCAGCAAAATCACAGCCTCTTCTCCACTCTCTGGACAGTGTTCCCTCACCCAGTCCTGGAGCTCCTTGGGCAGGATGGACAGAAACTGCTCCAGCACCAGCAGATCCAAAATCTGCTCCTTTGTGCTCACTTGTGGCCTCAACCACTGGTAGCAAAGTTCCTGGAGTCGGGTAAGAGCCTCCCTTGGTCCAGGGGTCTCTTGGTAGCACAGCTGTCGAAAGTGCCTTCGGAAGATTTCCCTTGCCAGTGGATTATTGCGTTTCAATCTGGATTCCTGCCTTTGGAGGTGACTTTTTGCTTCCACTTTCATTGTCAGAAGTTCTTCCCATGCCTGGGGAACTTGAACACCCAGGGATAAAATCTCCTTTGAGTTTGTATTCATCTTGACCTTGAACAACTTAAAAGGTACCCTCCAACTGCAGCTATGCTTCAAGACAAACCTTGGAGGCGCCTGCCTAAGCAGTAAAAATAAATTATTTATATGGAAAAATGACAATAACTGATGACAGAAACTGATAATATAAGCATTTATCATAGGCCCTAAAGCTCTCCTCTGAAAGTGATTTGGTGACCAAAGGATGGAAATACTGGAAATATATATATATTCATAATGTGCAAAGAGTATAGGCTTTTAAGTTACCCAGATATGGGTTTTCTTTCTTTCTTTCTTTTTTAAAAACAGGGAATTTCACTCTGTTTCCCAGGCTAGAGTGCAGTGGCATAATCACAGCTCACTGCAACCTCAAACTCCTGGGTTTAAGCGATCCTCCCACCTTGGCTTCCCAAAGTGCTGGGATTACAGGTGTCAGCCACCACACCTGACCCAGACCTAGGTTTTATTCTGATCCTAACATTTACTAATTGTGTGACCTTGTGCCAAGTTTTTAAATTTTCTTTCAGTCTTTGTTTCTTTATGTGAAAAAGAAATAGCAATAATACTTTACAGAGTTCGTGGAGGAAAACAGCCCATGAATTAGGGACTGCACAGATCACTCAGAAAGTCTGAATAAAAAGTTTGAGCTCACTGTATAAACATCAAATTAGAGAAAGAATAAATGGAAATACTATTACTGTCGACTAAATGAATGAACCAACATTTACTTTACTATTTACTTCAGTTTTCTTAAATTAATCTTCAAAACAACCACTTAAAGTTAGTATTATTTACACTAAATTTACAGAAAGAAAGGCTTGGGTGGATTCCAAGCCCTGGAGCTTTCCACACCGCCCTGCTGCTACTTAAGAGTAACAGTCAACATTGCACAAGTCTACAATATGCTTTCAGATACAAGACCATATTTCATCCTCACAATTACCCACTGAGGTTTTATTGTAATAATTATTTCATTAGATAAGAAATGGAAGCCAGGGAAAGTTAAGTAGATTGCCCAAGGTCAACTTCTTTGTGAGGACAATCCTAAGAAGCCTAAGAAGCCAAAGAAGCCCAAGGGAGAAGTTTTCACCAGAGACCCGGGCAGCGCCTGAAACCCCGGGGGTGTTCCCAAAATGTGGGTCTCCAAAATGTCAGAAAGCACAGCGCAGCAGCTTAACTGCAGCTTGACAGGCTCTGTGGCAGACATCTGGGGAATCTGAATTGGGAGGTGGAGAGAAGTACAGGGAGCCCCAGAATATGCACCTTTAACGGGCTCCTCAGTGATTTGTATGTATTATAAGGTTTGAGAATCAAAGAACTAAGGAAATCGGGAACTGTCACATTCTGTACTTTAAAACCAGTCCATTCAACGCCCCTTAATTTGCTTTTAGAATCTAGAGGTAAGAGGGTATACGGGCTCTCCATCTTGAAGGCTGCCAAAGTCTTAACTGTCCTTAACTTCCTCTCCCGGGGGTTTCTTTCCCTGAGTCCTAAGCCTGTTGTCGTTATTCACCGAGGTGACCCTTTCGCCTCGCAGTCCTCCTACAACCCTTTCTTGTACAATGTCCCCACAGCTGGGGATGACCACCCTGGTCTAGGGGACGCCTGAAGCCGGCCGGCACTGACCGCGGCCCCCTCCTTCGTCTCCCACTTCCCAGAGGCTGAGGTTCACTTTCCACACCCCTTTCCCAGCCCCACCCTCCCCAACACTCCTCCATTCCCGGCCCCCACAGCCAACTCACGAGACCCGGAACGCGCGAGGAGGGAGAGGGGGTTACCGGCCCGGGGTTGCTAGGCGCGCTGCACGAACAATGGTAGGGCGGGGAAGATGCCCACCCCTCCTCGAAGGCGGACGAGCAGAGGCACTTCCGGGCCGGTCTAGGATTCCGTGTCTCGTTGTCCGGCGTCCACCTTGCCTCGGGCTCAACCCCTAATTTCCTGGCGTCCAGTTCTTTTTCAGCAGTGATCACATAAACAGAATGTCATACGTGTATGGGCCGCACACAGGTTTTAAACGGAAAACGTTGATGAAGCATAGACCGTTAACTATTGAAAATGCTGGTTTTAAAAGCATTTTTAAAATTAATACATTATTTATGGTTTAAAAAACCCTCAGACAATACCAAAATTAATAAAGTAAAATGTCAAACCCCACCTACCCCTCCTTAGTCCCATTCCCTGAGGCAGCCACTTGCCACCGTTAGCCTGGAATTTGTATATCATTGTGATCCTCTCACACACGGCGGCATTATTTTATATTTAGCCTTTTCTCCCCCGCTTATTTTAGCGTTTTCACTTCATATATCCTAAACAGTTTTACTCATCATGTAGGTCTAACTTATTCTATGGGTGCATAATAGTCCATAAAGCAATTTATTTGTCCAGGCCCCTACGTATTCTTTATTTAGGCATCTGCTTGCCTGCCTGCCTGCCTTCTTTCCTCCCTCCCTTCCTCTTTTCCTACCTCCTTCCCTCCCTTCCTGCCTTTCTCCTATCCTCCTTTCCTTTTATTTCTTTCTTCTTTTTGTTTTTTTGTTTGTTTGTTTTTGCTATAAAAGTTTTCTGGAGTTTTAGTAATAATATGATAATACAAAATCAAACCAAAACCAATTAAATAAATTTGTCACCCAGGCTGGAGTGCAGTGGCACCATCATAGCTCACTGCAGACTCCAACTCCTGGCTCAAGCAATCCTGCTTCAGCCTCCTGAATAGCTGGGACTACAGTCACACACCACCTTGCCCAGCTTTTTTTTGGCGGGGGGAGGTAGAGATCAGTGTCTCGATTTCTTGGCCAGGCTGGTGTCTAACTTCTGGCCTCAAGCGATCCTCCCACCTCGGCCTGGCAAAGTGCTGGAATTACAGGCATGAGCCACCATGCCCAGCCTTAAATAAACTTTATTGGTACAAAAGAGCATAATTGTAGGTGCTGTTAGTCATTCATCAGTTTTACTATGCCAACTAGAATGATGGTGCTACATAGATTAAACTATATTCTGTTTGTTTTAACAGAATCTTATCATTTATTTTATTAAAGCAGTAAGAAAGTATCTTGTGTGTTAATGGAGGCTCCATGATCTGTTTAAACTCCAAAACGGTAGTAGCTCTGAAAATTTATTTATTGTTTTCCTCAGCCTAGCCTTCTGAGGGCATTAAATAAACCTGAGTTTTATGCTTTACTTCTATTTCTTTCAAATATCCGATAAGTATATAATCATCAAGAGCACTAACATGCAGAAAATTTGCTCAAAAATTCACATCACTTTTTCCACCATAACATGTTCACTTGCAAATCCCTCATTACAAACTTTCCTAACAAACTATGAAATGAGAGTAAATGCTCAACTTCTCTTGGACTTGAATAGACTATATAAATATGTTATTCTTTTCCATTTTGGATGACCATCTGTGACAAGTAAACGCGATTTAATATTTGTATGAAACTTCTTAAATGTCTCACTGGCAGTTGGTTAGGGTCTCTCACTGGTTTATACGTGTTTGCTAAGTGGGTCAACTATAGGGCTCAGGCAGGCTCCAGCTCAGAGTCAAGTGGGCAGCACATTGGACTTCACAGTGGTTAAACAGCCCTGATAGAGACTAGCTTTCATTTTTCTGTTTCGGGGAAGATTCCACTATAGCAATACTTTGATGAGTGTCCTGGGACAGAAGAGATTATTTTTAACTTATAATTGGAAATCCCCACTGAATATTGAAAATGCCATACCAACTCAAAGACAAGAAATACTGACTGCAAAATCAGTCCAAAAGGTTGAGGATTACCTGAATCTAGAAGCAGACGTATTGAGATACTAACTCTGCTGTGGGTTATGCCATAAGCTAAAAAAAATTAAAATGAAATAAAGCAAAAAAAGAAAAAGAAAGAAAGGGCAAGCAAGAAGGAAGGAAGCAAAGAAGGAAGGAAGGAAAAGAAGAAAGAAAGAAAGAAAGAAAGAAAGAAAGAAAGAAAGAAAGAAAGAAAGAAAGAAAGAAAGAAAGAAAGAAAGAAAGAAAGAGAGAGAAAGGGAGAAAGAAAGGAAAAGAGGGAGGGAGGGAAGAAGGAAGGAAGGAAGGACTTGGAGGATTGGTGACAAAGAGATTATTGATGGAACTAGCTTGCATGTGGATAGATCTCTTAGAATGGATACCAAATGTACAAATATTTGTATCCTATATGAATCTTCATTAACCTACTGTGTCAGAGGGTTTCAGTAAGCAAGTGAACAAGATGATGTTGAAAGAGAACATGGACTCCTCCTCTTCACAGCCTACTGGGATCCCTCCTTAAGCTTGAAAATAAAGGAAAAATTGTGAGTCCCTTCAAGGGAAATTCCGGGCACCCTGCAACCAGCAACTAGGGAAATAAATTAATAACCTGCTAAGCAAGAAGATAATAATAGCACAAACAATAGTCACTCAAGTGAGTCAGTCATGAGATGTTTGTTTCCTTATAGAAACTAAAGATAACATGTTGACATATGTCCTTGAGTTGAGTTGTTTTTCAGAAACCAGGACCTCCACTAGATGGAAAATGTTGGTCACTGTCATATAGACCTTGACAAACAGGAACCAGAAGATGGATAAGGAAGTCCTAGAAATTTTCCAGCCTTTAACTCACATTGGAGAACCCCCTCATCCATGGCTTAAAAACTCTTGCTTGTAAGCCATCTTACAAAGATTTCAGATCTTAAGTGTTAGTGGCCCATTAACCTTGCTTGGTGCTCTGCAATAAATGCCTTACTTTCTCTCACTGCAAATCCTAGTGTCAATGTTTGGCTTTGCTGCACTGGAGAAGCAGACCCAAGTTTTGTTGCTTAACAATCTGCTCTATGGATATCAGCAACTCTTTTTTCAGCTATTTCAGCATTTGCTCAAGAAACTTTTGAACATAGGGACCATGCCTGCCATGATGAAGGCCGTGCATAGGCTCAAAAAACAAGACAAAAGCTTTTCTGTTGAAATCCAATTTGCAAGAGCCAAAACCAATCCTAATCCCTAGATATGATGTAATATCACAGTGGAAACAGCCAGTCACCTGATGGTAAATTGATTACATTCAACTCTTTCCATGATGGAGAGGACAAAACTTTTCTTCAAAGCAATAGACACTTTGGGATTTGGATTGACTTTTCATACCTACCATGCTCTGTCAGTACTGACTTGTTGAAAGCCCCACTTACACCAGCCTCAACTTAGGTGGGCATTAAAATATAACGATTCGGTTTTTTCCTTTTTTTTTTTTTTTTTTTTGAGACGGTTCAACTTGTTCTTGTAAATCCTTTCCTGTCCCTTAATGGTGCCTTGAGCAGCTCCCATAGCTTTCTGGCAATTTTAAGTATTAAAGGTCTTATTCAGTTTATTTTTAATTTTAAATTTTATTGTTTATTGAATAAGTTACATAGCCAAGGATTCAAAATATAAGAGGTACAAAAGGGCATGCATTGAAAAATCTCTGTGATATTTTAAATTTTGTTACGTGTGATGACGATATTGTAGTTCTGTAGGAAAATGTTCTTACTTTTTAGGGATGGGTACTGAAGTATTCAAAGATGGTACGCCATGATGTCTATAATTTAATTTAAAATACTTCAGCAGAGAGAAAGAAAGGTGGGGAGTTAAATATGACAAAATATGAACAATTATAAAATCTAAATGATAAGTATATAGATGTTCATTACACATTATATAACATAAACTAGAAATAAAATCCAATCCCCACCCCAACCCTGGCCAACTAAACAGACCCCTTGTGGCAAAAGTGATACCAGAAAAAACTTAAAAACTGAATTCCCAGCCCTGACAGAGTGAGAGGTCAGACACGACGACTCATTATACCCTCCTCCCTTTTGTGGTTTAGACACAACTGACCAGCATTAAAGTTAAAATAGAGATCATTAGACTGATAGAATAGATTCTTTGTGGCAATAAGATACCAAATTATAAGCAGGACCTAAGTCCATGCCAGGGAAGGGTTAAGTCACGCATCCTTTCACTTAAAGAAGAAACTATATTCTAACTGACACAGGTTTTCCTTTTTCTCTGGCAGCTAAACAAGCACTGGCCCTGAGATAAGCAATATTCAAACAATTTGCAGCTACACTAGATGCTGACTAACTGTACCTTCTTCCATCAACTGTAACTATAGCTTTGATTGGACATGAGACTGATTTCAGTAGCTTTCTCCTGATAAGACCAATCATGGACTGATTCTAGCCCTTTTACAGAGATTGCGCACTTCTGTGCTCTCCTGTCCTAAAGTGACCATTTGACATATAGAGCCTAGTTGTAATACATGCAAATGTTAAGTCTCCACTTCAAAGTGAACATGTAACATGCATGTTTGTTCAATGTGCATGTGTCATGGCCCCTTCCTGAATATTCATAGCTCCTTCAGTAACCTGTTGAATATGTATGTTTGGTCAACTCATTCAGTATAAAGCTTCCACTTCAACCCCTCCTCCTTCAAAGTGCCTGTCTCTGGATGTGGCCGGAGGAAGGCTTCCCAGCCTGCAGTTTGGCCACCTGGCAGGCTGTAACCCTTAAGAAGAAATACAGTCTTTTCTCTCTTTTTCCAAATTTGTACCTTGTGATCTTTTCTTTAAGTTAAAAATACATAAACCTTTGGGAGCAGATGTGTTTCCAAATTCAGGTTTTTTTGTTTTTTTTTAATTTTAGAAGATAATGTGCATACACTGTATATAATGTAACTTCCAGCAGAGTTTCAGAGCATATCAAACACCTCAATATTTCTGCTTTGAGATTTATGATTAGTCACTTTAAATGAGTTAAAGGCTATAAAGAAGTTTAGGTTTTCCCCTCAGATAGATTGTAGTGCCAAATTTATGGAGGAAAGATTTGGAGTTTTTAGAATTTTATGGATTTCAGAACTGTGATTAAGGGATCCTGGATATGCACTAGTCTATTTTCTGTGTTTTTTGCATATTTAAACATTTTCAAAATAAAAATTTGTTAAATAAAAATATACAATCTATTCCTACCACTAGTCACGTAATTTCATTCACTAGAAACAGCCAAAGGTATTGATTTCTTTTTTTTCTTCTAGACAGGGTCTCTCTCTGTCGCCAAGGCTGGAGTGCTGTCACCAAGGCTGGAGTGCAGTGGCACGATCTCAGCTCACTGCAACCTCCACCTCCCAGACTCAAGAGATTCTCCCACCTCAGCCCCCCAAGTAGCTGGGGACCACAGGCATGCACCACCATGCCTGAAGAATTTTTGTATTTTTAGTAAAGACGGGGTTTTACCGTGTTGCCCAGGCTGGTCTCGAACTCCTGAGCTCAAGTGATATGCTCCCCTCCTCATCCCAAAGTGCTAGGATTCCAGGTGTAAGCCACCATGCCCGGCCTTCATTTCTTATACAGCCTTTCAGAGATATTTTAGGTATGTAGAAGGAAATATTTATATATAATTTTGCCCTGGGATTTTACAGAAATAGTAGAAATTTTTCCTGTAGCCATACATACAAAGCTGCATCTCTATTTTGACAGCTGCATACTATTTCATTATGCAGCCAGTCCTTTATTGATGGGCAATTAAGCTATTAATATTTCCTATCACTTTCCATTTATAAACCCTGCTGAGCTTCAGACACGTATTATCTTACATATAATACGTGTGTGAGTCTGTCTCTAGGATAAATTCCTAGAAGTAGAATTCCTGCGTCAAAGAATATGCACATTTAAAAAATGTATAGACTTCGGGCCCGGGCGCTGGAAGGTGGGGGTCTTCCGCGGAGAAAAGCCAGCAGCTCGAGCGACGCAGGGCCAGGAGGGCAGGACCGCGCCGCGGCCACAGCCCGGAGCTTCTTCAGCCCCCCGACACGGGCCACCCTCCGGTCTGTTCTCCCCGCCCGGTCGCCGCCCGCCAGCCCTCCATCCCCCAACCGCCCGACCTCCTAAGTAAGAGCTGAAAGAATCATTTTTGAGAGTCATGACCCATAGCTGCCTGCTTCGTCCCCCAACCCTCGACGACGAAAAGGACTTCGTCCCCCGGCCGCGCGGCTCCGGGGAAGGAAGACAGAGCGACCTCCGCCGCGCGCTCAGGGCCACTCTAGAGGGAGAAGCCGCCCCGAGGCCGGCAGAGCGCCCAGCCGCGGCGGAGACCCGAAGCCTTCCGGAGCCCAAGGCTGTGCACCGGCCCTGTGCTGATTCTCTGCCTAGGAAAGGACCATGCAGCTTGAGATGAAAGTACCCCTGGACTTCATCATTTTCTACTCTTGTATAACAAGCTGCTCTGGCGCTTCTGAAAAAGAAATAAGAAGTCCACTGGTACCCTGACAAACCGCTGAAGGGCTCTGGCTTCCACCATGTCCACATTGGGGAGATGGTGGACCCCTTTGGGGAGCTGGCCGCCAAGCGAAGTGGCCTGGCAGTGGAAGATGTGCGGGCCAATGTGCCTGAGGAGATAAGCATATGGATTGACCCCTTCGAAGTGTCCAACCAGATTGGCGAGAAGGGAGCAGTGAAAGTGCTGTACCTGGATGACAGTGAGGGCTGCGGGGCCCCAGAGCTGGACATGGAGATCAAGAGCAGTTTCAACCCTGACGACCAGAATACTCGTGCCTACCGGAAGCCAGGACAGCTCCTTGTCCAACTCCCCGTCGCCATGCTTTTCCCATCACCCAACCCCACCTTCATCCTCTGCCTCGCCAGCCCATCACCTTCACCATAGACTCCTTTGCTGCCACCAAATTAGGCTCCATGAAGATAAAGAAGAGCGGTGGGGCAGCAAGTGGTAGAGGAGCAGCCAGCGGTGAGGCAGGTGGCCAGCAGCTACCACAGTAGCCTCCATGGCCCGCTTCAGCACCAACAGCTTGTTGAAACACAAGAGTCTTTCTCTGTCTATGCATTCACTGAACTTCATCCCGCTCAACCGGGCCCTCAGTCCTAGCTCTCGCCCAAGGCCACGTACAGTCTCAAGTACAACAGTGGCGGCTCGCTCAGTTTCTTCTTTGATGGGGCCGATGGCCAGGGCAGTGGCACCCCATCCCCCTTTGGAGGCAGTGGGACTGTCACCTGCAACAACAGCAGCTTCTGCATGGTCTAGATATTTGGAGGTGGCACCACCCGCCTCTTCCTGGAGAAGCCACCCTTCATGGAAGGCCTCAGCTACAACCTGAACACCATGCAATATCCTAGTCAGCCCTTCCAGTCCATGGTGCTGGCCAACTGACCGTCTACCTGCCCTGGGGCCAGGCACCCAAGACCACAGAAAAGAGAGAGAAAGAAAAGGAAAGGCAAAAAAAAAAAAAAAAAAAAAAAAGAGGAAAAGAAAAATGTACAAGAAGATTTTCAATTTTCTCACTCTCACTTCTACAAAAAAAGATCTAGTGCAGGCACGGAATGGGAGGGGCTCCCAAAGCACCAAAATGTGTTTAACTTACCCCCTACCACTTACTACTCGCCCATCGGCCTGTAATTTGGTTGGTTTGGGTTTTATATTTCTTTTTTCTGTCTTCGTTTTTTTAACATGTAGTTCTCTATATAACATCTTTAAGTGGTGGCTTCCTTTGCTAAGAATGGTCCAGAAATGGATTTCTGCTCCCTGTTCCTCCCTTCCTCCTCACACTCCTGGTTTAGGATTGGTGTGTCCAAGCTCACAGGGAAGGAAGAGCTGCAGCTGGAGCCTGACCCTCCCTGGAACAGGGAGAGGCTGGCCTGTGTCACTGCCTCTGTCACCCAGCTATCCTCACACTCAAAGCCATCCAATCTTGGCAGGCCTTCTCAGGCCCTGCCACCAAAATAGGACTGACTCCAGCCCCCACTCCATTTCAGGCTGGGCCACAAGGAGCTGCCAGTTGGCCACTTGACACCCCCCACACCCTAGAGCTGATGTTTGTGGCTACAGGAAGGTTAGCATTTTATCTAGTTTAATTCCTGTCATCTCTGTCCTGAGACCCCACCTCACCATTCCCTCCAGGCGCAGACCATCATCAAGGCCCTGGCCACCCAGCCACTGATGCATATGGCCTTTTCTTTCTCTCATGCAGCTTCTTCTCTCCTGGGCCAGAGGTTGTGGGTAGGGAGGTGGTGTGTGTGTGTGTGTGTGTGTGTGGTTTGCTGTCCAGTTTTAAAGGATTCCAAGCCATGTGAAACTTACTCTGTAGATGCGATTCTGGGTTGCGACAAATGCTTATTAATGAGTGAGGCTGGGGAGTGGGCTAGGAGTATTAGCAGTCCTTTTACAGTGTGTGTGGTGGGGTCACACCACTATGGCTAAGCTTAAGACACTCCCAGAGAGAAGCACTGCAGAAGGAACTGGTTTCCAGACTGCAGAGGGATCTGCACTTTTGTTTTTGACCACCTCCACCAAAAAAATAGGTTAGCTCTGACGGGCAAAGAGAATACCCAAGCCTCTGATGCCTATGAGAAGTCCCTGGACTTCGACCCTCCTGTTGTGTGACCTTAGCCCCGTAGGAAGCTGCTTACCTGAGCACCTATGGGGGTGAGAAGGGAAGCAGGGTGGGATACTGGAGTCAGCATCTGCAGTGGGCAGCCCTGAGCCTGGAATGGATACTTTTGGTCTTTTGGTTGTAGATGTTATTTGAGTACATTTGTGCCCCTGCCTGATAGAGCTTCTCAGTACTTCCTACTATCCCCCTCACTGCCCTGACCTAACCCCACTGGACCTTAATACAGTGAGGGGTAGTGTCCTGGACAGGGACTCTGCACTCCCAGCTGACGTGTTTGGATCACAGAAGAGTGTTTGCTCCTCTGCCTTTGCTAGAAGAGGGTTTGTTTCTCCAACCCTAGAAGGCCAGGCAAAGGTGGACAGGAGCCAGGGGAGCAGGGTAATAAACATTTTATTCTTTGGCAAGTGGGGCACTTGGCATCAGGGTACCATCACCAGAAAGCACCAAAACCCTTGCCGCCACACTCACTCCATCCTCCCCAGGGACCTCAAGTGGGCAACTGCTGTGGCTGTGGGTCCAGCCCAGGCAGGCACTGCCAGCCTTCTCTCCCTGCAGTGGGCACTAGCTCTACTTCCCCCAGCAGGCAGTGCCCCGATTTCTCAGCCCAGCACTATCTGTTCCCCTAGACTTCTCAGGGGCCAGCCCAGTTTGGGCCACGCTCTCCCTCATTCACGGCTCCCACATAGGTGATAGGCCCAGCAGATAGCTTCTCTCTGGGAAAGGTTGGATGCTGTCTTACATCTCCTTCTAGCCCTCCTATCATCCACACACACCGGCATCCACCCACATCTAGGTCAGCTTGTTTCTCACCACATGCAGGGAGAAAGGGGTGACCAATCCCTTTGTGTCTTTTGAAATATGAGGAAAATTGTGTGTTCAGGAGCATGACTTCAGTGCTGAGCTCTAGAGCCCAGTTCAATCTGTCTTGTCTCAAATCTAGGCATTTTTGCTTCAATTTTATTTTTTTAAGAAAACAAAAACAGAAACCTGTACTAATTTACCTGGTTTCATAGGAAAACTTTCTAAAATTTTTTTATGTTTTTTGATGTCCATTTGTATCGAATAATTTGCTATACTTGTAAAATGTAAGAGGTATGTATAATAGATGTATATTTCTAACATAATAAACATTTTTTTTTACTTTTTAAGATTTTTCCTTAAAAAGATGAGAGAAACTTTTTTTTTTTTTCAGGAAAAACAAACTTTAGAAAAGAGAATAAAATCTTTTCTCCACTTTCCCCATCCTGTCTCTATCTATCCCTCTTTCCCAGGAACAAATCAGAAGGTGGATTATCTTGTGAAGAACATAAACTGTTAGTCTGGAATGATGTCTTTTCCTCAATGTAGTGAGCTATGGATCCTCTAGTTTTCTCTCTAGGGATGGGAAGGGGGCATTGAGGCAAGCCTAGAGAGGAGCCAGGAGAGCAGGGTCATGAGCTTTTTTCTTTAGTGAAGGAAGAATATAATCAAGGGGTTTGTATTCAGAATGTTGTGCAATATTTTGGAATGGGACATTAGCATGTTTAGAGATTTTTAGTTTAAAAACAAAACAAAAAGATTTATGAAATCTGTAGAGTTTCTACTGTTACAGATTGTTTTAAGTTTGTATGGAAAGCATTATATATTATATAATTTTAAAAAATGTGTACATACTGCTAGATTGCCCTCAAAGTAGTTATAAAAATTTACAGCTCTCTAACAATACCTGAAAGTTATTTCCCCTCCCACCTTCACCAAAGTTTTTGATCTTTGACAGTCTGATGGGTAAAAAATGGCATATTATTGTGGTATTAATGAACATTTTTTAAAAAACAAGCTCTGGCGAGTTTATTTAAGGAAATTTTTGCATGGTTTACTTTTCACTAGTCTGTGCTGGCATGCTTCTAAAGATATCAGAATCACCTGGATCAATGATAGCCAGTGTGCATACTCTGTAGTATTTTCCGCATCCTGTGGCCAGTTCAATATTATTGCTGCTGTAGTGATGGACACCAATTTTGGCCAAAATTGTGTAGTACTCTATTTCAGATTTCTTCAAAGGTGGGCAGTTGTTAGCGAGAATGACCAATTTCACTTTGCCTTGTCTGATCATCTTCAGAGTCCGCTCGTACCCCAGCGCATCCTTTCCTCTTTTCAAAACAAGTTGGAGCCTAGAGTTGCTGGACTCCAGCGATTTTTTCGTTTTCTTTGTAGCCACCATTTTCCTGCCTTAGGTGCCAGATGGCCTCCAACCAAGAGCAGCCATCAGGATGCTGCAAGGGAGTGAGAAAGGAACATTTCTTTAAATATGAATGAGGTTGAATGAATTAGTATTCATGCATATTTCCTTCCTGTGAATTTTCTGTTTATGTCTTTTCCATTTTTTCTGTTTGTGATGGTGTTTCTTTTTGTTTTTGAGACACAGTCTCCCTGTTGCCCAGAGCTGGAGTGCAGTGGCGTGATCTTGGCTCACTACAACCTCCACCTCCCAGGTTTAAGCGATTCTTGGGCCTCAGCCTCCTAAGTAGCTGGGACTGCAGGTGTGCCCACAACACCCTGCTAAGTGTTGTATTTTTTGGTAGAGACAGGGTTTCACCATGTTGGCCAGGCTGGCCTTGAACTCCTGAACTCAAATGATCTGCGACCTCAGCCAAAGTACTAGGATTAAGGTGTGAGTCATTGCAGGTGGCCTGTGATAGTATTTCTTTTGTTGACTTGTATGATTATCATGTATTAGGGAAATCAGCCCTTTGTGATAAACACAGAATTTTTCTATTTAACTTTGTTCGTGGTTTTTGTTATACAGAAATTTTAAATTTTTAAGTGGTTTAATTTAATAATCTTTTGTGTTTTCTAGGTTTTCTGTGATACTTAGAAAGACCTCCCTCATGCCAAAACTATAAAAGAAAATTCCCTCTTTTATTTATTTTTTTTAGTGCTTTTATGGGATTTTATTTTTTTCTGTTTAAATTTTGAATCTCCTGGTTGTGAGATGTGAGATGTGGATTATGCTCTATTTTTTTCAGATGTCTATCTAGATATTCCAGTACCCTTTACAGCATAATTCATCTTTTCTCCACTGCCTTGAAATGTCAACTTTATCAAATGCTTAAATATTTGTGCCTGCTTCTGGATTTTCTATCCTATTTGTACTACAATGTTTTATTCGCTATGCCTTAAAATATGTCTAAATACCCAAAAGGTATTTAGACCTCATTATTCTTTTCTGAATTTTCTTGGCTACTAATGTTGTTTATTTTCCATATAAACTTGTTGTTTATATGGAACTTGGCTACTAATGTTGTTTATTTTCCATATAAACTTTAGAAGCAATATATACAGTTTGAAAACAAAACTCTATTTTAATTTGTATTGGCATTATGTTAAATATGTAGACCAACTTGTAGAGAAGATTGACAAAGCGTTCTTTATATTCATCTTGTAATTTCCTTCTAAATTTATTTCTCAATGTTTTATCTCTTTTGTTGCTATTGTAAATGTTTTATCTCTTTTGTTGCTATTGTAAATGGGGTCTTTTCTTCCATTGTGTGTGTGGGTAGGAAGGCAAGTGATTTCTCTTATTTATTTGTATAAATATATTTAATTTCATAAATAAATCCTGTGTACCTTCATATATCTAATGTAATGATACTTTTATCTCCTTCTTTTGAATTTATTTATTTAAATAATTCTGACTAACCCAAAACACTACAAAATTCTTGTGATGAAAGTGGACATCTTTCTAACTTGTAGCTAATTTCAAAGGCAATGCATATAATGTATTCTCTGAAAAGCAGGATGATGACCGTTGATGTAAGTTAGATATGTTTTCTAATGTGAAGTAAGGAGCTATCCTCTTTTATTAAAAGTTTCAATAATTACAACCAAGAAAATGGATCTTAATGCAACCAAATGCCATTTCCACAATTACCTAAATCCTTATATGCTTTTTCTCCTCACGTATGCTAATGTGGTGAATTACGTTTAAATATTTTTCTATTTTAAATAATACTTATGCTCATCTCCATTTTGTCATTGTGAATTATACACTATCATTTTATTTAGGATTCTGCATAAGAAAGAATGAAAAATGGGTTTTCCTATTGGTAATTATCATGAGTTTTGAGATCACTCTTAGAATTGTTTCTGAAAAAAATCGAATATTCTCTTTGCTTTTTACATTCTGGAATCATTTTAAATGCATTGAAATTATCTGTTCCTTAATGGTTTATTAAAATTTATCTGTGAAACTGTTAGAGCTAATGCTTTTCCTGGGGGAAGTCTGTTGACAACTTTTATTTGTTCTATTCTAATTGGTATGTTTGATTTTCCATTTCTTCTAAAGGTTGTCTGGTATGTTTTGTAGAAATACATTGCAACCAGGTTTTTCAATCATATTGCAGAGCATTAAACAAAATAATATCTTTTAATTTCATCTGCATTTGCGGTTACAAGCATTCCTACTACCACTGACTCGCTGGAGTGAGAGCAGTTACAGGAACTGAGAGAATGGCAGAGCTCAGAATAGAAACTGAAGCGGAGGGGGAACTCAACTTCCACCTAACACACGGTTTTGGCAGCGCGCGCTTTGTCAGCCAGGGTATTTAAAGTTCGCGGGAACTAGAGGTGCAAAAGGAGGAAAAACCAACAGGCTGGGCGCCGGTGGCTGGCTGTAATAATCCCAGCGAATAGGGAGGCCGAGTGGGAGGATCACTTGAGCCCAAGAGTTGGAGACTAGCCTGGCCAACTTGGCAAGACTCCGTCTCTACAAAACGAACAAACAAAAATCAAGAAATTAGATCTGGATCAAAAAGGAAATTCCTCGAAAGAAAAAGGTCCGGGCCGCAAGATTCTGCCAAGAGTGGGGAAGCACAGTACCCATAGCTTGGCCAGCCCGGATTGCAGCTCCTGCTCTCACTGCGCACTCCAACGAGTAAGAGGTGCTTGAGGAATATTTATTAAGTAAATCTTCCTCACTCTGTTGTTTTCCTGCTTTGGACTCCGATTCTTAAATTTTGGTCTTTCTGATTCAGACATTTTAAACCTAGAAGGACCTGGGAACGCATCCAGTAAAGATTACACGTCGGCGCACCCACTGCTCTTTGCTCTGAGATTCCATCCCCCAATCCCACCTTAGTGTCCTACCTTGAGGTTCCTGGATGGTCGCCAGAGAATCTCCGAACCCATGAATTTCAAGAATCTTTCCTCAGATCCTTAAAGGGCTACCCAAATGGTCCCGCTGGACGAAGATCAGATCTCCCAATTCCTTTGCCCAGACACTACTAACACCTCACCCCCGCCCCCGCCCCGTGCTTTTCAGCACTTCCACACCCCATCTCTGCCAGGCAAAGCAGGACAAATCCTTTGCAGGTGGAAATTCTATCTTTTACTTTTTTCACAGTCTTCACACTACCATCACCACTAAGGTCAACGCAGTAGGTGGTCAGCGCCGAATGTAACATTGACTCTGGAGTCCTATGTAAGTGACTATTAATTGTATTTTACAGATTATTTATTTATTTAGTTAATGCTGGATCTCGCACAGTCTCCTAGGCTGGAGTGCAGTGATGCAATCCTAGTTCAGGGCAGCCTCCAACTCCTGCGTTCAAGCGATCTTTGCGCCTAGGCCTCTCAAAGTGCTGGGATTACGTGGGTGAGCCACCGTGCCCCACCCCAATTTTTAAAATGATGTAAAGTTATATGCTCCTCTGCCTGCCAACCCCTTCAGACGTTGCAAAAGCAAATTTAGTAATAACCAAAAAGCCCTTGCACCACCCATTCAATTCCTAAAAATAAAAAGAATAATAATCTGCAAGAGTTTGGCTTTGGCGTGTATTCCTCAAAGCTACTTAAAAATGAATATATAATTGTATGCGTACTTCTAGACTTATATTTACAAAAACAGAAACTGCTACACAATATTGTTTTGCAGCACGCTTTTTATGTCAGTTACTACCTGTCTATTTTATTCTTTTTGATAGTTGTATAGTAGTACAATTAAGTTGATGCACCACAATTTGTTTAACCAACCTCATACCAACCCTCTTTCAAAGGCTGCTACCTTGAACATTCTTTTATGCTCTTGTTCACACCTTGTTGAATTTATGCAAATATTTCTGTAGAATAGAGTTTTAGAAGTGGAATAGCGAAGTGATGATATCTACCTTTTAAAAAATCAGTTTATTGAAGTTTAATTTCCATTCAGTACAATTTACCTTTTTATATGTAGTTGGATGAATTTTGGCAGACACATGTAGTCATGCAAAGACCTCTACAATAACAAGATATACATTTCCAGCACCCCCACCCCAAAATTCTTCCTCACTTCTCTTTAGTCAGTCTTTCCCTCTACTCCCAGCCAGACAATTACTAATGTGATTTTTTACTTTATCTTTTGTCTTATCTAGAATAGAATCATACAGTACAAGCATTTAAGTCTGGTTTCTACTTTCTTTCACTTGGCACACTGCTTTTGAGACTCATTTATGTTGTGTTTATCTGGTTTGTTCTTTATGCTGCTGAGTAATATTCCGTTACATAGATGTACCACAAGTTGCTTAATCTATTCAATAGGTGTTAGACATTTGGATTGTTTCCAGTTTTGGCAATTATAAATAAAACTGCTATAAACATTTGTGTACAGGTGGACATGTTTTCAGTTTTTCTGAGTAAATATCTACGAGGAGGATTATTGGGTCATGGAGTAAGAATATACTTAACTTCATTTAAAAAACCTGAAAAACTGTTTTTCCAAGTGGCCATACCATTTTTGCGTTCTCACTGGCAAAGTATGAGAGTTTCAATTTTTCCATACCCTCATCAGCACTTAGTATTATCAGGTTTTTTAATTTTTTTTAAAGTTTTGCCATTGTAATAGGCATGTAGTGGTTTTAATTTGAATTTTCATAATGACAATGATATTGAAGTTTTCTCATGTGCTTGTTTGCTATTTGTATATCATTTTTGTTAAAGTGTAATTCAAATCTTTCCCCATTTTTCCTGGGGAGGGTGGAATTGTTTTCTTATTGTTGTGCAAAATCTACACATGTTTTCTCTGAGTCAGAGAGTTGTCCATTTTTACTAACAGTACCTTTCAAAGAACAGAAGTTTTTAATTTTGACTGTCAAATTATCAATTTTTTATGATTTATGGTTTTTTTCTATTTTAAAATCCTTGTCTAACAAAGTCATAAGGATTTTCTCTGAAGTTTTCTTTAAGAAATCTTAAAGTCATTTTTTTGTATACAGTGTTAGGTAAGGATGGAGATTCATGTTTTTGTTTTGTTTTGTTTTTGCACATGGCTCTTGTCCAATTGGTACACCACTTGTTGAAAAGATTTTCCTTTCCCCTCTAAAGGATTAACTGAATCACCCTGGCAACTTTTATGAAAATCAGTTGATATCATGAGTCTATTTTTGAACTCTAATATCTACTTTTAAATTGTGATAAATGATAGGCAAATTTGCCATCCTCACCAGAAAAGTGTGATATCAGCCTTACAGCTGACTCCCAGTTCATTTGGACCCTTGCCCCTTCCTCACCAGAAACAGAAGTAGTACCCTGTGTTCCAGTTTCTCTTCCCTCAGCCCAAACCCAGCTCTTCTTAAAGTCTCATGAGCTGATGCCACTGCACAGCTTGGTAGCAGACAACATAGCAACATCTATATTTGCCAGAAACTCTTTATGAAGCAGCCAATTCATTTCTCTATGCTAGATATTGTGGAGACAACTGCTCTTGGGCTGGGTAAGGATTTATTACTGAATCTGGGGATGTGAGTTCAAGACTCAACCAGACCTGGGGGTCTAGTTTGGCGTTTACTTCTCCAGTAACTGCTCATTTCTCTCCTTTACTGAGTAAAACTCCTTTCCAAGTTGATATATTTAATTCCAAGGAGTGAGAATGTTATGTTTCAAAACGAAAGAATTCTCACGTTGTAATTTAATGCCTCTTCTCTGTGAATCAAGTTGGGCTGAGCCCTGGAGACCTCAAAAAGGACACTGTCTTAGGTTTATCAACTGCTCGGCAGCCAGGTGGAAAAGCCGAATGGGAAGGTTTCTCAGGATGCGACACTCGCTTTGCCCCTTAGCCCGCTCACGGACGCCCGGCCTCACCAGGTCACGTGTTGCTTGATTTGTATGCAAACTTTTGTTCGTCCTTTATCTGAAATTCAAATTTAATTGGGTATTCTGTATCTTATCTGGCAATCCTACCGCGAACCCGACCTCAGGCCGGAGGAGGAGAAATTGCATTCAGGGTAACTTCCTACCCCACTGAGCCAGAAAGTTGCCTAAGTGTTGGGAAGAGTGAAAACTGTCACCGTGAAAAGAAAGGAAGTCTCCTCCAATTGAAAAACAAACAAACAAACAAACAAAAACCAAAAGCTGTTACCAGGGACTGGGAGGACAGGTAAAGCCAGATGCAAAGTTAACAGGAAACACTGTTTTCCAAGATCATGCAGCAGCTGTAAAATGTAGCAATGGCCTCCTCTGAGCAATTGCTGCCTTTTTACGAGTGCGCAGACCCGCTTTGCCACACCCATCCGTGTGCTACTGGGGACACTGAAGATCGCTCTCTCCTTGTGACCACGCCCAATCCCTAGCTAATCCCCGCTACTCTTAACCCTGCCTCGGAAACACCAAGGAACCCAGAATTGATCCCGCTTCTCTTAGAGACTCCTCAGAATCCTCGAATGGGAACCCAAACCTTACAAAAGACAACTCTCTCTAGCCTCTTGTTGAACTGCATTTCTCCATTACTCTGGAATACCCTGTCACTTCATCTATGTATTAAATCTGATTTTGGTTTGTTCCTGGTGGTCTTCGGCTAGTGTCTTTAACACCACATTACCGCTCTGTGGACACCGACAGTGCAGGAGTTAGAGGGATTAATTCTGGCATTATAGACAGATTAATTCTATAATTAATTATAGACAGATTAATTCTGGCATTATAGCCATCGCATCAGGCCGAAAGCTAATAATGCTTTGAAGCCAGTGATCCAATTTCAGACCTCTGACTTAAGACACTTTAAAATTCTCATTCCCGGTGGGGCGCGGTGGCTCACACCTGTAATCCCAGCACTTTGGGAGGCCGAAGCGGGCGGATCACTAGGTCAGGAGATCGAGACCACCCTGGCTAACACGGTGAAACCCCGACTCTACTAAAAATACAAAAAATTAGCCGGGCGTGGTGGCGGGCGCCTGTAGTCCCAGCTACTCGGGAAGCTGAGGCAGGAGAATAGTGTGAACCCGGGAGGCGGAGCTTACAGTGAGCGGGGATCGTGCCACTGCACTCCAGCCTGGGCAAGGAGGAAGACTCTGTCTCAAAAAAAAAAAAAAAAAAAAAAAAAAAAATCATTCCCATTAAAAAAAAAAATCAAATGAGTCGTACTCTCAAATCACACAAAGCTCAACACCATTAATGCCTAAAAATCCATTAAGTATTGAATATTTATGAAGCCCAATGTATAAACTGCCAGTAGTTACCCAGAAAATCTGAAATAAACCAAGGTCACTGAGTTTATGAGAATCCAGGATTCTCAATCACTTCCTCCTCACTGTGAGTACTTAAGCTTCCATTTAGATGATCTGGGACAATGCTAGTTGAAACAACAATCTCTCTTGTAAGGGCTGCATAAGCACGTGTGGTCTGACCTCCTTTTCACTTTATTGGGAGGGTAAATCAACACAACTTATACGGAAGAAATTTGACAATATCTTACAAATGAATATTGCCTAGGACACAGTATATCTACTAGACATTTGTATTGTAAATATAGACACACACATAAAATGCTATATTCAAAATTATATGTGTATATATATATTCACATACAGGTATGTTTACTGCTTTTTACAAGTAGCACCTATATATATTGTCTTATATATTGTCTTACATCATGCTTTTTTCACTTAATAGTATATCTTGGAGAGATTAGTAGTCTTATATATGCAAGTCTTATAAATAATAGTCTTAATATGTTTCAGGAAAGATACATGAAAGCTAATAAGAGTGTCCTACTGGTGGCAATGGTAATTAGTGACAAAACTTTGCTATACAACTTTTCATACTTTTTGAATCATGTGAATGCAGTACTTATTTTAAAAATGAAAATAATTGAATAAATTGAATAAAATTATGTGTGTTCCTTTTTTTCTCTCAAAAGATCAGCCAAGATGGAAGTTACAAATAGAAACTACGTAATATTGACATTCTTCTTTCCTTTCTCAGGAGGAAATACTTTAGTACTAACTAGAAATGTTCTATGGAATGTATTTGTAAGCTTTGTTATATCTCTACGAGACACTCTCACTCTCCTTCCTTTTTCAAAGACAGGGATCCTTAGACAATAGTGACTGCTTTAAAAGTTAGCATTAAGATAATAAATGAAAATTGCAGTGGAAGTATACAATTAGGCTGAAAATGCCTTAAGTAACCCATATGGTTCAATATACATAATGTTGTGTATGTAACTCTTTATGATTTCATAAGTACCTTTAACTTTTTTAGGCAATGGCTTTCTATAGCCCTCAATTGAATCTTCAATTGTTGCCTCAATGGGGAATCATGCTAAGTAAAACTTGTGAAGGAATGAAAATTTGGGTGAGAGTGAAACATGAATCAAATACATCAACTAACAAATTACATTCACAGCGAAGACAAGTGTTACTAAAGAAGCAGAGAACAGGAAAGATCAGAGGGAATTATTGAAATGGCTGGTGAATGGGGAATGAATTCGCCAAATAAAGTGCTTACCACATCATTTATGATTCCTGGAACAAAAGGGTTGTAAAGCAGCCGACGAGGATGGGATTCGAACCCACGCGTGCAGAGCACAATGGATTAGCAGTCCATCGCCTTAACCACTCGGCCACCTCGTCGCACGAAGAATTGGCAACTTGTTTCTTCCTCTGTGTAGTGCTCCCAGTGAGTCTTGTAGCAACACGATCTAGTCTTTTTTTCCTGGTTTAATCCCCATAACTATACTCTGAGTCAGGTGTCTTAATTAAGGCACATTTCACAACCACCATAAAAATGACGGATGTCACTTAGAGTAGTGAACTTACTTGGCAAATACCTAATAATAGGTTGAACCAGTGCCGGCATTCATTGGTAGACACAAATCAGCTGCTTTGCTGTTGACCCGGCTCCAGTTGGCTGACCTGCATGCCCCTCGAGACACACGCTGGGACCTTCACCGGGTCCTTCTGCCGCTTTATTCTGCATTTGAGAGATTGATTTGCTTCCCAATCTAAACTTTGTCCTTAGATTCCTGTTTTATGTGACGTACCAGAAACCTGACTGTAATGCCTTTTCAGAGGGCCAGGAGATGCCCTCCTTTCTCTTTTGTTACTTTCTCTAGGTGTTGTTATTGATCAGTCTATGATAAATCAGCAACAGGTGAGAACACGCTTTTTTACAAAAATTAGAGGCGCGCAGCCGCCCCAGTGGCGCTCCTCTTGGCTTTGGTGAGGACACTGAAAGAAAGAAAATCTTTTTGTGTCTAGCACAAGATTGGCTCAGTCCAGTTGCTGCCGACACTGGGAAGGGCCTGTGGGGTGGTTAACTCCCTGGTGCGGGAGTCAGGATGCATGGTCCTAATTGTGGCTCTTAACTAAGCTACCTCACTAAATCCAACCCAACTTGGGAAGCAGAACAGTAACCCCTAACGTTCCTTCCAGCTCTGATAACCTCAATTATAAAATGATCATCAAGAAAAGAAGCCTGAGGCTGGGTGCGGTGGCTCACGCTTGTAATTCCAGCACTTTGGGAGGCCAAGACGGGTGGATCACTTGAGCTCAGAATTTCAAGACCAGCCGGGGCAACACGCAGAAACCCTATCTCTACAAAAATTGCAAAAATCAGCCGGAAGTGGTGGCCCGCACCTGTGGTCTCAGCTACTCAGAAGGTTGAGGTGGAGGATCGCTGGAGCACTGGGGGCTTAAAGGCTGCAGTGAGCCCTGATTGCCGCCATTGCACTCCAGCCTGGGCCACAGAATGAGACCCTGTCAAAAAAAAAAAAAAAAAAAAAAAAAAAAAGAAGAAGGAAGGAAGGAAGGAAGGAAGGAAGGAAGGAAGGAGGGAGGGAGGGAAGGAAAGAAGACTCTTAAACTCGTTAGAGTTTGTGTGCTTTTTGATATTTGGTGCAGAAGTTTGGTGGGGAAAGTTTTCTTTTCTACCAGAAGAATGTTGGTGCTTTTTTTCCTCCCTGTGAAATGTCCTACTTTTGTTCTCAGCTTTGTTGGGAGAGGCTTTTTTTTCCTCACACCCGTGTTAAACATTAAAACTACCAAATGTCCACCAAAGTGGAATACTTAGTTAAATAAATTATGATTAAGCAAAACATTAAAGTGGTATGTGATTATTAATAAAAATAATGCTGTTCTATACATAGTAGTTTGTAAATATTTTCCCACTTTTTTTTTTTTCTTTTTCTTTTTTTTGAGATGGAGTCTCGCTCTGTCACCCAGGCTGCATGCAGTGGGGTGAACTCGGCTCACTGCAATCTCCAACTCCCGAGTTCAAGCCATTCTCCTGTCTCAGCCTCCCGAATAGCTGGGATTACAGGCACATGCCACCACGCCTGGCTAATTTTTGTATTTTTAGTACAGATGAGGTTTTGCCATGTTGGCCAGCTGGTCTCCAACTCTTGGCCTCAAGTGATCCGCCCCACTCAGCCTCCTAAAGTGCTGGGATTACAGGCATGAGCCACTGTGCCCAGCCTATTTTCCCACTTCTAAGTTTTAAAAAAAGGCAAGTTGCAGAACAGTATGTATAGTACTGTTGTTTGTTTTTGATGATAGAGAGTTTAGATATTTAATATTGGTGAGGGGCATTTAGCTTCAGCCTCAATTTTATGAAGGTTCTGAACATAGACTTTTCATGTTATCTTTAAAGGAGTATTGTGTATGTATATCTGTGTATGTATTATACATACAACTACTGTGTATTTTTTAAGAGTGAAATTAAAGGTTTTCAATATTCCCAATATTTTCAAATCTTATTTGGGATTTATTATTTTTATACACTGAAAATGAAGATGTCATGAACCTTTTGGACTTCTGGAAGGTTCTGCTTGATATAAACATAAAATCCAGAAGGATATATACTACTTGTTAATAGCTGGTATCTCTAAGAGTGGGACTATAAAGCTTTTTAACTTTCTATATTAAACATTTTTTCAAGATTTTACTTTTTTCATGATGAATACGTTACTTAGTAATTAATTTTTTTAAAGATAAATTTAAACAAATTATTTAAGGCATAAGAGTGAACAGAGTCAAATGCAGCTGAGAAATAAAGTATAATATTAAGAAATGACCATTAGATTTACCAATGAAACCATTTTATGTAGGACAAGATGGAGTTTTGCCCTAACATCTTGCAGTTCAAGCTGGCAGACACTACCTATAAAGGGTCTGATTCCACAGACTGCTTCAGGACAGTGGAAACCCTTCTTTTAATCATGTTCTCTAGCATAGTGATTCTAATTGCTATTTTTTTCACCAGGTCCTGCCTGGGCTTTCTTCCTACCAAAGCTTTCTAACTTCATTTCTAAATTCTCACTAAGTTACAGGGGATCAGGACTATAGTTTCCCTCCTTTTTTCATTGCAGATCTGGGGTATATTTCCCATTTCCACAGGGAAAGCAAATGATTTCCAGAAAAAGATATTTGATTACAAACCCCTTTGAAGCAAAGTCTCAGCAGAATTCTCATTCAGCACCGTGCATTAGCTTCCCATGTTTCAGTTCCACCCCTTGTAACCTGACACCTAACCCTTCAACTCTGAGAGCGTTCAGATGATCTCACTGTCCTCTGTGCCTGTTCTGATTTTCTCCTCTTTCCTGCACCAACAAATGTAGCTAAATCACTAAGTGGTCTGGGGGATTTACTGTTCCATCTTGGACTATCTTAAGATCATTTTTTAACATTCTATAGTTTCAGAAAAATGAGAGATTGCTGCATATCTACTGGACAACAAATGTGTATTTGTGTGTGATGAAATCACACCATCTATATCTGTTTTCTCAACAGTTATTTAATAAATGCCTCTTCTATTCCAGGTGCTGTGCTATGCAAAGTTTATACAATATAGTGGGGAAGACAGACATGAAACAAAAAGAACACAAATAAATACATGATCACAAATTTTATTGAGAGATGTGGAAAATGTACAAAATGTCATGAGAAAAACTACAGGCGAGAATTAATGTAACTGAGAGATTAGAAAAGTTCTCTCCAAATAGATATCCTTTGGGTGAATGAGCGATATTAGGATAAAACCTGAGAGAAGAGTAGAAGATAGGGTGGGAGAAGTGAAACAGAGTGTTCTAGGCAGAATGAAGAGCATGTGTGAAGGTACCAAAGCAGGATGAACTGGGAAAGTTAGAAATTGAGCGAAGGTCAGTGTGACCTGAACAGAACTGAACAAGGGAGACAGTCAGGAAATGGGACTGGAGAGATTGACCAAATCTCACAGGCAATAAACACCATCTTTAGGATATAAATACTGTAATACCCAAATTGCAATGGGAACCTACTGAAGTTTTATAAGTAGGGAAGAATGTGACCTGTTTAATTTTTTTTGAGATGGAGTCTTACTCTGTGACCCCAGGCTGGAGTGCAATGGTGTGATCTTGGCTTACTGCAACTTCCTCCTCCTGGGTTCAAGCAATTCTCCTGCTTTAGCTTCCTGAGTAGCTGAGACTACAAGCACACCCCACTATTCTTGGCTTTTTTTTTTTTTTTTTTTTTTTTTTAGTAGAGGCAGGGTTTCACTGTGTTGGCCAGGGTGGTCTTGAACTCCTGACCTCAGATGATGCATTCACCTTGGCCTCCCAAAGTGCTCGGATTACAGGCATGAGCCACCACTCCCAGCGCTGTTTAATTTTTTTGAAAGATCATTCTAGCTGTTCTGGAGAGACTAGGTGCCCAGAAATAGTTGTGAGTAGATCAGTTGGGAAGCCAGCACAGCAGTTGTCATTAGAGGTGGTGGTGGCTCAGACTAGGAGAGTGGCAATAGGAATGGAGAGAGGTAGGTGGGTCCAAGACATATATTGGAGATAAAATGGTGGACACACACTGTGAGTAATGAGTAGGGTGAACAATTCATCCTAGTTTGCTAAGAACTTTTCTGTTTCAGCACAGAAAGTTCCATGTCTCTGGAAGACCCCCCAGTCTCAGGTAAACCTAAACAGTTGGTGACAGGGAAGGACAAATGATGAGTTTCCTGCTTCTCGCTTGAGTGGTGGGGCAAGTGGAAGTAGTGTTTATTAAAACTGGAAAGACTGAGGAAGTGGTAGGTATTGTGGAAATGACAATTTTGCTTTTACACGTTAAGACTCGTCATAAACTAACCTATGCAGGCCGTCTGCAGTAGAATGTTTTTTCCTTCGACTTTGAGTCAGGAGAAGAATTTGTTATTTCAAAAGACTATAGGAAATACGAGATTTATATCCATCATGGGGAACTCTGATTCAAGATTTTAACTACAAATGATTAATATTCTGGAATTTCTATTTCTTGGAGTAAATCTAATTTACAGGAAATCATTTGCTGATTCCTTGGCTTATTTCCCATTTTAAATAAATATATTCTTTATTTTGTCCATTTTTCTAAATACTACAAGGGTAAGTTGTACATATTTAGTTTAGTCAAAAGAATAAGATCTTAAAAACAAAATATCTCCAATCTTGCACAAGTTTTGACAGCTAATTTTTTCGTATCCACATCAACTGGAATAAAAATAACTTATTAGTAGACGTCTTCTTAGCAAAGGTGACAGGTGAGCCTTGAATACTAAAGATCCTAGGTGCAAACCTCTGAAAAGAGTATGTTTTCACCAAAGTAATATTCTGGGTTAATTATAAAGAGCACTATGTGAAATCCAGGGAAAGGAAATTTTTAAGAGACAAGTGCAAGGCATTCAATTAGAGCAGAGAGATGAGGGAAATACCACACTCTGTCAAAGACATTATATTTAGGTGACTCTGTTATTGAACAATATTGTTGATTATGTTCAAATTAAATAGGGATAAGATCAGTATTTAACATTGGCCAATAGAAGGAAAATTATCTTGCTGCCCATGTAAGCAAAATTCTGCCCTGGCAACTTTGTGCTATGAAGTAATTCACCTAATCCTTTAAGTCGATTCTAAGAAAATTAACACACTGATCAA
The DNA here is from genome assembly GCF_024542745.1 of Macaca thibetana thibetana. NCBI lineage: Eukaryota > Metazoa > Chordata > Mammalia > Primates > Cercopithecidae > Macaca > Macaca thibetana. The sequence goes on along the minus strand of NC_065581.1, from coordinate 27,955,869 downwards.
AATAGGAAAAAACAAATCAGAGAAAGCCATTTTAAAAATTAGACATTCCCAGTAAATAAGCAGTAAGATATAGTATTTTAATATATAATGTTTTAAAATGCTATTTCTCAAAATAAAATAAAAAAGCTCTCACTTTTACACAGTGAAGTTTTTATGAATAAAATTATATGCTTGCTTTAAAATGCAGAAGGAAAAAGTTTGAAATATATATAAAATATTGACAAAATATTGTTAATTCTGAGGTTGAGTGATGGATATATGAGGCTACATCATATGAGCTTTTCCCATTTTTTTGTATTTTACATTTCCATAGTTGAAAGTTATAATATGTTTAACACGTTTTTTTCCGTTGAGTATCCCAAATGTTGTCGTCTCTGCACAGAAAGAATTAATAAAATAGTCAGGGAGAGTGTCAGTAGATAAGCAAATACACTATGCTGACAAAAGCAAAGGCTGAGTGAGGCTTAATACCCTATTTGTCGGAAATTCCTCGACAATCTAAAAAAAAAAAAAAAGTAAATGAGACTACAAAATTGAAGAAACATCACCGTTCATGGGATTCAAACCTGTGCAGAAAGTGCTCACTGGTCTGAAGGCTCTCGGTAGTTACGACCGCACGCTCTAAGCTGGGGCTTTGTGTGTGTCGAAGTGCAGGAGGTGGAGGTGCACAACTTGGTGGCGACGCCACGAAACCTAACATGCTCCACGAGGTCTTGCAGGGGTAGGGGCCGGGGTTTGGGGAGGGATCTCTCTATAGGTTTACTTTATTCCCGGCTTCTGTCTTCCAAGATCCCTCACACGTTAACAACAACAATAATAATGGCAAACACCTAAACAGCGCCGACTCAGGCTAGCGCTCTCGCAAGCGCTTTCCGTGCATTAATTCATAGAATCCCAGAACCACTCTTAGAAGGTGAGTGCCTGCCCAGGGTCACGCGGCAAAGAGTGGCCGAGCTGAGGCTTTCCCCGGGTCTGTTTCCACGGCCATGCTCTTAACCATCACGCCGTATTTTAGACGCGAGAATCTTAAATTATTTTTCCCCAAAGCGCAATGGAGACGCAATCGAGTTTGAGTGGTTTGAGTCTGGGGGTGGGGGTGGGGGTGGGGTGTGAAACCCGCGGTGTCAAAAAATCAAAAGCGGAACAAAGCTTTTTGAAAACCGGAAGCCACTTTTAGGACCCAGTTTCCCAAATATCAACCCAAAAGCTGTAAAGCGAAATTTGCTCAGTGAGCAGCTAAGGAGCGCCCTCGGTATCTCCGGTGGCTTTCGAACCACGCTACTCCGAGCAGCGGCTCGCTCGGAGGAGGGAGTTGGGTTGATAATCAGTTCTACGCGCTGCCCCGCGGCCCTTCCCCTGGCCGCAACCTCCGCATCCACCCAAATCAGCTGTCCCTGTTCGCAGCCGCGAGGGAGTCGGGGACCAAGTCCTGACCACCGTCTCCTAGAGAATTACATGTCCCTGCACACACGGAGAATAAAGCCGAGAAGGGTAAGTGGTAAATTATAGGGAACTTGGGCGATGTCACCATCGTTAACGCCATTCTCGCCCTGCTGGGACGCGCACTTTGCGTTTCTGCAATTATCAGTCTATAGTGTGATAACCCAGGAAAGCTGCCCGAGTCCTCCCGTTTGTTGAGTACCCTTCGATTCATTCTGTGGGTAAACCAACTGTTAGTAGAGGAAATTGAAATTTTTTAACTATTCAAAGCCGCGAGTGCGGGAGCGGAATGTTAGGGTGGATGGTGACCAGGAGGAGTTTCCAACATTTTTCCGTCTTAAGATCTGGAGCCCAGCAGGGCCATAATTTTCCACTCACTTGTGATTGGTGCCAAGTAGCTTTTGGACATTCCAAAACCACAGATGTTTCTCTCAAATTGTCCTCCCACTCTGTTAAAATCTGTTGGGGAGCGTAGCTGACTTGCTGTCTCACCAGAAACGCGAAGAAGGTGGATGCAAGAAGGGCTTTGTGGAAACTGATCCAGTACTGGAGCACTGCCTGAGTGCTGGGTTTAAGAGCCCTTATCCAGTCAGCCAGATGAAGCCCGTTCTGTAGTTGAAGGAATTGCTTTCCCAGACTCTAATGAATCAGTGCTCACTTGTGATTTTGCCCTAGTTTTTTTTTTTTTTTTTAGATTGTGGTTACCTTAAAAAAAAATTACAAACATTCCTAAAATTCTTCCTTTAATATCCCTTTTAGGAGAATACAAAACTGTCATATACCCAGAGTTGAATAATAAAACGCTAAAATATTTTTTCTTTCTCCGTTTTCTGGGAGTGTCTGTTTGCCCTTGGTGAGGATCTTTGATATGGTTTATACGATTGTATATTGGTTGATAATCCAGTGCTGAAGGCTGGGAACCAGCATTTCCACGGAGATAAGATAAGAATCCCTTAGAAGAAATTACATTAAACTTTGGCCCTTGACTATTTGTCTTATTTATTGTTTGGAGACAATTCTCAGAGAAAATGTCTGCTTCTCAATAAATTGTGGCAAGAAATAAGCCAAACATTCTTCTTACCCTCTCAGTTGATCTTCCAGCGATGAATCTTTCATTTTCCACTATTTTTTATTTCCCCCAATTTCATTCAAAACACTGTCTTTATTTGGGATTTGCATTCAGGTCTTTCGGATTGTGGATGGTAGTTGCTCTCCCAAGTAGACACTACCTTACTTTTTCCTGATCTCTAGAGTTTGGGCCAGACTTTTGCTTGGTTGTAGATATTCTTAAGTGTTAATTTCTCCTAACTGGCTTGAAATGAGCAGATGATTAAATAAGAAGGTAGCTGGTCCATCAAAGAAAAGTTACGTCATCATCCAACTTGTATTAGAGACTAAGAATTCATTCAATTAATGTTACCCAGTCTTCAAATTGTTCCACTAGTATAATTTGATTTTTAAAATAGTGATAGCATAGCTTGTCCAGCAAAGAGTTGGCAGATCCTTGACACTTTCCACATTTTTGTTTTGCAACACTCTTTACTAATTGCCTGACAAGGTAATTATTTCGTAATGGATTCTCTCTGAAAGAGAAAGAACAGCCTCTGCTAATTGGGAGTCTTCCTCACCTCTTTTCTTTTTCTAAAAATTAATTTTCTTTAAAAATAATCTCTGTTCAATTTTACCCATGCCCAAGACTGTTCTGTTGGAGATGGCCAAAATAAAAATTGAGCTTTAAACAATTGAAGCTCAAAGAATTGAGCATTAAACAGCTGGGCATCCAATATTTTCTTGCCTTTGTTTTCTATTCTTCTCTCCTTTCCACATCAACTTGAGACTGCATCAGTATAGCATAATGTCAGCAAGGAAATTTTCTGATATTTCTCTTTCCAGTTAAGGATCATCTGGAAAGACTAGGGGTGTGTGTTTGTGTGTGTGTGTGTGTGTGTGTGTGTGTGTGTGTTGAAAGAGAAAGTAGATAGCATGCTTCCTACATCGGTGATCTTGGATTTATTTCTCTCACACATGCCCTATTGTAGAGTGATGATAGTCACATTTTAAAAAATTAATAAACTTTCTTTTTATAGAGCACTTTTAGGTTCACAGCAAAATTAAGCTGACGATACAGAGATTTCCCCCATATCCCCTGTGCCCATACTAGCACAACCTCCCCCATTATCAATATCTCCCACCAGAGTGTTACACTTGTTATAATCAATGAACCTTTATTGACACATAATTATCACTCAAGGTGCACAGTTTACATTACCATTCACTCTTGGTGTTGTACATTTAGACAAGTGTATAATGACATGTATCCACCATTACTGTATTATAAAGAATAATTTCACTGCCCTAAAAATTCTCTGTGTTCTGCCTGTTTATCCCTTCCTCCCCTCTAAACTCTGGAAACCACTGATGGTTTTACTATCTCCACAGTTATGCCTTTTTCAGAATGTCATCTAATTGGAATCATAAGTATGTAGCCTTTTCAGATTTGCTTCTTTCATTCAGCAATGTGGATGTGTCTTCTCCATATGAAAAACTCCATGTTTTTCATAGCTTGATAGTTTCTCTTTTTTCTTTTTTTTTCAGAACTGAATAATATTCCATTGTCTGGATGTATTACAGTTTACTTATCCACTCATCTAGTGAAGGACAGTTTTGTAAGCTCAGTTGCTTACAAATTTTGGCAATTACAAATAAAGCCACTATTAACATTCATGTGCATGTTTTTGTGTGGACATAAGTTTGGGGTAAGTACTAAGGAATGTGATTGCTGGATCACATGGTAAGAGTATATTTAATTTTGTAAGACACTGCCAAGCTGTATTTTGTATTTCTTTCAGGAATGAATGAGAGTTCCTGTTGTTTCACATCCTTGCCAGCATTTGGTGTTATCAGTATTCTGGATTTTGGCCATTTTAATAGATGTGTAGTGGCATCTCATTGTTGTTTTAACTTTTTGTGGTTTTAAATGAGCACTTTATATGATTTACTTTTCTCTCCTTTCTTAGTATATCAATTATCCTTCTGTATGTACTATTTTTTTTTTTTTTTTTTTTTTTTTTGAGGCAGAGTCTCGCTCTGTCACCAGTCACCAGGCTGGAGGGCAGTGGTGTGATCTTGGCTCACTGCAACCTCCACCTCCCAGGTACAAGCGATTCTCCTGCCTCAGCCTCCTGAGTAGCTGGGACTACAGGAGCATGCCACCACATCCAGCTAATTTTTGTATTTTTAGTAAAGGCAGGGTTTCACCATGTTGGCCAAGATGGTCTCAATTTCTTGACCTCGTGATCCGCCTGTCTCGGCCTACCAAAGTGCTGGGATTACAGGCGTCAGCCACCGCACCCAGCCTGTATTTACTTTTTTTAAGTGGTCGCCCTGGAGCTTGCAATATGCATTTACAGCTAATCCAAATACACCTGCAAATAACACTATATTGTTTCTTGGGTAGTGTATGTACCTTTTAATAACAAAATATTCCTAATTCCTGGAACCCTCCTGTCCTTTTATCATTGCTGTCATTGGTTTCACTTATACATAAGCATACATAATTGAATACATTATTGCTATTATTATTTGAACAAATTGTTATCTATTAGATCAATTAATTTCACTTTCATGTATTCATTTTTTGATGTTCATCCTTTCTATAAGTAGATCCAAATTTTGGACGTATATTATTTTCCTTCTCTCTGAATAACTTCTTTTAACATTTCTTACCAGTCAAGTCTACTGGTAACCAATTCCCTCAGTTTTTCTTTGTCTCAGAAAATCTTTATTTCTCCTTCACTTTTGAAGGATAATTCTGCAGGGTTCAGAATTCTAGGTTGATAGTATTTTCTCTCAACAGTTTAAAACTTTTATTTCGCTATCTTCTTGCTTACATGGTTTTTAAGGAGAATTGGATATAATTGTTATCTTTGATTTTTCTATAGATATTTTTTCCTCCTTTGGATTCTTTTAAGATTTTAAAAAAATCTTTGATTTTATGAAGTTTGAATACTGTGATATAACAAGAAATATATCTGTGTTCTGTGCCCCTGGTTCCTGAGTTAATATTTGGTCTTTGACCTGGGTTCCTGACACACAGCTCCTAAGACTTTTGTAATTTCCTGAATGATAGGAGTGTGTCTAACACTAATCTTCTAAATCTCTTGGAATTTCCTGAGTTATAGGAACATCTTTTGTTCTAAAGAGAAAAATCTTGGTGAGCTCCTAGGTAACCTCAAGAGGAGGGCTGGTTGCCAGGGCAACCAACCATACTATTTGAGAGTTTGAACTTTTAGCCCCACCCCCTACCTCAAGGGAGGGAAGAAGAACTGAAGTTTGAGTTGATCACCAGTAGCCAGTGATATATGTAACCAATCATGCTTACATAATGAAGCCTCCATAAAATCTCAAAAGGACAGGGTTCCTGGAGCTTCCTTGTTGCTGCGCATGTGGAGGTTCTTGAAGGGTGGTGCTCCTGAAGAGGGCTTGGAAGCTCCATGTTTCTTCCCACATACCTTTCCCTATGTACCTCTTCCATCTGGCTATTCATCTGTATCCTTCATAATATTCATTATAATAAATGGGTAAGCATAAGTATAGTGTTTTCCTGAGTTACATGAGTCATCCTAGCAAACTAAAACCAAGCAGTGAGTAGAGGGAACCCCAATTTATAACTGGTTGGTCAGAAGTATGGGTAACAATCTACTACTGGTGTTTGGCATCTAAAGCTGGTTGCAATCTTATGGGACTGGGCCTTTAACCTATGGGATCCAACTCTAACTCTAGGTAAATTGTGTCAGAATTGAATTGGATTAGAAGACACCCAGCTGACGTTTGCTACAGGATAGATTGCTTGCTTGTTGGTGGGGAGAAATTCCCACACATTTGGTCACAGAAGTCTTCTGTGTTGATTGCTATGGTGTGAAAGCAGAAGGAAAAAAAGATGCCTGGCGCGGTGGCTCACGCCTGTAATCCCAGCACTTTGGGAGGCCGAGGTGGGCGGATCACAAGGTCAGGAGATCGAGACCACGGTGAAACCCCGTCTCTACTAAAAATACAAAAAATTAGCCGGGCGCGGTTGTGGGCGCCTGTAGTCCCAGCTACTCGGGAGGCTAAGGCAGGAGAATGGCGTGAACCCGGGAGGCGGAGCTTGCAGTGAGCCGAGATCGGGCCACTGCACTCCAGCCTGGGCGACAGAGCGAGACTCCGTCTCAAAAAAAAAAAAAAAAGGAAAAAAAGATAAAATTTGAGTCTTTTTCCATTCAATTATTCTTATTCTTAGTGATCTGCGGTAGTTCCTCATTGTGCTTATATATTTGTAAGGATTAGCATTGCAGGAGTCAATTAAGCATCATTTCCTGTTAGGGCAACATTTCACGGGAAATAGGCCCATGGTTTCATCTATTTAGAGACAGATGGAACTAAGAAGATAATTTTAAAATGTTTTAAAAATCAGACTGTTGATAATTTAACAAAATTTTAAATCATTTCTCTTACATATCAGTAAAGTATAAATGAGGCTAAATGCATTTGTTATGCTACCTTCTGATTTGTCTTCTTCAGTGTGATGTTATGTCATCGTATGAGTTGAATTGTTATTTGCGTGAACTGGGTAGCTACAATCCTACCACCACAGCATAAGCATTAGAGGCACATAAATGCTAGCAGGGCCAAAATTAGGCATTGAAATAGCCATCCCTCCTATTCAGGTAGTAATTTGGCAAGCCTAGGCCAAAGGTTGCAGGCTTCTGAGGAGTCGTCTGTTATACCATGATTAGGCACTCCAGTTTTCTTTCTTTTTTTCTTTCCAGCAGACGGTTTGTTACATATTCCTTAGCAGATTCTGACATCCATGACCACTGTGTTGCCCAGTTTTCTTATTTTTAATATAATGTCTTTCAGGGATTGCAATAAATTTTAAAATCCCAGATAAATTGGCAACAATATAACATTCTTCCCAGAGTTTCTTTCTCTCTAAATAATAAGAGAGTAGTAAGTTTATTCTAACTCAACAGTCAAAATAACAGCTATTATCCAGGACAATGATGCTTCCAAAACTGTAGTAAAGCCTATAAAACATAAAATAATCAAGTTAATGTACAGCTGTGAAAAATTTAAAAAATTAAAAATACCTCTGTCTTCGTTTTAGAAGCTAAATCTATCATGTATCTGAACTCTCAAAGCTCTTTATCTATACCTACTATAGTATGTACAACATTCTCTGGCTATTATAGTTATTTTTGCCCATGTCTCATTTTCTGTACACAGCTATAAAAATTTTGTAGGCAAGACCTTCAATGACTGATTAATCTTTACATGCCCCAGAACATACCACATAGGCTTAGGTGTGCAAGTAACAGAGGTGAATTCTGTTAGGATTAAAAGTTAGTGTAGGAGAAGCAGAGACAAATAACACTGAAAAACTAGGTACTGTCTAGTGCCTGCCATTAGTGAGGCAGAGTTTCCAAGTGCCAATTCCAATATTTATTACGTCTTTCCTAAGCAACAAGAACATTTATTGGAAAGCCCCACCACTACCATCACCACCAGATGTATACCAATGACATGTATAAATAAAAATGTTATGTGACCTCACATCTGTTAGAATACCATGTGTGTGTGTGTATATATATATATATATAGAGAGAGAGAGAGAGAGACAGAGAGAGAGAATTGTACACACAATACTTGTTACTTTCATGTATATGATATATATGCTATTCTAACAGATATGATACACACACACACACACACACACACCCCTATATATGAAAGTAACAAGTGTTGGTAAGAATGCAGGGAAATTGGAATTCTTGTGCATTGTTGGTGGGAATGTAAAATGGTGCAGCCACTATAGAAAACACTATGGTGGTTCTTAAAAAACTTTAATATAGAACCACCATATCATCCAGCAATTTCATTTCTGGGTATACACCCAAAAGAATTGAAAGAATGGCCTTAAAGAGGTATTTGTACACTCATGTTCATAGCGATGTTATTCACAATAGCCAAAAGGTAAAAGCAACCCGGGTGTCCAATGATAGATGAATAATAAACAAAATGTGGTATATGCATATATAATGGATAATTGTTCAGCCTTTAAAAGGAATTCTGACATATGCTACAGGGATGAAACTTGATGGCATTACACTAAATGAAATAAAACAGTCACAAAAAGGCAAATACTATATCATTCCACTTATATGAGGTACTTAGAATAGTCAAATTCATAGAGACAGAAAGTAGAAAGCTGAGGGCAGGAGGAAAATAGGCAGTTGTTTTCTAATGGGAATAGAGTTTAGTTTTGCAAGACAAAAAGAATTGTGGAGATTGGTTGCAGAACAATGTGAATATTCTTAACATTATTAAACTGTACACTTGAAAAACAGGATGATACATTTGTGTTACATGCACAGTAGTGCCCCTTTATCCACAGTTTTGCTCTCTGTGGTTTCAGTTATCCATGGTCAACTTCTATTCAAAAACATTAAATGGAAAATTCCAGAAATAAACCATTCATACGTTTTAAATTGCACAGTTTTCTCAGTAGTATGATGAAATCTCTCACTGCCCTGCTTCGTCCCACCCAGGATGCAAATGATCCCTTTGTACAGCATATCTGAGCTGCAGATGCTACCAGCCCATTAGCCACTTAGCTGTTCTGCTTATCAGATTGACTGTCATGGTACTACAGTGCATGTGTTCAACTAATCCTTATTTTACTTAATGGCCCTAAAGCGCAAGAGTAGTAATGCTGGCAATTTGGATATGACAGATAGAAGCCATAAAGTGCCTTCTTTAAGTGAAGAGGTGAAAGTCCTTGACTTAATAAGAAAAAAGATCATACGCTGACATTGTTAAGATCTACAGTGAGAATGAGTCTTCTATCTGTGAAATTGTCAAGAGGAAAAAGAAATTCATGCATAGTATATATAGGGTTTGGTACTATCCACAGCTTCAGGCATACACTGGGGATCTTGGAATGTACCACCTGCAAATAAGTGGGGACTACTGTCTTTTATTATAATTAAATATTAAAAAGTTATGTGATGCCTCCAATAAGTGGCCCTCCTGTTTTCCCCCTTCCTAGAACAGATATGTGGACTGAGGTTCTAGAACTTCACTGGACTATGAGGTGATACTGAGGAAAAGAGCTACAACCCATGGTGTAGCAGAGATAAAGGCAGAATGGGTCCCTAATGCTCCTAGAGCGATTGACCCACCCCTGGACTGCTTTCCTCTCAGCATCTGATATGGTTTGGATGTTTGTCATCTCCAAATCTCATATTGAAAATTGATCCCAGTGTTGGAGGTGGAGCCTGGTGGGAGGTGTTTGGGTCATGGGGGTGGATCCTTCATGAATGGCCTGGTGCCCTCCTTATGATGAGTTCCTGCTCTGACTTCATGTGAGATCTGGTTGTTTTAAAAGCGTGGCACCTCCTCCATGGCTCTCTTGCTTCCTGTCTTGCCATGTGACATGCTTCTCTTGTTTCACCTTCCACCATGAATAAAAGCTCCCTGAGGCCTCACCAGAAGCTGAGCAGATGCCAGCACCATCTGCTTCCTGTAGAGCCAGTGAGCCAATTGGCTTCCTGCAGAACCATGAGCCAATTAAACCTCTTTTCTTTATAAATTACCCAGTCTCAGGTATTCCTTCATGGCACCACAGAACAGACTAATATAGCTTCTACCTATTCAATACCTTTAAATCTTTCCCTCTCTGTCTTATAACCCAATTGTATTTCGACCATGATATTTACTAGTGCCTAAAATGCTTTTATTTGTTATTTATCTCTCTTTCTTACTTCATGTTCACTAGAATATAAGCTCCATTTTCATGGAGGGACTGTCTGTTTTGTATGCCACTGTTAGTTCCACTGCCTAGAAGTGCCTGACATATAATAAGCACTTAATACATGTTTATACAATAAGAGAAAGAATAACAATACATATTGGAGCCTGGGTGACTAGGTCAGGTGGCATCAATACAGGAAGTCATCAGAACAAGATGATGAAATATGTAGCAAAGGGAAATGAAAATAAAACCTACATATAATAGGATACCAGGGGGTGAAATAAATGTAATATGGTGAAAATGTGGGGCATGGGTGTTTGGAGGAGCTGCTACACACCCACTAAACCTCAGTTAGGTTTCCAGTGTGGGATGGAAAGAGAGACAAATGATCTAACACCAAACTCTTTTTATATGTCAATGACCATCAATCACTATTAAGGGGGAAAAAAAAGTAGTACCAGTACTGGCTACACCAAAAATAATTAGAAATAAAGATAATGTGCACAAAATAACATAAATTTCAAAAGAAAAAAGAATTTTCTATGGCAGTTTCAGCATAGCTATTTTATTGCATGAACACTTTATTGTACTGAATAGGGTCAAATCACAAATAAAGTTCTCTAAATCCTTTTTTTTTCCCAGAATTTATTACCCATGCAGACTCACTCTCCAATGTGGCACCAAAGATGTTCCTTATTTAATAAGAGATTAATAACATTGAGTCTCATAATGGATAAGCCTTTTCATAGTGACTGATTCTCATGTTGACAAAAAAAAAGAAAAGAAAAAATCAGCCTTGCTTAAAGTTCTCACTGAACATTGCACCCCAGAGACTGCTAGGTGTCATAATTTTCAGGTTCAGACAGGGTCCTACGGAATCCTAGTAGCAGCAGTGTCTAAACTGCTGGCTGAAGGTCTTCTCTCTGGAAGGTAAAAACCCTAATCCCTGAAGTGGTCTTCCTCAAACTTCACCTTTACTATCACAAAACCTTCCAGGAGGAGCTGCTAGTCAGTAGGCTTCTTTGCATCCACAACCATCTGGGACAACAGGAGCTGTGACCTCAGCAGTGTCTGGGTCGGGAGATATTAAAGGAGCACCCTTTACTAGTGCCTAAAATGCTTTTATTTAGAAGAACAAGAAGTAAATGATAAATGGAAATAGAATTTTTTGCTAAAATTGACATAAGTTAAAAAGATGAATTAATGAGAGTACTTCATTAAAAATAAAGTGAGGATTCTGGGATGGTGAAGTAGATGTACTTTTCCCTGTTCTTTCTACTAAGTACAACTAAAAACTCTGGAGATTATATATAAAACAAACATAAGAAGTCTTTAAAAGGTGAAGAGAAGGCAGACTGCATAGGAACCTCAGGATTCAAGGAATTACCCAGTAATGAGTTCCTTAGGTTTTCTTTTGGCCGTATTTATCCTAAACTTGAAAGTGAAGACAGTAGCAACCTGAAAATGCCAACAGAAGCAGATTTAACAGTAACAAAAGCTTGCTGCTGCAGCCCAAGGATCAAGAAAGGGGCAGCTTAGCAAGATAAAAAACCCTTTTAGATAATAACTGCTCTACTCCAGCCAAACATGACAGAAAAACTCCCCCTGCCAGAGTAGTATCAGAGAAAGCCAGGTTAAACAAAAGATTCTGAATAAGATCCAGAGTTTCAGAACATAATATAACAATTTCCAGGTTTCAGTCAAAAATCCTTTTTCATACCAAGGAGCAAGAAATTCTCAGACTGAATGAAAAAAAAAAAACAATTAATATTAAAACTGAGAGGACAAATATTAGAATTATCTAACAAAGATTTTAAAGCCGCCATGACAAAAAAGCTTGACCAAGCAATTACTAACATGCCTGAAACAAATAATAAGAAAAAACAGACACAGCAAAGACACAGAAAATTTCAGCAAATAGGAGAAAAAAGAACCAAATGGAAACTTTAGAAATGAAAAACAATAACTGAAATAAAAAAAAGCTCAGTAGATAGGCAGAATGGCAGAATTGAGGGGGGAAAAGGAAAGAATCACTGAACTGAAAGAGAACAACAGAAATTAACCAATCTGAATACCAGAGAAAACAGACTAAGGAAATTAAAAACAGCCCCAGGAATCTGTGAACTATAACCGAAGAGCTAATGTTCATATCATTGGAGTACCAGAGGGAAAGAAGAGGGGGGCAAGGATGAAAAAGCAAAAAAAAATAATGACTGAAAATTTCCCAAATTTGTCAAAAGACATAAACCTACTAAATTCAATTAAGTTGAGAAAATCCTAAACATAATAAACCCAAAGAAATCCATACCAAGACAGGTAATAATTAACCTTCTGAAAACCAAAGACAAAGAAAAAACTCCTGAAAGTAGCCAAAGAAAAATGATACCTTAAAAATACAGGAAAAACAATGAGAATGACAGGGATTTTTCATCAGAAACAATAGAGGCTAGAAGGAAGTGTCACAATATTTTTCAAGTGATGAAAGAAAAGAACTGTCAGTCCAGAATCCTATATCCAGAGAAAATATCCTTTACGGATGAAGGCGAAATCAAGATACTTTTAGATGAAGGAAAACAGACTTTGTTATCAGCAGAGCTACCATAAAATAATGGCTAATAGAAATTCTCTGAACAATAGGAAATGATGAAAAAAAAAAAAAGGAACATTGTAACACCAGAAAAGAAGACAAAACACAGTAAGCAAAAATATTGGGCTGGGCACAGTGGCCTACACTGTAATCCCAGTGCTTTGGGAGGCTGAGACAGGAGGATTGCTTGGGGGCCACAAGTTCAAGATCAGCCTAAGCAACATAGTGAGACCCCCATCTATACAACAATAACAACAAAAATTAACTGGGTGTGGTGGCACTCACCTGTAGTCCTAGCTACTTGGGAGGCTGAGGCTGAGGCTGGCGGATCGCTTGAGCCTAGGAGCTTGAGGCTGCCATGAGCTATGTTCATACCACCTCACTCTGGCCTGACAGGGTGAGACCTTGTCTCTAAAAAGCAAACAACAACAACAACAAGAGTTGGCCATGTAACAGACTTTCCTTCTCCTCCTGAGTTTTCTAAATTGTGTTTGATGATTGAAGTAAAAACTACAACACTGTCTAAAGTAATTCTAAATGTATGTAGAGTATGTATTTACAAGCATTATAAGTTGGGAAAGGTAAGTATGGAAATACTTTATGGGAACTTGACGCTGGTAGACTGTGACAACTTAAATACATAAAATGCAATATATAGAGAATCCCCTAAAAATGCCATACAAAGATACACACACACACACACACACACACACACACACACACACACACACACACATATATATATATATACAGATCAAAATGAACTTTAAAAAAAAGTCCCAGTTACCCACAGGAAAGCAGGAAAAAAAAGAAAGAAAGAAAGAAAATGCAACACAGAGAACAAACAAAAAGCAAAAAATAAAACGGCACCAAGTATATGCTGTCTACAAGAAATTTACTTCAAATATAATGATATAAGTATATTAAAAGTAGGCCAGATGCAGTGGCTCACACCTGTAATCCCAGGACTTTGGGAGGCTGAGGCAGGAGGATCACTTGAGGTCAGGAGTTCGAGACCAGCCTGACCAACGTGGTGAAACCCCATCTCTACTAAAAATACAAAAATTAGCCGGGCATAGTGGCAGGCACCTGTAATCCCAGCTACTCAGGAGACTAAGACAGGAGGAATCACTTGAACCCAGGAGGCATAGGTTGCAGTGAGCCAAGATCATGCTACTGCACCCCAGCCTGGGTGACAGAGCAAGACTCCATCTAAAAAAAAAAGTAAATGGGGCCAGGCACAGTGGCTCATGCCTGTAATCCCAGCACTTTGGGAGGCCGAGGCGGGTGGATCACCTGAGGTCAAGAGTTCAAGACCAGCCTGGCCAACATGGTGAAACCCTGTCTCTTCTAAAAATACAAAATTTAGCCAGGTATGGTGGCTTGCGCCTGTAGTCCCAGCTACTCAGGAGGCTGCGGCAGGAGAATCACTTAAACCGGGGAGGTGGACTTTGCAGTGAGCCAAGATCGCACCACTGTACTCTAGCCTGGGTGACAGAGTGAGATTCCCTCTCAAAAAAAAAAAAAAATAAATGGATGAAAAAAGGTAGACCATGCAAATATCAGTTAAAGTAAAGGAGGAGCAACTATATTAATGTGAGATAGAGTAGACTACAGAACAAAGAAAAGTACCAGTCACAGAGGGGACATTACATAATGACAAGAGTGAATTCACTAATGTGACGTAATACTCTTAAATGTATCTGTACCAAAGAATAGGTAGGCAAAATATGTGAACAAAAACTGATAGAACTGAAAAGAGAGATAGACAAATCCACAATTATATTAGAGAACAATTGATAGGACTAGACAGAAAATCATCAAGGATACAGAAGAACTGAACAATACCATCAGCCAACCAATAGACATTTATAAAACAGTCTGCCCAACACCAGCAGAACACATATTTATTTTTAAGTACCCATAGAATATATAACAATATGGACCATATCCTAGGCCAAAAGACAAACCTCAACAAGTTTAAAAGAACTAGAATGTGTTCTGCATCCATAAGGAAACCAAACTAGGAATTATAACAGAAAGATAGGGAACAACTGCCAAATTGTTGAAAACTGAATACATTCCTAAATAAGTCAATAACCAAAGAGGATGTCTTAAGGAAAATGAAAAAATACATTGAACTAAATGAAAATTGTAAAACAATAATATTTGTAGGACACAGCTAAAGCAGAAGAAGCAAATTTATAGCATTAAGTGCATATGTTAGAAAAGAGAAAAAGTCTCAAATCAATAATTGAAACTTTCACTTCCAGAGCCTAGAAAAAGAAGAAGAAAACCACAAAGCAAGCAGAAAGAATCAAATAATAAAAATAAGAGCAAAACTCAAATGGAAAATTTTAAAAACTATAACAAAATCAATAAAACAAAAAGCAGGTTTTTTGAAAAGATCAATAAATTAAAACCTCTAGCAAGACTGATAAATAAAAAATTAGGGAGGACACAAATGACCAATGACTACAATGAAACAGGAGCTATCACAGCAGACTCTGCAAACACCAAAAGGATAATAGGGAATACTATGAACAATTCTCTACAAATATATTTATTCTATTTTTGAGACAAAGTCTTGCTGTGTTACCCAGGCTGGAGTGCAGTGGTGTATGTGATCATAGCTCACTTCTGACTGGAACTCCTAGTCTCAAACGATCCTCTTGTCATCCTCCTGGGTAGCTATAACTACAGGTGTTCACCACCATGCCCAGCTAATTTTTAAATTTTTTTGGGGGGATGGGGGTTTTGCTATGTTGCCTAGGCTGGTCTCCAACTCCTAGCCTCAAGCAATCTTGCCTTGGCCTCCCAAGTTGTTGGTATTACAAGCGTAAGCCACTGCGCCCAGACTGTACACAATAAATTTAACAACATAGACCAATTCTTTGAAAAACACCAACTATCTCAACTCATCCAATATGAAATAATTTTTTTTTTTTTTTTTTTTTTTTTTTTTTTTTGAGACGGAGTCTCGCTCTGCCGCCCAGGCTGGAGTGCAGTGGCCAGATCTCGGCTCACTGCAAGCTCCACATCCCGGGTTCACGCCATTCTCCTGCCTCAGCCTCCCGAGTATCTGGGACTACAGGCGCCCGCCACCTCGCCCGGCTAGTTTTTTGTATTTTTTAGTAGAGACGGGGTTTCACCGTGTCAGCCAGGATGGTCTCGATCTCCTGACCTCATGATCCGCCCGTCTCGGCCTCCCAAAGTGCTGGGATTACAGGCTTGAGCCACCACGCCCGGCCGAAATAATTTTAATGTCCTAATAAATACCAAGGAAATTGAGCTCAAAATTATTAATTTTTTTTTTAAACAGAGTTTCACTGTCATGCAGGCTGGAGTGCAGTGGTGTGATCACAGCTCACTGCAGCCTCGATGTCCTGGGCTTAAGCACTCCTCTAGCTTCAGCCTCCTGAATAGCTGGGACTATAGGGATGCACCACCACATGTTGCTATTTTTATTTTTTGTAGAAATGGGGTCTTTCTATGTTGCCCAGGTTGCTCCTGGGCTCCTGCCTCAGCCTCCCAAAGTGCTGGGGTTACAGGTGGGAGCTACCGTGCCTGGCCAACATTTAACTTTTAAATCCATGATCCATTTTTTGTTAATTTGTATATAAGACATGATACTTAGGTCAAGGTTCATAGTAAGACCGTCTCTACAAAAAAATTAAAACACTTAGCCAGGCATGGTGGTGCACACTTCTAGTCCCAGCTGTTTAGGAGGCTGAGGCTGGAGGATCGCTTCAGTAGCCGTGGTGGCACACATCTGTAGTCCTAGCTATTTGGGAGGGTTGTTTGAGCCCAGAAGGTCAGGGCTGCAGTGAGCTGTCATGATGCCACTATATTCCCACATGAGCAACAGAGTAAGGCCTTGTCTCAACAAAACCAAAAGAAAAAAAAAGTAAATGTAAAACTATAAAATTTTTATGAAAAAAAGCCATAGAAGATCTTTAGGATCTAAGGTTAGGCAAAGAGTTCTTAGACTTGATACCATCAACATGATCCATAAAAGGAAGAATTGACCACTGGGACTTGATAAAAATTTAAAACTTGTGCTCTGTTAAAGGTCCTCTTAGAAGGATAAAAAGATAAAGTTGCAAATGGGGAGAAAATATGAACCCATATCTGATGATACTAGTTTCTATAATATATAAAAAACCCTCAAAAATGAATAGTAAGATAGCAATCAGAACATGGCAAAAGATATGAAAAGACATTTTACCAAAGAATGTTCAACATCATTAACAATTACGGAAATGGAAGTTACAAGCATAGTAAGAAATTACTGTTCTATCAGAATACCTATTAGGATAAAAACAGAGACAAACACCAAATGATAGAAAAAAATGTAGAGAAACTGGATCACTTATATTTTGCTAATGGGAATGTTAAATAGTAGAGCTACTCTGGAAAAGTCTTGTAGTTTCTTTTTCCTTTTTATTTTATTATTATTATTATTATTATTATTATTATTATTTTCAGACAGAGTCTTGCTGTGTCGCCCAGGCTGGAGTGCAGTGGTGCGATCTCGGCTCTCTGCAAGCTCTGCCTCCTAGGTTCACACCATTCTCCTGCCTCAGCCTCCCGAGTAGCTGGGACTACAGGCACCCGCCAAGGTCTGGTAGTTTCTTTAAAAAAAAAACTGAACATGTGGCCAGGAGCAGTGACTCACACCTGAAATCCCAGCACTTTGGAAGGTTGAGGTGGGCAGATCTCTTGAGGCCAGGAGTTTGAGACTAGCCTGACCAACATGGTGAAACCCCATCTCTACTAAAAAAACAAAAATTAGCCAGGTGTGGTGGCAGGTGCCTATAATCTCAGTTTCTCAGGAGGCTGAGGCAGGAGAATTGCTTGAACCCGGGAGGCGGAGGTTGCAGTGAACCAAGATGATGTCACTGCACTCCAGCCTGGGTGACAGAGTCTCAAAACAAACAAACAAACAAACGAAAAACAAAAAACTAAATATGTGACTATACCAGATGACCTGACAATTGCATTTTTGGTCATTATTGCAGAGAAATGATGACTTATGCTCACACAAATACCTGTACACGAATGTTCACAGCAGCTTTATTCATAATAGCCAAAACTCGAAACAATCCAGATGTCTTTCAATGATGAATGATTAAACAAACTTTGGTACGCATATACCATGAAATACTACTCTGCATCGAAAAGGAACAAGTTATTGATATACCCAACAACCTGGATAAATATCTAACAAATTACAGTGAGTGCAAAAAGCCGATCGCAAAAGGTTACATACTACATGATTTATATACTACTACTGAAATGACAAAATGATAGCAGTGGAGAACAAATTGTAACTTATCCACACAATGGAATGCTACTCAGCCATAAAAAGGAACAAATACAGGCAACATGAATTAGTGGTGGGTAGGAGCCTGACCAAAGAGACTCAGAGCTTGAGTGTTAAATTTTCCAGAATTCTGCAAGACATTAAAAAATACATTATTAAAACTGACAACTAAATTATTAATATTAATATTTTTTTGAGACAGGGTCTCACTCTGTCACCCAGGTTGGAGTACAGTGGTGTGATAACAACTCACTACAGCCCCGAACTCCCATGCAATCATCCCACCTCAGCCTCCCAAGTAGCTGGGAACCACAGGGGTGCACCACCATGCTCAGCTACAATTTAATTATTAAAAGGTAATATATACTCAAAATATATCAATTTCCAATTTACTACATTTTACTATTACTTCTGCTCTTGAGGTTGTCTGTATATCTATATAGTAGAAAGAATCTATAATCCTGTGCTACCCCACATCTCTTCTCAACTCCATGACTTCAGTGATTTGACTGGTAACCAGCCATGGTGCAAGTACTGTACACCACAGAAAGCTAGATGTTGGCAAACACTTCAAATCAGGGCTCGGTTTATTGTTTTCTTGGCTGTGCAGATTAAGGAAAATGTTAGATAAAATGTTAACAATGCAGAGTAAACTTAAAAGTATGTCATGTCTAGAGCTGTTACACTGTGACTAGCACAAAGAAATGCAATTCTTCCAGTGTTTGAAAATGATTATCAGCTTCGGCAAAGAAGTCCCTCATATCCTTGACCAGTGAGGGACATAGTTAGTGCTGAAGTTGAAAGGGGTTTCAGTTGAGGAAATATAATTTGTAGGAGGGTGAAAATGCTGAAATGAAAGGTTTGTCCATCTCCATTTGAACTCAAGGAGCTGTGTTCACAATGGAAAATATATACCCTGGGCTTTAGCCATGATGGCGCCACTAAATTTTGAGTTACTAGGGGCCAAAATTGCTATGTCCTCCACACTACTTAGAATATTACACATCCTTTTTTCACTAGGAAATGATGATTCTGGAGTTGAGATGTGGAAGGGTCTTTAACTCATCTTCTAGATTGTGGCTTGCTTGGTCAGGTAGCCAAAGTAGGAAAGAAACAGAGACAACGTACCTCGCACATTCCAAGCTCTTAGATATTCCAGTGTCCTCAACTGGTACTCAAACAAGTAATTTCAACACTAGGCTATGTTAAAGTTAGTCAGAAATTGAAATGACTTCAAAACAAAATAAACAGAATTCAGTAGAAAAATATATTTTTTAAACAACTGCCCTTGTATACTTTTTTGTTCCACTGATACTTCATTGCATTTAAAAAAGGTAATTGCAGGTAAATTCCTTGATGTTTATTTTCCTAAATTCTCAACTTTCACAGTATTTATGATTTTTATAAAAAGTCTTCAATGTGGCATCCATGATGTTCTTAAACAATGAAGTTCAAGAAACAGTTTATCTCAGTAAGAAAAAATACTGGATACTACTTGAAGTTGTCACCAAACACATGGGCAAGGTGTTCAGTTGTAGTGGATTCTCTGGTGATTAATCAGGGCTGAGCTTCCACTGCAGGCTTTGCACCACTCACCCCACTCCCAGGTCTTGGCACAATGTGGCTTCTCTGATGTTGAACCAGGGTTGCTCTCTGCCCCTAGGCTTTCCCTCACTCTTCACATTTATAGGGTTTTTCCTCAGAGTGGACTCTTTCATGTTTGTTGAGATCTGACTTCCAGCAGAAAGCTCACCCGCATTCAGAACACTCAAAAGGTTTCTTTCCTGGGGGGATTCTGAGATGGTAAGTAAGACCTGTCTTCTGACTGAGGGCTTTGCCACACACTTGACACTGATAGGGCTTCACCTTGTTGTGAATCCCCTGGTGTTCTATAAGATCCTCTCCCCTTGTGAGGGCCTTTCCACACTCAGGACATTGGTATGTCTTATCCCCAGTGTGGATTCTTTTGTGGTTCCTCAGGCCAGTTGACCGAGTAAAGGTCTTTACACAATTATCACATTTATATTTTCTAGGCTCAGGAGAGTTTCCATGCTTGCCTCCTAACTTGTGTTTATTAAGCCTGAACATTGACTAAAGGCTTCAGACACTCATCACATTTATAGGACTTTTCCCCAGTGTGACTTCTCTGATGTATGATCAGGGTTGAGCTCACATTAAAGGTTTTTCCATACTCAGAGCATTCATAGGATTTTTCCCTTGAGTGGATTCTGTGATGTATTATTAGTTCTGAGCTCCGGCTAAAGGCTCGTCCACATAAGGACATTCAAAAGGTTTCTCTCCAGTGTGGATTCTCTGGTGTTGGTTAAGTCCGGCATACTGAGTGAAGGCTTTTCCACATACTTTACATTCATAGGGTTTTTCTTCACTGTGAATTCATTGATATTTAATAAGAGGTGAACACTGCCTGAAGGCTTTCCCACATTCATTACATTCATAAGGTTTCTCTTTGTTGTGGAATTACTGATGTTCAATGAGGTATGAACTATGGCAGAAGGCTTTCCCACAGTTCATACATTCCAAAGGTTTATCTCCAGTGTGGAGAATTTGATGCTTCGTAAGAACTGATCTCCAACTAAAACATCTGCCACATTTACTACATTGATGGGGCTTTTCTCCAGTGTGGATTTTAAGATGTTGGAAGAGTCCTGCCTTTTCACTGAAGCTTTTCCTACACTCTTTACATTTATGGGTTTTTTTCTTGCTGTGAAGCCCCTGATGCTGGGTAAGTTCTGCACGTGTGATGAAGGCCTTTCCACATTCTGTCCATGGGTATGGTTCCTCTCCATTATGGATCCTCCTATGTATCTGAAGGCCTCTGATCCAGGTGAAAGTTTTCCCATACTCCTCACATTTATATATTTTTTCACCCGTGGCATCCTCATCGTGCAATTCCAAATTGCCATTAGGCTCACTGTCTATTCTATGTTTGGCATGCTGAGACACAGTTTCATTACATCCATCAAACTCCTCCCTATGTGGTTCTGTTACTTAACAAAATTCCTGCTTCATGCCTAACATTGTGATCTCAGTCTTCATATCATCATCTGAAACAACAAACCACAAAACTTGAGGAGAAAAGACAACCCAAAAATAGTAGTTTAAGAGACAGACAGCTAGAAAGGCCAGTCTTTATGTTAGGTTAATTTTAGCAGTGGATATTATATAGTCTCTTTATTTGGAGTTCAGAGAAATATGTCAGTCAAGGCAGTAGGAATGGTAGTAACACAGGTATGGAAGTGAGAAAGAATAAAGCATGGCTGACTTACCAGCAGAATATGGTAAATTTTATAGGATGTCTCTTCTGTGATTATAGAAGATTCCAAGTTCTATCTTGCTAGTAAACTCTTTCCATTGACATACTCCCTTACCGACTTTGATGTAGACAGCCACTATATGGAGAAACCAATGTTGTAAGGAACTGAGGGTAACCTCTGGCTAGCAGTTAGCAGGAGAGTGAGGCCCTCTGTCTGACAACCTTCAAGAAACTGGGTCCTGCCAACATCCATGTGTGGTTGGAAGTGGATCCTTCCCTTGTAACAGATGAGATGCCAGCCCTAGCCAACATCTCATAAAAGACCTTGAAGCAAAAGGCCCAGCTAAGCCATACCCAGACTCTTGACCCACAGATATTGTGGATAATAAATGTGTGTCTTCTTAAGCTGCTAACTTTGTGGTAATTTGTTAAGCAGCAACAAATAACAAATACACCACTAGTATACAAATGCAAAGTTTCCTAACTATAAGAACTGTAATTTTTAAAAAATGAGTAAAAACAAACCACACATTAAAAAGCATATATATGTATATACATATATACATACACACAATACATATCTATGTGTGTGTATATACATTTATACTTATGTCTATATATTTGCATGTGTATGACATGTAAACAGAAAGCAGAAGAAAATTATATTAAGATCAAACATAGCTGTCATATAAATAAATGCAAATAGGCTTAATCTACCGGTTAGATCAAATTAGATTTGATCAGAACAAAACTCAATTTTATTATGTATGTAAGAGATATAACTAAAATAAAATGATTGAAAAAAGTTGCAAATAAAGAATGAACAAGGGTAAATTAAGCAAATACAAATAAAAAGAAAGAATTCATCAAACTCTCAATTTCAGAAAAAGACCAAAGAATAAAGTGAGATAAAGAAGAGTACTTTATAATGTTAAAGAATACAGTTTAAATGATGATAGAACAGATATGAATAATTATGCAGAAAATAACAAGAGTAACTTTCTTAAAGCAAAAATTATAGGAGATATAAAAAGTTTTAGAAAAAAACAGAGACTTTGTCCTCTGCCTAAAAAACACCAAATGAACAAAAATGAATGAAATCAATAAATTAAATCTTATGGAATATTTACATATGTCAAGCTCTATACCCTAAAAATAGAGAATTATCTTTTTCAGGTATACAATGAACATTAATGAAAACTGATTACTTATTTGGCCACAAAAAAAACACAATAAATTCTAAAAGGTACCAAGAACATAAATATTCTCAGATAACAATGCAACAAATCTAAAATTAATAACATAGTCAGAAAACAAACAAGTCCTTCTATTTAAAAATTTCAAAATTTTCAACTAATTACTGGTTCAAAAGCAAAATACAAATATAAATTTCATATATTCTAAAAAATAATAAAAATACTACATTTAAAACATTTGAGATTCATCTAAATCAGTGTTCAAGGAAATATTCATAGCACCATATAAATCAGTAATAGAGGGAGAGTGGAAACAGAGGGCGAATAAAACCAACCCAGCTTAAAAGTTAGGAAAAAAACACACAACAGAATAATCCAAGAGAGCCTGCTCATTAATGCACACTTTGTTGACTTTTTTTCCCTTTCCTGTTTCAATAATCCCTCCTTGTGCTTCCTGGAATCACTTCTGATACAATCTACTACAACTTAAAATATGTAAATAAATAAATGAACCAAAGGAGAACACATGGAAGGAATTAACCAAAATAAATGCAGAAACAAATTAACTATTAAAAATAAACGCTATCATGTTAAAACTGAATTGAATACATCAATAGGAACTCATGAATTTTTAGAAAAGAACTGTCCATTGAGCTCTGTCCAGGAAATGTCTAGAGGCAGTGTTACTCTAGTGATAAGGACACCCCTAGCACCCAGATTTTGTTTTCCAGTACTAGTCTCCATTAAAAAGAACCAAAGCTCCTTCAGAAATGCTCGAGACCAGATCTGAGAACAGGGGAGGTACAAAGTGAGCCTGGAACAATTAATTTTGCTCAGAAAGCAAGCATTCAAAAATTAATAGGGTCATGGCAAACAGATGTAGACGCAAAACTTAAGATGTCTACACAAGCCAAAGATGTGTCAATTTGAGCATTAAAAAAAGTAATGACTATGGTGGATTAAAACCCTGATTCAATGAAAATCTGTAAGTCTATTACAATAGTAACATAGAGAAAGTCCTAAAATCTCATGTCACAATTTGAAGTGCCTATTAAACCACTCCTTGGACTTAAAAATTGGTAAATAAAGGGAAAAAAACTAAGTACTAATAACTTCCTAGTAGGAAGTGACCAAACTGACATATTTGATGAGGGAAAAACTCTACTATAAATAAAAATGTCAGTTAATAATGTAGAAGGAATGAAATACTTATAAAATCATTCTGTCACCCTTGATAAAATGACTGACCCATAAAAAGATTATCAAACATTATGTATTTTGTTGATGAGAAACTGGCCATTCACATAGTGCCAAAGTGACACCACAAAGTTAGTAACAAGGGGAAAAATTAGCTGTTCAATGGAGGGATCAGACTCTCATCATACTAAGAAAGTGATTTAATAGTGGGTCACCCAGATATCAGTGTCTCCTGTAACCTAATATTAATTTTATCCCCAAATGTTTAACTTGAATCCTTCAAGCCTTTTGATCTAACTTGCAGTTTACAGGAAATATAGGGAATGTAGGTATCAAAGGAAGTGACATAACGAAGAAACAAACAAAATTTCAGAGGGTGAGACAACTAGCCTGGACTCATCAAAAAGACTGTTTAATGGGGGGGGAGGGGGGCAGGGAAGAGACAGTAGGACTGCTCTAGAATAAAAAATTAAGAGGCATAACAACCATAGGTATCGTATAGCTCTGGTTTGGGCAAATCAATTTTAAAGACATTATGGGAAAACTGGGCTAATTTGAATTTGGGCTGAATTTAGGTAATATTAAAATGTAATGACGGGGAAAGGAGAAGATTATAAACTGAAGAGAATCGGTTATAAAATACCATACATAATATGATCAGATTTTTGTAAAAGGTATATGTGTGTATGCATATATCCACACATACACATATATAAACATGGAAAAAGATGTACAGATATAAAAGTCATCAATCATAATCTCTGGGTGGTAGAATATAATGCTTTATTTTCTTTATTTTTATTTTTATTTTTGAGATGGAGTCTCGCTCTGTCGCTCAGGCTGGAGTACAGTGGTGCAATCTCTGCTCACTGCAAGCTCCGCCTCCCGAGTTCAGGCCATTATCCTGCCTCAGCCTCCCAAGCAGCTGGGACTACAGGTGCCCACCACCATGCCCGCCTAATTTTTGTATTTTTAGTAGAGACGGGGTTTCACTGTGCTAGCCAGATGGTCTTGATCTCCTGACCTTGTGATCCACCCTCCTCGGTCTCCCAGAGTCCTGGGATTACAGGCATGCACTACTATCCCTGGCAAATTTTTTTTTTTTTTTTTTTTTGAGACTGAGTCTGGCTCTGTCGCCCACGCTGGAGTGCAGTGGCCGGATCTCAGCTCACTGCAAGCTCCGCCTCCCGGGTTTACGCCATTCTCCTGCCTCAGCCTCCGGAGTAGCTGGGACCACAGGCGCCCGCCACCTCGCCCGGCTAGTTTTTTGTATTTTTTTTAGTAGAGACGGGGTTTCACGGTGTTAGCCAGGATGGTCTCGATCTCCTGACCTTGTGATCCGCCCGTCTCAGCCTCCCAAAGTGCTGGGATTACAGGCTTGAGCCACCGTGCCCGGCTAAATTTTGTATTTTTAAGAGACGGGGTTTCTTCATGTTGGTCAGGCTGGTCTCGAACTCCTGACCTCAGGCGATCTGCCTGCCTTGGCCTAACAAAGTGCTGGGATTACAGGCGTGAGCCACTGCACCTGGCTGGCTCTTTTTTTTTTTTTTTTTAATGCACATCACAGTTTCTGACCTACATCATTATGCTCCTTTCTAAAGAACTTTTTTTGGCAAATGATGTGTATGGGCGACAAATCTCCCACTTTTTGTCTGAGGAAATCTTTTGTTTTTTCCTTCATTTTTGAAGGATAATTTTGCTGAATATAGAATTCTAGGTTGGTGAGATTTTTTTCAACATTTTACATATTTCACTCTACTCTCTTCTTGCTTGCATGCTTTCTGAAGAGAAGGCCAATGTAATTCTTATTCTGGCTTCCATATAGGCGAAGTAAATTTTCCTCTAGCTTACGATTTTATTTCTTTGGTTTTCTGCAGTTTGAATATGATATGCCTAGGTGTAGATGTTTTGTTTATTCTGCTTCACATTCTCTTGGGCTTTCTAGATCTGTAGCTTGGTGTTTATGATTAACTTTGGAAAAAACTCAGTCATTATTGCTTCAAATATTTCTTCTGTTCCTTTTTCTCTTCTCCTTATGGTATTTCCATTACATGCTGTTATGGACTGAATGTTTTTGTCCCCTGCTCCCATTCACATATTGAAGCCCTAACCTCCACTGAGGTGGCATTTGGGGATGGAGCCTTTGGGAGGTAACTAGAGTTAGATGAGGTCATGATGGTGGGACACTTATAATGGGATTATAAGTACCCTTCTATTAAGAGACACCTAAGAGCTTTCTCACTCTTTTTGCCACGTGAGTATACAGCAAGAAGGCAACCCTCACCAGAAACCACATTTTTAACCTAGGGAAATGTAGTAGGCAGAAATTTTCCCACCCACCCAAAGATGTCTATGCCCCAATCTCTAGGATCTGTGAATATGATGTTATGTGGCAAGAGGGAAGTTTAAGGTTTGCTATCACCTGACCTTAAAATAGGGAGATTGTCCTGTATTATCTGTGTAGGCCCAATGTAATTACAAGTATCCTTAAAAGTAGAAGGGGGAGTCCAAAGAGAGCTTGGAATGATATGACATGAGAAAGACTCAACTCAATGTTGGCTTTGAAGACGGAAAAATAGGGCCAAGGGATGTGAACAACCTCTAGAACCTGGAAAAGACAATAAACCAGACTCTCCTCATTAAGTCCCCTAAATGAATGCATCTCTGCTGACATCTTGATTTTACCCCTCAAGTTCTTCTGCTCTGAAAAAAAGAGATTTTAGCCCAGTAATACTCATTTTGGACTTCTCATTTCCAGGACTGGATGATAATACACTTGTGTTAAGTGACAGCTTGTGGTCATCTGTTGTAGCAGCAATAGGAAACTAATATAGCTACCTATTACTCATTGTTGAGGCAGACCCCTTCCAAGTACTTTACCCAGTGCTTTGTGAATTAGGAGATTCTTCCATGTTGCTGGTGGGAATATGTACTGTTTCCAGCTTTGTTTTGAGTGTTTTGAGGACCTCTAGATGTTGATTTATCTCAGCTTCTATTTATCTGAAAATGTCTTTACTTTTGTTCTTAAAATGCTTTGCTTAGTACAGAATTCTGTGTTGGCAGTTACTTTCCACAAATTTCAGTGTCTTTTGGCACTGACTTTGTTTTACTTAGCTGCCAATCTAATTGTTGCTTCTTTTAAGGTACTTTTTTTTCTTGCTTTTAAGATACTTCCGCTGGGTGCAGTGGCTCACGTCTGCAATCCCAGCACTTTGGGAGGCCGAGGTGGGCAAATTGCTTGAGCTCAGGAGTTCAAGACCAGCCTGGCCAACATGGCAAAATGCTGTCTTTACAAAAAATACAAAAATTAGTGAAGCATGGTGGTGTGCACCTATAGTCCCAGCTACTCAAGAGGCTGAGGAGATAATTGCTTGAGGCTGGGAAGTAAAGGTTGCAGAGATTGCACCACTGCACTCCAGCCTGGGCAACAGAGCAAGACCCTGTCTCAAAGAAAAAACAATATATTTCTGACTTTAATTTTTAGTAGTTTTACTATGATATATCTAAATAATTTTTTTCATTTATCTTATTTGAGGTTCATATGGTTCTTATGGTCCCTGAATCTGTGCTTGATACCCTTCATAAATCTTAGGAAGTTCTCACCTATTCTCTCTGTAAATATTGTGTCTGTCTCATTTCCTCTCATTTTTCCTGAAATCCTAATGACAAATATTTTGGATCTATATTCTCTGTGTCTTACCCTTTTCCTATATAGCCCATATTTTGTCCCCTTGTGCCTCATTCTGGATATTTTTTTCTAAGCTATTGTCTTCAGCTGTTTCATCTGATGCTATATCCATCCACTACTATTTCAGTTGTTTTCCAATTTCAGGATTTCCATTTCATTGTCCGCCCCCAACTGCCCCCCTCGCCTACCTCCCCCTCCCCCCGGCATTTTGTTAAACTTTTTTTTTTTTTTTTTTTTTGAGGTGGAGTCTCACTCTGTCACCAGGCTGGAGTGCAGTGGCACGACCTCTGCCTCCCAGGTTCAAGTGATTCCCCTGCCTCAGCCTCCCGAGTAGCTGGGATTACAGGTGTGTGCCACCATGCCCGCTAATTTTTTGTATTTTAGTAGAGAAGAGGTTTCACCTTGTTGATCAGGATGGTTTTTATCTCCTGACCTCGTGATCCGCCCGCCTTGGCCTCCCAAAGTGCTGGGATTGCAGGTGTGAACCACCGCGCCTGGCCTGTTAAACTTCTTAATCCTGTCACTTATATTTGAACACTGTATACATAGTTATTTAAAAATCTTGTATAACTCCAATTCTATATTCCTCTTCAGTGTATTCTATTATCTGTTGCTTCTGTTGGGTTTTCCTTTGTGTCATTTTTTCTTCTCATATGCCTAGCTTTTAAAATGTTTTGCAAAATTATTTGAGAAATAATTTGAGAGCTATGATAATATTTCCTCATAGAGAGGATTTCCAGGAAGCTATAGCATTATGGAATCACTGAAATCCAACTGCAGAAGAATATTCAAATTTGAGCTACAGTCCTGGGCCTGCCTGTCTGGTTCACCCTTACTCATCCTTTGGGGTCCCACATTATCAGTGAGCAAGTTAGTCAGTCCTGTCTTTCCCCAAACCCCAACTTGGAAGTTCCCAGAATTCAACTTTGGTGTCTTTTTCTTTTGTGAACTTATCAAACATTTGACTCACTTTCTCAGGTGCCCCTCCTAGAATCAGAAGATACCTAGAAAAACAATGGCCCCAAAGACAGGGCTCATCTCCGTCTATCTCCATGCTCCTCTAATCTAGCAATCTTTCACTCTCTAATTAGTTCTCTAATGCCATTAGGTAGATTTTTTTTTAAAGCATTATTCCCAGCTTTTCCACTTCTCCTCAGTGGAAGAGTTGGTTCATAGTACCTTGTCTGCTATTATCGGAATCAGAATTCTGGTCATATGTTTTTGCAGGGTAGATGTAATTAGAAAAGTGATTTCAACTCCAATTCCTATGAATTATTTTGACATTCTAACTTAAGGAAACATTTATGTTTAACTTATTTGATTAAAAGTTCTTTAAAAAAAGAATACATTATAAGCAATTCTTCCTGAGAAACTATCGATTTTGAAAAAATTCTCTAATTTTAGACCAGATAATTTCAGGATGTCCTTCAGCATTTTAAGCCTAAATCCTTTAAAAAAATCCAAGTGAGGGCCGGGTGCAGTGGCTCATGCCTGTAATCCCAGTCTGCAATTGCCTGTAATCACCTTGGGAGGCCAAGGTGGGAGGACAGCTTGAACTCAGGAGTCCAAGACCAGTCTGGGCAACATGGTAAAGCCCCATCTCTACAAAAAATACAAAAATTAGCCAGCATGGTGGTGTACGCCTGTTGTCCTATTCGGAAGGCTGAGGCTGGAGGATGACTTGAGTTGGGAGGTCAAGGCTGCAGTGAGCTGAGATCGCACCACTGCACTACAGCCTAGGTGAGAGAGACCTTGTCTTAAAATAAATAAATAAATAAAAATCCAGTTGAGAAAAATACTGCTTTCTTAAACTCTTGGTCTTTAGCAGTGTCTGGGGTGAAAAGGGGATTGCCTGTAATTAAAACTTTCACCGGTACTGACAGGTGTGGCTGGGGAATGCTTCTGGACTGAGGGGCAGAAGCTGTCTCAAGAATGCCTCTTCCTTTTTTTTAAATGCCAAACTTTGTGTGAGGTACTAACAGATATCCCAGACTTAACACGTTCAATAAAAATAAAAAACAAATACAAAAAATCCCTGCTCCAACTGCATTCTCCCATCACTGTTAAAGTAACTCCATTCTTTC
This sequence comes from Macaca thibetana thibetana, assembly GCF_024542745.1. Lineage (NCBI taxonomy): Eukaryota > Metazoa > Chordata > Mammalia > Primates > Cercopithecidae > Macaca > Macaca thibetana. The sequence goes on along the minus strand of NC_065581.1, from coordinate 27,926,286 downwards.
ATTCTTTCAGTTGCTCAGTGCCAAAACATTAAGAGTCTAAATAAAAATGAGTCAAAATAATTTTGAGACAGGGTCTTGCTCTGTCACCCAGGCTGGAGTACAGCCACCAGATCATGGCTTGCTGCAGCCTTGACCTCCCTGGGCTCAGGTGATCCTCCCCTCAGCCTTGTGAGGAGCTGGGACTATAGGTGCATGCCTCCACACCTAATTTGTTGTTGTTGTTGTTGTTCTTTGTAGAGACGGGGTTTCACCATGTTGCCCAGGCTGGTCTTGAACTCCGGAGCTCGAGCTATCTGCCTGCCTCAGCCTTCGAAGGTGATGAGATCACAGGCATGAGCTACCAAGCTGGGCCTTAAGAGACATTCTTGCCTCTTCTCATTCTCTGTAGCTCTATGTCTAATCCATCAACAAAATCTTCTTGGCACTGCCTTCAATGCTTATCTAGAATCTGATCACATATCACCACCTCTGCTACCTTTATCTAAGCCATTCTCATTTCCTTTCTGGATTAGCTTTAATTCATTAATGCAAATAAAAACTAAAGAAAGCCTAAATAGCTCCTAACTGTTTTCGCAGCTCTCACCCTGGCCCCATATAGTCTATTATAAGTTTTGACTTTTTAAAAACTGACATGTCATATCTTTCCTTACAATCCTATAATAACTTTCAATTCACTTGGGATAAAATTCAAAAGTCCATAAATTGGCTTACAAGTCTATTTCTTTTCTTTTTCTTTTCTTTTTTTTTTTTTTTTTAGGCAGAGTTTCACTCTGTCACCCAGGCTAGTGTGCAATGGCATTATCTCGTCTCACTGCAACCTCCACCTCCTGGTTCTACCTCCTGATTCTCTTGCCTCAGCCTCCTGAGTAGCTGGGACTACAGACGTGCACCACCATGCCTGACTTATTTTTGTAGTTTTAGTAGAGACAGGATTTCACCACGTTGGCCAGGCTGATCTCGAACTCCTGACCTCCAGTGATCTGTTCACCTCGGCCTCCCAAAGTGCTGGGATTATAGGTGTGAGCCACCATGCCCAGCCTGCTTACAAGTCTATTTCTACAGGCCCTCTCCCCTGTCTCTCTGACCTCATTTCCTACTACTGTCTCACTGGCCTTGCTGTTTCTCCAATGTCAGCACCTTTGCAATGGCTGTACTCCCTTTCTGAGATGATGTTCTTAGGTAAAAAGGAAAAATATTTTATTTTCTCTTTGCTCATAGCATAGTCTGATATGTGCCTTCTTAGGTTACACTGTAGTTTAAGTAGTATAATCAGTTTGCATCACCAGACCCTGAAAAGTCAGGCATTATTTCTGAGGTTGAGGTTTTCTCATTCTTATGTTGGAGATTCATCTCACTCCAGGCTGCTAGCAGATGAGAATATGCCTGCCTGGTTTAGTTGTCAGTTGCTCTCAGAAATTCATGCAGAAAAGGGGCTATCATGATCAGGCTAAGCTGCCAGACAGGTCTCTTAGTTCACAAAGAACAGAAACCATTACTTGCTAGTGATATTGACACTGTGCATACTTGTGACCCAGCAATTTGACTCCTGGGTATGTTCTCCAGAAAAACACTCCCAAAAGTGTTCAGAGCAAGACTGTTTATTATAAAGAGTTGTTTAAAATAACCTTCATTAGAGGAACGAATCAATGACTAAGCATTGCACAGCAGTTAAGGGGGTGAACTAGACTTTCATATATTGACATGAATAAACCTCAAAAAGCAGAATGGTATAAAATGAGACATATTAACACAAGACCAGTTTTGTAAATCAAATATTTAAGGATGGGAGAAACACGACTGGGATGAAAGTAAAGGAGAAAAAGTGTGTAAGAATGAAAGCAAGGCCTCACACAGACCAATGATTATGATGTGCCACGAAGTGAGTTCATAATCAGTCCACACTGAGCACCCGAAGTTATTCATTGATCAGGTCTGGGAAGAGGGTAGAATCCTATGGCAAACATAATTAGTGGCCCCTCTGTAGGCTGGAATGAGACCAACCCATAAACAGAACCCTTGGAGTAGTCATTCAACAAGCATGTTTTGAGGGCCTTTTCTGTATCAGTCATTATTCTGTATATTAGAGACACAAAGATGAACAAGGCAGTAAGGTCTGTTGTTCATCATACTGCAGGTTCACACAGTCTATGCACATTTCTACGCCTTTTTTTTAAACAAAGGAATAGGAAATTTTGGGAAATGATTTGCCAAAACACACATCTTTATTTGCAGCATTTCTGAGACTAACATCATAAAAAATAAAAGGGAGTAAGTCTGGAAGAAGTGATACACTTATTGGGTCCCAGGAATAAATGTCAAAATCATTCTTAGAAAAATTTTAGTGAGCATTATGAATTCCAAACAAACAACAATATAGTCAATAATGTTTGGATTATCCAGGTTATAGTTACGTGATTAGTTATAAAGACTTACCCTCTACTCTCTACCTCTACTACAGAAAATAAAAAGTTAATAGTATCAAAGACAGTTAAATATCCATAGAGACTGGTCACAGATTAATTCCTCAACTCTGCCCATGAAGTGACATGCCAATCTTCTTCTAATAACAATTGTCTTTAATTCCATAAAATAATGTCAAAGTGATAATATGCATTTGGTCTATTTTTTTTTTTACTGTCACCACTTCTATTTAATGGTCTTTTCCTTAATCATGACAGATGATGTTGAAAAATTACTATCTCTCTACCACATATTTGATTATTGAGGTCCATTTTTGTTGTGTATCCTTTGTTGCTTAGTAAAGGATGAGTTCATCAAAATGTTTTCTTACATTTGTCCAAGTCACAAAGCTTCCATCTAGTGTGGACTCTGATGCTGGTTAAGATCTGAACTTTGACTGAAGGTTTTCCCACATAATTTACAAAGAGCTTTTCCCTCTATGGGAATCTTGATGCCCTTTAAGCAATGAGCTAACACTGTTAGCTTCCCTATGGTCATATGCATACAGTTTTGTTCCAGTGTGGATTTTCTGATGTATACGATTGAGCTTTTTTACATTTTTACATTTATAAATTTTCACTTCAGCATGGGCATTCTGATGATTGAAAAGTGCTAGCTTCCAAATAAAGGCCTTCCCTCATACACTACATTCATAACGGTGCTGCTCTCCAGTGTGGATTCTCTGGTGGGTGACCAGAGCTGAACCACAATGAACCTTTTACTATCTTCTTCAGACCAATAGGGTTTTTCTGCAGTGCAGATTCTCTGATGTTTAATAAGGCTGTCACAGCACTTTGAGGCTTTGCTACACCCACGAATATAGATAAGGCTCTTGTCCAAAATGAATTTACTTATGTTCAATAATACTGAGCTCACACAGAAGGCCTTCCACACTGAAGATATCCATAAGAGCTCTCTGATGTCTGACAAGACACTGACAAGATCCAGTGTCTTAAGATTTTGCCACATTCTTTACTCTCATGCAAGCCCTCTCCAGGATGGCTTCTCTGTTGTTTCATGGAACTTGGGTTTACACTGAAGGTCTTTCCATGTTGAAGATAAACATAGGGCTTTCCTCCAGTTTGGACATGCTGGTGTTCAAGTCAGGGCTGCTGGTGTATTAAGGCTTTTTTAAATAGGGAGGGATATTTTCAGAAAAATGACTTTCCCACTAACTTTACATTGAGAGCCTGCTTGTTTTATTACAGTTGCTGAGGTTGAAAATCATGCGCAAACTGAAAGGAGGGTTTCCCACTCTCAGAGCATTGGCAGGACTGAATTTCAGAGCAAATTCTCCCAGGTGTCTCAGGTTCCTTTATCAGTGATACTCTCCTTAGCTTTAGGCAATGTCTGTTGTGCTTCTTCAAAGGGGATCTCCCCTCACTTGCGAAAACTATTCAGAAGCCCATGAACTTCTTCAGTGTTGGGTCCCTAATAAATGTTTCTATTTAGTCCCCTGGGCATCACTCTGTGTTGGACTTCCTCTGGAAAAGTCTTGCTTTGAAACAGACTCCTGTTTAAGGCCAGGAGTCACCATCTGAAAGAACAGGTTGATTATGCAATTAGCACCTTTTTCCTGGAGACAGAAAGGGGAATTCTAATGTAACATATATGAGTAGCCTACAGAGAGAACCTACCTAAAACACACTCTTTATATATGAAGGCTCTAAGTAAGGATATGTTTGCTTTTTCATTGATTTCTGCTCTTATCTTTAGTACTTTCTGCCTTCAGCTTTCTTTGGGTTTATTTTCCTGTTCTGAAACAGTAGGTCTCAATAAATGGTAGACAGTAGTAGTAGTAGTAGTATCGTTAAAGCAAAACAGGAGAAGTAAAATAGAAGTAAGAGGATTGGGGAGATTCAATACTGATACAAGATCTACTATGAAGATAATAACATAGAAAGCAGAGGATGAAAGAGGTCATCATATCAACATCAATAAAGTATTTTACTATGTACTTGGAGAAAGGATAAGAAATTCAAAGCTGACGGGGTATCAGAGAATATCTGGTCTGTTTACCTCATTTTTAAGGATACAGAAATTGAGGCCCAGGTATGGGGCATGAGCCTAGGTAATACGGTTACTCAGAGGTAATGACTGGATGAGACCAAGGGCTCCTGAATCTCAATCTCACTTTTAGAGTTTTTACTAGCACACCTCATGACTCTTTAAAGCCCAACATGGTACATAGACATAAACCTTCAGATTAAAACTCTCATAATACAGCACTGTGGTTAAGAGAAAAGATTGTGAAGTCAGACTTCTGGTTTCAATTCCTGGCTCTACCGTTTCCTAATGGACAGGTTATTCAATGTCTCTGTTCTTCAACTTCTTCAGCTGTAAAATGGGAATACAGAAGTATCTGTCTCATAGCATTGTTATTCATTGAGAAAAAAAAAATATATATATATATAGGCATTCAGGAAAAGCCCTGGTATAGAAAGCATACCATAAATATTGGCTATCAGGGTAGATACGCTATCTCAATAATAGATTATTGTTATTACACACTGAATTCTTTGTAAGGATTATTTTCCCCACCCCACAGATACTAGGCTTGGTAATTTGAGTTGTTTTAGCTAATGAAGTGGAAGTGACATATGCTCCTCCAGAGTAGCTAATTTAAATCCATCACATAGTCCTACAACTGTTTTTTCTATTGCTATAAGAGCAGCACATTCAAGGTAGGACTGCTCCTCTAGACTGGATCCTAGAACAGAGAGAATGTATTGCACAGCTGCAACTGACCCATAACTGATGTGCAGTAAGAATAAACCTTTGTTATTGCAAGCCACTGAGATTTGGGAGGTTGTTGGTTACATGACAAAAAGCTAATTGATCCTAATTAGCCCAAGATGACTTGTACAATCTCAAGCCATACCAAGGGCTGCAAAGAATCCATAAAGAATAATAATAATCCCTGCAGTCAAAAAACTCACAATCAAAGGAGCAGGACAAGAGAGACACATACAAAGTAAAATAGGGCTGGGTGTGGTGGTTCACGTCTGTAATCCTAGCACTTTGGCAGACCATGGCAGGTGGATTAGCTGAGCTCAGGAGTTTGAGACCAGCCCGGGCAACATGGTGAAACTCCATCTCTACTGAAACTACAAAAATGAGCCGGGCAAGGTGGCGTATGCCTATAGTCCCAGCTACTGAGGAGGCTGAGGAATGAGAATCGCTTGAAACTGGGAATTGGAAGTTGCCTTGAGTTGACATTGTGCCACTGCATCCCAGGCTAAGCAACAGAGTGAGAAACTGGCTCAAAACAAAAAAACAAACAAAGCAAAAGAGAAGATGAATGTTCTAAGAAAGAAACAATGTGCTATGGGAGGTGAAAGAAGGGGAAGATTGGAAGTAGTTACAGAAATGCAAATATGTTTGTTTAGAAATCAGACATCAATAGAGCTCAACCTAAAATGTTTTAATGAACTGTGCAACTTGTTCTAAACATCTTCCAGGTTGAAGCTTTCCTACTTTTTGATAAAGAAGTTTGGAATCCCAACTAAGCACCCAAACTGTGATGCAGAAGATTCAGAGTTTTTTCATGAGGAACAAATTGTCTTTACTTAGAAATTCGTCTACTACTCATGCTCATGCTGAAGTGGGTTGGCTTTATAGCTGGGCAAGAATAAAATTTAGCTATCTATTCACACATCCATCTCCTAAACCATCACAAAAAGAATCTGAGGTAGCTATAAAGAATATGTGATCACAGATACTTGTCACAGAATTCAATCATGAATCTTAAGCCAATACTTGCTTAATGTATGTGAAATCTGAGAGACACTACTTGATAATCATTTAACTTTCCATCCATTTAGATTCTTGAAGTCGAACCCTTTTGATTATCAAAATCAAGATTATATAAAGCAAATCCCTGAACATACTCTTAGCATCATGTAGAAATGCTTCACTAAGTTAGAAATTTCATGGGAAAATGAACTAAAACTATATTCAATAGCTTGGATCCATCTCACAATGTCAAAAGAAACAAGTCAGCCACAAAGGAGTTACGTGGTATACACAAAGTTCAAAAACAGGCATAATTCATCATGGTGTTACAAGGAATCATGGGGATAAAGGCTTTTGGAAGGCTGAAAATATTATTTCTTGACCTGGGTGTGGGCTACACAAGTGTGTTCACTTAGTTTAAGTGATAAAATTGTATGCTTATGATTTGTATATTGTAGGTGTGTTGTAATTTAATAGAAGTTAACACAAGATTTTGTGGGATTGTTTTAGGGTTCACTATGACCCATTTTTTCTTTTTAAAACTATAGTTGAAGACAATATCTATTATTTAATATATTTTACACAGGGATTCAAGCAATATGTTTATTTGAATTTAGTTCCAGGAAAAAGTTCATCTCTGCAGTCAAAGAGAGTTGCTTTCTTTTGTTAGGCAAATAAAAAACAATATAAAACAACCTATTTTCCCTTTTGCTAATTGCCAGAAAACTTCAACTTCAGTGCTCAAGTGCATTAATCAATTATTTCTGAGAAGAGAAAAATTTATCATCTGCAGTAGGTTAAGTGGTGGCCCCCAAAAAGTTATGTCTATGTCCTAACCCCTGGAATCTGTGAATGTGACCTTATTTGAAAAAAGGGTCTTGGCAGATAATTACTAAGTTTATGATCTCAAGAAAAGATCAGCCTGGAATATCCAGGTGGGCCCTAAATCCAGTGACAAGGATCCCTGTAAGAGATAGGAAAGGAGAAGACAGAGAGTAGACAAAAGCTGTGTGAATACAAAGGCTGAGATTTGAGTGATGTGGCTATAAGCCTAGGATTCCTAGAATCTGGAAGAGGCCAGGAAGTACCCTAGAGCTTTCAGATGGAGTGCAGCCCTGCCAACAACTTAATTTGGACTTTTGGCCTCCAGAGCAGTGTGAAAATAAATTTCTGTTGTTTCATGCCACCAGGTTTGTGGTAATCTACTATGGCAACCCTATGAAAATAATACCATCTGAAAAGTTCAAACAAGGGGACACTCTGCCTTCGTTTTAGCTCTTATCAACAAGTTTCCTTTTGGGGCATAACTAGTGCCCCGTTTTGGGGGTAATTTTTGTTTAAAATGGTACCCAAATATAGTGGTGAAGTGCTGTCTAGTGTTCCTAAGTGCAACAAGACTGTTATGTGCCTTACAGAGAAAATAGGTGTGTTAGATAAGCTTCATTCATGCATGAGTGATAGTGCTATTGGCTATAAATACAATGTTAATGATTCAACAATTCAGTACATCCAGAAAAAGGAAGAGAAAATTTGGTCGTCTGTACATGAGGTCACTAGGGAAAGTGCTAAAAAGCCACAGCTACAGTGTGGGATGAAGCTAAGAAAAAGCCAGGCATGGTGGCGCATGCCTGTAATCCCAGCTACTCAGGAGGTTGAGGCAGGAGAATCACTTGAACCAGGGAGGCGGAGGTTGCGGTGAGCCAATATTGCGCCATTGCACTCTAGCCTGGGCAACAAGAGTGAAACTCCATCTCAAAAAAAAAGAAAAAAAAATTGAGAATTCATGAGATGACAACTGATTAAAGAAAAAAACCAAGAACATGTGACACCCATCTAAGTTAGTGCTGGCTGTCTCCCATACTGTGGAAAATGTTAAAAGTGTGTGTGTGGAAAATGTTAAAGTTTCAGGCAAGACAGGTTCTAAAGATTAGAAGGCTATGGAATATTTTTTAAACACCTGTGTAGTATTATACAGAAAAGGGTTATGTGGAAGAGCTGCTTATTTATTTTTATTTTTTATTTTTAGAGAGACAGGGTCTTGTTATGTTGCCTAGGGTGGTCTCAAACTTCTGGGCTTGTGATCCTCCTGCCCTGTCCTCCCAATGTGCTAGAATTACAGGTGTAAGCCACCTACCTGCTCAGCCAAGGAAGAGCTGCTTTCAAACCCTGATGGGACTGGTTTATTTCACAAGCATGTTGGCGAACAAATGTTTACAATGCAAATGATATATGGATTGATGAAAATATTATGAGTACAGGCTTACAGGAATTTAACCCCCCATTAACTCTAGGAACAACAGTTCAGTACTCATTAATTCAGTGTTTGTGGTAACATTATAGGACCCAACTAACGACAAGTAATGTGAACTGACTGTATATAGTCGTTCCTCGGTATCTGTTGGGGACTGGTTCCAGGACACCTCAGCATGCACAAGTCCCTTATATAAAATAACATGGTATTTACATATAACTACACACATCCTCCTATATACTTTTAAATCATCTCAAGGTTACTGATCATACCTAATTTAATGAAAATGCTATGTAAATAGTTGCTATACTATATTTTTAAAATGTTCTATTATTTTAGAAATCAGCTACCAGTGGAGCTCAACCTAAAATATTTTAATGAACTGTGCAACCACCAAGTAAGACTTGTTCTAAAGTCTTGTTTTTGTGCAGGTTAAACAGAGTCAAAAAAATGTGAAACCCTTCTCAGCTAGTGCTGGTTAGCTCGCATACAGGTAGTGTGAAAAATGTTAAATTTTTAGGCAAGGCAGGTTGTGAAGATCAGGATCAAGATAACTATTTATTTATTTAATTATTATTATTTCTGACTACTGACAATACACGGTTGAATCCATGGATGTGGAACCTGTGGACGGGAAGAGCCAATTTCTGATGGTAACAAATGGGAAAATGATTTTGTTTGAGTCTAAGAGGTTGGCAGCCTTCTATTTCTCTTCTGCTGAGTGTATCCAAAGAAGTGAATGGTTAGCAAAGGCTTGGAATATCCAAGTTTCAAAAATGTTGGAGGTATGAGAGAAGGGTAATCTCAAGATGAGTCACTGGAGAAAGGAATCTACAGGTGAGGTCACAGCAGGCCTTCCAGACAACGATGCCAACTATTACCACTTCTTTTTATCATGGTAGTAGAGGTCATACTAATGTAATAAGGGGGAAAAAAAGTATAAAAATTTGAAAGGAAGAAATACAACTGTCATTATTTGCAAATGGTATATGTAAAGACCAAAAATATCTATATGTTGTTAGAATGCTGGCTACAAAGTCAATATATAAAAATCAATGCTAAGTCTCTGTAAACAGAAAGTAAATTTTAAAAAATGACACTACTAACAATTACATGGAAGCAATGTCAAATGTCTAGAGATAAATCTAATACAGATCATTAAGACCAACACAGAAAACCATAAAATATTATTGGGAAAAATTAAGACCCTAAAGAAATGGAATGCTATACCATGTTCATGAATTAGAAAATTCATGCAAGAATGTTGGTTCTCCCCATTAATCTATAGATTCAATACACTCTCAATCAAAATCCCAATAATTTTTTAGAAGGGAATGGGTCAAATTTGACAGCTGATTCTAAAATTTATATGTAAATGCAAAGAACCAGGAACAGCCAAGACACTTATGAAGCAGGAGAAGAAGGTGGTGTTAAGAACTAAGCTGATGCAGAAAGAACTGAGCTGTCAGGTGTTGTGGTGGTCAGTTAAAACGTGCCAAAACGATAAGGTATCAGTCAAGCCTTCGATCAGCAGTAGCATTAGCAAGAGGCTCAGCAGGAAAAAGTGCTGGCTCCTGCAGTGTTACATTCTTACCCATGGAACAGAGTCAAGCGAGCGTCAAAAGAATCAGCCAAGTATGGGGATCATCTCACTACTAAGACAAACCTGAATAAAAGGCTCCATCCATTTTATGGGCCTAAGGGCTGGTAGGAGAAAGAGTGAAAATTGCTAGGACTGGAAAAGTACTAAATATTGAAAGTGAAGACAAGTGGCATCAAGGTTCCTGATCCCAGTAAAAAGGTCTCAGAATTGTTTAGAGGAGGCCACCAATAAACAGACCTCCAAATAGAGGTGCTTGGTATGCAGATATGCCTAACAGCATGGCTGGGCTGGGGGTCTGGGTCCTTGACTGCAACTTTCTTCAGAGACTGCAATGCATTGGCTGTGCCCCAAGTCTGGCATGGGAAGCGTAGCTTTCCTTCATGAGGTGTACGGACTTTGTAACTGCCTACGGTTGGGCCTGAAAAATGACACATAAAATTTGGCACGGAGTCTGACTCTTCAAGTAGGATGATTTGCTCCACTGGATACCAGAACAATGTAAAGCTACAATAATTAGGAAAATCTCATATTGATGCAGGGAGAGCCAAATAAAGCAATGGAACGTAACAGAGAAACTAGAAACAGATCCATGCATTTTTGGAAAATTAATTAATGACAAATTGGCACTGTAGAACAGTGGGAAATAACAGGCATTCCCATAAGTGATGAAGGATGAAAAGAATATCCATATGGGAAAAGAATGAAATTAGACTTTACCTCACTCAGGCAGAAAAATAAATTTCAAATGGATTACAGATACAAATGAGAAAGCAAATTAGAAAACTTTTTAGAATGGTCGAGATTATCTTCTTGATCTTAAGGGAGAGAAAGAATTATACAAAAGACACAAGACACACACGAAAGAAAAAGACTGATAAATTTGACTATATTAAAATTAAAAACTTATATTCATCAAAAGACACCATTAAGAGAATAAAAGGTAAGCTATAAAGATGGAGATAATATTTGCATCCTCTATGAAAAGAGCTCATATCCAGAATATGTAAATAATTCCTATAAACATGTAAAAAAATTGAACAGAACTTTCCAAAAGAATACCAGACAGTAATAAGTAAGCAAGGAAGCTAACCTACTCTTAGTCCAAGAGATGTCACCTCATCTTTCAAGGTTACTAGCTGCATGACAATAAAAAGTGGCCTGAGTAAGAGCTGCTATGCCCTTGCAATGTTGGCACACCCAACAAGACATGTAGGAGTGCAAGGCCCAAGGAGGATGGTCTCTCCCAAAAATGGTACACTGAGTTACAACATAAAATGGGTTTTTTACTGCACAAAATGTTTGAAGAAACACTGGTCTAAAGAATATGCTTCACACTTCTTAGCAGAACAAAGAATGTCATGGTCTGGTCATAATATACTACTTTCATATGCATATTCTATGATTCTTGAAATATAATCAAGGTCCATGAGAACTTCCTTCTTTACCCCCAGATGCATTGTGCTTTTTCACATGCTATTCTCACTGTACCTTCCCTCATTCCTCTTTATCATATGGCTCAAGAACTCATTTTTTTTCCTCCAAACTTTCGTCCTCTTCCAAAGCCTTTCCAATTGTTTTAGTGAGTCATTGTTAAACCTTCTTCAGTGCAAAGTACTCTACAAATCCAGTGGCTTTATCACAGTATTTGTTGTTTTCTATCTACTCTCTTCTCCCTGTCACCAAATAGCCTGCGAGTCCCCTGAGATTAGGGTGCTTTTTTTCACTTATTTTTGTATTCCTAGCACCTGGCACAAGACCCAACCTAAAACAAATAATCACTAGTACCTCACTTTGAGCTCAAAAGGAATAACCACAGTACACATATCCTGACTGCTTAATGGTTAAATTCTTCAACAAAATAAATTTATTTTCAGAAATAGCTCCTCCTTCAAAGTCTTCAGAATACCACTCACTGCTTAATATTTATAGTTGTGCTGGTTTGGAGTGGGATATGGCATCACATTCAGTGCTGATTCCAAAAGGGTGTCCTCCACCCAGATGACTGTCTGTAAACCTCCATTCTAGAAACAAACCAAGATAGCTGGGGTTAGAAAGATAAACATTAAAAACATTGAAGATAACAGCACAGAAATGGGGTGACAGGTCAAACAAAGGAAAACCTAGTCTCCTTCAATTGTCAAAGACAGGAAGAAGCAGGGCAAAAGAATTCACACATGAAGTCAGCAATGCAAAGAGAACTTCTTGAAGCCCTTCACTTCTGCTATAAGTACAGTATGTGTTTTAACTTCTCTAATGTGCCCAATTCCCTGAGTAAGGTCCATTTCCTCAATGTGAGCTCCAGAACCATGATCTTCTTTGCCTTCAATCCCCATATCCAGGCCTTGGGCAGGGCTGTAGGCACTACTCCAATACCAGAGGCTTCATCATGTGCTTTTCCACATGCATCTCTGACCTTAGTGCCTTCTGGTCACAAGTTGGCTCAGAGCTTCATGAGGTCCAGTGTGTTTTACAGCTGACTTGCCTGAAGTGCTGATTAGGATAATTCATGGAAACTGTGCATCCCTTTGCAACACAGAGCCTCTTTCTGAGAAGTGAACAACATTTCACCTTCCCAGAGAGCGTTCTCTATAATCTCTTCCAAATGTGAACCACCAAAGCTATTTGTAATTTCTATCAATTTGGCATATTCATCTTGAACCTCACATTAATTAAATTTCAGGAATAAAAAATTTCAGGACTATTACTCACGAGGGAGAAATCACTGTTAAAATAGAAAAACAGCCTAACCCGGTGGCTTATGCCTGTAATTCCAGCACTTAGGTAGGATAAGGCGGGAGGATCGCTTGAGCAGGGGAAGTGGAGACCAGCCTGGGTAACATAGTAAGACCTTGTCTCTCCAAAAAATAAGAAATTAGCAGGCATGGTGGTGCAAACCTGTAGAACCAGCTATTTGGGAGGCTGAGATGGGAGGATCACTTGAGCCCAGGAAGCTGAAGCGGCAGTGAGGTGGGATCACACTACTGTACTCCAGCCTGGATGATACAGCAAGATCCTGCTTCAAAAGGAAAAAAAAAAAAAAAAAAAAAAAGGAAAGAAAAATAGTAACAAAGTAATTTTAAAGTCCAGATTTCTCTCCTGAGTTTCACATGTGCAAATACAGGCTTTGGAGATTAGGGTTAGGAAGTGAGATCACGGTCTGGTGGACAGCTCTAGTGCGATTCCCATAGACAAAGCAAAAACATTTTCAAAATCAAACTCACCTCTCAAATCTGAGTATTCTTGGTTGACATTAGGTATCAAGCTTCACATAGTCATCCTAAAACCAACACCAACCTCGAAAAATTCCCCAAATGTCCCATTATTATACCTCCGAGCCTTTGCATATACGACACCACACACAGCAGTGAGCTATGATCAGCTATGAGCAAGGGTCAGAAGTCAGAAATACTTAAATCTCCTCGGGAAGTTTTTGTCTTTGTTTTGTTTGCGTTGGTTGAGGAACCTCAGTCAAACTCAAAAGCTTATTGAGTCAGTAAGTCAAAAAAGGTTTAAGGCTTTTTGACTATGCAAGAATCTCCCTGAAAAATTATCTGTTGGGTTTCCTACCTAAAAAGATGCTCTACCTTCTGCCAAGAAGTCACAAACACATCTAATCATCCTAAGAGCACAGTGGTACATCAAAGGCAAAGAAAGATAAATGGGTTGGTATTTTCCAGATTCAACTAAGGATATGTCCTTCCTCTCTCACCAATTGCTTCCAATGTCAAAATCTAATGTTTTATCTATAACACCAACAGCAACAAAACAACAACAAAAGGCTTGCTCATAAGAGGAAAATGTTTGAATTGCTAGTTTGCTCTAAGCCAACATAAACTACATTATATACTATATGGTTTTTAAATGGCTTTACCTTATGAGTTGCAAAATTACATTCTCAGAAGTAGATGTGATTTTAGAGCCTTAGAAACAATGCTGATGGAGTTACTTTTCAGTGATTTCTCACTTCAGTATTTCAAGGATGAAGTGTCAATTAAGGGATTAACTTTAACCATACTCTTCTTTCGATGGTATCTTCTGATGTAACAAAAGCCCTTTGGAATATATTTGCCACATAAATCACTGATGACACTTTCCTTTGGCATGTATTTTCTGGTGTTTAGTAAGATTAGAACTCCCACGGAAAGCTTTCCCACACTCTTCACACTCATATGGTTTCTCTCCAGTATGGATTCTCTGGTGATGAATAAGGGTTGAGATCTGGCTGAACGCTTTTCCACACTCTCCACACTCATAGGGCTTTTCTCCAGAGTGAATCCTCTGGTGATTAATAAGTGCTGAGTTCACATAGAAGGCCTTCCCACATTCCTTACACTCATACGGCTTTTCTCCTGTATGGATTCTCTGATGCTTGATGAGGGCTGAGCTCACACTGAAAGCTTTTCCACACTCATCACACGCATAAGGTTTCTCACCAGTATGGATTCTCTGGTGTTTGATAAGGTCTGAGCTCACACTAAATGCTTTGCCACACTCATTACATTCATAGGGTTTCTCTCCATTGTGGATTCTCTGATGTATAATCAGGTGTGCCCTTACACTGAAGGCTTTCTTACACTCATTACAAGTATAAGGTTTCTCACCAGTGTGGATTCTTTCATGCACAGTAAGGGTTGAGCGCACGCTAAAGGCTTTTCCACAGTGATCACACTCATAGGGTTTCTCTCCAGTGTGGATTCTCTGATGTCGAACAAGGCCTGAGCTCTGGGCAAACTTCTTTCCACAATCATTGCATTTATACCGTCTTTCTTCCATGCGCCTACCCTCATGCCTTTCTAACTGGTCCTCATACTGAGAGACTTTTTCATACTCAGGAGTCTGTAAAGTATCCCCATTATATATGCTAGGGACCTTCTGGTGTGGGTCCATCCTTAGAAAAACCTTCCCTTCAGCCCTTCAGAGTTGACACCTTGTTCACACCTCTGGCCTTGAATCCTAAAATAATAAAGAGACCTTTGAAATGTGCTTTATTCCTGTTGCTAAAGCAATATAATATGATATAGACTAGAGCTCTCAAACACGTTCAGTAATCCCAGGACACGCCAATCATATGGCACTCACATAAAATGTTTTCATTCAGCCTGTATCATGTCTCAGTAACATCAAAGAACTGCTGGAATGAATATCTGACTCAAACGGCTATTTAAATATATCTTCATGGCACACGCCTATCATCTCAGCTACTTGGGAAGCAAAGGCAGAAGGATCACTTGAGTCTGGGAGATTGAGGCTGCAGTGTGCTGTGATCACGCCACTACACTCCAACCTGGGCAACAGAGCAAGACCCTGTCTCAAAAAATATATATGCATAAATAAAATATCCTCTATAAAGGCATCTAAAACATACACATACAATCTGGAATATAAATAAATATAAAAATAATATATAGTTCCTACTTTTAAAGGCGAATCATATTTAATTAAATTGGAAAACAAGACAGAAACTCAAGAGATTTGCAGATAGAGCAGATGAAGGAGTATGGGAATAGAAATGGCAATAGAAACAAATTCAACTGATAAGAAGTTTGGAAAAATGACAATAACACCATTAACAGGTATGTTTTACCACCCACAGGAGTCCATACTACTTGAGATGGAAGAGAGACATGGGGACGAAAAAAGCTCTGTTCATTGCTATGCCACTACTAATTCTGCAGCTGTTGTTGCTATGATAAACAGTATCTCAGCAACAGGGATGCTTTGTCTCTGCTGGAATTGTGACAGAATAAACCCTTCACCTCTCCAAAGAAAATGGATGGCTGCTACTTTCTTGGGAACAAACCTAGTTTTGTGTCCAAACTTGATAAAATTTTTGCTTCCAACTCAAATTACACTAATTACCCCTCTCTGCTTTTTTCCACCTTACAAATTGTTTTATGTCTCGACAGTTATAAGTTAACAGTATGCACCCTTGATATGATGAGAATGGCACTTCAACTTTGTGGCCTTCCTCCCCAGAATGTATAACCTCAGTATAATAATGACAAAAACAGTTAAATCCCAATTGAATGATATTCTACAAAACAAACAAACAACAACATTACCAACAAAAACCAACACAAAGCAGAACTGAGGATCCAGACCAACAGAAAATAAGGTCTCCATACCTGCACCCCACTCTCGCAAATTTAGCCCTGTCAGAAAAGCAAGTCGGAGTCACTCCTCTAATTAGGAGTTTTAAGAGCCTCAGAGACAGCCAAGGACAGGACTCAAGACATCAGCCTGCCCCATCCATCCTCTCTCCCAGGGTTTCTGAGGGTCTACTCTGCCAGTGCAGAAGGGCCAGGCAGGAGATGGGGTAGTGAAGGGAAAGAAATATAAGAGGGAGGATGATGGAGAGGGAGGAAAAGGGAGGAAAGAGAAAAGAGGAGGAGTGTGAGAAAGTGGGTGGAAGAGGGGAGGGGTGGGGAAGGATGGAGGGAAAAGGCAGGCCTGAGGCGACCTGGCACAGTACATAGTTTCTCCCATCCTCCGAGGGTGTCCACCCCAGGGCATAAGCAAAACCCTAGAAGAAAGTCAAGAGGGAACTCACCTGAAAAACTGCGATTAGACTATCTGACCAAGCGACTGAGGACAGCTGTTGGCCTAGAAAGCTTGACTTTCACTTCCACAGATTGTGCGCCTGGGCATCTGGTCATCTACTCTAGGATCCTGGAGGCTTCCCTCTCAGTGGTTTGTGAGCTGGCCAGAATGGACCGTGTGAAGAAAGGATCGCTTACTCCAAGAAGGCATTTTATGCTTTTTATCTCATTTAATCCTACAGGGCAGACATTCAAGTCCTTCTCGCATATATATAAAAACTGAGAAGCAAATAAATTTTCCGAGGTCAGGCACCTGTTAAAACAGCCAAGATGAAATTTCAATCTAGGGCTTGCTTCCCAGATTAAGCCACTTTATGGCTCCTCAGGGGTTAGTACTCAGAGAGTAATCTCCAAATTAATTTGTAAATTCAACACTATTTCCATGAAAATATCAACTTTTTAGAAGATTTTAATGTTCACCTAGAAGACTAAACATGCAGGACTACCTGGGGAAACTGAGAAAGAAGGGTACTTATCCTAAAGAACTTACATATTACAAAGCCTTAATACTTAAAGTGTGTAGTACTCATGAAAATGGTACAGAAGGCTCAGAAATAGGCACATACATTTAGCATACAATAAAGGTAGCAAATAAGTTAAAAAAAAAAAGTGAACTCTTCAAATGCATGGTGAGAACTGGATAACCATCTGGAAAGATGGTAAATTAGATTTCTACCTTACTCTATAAACTAGGATATATTCCAAATAAACCAGTTTTAAATGTTATAAATGAAACCATAAAAGTACCGGAGGAAAACATGAGGTGAGTCCTTTATAACCTCAGAATAGAAAGGCCTTCCTCCTGGCCGGGCACAGTTGCTCACGCCTGTAATCCCAGAACTTTGGGAGGCCAAGGTGGGTGGATCACAAGGTCAGGAGTTTGAGACCAGCCTGACCAACAGGGTAAAACCCCGTCTCAACTAAAAATACAAAAATTAGCCGGGCGTGGTGGTGCATGCCTGTAATCCCAGCTACTCAGGAGGCTGAGGCAGGAGAATTGCTTGAACCCGGGAAGCGGAGGTTGCAGTGAGCAGAGATCGCACCACTGCACTCCAGCCTGGGTGACAGAGCGAGACTCCATCTCAAAAAAGAAACGACCCCCTCTATGAGACGATATCCAGAGGTCATTAATGAAAAGATTGATAAACTTGACCCACATAGAATAAAAACTCCTGTGAGGTAAAACAAACAAAAGCACTTTAAGTAAAGTCAAAGACAAAAAAATGGAAATACAGTTACAATTTCTATTTCTGAAAACTGGCAGCCAAAATGAAGCTCCTGAATGATAAAAAAAAAACGTGGAAATGGCAGATCTGAGCTGTATTCTCTCCTGCTCCAGTCTCACTCTGAACTTAATCAGACTCTGCTAAGCATTCACAACTCACTTATCCTGATCCTATCCTATAGCAGTTGTTTTAAAGTCTCCTCAGGTCCCTTACTTCCAGAATCCCCAGAAGACCACAAAACGCCAAGTTTAGCACAACTCTTCTGTAGAGGGAAGAGTCTGTCATTGACACCTCAGTGGCATATTCCTGGATGGCACTAGAGAATATCTTATTCTCCCTCTGCTTCCAGAGCTGGCATTTCTTGCCTACTTCCTGACTGTACCCAAGAGCTGGGACCAGAAAAAAAATAAACACATGAGTTTATGAAAGAATCGCTGTAGAAATGAATAAATCAGCAGAACAAGCTAATCCCAGGGAGGTAAGGAGAGTAAGAAATAATTACAACAAATACCTGGATAGCACTTCCTATGTAGCAGGTACTGTTCATGTAATCCTCATAACAACTCTAGACAGGTACTTCTACTATCCCCACTGACAGATGGCATATAGGCACAGAAAGATAAAATGACTTGGACAAAATCACAGTTAGTCTGGCTTCTGACTTACGTGCTTAAAAAGTAGGGGAAAAAAGGGAAGAATCCCTAAGGGACCAAAAGTTTTAAGATAACTTGATAGTATCTCTCCCCACCTGCTCTCTGGATTCACTCAATTCCTTGAAATCATCCAGCTTAGCCACTTCCCCAAGGAAAATCCTCCCTCCCTCCCCTGGTCAGTACTGCTCCCTCTCCCAGACCTGGTGTTCCTCAGATAGGATGATCAGGAACTGGCCTCAGCCACTGTCAACTGGACTGCTGGAGCCAGCTTACAGAATGCTGGCCTGTGGAGTTTTCTCATTAACAGAATCCTTGGAACCAGCGAAACCAACTCCTCTAAAGATGCAGTCAAGCGTCTTTTCCTGTAATTGAAGAGTCTTCAAGAACACTTCTGTAAAAGAAAAATTATTTTACTCAAAGAAAAAGCAAAGATTGCCATAGGTGTTACACTACTAAGGGTTTTGGGGGGAAAGAAGTGCAATGCTAAATAAGGAGCTATTTTGCAAAGGGCTCTCAGATCACATGCTGGGGCAGCAGGTCTGCAGTGGGAATCTTTCCCATTGCCTTTGAGCACTGGTTGGGATAGTGGAAGGGCTCATGAGAGAACAGCATTAAGGGTGCTGTAAGGTGGTCCTGGCGTGGATGGAGGTGACTGTTAAAGGGAAGGGTAGCCATTTACTGCCAAGCTGAAGTACAGAGAGAACGAATTCTGCATTCAAAATGAAATGTCACGGGGACAATTAAGTGGTAGAACAAGCCTCTCCTGAATTTAGAGCACCGAACACTTATTTCCAATTCTTTGCAATTTCCCCCTTTTGTTTGAAAAAGCTGAAGATCTGGTGGGCAGTGATACCAATTGGTACCAGAAGCACACTTGTAGTTGGTACTCAATGAAGTTCTGAAGACGGCAGTAAAGACCAGGGTTGTAACTGAAAGGGAAGTATCCCAACTCTGGGCCCCTGCAGCACTAAATCTCGAGGAAAAACCCTTTCCTGGAAGACTGCATTTGCATACAATCCCCACTGTCCCAGGAGGGGTTGCCTCTCCTGGGGTTCCTGCTCACATTCCACCCAGGCAGGCGCGGAGAGAGGAGGTCTGAGGGGTTGCAGCTGTGCAACACCCACCCAAGCGGCACCCAGATGCATACCAGCCTTTCTCTGCCTGTGCGCAGCAGCCAGCTCCGAGGCCTCGCCGCAGGGAGGAAGTCCCTCTCAGCACTTCCGGGGCGTGCCCCGGAAATCTCTGGGCGGGGCCTGGCTGCGCCCGAGTTTGCCAGAGAGGGGTTGAAACCTCAACCTGTCCAGGCTGTGGTACGGGCGGGGTCTAGACCGGGAGCGATTTGCTCTGGACCGTCGGCAATGCTATGACTTCCTACCTCACCTCTCCCGAAGGTTGTTTTTGCTTCCTGAGTTTTATCCAGGGCACGACCACCCGTGTATGTTGGAATTTAAAGATAGTACAGCTGGTGAAATATCTCGTGTGGGCCCTACAGGATCCCTTAAACCGACAAACGGGGCCACAGAAATCTGGTCTTATTAGTGATCTGAAAGCCAACCACTATATCCTGTGTGCTTTCTCAAAGATTAGAGACAAGAACCAAGAGCAATCTTTTCAAAACATGACTGCGATACTGTAAAATTTCTCCGGCTATTCAATTATTTATGAAAGAATTTAACTCAAAACACTGTAGTCAGTAAATATACTGGCTTGAATATAAAGCTGATAAAAGGAGTAATTCGTAAAACAAAACATTAGAGGTGGAGGCACAAAGTTTGAATCCATCTTATGGCAGAGCATGAATTAAGAATATACAAGGGTCACATCTGAGAGCATAACTAGGGGAGAATGGGCAAAGCCCCAGGAAACCTAACCAAGTGGCCTCTTTGAGCCTCCATTTACAGAATAATGGATTGGAACACTAAACTTAGCATTCTAGACTATGAATATTTAAATATGACAGAACAAGCAGTTATTTCTTTGGTGTATTACACATTTAAACTGATTTTCTAACTTGGGTTGAACTTTTGAGACCTCTTTCGCCCAGTGGCATAATCACAGCTCACTGCAAGGGCTCAAGGGATCCTCCCACCATATTCTTTTGAGCAGCTGGGACTACAGACGCATCCCACTACACCTGATTAATTTTTTTATTTTTTAAGTTTTTTTTTAGAGACAGTCTTGCTGTTGCTCAGGCTGCTCTTGAACTCCTGGCCTTAAGCAATCCTTCTGTCTTGGCCTACCAAAGTGCTGGGATTACAAGCATGAGCCACTGCACCCAGGGGTTGAACCTTTCTAAACCTGCTGGATTTACTACCACTGAACGGCAAAAGGAAGCTAGTGCTTCTAAAGGCCTACTTTTTAACGATTTAATTTAGGAAATCACATTTCCTCCTACATATTTGCCTTCCTAAATAGGATTAACACAGTATGTTAAAAACTATGTTAAAAACAAGTAAAGCTGGAATGGTTTTACTTGGCAAACTGACAATATTCTGGCTTGTGGTTTCCTTGGTGTGCTGGTAATTCCTGCCTAGTGGCTGTCCAAGGGACTGAGGGTCGTACGTTGACCTCAAGGATAAATCTTTGATGTTATAGCCCCTCTGCTAAAGAGACAGCCCCCAGCATTTTACCGTTGATGCTATAATGAATCAAGATGTGGAAGACTAAAACTAGTACTTCTGTAACACTTGTATGCTGAAACACTTGGCATAGAGATGATGGCAGGTCTGATGCTGAAAGCAACCTTAAAACATCAATAACTTTATTGTTTCTCAATACCCTGACATATGTTGCTGTGAATGCCAAACACTAAGTCTTCTTTTTCTTTTGTAGTCTTAAACACCACAAAATATGCACACACTTAGGATTCTCTTAAAGCTTGGAATAGCTACTTTTTCTAATTGTATTGCCAGTACTTCATATCTCTTTCTCCTATTTACCTTAAATATATCAAGTCTCGCAACCTCAGCATTAAGGATTTTGGGCCAGATAATTCTTTGTGGGGCGGGGGCAGGGGCAGGGGCAGGGGCAGGGCAATGTGGGGGGTGGGGTTGTCCTGTGCAAACATGATGCTTAGCAGCATCCCCAGCCTCTACCTACTAGATGGCCAGTAACATCCCAGCTGCCCACCAATGGTATGACCAAAAATGTCCCCAAACATTGCCAAATTTCTCCCAAAGAGAATCACTAATCTCATATACCAAAGCCTATTCTCAAGCACTTTTGGAATTATAACCTTAACACAATAGTCTTAGTGCTTATTTTCTTTCTTGACCAATAAGGCTGGCCAAATGGAAAGCTTCAGCTTTTTACACATAATTTCCTAAAGTTGAATTTTTTTGGCCTTACTCAGGTAGAGGCAGGTCCTGACATACTATACTAGCATATGAAAATAGGTCTGTACATTTTTGAGCACCCAAAGTGGTAAGACACATTCTTGAAAACAGCTTAAAAATTTCTGTAGATAACACCACAAATAATCCACACAATACTTCAACAAGCATTTATTAAACGCCTACTATGTGCTCAGCACTATACTAGGCACTTGGGGGTGCAGAGATACAAATGTAAAAGTTATTATTCCTGCCCTCAAGGAGCTTACAATTTAATTTTGGAAATAAATACAAATATGAAACTATAACACAGAGTGCTAGAAAATAATTACAAAGCAACATATAAGTACATGGACCACAGTATAAACTCAAAAGATAAGTGCTGAGGCAGCACAGAATGAGGGAGGTCACCACATAAGGTGATGTCAATCAGGGAGAGCTAACTCAGAAGATATAAAGATAAGCTTTGAAGGGAGTGATGAACATGAGCTGGGACCAAAGAGTAATCTAAGCAAAAAGAATAGCATGAGAAAGGCACAGAGGCAAGAGCTTGTAAGACATCAGTAGAAGGCTGTAGGAAGTTTGAATCTGTTGAATCAAGGTGAATATGCTAGAGTAATGAAGGCTGATGAATATTAAGCATAGAGGTAATGGAGAATTTGGAACACCACTGCTCCACAGGAATTATCTACTGGGTGTTACTTAGTGAAAATGAAATTTTACAATAGAGATATTGTAAAAAACAGGTGTTTGAGGAGGATTGCCTTGGAAAAATTATCTACTGGGTGTTACTTAGTGAAAATGAAAATTTTACAATACAGATATTGTAAAAATGGAGTTTGAAGAGGACCACCTTGGAAACTTTATACAAGATGGGGATCCTGGGAGCAAGGAAATTGGAAAAAAAAGAATTACAGAAACCTGGGCCTCAGATCTATAAGAAAGGCTATAATGGGATGTGAGAAATGGGAGATCAAGCCTCAAGGAGAAAACTGATTAAAAACTAGACTGACAGCAAGTTTTTGGACATGGAGAATGGAGAGCAGAAAAAGATAACTCCAAGGCTGGGGTAAAAATATGAAAGGTGGTGACACTTTTCAGGGCAAAGGAATTAGGCAATGAGGCCTGTTTAAAAAGAAAACAGGAGTTGGCGATATATGGTGATGAATCCT
This sequence comes from Macaca thibetana thibetana, assembly GCF_024542745.1. Lineage (NCBI taxonomy): Eukaryota > Metazoa > Chordata > Mammalia > Primates > Cercopithecidae > Macaca > Macaca thibetana. Next base: position 27,903,255 of record NC_065581.1, on the reverse strand, counting down.
GTTTTCAAATATCAAGTTGTACAGGTACCTGTGGAAAATTCCAAAAGTCACAAACTGACCCACAGGGTGGGAAAAATGAAGTCATTCGAATACAAATAGTAGGTATAAACAATCAAAATGGATAAACAGGAGTACAGAAAATAAAGTGAATAAAAGATAGACAGGGAGATTATTCTCAGCGGAGAAGAGAAGGGGGAGTGGGTGGAAAGATCAGTCAAAAAAAGAAAGCCAGATATTAGAGAAAAAGGTTCCCACCAAAGGAAGGAGAATTCAACAATATAAAATATAAATTAGATCAAAAAGGACATTTAAAAAAAAAAAAAAAAAGGCCTTACTATTTGTCCACTGGTGAGTCTACGAACATTTCACTGCAATGCTAAGTATGAAAGCCAGCAAGAAGAAGTTTTAAAAACAGATTAAAGAAAAAGGGGGGGTTGAAAAGCGGAAGACATGTTTGAAAAACCATGAACAACAGAGGAGAAATAGAATGGTAGTTAGAAATGGGCAATGAGGTTGAAAGCATTTCACGTTTTATGCTGCAGATGAACTTACTATTGTTATCCTAACTGACCATCTGCCTGGCCTGGTACATGGATATTTCATTTCCCTCCACAATTCTACTTTCCCTTTGGCAGTTTAGAGAAAAATTATATTTGAATTTATTATTGCTTTATCCTCCCAGTTACTCTGTTAAATATGTTTTGTTTGCACAATTTAGTTTTATGGTACTACAAAGCATCAGCACTTAAAAATGATATAACTATAACCCCAAAGGGCATTTTCAACCAATTTACCAGTAATTCTAATGTATTTGCACTCTACTGCATATTCTCTTCCCCAGTACCTCTCATGACAAGGGCTACATATTTTTAAACAGCTGACTAGATTACCATGTACATTATACACAGCATAGCACAGTAGTCAGAAGCACAGGCTCTAGTCTAGAATCAAACTGTGTGGGTCAGAATCAGTTTTATCACATACTGGCTGTGTGATATTGGTCAACTCACTCAACTCTCTAAGCCTCCGTTTCCTCATCTATAAAATGGGGGATAAAATAATACCTACTGATATGGTTTGGCTGTGTCCCCATTCAAATCTCATCTTGCATTGTAGCTCCCACAATTCCCATGTGTCGTGGGTGGGACCAAGTGGGAGATAATTGAATCATGGGGGCAGAACTTTCCTGTGCTATTCTTGTGATAGTAAGTCTCATGAGATCACACTGTTTTATAATGAGGAGTTCCCCTGCACAAGTTCTCTCTTTGCCTGCTGCCATCTATGTATAAGACATGATTTGCTCCTCCTTGCCTTCCACCATGAGTGTGAGGCATCCCCAGCCATGCAACTGTGAGTCCATTAAACCTCTTTCCTTTATAAATTACCCAGTCTCAGGTATGTCTCTTTATTAGCAGCATGAGAACAGACTAATACACTTATTATGAGCCTGAGAAAGGCATAACAGGGTTGGGCACACAGTAAGTGCTCAATAAATGTCGGTTATTATTATCTGGAGACTCAGAACCAACAGTAAAGTTAACTGCTCTGTTTGGGAATCAACCACCATATTCTAGCACTGCACCTTGCTCCACGGAGAAAATCTTTGAAACCTAACATGCCTCTCCCAGGGCTATGTTGGATGGCATTAGAGTTATGAAAGAACCACCTTATCATGTCAGTTCCTAAAATGAGAAGCTTAGGATGGGAGGAAAAAGTACTGATGAATAGTTCATTTCAGGTAACATAAAGATAGAATCTATAGGATAAAGGAGCTTAATGAATGCCATTCACAGTTAAGAGCTCAAAATAACACACAGCCTGGTCAATAATATTCTATGCTAAGAGTGTGAACTTGAGACAAAGAATGATTTATAATGATGTCCTCAAAGAATCCACAGCCTTTTTCTATTGTCTTATACCGTTTGGCTAATTCTATATATGTGCTGTATCAGCTTTGATAATTCTTTTAAGACACAGTCTTTTCTCACACCGAATATAACACTAATTTTTCTAGTCATTATTTTCTCCGAATTTATGCCAGATGCTTAGTGATTCTGAGATTTAAGTAATCTGGCTACACATTACTCTGAATACTGACACATAAAGAGACTTTAGCTAGTACATATGTACACATTTCAATATGTTGCTCTGGTCTATGGCCATACCACCCTGAATGCACCCAATCTTGTTACTATGTTGCTTTGCTAAAAGGGCTTTTTATTGGAATAGAAGTGTTCTTCTAAAGTGTACGGCAGGTGTGTGTGTGTATACATACACATGTGTACACACACATGTATTTTCCCTCTGACAATGCACCTATCATATGTAATACCTGCATACAAGGTAGTACTGGCCCCAGGAAGAATCAGTATCTTACAGAGGGTAAGGCACAACTGAAACAGAGAGCGAAGATCTAGATATGACCAGATTTAGTTGTTTCTGGTTTCTTAAAATTTCAAATACAAAGAAATTAGGAATGGTAACTTATAAATCAAAAAAAGAAACAAGAGAAGGGAGAATAAAATAAAGGATAATGAAAAGGACTGTTGGAAACCAATTTGACAAGTGATGGGTGCCTTCATTCACCAATAGCTCAATGAAATTGATGTAGATAATTCTGATGTTGTTAGTAGTCAAAGTGGGCCATAGGGAGGCAGAGAAGGAATGTTATAGGGAAAGAATTTATGATCCAAAAGGTGGTCCTCTATGAGATAAGATTTTGATTGCTATTTTTGACCCATCAATCATAAAATAATATGATTAAGTGTTATTTCTTTTCAAGATAGTCACAGGGTGAAATTATGAAGCTTTCATCAGAACCTATTTTTTTTTCTGAATAGGCTTAATGTAATCAATTTTAAGTTTGAAGGTTAATTTTGGAAAGCCCAAAATTAACTCCAACTCTGGTAAATAAGTGGCTACTCAAATGGTAAAACTAAAGTGTAAGAGTAATAGAGGGTTTTCTCATATGGGTTATTAAATGGGAATTCTAAGAATGTTCCAAATATTTGGAAGAATACAGTAGTACTATTGGAATAACAGTACTTGGGAATAACAAGTGACAACCCACATTGGATGCGTAAGTTCTGGCATGTTACTTTAAACCAGTCTCATTACTTTATATAGTATTCCTTGGTATAATGAAAGCCTCAAAGATGAAATATAGTGCCTGGTGATACCGAGTTTAATAGTACATCTCTGTTGGTAGATTACAGACATGGATTACAGATCAAGTGCACCAGAGTTCAAAAGAATGAAAAACTGTGAGGTAAGATATTAGATTACCACTGTGGATATTAAAGTCATATAAACTAATGGCAAGAAACAGATGGAGAATAACGAGTGAGGTGCTAAGGCCATCTAAAGAGGTGGGTGCAAGGTAGTGATAGGAGTGACAGACCATCTAGTCAGGGAATTTGCACAGGCTGATAAGAACCTGAGAAAGCAGTACTGTAATGGGCCAAAAAGGATGAGTATACATTCTTTGTAAGGTTTTTATCTTCCTAAAGCATCTTTGTCTCCTTCTCCTACCTGATGCCATAACTAGCATAGTGCAAACTATTTGTACCACAGTGTACAGTGGGGAGGTAGAAGGAGAGTCAGAAGTCAGCAAAATGTATAACTATCCAAGATCAAGAGCAGCTGGGCTGAGTCTCCACTCACCTCTTTCTCTGTATTACTCCCATAACCATCACTATATGTGTCCACTTCCTTTGCTGATACAGGTACTGGGACTGGGGGTGGTGAAGGATATATATAGATGCTTAATGACTCAATGGAGTCAGTGAAGGTGATACATGAAGAAAAATGCTGGAGTGCTGTTAAAAATATAGCATTCTGAGTTTGTATGGGAATACAAATTTCCACTGACTAGAAGGAATATTAGAATAAAAAAATGCACACTTAAGCATAAATAAACATTAAGTGTCTGTAAAATTTTCCTAGAAAGCTACATACAAATATAAGTTTCACACAGAAGCTACTTGTGACTCTAAAGCAGCTTCTTAGATCAGATTAGGAATACAAGGGCACCTTCAAGGGAATAAATGGGAGAGAGGGATCACAGGAGATAGGAAGAAGCAGAGGAACTAGGAGTAGCAGCCTCTCTCAAATCTATAGCTACTCACCTAAAAGACAAACTTAAGTGCCTCAAGCCACGACAAGCAACTTGCTCTAATGCTATTTTAAATTTCTAAAGGATACATTTGTCAGGAGCTCCATCAGATACTTTCAAAGACAGTCAAGCTAATCAAACCCCAAGGCACTGGGCCCAAATTACTGAAGAGCTATCCTAATTTTGCCACCACTATAGATTCTGACACTAAAGTTGTGATGACCTTTCTGCCTTTTAGTACACTGAAAGACCTCTCACTGATGTGTGGTTTCTCTAATGCTGAATAATGCTCAAATTGTAACTGAAGTTGTTCCTAAACTAGCCTATGGATTCAGATTTTTCACCACTGTGGATTCTCTGATGTCGAATGAGACTCGACCTCTGAATAAAGGCTTTCCCACACTCATTACATTGGTAGGGCTTCTCCCCTGTGTGAATTCTCAGGTGTTGAATGAGACCAGTGTTCCCATTGAAAGCTTTCCCACATTCTTTACATTTATAGGGTCTTTCTCCAGTGTGGATTCTCTGATGTTCAATAAGGCCTGACTTCTGACTGAAGGCCCTCCCACACTCATTGCATTTGTAGGGTTTCTCCCCAGTGTGGCTCCTCTGATGACCAATAAGATGTGAGCTCCGCCTGAAGGTTTTCCCACACTCATCACACTCATAGGGCTTCTCCCCCGTGTGGATTCTCTGATGTCCAATGAGGTGTGAGCTATGACTGAAAGCTTTCCCACACTCATTACATTCATAGGGTCTCTCCCCACTGTGGATTCTCTGGTGCAGAATAAGGCCCGCACTCTGACTGAAAGCCTTCCCACACTGATTGCACTGATATGGCTTCTCCCCAGTGTGGATTCTCTGGTGCAGAATCAGGCCTGTGTTCTGACTGAAGGCTTTACCACACTCCTTACAGTGATAGCGTTTTACTTTGTTGTGGATATCCTGATGTGAAAGAAGGGCTGACCTGTAACTGAAGGCTTTACCACACACATTACACTGATAGGGTTTCTCCCCAGTGTGGATTCTCCAGTGGCGAACAAGGCCTGAGCTCTGAGCAAAGCTTTTCCCACATTCATCACATTTATGTCGTCTCTCTTGTGTGGGATTTCCCCGCTGCCTCTCTAATCTGCCCAGAAGGTCTCGGGCTTCTCCATGCTCAAGACCCCTGATAATATCCCCGTTGCATTTTGCAGCTGTCTCTCCATGTGGTTGGATTCCAGTAGATATTACCTGTTTTGATGCTAATTCCCTGTTCTCATTCCTGGTCTCACCACCTGAATAAAAATGCAATAAATAAACATTAAGCCAATGTCACATCCTATTCTTTATGGTAGGAGAAAGGAACTGAAGATAGGGGAAAAGGAAAGTACACATGAACAGCTATAAGTAAACACAAAACTTCTGTCTCCAAAACAGCTTCTTAATAGTGACCTTGCTTAATATGAGCTAGTCAACTGGGAAAGAGGTACCATTAAAAAAAAAAAGGTAACTGGAAGGGGAACTAAAGTCAGGAAAGGATCAACTGAGGTAAGATGAAAGCTGGGGAGTGAGAGGAATATGAAACTACTAAAAAAACTAATGAGCAGGACAGAAATGGGAAAACACCCCAAACAGTCATCAAAAGGGAGGAGATACAATTAATTTATGTGAGAAAAATCTATGTAGGAATCCCATGACAACTTGGAGAAGAAATGTATGAACTCAGACAGCACCTGTGAGATGTCAATTTCCAACTGGCAAACACGCCAGTACCCTAGTACAAAATATAAGGAAGTTCTGGACAGGAGAACAGAAGTTTCATGTAAGATTTCAAGAAGTCTAAACATTATATCCCTCCGTTGGATCCTGAGCTTAAACTCAACTATGTCTTTCAGAAAGGCTGTAGCTACTATACACATAAACAACAAACAAACAAAAAATCTAAAATGACAATAATAACCACAGTTCTCTTACCCAGGGAGAACACGTTTCTGAAATTTTCTGGCCTGTTATCTCTACTCAGATCCTTCTGTGATGGATCAAGAAGCCACTCCTCTCGAATAAGGGACACGGCCATGTCTTCAATCTTCTCCAAAGTCTGAAACAAAACAAGATACCCATTTGGGGACTGTGATTCTTTCACAGCTCAAACCTAGAGCTTGGGAGATCCACCAGTATTGGGAGAAGATTACAACTTGGAAATGTACTATGTAAAGGGATATGAATAGCCAGGAAGAAGAGGAAAATGCATGAGATCAATTGGGGGAAATTTAGGATCGATCTGTCCCTAGGCAAAAGAATTTTTGGGACAAGTTTTTGGGTAGGTACTGCTACAAACTAGACAGTCTAGATATAGGGCAGATGCCACAAACACTGACAAGCGCAGCTATGGGGTTTCAGTGAGAAGGAGCACAACTCACCTGGAACCCTGCTGTGAGAAGTGTAGCTGTCATTTCCTGGTCTCCAGAACTTCCTTTCTGGGAAGGAGTAGGACTCTGGGAAGTAGACATGGCTGAGAGGAGAAAGGAGCTATGAATGAGACCAGTCCTGTCCTGTGGTTGTGGGAGTCGGCAGTCACCAATTCCAAATTATTTGTATTTCAGCAGATATACATGTATGCCAAAGATTTTGCACATGAAGTGCTGATATCTTGGATTCTGGGCCCATATCTATGGTTGCCCCACAAAACATATGCACCTCAATGTCCCTGAAGTCAGACTGAAGTTACATTCAAAAATAGAAAGTATACTGGTTTCCTAACAGGAATCACTTTTCAATTTCTTCTCTACCATCAAAACTACTTCTATCTTTGTGCTTGTACACAGTATTTCCTTAGGTCCTGTTCTCTTGGCAAACCAAGTATCAGAATCAATCAATCTCTATTAATTCATTATCTTTCTGAAATGTCTACTATGGCTTCCAGTATTTGCTTTCTATAGATATCAAACAACTTACTATTAAAATATAGATTACTGTATCTCAGGCAACAAGCTTTAGGACTTTAGACAAGAATTATTAAGAGTGTTTTAATGCCTCTTTAGAAATATTAAAAAGTCATATTTATAAACTAAATCGCATAAATGAAAAAATATGAAATGCAGGGGAAGATGAGATTGGAACATCTCATTCTGCAATAAAGTAAAAAAAATACTCAAAAAACGATGGGAAAATGTCAAGAGGATACAAGAGCCAGACTGAAGGGGCCTTCTGTGGCCAAATCTGAAATGATTTAGCAAAATAAAGACAGTGGCCGAGCACAGTGGCTCATGCCTGTAATCCCAGCACTTTGGGAGGCTGAAGTGGGCAGATCGCTTGAGGCTAGGAATTCAAGACCAGCCTGGCCAATATAGTGAAACCTCGTCTCTACAAAAATTAGCCAGGCATGGTGGCATGTGCCTGTAATCCCAGCTACTGGGGAGGCTGAGGCATAAGAATCGCTGGAACCCAGGAGGCAGAGGGTCCAGTGAGCTGAGATCACTGTGATCACAGTGAGCCACTGCACTCCATCCTGGATGACAGTGAGACTCTGTCTCAAAGACAAAACAAAAACAAAATAAAGACAGTAACAGAATATTTATGGAATAAATAGGAATTTATGAGTCCATATTGACAAAGAAAAAATAATAAAATTGGGACAAGGGAACACTCTCCTTTACAATAAAGAAATGTAGAAGAAATGACAGAGTTAGAAAACCACTACTTCATAACTATTTCAGTAATCACTAAGTTAAGAAGCACCAATGAACACTAAAACTAGTGTTTTAACAAGAAAAGTTTAATGAGGACTAAGATATTTAAATACACTCAAGAGTATCTTCCACAAATTATTTATTACTTATTAGTTACAAATTACTTATTAGTTACAAAGGGAAAAATAGTAACTATACAAGAATAACTTTAACCAAGTCATCAAAGATAACACCACCAATAATAGGACAAATTCCTGTTGTACCCTTAAGAAGGAGTACAACATCTCTTGTTAAGATTTAGGTCCTGTATCCTTGGCAGGGTGAGGTGTTCCTGCCAAGTATATATGACCTCAATGTAAACATGATCAAACATCATGCAAATCCAAATTGCAGCCATTCTACAAAATAACACACCTGTACTGTTCAAGAAAAAGAAAGGTTGAGGAACTGTTCCAAATTAAAGGAGACTAAAAAGCCATGACAATTAACCGCAAAGTGTGAATCCGGACTAGACTCTGAACCAGAAAGGACATAATTGGGGCAACTGGTAAAATATGAACTGTGGCCTAGGTTGGTATTGTAGCAATACTACATTTCTTAATTGTGATAAATTTAGGAATGTATTTATTTAAGTTACCTAAGAAATGCTCTTGTCTGAGGAAATACATACTGAGTATTTCCAAATGAAGTGGCATGACACTATCAGCATAACCCCAAAAACACCTGTGTTGTAAATGTACTGGGGTAACAGAAATATGCAACTACATAAAAAATAGCCAAATTATTTAATTTGTCCATGAGTTTACCACTAGAATGAATAATCTATATTTAAAGCCTAAACATTTAAACACAGACATTGGGACTGGTCTGTAAACAGGATTTTAGTTCCTGGGTCTTCAGGAACGAGATAGGTATCCCAAATGGACTTTTTTTTTTTTTTTTTTTTTTTTTTTTTGAGATGGAGTGTCGCTCTGTTGCCCAGGCTGGAATGCAGTGGCGTGATCTTGGCTCACTGCAAGCTCTGCCTCCCGGGTTCATGCCATTCTCTTGCCTCAGCCTCCTGAGTAGCTGAGACTACAGGTGCCCGCTAATTTTTTGTATTTTTTTTTTTTTTAATAGAGATGGGGTTTCACCATGTTAGCCAGGATGGTCTCGATCTCCTGACCTCGTGATCCGCCCACCTCGGCCTCCCAAAATGCTGGGATTACAGGCGTGAGCCACCACACCGGCCCCAAATGGACTTTTATTTCTACTTCCCCTCCTTATTATCAATGAAATCTGGCTACTCACCTCTCTCTTGTGACCCTTGGGGCACTGGAGATTTATGCTGGGTTGCTTCAGATTGGAGCTGAGTATTTGGAGGCTCTGGTGCAGATTCTGAATGTACTACCTCCTCCCAGAGTACCCTATGTCCATGTACACGAGCTGAGACCTGGAAACAACAAACAGTTGGATAATAAGAAATTCCTTTGCGAAATGTAATGAACAATGAAAAAGGACCAAGAACACATCTATAGGGATACATACTTGGGGAAGGAAGCAGCGGACTCTCCCTTACTCCTTAGGGACAGTAAGGAACACCAATATGTAGATGAGCACAGAAAGAAAGGCATCATTTTTGCTTAGTACTAAAGGAAAATATTTCTGCGGATGCCTTCCCTGCTACACAGAACACCAATATTTTGTGCTCCTAAGGCAGAAGAAGGAGGAAAATAACAAAGCAGTGCTATGCAGCAGAAAAATCTTTTAATAAGGAACTAGAAAGCCTGATTTCTGGTCTCAAATTTACCTTTAATTATTTGGGTGTCCCTGAAAAAGTAACTTAAGCTTCCTATGCATTAAGTTCCCATCTGGCAAATAAGAACAACACAGTTGTAGGGACATTATGACAAAAAAAAAAAAGGATTTATATCCTTTACAAACATAAAAAGAACTCTACAAGTACGAGTCATAACTACACTAAAACTATTTTCATCCTTATCCAACAGAAACTGATGCTAAGCATCTGCTCTCCCACTGTGATGCCTATGTCCCTCTACCAAGCTTCCAGGACTCCCACAGTCACAGCATGCACACCTCCTTCTACTTACTGGTCGTCCTAGTATATCAATCTGCCTTTCCAAATCCTCTAATAGGGTCACCACCTCCTCTCCGTTCTCTAGCTGATGTTCCTTAACCAGAGTCTGGAGCTCCTCAGGTAGGATGGTCAAGAACTGCTCCAGCACCAGCAGCTCCAGGATCTGCTCCTTGGTGTTCAAATCTGGCCTCAGCCACTGATGGCAAAGTGCCCGTAGTTGGATCAGAGCTTCTCGGGGTCCTAGTGTCTCCTGGTAGCATAACCGCCTGAAGCGCAGGCGGAACAGTTCTTGGCCAGGAGGATTATTCTCATGCAGACTAGATTCCTGGTCCCAACCATGATCCTCCTCTACCTTGACGATTACAAGATCCTCTTCAGGAGTCTGGTCTGGTGGGGATGGGGCTGACGGCTTTCTTGATTCTTCAGCCATTAGAGCCTGAAAAGTTCAGTAGGTTCGTTTCCACTATCTTCTTTATCTTCTTAAGAGAAGACTCTTCTGAGGGCCTCTTTCTAAGGGTACTTCTTCATGAAGAAAATATGATAGTGTTAAGGCAAGTCAAAAGTCACTGTAACTTACTATGGTATCTTAACAAGTTCCTTATCATGACACGGACTTCACGGTTCAGCCAACTAAATGATCCTCCCCACTGTTCCAGAAATAACTTCTTACTTCCCTAACTTTCTGCCATGCCAGTCACGCCAAACCCATCCATAGAAAAACCCCTTCCTTCTGCTTTCATCACCATGTTTGGGGATGTGGAACATGGCTAAGCAAAGTTAGGAAACTATGTAGACTGGGTCTAGTTGAAATTCTGTGTTCAATCTCAGCTAGCCTTCAGGGCTGCTCATTTAACCCCTTTTAGCCTTTGTTACACCAGCTGTACTAACCTGGTTCTACACACTTCAGCTCTCAACCTTTCCCTTACTTGTAACAGATGAGACTAATTTCCATATAATCTAATTCAAGGTATTGTCAAAAACTTTCCTAACACTTTGCTCTTCTCCACCCAACATTCCTTATCCTACCTGTGCTCCCCATCTTTCCTCCTATCTCAAGGTTAATTTCCTCTACTATGGATGTGACCTCCAACTCAAAAACTCTCTATGGAGCACTCCAAGGAACCAGGATGCCCTATTGACACCTACAATCCAAAAGTCTACTCCTACACTCAAAAGGCTACATACCATATGATTTTATTGATGTGAGATTCTGGAGTGGGAATCTCACATAAAATCATATAGTATGTAGCCTTTTGAGTCTGGCATCTTTTACATAGCATAATACATTTGTTTTTAATCAATGATGCATCAGCAGTTTGTTCCTTACGTGGACGAATGTTTAAATGTTTATCCACTTCCCAGTTGAGCAATATCTGAGTTGTTTTGTTATCACTGAATAAAGCCACTATGAACATCTGCATGAGTTCTGGTGTGAGTGTAGTTTTCATTTTATTTGGGCAAATATTCAGAGGTAAACTTGCTGTGTCATAAAACACATATATGTATAACTTTATAAGAAACTGCGAAACTGTTTTCCAAAGCACTTTGCATTCCACTACCTGTATATGAGAGCTGCAGTTGCTCACCAATTTGACCAGCACTTGATATTGTTTTTGTTTTTAATTTTAGATATTCTAATAGGTGTATGTGTGGTGGCAAATCATTATGGTTTTAACATCTCGTATGATTTTAGTATGCATTTCTCTACCAATAATGTTGAGCATCTTTTTCTATGCTTACTTAACATCTGTATATCTTCTTTAGTGAAGTATTTGTTCAAAACTTTTACCTATTTTTTAATTTAGTTATTTTAAAATTAGGTTTTAAGCGTTCCTTATATACTCTGGACACAAGTCCTTTATGAGATATGTAATTTGCAAGTATTCACTCTTTTTCATTCTTTTCACAAGGTCTTTTGAAGAAAAAAAGTTCATTTTTTTTTAGTGACTGTGCTTTTTGTGTCATATCTAAGAAATCTTTGCTTAATCCAAGGTCACAAATATTTTCTCCTTTTTTTTACTAAAAGTTTTATAATTTTAGGTTTCACATTTAGGCCTATGATCCATTTTGAGTTAATTTTTGTATAAAATTTGAGGTATAGATGGAGGTTCATTTTAAGGATTCTCCTTTACGTACTCAACTGTCTTTTTGTATTTGTCAAATATCAGCTCACTATATGTATGTATATATAAGGGTCTATTTCTGGAATCTCTATTTTGTTATTTGACCATCTATTCTTTCACCAATACAGAATAGTCTTGATTGTGTGACTTTTAAAATCTTGAAACCAAGTAGGTGTGAGTCTTGCAACTTTGTTGTTCATTTTCAAAATTATTTTCACTTTTCTAGTTCTGTTGTCATTTGATACACATTTTAGAATCAGTGTATTAATTTCTACAAAAATTCTTGAATTGGATTTGTACTGAATCCATAGCTCACTTTAGGGACAATTGATATCTCAACAATACTGAGTTTTCCATTCCATGAATACAATATGTCACTCTGTTGAAGTCTTCTTTGACTTCTTTCATCAGTACTGACACTACCTTCTTAAAGGACAAAATAAAATACTGTTGCCTTTAAAATCCTTTCCTGGTGTCTCCAATTCTAAATTATTTTCCTCTCATTCTATACCTCTGTTATTTAAATGTGTATTGTTTTAATGTGACTTTCCCCATAACTGTATATTTATTAGTTCTAAAGGAATTCTGACTTCGTAACTTAATTGTATTTTCCCCAGAGGCAAAGGTCCATATCTTTATCTTATTGATAGACTCGAAGAACATTAGCTGTATTTACAATAGCAAACACAGAACATGTTTATATTTCTTGTAAGAGTGAGGTTTAAAAACAAGACCTGACGTCCAAAAAAAGTTCAATTTCATGATCTTATTTCTTTGTGAAATATGTCTATGGTTTCCATCTTTGGTATAGACATCATCTTTTGCCTAGAATTGCAATGGTAACTTTGGTTATGCTTTTTTCCCATTCATGTTCTACAGTATTGCCTACCGTGGGTTGAAATGTGTCCCCCAAAAAGATATGTTGATTTCCTAACCTCTAGTACCTGTTGATGTGACCTTATTTGGAAACAGGGGCTTTGCAGATGTAATCAAGTTAAGATGAAGTTATACTGGAATGGAAGCCAATACAACTGGCACACTTTTAAAAGGAGAAAAGACACAGAGAGACTCTCAGAAAGGAGAAGGTCATGTGAAGACACAGACACACAGATGAATGACAGCTAAGTGACTACAGAAGCAGAGATGGAGTTATACAGCGCAAGCCAAAGCTTGTCAATGACAAGAAGCTAGAAGAGCATGGCTCTGGCGACACCCTGATTTTGGACATCTAGCCTCCCTAACTATAAGACAGTAAGTGTCTATTGTATTAAACTACCAGGTTTATGATACTTTTTTTTTTTTTTACAGTAGCCCTATACTGCCAGAGAGATTTTTTAAAAATATGTAGTATGACTCACTTTCTGAAAATATTTCAATAGGAACCAAATTATTTAGCATGGTATGCAAGGCCCTTTATGAATGTAAACCTGGCTGGCTTTATCTACTTTAAACTCACATAAAGCCTTTTTGGGCTGTGGCTTTCTCATACTTCCATTCTACTACAGAGTTCTTTACTCTAGCTCAGTGGTTCAAAACTGATGGCAATATTGTCCTTACCCCCATCCCAGGGACCTTTGGTAATATCTGTAAATATTTTTGTTGTCACAACTTGGGGGGAAGGGGTGCTACTATTATCTCATACATAGAGGCCAGGGATCCTACAACGCTCAACACAGCCCCCACCACAAAGAATTATTTGGCCCAAAGTGTCAACGCCAAGGTTGATAAATCTTGGTCTAGCTAAAACCATTCAACTTTTTGTTTTTTTTTTTTTGAGACAGAGTCTCACTCTGTCGCCCAGCCTGGAGTGCAGTGGCACAATCTCGGCTCGCTGCAAGCTCTGCCTCCCGCGTTCACGCCATTCTCCTGCCTCAGCCTCCCAAGTAGTTGGGACTACAGGCTCCTGCCACCACGCCTGGATAATTTTTTTGTATTTTTAGTAGAGATGGGGTTTCACCGTGTTAGCCAGATGGTCTTGATCTCCTGACCTCGTGATCCGCCCACCTCAGCCTCCCAAAGTGCTGGGATTACAGGTGTGAGCCACTGTGCCCGGCCTAAAACCATTCAACTCTTAACTATAATTTATCTATTAATTATAGATAAATTTTATAGATAAATTATAAATTTATCTATAAAAAAATTATAGATAAATTATAGATAAATTATAGAAGAACTTTTTCATGAGTTCTTCTCTGTCATCCCCCTGCCATTTGTCATTCCTACCAAAGCATTTTTTACATGGTCCAAATTTAGGACTTATCACATTGTGAGAATGGGTCATAGCCTTACTGCAAATGTTTATTGACAGAGGTGATCATTATCTTTGTATTTCAGGAAACACTGTAGAGAATGAAGAAGAATGTAAGTAAAGGTAGCATACCCAAAACCAGTTGTCATAAGATGCTAACATCAAGATAAAACCAGAGACCTATAGTCCACAAAGAAGAGACAGGTACTTAGGAAAAAAATCAGATTACTGTACATATAGTTCCCCATACGGATCATCAAGGCAGCGCTTATCTTTCTAGTTTTTGGAGTTGCGGCGGGGGGTGGGGGTGGGGGTTGGTTTATAGACTCTTCAACCTAAAGAAAACACAGAACTTCTTTCCAGCAAAATGTCCACAGATACAAAATTGTACATTCAATTTTAGCAGGGTTCACAGACTCAAAGGCCATCTAAGAATGACAGAAAGGTTAAAAACAAACAAACAAACAAATCCTCCATAGAGAGTATGTACAGAAAAGGAAGCGAATTTGAAAATTATTTTTAAAGTTAGACAAGGCCAGGAACAACAGGGTGGAGAGTAAACTACAGATTAGAAGAACCAAGGAGCAAAAGATATGGTTAAATATATCAATTAACATCAGGGGTATAGTTCACTGATTACGATTTTACAGGAAAGTGGAGGAATTTGCTAGAATAGTGAGATTTGGGGGAAGAGAGAATTTGAGGAAGATGCTGAGATTTTTTTGAGAAAGGGTAATCAATTTGGTTTGAACAAATTACCTATTTGTTTTTGTTTGAATAAATTATCTATAATTTTAAGATAATTTATTTTAAAATGATCTTAGCTCATTTTAAAATAATTTAATTTTTCAAATCAAAACAAACTTAAATTTTCTTAAAATAGCTTCTTGTGGTTTAATGTTAAAAAACTTAAAGGTCATTACATGGGACATAAATTCTAACTGTTTAGAATGTGATGTTATATAGTGATAGTCTTACCATGTTTTCTTGTAAATTTCCTTAAAGCCGAAGTTCATTTTTAACTACTGAACAACTGGCCATCTATTACTGAACAATCCTCATCCATAATGGTTATAAAATATTTATTATTATTATCATTATTATTATTTAGGGACAGGGTCTCACTATGTTGCTCAGGCTTGAGTGCAGTGTCTAGTCACAGATGCAATCCCACTTCTTACCAGTACAGGAGGCTATAAAATATTTTAATGTGAAGTGTGCAGCATTCAAGAACTTTATATTGTTGATGTGGTATTAAAAAGTCTCAATAGTAATACTGATGAAAACCAGCTAATTACCAGGTTTGTTCATTTTTTATACCAAATCGGCCAACAGCTCTTGCCCATTGCCCATCTTGATTATTCTATTTAGTGGCTAATTTTCCATATTTTTAAGTCTCTTCCCTCTCTAATCAGCTAGTTTTTGAGAATTACAACCTATAAATAACTGAGTGCAAAATTACTCTACTATGTACTTTCCTCTCAGTTTTGTGCGTACATGTCTGTATTAAGTTGGTGAGCACTGTGTGGATACAGACTGATTTTTACAGTCTCCTTAAATAACACCTAGTCAAGTTTACATGAGTTTAATATGCCATCTTTAAAGCTTCCTCTGAATTTTAAATGCTGTAATCCTGTGAGATACCGAAGGCACAACTCAATTTTAACAGCATTATTTTTTCAATAGTTGTAGAAGGAATGTATTCTTCCTTCAGACTAAGTCTAATTTGAGAAATGTTTGGGAACTGAAAACAAAACAAAAAAGACATTTTCCGGGATTTAAAATCCAAGAAAAAGTAGGTGAAGCGAATACTATGCTTTGTTATCTCAAATTGCATTAGCTGAAAGTTTTAATTAACATCACATTTTACATTTAACCACAACAGAAATTCAAAACATGTATGTATTTGCTAAAACAATGACTGTTCGTAAATATACTCAACGGAACTAACAAAAAACAGAAATATGTTTTTAAAGGTGGTGGTGGCAGTCAAAGTAGCCTGACAAAAATTATTCATGACTAACCAGAGTTTTGGAAATGGGGACCTCCCAGAGTTCCTCGTTGGCTAACTTCAGTTTGCTTTAACGAATGAAATAGGCATTCTGATAACGCTGAATTCTGAATTACCTTGAAATTAAAACAAAACAAACTTTCGTACAATTATCTAGTCAACACACCACCAGTTTCTGAAAACACTAAAGAAAGCAGAGTAACAGCAAAAATGGGTATGCATGGAAAACTGGGGCTTCCAAAAGCAAAATATGTCTTTTTTTAAAAACTGAGAATTTTGTTGTGACCGAAACGCAAAATAGCGCTATCTGAAAACAATTCAGACTCTGGAAATAATTGGATAAAAAATAACATGGGGGGGGTCAGTTCCCCATTTTAAGACAAACACGATCGACTACAAAATCATACCACAAAACGATTATCTATGAAGAAAGCTTCATAAAAGGTTCCCTCGCAAAAAGTTCGAGGGCAATGCGTGGGGACGTACTCTGCCTGTACCAGCAACTAAGGCGTCGGAATCGGTCCGCGGCGACGACCACCGCACAGGCCCCTCTGCGGACCCCTCACGCCAGTCCTCAGCTGCGGCCTGGACCAGCCACAAAGCACCCACTTTTCTCCGACCCAGAGCCCGACCGTACTCACTGTGAGTTGCAGAGGCGCCCCGGCGGGGGGAAGGTACGCTGCAACGGATAAACACACCCGGAGAAAGGTCGGGAAGTAAAGGAGATGAAAACTGTACTCCAACCAGGGCCCTCCGGCCACTAACTTCCAAATCTGCGGAGGCACAACACCGTCCAGCACGCATCTTGCCCCAAAGGCACTTCCGGAAGCTCTCTAGGAGTCCTGGAGGTCTAAAAGCTCTATGGTCTGCCGACTGCGGGTACAGGAGTACCACGCCCCTCACCTGCTGTGTGCTGTGCCTCGGGTTCGTCTGCGTGCCTCAGGCTTCCCCGTCGCTGGGGCAGTGAACGTGCTGGGGAATAACGGACCTTGGTGTCCCCTCTGCCTTGTGTGCTCGTGCAGCTCCGCGCGTTCGCTGACAATAGTAACGGCCCCCTGGGGGTAGATATCCGACGTAGGGAGGCTAGAGCTGTGTAAGGAGGCTAGGAAAGTGTTGGAGGAGGGAGCACTTCATGGTTCCTTAGGATTCCAACTGGACTCGCGTTTGGCCCCGTTACATACCCTGTACTTTACTGTTCATAAATATATTCATAAATATATCCAATCCTCCCACATAGAGTACAAACTTCATGAGAAATTCCTGCTAATCACAGTTCATAGTTTTGTGAAATCCCTATGGCATGGCACTTAGGAATCGCATACTTTATTAAGTATTCAAAAAATCGTAATTAAATATATATTATTTTTGGATCTTTACATATTTCCCACTCTTTCCTATGTTAATGAATTTCAATTGCTTACAACATCTGCTTTGCTGCTTAGCTGTTTTAATGCTAAACCTATGATGTAAGCTTGGGGAGTAAACCCTAGTTTTAATACCACAAAATTTGGGGAACAAATCTATGTTCATTTTTTTTTTGTTAGTCTTTTTTTTTTGAGACGGGGCGCTATTGCAGAGTGTGTTGGTGTGATCATAGCTCACGGCAGCCTCAACCTTCTGGGCTCAAGCAATCGTCCCACCTAAGTCCCCCAAGTAGCTGGGACTACAGGTGTGCACCAACCTCAGCTTTAAAAAATTTTTTCTTGTAGAAACGGGGTGGGGGGGGGTCTCAGTATGTTGCCCAGGCTGGTTTCGAACTCCTGGGCTCAAGTGATCCTCCTGCCTCAGTCTCCCAAAGTCCTGGGATTACAGGCATGAGCCACCGCCCTGGCCCTATGTAATGAACAGACCTGTTGCATTACAGCTTTTTAACTTTTGAGACTAATAGGATTTCAGGGGTGGAGGTTGTGGCAAGAGTTAATTTTTGTTGTTTAGGTCTCATGTGTTTATTTCCTTCAGCGCCTTTCCCAACCACCTATTTATTGAGTTCTCAGGGCTCCTCCAATTTTCACCTTAATTTCCCTCTTTATCTGCTCCTGCTGGTAGCTACCACCACCGTTTCTATCCCTTCCCAATTACTAACTCCCCAAATTTTGTGTACTGACAAAGTTGTTTTGATTTAAGGGTTTTGTCATCTAATTATCACATGAAAACAAGTAAATAATAGTAAACACTAGGAAGCTACAGTGCTTCTGGACTCCTTCAAAGCACTTATTTTTGCTTTTTATTTCACAGCTGTTGCTTTCCACCTGGGATGGTAACTGGAAGTAACTGGTGACAGATTAGAACTCTACTTTGTTTCTTTTTTTACGTTTAAAAAATAACTTTTTTGGCTGAGCAAGGTGGCTCATGACTGTAATCCCAGCACTTTGGGAAGCTGCGGGAGGATCACCTGAGCTCAGGAGTTTGAGACCAGCCTGGCCAACATGGCAAAACCCCATCTTGGCAAAAAATACAAAAATTAGCCGGGCATGGTGGTGGGCTCCTGTAGTCACAGCTACTCCAGAGGCTGGGGCAGGAGAATCACATGAGCCTGTGAGGCAGAGGCTGCAGTGAGCTGAGATCCTGCCATTGCACTCCAGCCTGATCAGTGGAGCAAGACCCTGTCTCATCTTAAATAAACAAACAAATAATTTTTAAGTCTGAAGTTGTGCACATACGTAGTTGTACAAATTCAATGTGCACACAAGTATGACTGCACATACTATGTATAAAATTGTGTACACATAGGAAGTAAAATAGCATCATGCTATAGGCAGTTTTCTCAAACTGGACACACAGACACCGATTATAACAGATAAAATTGATAAATTTGACTTCAAAATTTTAAATTTAAATTCTCATCAGAATTTAAATCTTCTCAAAAAAAGCACCATTAAGAAAGTGAAGAAAAAGCTATACACTGGAAAATATTTGTAATACATCTATCTGACAAAGAACTATCCAGAATATATAAAGAACTCTCACAATTAAATGAATAAGATAATTCAACACAAATAGGCAAAATATTTGAACACTTTGTTTACAAAAGATAAAAGAATGGCCAGTATGCACACTAAAAAGTAATAATTATTCATCAGGGAAATGCAAAGTTAAAACCACAATGAATTACCACCACATATCCATTAGAATGGTTGATAATATCACCAATTTCTAAGTTATCCAGGTTTGAGAGGCTTCCTTAGCTTACTCAATGAAATATGGAGATAAAGGAGAAATTATCAGCACCAGATTTCTCCTTTGAAATGTTACTTTTCTCCATTAATGTAACCACCATCCTCAGTTCTAATTAATTCATACCTATGTGACTGCAACAGACTTGAGATAGTCTTCCTAACTATCCAAGACGTGGTCCTTAAATATCATTATCATTCTTCCAATCACTAACCCTGAGTGGTTCCTTATCTCTAAGTAAAATTTAAACTTCTCTGTTTGCCTTTTATTTTTTGTATTTTTAAAAATAAATGAAACATGATATATTATATCAAATTATTAAAAGCTGGTATCTCTACCCTCAAATGGTATTTACCTAGATTGTTGGGAGATAATTCTTTAATGGTCTCTCAAATTACTCCTAGTCTTATGGTAGATTTTTCTTTCAGGTTAGCTTTTCAAGGATATTTGTATCTCCTTTTAGAGCACAGTTGTTTCCTGACCAGGATAAAGATAATGGCTCATTCTGGGGCAAGGCTAAGCAAAGGATGGGCTTCCTAAGCTTGGCATTCCTCTGTTAGGTTGCAAACCCACTGTTCCATCCTAGCAGAGGAATGCCAAGCTTAGGCCACTCTGTGGGCTTTGGGAACATAAGCTTTGGGAACAAGGGAATATAAAGCTTATGTTGCCTGTGTTATTAAGTAATAAAGTCTTATGTCTCTGACGCAGGAGTCCAGTGTCTTCTGTTAGTATCCATAAAACTGTGGCAAGTTAAATTGTTAGCTTGCAAAGTAGGGTAAAAGTTTCACAATTTTCGA
This sequence comes from Macaca thibetana thibetana, assembly GCF_024542745.1. Classification (NCBI taxonomy): domain Eukaryota; kingdom Metazoa; phylum Chordata; class Mammalia; order Primates; family Cercopithecidae; genus Macaca; species Macaca thibetana. The sequence goes on along the minus strand of NC_065581.1, from coordinate 27,883,040 downwards.
CATGGGGTAATCACTGTTAAGTCTGGAGTGCATCCTTTTCCTGTACAAATACCCCACAAATTATATCTATATACACAAAATTTTTCAACAAAAATGGAATATATATTGTTCTGACACTCCTTTTGTCACTGATCATTTATCATTTTAACGGTTGAAAGGTATTCCTCAATAGCATATGTCATATGTAATTCTTCCCCGTTGATAGACATTGATAAACAAGTGTTTTCCTTTTTTTATACCACTAGCATCCAGTCTGCCTTTTATTGCCTTCCAGAATGACCTTCTCCCTATCCCATACCCCTGGTCACAATTCCCCTGTACCCCCAAGTCAAAGGACTTATCTCATTGCTCACTACTCAATCTAAACACTCGTCTATTATTCTAATAACCCCCTCTCAAGACTTTATTATTCGATTTTGCACTGATCTTATTCTGTCTTATATTACTTGCTATTGTTACATTTGCTGTCAATAGATTAAAGCTTCCATAGTTGAGGTGTGGGTTCTGAGATCTCCCTCCCAGTTCTAGTAAGTGGTAGCCCTTGAAATATGCAGATGTGCCATACATTTCTGACAGGAAAAGTGGTTTGCCTTTTTTTGTCAAGTAGCTAATCAATCTGATTCATCCTCTTCCTTCAATTCTAGTCTTATTCAATAATTCCTTCTCCTTAGGTAGGTCCTCATTCACCCAAGTACTTATCAAGCACCCACCATGTGACAGACGACAAGTGAGGAGAAAGTGCTGGGATGAGCACCTCTGTCATCCATCCATCTTTTGTATCCTTCTTGGTCTTTCCTTTACCCAAGTCCTGTACTTCACTCTTCTTCACCCGTGCTTCAGAAAAGCGGAAGTTGGTTAATTAATTCCATTTGTCTGACTTGGATGAGAGTTGACAGCAGACAAGGGGAAAGGCAGGGAAATGCCCTTAGACTGTTCTTACATGCACTCTCACACTTAATAGTCAAAGCCACCCTATGAAATAGGCACTACGTTATTAGCCTGACTTACATAAACGAGTAAACAGAGGCTTGAAGAAGTTAAAAAATAAATTGCCCTAAGTCCTCACTGGAGAGTGGTGGAGTCAGAATTTGAATCCAGGTTTAAAGAATTCCAGTGCCGGCACTCTGCACCTATTTCGCTCTAGACACTCATTTCCCCTAAGGATCAGAGAAACTCAAAATAGGCCCCTTGTCGTCTCCGTAAGTCCGCAAGGTCCTGCCAGTTCCCAGTGAGCAGGGCACCGGCAAATACAGTCTGCGACCGCGAGACGTAAAGGGAGGAATGCTCCTCGGCGCCCCTCCCCAGTCTATCCTAAAGTCAAGAACGTCCGAGCCCGCCTTTCTCCGGGGGCGGGCTGCACTAAAACAGTAAAATCCCCCATTCCCCATCAGCGGTCGACTGGGGGCTCTCCCGAAGCGGCAGCTCTATAGGACCACTCTTCTACCCCAAGATCGCTCGGCTTCGGCCCCCTCGGTGCCAGGGTTTGCGGGACCCCACGCTCAAAGTCTCAGGCTGGGGTCGACAACTGCAGAGAGGGTCGGGATAGGAAATTGCGGGTAGCGGCAGATGCGGGTCCCCAGGCATCCCGGAGGTTCCCACAGGTCTGCAGTGGGCCTACTTTGCGAAAAGGGCCCAGCTGCGGCGAGCCTCTTTCAAATCAGATGCCAGACAGTGTTTCTTCGGATCCATCCAAATAGGTCCCTAATTTCTCCTTGTGGGAGCCCTGGGCCTCCTTCCAGGCCGGAACCCAAGTGTTTAGGCGGCTGGGAAAGACGGGCCCCCTTTTTCAGGTCTCTCGCGACCTCTAGCCACTTCCGGTTGCTAACGGTTCCCAAGCAGCCCACGAAAACGCTACGTGAGCTGGGCCCTGGGCCAGAGGCAGAAAACGGACGGAAGAAAAGGTCTGGCCGGTGAGTGTCAGAGTGAGAGCGAGGTTGGGTGGTGTTCTCTGCCGGTGGATAGGCTCGACCGTCCGGTTTGGGATTGGGGTTAAGTATTAGGGAGCGGTTCAAAATTATGCTAATTGTTAAGATTACGAGTATTATTTAAAAATACACACAACAGCAACAATACAATGAGTCCATGAAGATCAAATGTCAGTTAACTGATTTAAGCAGCTTTGATAGGAAGAAAATGCTGAATTTAAGGCTAACAAAAAGATCTAAGTGCGCTGTTAGGGACTAAGACTTTTATAACATTATGGGCCAATCACTCTTCTAAACCTTTCACATTTGGTCACTCATTTAATTCCTACTTTATGAGGTAGATATCATTATAATACTGTTTTACAGATGGGGAACCTGAGTTTCAGAGAAAATAAGTGTATTAGCCAAGGTCATATAACTAGTAACTGGCAGAACAAAGATTCATACTCAGGCATTCTTCCTTTAAATTCTGTACTCTCGCCTTTCGTTGATAACCTGGTTTTATCAGCTTAGGAAATTTGCTGTCCAGATGAAAGTATAAGTTTCTACAGAGATACGTTATTGCAGCAGTGTTCTGAATCTCATCGGGTTTGTTGGCAATTTGTCTTTAAACAAAGGGTTTTTTGTTTGTTTGTTTTTGTTTGTTTTTTCTTTTTCTCTCCCTTTTTTTTTTTTTTTTTGACAAGGGTGCCTTCCACAGAGAGATTTAAGGAGAAGAGAACAATAAAAATTTTCATTTTAATAAATAAGCCCCATTTCAATGTCCCCTCTCCAGTTTCATGCCTCTGATTCTTCTCTGTCATTATTTGTTTCTGTTAGGTTAAATCATTTTACCTTTCTGGTATTTAACCATTTTGACCCACAAAAACAAGGGATTTCATTTGTTTAACCTAATACAGAGACATCTTTTCAAGCAGAATTTAGGAATCTACAACAATGAGCAAGATTATATTTTCATCTCCAAAATGTATCTTAAATCTGTTTGTTTCTCTTTATACCCACTGGGAACCCATGGTCCATGCCACCACCTTCTCTCACTTGGGTTACTACAGTAGCCTCTGGACTGATTTCCTTACTTCTGCTATTTTCTCATTCTTGCCTCTTTAAGGAGCCAGAATGATCTTTTAAAAACAAACATTGGATTATGTTCCTCCCTTCTAGTAGTTCCCCATCACGTTTAGAACACACATCCCGGCCCCTGCTCACCTCTCTAACCTAATCTTGTGTGACCTTCCCCTTAATCCAGTGCTTTCAACACGTGACCTTTTTCAGTTCCTGTAACACACCAAATTCATTCCTAATCAGAGACTTTGCATTACCTCTCTCCTTTGTGTGGAATGGTCTTCTGCAGAACTGAAGGTCAGTTCTGTCTAATAAATAGGAAGATAATAGGATTCACCTATGTAATTTAAAACTTTCTTATTAATAGCCATATTAAAATGCAAAAAGGCAGGTGAAATTATCTTTAGTTTAAACCATCATATCCAAAATATTACTATATCAACATCTAATCATTATAAAAATTATTAATATCCTGTATTCCATTTTTTGAAAGCCAGTGTGTTTATACTTATTGGACATCTCAATTCACATATTACATTTTCATAAATAATTTATACTGAGATTACATAAAATTTAAAATGGAAAAAATAGATTCACATATCCAAATTATTTCAAACATACTTAAAAGTTACCTAGTGAATTATGAGTTTTAAAGTTTAATTAAAATTATAAATTTAGTTCCTCAGTTGCAGAGCCGAATGTACTTCGTGGCTACTACACTGGACAGTACAGATTTAGATCAAGGATAAAATGTCTATGTTCATGTTTGGGTCAAGGGGCAAAGAAGAAAATTGCACCAGAAGTGTGGCAAGGAGGGAAGGGGAAGGTCTGCAAAAATGCAGTGTAAGCTCTTTATGCAAGTCACACTGAAGTCACATTACTAGTCCTCACTAGTAAATAAGGTAAGGCTTTCTAAAGTAGACTACTTTTTAGCATCATTGCTGCACTGATTTTAGATATGTTGGGAATAATTTTCTGGGGTAGGAAAATGGTCCAGTAGTGCTGGTCACATGTAGCATTTCTTTCTTCTCTTTCCTTCCTTTCCCTCCTTTCTTTCCCTCCTCTCTTTCATTTCCTTCTTTCCCTCCTTTCCTTTTCCCTTCCCCTTTCCCTTCCTTTTGTTTCTGCTGTTGTTGCCCAGGCTGGAGTGCAATGGCACGATGATCTCGGCTCACTGCAACCTCTGCCTCCCGGGTTCAAGCCATTCTCCTGCCTCAGCCTCCTGAGTAGCTGGGATTACAGGCATGCGCCACCATGCCCAGCTAATTTTGTATTTTTAGTAGAGACGAGGTTTCTCCATGATGGTCAGGGTGGTCTGGAACTCCCAACCTCAGATGATCCACCTACCTCGGCCTCCCAAAGTGTTGGGATTACAGGTGTGAGCCACCGTGCCCGGCCACATGTAGCATTTCTAAGTAGAATTTTATTGTATATGATGTGGAACAGTCATAGAAATCTGATTATTTTCCTATAGTTCAGGGGTTCTCAACTGGGGGTGATTTTGCCTCTCAGGGGACATTTGCCTCACTCAGCCTGCCCACCAAATTGCCTGGAGACATTTTTGGATATCACAAGTGGAAGTACTAGTAACATCTAGTGGGTAGAGGCCAGGGATACTGCTAAACATCCTACAGTGCAGAGGACAGCCCCTGACATCAAACAATTGTCTGGCCCAGAATGTCAATAGAAATAGTTTCTCAAGGTTGAGAAACCTTGCTCTAGAGGATCTGAGTAAGAAAGACTGAGATACCTACTCTTTTAAAACCTCAGCCTAACTCCCTTGTAATAGTATGATGGGAAAAACAGGTTGTTTTGAAGCATTTCCGTTTCCATTTGTTTCCACTGTTGATGGATTTTGTGATGAGACTATAATAAAATAATTTCATCCTCAGGATAAGAATGTAGACCATTTAATAAAGCTAATATAGTGTGTGCTGTACACATAAGACTCAAAGCACTTGGGATCAGGAGCTAGTCTTTTTACCTTTATATAGCTTGTATCAGATGATCCACTGTCTCCAACAATGATTGATGCCAATATATTAGAATCACTTGTCTATCTTTCCTATCTCCATCCCTTGTTTTATAGTTGTTCCTCTCCCTATGCCCTTGCCCTCCTTTTAAAATTATTCTCTTTTCATCCCTTTCTCCTCGTTTTCCCCCTTTTCATCAATACCCACTGACACCTCCTATAAACCCTCCCTCAACACTCATCTATTTGTTCCATTCATACCTGTTGACACCCTCACTTAGAACTGCCAGTTCACTACTATCCCATCTGTGTCTGAGAGAGCTGTCCCCCATAATCCCTATAGCTGTCTGTTGTAATTACTGTCTTGTTAGTCCATGAAACTACAAAATATAAATTCTTGACTCCTCCCCCAGAAAAAAAAAAAAAAAACCCTCCAGAAAGATATGAAGAACAACAACACATTTGCTTTCGACACAACTCTCTGAGGAACTGCTTTCGATGTTCAGGGTTTTTTTTTTTTTTTTTTTTTTTTTTTTTTCAGACCAGGTGCTGTCCATTCGGGATGGCTCTCTTCTAGAACTGATACAGTGTCCAAAATATTACACCTCCTCTTCCAAGAAATGTGGCTTGATTGAGCTGTGTTATTTCCAACTGGTTGCACTCTCACCCGTTTCTTCTGTGGGTTTCTACATGCTTACTAAGACACTGCCTGCGTCTCCATAGTACCAGCAACTACTTCGATTTCCTTTGACCTCATGCCTCTTTTGCCTTTTGCCTGCAATTATCCTAGATCCCACTGACTGTTCTTCTCTTACCTACATCATGCTAGGCTGTCTCTGGCCCCATGTCTTTCTGTCCCTCCCTGACTCTTACCGTTACCCTTCTGATTAACATTAGACCAAACCTGTGGTGGGCACTGTGGTGGCAATTTGGAATCAACATAAAATCTAAAAAGGGGCCGGGCGCGGTGGCTCAAGCCTGTAATCCCAGCACTTTGGGAGGCCGAGACGGGTGGATCATGAGGTCAGGAGATCGAGACCATCCTGGCTAACACGGTGAAACCCCGTCTCTACTAAAAAATAAAAAAAAAAAAAAAACTAGCCAGGTGAGGTGGCGGGCGCCTGTAGTCCCAGCTACTCGGGAGGCTGAGGCAGGAGAATGGCGTGGACCCGGGAGGCGGAGCTTGCAGTGAGCTGAGATCCGGCCACTGCACTCCAGCCTGGGAGACAGAGCGAGACTCCGTCTCAAAAAAAAAAAAAAAAAAAAATCTAAAAAGGGTAGAATGGTTATACTGCTCCAGACTGCTCTTCACTCAGCCTTTAAGGGTGCAGAACTCTAAGACTAGAATAGCTCTTTGTACATAATACGTATTCAAAACTACTAGCTGAATGGAATGTTCTGTCATATATAGCAGAAGTCCCCACGTCCCCGCCATGGCCAGGAAATCAGGAGGTGAGGGGCCAGTGAGCAAGCAAAGCTGAGCTCTACCTCCTGTCAGATGAGCAGTGGGATTAGATTCTCACAGGGTCGCAAACCCTATCGTGAACTGCACATGCGAGGGATCTAGGTTGCACTTTCCTTATGAGAATCTAATGATAAATGAAACCACACCCACTTCCCTGTCCCTGGAAAAATTGTCTTTCACGAGACCAGTCCCTGGTTCCAGAAAGGTTGGGGACTGCTGATACAGAGGATAAAGGAAAATCAGTCTGTCATGTGTTTACCAATTTTAGGAAATCTACTCTTGGGGTAGCCAAAATCATCTTTCTTACCATTGCAGAAGCCTCCCTAAATTCAAGGAAGGATAAGATCAGAAACATGAGTTTCCCCTTTAAAGATCTGAACACTTTCTAAGCATTGTAGTGTTTCTCAGAAAGATTAAAGGTAAAAGGGGAAAAGCCATTATTCAGAAAGCACCTAACTTTATTTTTAAAATAAGGATGTTTCTAATACTAATATTAAATATTTCATACTTTACTTTTCAGGACCATTAAAGAAAATCCTTTCTTTGACTGTTTCAAATTCTTTGAAATATTGCTCAGGTAATTATAGTAAGTCACAAAACAAGTATTCGTGTGAAACCTGACATTAAAAAATGTGTTGATGTAAGATATTCAAAGTAAATATACATTTTTTTTAAAGGACCATTATGTTAAAGGGACATAAAAGCTCAGTTTATGTTTAGGGCATTATGAGAAATACCTCAAGATTCATTTTCTTGGCGGGGCATGGTGGTTCATGCCTGTAATATCCAGCACTTTGGGAGGAGGATGGGAGGATTGTTTGAGGCCATGAATTCGATACTAGCCTGAGTAACATAGTCAGACCCTATCTCTAAAACAAACAAAATACCCAGACACGGTGGTGTGTGCTTGTAGTCCCAGCTACTCTAGGAAGGCTGAGGTGGGAGGATCGCTGGAGCCCAGGAGTTCCAGGCTGCAGTGAGGTATGATTGTGCCACTGTACTCCAGCCTGGACAATGAGGCTAAACTCTTTATTATTATTATTTTTTAAAGATTCATGTTCCTATAGTTGTAGACATAAAAATGATTCTTGTAGTTTTCCTGATCTTAAACACAACGATAAAGCAGGTGTTCTTAATAGATATCTTCAATTGAAATCTCTTAATTGAAAACAAGAGATTTGAAGAGATTAGATCGCTTCTTTCCTGATTGTTTTGGTGATCATTATTCCTAGAACTAAGCAAAGAACCAGAGTTCTGCTCTTGGCAGTTTGATTGGTGGTGTGAATTTGAATGTGCAAGGCCTTCGGCCACAATTCCTGTCATGGTATAAGATTCTCAAATTAGTGATGTGGCCAGGTGTGGTGGCTCACACCTTTAATCCCAGCACTTTGGGAGGCTGAGGTGGGCAGATCACTTGAGTTTGAGACCAGCCTGGCCAACATGGCAAAATCCTGCTAAAAATACAAAAATTAGCCAGGCATGGTGGTGCATGCCTGTAATCTCAGCTACTCAGGAGGCTGAGGCAGGAGAATCGCTTGAACCCGGGAGGTGGAGCTTGCAGTGAACAGAGGATCACTCCAGCCTGGGTGAAAAAAAGACAAAAAAAGTGTGTATCTGTGCTATCCAATATAGTGGCCACTAACATGTAGCTATGAGCACTTGAAATGTGAGGAACTGAATTTTCCATTTTATTTGAGTTAATGTGAGTACTGGCCACCAATCTGGACAAACTGGACCAAGTTAGATCAACCCCTTCCTATCTCCCTCAGTTTAAAATAACCTGAAATCCAGAAAAGAAGTTATTTATCTAGTTATAGATCCTTTCCTCTCCCCAGCAACTCCTAATGATCACAGACTGCCTTCTCCTCCATTTTGTTTTCCTCAGCCTCCTTTTTTTTCTTCTTTTTGAGATAAGGTCTTGCTGTTGCCTAGGCTGGAGTGCAATGGTGCAATCACGTCTCACTACAGCCTTGAACTCCTGGGTTCAAGTGATCTTCCCACCTCAGCCTCCTAAATAGTTGTGTGGGACTACAGGTGTGTGCCACCATGCCTGGCTAATTTTTCTTAATTTTCTGTAGAGGTGGGGTCTCGCTGTGTTGACCAGGCTGGCCTTGTCTTCTGATGGCTTATTCTTTATCACTGGCAAACAAAAATTTCCAAAAAATAATCATACTCCCCATTTTAAGATAAAAAAGGGATATTTAGGATATTATATGAGTAATGATGGAAAACAAATAATTAGCATTGTTTTATATGTTAATCTCAAAAGTAGTTTTCATCTGTTTTAACTTGTCAAAACATACCTGGTGAGCTTCCATTATCATCTGTACAGAAGGGGAAATGAAGGCAGAGAAAAACTGTATGTCTTGCCTAAAGTCAGACAGTGAATGGTCAACTAAAAGGATCTAGAGCAGAGACAGAATTAATTCACTGTCTTTCATCCAGGAACCATTGATCTTGGACTGCAGGTGACCAGTGTTGTCAGTGGACAAAGCTTTCTGAAAGAATTCTTGATTCCCCCTCAAAACTGAACTAATTTGAAATAAAAGGACATTTTACTCAGGTAGATTCTTTGGTGCCAGAGAAATTTAATGATGACTGAAGCTTTGACCACACTGAGGAAACTCAAGGTTTCTAAATTAGATTCTCTGATAACTAGTTAGGCCTGAGTGTCTAAAGAACTTTTGATATCACTACTATATTAGTAGAGTTTATTTGCTGTGTGAATTCTTTGATGTCTAATAAGAGCTGAACTTACTCGGAAAGGTCTTCCACACTCATCACATTCATAGGGTTTTTCACCTGTGTGGATTCTCTGATGTTGAATAAGACCTGTGCGCCCACTGAAATCTTTCCCACATTCTTTACATTTATAGGGTTTTACTCCAGTGTGTACTCTATGATGTCCAATGAGATGTGAGCGCTGAATGAAGGCTTTTCCACACTCGTCACATTTATACGGCTTCTCTCCAGTGTGAGTTCTCCTGTGTTTACTAAGGTCTGAGCTATGACTGAAACTTTTCCCACATTCATCACATTTATATCGTCTTCTTTCCCTCTGTTGCCATTCTGATCTGCCCTCATTTTCCATAATATCTTTGGACTTAGGATGCTGAGGAGTATCTTTGTTCAGTCTGTCATTTATCTCCCCAAGGAATTCCTTGTCTTTGGGCATATCTTCCTTCTGGAACAACTCTTCATTCTTAGTCCTAGTTTTATCACCTGTAACAAACAAACAGTACACAAACGGGTCCTATTGTATGTTTGAGAAGCAAACAGCCTATGGAAGAAAGAACATGTAAATGTTATAAATGTGTTATAAAATAATGAAAGTCAACATAACAACACACATATCAAATATTTGGTACCATCTTATTTTTGGTATCATCATAGCACAGAGTCACAATGGAGGGAAGAAATAAGGAAGATATAAGCAGAAGAAGTTGTTTGAGAGTAGATTAAGAAGAAAAGGCAAAAATAGAGCTCAAAAGATAAGCTAGCAATACTGTATAAGGGAAGAAGGATAAATGAGAGGACTATAGATATGCCAAGGATAATTAGAGAGACTGGAGAACAGAGATGGGGATGGAGGTAAAAGTTTGGGAGAAACATGCAGGGGCCTGAAACATAGGTGGCAAGTAAAATCAAGTAAAAGTGAATGGAGAGGATAATAGGATTTGGGGTCTGAAAGGAATATAGTGAATAGGAACCATCCAAGGAGAGGCGTGTGTTTGAAGGATAATAATTAGCTGGAAGCAGGGTGACAACATGCAGGTCAGGGTAAACAGAGGAATGAAAAGGAATAGGAAATGACAATGGATAGTCAGTGTATATGCTGGATAAAATATTTTTTTCCTGAAACTGATGTTCTTGCTGTTATCGCCTCCTGTCTAAATCCTAGCTTAGTGGTTTCTAACCTTACTGTGCATCAGAATCAGCTGGATGGTTTATTAAAACACAGATTGCTGATTTTCCCTCCCACAGATGACTCCTTATCAGAATCAAACTCAGAGCAGTTGCTATTCTTAGAATATTATTCTCTGATGCTTTTTTCTCTGTTTCTTTGCCTAAAATGTCACCCCCTTTCAGTTCCCACATGACCTTCTCAGCTCAAGCAAGCCTACTCTGTGATACTTTTGCAGGTGCACCTTAGGGATAGCTATGCTCTTTGCAGTTCACAGTGTATCTCTAGTACAGTAATTATTATGCTATTGTAAGTGCTCACTCTTCTGCTTCTTGAAGAGAAGTAATGTAAGTGTCTTACCTTTGTATTCCTTACATTTATTTTAGTATAGTGCCTGGCATACAGCTGCTACTTAGTAAATGCTCAATGAAAGATGAATGAATCAAAAGATGGGTTGAGCTAGGCACAGTGACTCACGCTTATAATCCTAGCACTTGGGAAACTAAGGTGGGAGGATCACTTGAGCCCAGGAGTTTGAGACAAGCCTGGGAAACATAGTGAGACCTCTCTTCTAAAATAAAATAAAATAAAATAAAAATAAAAAAGAACAGATAGGAGGTTCTCAATCTCACTTCTAAAGTCAAACTAACCAGTACTCCACTCCTAGAGTTAAAGCACTTAAATGCTTCTTTATGTTACATATAATTAAATGTCATCCTTTCCAGATAGCAGCTAGGAACATCTTCGCTCAAAATAATCTTTCAGATTAGACAAATCATTGGGTAGGGATCCTACAAAATGGGAGAACTATATTGGTAAAACTTAAGTAGTAAGAATACAAAATAGGCTGGAGTAAAAGGAACTACCCGGAGAGGCATTATTAGACATGAGAGCCTCTAGAGAAAGGGCGGTAAGCACTGAAAAAGGTAGGGTTTGGACAAACTGGAATTTAAAATTCACCTGCTTTTTAATGTAGCCTGGGGGATACACTAGACACCCTCGTTTGTAATTAGGGAGCTGGGATGGGGGACCAAACCCAGTTAATTTGACATGCAGATAAAAACAAGAAACTTTGCTGTACTGACTGATCATTGTCTCTTTTCCCTACTTCTTTCATCATGGGAATGTGTTATGGATTGACTTGTCTTCCTCCACAAATTCACACATTGAAGCCTTAACCCCTTTCAAACATTACTGTATATGGTAATAGGGCCTTTAATGAAGTAATTAAGGTTGAATGAATTCATAAGGGTAGGACCCTAATCCAGTAGTACTAGTGTCCTTACAAGGGGAAGAGACACCAGGAGTGTGTGTGTACAGAGAAAGGCCATGTGAAGACACAGCAAGAAGTCTGCAAGCCCAGGAGAGAAGCCTCACTAGAAACTAACCCTGTAAGCATCTTCTTCTTGGACTTCCAGCCTCCAGAACTGTGAGAAAATAAATTTCTATTGTTAAGCCACCCATAAGTCTATGATATTTTGTATGGCAGGCCTCGCTGACCAATACAGGGTGCCATAAGTTCTCCTGTCTCAAAATGGAAATTTAGGGAGATTTGGAACTAGAATCATTAGATAACAGCAGAATTATAAGGATATTAAATAAACTCCATCCTCATCCCTTGGGCCAAATAACAGCTTTTTTTGTCCAGTGAGAAACTAAAATATAACTCTATCATGGAGCAAGGGTAATAACAGGAGAAAATTATCCACAGTGAGGTGGAGGACAAGCAGGGAATCTTTAAAAGGAGAAAGTTCTCGTCTCACCGAAGGAAGCACCTCTTCCCTCATATACTTAGAGCTGTTCCTGCTTACCATTCCTTTGTGGTTTCCCAGCTTCCTGCTCCAGTTGGGTCTTCTTGGGATGGAGCTGGACAGTCAGTGATTCATATGGCCTTCCCAAGGGGGCCAACTTGTCCATGAGTATGTCCTGTCTCTCTGAATTGCCTGGGACCTAGGGAAAATAAGGTGTGTAAGGTGAACTTTATGGAAACTTAAGTAACTTCAGATAATCAAATGAAACATCTGCCAGGGACATAGGAAGGGGGGACAAAGTCTCATTTCATTGTAAATGGCAATAATGGCTAGGAAAAGGAACAGAGGCTAATCTCTACAATTGAGGACACTAGAGAGTAAAATTCAGTGTCTCTTCTTTCATTGATCTGCAGAAGTCCAGGATCAGAGCACTGGGATTTGGAAGGTAGCTTAAAAATCATCTAGCCCAACTTCCAGCAAATGGGAGCATTTCTTCTATAACCATTCTGTCTGATATGGTAGTCACTAGCAAAATGTGGTCACTGAGTACTTAAAATATGGCTAGTACAAATGAGATAAATATCGTGGGTTAAAAATATATTTCACCTGTTTTTGTTTTTTTAATGTGGCTACTAGAAAATTTAAATACATATACAGCTTTCATTACATTTCTGTTGGACAGGTCTATTCTGCAATATCCTTGACATCTACTTGAATCTCCGCTTGAATACCTATATGGAAAGGGAGTTTCTTATGGGGTAGCCTATTTTATTTATGGGTATCTATGAATGGCAGAAAATTATTTCTTTTCCTCTAATACCTGATTGCCTTTTGGTAACTTCCCATTGATCTTAGCCTTCCAAACAGGCATAGAATCAGTCTAGTGACTCTTTTTCTCTTTACCCAGCCACACTTTAATTATTTGACATAGGTAGTCAGGTCCTTTCCTATGCCTTGTTCTTTAGAGTATAAATATTTTGAGATGTTTTTTCATATGCCTTTTGCTTTGGCTCCGTCCATATGCCCTTATCACTCACAGCCAGATGACTGCCCCTTCACACCTGCTTTCCAGGTTCATCAAGCTCTCTCTCCAGATCCTCCAGCACAGTCACTGCCTCCTCTCCAGTCTCTGGATGGTGTGCCTGCACCCATGCTTGCAGGTCTTTAGGAAGAATGCTCAGGAACTGTTCTAGCACCAGCAGGTCTAAAATCTGCTCCTTGGTGTGGCATTCTGGCCTCAACCACTGACGGCAGAGCTCCCACAGCTGGGTAAGAGCTTCACGGGGTCCAGGTGCATCCTGATAGCAGAGCTTCCTGAAGTGCTGTCTACAGAGTTCCCTCCTGTGAGGACTGCACTTTGGTGAGCTGGAATCCTGTCCCCAGTAATGGTCTTCTGCCTTAATTATCGGAAGTCCTTTTCGTTCCTCAGGTTCCAGGGCTGTGGTCATTCTGGGCTCTGTCGGGAGAGATTGAGTCAAAGAGAATCTCTTAGAATCCTGCCTCAGAGACACTCCTAAGGCATAAAAAGTTGTTACCATAGAGAAATTACAAAAATTGCTGTGAACATAAACACATCATAATGAAGCCAAGCCACCAGAAGTCAATCAGAGAAAACAGTCTTATAGGAAGCTGAAAACAACAAAACAAAACAATAAACAGTGACGCAGGGACATGGTTTGAATCTGTGCTCTATTGTGTAACTTGGGAAGTTATTTATTTGGACTAGAACTACAGATCCTCATGTACAATTCTCATGTGTGTTACAGGGTTGATACATAGATTACATGAGAACGTATGCAATGTCTCTGGCATGGCAGCAGGCACTAGTAAGCACTAAATAAACACCAAGTATTATTAACTGCTTTGTTAAAAGGCTCTTCATTCTGTTACTATGAGATGCATGGGCCATTTGTGTCCCCAGGATTCACTGGTTATAGGATATGTGTGCCAGCCCTGGAAGGGAATCAGATGCCTCTGCAAAGGAACCCGCAACCAGTGTCCCCCTTCCACCCGTCCTCTCCCAGAAGGTCGGGCCAACTCCTCTCCCGTAGATCTGTTGGGGGACGGAGGGAGGGAGAGGAGTATTACACTCTACCCGCGACAGGGAGGTGTGGGGAGGGTGTTGCTGCTGACCACAGCTGCGCCTTGTCCCCTTTTCTCCACCTGGGAGCCGGGAGACACTCACCTTACGCGCGGGGAGGAACAGGTGCAATAGCTAGCGTCCTTTGGACAGCCCCGAACAAAGACTAGACTTAAAGACACCAATCAGCGCCCGGCCGCTTCAGCCGGGCACTTCCGGGCCGCTCTAGGAAGCTTCGCCTCTGTGGCAGCTTTAGGGCTTGCCTCCTCAGCCCTAGGCAGTGGAGGACCCGGGTTCTACACCTCGTATTGATGGGATTGCGGGGCCTGCAAGCAAGTCTTATTTCTACTTTTTAAAAATGTTTTCCGGTTTAATTATTAAATAAGTAATATGGATAAGTAATGCATTCACATACATTTATTAAAAAAAGTAAATGTCCCCCAGCGTCTAGTTTGACAGTATTTTTCGTGACTTGTATATCCTTCCATAGATACATTACACCGTTATAGATTGTCTGCGCTTTTTCCCCTCTGCATAAAGAGTAGCATTTCTGTAACTTTCTTATTTTTCTTTTTACCAAGTGATCTTGGTAAAGACTGTACATAACTGTTTCCTTGATCTTGGTCTTTTTAAACAACTGCACAGTATTCAACTGTGTATTATGTGCCGTAATATATTAATAAAGTACCCCATTGGTGGCCATGAGGTTGTTTCCAATTTTTCTTTTTCAAACATTGCTGCAATAACTTACCGTGAACTCACATTTTTCATGTGTAAGGATATATCCATAGTCTGCATTTCTAGAAAGGGAGTTACTACAGCATAGAAGAGGGAAATTTGTACTTTTGTTAATGCCAAATCACCAATCATAGAATCTACTAGCAATATTCTTATTTACCTATACTTGTCAACACAGTGTTATAAAATATTTTGATCTTTGCTAAACTGATGGTTGAAAAATGCTCTTAGTTTTTTCCTCCCTCTTCCCGTTTCTTCCACAAATATTGATTTACCTACTATGCCAGGCACTATTGTGGAAGCTGGAACTAATTTTGAGCAAAACAATGCCCTTTCTTTCATGGAATTTATAATCGTGTGTGTGTGTGTATGTGTGTGTGTGGTGGCAAGGCAGGCAATAAACCAAAAAAAATATAGTGTATAGATGGTGAATATTAGTGCTAAGGAGAAAATAAAGGAAATAGGGAATTTGGGGTGAGAATGAAGTGATACAGTTTAAATAGGATATTCATGGAGGACCTGACTAGTAAATTGACATTTGAGCAAAGATTGAGGGAGCTGAGGGAATGGGCCATCAGGGATAAAGATGTTTCAGGGAGAGGGATAACAAATGCAAAAGCCTGGAGTGAGGTATGTTTTAAGTAATTTGGGCAAAGGAAGGATACTTGTTTTTCTGGAGCTGAGTGAGCAAAAGAGCATTGGGTGGAGAGAGAGTGAGAACCTTCGGTGAGTGCAAGGGTATTTTTACTCTAAAATGATAAAATGCTAAGCTACTGAAAGTTCATTTTCTTTTCTCTTTTCTTTCCTTTTCCTTTTTTTTTAAGTGATGGGTCTCATTCTGTCACCCAGACTGGAGTGCAGTGAGTGGTGTGATCATAGCTCACTGCAGCCTGAAACTCCTGGGCTCAAGTGATCCTCTTGCCTCAGCCTCCTGACTAGCTGGAACTACAGGTGTGAGCTACACAGCATGGCTCATTCGAGATTTCTGAGTAGAGAAGTAACATGATTAAACTTGGGTATTGAAATTATTATTTTGGCTGCTATGTTAACAGTAGACTTGAATGTGAAGGGGTTGGGCAAGGGCAGAAGCAGGGAGACAGGTTGGAAAACTGGACTGGGAAGGGGCTTTTTAAGAATAACGCAAAACCCTAAAGACATAAAACTGAAAAGGCCATGGAGGAAAAGATAAATGAAACTGGTCTTGTAAAATTAAAATATTTGAATGAAAAAAGTAAAAATAAAATATAAATTAAAAGTAAAATATGCCACACATCTAAAAGACACAGCTGATTTTCCTTATATACAAAGACCTTTTATCTTACCAAAAAATAAAAATATGAACAAGCCAATAGAAAAATAGACAAAGTACTTAACCTGCATGCATTTATTGTCAGGCCTCTGACAATATGATACAAAGCCATCATAACCCCTGTGACCAGCAAGTATACATCCAGATGACCTGGAGCAACTGCAGAACCACAAAAGATGACATTCCACCATTGTAATTTGTTCCTGCCCCACCCCAACTAATCAATCGACCTTGTGACATTCCCCCCACCCCCGACAATGAGTCTCATGATCTCCCCACCCTGCACCTTGTGACCCCCGCCTCTGCCCACAAGAGATAACCACGTTTAACTGTAATTTCCCACTATCTACCCAAATCCTGTAACACTGCCCCATCCCTATCTCCCTTTGCTGACTCTCCTTTTGGACTCAGCCCACTTGCACCCAAGTGAAATAAACAGCCTTATTGCTCACACAAAGCCTGGTGGACTCTCTTCACACGAACTCAGATGACATTTATAGAACACAAAA
The DNA here is from genome assembly GCF_024542745.1 of Macaca thibetana thibetana. Taxonomy (NCBI): domain Eukaryota; kingdom Metazoa; phylum Chordata; class Mammalia; order Primates; family Cercopithecidae; genus Macaca; species Macaca thibetana. The sequence continues at coordinate 27,866,325 of NC_065581.1, read as the reverse complement.
CTAAGAATAATGAATATGAAAAGATTCACTAATAAGAATTTAAATAAAACAAGAAAGATGTTTAAAAATCTTTCAGATTGCTAAAGACAAACAATTTATAATATTCAGTGTTAGGAAGTGTATGGATATACGGGCATACTTAGTTGTACATTTTTAGAAGGTAAGACTTATTTAGAAGGTGAGAAGTTGTCCATACCCCTTGATTCAAAACTTAGCTTCCTGGATTTATCTATATAGAAATGCTTACTTAAATGTTTGAACGTATGTACAAAGAAGCACTGTTTATTTAAATTGGGAAACTCGAATGCCTAATATTTGGAATTTAAATTTCTATATGTCTATTCATTAAAATACCACCCAGTTTTTAGAAACTAAGAGATGCCAAAGGTATATTGAGTAAAATAAAAAGTTACAAAAGATATGGTATGATTGTTTTTGTGAAAATTATTATCTTAAAAATGTTGGCCAGGCACGGTGGCTCACACCTGTAATCCTAGCACTTTGGGAGGCCAAGGCAGGCAGATCACGAGGTCAAGAGATCGAGACCATCCTGGCCAACATGGTGAAATCCCGTCTCTACTGAGAATACAAAAATTAGCTGGGCGTGGTGGCATGTGCCTGATAGTCCCAGCTACTCAGGAGGCTTAGGCAGGAGAATCACTTGAACCCAGGAGGTGGAAGTTGCAGTAAGCGGAGATCATGCCACCGCACTCCAGCCTGGTGACGGAGTGAGACTCTGTCTCAAGAAAAACAAAATAAAGTAAAATAAATAAATAAATAAATAAATAAATAAATAAAATTCACCGTGAGTATCAGTTGGGGGTAATCTTAAGGATAACTTGCATTTTATACATTGTATATTTCTGGAATATTTCAATTTCTTATGAAGATTTGCTACTGGGAAATGGGAAAAGATAATTGTTCTTAAAAACCCATTTATTCTCCACAACCTACAAATTGATGGAGAATTTCATCAATATCTATTTTCCTCCTCTGAAATTCTTTGTTTGACAAGTCAAAGATAAGTAATGAATTCACATAAATTTATTAAAAAGAATAAATGTCCCCAGCATCTAGTTTGACAATTTTTTTTTTTTTGTGAAATGTATATCCTTCCGTAGATATATACCTTTTGTAGATATATACCTTTCATCTTAAAGGAATTATGCCTTGTAAAAGGGTATAATTCCTTTAAGATGAAAATCAGATTCAAATTCCCTGTGCTTTTAAACAGTAAATATAAGTGAGCAAATAAATTTGTGTGAAACATTTAGAAAGTGTAGATATAAATAATTTTCAAATAAACTTTAGAACACTCTCCACTCTGGAAAGAAAATTTTAGAAAAAGTATAACCCCTGCATTTCTTTCCATTAGAAGTACATGATCAAAAGCCAAAGTCCCTTTTTCCCTTGACTGTGACATAACATGTCCCTCATAGGCAACTGAACAGATAAAAAATCCAGACAATGCTTAGTAATTTCCTGCTTCCCCTTTAGTTCCCCTTTGCTCTCTTTATTTTAAATATCTTACTGAATTAAATTATCTCATCAGGTTTTTAAGCACAAGCCCAGCCTGCTTTCTGGATGACACCTGCCACAGGTCAACCTTCCTGAACTTCCTAAATAGCCCAGAATATTCAAATATGCCCCTGGCTCATCATCCAACTTCGGAGAATTAACTGGCTAGCACCTTGGAGCACCTGCTGTGGTAACGTGGGTGGCTGAACACCAGACAAAAGGAGGATTCCAATCATTGTCGCAGATCTTGTTAAAATCCTGGCTCTATCCTCAGCTTAGGTGTATTCTTCCTGTACTAGGATAAAGCCTCTCTGACGTCTTCATTAGTCTAAGTATACAGTCTGGTATATGACAAGCAGGACCTTCCTCTCCTGCCCCTGTATCTTCCAAAACTACAAAAACAGAAAGCCCCAACCTTCTCACCCCTGCCACACACAAATCCCTACAGTGGACTATTTAAAAAATAACAGTACTTGGTAGATGTATATTCTCACTTGCTTTCGTTATAGAAAAAAGAAAGAAAATAAATGAACTAAGCATCCAACTCAAGGAATTACAAAAAGGAGAAAGCCTCCCCTGCCCCCAAGGAAAAAGCTAGAAAAAAATAAAGTAAAAGCAGAAGAAAATTGATTAGAAAATAGAAAATAGAAAAATAGTGACATTAATAAATAAATACAAAAATAAAATCTTTGTTAACAAGCCTATGGTAAATCCAATTGAGAGAAAACATTTAAACATTATAAATCACAAATAGCAGAGGAAAATAGCCTGCTAACATTTTTTAAAATCTCAATGAAATTAGTGATTTTCTGGGAAAAAATATTAGTTCCAAAATTCATTTGAGAAGTGGACAAATCTAAATAAACGAACCCTACCCTAAAGACAATAATTGAAAATGTTATGAAAGAATAATCTCTGGACTCAGATAATTCTGTAGCATTTTAATTTTTCAAAAGCATTTACATGTGTGTGATGAATTCTTTCTAACTTTTCCATTTGGAATATACAGAAATTGGAAGAAAAAAGGGGAAATCTAATTACCTAATTACCCAAATACAGTTGAGTTTGTTGTAATTTCCTTTCAATTTTTAATATTTTAAATATTTTACATAGTTGTGATTATATTATGTAATATATTCAGTGATGAAAAGAACACAAGCACGGCTATGCTGCTTGACTTTTTTTTTTTTTTTGAGACGGAGTCTCGCTCTTTCCCAAGGCTGGAGTGCAGTGGCGCTACCTCAGCTCACTGCAGCCTCTTCCTCCCAAGCTCAAGTGATTCTCCTCCCTCAGCCTCCCGAGTAGCTGGGACTATAGGCGCACACCACCATGCCCAGCTAATTTTTGAATTTTTAGTAGAGACAGGGTTTCACCATGTTGGCCAGGATGGTACAATCTCTTGACCTTGTGATCCACCCGCCTCAGCCTCCCAAAGTGCTGGGATTACAGGTGTAAGACACCATGCCCGGCCCGCTACTTGACATTTTAATGTAATAAAAACTTGTCATTTTATTATAAACTTTTCATAAGAATAATTTGTCTATACATTGTTTAAGAAAATATATAGAACCTAAAAGAAGAATTGGAAAGTTTACATTAAATATATAAGGTGCTTGGTACAATGTCTGAACCACAGTAAGTGCTCAACAAATGGCAGCTACTATTGCTATACTTTATAAGGGCTTTTCCTTTTGCATGTATCATTTATTTAATTCAGAATGAGTATTATTATCTCAGAAAATACTGTTGCAGGGTGGAGAGGGGGAATAGACAAACTTCTTCCCACAAAGGAGCACTCTGGATGCCTCTGGAGAAGCCAAGCATATATTTTTGCTCCTCAGGAGAACCTTTTTTGCTGAAGTGGCATCTAGGCTGAGCAGGATTCAACAAATTGGGGCCTAGAGTGGTAGACAGGAGAGGTATCCTGTGTCAACACTCAGAGACTAACACAGGGCAAGGATCCTGAGTGGCCCTCAAGGAATAGTAGTAAATTTAGATTTGGGTTAGGATCCTTCATATAAGGCATTTGGCTTACATGGCTTGGAAATAAAAGGTTGATTATTACTCTGAAGTCAGTGATAAAAAGAACATAAAGTACTCCTACCTCCAGAGACCTTCAGCTTCCATCTCACATTTCTCTAAAGGTTGCTGCGTTCTCCCCTACTATACTTTCACTAGCTTGGCTTCCATTTCCTCTTTTTAGTTTGTTTTTGTCATGTCCTTGTCCTTTTTAACCACTTTTTCCCTTCCCCCCTCCTAATTTCTCTTCACTTTCCTTTGCTCATAGAGTTTATTCCCATCCTTCCCTTATTCTTCGCTGCTTTTTTCAGCCTACCTCTCCATTTTCCCACTTTGGCCCCATTCTACCATTTTTCCCACAACTGCTCCTAATACTAAATACTTCAAATGTAAATGATTCTCTCCTCAGTTTAATACCTGCTTTTGGCCCGGTGTTTTTTCACTATTACACTTAATGTTGACCCCCTTCATGTGTTTTTTATCTTACCCAAAGAACTAGTCTTTAAGGAGTCTCCTAGAAGCTATTATAGTTGACTTCCCATAGATTACCTACAAATTCTATCCAAATAAGATTTCGAAGTGGCTTTCCTCTAACTTCAGGTGATCAAAGAATATATTTAAAATTTTTAATCTAAATCTTCAGATTTGTTAGCAGAAAACCTATTCTTCATAGAAAAATTTAATTGGAAGGCTAATATATAAAACTAATGAAAGTGAAGCTGTTTGGGTGGTAAAGCATCTACAGTCTTTGAAGCCTCAGTAAGAAATCCTTAGGGCACACAGTTTAAATGGGTGAATGAAGGGGACAGTGAAGGGGTGGCCTGCCCCTCCACACCTGTGGGTGTTTCTCCTTAGGGGGAACCAGAGACTTGAGAAAAGAAATGAGACACAGAGACAAAGTATAGAGAAAGAAAAAGTGGGCCCAGGGGACCGGCGCTCAGCTTACAGAGGACCCACGGCCAGCCCAGTCTCTGAGTTCCCTTAGTATTTATTGATAATTATCTTTACCATCTTAAAGATAAGGGAGTGGCAGGACAATAGGATCATTTTAGGGAGAAAATTAGCAGTAAGACATATGGATAAAGATCTCTGTGACATGAATAAGTTCAAAAGAAAATACTGTGCCTTGGTACACATATGCAAACATCTCCATAAACCTTTTAGCAGCATTGCGCCAGCGAGTCCCACCTTATGCCTTAAGGCAGTTTTCTCCTATCTCAGTAAACAGAGCATACACCGAGATGTTTCATTGCCTAGGGACGGGCAGGATTTTTAACCAGCAAGCTGCCTTCAGGCACTTGTTTAACAAAGACACATCCTGCACAGCCCAAAAGCCATTAAACCTTGAGTCACCACAGCACATGTCTCTTGCAAGGTCAAGGTTGGGGGTAGGGTCACAGATTAACAGCATCTCAAATACAGAACAAAATGGAGTCTCTTAATGTCTACTTCTTTCTATATAGACACAGTAAGAGGCTGATCTCTCTTTTCCCCACAGGACAGTATAAAGCAACAGAAGCTGTGTGGCAGTGAGGACCGTGTCCAACTGGAGAGTAGAATGAATTTGAATGAATTATTAGAATGAATTATTATTTACACAGGTAGGATGGTTCAGTGAGGGTAAAACAAGATTCGTCACGCAAATTCCCAGTAACCTTTCACATCTTAAAGATGGCAAACAGTCCAAATGGGCTGTACTTGGCCTGCACAGGCATTTCCCCACCCAATGCAGTATTTTTAGTACTTTGTGTTCTAGGTGAGAGTAGAATGAATCAGCTCGTCAACTGCTGCCATGTGGGAATGTGGTGTCTAATGTAGTCACGTCATGCATTTTTGTAAAAGTATCTGGAAAGTTAGATTTTATGTGAAATCTCCAGATTTTTAAATAATGGTAATAGTTTTAAATATTTTTAAAAATACTGCATTGGGAGGAAATGCCTGTGCAGGCCAAATACAGCCCACTTGGACTGTTTGCCTTCTCTAAGATGTGAAAGGTTACTGGGAATTGGTATGATGAATCTTGTTTTACCCTCACTGAACCATCCTACCTGTGTAAATAATAATTCACTCTAATATCACAAAATGGCTTTTGTATTTCACAATGCTTTTAGGGTAAGTAAGTAAAAAGCTATAGTATTTTATCAAGTTAAAAAAATACAGGGCTTTTTTATGTAGATCAGATGTTCTAATTTCACACTCTAGAGAAGATTATTACTCCAACTTCAAAGAAAGCAAATAGAAGAGGAGAAAAAGGGAAGGGGAAAGAGAACAGTAGTAATTGCTAAAACCTCCAGTATATGTCTAATAGAATTTTTAGATTTCCTGAGCCACTTGCTTTAGAGACATTTTGAGAGTATGGAATAAGCCCCTGCAGAGTCCCAGTTTATCAGGGGATGTGCCTAATGGCAGAGAATCAGAAAGCCTTGTTTAGCAAGCCTGCAGGTGCTTGCCCATTTCAGCCTTCACATATATTTTCTTTCCTTTTTTCTGGGACAGAGTCTTGCTCTATTGTTCATGCTGGAGTATGGTGGTGTAATTATAGCTCATTGCTGCCTTGAACTCCTGAGCTCAAGCAGTCCTCCTGCCTCAGACTCCTGAGTAGCTGGAACTACAGGCATGCACCACTATGTCCAGCTAATTTTTAAATTTTTTGTATGTTGTATGTAATTTTTTGTTATATGTAATTTTTCTATGTTGCCCAGGCTGGTCTTGAACTCCTGGTCTCAAGTGATCCCCCACCTTCACCTCCCAAACTACTGGGATTACACGCCTGAGCCACCATGCCTGGCTGTATTTTTAAATGACTGCTGAAATTGCAATAGTGATTGCAGAGTTCCCTACAAGACTGTATTGGTGGCATCTTTTTCTAGTTGGGCTTTTTTGATGTTCCACAGGAATGAGCGTAGATGAACAATGTTGCACCACGCTTGACATCACCGGGGATTCTTTTCAGTGTGGATTTGCTGATGTAAAATGAGGTGTAAGCTCCGCTGGAAAAGTTTTCCATATGCACCACATTTGCAGGGCTTTTCTCCAGTATGGGTTCTTCGGTGTCCCAAAAGATGTGAGCTGTTACTGAAAGCTTTCCCACACACATCACACTCATAGGGCTTCTCTCTACCATGGATTCGCTGGTGTCTAACAAGAGCTGAACTGTATCTGAAGGCCTTTCCATGCTTGTCCCATTCATATGGTTTCTCTCCACTGTGGATTTTCTTGTGACAGAAGAGGCCCAAGCACTAGCTAAAGCTTTTCCCTCACTCACTACACTGCTATGGCTTCTCTTCAGTATAAACTCTGATGTTGTCTCAGATATGAGCTCAGAGAGGATTTCCCACAGTCATTACACTGGTATGGTTTCTCTTCTGTGTGAGTTCTCTGGTGTCAAATAACATCTGAGCTGTCATGAAAAACTTTCCCACACTCACTACATTGGAAATGTTTCTCCTGTGTGGGTCCTTCAATGCTGAATAAGATATGAACTGTAATAAAAGACTTTCACACTCATCACACTGATAGGGTTTTATTTGGCTAAACTAAAATTTACTGATGGTCAGTAAGTTGTGAGCTCTGAGTAAAAGTTTTGATACATACATTACATACATGAACAGCGTGTCTTACGGTACAGATTCTTTTATGTCCAATGAGGCTTGAGTTTTGAGTGAATGTTTTCCCACATTCATCACACTTATATTTTCTCTCAGTTGATTGTGTTTCTCTGATATACTACTTTGCTTTTTTTTTTTTTTTTTAAAGACGGAGTCTCGCTCTGTCGCCCAGGCTGGAGTGCAGTGGCGCGATCTCAGTTCACTGCAACCTCCAGCTCCTAGGTTCAAGTGATTCTCCTCTCAGCCTCCCAAGTAGCTAGGATTACAGGCTTGCACCACCACACCTGGCTAATTTTTGTATTAGTAGAGACGGGGTTTCACCATGTTGGCCAGGCTGATCTCAAACTCCTGACCTCAGGTGATCCGCCCATCTCTGCCTGGAGTGGTGGGATTACAAGCCACTGCGCTCGGCTCTCTGATATATTTCTGTCCATCCTTCATGTTCTTGGGTTTCTCCTCATTCAGAAGCCTTTCCATTGATTTTGCCAGGCAAATTTTCTTGGGATTCCATATCTACAGTAAGTTCCTGCCCTTGAATCAGTTCTATATTATTGATTCTGATAACATAATCTGAAATAAAAAGTAGAGCATCCAAATGTCACTGGGGTATACAGGAACTAAAATCATATACTAGAAGTAAATGGCTTAAATATACCAACAAAATGGTTTTAAAACATTTGAGGAGGAAATTGGGGATGGCAATGGAAGAGAGGATGGACAGAACTTTGAAGGCATGATTGAAGAAAAGAATGGAGAAAAGTAGGGAGGAATGATAATCATGATCCAGTGAGCAAGCACAGTAAACAACAGAAGAGATCTAAGATAAAAATATGTTCACCAGGAAAGGCCGGAAGTTGAGTAGAGAAAAGTAAAAAGAGAGACAGGAAGTCAACAGTGGCAGGTAACCCGTGAGTGCCATGAAATAGTTCTGTGCAGGTTGCCCTGAAGGCCTCTGGGAATACCGAAAAAGTCAGGGAATCAGAGCACAGGGAAGTATCCCATTTCCCATGTGCAGAACAAACAGATTAGGCACCTTAGACAAAACAAGATGTTATCACGGGAATAGAACAGAAATTACTTTGGTCCCTAAAGACCTCACTACTTTTTTTGTAGAGAACACTGGGGATCTGTCAAGCTTGAAACTGCATTCTTTGGGTCATTTCAGACTTCCCAGGCTAACAGTCACTAATAGAGAGAAGGTTCTTTAACAGACCCTCAACCTGCATCTGTCTTTGCCCAGGGGATCCATGTTCCTATAATTCCTCTGCCTATATTTTCTGGAGAGGTTCCTCTGAGCAGGGTCTCAATACCCTCATTTCTTCAGGGCAGGAGATGTGGCCATATCCTCAGTAATCTATAGTTTTTGAAAACATGAGATTTTCATACCCAAGGCATATTTGCTTGAACTTAATCCTATTTTTAGGACCCAGAGTAAAGGGGAGAATTTGTAACTACATAGGAAGAACACAGAGAAAAGCAGTGTTTTGAGTGGATAAGGAACATTAAATGGAAAAAAAAAAAAATCATGAAGACAGCTGAAGCACTAGGACACGGACAAGTCACAGCTAACTCTAGGCAGAGGCAGTGGGATTCATTGTACTAAAATGTGTTGACTAAACAGACTCGGATGAAGAAGAGAAGGAGCCATGGTGAGACAGTGAATTCAAATCTTTGAGAATGTGGATGAGGAATAAAGTTCACTAAGCAATCTGTCTGAGAAAAATGACTCTCATCTGGGTCTTGGAACTTCTGTGAAGGGCAGGAACAAGGGATGAGGCAGAGCTGAGAAAGCACATTGCCAACAGTGAGATCAACCTTCTCTGGGGGCCTCGTTTTACACCAGAGCCTGCAATAATCTCACCATACCAGCTTGCCACACTGCTTAAAAACCCCTCACTGTTAGTGGCTATTTAAGGTTATCTTAAAGTCTTTGGGTACTTTAAAACTTTATGTTACAGCTACCTGTCTTGGTCCATTTTGTGCTGCTATAACAGAATACATAGACGAGGTAATTTATAAAGAACAGAAATTTATTTCCTGACTTCTGGAGGCTCGAAGGTCCAAGATCAAGATGCTGACATCTGGTGAGGGCCTTCCTGCAGTGTCATCCTAGTCAGAAGATGGAGGGGAAGAGAGAGAAAGAAAAGGGGAAAGAGGTGTTGGAGGAAAAAACACACCAAACTCATCCTTTTATTAGGAACCTACTCCCATGATAACTAACCCACTCCCACAATAAAGACATTAATCTTTTCATGAGGGCAGAGCCCTCATAACCTAGTCACCTCCTGAATATCTCACCTCTCAACACTGTTGCACTGGGGATTGAGTTTCCAGCATGTGAACTCTGGGGGACAGGTTCAAACCATAGAGCTACCTGAAATATATCTGTGTGCAGAATCTGAAAGCAAATTGCACAGATACACATTTATAAAAGAACATAGTCTTTTAGAACCATTAGCAGATAAAAAAGTGACTATCATAGATGGCATCCAAAAGACTACTACAGATATAGTAACTAAAATCCATATTAGCATCAGAAGAAAATATATGGATTATTATAAAAAAGAAGCACAACATAGAAACTCAATTAGTAACTGAATAAAAGAGGTTGAGGAAAATGGTGTATTTCCAGTCAAGATGGCACAGTGAGTTTGAAGGGGTGGCCTGCCCCTCCACACCTGTGGGCGTTTCTCGTTAGGTGGAACAAGAGACTTGAGAAAAGAAATGAGACACAGAGACCAAGTATAGAGAAAGAAAAAGTGGGCCCAGGAGACCAGCGCTCAGCATACAGAGGACCCACACGGGCCCCAGTCTCTGAGTTCCCTTAGTATTTATTGCTGATTATCTTTACTATCTTAGAAAAAGGGAAGTGGCAGGATAATAGGATCATTGTAGGGAGGTGGTCAGCAGTAAGACGTATGAATAAAGATCTCTGTGACATAAGTTTAAGGAAAAATGCTGTGCCTTGATAAGCATATGCAAACATCTTCATAAACCTTTTTAGTGCATAAAGAGCGGCATTGCGCTAGCAAGTCCCACATTTCGCCCTAAGGCAGTTTTCTTTCTCAGTAAACACAACATACAATCAGGTTTTACACCGAGATGTTCCATTGCTCAGGGACGGGCAGGAGAGAGATGCTTTTCTCTATCTCAACCGCCAAGAGGCCTTCTTTCCTCTTGTACTAGTCCTCCTCAGCACAGACCCTTCACGGGTGTCAGGCTGGGGGACGATCAGGTCTTTCCCTTCCCACGAGGTCATATTTCAGACTATCACATGGGGAGAAACCGTGGACAATACCTAGCTTTCCTAGGCAGAGGTCCCTGCCACCTTTGGCAGTATATGTGTCCCTGGGTAGTTGAGATTAAGAGAATGGTGATGACTTTTAACCAGCAAGCTGCCTTCAGGCACTTGTTTAACAAAGCACACCCTGCACAGGCCAAAATCCTTTAAACCTTGAGTCACGACAGCACATGTCTCTTGCAAGGACAAGGTTGGGGGTAGGGTCACAGATTAACAGCATCTCAAATACAGAACAAAATGGAGTCTCTTACGTCTACTTCTTTCTATATAGACACAGTAACAGGCTGATCTCTCTTTCTTTTCCCCACAGAATTCATAATTCACCTCCAAATACAAAAAGTAATAGATAAAAATTAAAAATCTGTAAACACATCTGTGCTAAAAAAAAAAAAAAAGGAAAAGGAAAAAAACCCAACAAGATAAACATTTCTGTGTACCAGAAAGGAAGCAAAAACACAGAATGGTGGCTATAGCTGAAGCTCTGGGCCTGCTGGGCTCCTGGTCTTAAAAAATGACTGAAGTCTTGTCACCAGGGGAACCTGGAGAACTACAAGTGCTCCATGAGAGGAGGGACTGGCACCACCACACTGCATGGTGCCAAAGGCTAGGTGGAACAGACAGGTACCCACATACACAAGTACCTTAACATGCACAGAGCAAGACAGTACCCTGTGGCCAAGAACCATGTGAAGCCATCTGGAAGCCTGTGACTACGTTGATGATATTTGTGATATTGTTATGCCCAGACTGTTTGTTCCCCAAAGAAGACCACCAGAGTCCAGAGTCAAAGCCAAGCGGCAAGGATCTTTACTACAAGTTCGAACTTGGTCCCTCCTTTACACAGTATACAAGAGGGCCCCGAACAATGCAAGCGTTTGCTTTTTATAGCCCGAAAGTTGTAGGGGAACAAAGAAATTCTTTTGGCTCCTGCGCTTTCAGTAACCTTGAACGGCTGTCTCCTTATCGGAGACTTTCCAGGTGGTGTTTGTACTGAGCTCAGGGAGTTTGAGAGATATATGGTGGTGGGATGGGAGGATGGGATGTGTTTGTGCTAGGCTCAGGGAGTTTTGAGCCCGGGGCTGAGGAATGTGCCCAGCTCCTTTCATTCCCCCCTTTTTTTCAGGTATCTTTAGAGCCAATCTTGGGTCTTATAGGTCTGATTCTGTTTCAGAGTTTACAGGTTGGTATTGGGCTCTGAGGACCATGAGTTGTACGGTGTCAAATCTCTCCCTAACAAATTGTAAAATTCTGTTAACAACACAAGGTCCTACGGTAAGCAGAAATAGTAGACTTAGCAGGGGTCCAAGGAAGGGGGCTAACAGAGAAAACATAGAGGAATTCCACCATTGGTCTGCAGCTGAAGCAAACTGCCGTGTTTTTACTTCAGTGCTTAACTTGCGTAACTGTTGGACCCGGTCCTCTACAAGTCCTGATTCATTTATGTAGAAACAACAGTCTTCTTTTAGAAATATACATGTATCACCTTTTTTTGCAGTGAGTAGGTCTAGGGCCCTCCGGTTTTGCAAGGTTACCTGAGCTAGGAACGTGAGCTGCCGCTGAAGGGAGGCAAGGGACTCAGCCGACTCCTCCATAGCAACGGCAAATTGTTGGTATAACTTGTTACTTTCTATGAGGGTGTGACCTAGGGCTCCCCCCGCCAGTCCGGCCGCAATGAAGGATGCGGTGAGGGAGATTCCTGCAATGAGGGGGAGAAATATGGCTCGTGCAGGTCTTGGTCTAGGGTCTGGGTGAATAACAGCACTAGTCCAGTTACCGGTATACCCTAGGAACTCGCCAGCAGTTAGTAGAGTCAACCGGGGAACTAATGTGACAGGGAGACATAGTAGGTTATTAACAGAAGGACTAGGTAGGTTCTTAGATAAGGTTCCATTACACCAGAAGAATATGCCTGATGGAGCCCTTAAGGTGATATTAGGGGGCGTTGCAGTGATGCTGCAGAGGCTGGAATTGGTTCCTGAGAAACAGTAGGGAAACTTCTCCTGACTGGGGTTTAGGTATAGGGGCACGTTCAGGATAGGAGCATACGAGTGGTTTCGGAGGTTGTTAGCTTGGGCAAAGGTAGAGGGTCCCCATGGCAGAGGGACAGCTGTTAGCGGTGGACGCCCTAGAGTGGCGCACAGGAAGCAGCCAGACAGGCTATGAAGTCCTGTAAGGTTAGCAAGTTCTAGTCCTTCTTGTAATAACTTTAACCAGGAGAAAGGACGTAAGTCTTGTGTTAGTCTGTTTTCCTGTCGTTGGATATTCCCGTGGACCAGGGGCAGTACTTGCACTAGGCCTCGCCACAGATAGAGGTGACTGCTAGGCCATGTGGAGGAGGGGGAGTAGTATACAGCCCCATGTTGAGGTGTGGTCCAGCGGGAGTTCCAGGGGTCTCTAACTATCCATGTATATGGAAAGTCTCTATCCCGTCTATGATAGAAGGGCCATTTAGGGTCTAACTGTTTTCTCTCTCCCCAATAACGGGGTCTGTGGATGTTACAATAGTTATAAGGACAGCCAGCATTTTGGTGCCACCAATAGTGTTTACAATTGTATTTAGTCTGATCAAACTCAAAGCATATTATTGGTGTCATAGGTTTGGCTATTTGAAAACCAGTAAAATTTAGTAGAATTGGGCTGTTGCACCCTGAGGAAGGGCAGTCAGCACTGGCCAATAATTTTCCGGGCTTATGAGGTTGCCCAGGGTGGGTTCGGTTTTCATAAAGCCAGAATCTCCAGACAAAGGGATTATGAGCTGGTTTTGTGATTTCTCCAGCGGCCACTAGGGCGACTAACATTAGGGTTAGACTACCTAACTGCATGTTTGCAGTGAGCTATGCTGCCGGCGCAGGGTGAGTTTTAAGGGGTTGTTCCTAGCTTTGTCCACAGTCCACGTGTCCGGTGCTTCAGCCGCCGCCGTGATTGGTCCCAGAAGATCAGAGGTTGGGTCCACTGGCTTGACGTGGGTGTAGTGGATCCACGATGCGATGCCTTCTACCTTCAGGGCGGTGGGTGTGGTTAGGAGTACCTGGAGTGGTCCTTTCCACCTGGGTTCTAGGGTCTCTTGTCGGTGTCGCTTGACCAGGACCCAGTCTCCCGGCTGGTACGGATGGGGTGTCGGCGGGGGACCGGTCTCATATAGTTCCTTCAGCTTGGGCCAGATTTCTTGATGAATTTTCTGCAAGGCTTGTAGGGAAAACAAGAGTTCAGAGACATTTTCTGTTTCGGACTTGAGCAGATCATCTTTTAGGCCGGGAACTAAGGGTGGGGGTCTGCCATACATAATTTCATAAGGAGTAAGGCCCAGTCTGTAAGGGGTGTTACGGGCCCGGAACAGAGCGTAGGGGAGAAGGACCACCCAATTAGCGCCAGTCTCCATAGTCAATTTAGTTAAGGTCTCTTTTAAGGTCCGATTCATTCTCTCTACCTGTCCTGAACTCTGGGGCCTGTAAGCGCAATGTAGTTTCCAATTTGCCCCAAGGATGGAAGCCAAATCCTGACTTACCTTAGCGACGAAGGCCGGCCCATTATCTGACCCTATCTGGACGGGGAAGCCATACCTGGGGAGGATATCTTCCAGGATTTTCTTTGCTACAACCTGAGCAGTCTCTTTCTTGGTGGGGAATGCTTCAGTCCACCCTGAAAAAGTATCTACAAAGACAAGTAAGTACCGATACCCGTATTTTCCTGGCTTTATCTCAGTAAAATCTACTTTCCAGTAGATACCGGGCCTGGTTCCCCTGAGCCTTGTTCCCGTTGCAGCCTGGGATTGGGGGTAGGCGTTGTTAAGCTGGCAGACTTTGCAACTTGTCACGATGTTGCTGGCCATCTCGGCTGTATGTCTGAATTTGAGCTTAGAGCGTCTGATCAGGTCTATCATCCGCCGAGCACCCAGGTGGGTGGTTCGGTGGATGTGTTCTAACACTTGTTGTCCTAATTTTTCTGGTAGGATGGTTTGGTCATTAGTATCAGTCCACCACCCATTCTGGATCTGTTTCAGGGGAAGCTTGTCAATCCACTGGAGATTTTGTTCTGAATAATCAGGGAAATATGGCAAGTCCCGGGGGCCCGGGTCAGGGAGCTGGAGTGCAAGGAGTTGGCTGGGAGCCTTCGCCACCTTTCTTGCAGTTTGGTCCGCTAGAAAGTTGCCTTGAGCAGTTGGAGTAGTTAGTTTCTGATGCCCTGGGCAATGCACAATGGCTAACTTTTCTGGCCTCCATAGGGCTGTTAGCAGGGCTAGGATTTCTTGCTTGTTTTTTATTTCTTTTCTTTCAGCCGTTAGTAACCCCCGCTCCCTGTAAATGGCCCCATGTATATGCGCTGTTGCAAAAGCATATCGGCTGTCTGTATATACCGTCAGCTTTTTTTCTGCCCCTAAGGTAAGAGCTTGGGTGAGCACTATTAGTTCGGCCTTCTGGGCCGATGTCCCCGGGGGCAGGGGTTCCGCCCAGATTACCTTAGTCTCTGAAGTCACTGCCGCTCCAGCGTACCTCTGGCCCTGATGCATGAAGCTGCTCCCATCAGTGAACCAGACGAGGTCGGCGTCAGGAAGTGGGCGATCCTGCAGGTCTTCTCGAACTCCGTGCACCTGAGCTAGTACCTCGGTGCAGTCGTGGAGTGGGGCGTCCAGGTCCAGGTTGGGCAGTAGCGAGGCAGTTTTTTACCCAGTGGCCAGCCTCCTTGCAGTAGGCACATTGGTCTTTTTTCAGATTATCATGCCTGGGGGGGCCGCCTAGGTTGGGTGTACTCTGGCTGTAGATGTTCTTTCTGTACTACTGCTGCCAGGACCTTGGTCATTTTTTTAGTGGCCTTAAATTGCCTTTTTTCTGGAGTATCTCTGTCATTATAAACCTGCTGGGCTATCTGAAGGAGGTTTTGAATCCGCTTTTCTTCCAAGTCTTTTAATTTTTGGAGTTTTTTTTTTTTTTAATATCTGGGGCTGCCTGATTTACGAATGACATTACAACAGCTGTCTGACTTTCTGGAGCCTCTGGATCTATGGGGGTGTACTGTCTAAAAGTTTTTATTAATTTTTTTAAGTAGGTGGCTGGGCTCTCTGTCTTTTCTTGCCGAATAGAATATATTTTAGCCAAATTAGTGGGCTTGCAAGCAGCTGCCCGGAGACCTGCCATAGAGTCTGGCGATAAAGGTGTAGCCGTCCCCTACCTTCTGCCGTGTTGTAGTCCTACACCGGCCTGGTCAGAGGAAAGGTCGCGTTTATGAGGTCAGGGTTAGCAGTCGGTTGACCGTCGTCCCCCGGGACCAGCTTTCCAGCTTTTACCTGTATTCCCTCTCGCTCCTCCGTGGTAAACAAGATTCGGAGGAGCTGCTGACAATCATCTCAAATGGGCTGGTGGGTGAACATGACACTATCCAGTAAAGCCAGTAAATCTTTGGGGTTGTCTGAAAACCGAGCACTCTGAGCCTTTTAGTTATACAGATCACTGGTGGAGAATGGCCAGTACTGGAGCTTGGGGATTCCTGTGTCATCTGGGGGTTTTATTTCCCGAAGGGGTAAAGCCACCGTGGAGTCAGGCGGCTGGGGGGGGAGGGCTAGTCCGCGAAGTGCGCCCTCGTGTCCGCCCTCCCGGCCTTTTAAAGTTACTTTCCCTTTCAGCGAGCCCACCTCCCCTCCGCCTGCTCCCTCCCTCTATCTCTGTCTCTAATCTTTCCGTTTCTGTCTAAATCTTTGATTGACATACTTACAGGGTCTTTTCTTTAAGTTTCTATCTCATTTGCGCGCTTTTTTTTTCTCTCTCTCTCTGTCATCCCATGTCCTTTCTCCTTTATACTCAGTCTCTTTCTCTGACTCTCCACGTCTGCCGTTTTCTCCCCTTTCTCTTTCCGATTTCCCTTCTCACTTTCTCCCTTTTCCATCTCTATGGTCTCTCTCTCACTTATTTTCTCTTCTCTCCAGTCTCACTTTCTGTGTCTCTTTTTGTAAAGGAATGTGGGTTAGAATCCCAATAGAGGAAATCTGATCTGACTTATTACTGATAGCTAGCCGGGAGCGCGGCGCCGGAAGCCGGGAGCCCGGGGACCGGGGCCGGAAGTGTGGCGCCGGAAGCCGGGGAGCCCCGGGACCGGGGCCGGAAGTGTGGCGCCGGAAGCCGGGAGCCCGGGGACCGGGGCCGGAAGTGTGGCGCCGGAAGCCGGGAGCCCGGGGACCGGGGCCGGAAGTGTGGCGCCGGAAGCCGGGAGCCCGGGGACGGGCCGGGAGCGCGCGCCGGAAGCCGGGAGCCCGGGGACCGGGGCCGGGAGCGCACCGGAAGCCGGGAGCCCGGGGACCGGGGGGATTCGCGCGCGGAGCCGGGCGCCCGGGGACCGGGGCAATTCAGACGGCGAGCGCGCACCCGGGGACCGGGGCAATTCAGACGGCGAGCGCGCACCCGGGGACCGGGGCAATTCAGACGGCGAGCGCGCACACCGGGGACCGGGGCAATTCAGACGGCGAGCGCGCACCCGGGGACCGGGGCAATTCAGACGGCGAGCGCGCACCCGGGGACCGGGGCAATTCAGACGGCGAGCGCGCACCCGGGGACCGGGGCAATTCAGACGGCGAGCGCGCACCCGGGGGCCGGGGTCAGATTCAGACTGCAAGCGCGCACCCGAGGACCGGGGTCAGATTCGGCTGTTGCCCGGATTGCGAACCCGCTCCGGCAACTCAGATCGCAATTTAAATCAGAAGAGAGCCAGGGGACGTCTCCCACCGGTCTCCACTGGCTGTCCTATAGCGCGTCCGCCAGGACTGTGCCAGCCTCAGTTTCAGACCTCGCGAGTCAGAGATTCAGATTCAGAACAGACACACAGACACAGACAGACAAACGGAGACGAGCCAGCTCACCTATCAGTAGATCGATCCTAGCAGATCCGTTGACCAGGGGTCTGGTGGGCTTGGGGAATCCCGGACGAGCCCCCAGATGTTATGCCCAGACTGTTTGTTCCCCAAAGAAGACCACCAGAGTCCAGAGTCAAAGCCAAGCGGCAAGGATCTTTACTACAAGTTCGAACTTGGTCCCTCCTTTACACAGTATACAAGAGGGCCCCGAACAATGCAAGCGTTTGCTTTTTATAGCCCGAAAGTTGTAGGGGAACAAAGAAATTCTTTTGGCTCCTGCGCTTTCAGTAACCTTGAACGGCTGTCTCCTTATCGGAGACTTTCCAGGTGGTGTTTGTACTGAGCTCAGGGAGTTTGAGAGATATATGGTGGTGGGATGGGAGGATGGGATGTGTTTGTGCTAGGCTCAGGGAGTTTTGAGCCCGGGGCTGAGGAATGTGCCCAGCTCCTTTCAATATCACATGGAACAGGAGTCCTAAAATATCACTGTATAAAACCTCGTTCTGGAGGACGAGGTGCAGGTAAAGGTACAACAGAATTGGTAAACAAATAAGAAGAGAAAGTAAATAGGCCAGAACTCCAAATGAGGCTAGAAATAGAAATTTCAAAACGAATGAATTGAATGCTAAGAAAGATGGTGACAAAATCACCAACTGGAAGATGAATTCAATCCAGATGAAATTACTTTCATCAAACATCCTGATGAAATTAATAGATTAAAGATATGGGGAAAAAAGATAAATAACATACCATCCATGGCAAATAAACATAAATTTATGAAACGAAATAAGCAGAACAAGGATAATTGCTATGAAAACTGAATAGAAATTTTAGAAGTAATAGTTTTTGAAATAAAATCTTCAGTGGAATGGATAAGCTGAAGACAGTCAAAGGGAGAATAAACTGGAAGATAGTAGAAGAGGAATCCACTAGGATGTACCACAGAGACAAAGACATAAAACGTGAAAAAGCAGTTAAGTGGAATCGATGATTGGTAAGTGGTTTTAATGAGTACATGTTGGAAGCCCCAGCAGACGATAATGTAAGGAATAAAAAAGATGCTTATTTAAGGAACTGATAGCTGAGAATTCCCCAGATTGAAGAAAAACATGGGTATTAGAGCAAAAGTGTGCATTTATAGGCCAAGCAAGCTGAACAAAGATAAAACTGTACTGGACATACTTAGTGAAACTCAGAGCATAAAAGTTAAGAGTAAATTTAAAAAGCTACTAAAGAGAAAAAATGGAATCTTTTTTTTTTTTTTTTTAAAAGGCAGACTACTAGTAGCTTTTTGCTAGCAAACAATAGAAGCTAGAAGAGAGTAAAGTATTAATAGTATCTTCAAAATGCTAAGGGAAAAAAAAATGTCAGTTTAGAATTTTATCCCAGCTACATGATTTCAAAGGAAGGGTAAAATAAGAGAACTTTCAAACATGCAAAAGCTCAGTCTACCACCCAAAGAACCTCACTAAAATAATTTTTTTTTTTTTTTTTTGAGACAGAGTCTCACTCTGTCGCCCGGGCTGAAGTGCAGTGGCACAATCTTAGCTCACTGCAAGCTCTACCTCCCAGGTTTACGCCATTCTCCTGCCTCAGCCTCCTGTGTAGCTGGGACTACAGGTGCCCGCCACCTCGCCCGGCTAGTTTTTTGTATTTTTTAGTGGAGACGGGGTTTCACCGTGTTAGCCAGGATGGTCTTGATCTCCTGACCTCGTGATCCGCCCGTCTTGGCCTCCAAAGTGCTGGGATTACAGGCTTGAGCCACCACGCCCAGCTAAAATAATTTTTAAAGGATAGACTTCAACAAGAGTGAACCCAGAGGAAAGGTGTTAGTATACAAGAATGGTGACCTCGGAAATTGATAAAAATTATCAAAAAATTTAATTTACTATTAAAGAACTCATCTGTTGAGCATACAAGCCCTTCATGATCCTAGAACTGGGATTCTTGACCCTAGCTACACCTGGAGAGTTAAGAAGAAAAAGCAAGCCCATGCCTGGGCCCCACTGTAGTCCAAAGAAAATCCACTTTCTGAGGGTGAGGCCCAGCCACTGATAAATTTTTAAAGTCATCCAGATGCACAATCACATCACTCTGATGTGAGACTGCCCTGCCTACCTTTCCAGTTTCATTTTCCTAACTCTTCACCTCTCTCACATTTTTACATTCCATCTCTACTATAGAGTTAAGAACATGGGCTCTGGAGACAGGCTATTTAAATTCTACATCTGCTATCTATTAATATGGCAGTCTAATACCATTTTAGGATAAATCTGATAGACCTATCTACCTAGAGCCTCTAAGGGCAGCAGTGATTTGCAGGCCAGAGTGAGCACTCATGTCCATAATTTATAAAAATTTCTAAATTATGAACAATAGTTTTATTATTAATTAAATTAATTGTAATTAATTTAAATCTTCATGAAAAGGATCATTTGTGTTCACCCTACTCCAAGAATATGTTATACATCTTAGTAAGATGACCATTAAATAATAAAGTTTGACCAACAAATGGCAAGCTTCAGTTATTTAGGGAAACCCTAGCATGTAGAACACCTTATTTTCTAATAATGCTCTTACTAGAAAATTTGGAAAACATGCATTTCACAATGATACCAGAATGAACAAACATACCCCTATAGGTAAGATGTATCCTACAGTCATTAAAAGTCCTCCCTAGGTATAATGAGGAAGACCATTATGAAGAAAACATAGCTCATATTTTTTAGATGACACTAGTTCCAAAAATTATGTTCTTCATTTCCATTGGGAAAGTGAGCATCATTTCCACCCATCAGACATAGGAAGATTCCAACCCTGATACCTGGATCCTTACTGAAGCCAGGAGAGGTGTCAGAAAGAGCCATTCTGTCCTCTTTCCAGTATGCTCTGGAGCTTTAGGACAAGTGATCTAGCTAAATCTCTCGCTCCCTCTCCATCCACCACCTGAAGCTGCGCTACTGTTGGCCCTCATAATGTTGAGTTGCAACTATAGCAACAGTCTTTAAAGTGGTCCTTTTTCTCCTCCCTCTGCAATACAGCTTATATCTAGTTTATAGGGCACATGTTAGTTCCTGCTTGTATAGTTGGTTTTCACACTGCTATAAAGATTGAGACTGGGTAATTTATAAACAAAAGAGGCTTAATTGACTCAGTTCTGCCTGCCTGGGAAGGTCTCAGGAAACTTACGATCATGGCGGAAGGTTAAGGAGAAGCATTGTGGAAGGTTCAGGAGAAGCAAGTACCTTCTTCACAAGGTGGCAGGAAAGAGAAAGTGCACAGGGAAAACTGCCACTTTTAAAACCATCAGATCTCATGAGAACTCCCTCACTATCACGAGAACAGCATGGCGGAAACTGCCACCATGATCCAGTCATCTACCACCAGGTTTCTCCCTGGACACATGGGATTACAATTCGAGATGAGATTTGGGTGGGGACACAGAGCCAAACCAACTGCTCAAATTAACCCCCATCTCAAGAAGAAAAGAAAAATAGGCTGTCTACAATTTTGTTCCAGACCACCTAGTTAGCATTATTCCTCTATTGGCTACTCTGTCTCAGCCAAACTGATACACTCACATCCTCTTATCATTGTTTGTACTTTTCCACAGTATTCCTCTGCTTAGACTTCATCATTCACCTTTACTGAGCATTTTCTACATATCAGTTGCAGGGGATACACAAGAACTTCAGACAAGTGAAGCAGTTAATACAGTATGCTAATGCTATGACAGAAGTATGCATAAGATGCATCATATAACTCAAACATGTGGGGGGTATCAAGAAAGGCTTCCTAAAGAAGGTGACAACTGAGTTGAATCTTGAAGAATAGCTATGAATTGGGTTGGCAGAACAATGGAGAAGGTTTGGTCAGAGGTGGTATTTTACAAGACTAGCTCAACAAGGTGGAGGTGTGTGTGTACATGTGAGTATGTGGCAGTGGGGTGGAAAAATGTTGGCCATATTTGCAAAAAACTAAAATGTACCATGGGTCCGATGCAAAAATCTGAAATGTACCATGGGTCTGATGGGACAGGGAAAGAAACATTGAGAGGAAAAAAGGGATGAATGACTGTAAGTCTTAATGTGACAGAAGAAGATAATAGAGGGACAGAGAGCTAGAAGAGGGGTAAGTATGAGGAACATCGTTCCTGATACTGTCTGCCCAGTGAAATGTTACCAGTTCTTTATGATCCAGTTCAAATTCCAATCATTCCACTAACATTACCATCAGGGCCTGAAAAGACAGATTTCTCCCTTCTCAGAACTGTTATCTCTTATTTGGCAATCATTCATGGCCTCAAATGAGGCAATCTTTTTATTGGTACCCAACTCCTTTAGGGCAGGGACCCTCATAGAAACCAGAGCTAGGTTTTACACACTGTGAAAGCTAAATATTTAGTGAAGTTTTGGTGGGGGGACTGGAGTCTCACTGTGTTGCCCAGGTTGGTCTCAGACACTTGGACTCAAGCGATCTTCCTTCCTCAGCCTGCTGAGTAGCTGACATTTTCTTTCTTCTTAACAGGAGCCACGAAGCTCTCATGTCCTGGTCCCTGACCACCTCTTCTCTGGGGCTCTGCCTCCATGCTGCAGTCACACTGGTTTTCTTTCAATTCCTCAAACCCACCAATTTCTTTCCCACTCCAGTTTTTGCACATGCTCTTTTGGTCTGGAATGCTTTCCTTTCTATTATTCACTTAGCTAATTTCTACACCACCTTTAAGATTCAGCTCCCATATTACTTCCTCAAAGAGGCGTTCCCTGACTACCCTCTCTCCCCATATACAATCTGTCACAGTGTATTTATTTGTGTGTTTAGTACCTCTGTCACAAGACTGTCTCCATGAAAGCAAAGATCATGTCTGCTTTGTTCACTATTCCTAGAGCCTTGCACAGTGCCTAGCACATAAAAAGTAAATATATATTTGCCAAATGATGGATGATTCTAAGGTCTCCAGGGGAGCCATATGACCCAAGTGTCAACACTAACCACAATCCTTTTGCTGTTGAGAGTCCTGAGAGTCACTTTTAAGCTGAGTCTCCACGGAAGGATTGAGAGGCACTGAAGTCTCAGAAAGCACTTCCTGACCAGGTGCAGTGGCTCACGCCTGTAATCCCAGCACTTTGGGAGGCCGAGGCAGGTGGATCATTTGAGGTCAGGGGTTCAAGACCAGACTGACCAACATGGCGAAACCTCGTCTCTACTGAAAGTACAAAAAAATTAGCTGGGCATGGTGGCATGTGCCTGTAGTCCCAGCTACTCGGGAGGCTGAGGCAGGAGAATTGCTTGAACCTGGGAGGCGGAGGTTGCAGTGAGCCAAGATCGTGCCACCGCATTCCAGGCTGGGCGACAAAGTGAGACTCTGTCTCAAAAAAAAAAAAAAAAGAAAAGAAAAGAAAAAGAAAAAAAGAAAGCACTTCCTGCACATGGACCTGGGCTGAAACCTGAGGACTAGCAGGCTCACTTGGGCATCTGAAGGGGCGACAGTGTACATGATCCCCAGAGATCCCACAAAGGACCAGCTTGGATACCCTCTCCAGGCTGTTCTACCCAAGTGTATAGGACCCTTTCTTAACTCCAGCAAAGCCACTGCCTCCTCTCCATTCTTTGGATGATGCTCATACATCCAGGCCAGGAGCTCCATGGGCAGAATGGCCAGGAACTGCTCAAGCACCAAGTCTAACATCTGCTCCTTGGTGTGCATCTCAGGCCTTAACCACTCACAGCAGAGCATCCAGAGCTGGCTCAAGGCCTCACAGGGCCCAGGAGTCTCCTTGTATCAGAACTGTCAGAAGTGGTGGCAGAATAACTCCTGTTTGTTTGGGCTACTCCTTTTTGGGCTGGATCCCTGCTCCATGGCAAGGCTTTCTTTGTTGTTTACTTCAAAGAGCTGCTTTGTCTCTTCAGGAGCCCATGAAAGGGACACAGTGGGCATTCTAGCTCCAATGGGCTAAGAGGATTGCTGCTGTAAGTGTTATGTTAAGACACACTCCTAAGGTAACAGAAACTATAGTTCAAAAAATAAAAGTGTAAAGCAGTTCAAACCTTTTCTCAAATAGAAGGAATGTTTGTCAAGAAACAGCAGTTTTCACAGTCCTGAGAAAATTTTTGGATGCTTGTTTCCCAAAAGTAACAACAAAACAATGTTGGTAAGGCAAAATGAAGTTTATTCTTGTGGGTGATAAAAAGCACTACCTTGACAGAGTCCTAGTAGCATCTCTGAGGGAGGAAGGCAAAGTCAGGATATTTACAAGATTTGAAAGGTTTAATGCTGATCTTTCAAAGCAGAATTAGGACTGGGCAAGGATGGTGATACAATAATTTAAGGTTGATGGACACATTCATTAAGATGAAGGTTTTGAGGTGAGGGTTTCAAAAAGTCTGGATGCTAATTATTTAAAGTTGAAGAATGTGATGTTCATTTAAATAGATTTTTTGAGGGGGAAGTTCTTGAAACAAAAATATTTGCAATTTTTATCTCCTACAGCAATAATGTCCTGGAATACTAAAGTCATGTTGATAAAGACAGTACAATAGTAGTATCACATTAGTAAAGACAGTTGAATAGTAAAATTATGCCAACGTAGTTAGGAGGCTGTGTGGGTATAGGCATTTCCAATTTTCCAAGTAATAACTGATTTAGGCAGGGCCTATCTGTTACCCAGGATTAACATGGTGGGCAGTGGTTAAGGGCATGGGCTGAGAATTCCAAAAGTCCTGGGCTCGAATCTTGTCACATTCTCTTATGTGTAGTGGCCTAATCTCTCTAAATTTCTATTCCCCTTCCGCTGTTAAAAACAAACTTCTAATTTTGTTTGTAACTTTTTATTTTGAACTAATTTTAAACTTAGAGAAAATTTCCAAAAAGGTATAGAATAGTCCCTATATCCTTCACCCAGCTTCCTATTATATTAACATCTTACATAACCATAGCACAATTGCAAGGCCAAAAAATAGTATTGGTACAATGTGGTTAAACCACAGACCTGATAATATAGGGTTGTTTTAGAAAAATTACAAAAAGCATTAGATGCAGTGCCTGGAAAGCATTAGACTCAGTGCCTAGCACTTAGTAAGACCTCAGTAAAGGACTGCAGTTATCGCTGACCTGGTCATCCAGGGGCTGGCAGGGGAGTCCACACCTGGTGCTCAGGGACACTTCTCTGTTTTTTGGCACAGAACTTAGGACCACGCAAAAAGGCCCTCTACTGCCTTCTCTGTGCTTAACTTCTGTTACCCAATCGGCATCTTTGAAAGATATCTTCACTTCCTGGGCTCTAAGGATTAATTCAGGGGCTTCTGGAGCAGGTTTGGAGAAAGGCTGTTTCAGGAATCATTCAAGATAAAGGACATGGAAGCGGGTTCTACAGGTTGCCTTCCACTAGTTTAGATCTTTGAAAGAATAAGGCAAAATACATGTTAACCAACGAGACTGCAAACACCTTCCCTGTTTACTCTGTAACATAAACGAAATGGCAGATCATCAGTGGACAACCATAACGAGCCTCGGACTCAACAAGATCTGGCTATGTTCCTTAAGCCATCAGGGCCTGACAGATCCCAAAAAAATTCCAGTAATCGGCGGTCACGTTGGAGAAAAGGGTGGTCCGCACAGACCGACCAGGTCGGCGTCTGTGAACCAGAGTCGGACTTCGCAACGTCTGGGGAAACGTCTGGGCCGCGTGGGGAGCTGGGCTCCGGTTAGCTAGGGCAACCCGGCGGTGCCAGTGCCGGGAAGCCCACCAGTCCGCCCCGTGCAGTGTCTCCGGACGGCGCTTCCAGCGCGGGGATGAGCAAACACGGGGCTCCTCCCGCCTGCACCTGGCTGAGCTGGGAGACTCCGGCGGCGGCGTCCTGCTCTCTTCCCGCCAGTCCTACTACCTGGGCCGAGTGGCCGCTGCAGCCCAGCTCTAACTAGCTCTTCTGCGCCCTGCCTGGCCGCCGGCGGAAGTGCGTTTGCGAACCCCTTCCGACCTTGCGCCCCAGCTTCCAGAGGCTTCAAAGAGGTGCGCACCGTGTGAGGTCCCCAGTGCGCGCCGCGGAGTCTCTAAATGGGGTCACTTAGGCATGGGGTTTTGTTTCACAACTTGTCTCATCCCAAACAAAGGATTTGAGTGCCAGTTCCGCAGCGATGAGTCCGTCAGTACTCCCCGCTCGCTCGGGTCGGCAGGCGGGAACCTCCCCCACTTCATCCCTGTCCACATACCTGGAATTTCAGTTTTCTCACAAAAGTACACTTTTCCCAATCACTGTAACCATAAATGGCTCAAAATAAAAATGAAGTCTTTCTTGACTCTGGAAAACAAAACGAAAAAAGAATCAGAATTGTTTCAAACAAAATGTCATAAAAGATCACTGTAGTCTTCTATCAGATTAGGCCTATGTTATTAATTCTTGTTCTGCTTGATGTTGGGTTTGTAATCTTCATGAATCCATCAGTTTTTGTTTTTGTTTTTGTTTTTTTTTTAAGAGTTCTGGAAGTTTTTAGTTAGTCCAGTGGTGTGATTTCCAAAGTTATCGGAGACCTGCATTCAAGAGTACTTGGCAGTGTCCTTTCCATGAATTTCCTTGAAGAAAAATAAAATTTTAGACTGTAGCGAATTGTACATCACTTTTTGAGAAGTAAAGAAAGACAATAATTGTCTGGGGATGACAAAAGGCTTAGAGTAGCCATGGTTAAACACACAGTTAACAAGAAAATTTGGTTACTTCTGTGGCCTACAAAATTTGCCATAATCATAATTATGACTGATAACAAAGACACGTCAGAATTTAGGAATATACGATTTTGGAACACATGTTAATAACATTTATACAGATGTGACTGAAAGTTTTGGGGTTTTTTTTTTTTTTTTGCCTTTTCCCACATCTTCTAGTCAATGAAAGTTAAATGCCATTTCTTATTTGACAATGCTTCCTGTGTGATTTTAACATGCCAAATAAGCCTAATATGTTTCTCTTGACCTATCAGACATTCCTTATAGAAAATACTTAATTTTAGAATTTGAAATTTGATTTTGGGAAGTATGCCAAATATCAAAGTCTTAAAACCTTTGATATCAAAAATAAGATCACAAGTCATAATAATCATTTATTTAGCCAAAGTGATAATTGAAGTATTTCAAAAAGCATAAACCTTTACTCTTTGAAAGAGAGGAGATTCAAAACAAGAATCTCTCTCTCTCCTTTTTAAATTTTTAACAGTTTATTCAAAAGATGAACACCAGTCTTATATCTCTTATTAATACTATATTGTTCAAGCAAGACAATGAAATTCTACTTTGTATCAGTGTATTGTTAATATTAAACATAATTTTAATAATACCTTATAAACAGATCCATCTATTCTCATAAGCTTTGACCATGAACTTTTTAAAACATTTTCCACAAACTTTTTATAACCTTTTACAATTTTTCCTATTCTCTTTTCCCAAATTTCTGTATCCATTCAGTTTATTATTCTTTTTAAGCCTTTCACTTTAAAGCAACCATTTTTTAAAAAATTTTACTTTAAATTCCGGGATACAAGTGCAGAACATGTAGGTTTGTTACATAGATATATGTGTGTCATGGTGGTTTGTGGCACCTGTCAACTCGTCATTTACGTTTTAGGCCTGCATGCATTAGCTATTTGTCCAAATGCTATCCCTCCCCTTGCCTCCACCCCCTGACAAGCCCCCATGTGTAATGCTCCCCTCCCTGTGTCTATGTGTTCTCATTGTTCAACTCCCACTTATGAATGAGAACACGCAGTATTTGTTTTTCTGTTCCTGTGTTAGTTTGCTGAGGATGATGGCTTCCAGTTTCATCCATGTCCCTGCATAAAGGACACGATCTCATTTCTTTTCACGGCTGCATAGTACTCCATGGTGTGTATGTGCCACATTTTCTTATCCAGTCTATCATTGATGGACATTTGGGTTGGTTCCATGTCTTTGCTATTGTGAATAGTGTTGCAATAAACAGACGTGTGAATGTGTCTTTATAGTAGAATGATTTATATTCCTTTGGGTATATACCCAGTAATGGGATTGCTGGGTCAATAAGTATTTCTGGTTCTAGATATTTGAAGAGTCACCACACTGTCTTCCACAGTGGTTGAACTAATTTACATTCCCACCAACAGTGTAAAAGTGTTCCTATTTCTCCACAGCCTCACCAGCTTCTGTTGTTTCTTGACTTTTTAATAATCGCCATTTTGACTGGCATGAAATGCTATTTCATTGTAGTTTTGATTTGCATTTCTCTAATGATTAGTGATGTTGAACTTTTTTCCTTATGTTTGTTGGCCACATAAGTGTCTTATTTTGAGAAGTGTCTGTTCATATCCTTCACCCACTTTTTGATGGGGTTGTTGTTTCCTTGTAAATTTGTTTAAGTTCCTTGTAGATTCTGGATATTAGACCTTTGTCAGATGGGTAGATTGCAAACATTTCTCCCATTCTGTACGTTGCCTGTTCACACTGATGATAGTTTCTTTTGCTGTGCAGAAGCTCTTTAGTTTAATTAGATCCCATTTGTCAATTTTGGCTTTCGTTGCAATTGCTTTTGGAGTTTCGTCATGAAGTCTTTGCTCATGCCCATGTCCTGAATGGTATTGCCTAGGTTTTCTTCTAGGGTTTTTATGGTTTTGGGTTTTACACTTAAGTCTTTAATCCATCTTGAGTTAATTTTTGTATAAGGTGTAAGGAAGGGGTCCAGTTCAGTTTTCTGCATATGGCTAGCCAGTTTTCCCAGCACCATTTATGGAATAGGGAATCATTTCCCCCATTGCTTGTTTTTGTCAGGTTTGTCAAAGATCAGATGGTTGTAGATGTGTGGTGTTATTTCTGAGGTCTCTGTTCTGTTCCATTGGTCTATATGTCTGTTTTGCTACCAGTACCATATTGTTTTGGTTACTGTAGCCTTGTAGTATATAGTTTGAAGTTAGGTAGGCATGATGCCTCCAGCTTTGTTCTTTTTGCTTAGGATTGTCTTGGTTATATGGGCTCCTTTATGGTTCTATATTAAATTTAAAGTAGTTTTTTCTAATTATGTGAAGAATGTCAGTGGTAGTTTGATGGGAATAGCATTTAATCTATAAATTACTTTAGGCAGTATGGCCATTTTCACGATACTGATTCTTTTTTTCTATGAGGATGGAATTTTTTCATTTCTTTGTGTCCTCTCTTATTTCCTTGAGCAGTGGTTTATAATTCTCCTTGAAGACATCCTTCACATCCCTTGTCAGCTGTATTCCTAGGTATTTTACTCTGTTTTTAGCAATTGTGAATGGAAGTTCATTCATTATTTCGCTCTCTGTTTATTACTGGTGTATAGGAATGCTTGTGATTTTTGCACATTGATTTTGTATCCTGAGACTTTGCTGAAGTTGCTTATCTGCTTAAGGAGTTTTGGGGCTGAGATGATGGGGTCTTCTAAATATACAATCACGTCATCTGCAAACAGAGACAATTTGACTTCCTCTCTTTTTATATGAATGCCATTTATTTCTTTCTCTTGCCTGATTGCTCTGGCCAGAACTTTCAATACTACGTTGAATAGGAGTGGTGAGAGAGGGCATCCTTGTTTTGTGCCAGTTTTCAAAGTGAATGCTTCCACCTTTTGACCATTTAATATGCTATTGGCTGTGAGTTTGTCATAAATAGCTCTTGTTATTTTGAGATATGTTCCATCAATGCCTAGTTTATTGAGAGTTTTTAACATGAAAAAGATGAATTTTATCCAAGGCCTTTTCTGCATCTATTGAGATGATCATGTGCTTTTTGTCATTGGTTCTGTTTATGTGATGGATTATGTTTATTGATTTATGTATGTTGAACCAGCCTTGCGTCCCAGAGATGAAGCCAACTTGATCATGGTGGATAACCTTGTTGATGTGCTGGTAGATCTGGCTTGCCAATATTTTATTGAGCACTTTCACATCGATGTTAATCAGGGATATTCGGGACTTGAACTCAGCTCTGGATCAAGTGGAGCTGAGAGACATCTACAGAACTCTCTACCCCAAATCAACAGAATATACATTCTTCTTAGTGTCACAGGGCACTTATTCTAAAATCAGCCACATAATTGGAAGTAAAACACTCTAGCAAATGCAAAATAACTGAAATAATAATAGTTTCTCAGACCACATTGCAATCAAATTAGACTTCAAGATTAAAAAACTCACTCAAGGCCGGGCGCGGTGGCTCAAGCCTGTAATCCCAGCACTTTGGGAGGCCGAGACGGGCGGATCACGAGGTCAGGAGATCGAGACCATCCTGGCTAACACGGTGAAACCCCGTCTCTACTAAAAAATACAAAAAACTAGCCGGGCGAGGTGGCGGGCGCCTGTAGTCCCAGCTACTCGGGAGGCTGAGGCAGGAGAATGGTCTAAACCCGGGAGGCGGAGCTTGCAGTGAGCTGAGATCCGGCCACTGCACCCCAGCCTGGGCGACAGAGCAAGACTCTGTCTCAAAAAAAAAAAAAAAACTCACTCAAAACCACACAACTACATGGAAATTGAACAACTTCCTCCTGAATGAGGTCTGCTGTTAGTGTGATGGGCTTCCCTCTGTAGATAACCTTGCCTTTCTCTCTGACTGCCTTTAACATTTTTTCCTTCATTTCTACCTTGGAGAATCTGACGATTTTGTGTCTTGGGGTTGATCTTCTCGTCAGGTATCTTAGTGGTGTTCTCTGTATTTCCTGAATTTGGATGTTGGCCTGTCTTGCTAGGTTGGGGAAGTTCTCCTGGATGATATCCTGAAGTGTATTTTCCAGCTTGGTTCCATTCTCCCTATCTTTTTCAGAAACTCCAATCAATCGTAGGTTTGATCTTTTTACATAGTCCCATGTTTCTCGGAGGTTTTGTTCATTCCTTTTCGTTCTTTTTCTCTAATCTTGTGTGCATGCCTTATTTCAGCAAGAGGGTCTTCAAACTTTGATATCCTTTCTTCTGCTAGGTTGATTTGGCTGTTGATACTTGTGTATGCTTCACAAACTTCTCGTGCTGTGAGCTCCATCAGGTCATTTATGTTTCTGTCTGAATTGGTTATTCTAGTTACCAGTTCCTGTATTTTTTTTGTCATGTTCTTACCTTCTTTGCATTGGGTTAGAACATGCTCTTTTAGCTCAGCAGAGTTTGTTATTAGCCACCTTCTGAAGCCTACTTCTGTCAATTTGTCCATCTCATCCTCTGTCCAGTTCTGTGCCCTTACTGGAGAGGCACTGCAATCATCTGGAAGAGAAGAGCCACTCTGGCCTTTTTGGTTTTCAGCATTTTTTCATTGATTCTTTCTCATCTTCATGAATTTTTCTAGTATCAATCTTTGAGGCTGCTGACCCTTGGATGGGGTTTTTGTGGGGAGTTTTCTTTTTGTTGTTGATGCTGTTGTTGTTGCTTTCTATTTGTTTTTCTTGCAATGGTCAGGTCCTTGTTCTGTAGGGCTGCTGCAGTTTGCTGGGGGTTCACTTCAGGCCCTATTCACCTGGTTCACTGCAGCTTACAGTGAGACCAATGCAGAAGGTGAGTGATTTCTGCCTTTCCAACTGAGGTAACTGGTTCATCTTATTGGGACTGGTTAGACAGTGGGTGCAGCCCACAGAGGGCGAGATGTCACTTGAGGACGCTGGAGAGCACAAAATGGGTGCCTGCTCCTTCCTCTAGGATCTCTGACCTCAAGGGGCACCGAACTGATACCAGTAGGAACACTCCTGTATAGGGTGTCTGACAACCCCTCTTGCAGGGTCTCACCCAGTTGGGTGGCACAGGGAACAGGACCCATTAAACGAAGCATTTTGACTGTCCCTTGGTGGAGGGGGTGTGCTTCTCGGGGGAGAAGCCCACTCGTTTGGTCTGCCTAGATTCCTCAGAACTAGCAGCAGGAAAGTCTACATCTTTTGGTCTGTGGAGACTATAGCCACCCCTCTCCCTAGGGGCTCAGGCCAGCAAGTGATCCTATTGTCTTGGCCTCCCAAAGTGCCAGGATTACAGCTGTAAGCCACTGTGCTGATCCCGAGTAAGCAATTTAAGCAATTTTCATTGTTATGTACCAGATGCAGAGTCCAGGACAAAAGATAGATTTGTGAAGATAATGTCTGGTGAAACTAACCCTTCCTAGCATGTCCAGGAGATACAGCTGAGCCAGGGAGAATATACTTGTTTGGTACTTCCCTGCAGCTATTGGCCGAAGTGCTGTCATCATACATATATTCCCAGGCTAAGGCCACCTGTCTAGATTCCAGAATTTAATGGCTCTAAGACATATGCTCACACACAAATTGAGCAAGTATCAAAGAATATCACAGAAGGAACAGTTTTATGACTTAAAACATTTAGTAGAGATAAGCCTAAACCTGTCTGACCAGCAGACCCAAGCAAAATGTCTGAATTATATTTAATACTGACAATTCTGAAGACATTTTTACTTTACCAACAATGTTTTTCCTAGAGATACGAGCACAAAAGAAAATTTACCAACAACTTTAAAACTAGTTTTATTTAATGAAGATTACTAAAGTCCCATGAACCTGAAAAATATTTGGGCTTATTAATTCATGAGTGCTCAGTTATTTATAAGTCAACTTGGTACCATGTAGATAATATACAAACAGATAGGTATACAGGTATACATAAAAGTAGAGACAAAAACTTTTATAGCATTTTTAAAAATTATTTTATTTTTATTTATTTTTTCTTTTGTTGAGACAAAGTCTCACTCTGTCGCCCAGGCTGGAGTGCAGTGGCATGATCTCGGCTCACTGCAAGCTCCACCTCCTGGGTTCACGCCATTCTCCTTCCTCAGCCTCCCGAGTAGCTGGGACTACAGGCGTCTGTCACTGCGCCTGGCTTTTTTTTGTATTTTTAGTAGAGATGGGTTTCACCATATTAGCCAGGATGGTCTTGATCTCCTGACCTCGTGATCCACCCACCTTGGCCTCCCAAAGTGATGGTATTACAGACATGAGCCACTGCGCCCAGCCTATAGCTTTTATTTTAAAACTTTTCCATGAAGTAGATAAAACTCACTAGTTTAAAAGGACAATTTGTGCCTTTGTAAATGGAAGAAGTTAAAGTTTATCTGTTTCACAA
Organism: Macaca thibetana thibetana; assembly: GCF_024542745.1. NCBI lineage: Eukaryota > Metazoa > Chordata > Mammalia > Primates > Cercopithecidae > Macaca > Macaca thibetana. The sequence goes on along the minus strand of NC_065581.1, from coordinate 27,833,962 downwards.
GGCTGAAGCCTTAACTGAGTTTTAGAGAACAAGGTAGCAAGTTTACATCTCAAAGTGAAGAGAAAGAGTTTAAGCTTTCCAAAAGGCCAATTAAGTTTTACATTTTTCTCAGCAAAAGTCATGACAAAGGGATCTGACAAGATGACCGAATAGGAACAGCTCCAGCCTGCAGCTCTCAGCGAGACCAATGTAGAAGGTGGTGATTTCTGCATTTCCAACTGAGATACCCGGTTCATCTCATTGGGACTGGTTAGACAGTGGATGCAGCCTATGGAGGGTGAACAGAAGCAGGGTGAGGCATCGCCTCACCTGGGAATTGGCAAGGGGCAGGGGACCTCCCTCCCCTAACCAAAGGAAACTATGAGGGACTGTGCTATCTGGCCCAGGTACCATGCTTTTCCCATGGTTTTTGCAACCCACAGAACAGGAGATTCTCTCATGTGCCTACACCACCAGGGCCCTGGGTTTCAAGCACAAAACCCAGGTGGCTGTTTGGGCAGACATCGAGCTAGCTGCCGGAGTATTATTTTTCACACCTCAGTGTTGCCTGGAACCTCAGGGAGACAGAACCATTCACTTCCCTGGAAAGGGGGCTGAAGCCAGGGAACCAAGTGGTTTTGCTCAGCGGGTCCCACTCCCATGGGGCCCAGCAAGCTAAGAACCACTGGCTTGAAATTCTCACTGCCAGCACATCAGTCTGGAATCAACCTGGGACAATCAAGCTTGGTGGGGGAAGGGGCACCCACCATTACTGAAGCTTTAGTAGGCGGTTTTCCCCTCACAGTATTAAGGAAGCCACCGTGAAGTTCGGATTGGCCTTTCTAGATTCCTCTTCACTGGGCAGGGCATCTCTGAAAGAAAGGCAGCAGCCCCAGTCAGGGGCTTATAGATAAAACTTGCATCTCCCTGGGACAGAGCACCTGGGGGGAAGGCAGCTGTGGGTGCGGCTTCAGCAGACTTAAACATTCCTGCCTGCCGACTCTGAAGAGAGCAGCGGATCTCCCACAGCACTCAAGCTCTGATAAAGGACAGGCTGCCTCCTCAAGTGCATCTCTGACACCCATGCCTCCTGACTTGGAGACACCTCCCAGCAGGGGTCAACAGCCACCTCATACAGGAGCACTCTGGCTGGCATCAGGCAGGTGCCCCTCTGGAATGAAGCTTCCAGAGGAAGGATCAGGCAGCAATCTTTGCTGTTCTGCAGCCTCCACTGGTGACACTCTGGCAAACAGATCTGGAATGGACTTCCAACAAACTCCAGCCAACCTGCAGAAGAGGGCCTGACTATTAGAAGGAAAACTAACAAACAGAAAGCAATAACATCAACTTCAACAAAAAGGACGCCCACCCCAAATCCCCATCCAAAAGTCATCAGCATCAAAGATCAAAGGTGGATAAATCCATGAAGATGAGGAAAAACCAGCCCCCAAAATGCTGAAAATTCCAAAACCAGAATGCCACTTCTCCTCCAAATGATCACAACTCCTCTCCAGCAAGGGCACAAAACTGGACAGAGAATGAGTTTGATGAACTGACAGAAGTAGGCTTCAGAAGGGGGATAATAACAAACTCCTCTGATCTAAAGGAGCATGTTCTAACCCAATGCAAGCAAGCTAAGAATCTTAATAAAAGGTTACAGGAACTGCTAACTAGAATAACCAGTTTAGAGAAGAACATAAATGACCTGATGGAGCTGAAAAACACAGCATGAGAACTTTGTGAAGCCTACAAGTATCAATAGCCGAATCGATCAAGCAGAAGAAAGGATATCAGAGATTGAAGATCAACTTAATGAAATAAAGCATGAAGACAAGATTAGAGAAAAAAGAATGAAAAAGAATGAACAAAGCCTCCAAGAAATATGGGACTATGTGAAAAGACCAAACCTACGATTGATTGGTATACCTGAAAGTGACAGACAGAATGGAACCAAGTTGGAAAACACATTTCAGAATATCATCCAGGAGGACTTCCCCAACCTAGTAAGATGGGCCATTATTCCAATTCAGGAAATACAGAGAACATGATTAAGATACTTCTCAAGAAGAGCAATCCCAAGACATATAATTATCAGATTCTCCAAGGTTGAAATGAAGGAAAAAATGTTAAGGGCAGCCAGAGAGAAAGGTCAGGTCACCTACAACGGGAAGCCCATCAGACTAACAGTGGATCTCTCTGCAGAAACCTTACAAGCCAGAACAGAGTGGGCACCAATATTCAACATTCTTATAAAGAAGAATTTCCAACCCAGAATTTCATATCCAGCCAAACTAAGCTTTATAAGCAAAGGAGAAAAATAGAATCCTTTACAGACAAGCAAATTCTGAGGGATTTTGTCACCACCAGGCCTGCCTTACAAGAGCTCCTGAAGAAAGCACTAAATATGGAAAGGAAAAACCAGTACCAGTCACTGCAAAAACATACCATAATATAAAGACCAATGACACTATGAAGAAACTGCATCAACTAATGTGCAAAATAACCAGCTAGCATCATGATGACAGGATCAAATTCACACATAACAATATTAACCTTAAATGTAAATGGGCTAAATGCCCAATTTAAAAGACACAGACTGGCAAATTGGATAAAGAGTCAAGAGCCATTGGTGTGCTTTATTCAGGAGACTCATCTCATGTGTAGAGACACATGTAGGCTCAAAATAAAGGCATGGAGGAATATTTTCCAAGCAGGAAAAAAAAAAAAAAAGCAGGGGTTGTAATCCTAGTCTCAGATAAAACAGACTTTAAACCAACAAAGATCAAAAAAGACAATGAAGGGCATTACATAATGGTAAAGAGATCAATGCAACAAGAAGAGCTAACTATCCTAAATATAAATGCACCCAATATAGGAGCACCCAGATTCATAAAGCAAGTCCTTAGAGACCTACAAAGAGCCTTAGTCTCCCACACGATAATAGTGGGAGACTTTAACGACCCACTGTCAATATTAGACAGATCAATGAGACAGAAAATTAACAAGCATATTCAGGATTTGAACTCAGCTCTAGACCAAGCAGACCTAATAAACATCTACAGAACTCTCCAACCCAAATCAGTAGAATATACATTCTTCTCAATATCACATAGCACTTATTCTAAAATTGACCACATAATTGGAAACAAAACACTTCTCAGCAATTGCAAAATATCAGAAATCATAACAGTCTCTCACACCACAGTGCAATCAAATTAGAACTCAGGATAAAGAAAGTCATTCAAAACCACACAGCTACATGGAAACTGAACAACCTGCTCCTGAATGACTACTGGGTAAATAACGAAATTAAGGCAGAAATAAGTAAGTTCTTTAAAACCATTGAGAACAAAGAGGTAACATACCAGAATCTCTGAGACACAGCTAAGGCAGTGTTTAGAGGAAAATTTATAGCACAAAATGCCCACATCAGAAAGCAGGAAAGATCTAAAATCAACACCCTAACATCACAATTAAAAGAACTAGAGAAGTAAGAGCAAACATATTCAAAAGCTAGCAGAAGACAAGAAATAACTAAGATCAGAGCAGAACTGAAGGAGATAGAGACACGAAAAAGCCTTCAAAAAATCAATCAATCCAGGAGCTGATTTTTTGAAAAGATAAAAAAAAAAAAAGACCACCAGCCAGATTAATAAAGAAGAAAAGAGAGAAGAATCAAATAGACACAATAAAAATGGTGAGGGGGATATCACCACTGGTACCACAGAAATACAAACTACCATCAGAGAATACTAAAAGCACCTTTATGCAAATAAACTAGAAAATCTGGAAGAAATGGATAAATTCCTGGACACATACACCCTCCCAAGACTAAACCAGGAAGAAGTTGAATCCCTGAATAGACCAATAACAAGTTCTGAAATTGAGGCAGCATAATAGCCTACCAACCAAAGAAGCTCAGGACCAGGTGGATTCACAGCTGAATTCTACCAGAGATACAAAGAGGAGATGATCCGATTCCTTCTGAAACTATTCCAAACAATAGAAAAAGAGGGAATCATCCCTAACTCATTTTATGAGGCCAGCATCATCCTGATACCAAAACCTGGCAGAGACACATCAAAAAAAGAAAATTTCAGGTCAATATCCCTGATGATCATCAATGTGAAAATCCTCAATAAAATACTGTCAAACCAAATCCAGCAGCACATCAAAAGCTTATCCAGCACAATCAAGTCAGTTTTATCCCTGGGATGCAAGGCTGGCTCAACATACACAAATCAATAAACGTAATCAATACACAAACAGAAGCAATGACAAAAACCACATGATTATCTCAATAGATGTGGAAAAGGCCTTCAATAAAATTCAACACCCCTTCATGCTAAAAACACTCAATATGGTGGATGATGCCCGTAATCCCAGCACTTTGGGAGGCCAACGTGGGTGGATCACGAGGTCTGGAGATTAAGACCATCCTGGCTAACACGGTGAAACCCCGTCTCTACTAAAAATACAAAAATTAGCCTAGCGTGGTGGTGTGCGCCTGTAGTTCCAGCTACTCAGGAGGCTGAGGCAGGAGAATTGCTTGAACCTGGGAGGTGGAGGTTACAGTGAGCTGAGATTGTGCCACTGCACGCCAGCCTGGGTGACAGAGCGAGACTTCATCTCAAAACAAACAAATAAACATGTTCAATAAGCTAGGTATTGATGGAACATATCTCAAAATAATAAGAGCTATTTATATCAGACCCATAGCTAGTATCATACTGAATGGGCAAAAGCTGGAAGCATTCACTTTGAAAACCAGCACAAGGCAAGGATGTCCTCTCTCACCACTCCTATTCAACATAGTATCGGAAGTTCTGGTCAGGGCAATCAGGGAAGAGAAAGAAATAAAGGGTATTCAAATAGGAAGAGAGGACGTCAAATTGTCTCCGTTTGCAGATGACATGATTGTATATTTAGAAAACCCCATCATCTCAGTCCCAAAACTCCTTAAGCAGATAAGCAACTTCAGCAAAGTCTCAGGATACAAAATCATTGTGCAAAAATCACAAGCATTTCTATACACCAATAACAGACAAACAGAGAGTCAAATCATGAATAAACTCTAATTCACAATTGCTGCATAGAATAAAATACCTAGGAATACAATTTACAAGGGACGTAAAGGACCTCTTCAAGGAGAACTACAAACCACTGCTCAAGGAAATAAGAGAGGACAAAGAAACAGAAATGGAAATGGAAAAAAATTCCATGTTCATGGATAGGAAGAATCAACATTGTGAAAATGGCCATACTGCCTAAAGTAATTTATAGATTAAATGCTATTCCCATCAAGGTACCATTGACTTTCATCACAGAATTGGAAAAAAACTACCTTAAATTTCATATGGAGCCAAAAAAGAGCCCATATAGTCAAGGCAATCCTAAACAAAAAGAACAAAGCTGGAGGCATCATGCCTACCTAACTTCAAACTATATACTACAAGGCTACAGTAACCAAAACAACATGGTACTTGTAGCAAAACAGACATATAGACCAATGGAACAGAACAGAGACCTCAGAAATAACACCACACATCTACAACCATCTGATCTTTGACAAACCTGACAAAAACAAGCAATGGAGAAATGATTCCCTATTCCATAAATGGTGCTGGGAAAACTGGCTAGCCATATGCAGAAAACTGAACTGGACCCCTTCCTTACACCTTATACAAAAATTAACTCAAGATGGATTAAAGACTTAAGTGTAAAACCCAAAACCATAAAAACCCTAGAAGAAAACCTAGGCAATACCATTCAGGACATAGGCAAAGACTTAAAGATTTCATGACGAAAACTCCAAAAGCAATTGCAACGAAAGCCAAAATTGACAAATGGGATCTAATTAAACTAAAGAGCTTCTGCATAGCAAAAGAAACTATCATCACCATGAACTGGCAACGTACAGAACGGGAGAAAATGTTTGCAATGTATCCATCTAACAAAGGTCTGATATTCAGAATCTACAGGAACTTAAACAAATTTACAAGAAAAAAGCAACCCCATCAAAAAGTGGGTGAAGGATGTGAACAGACACTCCTCAAAAGAAGACATTTATATGGCCAACAAACATAAGAAAAAAAGTTCAACATCACTAATCATTAGAGAAATGCAAATCAAAACCACCATGAGATAACATCTCATGCCAGGTAGAATGGCGATCATTAAAAAGTCAGGAAACGAAAGATGCTGGAGAGGCTGTGGAGAAATAGGAACACTTTTACACTGTTGGTGGGAGTATAAATTAGTTTAACCATTGTGGAAGACAGTGTAGTGATTCCTCAAGGATCTAGAATCAGAAATACCATTTGACCCAGCAATACCATTATTGGGTATATACCCAAAGAAATATAAATCATCCTACTATAAAGACACATGCACACGTATATTTATTGCAGCACTGTTTACAATAGCAAAGACTTGGAACCAACCCCAATGCTCACCAATGATAGACTGGATAAAGAAAACATGGCACATATACACCATGGAATACTATGCAACTATAAGAAAGAATGAGTTCATGTCCTTCTCAGGGACATGGATGAAGCTGGAAACCATCATTCTCAGCAAACTAACACGGGAACAGAAAACCAAACACCACATGTTCTTACTTATAATTGGGAGTTGAACAATGAGAACACATGGACACAGTGAGGGGAACATCACACACTGGGGCCTGTTGTAGTGTTGGGGGCAAGGGGAAGGAGAGCATTAGGACAAATGCCTAATGCATGCGGGGCTTAAAACCTAGATGATGGGTTGATGGGTACAGCAAACCACCATGGCACATGTGTACCTATGTAACAAACCTGCACATTCTGCACATGTATCCCAGAACTTAAAGTATAATAATAATTACAAAAAAGAAAAAGAAAAAGAAAGTCATGCAAGCAAAGTGAGGGACCAAGCATATAATTAAAAGGTGGTTTATGTTGACGGAAAAAACAAACAAAAATTCCTGGAAACAGAATCCAAAAGAGAAAAAGCGGAAAGGCCATATATACATACATCTCACGCACACACACACAGACTCTCACACACACACTCACACACACACACGCACACACTCTCTCTCTCACACACACACACACGCCTGATTATCAGCTTTTAATTAAGCTGACTTCTGACCATAGAGCTCTTAATAAAATTCTTTTCACATCTTTTATCAGATTTCATCTGGGACAAACAGCCAATATTCCGAGCTTTTAAGCTTTTTTTTTTCTTTCTTTTAAACCAAAGGTACCTTTTCAAGTGACTCACCTGAACCAATAAGCCTTACCTAAGGCCTTGTGATGCACAAGGAAATCTCCAAAGAGGTGCAAAGCAGTCCTCACAAGACCCAGAACCAACTCAAATGTCAAAGAAAGAAATTCTTGCAAGCCACAAATGGTATACAACCTATGTTTTAGTCAGGCCATATTCTCTAGGGTCTCTGCTTCTCAGCTGATGTCCTACACATAAAGGCCAAATGGAAGATTGAAAGAGACAGCTGGCAAAACAGGAAAACCAAAGGTGCCTATAGGGGTAGTGCCAAAGGTGGGAAAATATGGAAAAGTAAATTTATGGGAAGAGTAAAGTCTGCTTCTAGATTCTCTGGGGCTGTCTCTGAGCTGATATGTAAGCTTTGTAGAAGGACCAGTCTTCAGGTGGGAAAAGGCAGGAAAACCTTTGTCTTTGAAAATCGCTTTCCTGCCATCAGGCAAGCAAGGAAGGAGGCAGAATGTCCTCATGCATTTTCACCTTTTCTAGCTCAGTATTTTAGAGAGGAATATTTTAGTTTCCTATAGTAGAAAGAATTACAAATGAGTACCCCAAAATGTCAAGAGTCATATGAATAATTTGAAACAAATAACTCAAATTTATTCTAATATATGTTTGTTTGTTTGTTTTCCCCTGAGCTAATGGTGTCTGCTAGAGGTGTTTGAACCAGAGCAACCCCATCCTGAAAAGGAGCTGGGCAAAATACAGGCTGAGACCTATTGGGCTGCATTCTAGAAGGTAAGGCATTCTAAGTCACAGGATGAGACAGGAGGTCAGCACAAGATACAGGTCACAAAGACTTTGCTGATAAAACAGGATGCAGTAAAGAAGCTAGCCAAAACCTACCAAAACCAAGATGGCTAAGAAAGGGATCTCTGATTGTCCTCGCTGCTCATTATATGCTAATTATAATGCATTAGCATGCTAAAAGACACTTCCACCAGCACCAGGACAGTTTACAAATGCCATGGCAACATCAGAAAGTTACCCTATATGGTCTAAAATGGGGAGAAACCCTCTGTTCTGGGGAATTACCTATCCCTTTCCCAGAAAACTCATGAATAATCCACCCCTTGTTTAGCACATACTCAAGTATTATCAGTCAAGCAGCCCAAGCTGCTGCTCTGCCTAGGGAGTAGCCATTTTTTATTCCTTTGCTAATAAACTTGCTTTCACTTTACTCCATGGATTTGCCTTGAATTCTTGCACGAGATTCAAGAACCCTCTCTTGGGGTCTGGATCAGAACCCCTTTCTGGTAACATATCCACTGAGGAAAGGAATTTTGTGATGGCCTAAAGAATTTTAACTCTTTCAAATCTGATCTCAGCTAGAATGCTGCTTAGCTAATTCCTTGGATGTTAACATTTCAAATGAATAATAAGATTTATATCTTCAAGAGACTGCAAAATCCAGCAAGACATTCAAAGGGTATTGGCTGATATTGGGTAAGGATTTAATCGGGTTTACTTCCACTTTAATGGTGGCAGCTGAATACATTTTAGCAATGTCAGTGGAGGATTGGGACCATAAATGGTCTGGCAAAGCTTGCAATAAATTATCAATGGCATTTATTAGTCCCAGTGTAGAAAAATATTATTGGATATGTATTTTTTATAATCTTAGGAGTTTCATTCTTATTCCGTAGTTGTTCATTTGCTCCTTCTGTTACAAATTTAAATACATTTCTCCCTTTCAAGAGAAGAAAATGTGTGCATTTTGAAATTCCAAAAAATATTTGCCTAAGAGATATACGGGAGCTGAGGGAACAAGCAGAAAGGAACAACACTGAGGAAACCTACCTGGAATTCTAAGGTTTTGGACTTACATACAGTAATAGGTTGATTAGATACGCCTACCATTTAGTTTCATTACTCTGAGGAAGCAGACAGTTTAAGGTAGTAGGGTAGAGGACAGAAAAAGTAGCTCTAGTGTTTTGAGGGTATGTGTCTGTTCTCCATTCATGAAGATGTAAGATACATTTGGAGAAATGGGAAAGCCCCCTTTTGGTCCTTGAAGCAACCCTACTTATCTTGTCAGGCCCTGTCCTCTTGTTGTTCCTGTTGTCATTTAAGTTTTCCACAATCCTTTTAAAAATGGCCAGGCATGGCTGGGCACGGTGGCTCACTCCTGTAATCCCAACATTCTGGGAGGCCGACAGGGTGGGCGGATCACCTGAGGTCAGGAGTTCGATATCAGCCTGACCAACATGGAGAAACCCCATCTCTACTCAAAATACAAAATTAATCGGGCGTGGTAGCACATGCCTGTAATCCCAGCTACTTGGGAGGCTGAGGCAGGAGAATCGCTTGAATCCAGGAAGTGGAGGTTGCGATGAGCTGAGATCGTGCTCTAGCCTGGGCAACAAGAGCGAAACTCCATCTCAAATAAATAAATAAATAAGTAAAATGGCCAGGCTTTTTGCAATAGAAGCAAATGCCTCTTTTGTCATTAGAAAGGATCATTCATCTTTTCTCAAAAGGCCTAGTTTGACTAGTCAATTGTCGTAGTTACAAACTAAGGCCTCTTTCAGCCCTTAGTTATTTTTTTTTTCTTAGTAGCTTTAGAAAGTTGATCTGCTAAGCTTGCTAATTCATGAATTTATATATTCACCCAATTAAGCTGGTGTCTTTTAATTAAGATAACCAAGTCCTCATTTAAGTCGTTGAGGAAAGTAGAATTTATAAGATAATCATTCTGTTGATCTTGGAGATTAGAATCAGCCATTCAGAATTTTGTTTAAAAGTTTTCTTCAAATCGTTCAAAATAATCAAGTACAGAATCAACTGATGTTTGAGTACCTTGTGGAATTCTACTCTAATCTACATGTTTAGAAAAGACCTAGGAGACTTCCTCAGGCAGTGATAATGGAAGGAGAGGCAAGTCACGACAGGGGAGTTCAGATAAGAAAGAATATGAAGGCACAGGGATGTAACCACTCAACAGATTTACCTTGCCCACTGCCTAGACAAAGCTGATATATCAAGACAGGGGAACTGCAATAGAGAAAGAGTTATTCATGCAGAGCTTATGGTGTGGGAGACTGGAGTTTTATTATTACTCAAATTAGTCTCTGTAAACTCAGGGATCAGAGTTTTAAACTATAATTTAGCAGGTAGGGGCTCCGGAATTGGGGAGTGCTGATTGGTCAGGTTGGAGATGGAATCACAGGGGGTCCAAGTGAGTTTTTCTTGCTGTCTTCTGTTCCTGGGTGAGACTGCAGAACTGGTTGATCCAGATTACCGTCTGGTGGTGTCAGCTGATGCACTGGAATGCAGGATCTGCAAAATATCTCAAGAACTGATCTTGGGGTTTACACCAGTGATGTTATTCCCAGGAGCCCCTTGAGGAGGTTCAGACTCTTGCAGCTAGAGGCTGCATGGCCTCAAACAGTAATCTTACAGCTAATTTGTTAGTACTACTAAAGTAGACTGGTCCCCAGGCAAGAAGGATTTGTGTGTTTTGTTTTGTTTTTTTGTTTTGTTTTTCTGGGAAAGGGCTATTATAATTTTTGTTTCAATGTTAGATGATAAATTCCTTCCCAAGGTTAGTTCGGCCTATGCCCAGAGATGAACAAGGACAGCTTAGAGGTTACAAACAAGATGGAGTTGGTTAGTTTGATCTCTTTCATTGTCATAATTTCCTGAGTTATAATTTTTGCAGAGGCTATTTTAGGAGTAGAAGGAGGAGGAGCTGGAGGTGAAAGAAAGCAAGTCTCTGAAGTCTTTTAAAATTCAGAAATAGTTTCAGATATTCTTTTGTTTACCTCTTGTGAACCCCGAAAACCTGAGACAGGTCTCAGTTAATTTAGAAAGTTTATTTTGCCAAGGTGAGGACACACACCCATGACACAGCCTCAGGAAATCCTGACGACATGTACCCAAGGTAGTCAGGGCACAGCTTGGTTTTATACATTTTAGGGAGACATGAGACATCTATCAATACGTATAAGAAGTACATAGGTTCGGTTCGGAAAGGCGGGACAACTTGAAGCAAAGGCAGGAAGACTGGAAGTGGGAAGGGGGCTTCCAGGTCACAGATAGATGAGAGACAAACGGTTGTATTCTTTTGAGTTTCTGATTAGCCTTTCCAAAGGAGGCAATCAGATATGCTTTTATCTCAGTGAGCAGAGAGAAAACTTTGAATAGAATGAGAGACAGGTTTGCCCTAAGTAGCTCCCAGCTTGAGTTTTCCTTTCAGCTTAGTGATTTTGGGGGCCCAAGGTATTTTCCTGTCACATTCTTGAATAGAGAAAATTTTCTCAGAATTTCTTTAGAAGTTTCTAGTTGCCGTTGGAAGTAAGTCTCCCCATTCAATTTGTCTGGTTCTAAACCAGCTTCTTCCAACTGTGTGCACCAATAAATGATTTAGCCATTTCTAAAGATGCCTATTTTGGCCATTGCTGCTATGACCATCCTGGTTTAGGTGGGTCCACATTCCTAGGTGTTTATAAGAGGACACTCCATAAACATTATAAATTCAATTGGTATTTCTAAAAGTGGCTGTCCCTTAAAAGAGTGCTTAGATTTTTAGGCTTGATTTCTCATATTTTAGGAACTTTTCAAAAGTGACTAAGGCTAGGAATGTGTTTTGAGTCCAAGTGTGCTGCTTATAAGCGTCACTGCTCTAGGTGTCACCCAAGAGTTGTGAATTGCTCTCTTACATATCTTGGGCTATCTCTAACTACCAGGTGACATTAGAGTGCTCAAGGTATAGGGGACCATACCCTCATATTATACCTGAAGAGCAGAAGGGGATCCCTAAAATGTTATTTTGGTGAGGAATGCCCTACAAGGCCACTTCACATCCTAGGCCATATACCTGACACCTCTGCAAAGTCTTCAGTCATCTGGAACACCTGAATGGGTCAGAAGGCGCAATTGCTTCTTTTCTTCAGGTCAAGAGAACTCACCCTCATATATTTTTCAGTTATAACTAACAGGAATTAGTAACAAATGAAAATCTACATCTGGATTTCCAGCAATAGAAAACACCTGTAGTCTTAAAAGCATGCCATGTAAAATGAAACCACCAGTGCCTAATTGCTAGTACTTTGAACTGAACCCTCTGTGGGACAGAGGTGGAAAAGGCAGGAATTCTCTGCAAAGCTCTTTGCCTGACTGTGACCTAAACCTTCTGTCCTCAGGCAGAGGCAGAAAAGGCAGTTTTTCCTGTAACCCAAATCTTCTATCTGCAGGGTGACAACAGAAAACCTTCATTCTAGAAAGGGAGGATTGGAAAGAATAACTCAAACAAAGTATAGACTTTAAACCAAAAAGTGAAAAGGTACAGATTTTCAGTAGAACTTACCCCTTTATCTTCAACAATTTCTCTCGGAGTCAGAAGAATGAACATAAGGGGTTGGAGGCAGCCAACCTCTTGAGTCCAGGAGGAACGTTGGATGGTAGGGGATGGGTTGTTCTGAATCCTGCTCACAGTGCCAAAAATGTCAACCTAAAAGGAAGAGATTGAGGCACAAAATATAATTTAAGGAGTTTACTTGAGCCAAAGTGAGGACAGCTGCCCAGGACACACTTCCAAGTTGCCTGGGGAGTGCTGTGCCAGCCTTGGTTACAAGCAGGCTTTTAAAGTCAAAGGGAACAAGGAGTGAACTGATGCAACAATGTTTGACAGTAATTCTCATTGGTTTACAGAGATAACATTGATTAATGATTGGTTATATGTTAACATTGGCTATATGAACTATGGGGTATGAGTTATGGTGTCCAGCATATTGTACTTTATTGCTTCTTGGCATCAGTTATTTGAGAGTCCACACAGCAGGTGGCTTCAAGAGATAATTATTTAACTTGAGGTGGAGTGACATGACTGCTGTTTCATTCTAATATCTCTCTGGGCCTGATAATTTAAAGGGGCTCACATTTCTTAGATAAAAGGTTTATTTTCTTTTCTTCCCCCCACAACCCAAATACACTTTTTTGACATAAGGATTATTCTGAGAAACAGCAAACATGGGAGAAGATCTGAAAACAAGGTAGAAGTTACCCTAATGAAAGTGAAACTTGTATTTATGAAACAGGACATCTCTATTTGTAAGGGTGTCTCCCTCTCTATACCAGGAAGAGAAGGAAGACTCTGAATTACAAGACAGTCATATCAATGGAGAAGGCACAAACTTTGATTTGTACAACAAACCTTATTCTTGTTTACTTTTCCTGGTCATTTCCATAACTGGTCTCTCTCACACCTCTGTTTTTAGCTAAAGATGGTGTTTAAGCCTGAATTCTAAGCCATCTCTTCGAGAGTTACTCTTTCTTTGAGCTTTTCCCCATGCATACATGAGATATAATACATGTTAACCATCTTATTTGTTTTTTTCTTATTAATTTGTCTTTTATTACAGGGGCCCCAACAAAAACTTAGAAGGGTAAAGGGAAAATTATTTTTCCCTCTTTTATAGACCAGTCAGGGAAACATAATAGCTAGGGGTGTATTTTAAATTATTAGCATTAATTTTATTGTTCATCTTTATATTATGCAATGCCAGTTTTAAATGCAAACATAAAAGGATTTATCTCATGTGTAGAATTACCAAGATTACACAAAATTCATATTTTGTAGCTTCTACATGCATATATATTTTGTTCTTACCACATTAGTAAAAACACTGTATAAAACGAACTCATCACTTGAAAGGCACACAGTCTACCAAAACTCTCTATCTTTAGCTTACTGATGAGTTAGGAAGGATTGAAAGAAAAAAGAACTATGAGTTGCTCAATCTTTCCCTTTCCTTCTGTGTCATTTTCAGGAAGTGTTTGCCTAATATAGAAAGTAACATGAATAAAAAAGAAATACTTTTTCCTTATGAAACACAGGAGTCATGGCTGACACACCTATAACAAAAGACATATTAACAAGAGGAAAGCATTACAAATTTATCTAATTAAAGTTTTACATGCCACAAGAACCTTCAGAAATGAAGACTGAATCAGGTAAAACTGTATTTTTAGCCTAAGTATGATGAAAAAAGCAGATGGTTGTGGAGAAACCTGATTGAACAAAAAGGGTATGATTTTACGGTAATAAACTGAGCAAGGTCTCTTTGTTCAGATTCTTCTTGGTCTCTCTGCATGAATTCCTTTCCTTTAAGTATAAGGCAGGACATCTGACCCATGAGGATCTTGTGACCTACTTTCAAGGGAGGTAGGTCAGAGAGAGTGACCTTAGTAGGTGTTATAGTTTGCTTTGAGAAAGCAAACTATAAAAAGAGAAAGATGGGCAAGAGACAGGAGGGAGGAGAAGGTCAGAGAGACTTTCTTGCTTCTGAAGTCCTCCTGTCTCCTTCAGCACATGCCAAGGTGCCATACTTTGGCACACCATGCTTTGAGCCCTGATAGTTCCTTGGCTACTCCAGTTTTTTAGACCCTGCCATTGACAGATTTCTGACTTAAAAGCAAGTTCTGGTTCCTGCAGAAAGCATGATCTCTCCAGGCTGTGAGTGCCCCAGCTTACTCAAATACTTTCCTTGTACTCACTCTGAATCTTGCTGAATGAACTGTGATGCATTGTTGACCCACCAGAATTCCATGCTCATGGAGGATCACAAGTGCCATACGTGAATGGTGCAGCAGGAAACCACAGATAACACATATAGCATGGAGAGCTTCTGCTCATGTGGATGCCCTATTGTTCTACTTACCTCACTTACAAGACACAAGTTCAAAGGTAAAATTAACAGTTTCAAGCCTGTGACAACAGAGCACTAAACTGTGCTCAGGGCCCTCTAAACACAGTACCCTCGTGAATACTGGGCCCTGTGGCCTGTGTGACTGCATAGGTCACACATCTTTGAGGCCAGGCATGAAGATCTAGCAGACTCAATGGGGAAACTGACAAGGAAGACAATTGCAGAGAAGCCTTTAAACATACAAGTTGTAATTGTGAGGATAATTTTGCCTGGAACTCAAATCTCATTAGACACAGGAGAAACCAGACTGGAGAAAAACCTTATAATTATAGTGAGTGGAAAAATCTTTATTTAGTGTTTCCAACTTAACTGGGTATCTGAGAAGTCGGTCTTGGGAGAAACTGTATCATTGTAATAAGTGTAATTGGTCAACACTGTTATCCTGAAAATTTATGTCAAAGTGAGGTCTTATAAATGTAAAGAATGTGGGAAAGCTTTAAATTAAAGTGCCAGCCTTATTCAGTACAAGACACTTCACACAGTAGAGAAACTCTATGAATGCAATGAATGTAAGAGAAGTTTTCGGGTGAGCTCAGCTCTGATAAGGCACCAAACTTCCATGTAGATAAGAGACCCTAATAATGGAATAAATGTGGGGACCAATTTTGCTAAGAATTCAGGCCTTTCCCAATGGATAATGCATTTTGGAAAAGGATGTTATGAGAAGGAGCACAAAGAAAGCTCCAAAGTCATTTCCTTCTCACATGGCACATTTTTTCCTGACTTGATGGCCCTCATATGGAGATGATTCTTCAAAATGTCTTGCAAGGTGAAAAGACTTTCCCTCTACCCTCTGAGGATTTGATAACTGAGTCTATGACAGAAACTGATAACAGGCAGGTTAACATGAGAAGATGTACAATTTTATTATGTGCATGGAGGCAGTACCGAAAAGAAAGCATACACCTAAACAACCAGTGAGATTCAGGAGTTTCTATCTACAGGGGAGGGGAGGGGAGATGTAGGCAATTTAGGGGAGAAATAATGTTTGGGAAAGATGAATGGGTCCTCAGAAGAGCTGATAGTTTTTGAAGAAGTTTGTCTAGGTGCTGTGTCAACTTCTAGCCTCTTCTCTTGTGATAAGAGTTAATCTTCCCTGGTTGATGAAACTCTCAGGGAGGGGACTGATGACAGCTGAGCTCCTTTTGGAGGATCTGTCTTCAGGCAGATAGGGGGAGTTCAGAGAAAGCTTCTCCTTACATTTGTTGTTTTTCAAGTCGCTTTGGCTAGAATTAACCCATATACCAAATTGGCATAGTTTGGAGTGGCATTTCCTGAATTCCTTCAGTCTTCTAGCTAAACACTCATAAGTCTTCTTTGCAATGCACTAGACACTTATAATGTAAGGGTTTATGTATTGTCTTTGTATAAATAGCTGTAGCTTTGGAGACTGTTGCTTCTTTGCCTCATAACCGTGTAACTGTTGACAAGTTATTTGACTTCCTTATACTCAGAATTTTCTTCAATAAGATGAGGGTAATATCTGCCCTACTATCTGCCAAGGATATGAGGATAAAAGAAGATAATACATGGAAAGTATTTTGAATACAGCATTCTTGTGCTGGCATAAGAAAGCTGTAGTATAGGTGAGTATTGGCTCTGCCAAATCAAAATGGAAGAACAAAAGGATTATATGACATATAAGTAAAGAAATAAACAATCATAAAATACCTGTTAAAATGTCATGAATCTCATTTAAGCAACATATTACAAATGTATTTCTAGGCTATGGACCAAAATCTTTTCCCAGGCTTTATGTTATAAAGGGTTTTTTATTTTGTCTTTATAAAATGTACATACTCAGAAGACAAACTTTACTGTGTTTCTAACCAAATATTTTTTCTTGAAAAAACGTGGAATGTCAGTGCTTTCAGATGAGAAAGATGGGATTAAAATATTTTAAGACTTCTACAAAATTTTACGAAATGATGTGGATACATAAAAAGTTATGTTTCAGAGTTAGTGTATTAGTTCGTTCTCACATTGCTACAACGAAATACCTGAGACTGGGTAATTTATAAAGAAAAGAGGTTTAATTGGCTTATGCTTCTGTAGGCTGTACAGGAAGCATGACGCTGGTATCTGCTTGGCTTCTGAGGAGGCCTCAGAAAACTTACAATTATGGCAGAAGGCAAAGGGAGAGCAGGATTCTTACATGGCAGGAGCAGGAGCAGGAACAAGAGAGACAGAGAAGGGAGAGGTGCCACACACTTGTAAACAACGAGATCACACAAGAATTCACTATCAGGAGAACAGTACCAAGAGGATGGTGCTAAACCATTCAGAAGGATCCAACTCCATGATCCAATCACCTCCCACCAGGCCCTATCTCCAACATTGGGGATTAGAATTCAACATGAGATTTGGGTAGAGACACATATCTGAACTATATCAGTAAGTAACTTTGGGTTGAAATGAAAAGAATAAAGAGGAATTATTTCTAAATTCAAATTTGTTATACAGTATGAATTTAAAATTTGGCTTATTATCTGTAATAGTGGATGACTAAAGAATTTTTATTATATTGTATTATGAACCTTCATAATTTGCCTTTTTCAGTGCTTCTGAGAAGTGGGTTCCTTTGTAGGAGCTACATATCAGAGAGCTATCTTGGCCTACATTTCACTGCTGGAGACACATTATTTAGAGCCAGAGCTGGAAATGAAAAATAATTCCTTAACTCCCCCAAACTGGTGCTGATCGGGAGGAAACTAAGGGGTGAGAGTTTCCAACTACAGACTCATTTGGAAGATGGGGAACCAGAATAAAGAAAAGGAAAACTAGGCTAGTTAAGTCTGAGTCTTGAATCGTAAAGATCTCCGTATCTCAAGGGTATAATCTCAGTAACTAAAGTTTCCCCAAATTAAGGGAAAGAAATATAGTACAGAGTAATACTTAGGGATTTTCTAGGATATAGCCACTGTGAATGGAGTATGCATCCTATATTTTTAAAATTTTTCATGAATTCTATTCCTAAGTATATGTTTCACTTTGAATAAAATACTAAATTGGGTTACTTATACTTTTGGGAGCACACACTGGTTTTCTGTGAAAAAATGGCCCTTAGAAAATGTAAATGGTTCTTCAGTCAAAATCTACTATTAATACTTTTGTCCTTTTCTTTAAGCAAGCAAGCTATGCTCCATGCAGATAACTATCTTCCCTGCTTGTGATATCTCTAAGAATATATTCCTTGTAAGCGAGGAATAAGATAGCTGGTAAATGGAAGGAGACCTCTCGTGCACATTATTGCCACAGAATTGGGACATGAAGTGGTGTTAAGTTGGGCCGCCATAACAAAATACTATACTGGTGGTTTTAAATAAGAGAAATTTATTTTCTCACAGTTCTGGAGGTTGAAATCAGGGTACTAATATGGTTGGTTTCTGGGGAGGGCTCTCCTTCTGGCTTTCAGATGATCACTTTTTTGCTGTTGTGCTCACAAGACCTTACCTTCATGTGTGCATGGAAGAGATATCAAGCTCTCTGGTGTCTGCTTTTAAAAGGGCATTAATCCTATTATACCAGGGCCCTGCCCTCAAGAACTAATTACCTCTCAAAGGCCGCATCTATAACACCAACTCATTGGAGGTTAGGGCCTCAATGTATAAATTGTTTGGGGGTTGTTGGTGGGACCACAAACATTCAGTCCAAACCACTGAGCAAAGGAAGAGACAGAATAAAGGAACAACCAAGAAGAGAGCTGTGTTGAGCAATGGAAGTAAAAATGAGTGTCAAAAGTAGAGGAGGATGAAAGTGAGTGGAAGTTCTGAAGATGGCATGTGGAAAGTGACAGGTAAGAGAAAAATAATTTGTTTCTATTGAGAGTCAGGACAAATTCCAACATACTGAAGTTAGAAGTAATGGGTCCAATGAGGAAGTAATACTGAAGACGATTGACCTAAGGGATATTTTAGAATTATTTGTAATGTTTGAATTAAAGACAACAGGGACTAAAGAATAAAAATGTTTAGATGAGTCTAAAAGATCAGGTCAATGATGTAGCTTCTATTACAAGGGAACAGAAAAGAGGGTACAAAATGGCTTTAGGTGATCCAGGGGATTCAGAAAAGGTAATTTTAAGACAAAAGAATAAAGTCTACTTTACAGAGAAAGCACTAAATGTGTAGTAGAGATTGGTATATGAAGTTATATATTATGAAAATATTACAAAAAATTAAAGGTACTTTTGTTTTATGAGAGTGGCCTAGAATAGCTTTTTAAAAGATATTAGGGAAGCTGGTGTACAACTTCCTGCTGAGGCTGATATGAGGGAGGACAGCATTATGCCATTCTGCATCAGGTCCTTTGTTAGTGCCACATAAGCTGGAATGTAGTACTTCAGGAGATGGACCTTCAGTCTGATTCAGCATGGTGTTATGTCTGAGATGCTCCTGATGCTGTTCAGCCTGGGTAACTGGCAGAGCTTTCAACCACTCCCTTTCTCTTGAGATGGATTGCAATGCTCACCTTGCTCATGAATGGCCTGGAATTCTGGATATTCCCATTTAAACTGTCTTTTCATTGGCTGGAAAGGAATAGTTGGTGGCTCCTGTGCTGCTTGATGATGATATTCTGAGTGCAGTCCCATTCCACATGCACTGGCTGCAACTTGGAAACGATTAGATATGGCTGGGCTTGTGAAAGACTCAATGAGGGAACCACAGTTAATATATTTAAAAGACATCTTACAGAACACATCTCAGGGCATAGAATAGAGAAAGAATGCTGACACAGTCTTCTTCCACCCTTAAGAAGTAAGGAGCAAACCAGAAAAGATGAGAGTGAGAAACACAGAGAATTATATATCTAGTGGGAGGGACCTTGCTTCCCTGGGTGTGTGGCTGCTTCTTTCTCTGGCTAGGGTGTTCATGTGCCTTTTAATCACACCTGACATTCTGTTTCATCAAGCTCTCTTTCCAAATCCTCCGCCATGATCACCACATCCTCTTTGTTCTCCAGCTGATGCTCTAACATCTGGGCTTGGAGCTCCTCTGGCAGCATAGTCTAGAACTGCTCCAGCACCAGCAATTCCAGGATCTGTTCTTTGGTGCGGGTCTCTGGCCTCAGCCACTGATGGCAAAGTTCCCAGAATCAGCTCAAAGCCTCACAGGGTCCAGGTGCCTCCTGGTAGCAGAAATGCCTAACGTTCTGATGAGCTACCTCCTGGTTGCTGGAGTTCTTCCATATGAAGTAGCCCATATCTTGGCCCCTAGTGTAGTCCTCTGCTTTAACTGTCAGGCGACTTTTCTATTCCCTTTGAGATTTATTAGTCAAGGCTGCAGCTGTTATGGGCTATAACAGTTCATGTAAAGTCTTATTTTGCAGGTTGGGGTATATAGAAGTCTGCTTTAAGGAGGCTGTCCTTGGGCAAGTTTCTTTTGGGTCACTCCCAAGGCAAAATAAATCATTACTAACTTGCAGAAATGAAAAGGTTGCTAAGAACTTTTATTTATTTTTTTAAGATTAAAGACATCTAGTTATCTTGAAACTCATTGAACCACAAATTCAAAAGGAAAATGGACAATTCGGGTGAATTTTATCATGTGCGACAGAAAGCACAAACTAGGTAAGACAGACATACAATTAATAATATGATTTGAAAACTGCAGATACGAGGATGAAATCACTTTTGTCAGACCCAGGTAAAATACGGCTGGGAAGGCATGAAGGAGAGGAGGCTCATGCTTACATGTTTGAGATAAGAACTGTTTCCAAGGTCTTTCTAAACACCGCACAAGAAACCCTTTCATTTCCTCCATGCATCTCCTGCTTTGACAAGGTTTATCAGTAGACATTCTTTAGGACTGCTATAATTCAGATACGATGTTCTGGAAAGAACACTTGCCCAATTATGGCATCTCCACCATGAACTGACAACTCCAGATTTGAGCCTCTGAAACCAATGAACACGGTCTCTAAGCAGCTTATATGAACCTCTCTTTTTGCTAATAAAAACTTGCCTTTACCCTTCCCTCACTGAATGCATTAGTGGCTTGCCATTCTGTGCATTCTAGGTTATAATCTTCATTTCTCATTTGCGAGTCAACTTTTTTTAAGTTTAACAATGGAAACAATGTGAAGCTTGACTACAAATATTATAAAATTAAGACACCAAAGCAAGCATACTAGTGTGTCTCACTACAAATACATCTACATATAACACTTCTGATCATTAGAAAATAATCCAATTGTGTTTAGAGGTTCAATGACAGCATAAACAGATTTAAGTGTGATTATACACCTCATTTCTTCCACAGGGCTCCTCTACTAATGCCTCTGGGAGACAGCTTCATACTGCCAGCACCAGGAGGGGAGAGGAGAAGAAAGGAAGTCTTCTCTCCATGCCCTCCTGGGGCCCATCTTGGTGTTGTGTGTGGTGAAGGGGGGACGAATCTGGGGTCTCAGTCGCAGCCTCCTCTTGCAGCTGCCACCTTCATCCCCGAAATCCTGTTCCTAACAATCAATAGGAACCCTGAGAAAAGTTAGACGTGTGAAGTCTGCACATAACCCTGGGCCACAAACTCGGTCCCGGACGCCACAGGACACTCACTCACCCGGGACACACATCCTGGCCGGAAGATGGGCGTGTACCGGGGCTCCTGCTGCTTCCGGCCCCTCTAGGAAGAGGCTCTCCGTGGTGGTCTCGCGCACCCCGTATTGGGAGGGAGCCGCCGCGGGGTTTAAAGGTGCAGTCGGTTCCTAGCCTAGCGGGTGGCAGCTCCCTCCATGATTTTGAAATGTTGATGCATTAACCTTCTAGAAGGGTGCTAGGTCTCCCTCTTTCCCCCGCCACCAACTTTAGAGTTGTGGTGTACAAGCGCTATCTTTTCTGATGTTATATTCCATAGGAATATTTTCAGTGACATAATCAAGTTTAAGCATTAAGAACTAGGGCCCTGGAATAAAATGCGTTAAAATCTTGGTTCTACCACTTACTATGTGATCTTTAGCAAGATAGTTAACTTCATTACTGCTGAGTTTTCTCACCTATAAAATGTGAAAAATAATAACCGTTACAGAATGAAGTAGGACATACTAGTATAGTGCCTGTAAAAAACTGTGGGCTCAACATTACCTTAAAAAACAAACCAAATATTGTGTTACTTAGATCCTGTCAGGACATTTTTAAAGTCATTGAAAGTAAATGCTATCTCTTACAAAGCCTCTTAGTGGGAGATTTTGTACATTTCACATTATCATACATCTAACATCAAGCTCCTGTTTACATTTTATAATGTAAAAACCTTACATACTATGGAATGTTTCAGACTTAAATCATTCCTCCCTACCCTCTTTCATATACTATTGCTCTACACTCTCTTCTCAGTCTTCTGTAGACAGCAGCCAGCAGCAATGAAATAACATTTCAGGACCATTATTTCCAGTACTAACTTCCTCAGTAATCTACCACAATTGCCAGTAGCCAGAGAATCCTATCACTTTCTGTCAGGAGAGCTCACTATAGTCCCTATCAACCTACCCCAGAAAGGTGCCAAAAACCAGTAAAAGCCTGGTTATCCTGTGTTTATCCTCCAACTTCTGAGGTTTAGTTCAATTTGAACACATTTTCTCACTCCTAACCCAATTCTATTTCTTCCTGTCTTACTTAAATATCTGGATTCTGGCCTCTTCCCTGGGGTGCTCTTCTGCTTTTTTACTCCCTGGTATGACCTCTGGACACAGATTTTGGCCTCATATAGGAATGCCACCATTACATATGTCCTTATTTGACATGACTCTCTAACTTAACATTAGCATCTAACTTAGTTTTGTGGTCTTCAGTTTTTAAAGGGATGCTCTGAAAACACTGTTCTGCAGTGCATTGTGCAAGCTATTTCACTCCTGGGTTTAGCTGACCTCTTTTTGTGCAAAACTAACTAGGAAAATAAACTAGGACTGATTATCAGTCTCTTTACCTAAATCTTTATTTTCTTCCCACACTGTAATCATGGTTGTTTCCCCAGTCTCTATTTCTCTACACTGCACTGCCATAGACTACCCTATTTATTAGGCCCCCTAAATGTAGCTCTTTCGGTTTGACTTTAGTAGTAAATGAAAGAAGGGGTACATCATCAGTCTCACAGAAAGTACACACACACAGATGAAGACCAGACACTGGTCTTTCAGTCTTTCATCTTGCCCAATATTTATTTTTTATTTAATATTTTTCATATTGTGTCATTTCCTCAGCATTTACATACAAATTTAAGTCCCTTACATTAATAGGTTTTCCCTCATGTGAATTCTCTGGTGTTGACTAAGGTTTGAGCTCTGACTGAAGGCTCTTCCACACTCACTGCATTCATAGGGTTTTTCTCCAGTGTGAATTCTAAAGTGTCGAATAAGATGTGAGCTCACTCGGAAGGTTTTCCCACATTCACTACACTCATAGGGTTTCTCTCTGGTGTGAATTCTCTGATGCCGGATAAGATGTGAGTTCAGGTTGAATGCTCTCCCACATTCTTTGCACCCAAAGGGTCTTTCCCCAGTGTGAATTCGCCGATGTCTAGTAAGATCTGAGCTCTCTGCAAAGCTTTTCCCACATTCATTACATTCATAGCGTCTCTCTCCAGTGTGGATTCTCTGATGCCTAGCAAGTTTTGAGCTGTGCCTGAAAGCTTTCCCACATTCATTACACTGATGAGTTTTATCTGCACTGAAAACTGCTGCATGTTTAGCAAGTTTCGGGCTCTTGAAAGATTTTCCATATTGGTGAATTTTTTCTCCAGCATAAATTCTTTGAGGGTTAATAAAATCTGAGTTCCATTTGAAGCTCTGGTCACAGGTACCATGTTTACAAGATTTCTGGTGTGTGAATTCATTTGAGTTCAGATTTAATCTCCTCTCACATCCATCATGGCTTATTATTTCACCTCTGACTATATTTTTGTGGGTGAGGATTTTACCAAAACCTTCATCCTGGGCAGATGACAGTCTCTGAGACTCCCCTGATTCTTTTTCCCATTGCTTCTTTACCCTGCCTGCAGACTTACAGATGTCTTGAGATTCACCAGATGCTTCTGATATGTATCCTGAGATTCTTCCAGATGTAATTCTCTGTGATTCAATTTTTTCAAAAATTTCCAGCTTTGGCATGGATCTACTGTTTTCACTCTCATTATCTAAAATAAAAAAGAAAGAGGTAAGTATCATCTGTTTGCTGCACTAGAAGAAAGAAAATTTTGCAGCATGCTCAAGATAGTAACATATTGATATGCCCACTTTAATATATGACTTTCATATGAGAGGAATGATAGAATGAAAGAGGATGACAGGAATGAAAGAAACATTGGTAAGAACAAGTAATGCCTGCAGTGGTTGGCAGAGAGAGGAATCAGACATGTGAAGCATATATATTAGAAAAGATTGGGAGGAGGATTGCCATCAGCAAGAACTCAAGAGATAGGGGGAGACAGAGTAAGGAGAAGGAACTCTACAATGTTGACTGAAGGGGATCTTGGGAACCTTGGATCTATGATACATTTCTAGAGGGAAAATGGAGGCACTACCTCAAAGAAAGCAGATTAGAACACAAAAAAAGTAAAGCTATGTTACTCTGAAGTATGTGTGAGAAAACTTCCATCCAACTATCGTCTATTTCTTCCTCATATTCCATGGTAAATCAGTCTTCTAAATCCTGTCATCTCTGTCCGCTAAGTGTCCCTTGTATAAATCCCTTCTTTTACATTTCTGCTACCATTGCTGTAGCCTTCAACCTCACCATTTCCTATCTAGACTTTAACTGCCTCCTTGCTGTTTTGACTGCACTTTTCTTCTTCCTAGTTATCCTGAAGATCCTTACTAGACTAATGGTCATTAAACACTGTCATCCTTACATACTCTACTCAAAAACCTTGAATCTCTCTCTCTCTCTCTTTTTTGTTACAAGACTAAACTCCCCAGCCTGGTTTCCAAGATCCATTTATCATCTAGTCTTCACAAATCCCACCTTGTAGCTCACAACTCTATACCATGCTGGAGTTGAATTGCCCTTCTTTGTTATAAGGTATCCTTTGTCTACAATATGCTAGGGCAGGAAAGAGGGTTAGGGAGTGCTGTTCGCGGGGTGAGGGAAATTTACAATTTTATATAGGATAGATGGAGATGTTTCCAGAACAAACCTGAAGGCACAATGTGTAGAAATTTATTAAAAATTAATGATGGCTGGGCGTGGTGGCTCATGTCTGTAATCCCAGCACTCTGTAAGGCTGAGGCAGGTGGATCACGAGGTCAGGAGTTTGAGACCAGCCTGGCCAACATGGTGAAACCCCGTTTCTACTAAAAATACCAAAATTAGCCAGGCTTGGTGGCAGGCACATGTAACCCCAGCTACTCGGGAGGCTGAGGCAGGAGAATTGCTTGAACACAGGAAGCAGAGGTTGCAGTAAGCCGAGATCACGCCACTGCACCCCAGCCTGGGTGACAGAGCAAGACTCCGTCTCGGGAAAAAACAAAACAAAACAAAACAAACGAACAAACAGTAAGTTATTCTTGGGTTTACTATAGGGACCATTCACACCTTAAGTGATACTGTATCTATGAATCTTTTAAATAGATGAGTCTTAGAATAGAGATGCATAGTCTATGGAAGTAGTCTCTAGAAGTATAGCTAACTTTCTATAAAAGTGTAAAAGAGCTTTATAAGACCAAGAGCATAAGAGGAAAAATATGGACCAGGGTCTATGTTACTTGTGAATTATATACTATTTCTCAGTATATCATCGTGTATCTGTTTCTCTTGATCATTATATGTACTTCTCTATGAACATGTTTTGCTTCTGCCCATGTATTTCTTTTTGTTTTGCTTCTTTTCTCTTTTTATGATATTTTTTCACTCATTCACTTTTATTTCCTTTAATTTGGTCATATCATAAAAATGTTCTGTGTTTTGGAAATATTCTGGATGAGGAACAAAATTATTTTTTCCCCCACAATTGGCCAAAGACTCACAGGAAAACAAGTTCTCTCTTTTCATTTTTTTTTTCTTTTTGAGATGGAGTCTCGCTCTGTCGCCGAAGCTGGAGTGCAGTGGCGCGATCTTGGCTCACTGCAAGCTCCGCCTCCTGGGTTCACACCATTCTCCTGCCTCAGCCTCCCGAGTAGCTGGGACTACAGGTGCCTGCCACCATGCCCAGCTAATTTTTTAGTACAGACGGGGTTTCACCATGTTAGCCAGGATGGTCTCAATCTCCTGACTTCATGATCTGCCTGCCTCGGCCTCCCAAAGTGCTAGGATTATAGGCATGAGTCACTGCACCTGGCCACAAATTCTCTCTTTTCATTGGGTAATAAAGGAAAGGACCACCTACAGTTACCAAGACTAGTTTGTGAAGGGAGATTCATTCTCCTGTTTCTTCAGTGATGTGCACTGTATGGCATTCTGCCCCTTACCACAGTCCCATAGGAGCTGGGGTTCTGATGAATCAAAATAGGCCTTGGTTTCCACTGGCTGTAACTGGACACTAAGTGCTGGTCCAGGTGGTGACACTTTTTTCCTGAATATTTCTTGTCCACGTTCATGGGCTTGAACCTGAGAAAAATAAAGTACATTTGGGCTATAAAAGAATCCCTGTGTTAAACATCTTCTAACAACGAAGAGAAACTCCCATAGGAATACAAAACTGGGGAAGGAAGAATCGAGTCTGAGTCATTTGTAAAATGTCATGTGGAATCAAACAGACAGGAAAGGAGACATAAATGCACATTCAACCAATAGGTCCTGCAAGCTAGATACGCAATCTCAGGCCTCTCCTCCCATTGTGGGACTTTATCCATTATGGAGGTGTTAGATCTCCCATCCCCTATGCACCTGGAGTACTGCTTTATCAGTGCCTCTCTCCAAATCTTCCACTATGGTCACTGCCTCCTCTCCACTCTCTGGGTAATGTTCATGCACCCAGGCCTGCAAATTTCCTGGCAGGATGGTCAGGAACTGCTCCAGCACCAGCAGTTCCAGAATCTGTTCCTTGGTATGGATCTCCGGCTTCAACCACTGACAGCAGAGCTCCCGGAGCTGGCTCAGTGCCTCGCGAGGTCCAGGAGAATCCTGGTAGCAGAACTGCCTAAAAAGCTGCCTGTAGAGCTCCTGCTTAAGGAGTTCACTTCTCTGTAAGCAAGCGTCCTGCCTGTGGATAAATTCTTCCTCTTCTATCTTCACTATCAAAAGTCCTTCATCCTCTGGAGAGTTCTGGGCTGCAGCTTTCTTTGATTCTGTAGCCATCTGTGGAAAGAATATATTATCAGAACTGCTTTGGAAAGGGTCTTCTTTAGTTTCAAGAGTCCTCCTGAGGGATCAAAAATTACTATTACTGTCTAGGAAAATGAAAGACCATGTAATAAAAATCATCATTCTCCATTACACAAAAATTTACTGGGCATTTATTGTATGCAAAAGCACTGACATACTTGATTTGTAGAATATAACTGTTATGATTTCTGCTTCAAGATAGCTTAACATTTAAATTTAAAAATAAGAATTTAAATTAGAAACAATAAACTTAAATGTAATACTAAATATTAACAAGGTACATGTTATTAAATTTTAAAAGTCACAGAGAAAATAAGGATGAAAAAGAAAAATGACAGAAGTGCTTCATAAAATGGAGATGGGAAAAATACAGATGGTTGCAGTGGTCAAGGGAAGCTTAATGAAAAAATGAAATTCTGAAGAATAGAAAAGATTTGACTGGGATGCAAGAGAGAAAGAAGTAGGAAATTACAAACAGAGAAATAGTCTGAACAATTGGGTAAGGGTAGGAATACAGAAGTGGGAAAGCAAAATGTTTAGTAGGTTTGTATAAGAAAATTATCGAGACAAAGCTTGGAGATGTCACTGCAGAAAACATCAAATGTCAGGTTCATGAATTTGGAGTTTATCTTTTAGGCACTAAGGAGTCATTGAAGAGGAGTCAATTCTTCTGAGCAGAATGACCTGCTGAACACTGTAGAGATGAATATGTTCTTAATTTCTAGGGTGGGTAGTAATAGGAAAAGACAGAAGCCACTGTATTCATGAAAGTATGAGGTTCTTTTTGTTTGTTTTTTGAGAGGAAGTCTCACTCTGTCACCCAGGCTGGAGTGCAATGGCACAATCTCGGCTCACTGCAACCTCCGCCTCCCAGGTTCCAGTGATTCTCCTGCTTTAGCCTCCTGAGTAGCTAGGATTTCAGATGCACATCACCACACCTGGCTAATTTTTTTGTATTTTTGGTAGATATGGGGTTTCACCATGTTGGCCAAGCTGGTCTCAAACTCCTGACCTTGTGATCTGCCCACTGCCCAACTCGGCCTCCCAAAGTACTGGGATTACAGGTGTGAGCCACCGTGCCAGGCCTGAGGTTCTTTTACTGAACATTTCACTAAGTTGACTACTGACTGATGCAATCACATACATTTTATTAAGAATCTTATCACAAGCACAGTGTTGGGCTATAAGTTGTATAGCGATGGTTTACAAGAAAGTCTGAATCTGACACTGGGCTTGCTGCCTAATCATCATATGGGATCTCTGGTAGAAACAGCTTCTTAGACCCTACCTCTGGAGATGCTGACTTGGGCCCTGCTCCTAGAGATGGTAACTTGGTCAGTATGGCATATGCCTGGAAAATCTGTATTCTAATATACAGCTTAATGGATTAAACAAGAAGTGTTTGAGTTTGTGAACTAGTTGGGAAGAAATTATAAAACATGGAAATAAAAGATTTAAATGAGAAACATTTAACATGACATATACATTGCACATGTTTGTTAAATGTTGAA
The DNA here is from genome assembly GCF_024542745.1 of Macaca thibetana thibetana. Lineage (NCBI taxonomy): Eukaryota > Metazoa > Chordata > Mammalia > Primates > Cercopithecidae > Macaca > Macaca thibetana. The sequence goes on along the minus strand of NC_065581.1, from coordinate 27,805,241 downwards.
TATTGAAGTATAAAATGAATTTATGGTGGAGATGCTGAATGTTCTAACTGTCCTGCGGTGGGAAGAGACTGTCAATGGTAGAAGGTATTTCCCAGAGGTGGTGGGTGTTAGAAATAAATTTTTGGGCGGCAAAATAAATAGCACTCGAACATGAATTTTCTCATCAAGGCAATTTTGCTTCTATAGAAAGGTGCGTCTTGCAGATGGAGCAATGGCGAGAGCACACCTGAACAAGGGAGGGGAAGGGGTTCTTATCACTGACGCAGGTAGCCCTTACTGCTGTGTCATTCCCCTATTGGCTAGGGTTAGACTGCACAGTCTAAGCTAATTCCGATTGGCTATGTTAAAGAGAGCAGGGGTATGAACCAGAGTGGTGGGGTGAGCAGTTTCAGCGGGAAGGACAGTTATGGAACGGGTAACTAAGGTGATGCAGGTCAGAGCAGGTGACCAGGGGAATAGATGTGAACTACTGATTGGAACTGGTGGAAAAGGTTGTTTACTGAAACTAGGGGCAAGGAGACGAGGTTAAACTTTAAAATGGAGAGCAAATAACTGAACATACTGACATAATAATTCTTTGAAGAGAAATGTAGAACTCACTGTATTTAACATGGGGCTTAAATTGGACAATAAAGGATGAGAAAGATTCAGAAAGGAAAGGACAGGAACAGAGTTGAGGAAGTGGGAATGAGCAGCAGGTTGATGGTGAGATCAGCTTACAGGGTATGGTGGCTGGAGTGACTAAGAACTCTACTGCCTCTGTTAAGAAATTGCTCAACTCTAGTCTGAGTTCTTACAATTCCTAACACATACATATATGAATATATAAGTCCTTGTATTATTTTTAGTTGTTTGGCTCTTTTTTTCATCAACTGATTGCTGTTCCATGAGGTTAAGGACCATGCATTATTAAGTGTTCTTAAGGCTTCATATTTGTTGATTGAATGAAAGGAAAAATTTGGAAAGTTTCAGATGACTTCTGTTTTGGATGATCTGTATTTAAGATGATAATAAGACATCTACTTGGAAAAATATTTCCAACAGAAACAATGATATTTCAATAATGGAAAGGAACTTGGAATGGGAAGACAGATTTTGACAAGTGTTGGGAACAGGGCCCCAAATCTGGCCATAAACTGGCCCCAAAACTGGCCATAAACAAAATCTCTGCAGCACTGTGACATGCTCATCATGGCCTTGATGCCCTCGCTGGAAGGCTGTTGGTTTACCGGAATGAGGGCAAGGAACACGTGGCCCACCCAGGGTGGTAAATGGCTTAAGGAGTTCTTAAACCACAAACAATAGCATGAGCGATCTGTGCCTTACGGACATGTTCATGCTGCAGATAACTAGCCAGAGCCCATCCCTTTATTTCGGCCCATCCCTTTATTTCCCATAAGGAATACTTTTTTTTTTTAAATGCTACTAATATTTAGATGAATTTATTTTTTTATACATATATCTATACATTTTTAAACATATAGAGATTAAATTCAATGTGCATTTACTTAATATTTGCAAGAAATTATATGAATATTTAATATATATTCATTAACATACTTTTAGTAAATCTTATGACTGGCTTGCTGTCAATAAACATGTGGGTAAATCTCTGTTCAAGGCTCTCAGCTCTGAAGGCTGTAAGACCCCTGATTTCCCACTCCACATTCTATATTTCTGTGTGTGTGTCTTTAATTTCTCTAGCGCCACTGCGTTAGGGTTTCTACGACCGAGTTGGTCTCCGCAGACAAGATTCATGAAAAGGGTAGTTGAAGATATCTATCAGTATTAATTCTCCAAGACTATGAAATAAATATCACAGGTTCAGACTGAACCTTGGAAAACAAACAGTTTGAGTGAGTATAAGAACAAAATTTATCAATGATAAAAAAAAAAGGAGGGGGTTAGTTCCATGGTATATTAACCAGAGAGTCTCAATCCCTTATATTTTACTGGGCCATTCCTTTGATGTTTCTTGTTATGTTTCCTAGATGCCCTAACCAAGTAGTGTCCTAATGCTTAATGAGCATGATCTCATTTACCATAGTAGATGGGTATAAAGTAGGCCCATATAATCCGAATGAAACTTCAATTATGCTAAGCATGTTATCTCAGCTGACAGTCCTATCTCCAGGTGTTTTATCACTTCTCATCCATTTAAAACCTAGTCCCTCTAAAGTTAGTAGCTTTAATAAATATTTCTTGAGCATCTAGTGCCTTATAATAGTGTTAGGAGGACTTACAAAAACGGGTAAGCAGAAGTGTAAACAAACGCTAGGAGAACAGAGAGGAACGAGTAATTAATTATGAGAAAGGTGGAGGTTAAAGAGGAGGGCTCCTGATGGATGACCATGCCTTGGTGGGTATATGGAGGAGGGGAAAACGGGTGAGAGTTTTGTTGGTGGAGGGGGAGAGAGTCAGGGGAAATCCGGTAGAGACCACAAAGCAGAACAGAGGCGTCAAGGGGCATGCTGGTAAAGGCTCCCATAGTACCTTGTGTTTCTCAAGGGTAGGTCAGTGTTGGTTTCACTGCATCCTCGGCACACAGGAAATACTATTTACCGTGTCAATAAATTTCAGGACAAGCCGGGGTTGTCCCCAAGTGTCCTACAAAAGGGCAGTTACTCTTCCCAAGGGAAGCAGGGGACTGGGGATGGTCGTCACAGCAGTTTCTTTTGGCAGACAATAACAGATGCGAGACATTTGACACCCCTCCCCGTTCCACCTGGCTGGAATGGGCAACTCCTCTTACCAGTGACCCCAAATTCAGGATCAGCAGGACAGCCCCCACCCCACGCCACCACGCCCTCTCAGCGCCCCACTATGACGTCACGCGCGGCGGAGGTAACTATGGAGACCGCCAAACCCTCACTAAATACGTAAGCGCGCCTGCCCTCCCAACGCCGAAGCTGGTTCCACCTTTCTCCGGGATTCCTCTGAGGTCCAAGGTCTAGTCACCCAGAGGCTGCTAATTTCAAAGGCAATATGAGAGGGACTGGATGTTTGGAGGGGGAAACAGGGCTGGACGTCTGGGTCCCCAAACCCGGACTCACCTCTCGGACAGGGCTGATTCCGATCGGACACTTCCGGTGGAAGGACTGAGCGGCACTACACTTCAAGGATTCCGTCCACAGGGACTTGTGAGTCTGCGCAGAAGACGGGATGCCTTTGGACTATGATTCCGAGAATCCTTCCTGGGTCGCTTCAGGCGCAGACTTTTCGCCAAAGTCCTGAAGCTCTCAGGGCTTGAAGGAGAAGGCGTCTTTTTTCTCCATTGTAGTAGTGTGTCTCGCTAAATAACAGAGGGGACTCTCGAAAAGAAAATGACGTTGGCCGGGCGCAGTGGCTCACGCCTGTAATCCCAGCACTTTGGGAGGCCGAGGCGGGCGTATCACGAGGTCAGAAGATCGAGACTATCCTGGCTTGCAGGGTGACACCCAGTATCTACTGAAAATACAAAAAAAAAAAAAAAATTGCCGGGCGTGGTGGCACGCCCCTGTAGTCACAGCTGCTTGGGAGGCTGAGGCAGGAGACTCGCTTGAACCCGGGAGGCGGAGCTTGCAGTGAGCCGAGACCGCGCCGCTGCACTCCAGCTTGGGTGACAGAGTGAGACTCAGAAAAAGAAGAAGAAGGAAAAAAAAATATTTACACTCGAGCACAAATTTTCTCAGCAAAGCAATTTACTTCTATAGAAGGGTGCGTCTCACGGATAGAGCAATGGCTAGAGCACACCTGATCAAAGGAAGGGAAGGGGTTCTTATCCCTGACGCAGGTAGTCCCTAGTGCTGTGTCGTTCCCGTGCTGGCTAGGGTTGGGCCGCACAGTCTAAGTTAATTCCGATTGGCTATTTTAAAGAGAGCAGGGGTAAGAGCCGGGGTGGTGAGGTGAGTAGTTTCGGCGCGAAGGACGGTTACGGAACAGGTGACTAAAGGTGACTCAGGTCAGAGCAGGTCACCGGGGTGACTCACGACAGAGCAGGTGACTAGGGGTGACTCAGGACGGAGCAGGTCACCAGGGAAACAGATGTGAACTACTGATTAGAACTGGCGGAAAAGGTCGTTTACTGAAACTAGAAGCAAGGAGATGAGGAAAATGAGGAAGTTAAACTTTAAAATGGAGAACAAAGAACTGAAGGTACTGACATACTGGTTCTTTGAAGAGAAATTTAGAACGCACTGTATTTAACAAGGAGTTCAAGGCCAGCCTGGCCAACATGGTGAAACCCTGTCTCTACTAAAAATATAAAAATTAGCTGGGTGTGGTGGCGAGTGCCTGTAGTCCCAGCTACTTGGGAGGCTGAGACAGGAGTATCGCTTGAACCCAGGAAGTGAAGGTTGCAGTGAGCCAAGATCATGCCACTGCACTCCAGCCTAGGCGTCAGAGCAAGACTCCACCAAAAAAAAAAAAAAAAAAAAAAAAAATTTATTCGGGAATAGGAAATTGCATTAAAGAATAGACTTGCCAGAGTAAACTATGTTTCTATTCAGGGAGGTAAGGGAAGACAAAGGTTTTTAAAGGAAGAATGAGGAGGTTTATGTGATTGTTTAAAATCATTATCCTTGACTACAAAGATTGGTAACAAGGATGACACCAGTCTGAGGTTAGACAAACAGTTGCTGGGCAGATGTCCTTGCAGAAGTATTTTTGGTGTAAGGTGGGTTTTGCAGTCATATGTGATAGTTTTCTTATGAGGCGTACAAGCCTGAGAAGGGCTATGAAGAGACCCTTGAAGAGACCCTGGCTCTATCTGTCAGATTCTTGCTTTTGTTTTTATTTTTTAACACTAGTGGGCCGGGCGTGTTGGCTCACTTTTCTAATTCCCCACTTTGCGAGGCAAACATGGGAGGATTAATTGAATTCAGGAGTTCGAGACCAGCCTGGGCAACATAGCTGGGACCTTGTCTCTACAAAAATTAAAAAAAAAAAATAATCGAGGGTTGTGGAGTGCACCTGTACTCCCAGCTACTCACGAAGCTGAGGCGGGAGGATCGCCTGAGCCCAGGAAGTGGTGGCTGCAATAGTGAGCTGTGATTGCACCACTGCACTCTAGCCTGAGTGACTCCTGCCTCTATTTAAATCTCAGACGGTGAAATTGAAGCCGACGCAACAGGGATGCAACTGAAACTTCACCTCCTCTGCAAAACCTTCCTGCATTCCCATGCAACTTTTCTTCTAAGGCCTTGTTTGATTCATCGCCTTACTCCAGTGGAACTCAGATATTCAAAATGGTATTAATTATAACCACTGGCTGTCATTGGTCCATGCGTGGCCTTAAAGTGTGAACATTTTTTAATCCATTACCTGATCTATAAGAACTATAGATTGACAACAACTTAGATTTAATACTACTCTTTTTCTAGTCCCTCTCTGTACTACCTCTCATCTGAGGAAACACTATCACAAATTTTGTATTTGTTGTTCCCTTGCTTTTTAACAAGATGATTCCATTAGATATGTACTGTTTTGTCCCTCGAAAGTGGTGGCAGGGGAGTTCACACAAGGGAGTGCCCAAAACTGTCCTAGTTGGGGCTGGTTGGAATTCCAAAGAAAGAAGCACTATGTGCCAAGGTGATCAGTCTAAAGCATTTATTGAGGGAACTTACATCGTGTTGCAGAAATCCTCCCCATGGATAGGAGAGAAAAGGGGTGTTCTACCTAGATATGTCTGCAGTGAGGGGGTCAGGGTATGGAGTTTATATGAGGGTTTAAAGAATTTGGCTCAGGGCCAGAGCTAGTTTCTTTCAGTGTTTTTGGCGACAACTTAGATACCTTTATCAGTGCCTGAGAATGTTCAAGACCCAAGTTTGGGTTCAAGCATGCTGGGAAAAAGCTGCAGCTGGCTAGGTCAAAGAGAGGTCAAGGCACTCTGATTTTCAGTCACAGAATAGTCAAGGCTCTATGATTTCCAGTCAGAGATCCTGCAATCCATTTTCCTGATTGGCTCTTACAATTTCACATGCCCATCTCTTCCTATATGTTCCCTGAGCTGGTCAGAAAGGGTGGGATCGTCGGCAATTTCTTTCCCCTGGCTTTATGAAACACAGCAAACAAAACCTACGCTAACAGTAAATACAAGTGCACATGACAAGATCTAAAATCACATTTTCCAAAACGCTTGCTAGCAGAGCTTTCCACCAAGGACCCCATCCTGGAAAACATGACTTTGTGTAGACCACTTGGCATACTCTATGTGGTCAGTAAGCTGTAATTGCTTTTATAAGTGAAGGATGGATTGATTAACTTCAGCTTCTTTGTCTGGAATATGCACACAATGTTCACTTTTGAAAAGGGCGCAGGTTCCCCCTTGCACAGATGTCAGCATCTCTAGGGCCATTTGGTTTTGTAGACAACTTTTTTCATTGATGCTTTTTCAATGTTCAAGGCCTCCATACCATGTTTGGCATCATGCAAAGCTGTGGAGACGAATCTCTGAAGGGCTTCCGGCTTCTACGTGATATCAGAAGAACCTACTGGAGGCACAAATATAGTCAATAAGTAATCCCACCAAGAAAAAACAGACCTACTCCACTGACTTCTCCAGATGGACTCATTGAGGGATACAGGAATGGTGTCAGAGATTCTGGAGTCATCCAAGCCACCCCAGGGGAAGCCTGGGCCGGAGGTTAGTAGCACAGAGCCACTGGGTACCATTTGGGGCAATTCAGTATATTCCTGGCCTACAAGACTGTTTGTGACAAATCAATCTGTGTCCTTAAGGATAATGGTGTATTGGCATTGGGCAATTGGGAGGAAACCTAGGTACTAGAATACCTTAGGCATTACCTGAATGTCTTTAGCGTGATTAAGTTGTTCCTAACAGATCTCTGCAACTCAAGAGAGCATCCTTGCTGTAGGGATGAGCTAAAGAAAGCCATCCCACATTTGCCAGTATGATCTCCATTGCCAGAAACTGGTGCTCTTCAGGGCAGTTTTCACTTTTATGGTTGCCTCCTGTGGGACATGTTTAGGGAAAAACTTAAATTTTGTCTGTAGTTGTTCAATGTCATATCTCAATCACTCACATTTGCATGTGTGGTGTTAGATGGATCTAGGGTACCTATTTATATGTATTGTCCGGTTATCCAAGTTTGTACAGAGATCCAGTCTTTACCCAGTAGTGGCTCAGTCCACCATAGAGTTCCTACATGGCTATTCAAGGTCATAAGACCAAACACTCAGCAGTTAGGTTGGCCATGCAGGTGGGCTGTGTGATGGCCCCAGGCCAGGAAAACATTTTGGAAGGATTTCCAGGTGCCAGTGGGAATGATATAACAGCAAAGGAGAAGGCAACTCAAGCTAACAGTGAAATGAACTGTAAACTAGTTCAACCATTGTGGAAAACAGTGTGGCGATTCCTCAAGGATCTAGAACTAGAAATACCATTCGAGCCAGCCATCCCATCACTGGGTATATACCCAAAGGATTATAACTCATGCTGCTATAAAGACACATGCACACGTATGTTTATTATGGCACTATTCATAATAACAAAGACTTGGAATCACCCCAAATGTCCATCAGTGACAGACTGGATTAAGAAAATGTGGCACATATACATCATGGAATACTCTGCAGCCACAAAAAAGGATGAGTTCATGTCCTTCGTAGGGACATGGATGCAGCTGGAAACCATCATTCTCAGCAAACTATCGCAGGAACAGAAAACCAAACACCGCATGTTCTCACTCATAGGTGGGAATTGAACAATGAGATCACTTGGACACAGGAAGGGGAACATTGCACACCGGGTCCTATTGTGGGGAGCGGGGAGAGGGGAGAGATAGCATTAGGAGATATACCTAAAGTAAATGACAAGTTAATGGGTGCAGCACACCAACATAGCTCATGTATACATATGTAACAAACCTGCACGTTGTGCACATGTACTCTAGAACTTAAAGTATAAGAAAAAAAAAAGATAAAAATAAATAAGTAAATAAAATAAAATAAAAATAAATAAATAGAAAAAAATTTAGAGTTTAAAAAAAAAAAAAAGAAGTGATTACAACGATCTCAACTTGTCAAAAAATAACCTGACAAGCCCCAAACTCTCTTCTCTGCTTTACATTCTAGTTTTTCTCTCAAGATAAAAGAGGAACAAAGCCATGTGATTACTTTTCTTACAATTTGATTGAAGTGATAGAGTAATGGTGTTGCACTACTTCAGAAAATGGTAAAATGGAGTAATTGCAATAGGGTAATTAAATTATAGAGAAAAGAGGCAATTGTAATAGCACATAGTATTCACATTCTTCCTCTGTCTACCTGCCATTTGGGACAAACACCTGGTGTTCAGCAGGCTTTCTGGAGCTGTCAACCAAAACTCCAAGACAAGGATGTCCTGCTGACTCCAGAAAATAAACAAGGCAGATTTGAAAGATCTTATAGACCCAGATGGGGGAAAAAATGGAGGGGTAATATCTTAGGATCAAAAGCCGTACCTGAAAGTTGGCATAACATATTTTCTTGCAAAGATCATGGGGGTTGCATGCTCCCTTTGGGTAATTAACTAGTGCAGCAGAAGGAAATAGAAGAGTAAATTCTTGTGGGAAATCATGGAGTCATCAGGGAAATCATCAGATGATTGGGAATCAAAACTCTTAGGTCCATTTTTAGGTTTTAGTCTGGGCCATAGCTGTTCATATCCTTAAAATTTGGCTTTTTATTTCTATGGTAAAATACTCTTGGTGTTTGGTGAGGCAAAAAAGTAAATTTGGCAAGATAGCACAAATATGAACAGTATTTGAATACTTCTTTGTACTTAAATTGAGATTTTTGTCAGTTTTCTTAGGAAAGAATATTGAAGTCTAATTTATTTATATTTTAATATAATTTTCAATTGAAAATTGAAAATTATATTAAATCCAAAGATTTTTTTTTTTTTTTTTTTTTTGCCATAGTCACTGGATTTGTAACTTTTATTTACAGGTTCAATTGGCAAAGTTACTGGAATGTATGACATACAAAATAAACACATGAAATTTGGTTGACTGATGCTCATAAAATTATATTCAAACAAAAAACTGAAGTCACACTGATTACCCTTTGGAGAAGGTAAAATTGGCCCCCAAGAACCTCCAAAATCATAATACTGTCTCTAAGAGAAGTTAAGGATTACAGAGATTTCTTTAAGAATGGCTCATAGCTTAAGAAGAAACATTGAGCACATTCATTGCTGTGAGAGACTAAAGCTTACATTTTCCTCAAACTGATGTTATTTGAAACTCATGACTGACCCTAAAAAAAATTATTTCAGGCCGGGTGCGGTGGCTCACACCTGTAATCCCAGCACTTTGGGAGGCCAAGGCAGGCAGATCACGAGGTCAGGAGATCGAGACCACCCTGGCTAACACAGTGAAACCCCATCTCTACTAAAAATACAAAAATTCACCGGGCATGGTGGCACGCACCCTTAGTCCCAGCTACTCAGGAGGCTGAGACAGGAGAATTGCTTGAACCCAGGAGGTGGAGGTTGCAGTGAGCCGAGATCATGTCGTTGCACTCCAGATTGCATTGAATCCATAGATTGCTTTGGGTATCATAGACATTTAAACAATGTTAATTCTTTCAATCCACGAACATGGATATCTTTCTATTTATTTGTGTACTTTTTAATATACTTCAACAATGTTTTATAGTTTTTATTGTAGCGGTCTTTCATCTCCTTGGTTAAATTTATTCCTGGGTATCTTTTTTTGTAGTGATTATAAATGGGATTGCTTTCTTGATTTTTTTTTCCAGATAGTTTGCTATTACACTACTGATTTTTGGATACTGATTTTGTATATTGCAACTTTACTGAATTAGTTTATTGGTTCTGACAGTTTTTTTGGTGGTGTCTTTAGGGTTTTCTATCTATAAGATCATGTCATCTGTGAACAGGGGCAATTTGGCTTTCTCCTTTCCAAATTGTATGTCTTCTATTTCTTTGTCCAGCCTACTTGCTCTGATTAGCACTTCAGTACTATGTTGAATAAATGTTCTAAAAATGGGCATCCTTATATTTTTCCAAATCTTAGAGATTGGAAAATCTTTCAACTTTTCCATATTCAGTATGATGTTAGCTGTCTGGACTTTATTGTTTTGAGGTATGTTCCTTGTACACTTGGTTTGAGAGTTTTTATCATAAAGCCTATTGAATTTTATCAAATGCCTTTTATTTGTCATGTAATTTTTGTCCTTGATTCTGCTAACATGATATATCATGTTTATTGATTTGTGTATGTTGGACCATCCTTGGAACCATAGGACAAATTTCACTTGATCATAGTAAATGATCTTTGTAATGTGCTATTGAATTTGGTTTGCTATATTGTTAAGAGTTTTTGTATCTATGTTCATTAGGGATATTGGCCTGGAGTTTTCTGGTTTTGTTGCATTTTGTCTGGTTTTAGTATAAGAATAACAATGGCCTTGTAGAATGGGTTTGCACGAATTTCTTCCTCTTCAATTTCTAAAATACTATGATTTACATAAATATGCAAAGATAACAGGAGTTTCAAATAAGTGAATTTTTAATTTTCCCTGTTTAGTCTTGTAAAAATAAAAAAGTTAACATATAACCATATGAAAATGTAATATATAATTATGACTATATGTTGCTTTAACATTTATAAGTGTTAAATAAATGTTGGAAGTAAATTTTTAAAATTAAGCTTCAGTTTAATGTCATTTGTTTTTTCATGTTTTCTCTGTCTTCTAAGTAAAAAGGAAAGATACTCAACCCACTAACTCATTTAACAACTGACTTATTGTCCCTGATAGTTAAGTTCTGAAGGAGATGAGAAAAAAAGATGGAATTATAGATTGGAGAGACTAAAGAATGAGAAATGTTTGGATTTATTGATAAAAGAAGTTTTTCTTAGGCCATCTTTTTCTGGTAAAATTAAAAGATGGTTACATTTACTCATGTGATTCTCTCTGCATAACTGAAAAATCTTAAGGGAGTCTGAGTGATGACATCGATGGGTAACATTTAAAATTAGAGCAAGTGGGAAAGTGATTTTCAACTTCTGCAGTTCTTTATAAAAGTTGGAAGGAAGAACAAGACCTTAGAGATCTCATTATAATAATTATTAGAATTCAGCTGCCAACAGCAGTGATCTTGTTTTCTCCATGTCCACAGGGATCCAGCTCTTGGGAGAGTAGAATCGATTAACATGTTCTGCCTATGCTGCATGCAACTATTAAAAAGTTTCAAATGAGTTTTGTTATAATTCATAAAATGGAATACTCTCTGGGGTTGTCTGCCTTAGAAGAGAAATAGTCAATTAAGGACTAATTACAGTGGAGAGCTAAAGTGAGTCAGCTCCTGTCACTGTTGTCTTCCCTTTGCTTTACAGTTGCATCTTAGAGCTATTCAGCAGCCCTGGGGATTTACCCAATACTATTATTCACACCATCAAATCTGAAACTTTCCCAATAGAACTCAAATAATCATCCCCTCACTTCTGGATGGCATTTTGGTGAGTAAAGATTTAGTGAGAGTACCTAGGAAAGCTATTCTCTGTCAGTGACTTTTTTGTTCTATGCGTATCCTTCAGGAATAATTCCCATAAAATCTTATAATGCAGAATGACTCTGGGATATGCAATATGTTTCTATCATTAGACATTTTCAGGCACTGTGAAAGACACTTGGGATGTAAATAAATGTTACATATGTGCCCTCAAGGATCTCACAATCCAGAGAAAGGTAAGAATGAGGAAGTTACAATATTGTGTCACAATTACTATCTTATCCAAGACAGTGAAAAAGATAAACATTGGATTATTTATTCTATTATGTTTGTTAAGTGCTTATTATTTTTCCACTCTTTGATATTTTCATTTCCATTAAGTATTGTGTTTACTGCTATATTCCCCCATGTGTAATCCCTTCTATTAAGTATGAGTTAGTCTTATTGATGATGGCAGGAGGCAAATAGGTTACTAGGTGGGAAGGGGTGGGTCTGCAGTGAGTCCCGACCTTCAAGCCAAGAATGGCCTGAAGCCTCGGGACTGGGCTGCCAGTTCCAAATGGAGTCCAAGACATAGATTGAGAACTTCCTTGATGCCTTTTGGCTAATCAGATGGTTTTTCCGGGCCTACTCATTGACCAATCAACATGTACTTTCTCCATGGACCAATTCTCCTGCCCATAGACCAATCAGCATGTACTTCCTCCTTTTCGAGGATGGTTATAACCTTCCTGGGGTTATTCTGAGCCCATAAAAACCCCAGATTCAGTCCAATCCTGCCTGTGAATAGGAGTTACCCACTTCGGGTCTCCTCTCTGCTGAGAACTGTTCTGTTGCTTAATAAAGCTCTTCTTCACCTTGAACACCCTCCAGTTGTCCATGTGACCTCATTCTTCCTGGACACAGGTCAAGAACTCGAGACCCATGGAATGGCAGGCGTGAAAAGGGCTGTAACACTTTCCAGGCTGGCTCACTGAGCTGTGGGCAGTGACACACTCCTGTTTGTCAAACTGTGGGAGTGAAACCTGGTGACTGGGGACTCTTCTGAGGGCCCAGACCTCGGGATTTCCCCTACCAGAGCTGTAACACTATAGCCCTACCCACCTTCACTGGTGTAGGTGGCTGCCCCATGCAATGGGAGGCAGGGTGTGGTTGGGCCAGCCCAGGAGTAGGTTGGAGTGGGATGGTGGGACTGAACCAGTTGTAACACAAACGGGCTGAAACCAACCCTCTCTCCATTTACCAAGCTGCAGGTGGTGTGAACAAGAGAGATGTAGCATGTGCCCCGCCCAACCCTTGGGGTTCTTGTGGCATCGTCAAGTTTTCAGGCACCACCACATTCCCCTCATCCAGGCGCCAGTGCCTGCAGTGGAAGCTGCTTGCCGTACACCTGGTCCAGCCACAGCCTTGCGTGGAGTCGGCACCAGGAGCTGCCTATTCTGCCACAGCAGTTGGTGCACCTGGTTATGTTCAGTGGCCAGACCCCACACTCACTCACACAACCCTCACTACTCTGTGCCTGGCTCACCCTCGGCGGGCATGGGATCTGGGCCAGTAGTGCAAACAGAGTGCAGCCTGCTGAGCCAAGTGGGCAAAATGAGCCCAGTGGGCACGAGCTAAACTCAAGCAGAGGCGCAGACGGCCACAGAGGTTTCTGGCTGGCGAAGTGACACCTGAAGGATCCTGTGACCTTATTGACTCATTTCTAACAATTAGAATAAAGCAGAAGTGTTGTGATGTCACTTCCAAGATGTTAGGTTATAAAAAGACTGGCTTTCATGTTGCCTGCACTCACTCTCACTCGTTCTGATGGATTACTCATGGTGGAGAAAGATAGCTTCCATGTCATGGAGCAGCCGTATGAATAGGTCTAAATGAGTAACCCTGCAAGTAGGTCTTCTGAGACCAGCCAACTATCAGTGGGTGAGATTGGAAACCCCATTAAGACCTAAGATGCCTGTAGCTCCAGCCAACACTTTGTATCCTTGTGTGAGACCAACCCTGAGCCAGAGGACCCCACTAAGCTGTGCCTCAATTCCTAACCTAAAAGAAACTGTGAAGTAATAAATGTTTGTTGTTTTAAACTGGTAAGTTTTGGAGTGATTTGTTATGCAGCAATAGATAACTACCTTACCATACTGTCAGGGGAAATTGACCCTGATCAGCAGGAGGAAGCAGGGCTCATTTTAGACAAGGGGCCACAGAAGAATTCATGTGGAGTACAGGAGATCCACTTGGCTACCTCCTGTGTTCCATCATAACTATGAATAGACAGATGCAGCAACTTCAGACTGAAGACAGCATGATTACCAAGGGTTCAGACCTTTAGAAATGAAGGTTTGGGTCACAATCTCAGGTTAGCAACCAAGACCCTTCAAGATGCTAGACGAGGGTGGGGGAGATTGGAATAGATAACTAGAAGATACCCTTGTGAATTTCCACTCAGAAAGAGAAGTCCATGAATACCATGGGAGATCTGCTTTCCTAACATGTGGGGAGAAAAATATCTATGTGGGTCATGGAATGGATTACAGTGATCAGGAAATTGATGTACTATTCTGTGTCTCAGAAGAAATGAATGAGACTTTCTGCACTCTGCATCTTTGCTAGCAATTGGTATTGTCGATTTTTAGATTTTAGTTCATTCTAATGAGAATGTAGTGGTATCTCCCTGTTTTTTGATTTGTAATTTCCTAACAAAAAATGACATTGACTATCGTTTTACATGCTTATTTGCCATTTGTATTTCTTCTTTGTTGAGGTGTCTGTTCAGATATTTTGCCCATTTTTTAATTGGTTTACGTGTTTTCTTATTGTTGAGCTTTGGCTCACCAATACCTTGGGCAATGATATCTTAAATATTTTTTTCCATTCAGCTCACTGATAACCTTGTTTAGCCAGTCATCAGTTGCCTCCATGCCTACTCTGTCCAGGATCTTCTTGATGTCCTTGGCACTAAGGGAGGTGTTGCTCACAAGGGAAGGTAATAGGTAGGAAGTGAGATAGAGCATCTCAGTGGCAGTGGCAGTGGCAGAGGAGGGGCCTCGTGGGTCATGATATGTATGTTTTGCAAATATTTTCTCCCGATCTGTGACTTGTCTTTTCTGCAACTCTGGAAATAAAGCTAAGGCACAGAACAAACAAAGTTAAATGGTCTATCCAAGAGAAACTGCTGAATCTTAGTAAGCTAGTTGGGGTCTGTGATATTTTAACTTGGGGATCCCAAGCTCAGTGGCATCGTATTCAAACTCTGGCAGCCTTTCAGTCAATAGAGAGGTTTGACCTCTTTTGGAGCTCTGTTAAAAAAAGTAAAAGTCATGTTCACTGAAAACTATAAAACATTGTAGAAAGAAATGAAAGATTTAAATAAATGGAAAGTCATCCCATGTTCATGGGTTGGAAAACAATATTATTAAGATGACAAAACCCCCCGAATTGATCTATAGATCCAATGCAATCTGTAACAAAATCACAGCTGGCTTTCTTGTTTTTTGTTTTTTGTTTTGTTTTGCAGAAATTGACAAGCTGATCTTAAAACTAGTATAGAAATGCAAGAGACACAAAATAGTCAAAGCAATGTTAATAATGAAGAACAAAGTTGAAGGACTCACACTTCCTAATTTCCAAACTTACTACAAAACTACAGTTATAAAGAAAGCAGGGTACAGGCATAAAGGTAGACATATGGATCAATGGAATAAATTGAGAGTCCATAGATAAACTTACAGATTTATGGTCAATGGATTTTTGACAAGGGTGCTAAGATAATTTATTGAAGAAAGAATAGTCTGTTCAACAAATGATGCTGGGACAAACATCAAATAGATATGCACATCTAAAAAGATGATGCTGGACTCCTTCCTCACACCATACGTAAAAATTAACTCAAAATGGATCACAGACCTAAATGTATGTAGAGGCTGAACTATAAGTCCCTAGAAGAAAACCCAGGTAAAAATCTTTATGATCTTCATTTACACAGTGGTTTCTTAAGACTTAAAGATAAATTGGGCTTCATCAAAATTGAAAAACTTTGTGCTTCAAGGGACACCATCAAGTAATTGAAAATACGGAACAGGAGAATATCTTTGCAAATTATATCTCCAACAAAGACTTGTACCCAGAATATGTAAAGAACTTCTGTAATTCAGTAATAAAAAGACAACTCAACTTAAAAAGTGGGCAAATGATTTGAATACACATTTCTCCAAAGAAGATATACAAATGACCAATAAAAACATGAAAAGATGTTCAATATCACTAGTCATTAGGGAAATAAAAACAAAACCACAAGATACTGCTTTGCAACCAACAGGATGTCTATAATAATGAAGAATGGCAGTACCAAAGTGTTTTCAATAAAGTGGAAACTTAGTATCCTCTTATGTTGTTGGTGGGAATTAAAATAGAGTAGCTACTTTGGAAAACATAGTGGCTGGGTGCAGTGGCTTATGTCTGTAATCTCAGCACTTTGGAAAGTCGAGGCAGGCAGATCACTTGAGGTCAGGAGTTTGAGACCAGCCTGGCCAACATGGCAAAACCCTGTCTCTACTAAAAACACAAAAATTATCCAGGCATGGTGGCGGGTGCCTGTAATTCCAGCTATTTGGGAGGCTGAGGCAGGAGAATCGCTTGAACCCAGGAGGCAGAGGTTGCAGCGAGCTGAGATTGTGCCACTGTACTCCAGCCTGGGTAACAGAGTGAGACTGTGTCTAACAAAAAAAAAGAAAAAATTAAACATGGTGTTACTATATGGCCCAGCAATTTCACTCATACATAGAATATATACCCAACAGAAATGAAAACATGTGTCTATATAAACTTATACTTAAATGTTCATAGTGACATTATTCATAAAGACCAAAAAGTGGAAACAACTGAAATTTTCATCAACTGATGAATGGATAAATGAAATTAAGTATATCTATGCAATGGAATATTATTTGGCAATAAAACAGAATGAAGTACTGAAACATGTTACAACATGAATGGGCCTTGAAAACATTATGTTAAGTGAAAGAAGTCAGTCACGAAAGACTGTATTATATGACTCCATGTATATGAAATGTCTAGAATAGGCTAACATATAGATATGAAAAGTAGATTAATGGTTGCCAATGGCTTGGGTTGGAAGTGAAGAGCAGGTGAAATGGAAAATGACTGCTAAGGTACACAAGGTTTCTATGGGGGATAATTATAATTTCTAAAATTCAGCGGTGGTGATGATTACAGAATTCTGTGAATGTACTAGAAAACCACTGAACTTTACTTCTCATTTTGCTTATTTTATTTTGAGAGAGGGTCTTGCTCTGGCACCCAGGTTGGAGTGCAGTGGCACAATCAGGGCTCACGGCAGCTTCCACCTTCCTGGACTCAAGTGATCCTCCCACCTCAGCCTCTCAAACTGCTGGGATTACGGGCATGAGCCACCCCACCTGCTAACTATACTTTTGAATGAGTAAGTTTTATGGTATGTAAATTATATCTCAATAAAGGTGTTAAAAATGAAACAAGCTTGAACCTGGCAGGGCCTGAACAGTACTTCTAAATGAGAAAGTTTTCTGGTATGTAAATTATATCTCAATGAAGGTGTTAAAAATGAAACAAGCTTGAACTCAGATTGCATCACTGCATTCCAGCCTGGGCAACAGAGTGAGACTGTCAAAAATGAAAAAGAAAAAAGCTACAGATTAGGAGAAAATAATTGCTAAATATGTATCTGATAAAAGACTGTGTCTACAATACATAGAAAAGTCTTGATAATAATAAGACACTTCATTTGACAAATGGGCAAAATATTTGAATGTATATTTTATAAAAGGAGCTGTATAAATGGCTAATAAGTGCATGAAAATATGCTCAACATCATTAATCACTTGGAAAATGCTAATAAGTACATAATGAGACATTACTACACATACTCTAGAATGGCTATACTGCAAAAGTCTGAAAACATGTGTCAGTTAGGATGGGGAGAAATTAAAACCCTCATGTGTTGCTGGAGAAAAATATAAAATGGTATAATCACTGTAGAAAACAGCTTCGTATTTTGTTAAAAATGTACACATGGATTTGCCATTACAACCTAGCATTTCTACTCCTAGATGTGTGCTCATGAAAAATGAGAATTTATCTATATAAAAAATTGTCTATGCATTTTCATATAAACATACTCAAAATAACCCGAACTGGAAACAATCATAAAGTACAACTGGTGAACAACTGTGTAAATTTACTAAAAGTCATAAAACAATAAAAAGCAAGTTAATGTTATGCTGCTTAATCAGAGGATAATAGGCTACATAGCTTCAGTCTATGAATGTCTATAGATAACTATTCATCCTAATCTTTAATTAAACATTCCAAAACTTCAGAACTTTTGGCTCTAGACAGTTATTTTATTCCTAAGTTAAATTCCTTCTTTATTTATACTCACAGACTCACAGAATCTCTGGGTTAGAAATCATCCTGTAAGTCATGTAATCCAACCATCCTTCCAGTATTTGAATACCATATGAAATATTTCCACAAAGTGATATACTTGAATAACTGTTGCTAAGGAAATTTTATTTTATTTTATTTTTAAATTATTTATTTATTTATTTTTTTGAGATAGAGTCTTGCTCTTGTTGCCCAGGCTGGAATGCAATGACACGATTTTGGCTCACTGCAACCTCCGCCTCCCGGGTTTAAGTGATTCTCCTGCCACAGCCTTCCGAGTAGCTGGGACTACAGGTGTGTGCCACCACGCCTGGCTAATTTTTGTATTTTTTTAGAGATGGGATTTCACCATGTTGTCCAGGCTACTCTCAAACTCCTGACCTCAAGTAATCTGACTGCCTTGGTCTCCCAAAGTGCTGCGATAACAGGCGTGAGCCACTGTGCCTGGCCAGGAAATTTTATTATTCATGAAGCCAAATCATTCCATTTTTGTTTTTCACTGACTGTGAGCAAGTCCTTCCATACAACCAATATTATCTCCACATACTTCTTACTAGTTCTTTCTATTTTAGAAACCAACAAATAAAGTCTAACTCCTTTTCTATATGACATTTTCCCAAATGTTTCAATTTATCTGTCATTTCTTTTTCACATTTTGTTTCTCTGGACCTCAATGGAAATGGTTATCATGGATGCAATTTATTACAAAAACTCCCATAAGGATAGGTATATCTCTTATAAGGATTATTATGAGTTGAACTGAATTTGATAATCTACATGTGGTACCATGAATATATGTCCTTAGTTCTATCCTTATGAGAGTCACTGGCAATCTTATAATTTCTACTATTACATAGAATATAACATGTAGTAAAAGCTTTTGCATTGATGTTCAATTTTATTTTTTATTTTTTTAGAGATGGGTCTTGCTATATTGCCCAGGCTGGCCTCGACTCTTGAGCTCCAGCGATTCTCTTGCCTCAGCCTCCAAAATATGATGTGCAGTTTTATTCCCTAAATTTAGTTTACTATTCCTGGTTGGACCTGATTGCTCTTTTATTTGAATATTTATGTCCCATTACAATAAAACCTCTCTTCTTGAGTAATTTCCATTAATCAATTTTTGAGTGAGAATATAGAAATAGATATGAACAAAAAGAACTCTACTATTTTCTGGTTATTCTCTGTATCATAAAATATATATCACAAAACACTTTATAAAAATTAATTTTATTAAAATGAGCTATATGGAGAAATTACAGCCCTTGTGGACAGTTAGTGAGAATGAAAAATGGTGCCACCATTATATAAAACAGTATAGCAGTTTGTCAAAAAATTAAAAGTAAGATTACCATATGATCTAGCAATTCCACTTCTGGGTATATACCCAAAAGAACTGAAAGCAGGAACTCAGACAGATATTTATACACCCATATTCATGGCAGCATTATTCAACATAGCCAAAAGGTGAAAACAACTCAAATACCTATCAACTGATGAAGAGATAAACCAAATGTGGTATATACATACAATAGAATATTATTCAGTCTTAAAAGGGAGGAAATTCTGACACATGCTACAACATGGATGAACCTTAAAGACATTATGCTAAGTGAAATAAGTTAGCCATGAAGAAAAAGCACTCTACAATTTCATTCATATGAGGTATCTAGACTGTTCAAAATCAGATGGAAAAGAGAATAGCAGTTGCCAGGGGCTGGTGGGGACAAAATATGGAATATAGGTAGTTATTTTTTAATGGGTACAGAGTTTTAGTTTCAGGAGATTAAAAAATTCTGGAGATTGATGCTCAATGTGATTGCACTTAATGCCACTGGCTGTACACTTAAAAATGGTTAAACTACGAAATTTTATGTATATTTTATTATAAGTATAAAAAAATCCAAAATACATTCTCCTTAAAAGTGGTTTGTATTAGAAAAATAAATTTCTCAGAATTGCAAAAAAGGAGAGACACAGTTAGTTTAATGTGTCTTGTTCTATATGAATCATTAATATATTTTTTATATTCTCAAGGTAACTGATAATAGCTTAGTTATAGAAGTTACCAGTATAAAATTATACACCAGGATACAAGTATAAATACTAGTTAAAACCAAATCTGCAATTATAAAATTAGTTAAATCAATCAACCTCTCATTTTAAAAATTAACTATTTCAATTTCTGGAATTCTGTTTTCTCTTCTATGTCCTCATAATTCATCAAACTACACTGACATTGGCTTTGAGATACACATTTGTCTCCAGTAATCTGACCTGTCATTTATTTGGACCTTTAGCAATGAATTAATTTTCAGTGAGAAAATTATTATCTTTTTTTTTTTTTTTTTTTTTTTTGAGACGGAGTCTGGCTCTGTCACCCAGGCTGGAGTACAGTGGCCGGATCTCAGCTCACTGCAAGCTCCGCCTCCCGGGTTTACGCCATTCTCCTGCCTCAGCCTCCCGAGTAGCTGGGACTACAGGCGCCCGCCACCTCGCCCGGCTAGTTTTTGTATTTTTTAGTAGAGACGGGGTTTCACCGTGTTAGCCAGGATGGTCTTGATCTCCTGACCTCGTGATTCGCCCGTCTCGGCCTCCCAAAGTGCTGGGATTACAGGCTTGAGCCACCGCGCCCGGCCGAAAATTATTATCTTACGCTTTAAATATACTTTATCAGTATTTTGCTTCAATTTATGCTTTTTATGATAATTATTCCCATTAGGAGAGAAAACTGAAGTCAGAACTTGGCAAACCAGATTTATTTCTCTGTTAACATTTTATTATGGCAAAAGTGCTGTAGGTTTTGATAAGAAACATGATAAATATATTTTAAGCTACTGTATTTTCTACATGTATAATGCATTAGTAGAAGAAAACAATGGATAAAGAAGGGTAGCAAGGTTGTTAAATTATTATAATGTAAATGAATCACTCAATAACCAAAAGAATCAACTAATAATGTAAATGCATGCTATTTCCTCAGCACTACGATGACTTCTAAAGGTGATGTGGTAAAATGTATGCTGTAGTTTTTGTACACTCAAGAATAAAATATAATTAGACTACTATTATGCAAGACAAAAGTACTAAACAATAAATCTTTGTAAATCATTACATAATGTGCTATTTTGGAATCTAAGCTGTAAGTGCTTTAGGGTTTAAAAGAATGGTAGATAATATGATAGTTGGGAGAATTAGGAAAAAAAATTCATGTAAAAGAAAATTAGCTGGACCTAATAAATATCTAGAGTTTGATTTGCAAAGGAAATAAAAAGAATGCTTTCATTTAGTAGAAAAAACATGACTACAGAAGTATGGTAAGAAAATGGAAAATCTGGTTATAATTTTAGAATAAAAATTATTATAGATTTCCTTATTATGCTGATGTGGGAGTGGAAATTTTAAAATTAGAATTGTTAACCCAGATCCAAATTTGAAGTGGTGGGGTTTGAGAGTTTCAGTGAGCCTCCTTTAGTGTGTGTGTGCTTTTGTGTGTGTGTGTGTGTGTGTGTGTGTGATATTGGAGAAAGAAATTCTGGCTTTTCTAAGGGTCTAAGTTACACTGAATTGTACAAGCATTGATGGGATGTTTGACAAACCTTGAAGATGTTGTGATTACAATTTTTGGTGAATTGGAAGGTCAATTCTGGGGGCTTGTTCAATGAAAACATTTCGGCAACAGAAGCAAATATAGTTCTTCGTCAAGGAAATTTTATTTGAGGGAGATTACAATTGTTCTCTACAGTAATGACAAAAGTAGGACAACTTGCAGAGAAATTAGTAAGCTAAGTAAACATTTTGTCTTTAGCAAAGCTTATCATTTGCATGTTTCTTATTTCTTGATTAGAAGACTCTTGCAACCAACCTTTTAAAGGCTTCCTTTACCTCTTTGTTCCTAAGTGTATATATAAGGGGATTCAGCATGGGTGCAATGATTCCATAGAAGAGAGAAACCATCTTTCCTCGGTCCTTGGAGCGGGGTGAAGGTGGTTGCACGTACACGGAGATAGCTGTACCATAAAAAAGTGACACCACAATTAGATGGGAACCACATGTCCCAAATGCTTTTTGTCGACCTTCAACAGACTGTATCCTCAACACTGCTCGCACAATAAAAGCGTATGATATAAGGATGAGTGTTAGGGGTATTAGATGGAAGAGCACACTGACAAGGAATAGTTCAGCCTCATTTGCTGTTGTCTCAACATAGGATAACTTGAGCAGTGCAGGGACTTCACAGAGAAAGTGATCTATCACATAAGGGTCACAGAGTGGCAGCTGGAGAGTCAGGGTAGACAACCACACTGAGTTACCAAAATCAGTAATCCAGGATGCAGCTGCCAACTGGAGACAGAGTCTCTAGTGCATGATAACTGAGTAATGGAGAGGCTGAAAAATAGCTACAAACCTATCAAGGGACCTGACAGCCAGGAGAAGACATTCAGTAGCCCCCAAGGCCAGAAATATGAAAAGCTGAGCTACACAGCCGCCATAACTGATTACTTTTCTGATGATGCATAAATTTACTAGCATTTGTGGGACTGTACATGTGGTGTAGCAAAGATCCAGGAGTGACAGATTGATAAGAAAAAAATAGGCCGGGCGCGGTGGCTCAAGCCTGTAATCCCAGCACTTTGGGAGGCCGAGACGGGTGGATCACGAGGTCAGGAGATCGAGACCATCCTGGCTAACACGGTGAAACCCCGTCTCTACTAAAAAAATACAAAAAAATAGCCGGGCGAGGTGGTGGGCGCCTGTAGTCCCAGCTACTCGGGAGGCTGAGGCAGGAGAATGGCGTGAACCCGGGAGGCGGAGCTTGCAGTGAGCTGAGATCCGGCCACTGCACTCCAGCCTGGGCGACAGAGCGAGACTCCGTCTCAAAAAAAAAAAAAAAAAAAAAAAAAAAGAAAAGAAAAAGAAAAAAATACATAGGGGTATGGAGTTTGGAGTCCAGGCGTGACACTAGAATAATGGTCAGATTGCCAAAGATGGTCATGACGAAAGAAATCAAGAAGACCACAAAGAGTAGAAATTCCAGCCAAGGTCGATCTGAGAAATCCAGCAGAATAAACTCCTGTATGATGCTCTTATTTACCCAATTCATGATCAATGTTTCAACTCTTGGTTTCCTGAAACAGAAAAATTCAGGAAGTCAATTAACACCCATTTGTTGACTATTTCAGTTACTTATAGTCATTTTACTACCTGTTTGAAGATATTTACAGAATTGATATTGCTTGTTTTATAACATGAAAAATATACAGCTGAAAATGCTCATAATTACCAAAGTGTTTCTAAAATTTAATCTTTTTATATCTGTATCATCACTGCAAAAGTGAAAGCTGAAATGTAAAAAGTAGATTCCTGATTTAAACAACTATCACAAAATTTGTTCTTTGATTTTTTGTCGTTTGGTTAATCTTTCTAATACTTTCCACATAGATAGCTATTTTTAGATTCAGTCATAATCCCTAACACATTTTTTTTCACTCTAATTTCTCAATGCTAAGGAAACTGTCTTGTCATCTGAAACAAAGAATTTGTTAGTTTCTTACTTTTTTTTATTTCAATAGGTTTTTGGGGAACAGGAGGTGTTTGGTTACATGAATAAGTTCTCTAGTGGTTATTTCTAAGATTTTGGTGCACCCATCACCTGAGCAGTGTATACCGTACCCAGTGTGTAGTCTTTTATCCTTCAGCTCCCTCCCGCCCTTTCCCCCAAGTCCCCAAAGTCCGTTGTGTCATTCCTCAGCTTAGTTCCCACTTATCAGTGGGAACATACAACGTGAAACAATTAAAATTATTTAGACCACCTCAAAAACTATACATATAGGCTTTAGCAAGCTATTAGACACATCTCAAGGAAACATCTTTTGCCTTCTAGGACTTTATCAAATCAGAATAAAAAGACAATAGCATGGAATTTGGAGGCAGATAATCTGGGTCCATGTCCCTACTAAATAAGTCATTAGTTACATCCTCCTGGGATTACTTCTTACTCTTTGTGAGCTTCAAGTTTCTCATCTATAAAATGAGTATTAATAGTGCCTTCCTGGGATAGTGGTACAAAGTATAGACAAAAGGAACTGTAGTCATCTTCTGATGCTCAGAGAAAAATTATGTATAATTTTCAGAACTCTAAATGTCCCAGGGTTGCCAATAAAAAATGACTCTGTGAGTTAAAATTTATCTTCTTATTCTCTCCACAGCTCCAGTACCATCAACTTTAACAACAGAGATAATAGTAACTATCTGATGTGAAGTATAAATGTGATCTTTAATGTAAATTGCCTGGCATAATGGCACACAGCAATGTGAATGAAAGTATCATATGATACAGGAACTCTGAGACATTCAAGGCAGAGGCTGTTCAGAGTCCTAAATTTGCTAAGTACTAATATAAGTCAAAGCTACCCGTTAAAAATTTCCAAGTCATCTATCTTGCTAACGCCACCCTCTATTGTTTTATTATTATTTTGTTAGTGTAAAAGTGTAAGTTTAAGGATAAGATCACAAATTTTAAATTATTATTCAATATGTATTTTAATTTTGCTCACTTATTCTACAGTTCTTAGTATAGAATGGGAGGGAAAGCTTTTATAGCCTCTCAAATGAGTCCCAATGCTATGCAGCTGTCAATAAAATTAAGAATGTGGTATAGATATAAATTCAGATATAGCTATAAATGTACAAAAATACTCAAATCCTCAAGGAAAAAAACAAGTTCCTGAACATGTATTTAGCATGCGTCCCTGTGTTTACATAGGGAATATAATATATTGTTCATATTCATATATGCATAAAATTACCTGGAAGGATACAGACATGTTAAAAGTTGTTACTTCTGGGGAATGGAAATAGAAAGAGGGAGAAAAATCAGATTTTGATATTTGACTTTATCCTTGCTCTTTCTAATTTTTAATAAATATTATAATGCCTTTTATTATTAATAAAAATTATATATTACATAATTACTTTAAGTGAGGACACATTCATACTGTATGTTTTACTATAAAGACAAGCATTGCTTTAGACTTTATAACTGAAACAATCTTATATGAATTTAGACTTTTATCTCTTAACAGATTTTTAAAAAAGAATCTACATTAATCTACATGGACATTTTCTAAAGACTGGACTGCAGGGGCATTGGGCATTCGGCATCTTATTGACAAAAAAAATTGAAAAAGGTTGCCACTCATTATAGGAATTCTGAAAAGCAGAACAAGTGGAATCCATAGAAAGAGATTTCACAAGTTCACAATTTCCTTGAGTTAACAAGTGTTGGAAAATACCCTCAGTCTATATAATTAGGGTGACTGACTGCATATCTCAGTTTGCCCAGGACTGCGAGTTTACTCCTGCTGTTCTGACACAATTACTAATAGAACCGCTCAATCTTCAAAAGGGTTCATGTTTGGGTGATAAGTTATAAGTCTCTCTAGCTGTAATATTGGAGACTAAAATAATTTTCAAATTATTGTTCAAGAGATACCTCATCACTGAGGACACTGCATATGCTTTCTCCTTACTTGTGCCAGTGGCTTTCCCTGACCAGCCCTGTATCTGGCATTTCTCTGCCTAGAATTCAGCCAAAAACAAACTCTCCAAGAAGCCCTGACTAATGACAATTCTAGAAGGGAGGAATTCAATTAACTTCTCACCCTTTCTCACTGAGGTTCAGCAATTACAAAAGTATTAAATGCACTTCTGTTATAGGTAATGTCCATGATCCGCAGCAGTAAGGGAAATTTTGCCCCAAATTTCTCCTGCAGGAGAAGAAAAGTACTGGGGAGACTGTAGTGCAACTCATTCTTATATTCTGCTCTGCTCATTTTTGGGGCAAAATTTCCCCATCTTTCAAATATCTAGTAACCTCAATACATATCCACTCTAAAAAAGAGAACTTTTGTTAAAAAGTTGAAAAATTGGCTGGGCGTGGTGGCTCATGCCTGTAATCCCAGCACTTTGGGAGGCTGAAGTGGGTGGATCACCTGAGGTCAGGAATTCAAGACCAGCCTGGCCAACATGGTGAAACCCCGTCACTACTGAAAATACAAAAATTAACTGGGTATGGTGGCACATGCCCGTAATCCCAGCTACTCGGGAGGCAGAGGCACGAGAATTACTTGAACCTGGGAGATGCAGGTTGCAGTGAGCTGAGATCGTGCCACTGCATTCCAGTCTGGGCAACAGAGTGAGACTCCATCTCAAAAAAAAAAAAAAAAAATGTTGAAATATTATCTTGCACACAGAAGTTTCAAGTAATTTGAATTGTTATTCTTATCACTATCATTGGATTGGAAGGACTTGTTAACAATGGAAACAAGTAGGAAACTTGTATCTCGGAAATCCTTGCAGATAACATAACCAGTTATTTCACGGATTACACCTGTGCTGATGGTGGTGCCCAGTCATGGCTGACACCTCAAAAGGCTATTCCTCTGGTCCTGAATAGAATTCTGTTTACAGCATCTTCGGAAGATATCATTCTCATTTTGAGTTAACAAGCTTTCCTTTGGTCAAGATAGGAACATATTTTAATAATGCGAGACAAAAGGGATCAGATAGCATAGCAACTGTGTTACAACTGCAGGTAAGAAAAAGTGAGTATTGGGCCAGGTGTAGTGGCTCCTGCCTGTAATCCCAGCGGGAAGCTAGGGCAGATTGCTTGAGTCCAGGAGTTCATCCTGGGCAACATGTTAAAACCCTGTCTCTACCAAAAATACAAAATCAGCTGGGTGTAGTAGCATGTGCCTATAGTTTCAGCTACTCAAGAGGCTGATGTGGGAGGATTGTTTGAGCCCAGGAAGTTAAGGCTGCAATGAGATATGACTGCATCACTGCACTCCAGCATGGGCAACAGAGACCTTGTCTCAAAAAAAAAAAAAGCAAAAACAAAAGTGAGTATTGTAAAAAGCAAGAGCTGAAAAGGTTTATTTGGACTTTTAGAACTTTTATCTACATATAACTCAGGATATTTCAATTTTATTGCCCGAATAAATACAATCACCACCCATTTGCTTGTATATTAGTTGGGATTGCATCCATCAGCTACATACTGAAGTCTTTCAGTACATGGCTGACAGAGGATTCAGAATAATGAGGTTCAGCAAAGTCCTGAAAATTTTATTTTAAGCTGTTTACTATGGAATGAGCATTGAGATAAGAAATATGACAACAGCTGTAGTTTAGATGCTGCTACTAAGTCACTTCACAACTGGGCAAGTTACTCAATGACTTTGGGAAGCAGTTTAATCTATTGTAACACCAGAGTTTTCTGTTTTCCACTCGATATAAAAATTGTTTGCTTCTAAGTTTTCTATAATTATCATACCTCTGAGAATGTATAAAAAGCTTTAAAAATACTACAGTGAACCCCCATGTTCCTGCTGGAGTATAAGGATAAATACTAGGAGTAATTTTTTCACACAACAGTGCAATTTGGCTTAGAATAGATGAAAAGTTTGCCAATATTTTTTGTCTGTTTCACAAAAGGTTAATTATTCAGGTGGAAATCTGAATCTAGGGGTTCAGAGAGATTATTTTCGCAGGCTAGTACATAGCAGACAGAAGGCTTGAATCCAAGACTGCTCTGCTCTAAAGTTTTAATTTCCAGTACAGTTAACAAAACATTGCAAATAGTAGTATAAAACAAATAAATGGAATTAAGAAACTGGAGCCTTAGTCAAATTTTTCTAAGTGAGATAATCATAAACAGTCCATAAGTGCTCAAAACACCCAAATTTTAGCAAGTTTTATATAATAAATTTCTGAAATGTGTTCTACCTACCTCTATTTTAAGCATTAGTGATAGGATGATTTGTGTGTCCAAGAAGCTTTAAATTCAAATAGGATGAAATGGAAGCATGCAGATTCAATAACCTCTTCATAAGCTATTAATTGTAAAACTGATATAGTGAAGTTTGTTCACTTTTCCCTTGTTTCACTCTGTAAGTGGCAAATTACAAGATCTCCATTCAGGATTAATTTAGAAAATATAAGAGTAGGTACAAAGCATTACAGATAATCCTACATGTTTTTCTGATATTATATTACCAAGTAAGAAGGTATTTATTCGTCTTTCCAGAATTCTCCTCACCGGGTTTACAAAATAAATGAGAGGGATAGGAAACTTTATTTTCGAATGTTGGGTGTGCTGTGGCTTACAGGGGAAGATAACAATCCTCATGTGGTTTATGGTAATTGACCATGATACCTGATGAGAAGAGAGAAGGAGGAGATCTCTGTGATGTGATACTTCATTTTAGTTTAGATTTTCTCCCTAATGCCCTTTCTCTGGGGATTGTCTCCTCAATTGTTTCTGAGACAAAAGGGAATGACAGTAGGAACTAAAATACTTTACCAAATAAAGTCTGGATTTTGTGCCACCAAACTGAGTGTTCGTTTCCTTTTTGCTAAGCAAGTTCTGTCAAGCCACAGAAAATTGTCCATTTACTCTGAAATCCTGAGGTCAATTATTATGCAATAAAATAGGCTTCCAGTTAATTTGATGTAGAAATATTTTTACCTTGATTTACATAAAGTAGTTTTCTTCATTATGTATCCAAATAGGTTTCTTTTCTTTCATAGATTTTGAATTTCTAGCCTTAGTTAAAAAACTCTTCTTCAGTTCAATGTAATTTCCTAGATATTTTTCCAAGATTAAAAAAAGATTTATATTTTTCTATAGTTTTTTCTATACAGGATTTGTTTTTATACATTCTAATATGTAGTTTCATCAGCTTTTAAGGATGAGTAGATATGAGAAAATATATTTTCTCATATGGTTATGAAAAAGGTTGGTATCTATAAGTAGAGTTTTTATAAAGCCCAAGAAAAATACAAATAACACAACTGAAAAATGCTAAATGATATGACCATATATATACTGTGAACTCAGAATAGAAAATCTATATATGATTTTAAATTCCCAAATATTCAGACAAATATATTAAAGTAGTAATGATGAGTCACTTATCAGACTGAAAAAACAATGTAACTAGCAGTAACTCCTATTTCTAATGTTGCTGAAGGGAAAAGGCTCTCATAAATTATGGTTAGAAATTCAAAGTGTCACTGACATTTTAGAAATAAATAGGGCAGTTAATCTTGAAAAAAATATTCTACTCATCAACATAGCAATGCCATTCATGGAAATCTATCCTATGGAGTAAATTTACCAGTACACAAATCATAGAAATAATGATTTTTATTGTAGCAATGTTTGTGGTGGCCAAAGTAGAGAAAAAATTAGTTTCTCAATAGGAAATTGACTAAGTAATTAACCTAATCCAGAAGTATTTGCCTGTGATGTTGCTGAGTGAGAAAATGAAGATGTAAAAAGGAATAAATAACATGATCTTAATTACATAAACAATAACTTTATGTATTGTGCACCTGCATGGAATTACATGAGAGTGAAGAATAATAAAGAATACTTATTAGCTCCTTCATGTGGGCAATCTGAAGAGGGCAGAGGCTGACAACTGTGAAGGGAGAAGGAAGGGGCATCAAGTAAACCAGGGAAAAAGAGTAAGATGTAATCCACAAAAAATAATGCATACCATTTAAAACCTTCCCAAACTAGTAACAGTGCTTATCACTGAAAGTAAGAGTGAGCATGAGGGCGGGATTAATCAGGGGAAAATGTTTATAATGTTGAATTTTCTTTTTTCCCATAAATGCTTATAATAGATAATTTAAGTAAAGGGAATAGTATTTAAAGAAAAAAAAAAAAACACCAAAAAACAGAGGGTTAAACAAATAAGAAAATAAAGACAAATCTTTAGTTTGCAGAATGAACCAAGGTAAATAAACTAAAAAATTTCAGTAGTCCTTAAAGTGAAAAATTAAGAAATAATGCTCAGTTATCAAGGGACTGGAAACAGGGGAGAATCTGCAGTTTAATACTACTACTACTAATAATATCAATGTTTACTATCCTTACAATGTCTTACATTTGTATCCTTACATTTCTATCCTTACAATTGCTACACTTTATTTTTTTTAATGTGGAAATGGAGGCTTAGAGAGGTTAAACAAACTTCCTAAATTAACATAATTTGTTAGGAAACCTAGATCTACTATGAATCTACATTTTTGTTCAAGTTTAATTTCTCCTCTTTGACTAATGCTTAAGGATGATTCTTGCCAAACTCACCACTCCCCATTTACCCTAATTTCCCAGAGGACTACTTACTTGATTAGTAGTGAAAGATCTCTTGAAACAATATAATTATAATTTTGTATATTAATTTATGACCATCTAATCAATTACCTCTCCTTATATCGGAATGAATTAGGCTTGGCTACAGTAATATTTTAGTGACTACCCTTGGGGGTTGGATCACTCAGGCTTAGCTCTCAGGAAGAACTTTGTATGTAAGGGGGAACTGAGCATTGAGAAAGATAAACCTTTAATAGTACTTTAGGAAATGCCAAGTATTAAATATCTGAGAGACTAGGTGAATATAGAATTTGAAAAACAGTGTATCAGAGCTAAACAAGAGAGGGTCTTGGGCTACTGCCACAAATGTGCATGGGTATTTGTGCTTGATTTAATGGTACCTGAGAACATAACATGTTCTCAACCCCAACCTCATTCTTAGTTTATATTTTCCCTTTTATGATGGGAAGGTCAGCAACATCATTATGTTTAGTATGTAGAAGCTCAGATAAAACTTGGAGCATTCTTGGATTAGATAGGTTTCCATGAACTGATATTATGACTCAACCAATTTTAGTTACTGCCCCCAAAATTAGAGTGGCATGATTCTGGAAGAATTTAGGCATTTTCATAAATGTAATTTTGGTACTTTATGCCTGTATATTGGGTATATGTAGAGTTCAGGGCAGGGTCTAGCTAGGCCTCCAAAAAGCAAGGATTCAAGAATGGAAGCTAGATACAAATGCATAGGAAAATTTGGAAAGGTGTGAGATTGGGAACCTTACAGATCTTATTGGCCTTAGAAATAGTATTCTAGTTTGTGAAAGCATAGGAATGTGTGAATGCTTTAGTGGGAGAGCTGAATAAATCCTTAGCAATATTTATCTCATTCTGATGCCTGTATTTGGTTGAAATATACTTTATACTATTCTTTGCACTGAATGTTTTGCAAAAATTATTGAGTGGAAATAAGTTCTTTCATGTACGTAAATGATGAATGCACTGCGGAAAGGAAAAGTAATGAGGGAGAACATCATGTTTTATATAAAATGCTCTGTCTTGCAAATTTGCTGAAAATTAGAATCAAATTCTATATCAATAAGGCAGGTGAGCCAGTTGTATTTTCTGTAAAAGAAATTCTATAACAGCAGAAAAGACTGAAGACGTTGGCTCACGTTAAGAGGAAATGAGGGTGGTGTGGGAAGAGGCTGAAATTCTACTATAATTATAAAATGCTCCATACTGAAATTCATAAGAATAATGATTTTAAAGCAGTGAATAGTAAGATCACATGATATGAGAAATATCTGAAGTAACTGAAGACAACAATAAGGTTTCCTTCAAGAAAGGACAGTCAAAAGAGTGATTCCCTTAATCTGATGCTGCAATTATCAAAAAGAAGTTATTTGGGTACAAAGATGAAAGTGTTCTTTTGAGGCTTCCTTTTAAAAATACCTCCAGTAGTGAAATCTGTCATTTTTATTGTCACAAAATCTTGATCAAATTATCTCCCTATTTCATTTTATTATTTGTCTGTTGCTGATATGTATAGATACAATCGATTTTTGTGCATTGATCTGTTTTCCAGTGACCTTCATGAACTCATTTAATTAGTCTAATAGTTTCTATGTAGACTCTTTTGCATTTGAACCCATACAATCATGTCATTGGGAAAAAATGATAATTATACTTCTTTCCATTTCTAGTGTATTTTATTTATTTTTCTTGTCTTATTACACAAACTAGGACCATCAGTATAATGCCAAAAAGAAGTGATGATAGTGGGCCTCTGTGTCTCATTCAATACTTTATAATTGTGTATGATATCTGCTGCAGATTTCTTGTAAGTATTCTTCATGAGCTTAAGGGAATTTTCACTATATTCCTAGTTTGCTAAGATTTAAAAAAATAAATAGGCATTTAATTTTATCAAATGCTTTGTCCAAATCTATAGAGATTTGCCAAAAATTTTTTTAATTGATAAATAGTATGAAATGATTTTCAGATGTTACACCACTCTATCCTGTGATAAACACCACCAGTGCAATATGCTATACTTCTTGTATAACACTAGATAAAATTGATTAACAATTGTTTAGGATTTTCATATCTAGGCTCACAAGAGATTGGTCCCTAGTTTTCCTTTCTTGCAATGTCGTTATCACATTTGGTATTTAAATTATGGTGGCCCTACAAAAGGGGTCATAAATTATATCTGCTATCTATTTTCAATATAATACTATGGAAGAAATAACCACAAAATCCCTGGGACATCCAAAAATAATTATTTTTGCTTAGAAGTCCCTGGTTTAGCTGAGTGGTTCAGTTCCTCAAGTCTCATGTATGTATCTGTGGACAATACAGTTTGGCACAATAATTTTGCTAGCCTTGGCTGAAGCCTCAGTTGAGAAAATTGGGCTAAAATAGCTCTACTCAGTGTATGTCATTTTTCACCTTGCTATCCTGAGCATGTTCTCAAGATAAAATTGGAGAAGCATGAAAGGGAGTTGGAACCATGCAAAGCCTCTGGCATATTCTGTGGACCAAAGAAGTCACAAAACAACTCAGATTCAAGGGCTCAGGGAATAGACTTTACTTCTTGATGGGAGATGCTACAAAGTTACATTGTAAGTGGCATAAATACACTTACAATATATATTTGTAAGTGTATTTATACTTACAAAGAGAGAGGGCTATAGAATTAGAAATATTTTTATAATCAATCTATCATAGTTAACAATCTTTTCGTATAAGAAATATGCTTACTTCTTTCCATGATCCCCAAAAGTCTGTCCAATCATGGCATCAGCCTCAAAGTCCAGGATCCTATGACCAGCATTGCGTTTGGATGCAGCTCCTCTTGATCTACAGACCTAGTCTCATAGATACTATGGTGCTCCACCCAGATAACGTCTTCAGGGCCAAGGCACTCATCCCCAAGGTCCTAAGATACTGATGACCGATGAATCATCCCTAGAAATTTCTTTGGCCATAGGGAAATGCCTTGGCCAAGGTTTTACCTCCTCCACGGTTTACAAAGACTCATCTTCTTTGCTTCTATTGGGAAAACTCTGAAAGGCCAGCTTAGCTCCTAAGCTCCCCATAAGACTTTGTGAGTTGCAGCCTCAGCTGTAAATGCATTTTGGATACTCCTCCAACGTATTTACCAATAGGGAAGGTTGCCATCTCTGAGTGGGCCCAAGAATAGGAAAAGGCTCTTCAGAAATTCCAGACTGCAACATAATTATAGTATTCCACAACTCTAGGCATCATGTGAAGCCACAGGTTAAACTCAAATAGTAGAATTGCAGTGTAGACCCCTAGAGTTCTTAAAGTTATCTGAAATAGAGAACTATAAATGTTTGTAAAACCAGTTTATGACATGCTAGTAGGCATTGTAGAGTTACAGTCTGACCGCATGACGTCAAGTAACTATGAGGCAAGAACTGCCCATCATGAGCTGGGTTCTGTCCAGATTCATTAAATCATAAGGTTGGGTGGGCCGTTAGCAATGCAATATTAGATGGAAATGGTATATCCTGGACAGGGCACAAGCAAGGCTGGCAGTCTAAGTAAGCTTCAGGAGCAGGTAGCCTGGTCTTATATGTTCATCTTTTTTGCATTGGGACCTCTCCTTCAGTTCATTTCTATGTCTGTCTGTGGCAGAAATTGGGGGTGGCTAATAACTAGCTTGCAGTAGAGAAGAAAGCTCATACATAGCTCATAGAGGGGTCAGCCCAATGTGTTCACAGGAGCTGAAAATGGATTGCTTTTACACTACAACACCACTCATGAGTGGTCCTAAAGACATTGGTGAGAAATCTTCCCAATGGGAAGAACTCTGGGAAGTGAACTAGGCCATCTATTTTTTGTGTGAAGAAAGAAGTGACCCAAGAAAGAATATAATGGGAGGTAAAAAATGGCCTGGCTGATTAATTAAGGAGCAAGAATGGAAGATCTGAGACCACTTTTTCTGAAACAGGGTATGTAGATGGTTACATGGAAGTTAGTATAAGTGTGAAGAACTTTGCATTACACCTTAATGTCCACCAGGGACTATCCATTATGGAAGATGGACTCAACATCTGGATAGTTGCCTAAGCTAGTTGGCATCAGCCAACCTCTATCATTAACCATCCCAGTCCTGGCACAACGGAGTTGTAAATGCAGTAGTTCTGGTAAAAGAGATGGAGGCAATGTGTGGACCCAACATCTTTGGCTCCCTCTTATCAAAACTGATCTAGCAAATTGGTGACCAGATTGAAGATAAGTTTACCAGCTTAGACACTTTCCAAATCAGAAGAGGCAGCAATTTATTTTGAAAAGTATAGGCAAGAATATGCTGGGTATGAGCCTATCTTTCTTGCCTATAAGTCTTCAACCTTCTTTACTATCTGGTGGTTTATATTAGAGTGGCATGAGATTTCATATAACATTTTGTGAAGAATAATGCAGTGAAGAAGTATGGCAGTGGGTAAATGATTATGACTCCATTGGTTGTGTCATATATTACACCACACAGAAGCTGCTATCCTGAAAAAACAACGAATGTCTTTTTAATGGTAAGGCTAAAGTACCACTATGGAGGCAGAACTTTACTAGACTAGGAGGTGTGCTCCAGGATTCAGTTGACATTCTAAATCAAACACCCTTAGATGATACTTTGTATCTAGTATACAAAATACATGGGTCTGGGAACCAAGGAGTGGAAGCAGGAATGGCTGTACTTTTCATCACTGTCAGTGATCCACTTGAGGAATTTGTGCATCCCATCCCCACAGTTTTGGGGTTTGTGGGTTCAGAGGTCCTGGTTCCCAAAGGGAGAAAACTTCCACCAAAGACCAAGGCAAGAATCTAACTTATCAGGCTTCTCAGACTAAGGGACCAGCAGGTAAGAAGTGGAGTCATCACCTTAAGCAGGGACAATTTACCCTGATCATCAGGGAGAGCTAGAGCTACTGTTACATGAGGAGACAGGAAGTGGTATCTTTGTCAACTCTAGGCAAATCCTTGCCCAATTTTCAGAGCAAACATACAAGTGAAGCAAGCCCAATTTTAAAAGGACGTAGTGACTAGAGTCAGGAATCAAGATTTGAGTCATTTCACCAGTTTAAGTTACCAGGATCTGCTGAAGATGGGGGAGGTCTGGAATAGATAACAGAGAAAGGCTATGATAAACATCAGCCGTGGCCTCTAAACCAGCTGGAGTGATGGAAGTTGTAGATCATCTCACTAACCTTCACTAGTTTTCCTTAGGAAAAGAAGCTCCGTGGAATTTTAAAAGAGAATACGTATCTAAGAATACATATAAGGAAATGGATCAAAACACAAAGAGTGGACTATGGTAGACACTGCAACATGCTAGCCAGTCCTTATTCAGAAATAAAAGACGTATTTCCTAGCTGTCAACTTTCTTTAGGGGTTGTCTTAGCTAAAGAAAACTGACCTGCCAGAGGTCATTCCTTCTTCCAGAAGCAGCCCACATACAATGACCGATCAAAATGGTGGCATAAAGTCACTCTTGCCTCAAATAGGGACAATTTTTAAGAGCCAGCCTAGTTTCAGAGGTCCCTATGGGATCTGCTGAGGTCTTCTTTGTGAATGCATTAAAGTTCAACTTTTCCCTCTGCCAAGCTTGTTTCTCTTTTCCAAGTGTTTTACAGAGTATCTCCTAATAAATTCCTGCACACCCACCTCTGTCTCAGAATCTTCTTGCCAGGAACCTAACCTGCACCAGTACAATTCAAGGTAAAAGCATATTTAGAAAAAAAACCCAAACCAAGAGAATTAATTGCCAGTTGAGAGATATGACAATAAATACTAAAATAAGTTTTTGAAAAGGAAGTAAAATTAACTCAAGTGAAAATGCTAAAAATACAAGAAGATATGGAGCAAAAGGAAAAGTAAACATATGGGTAACTGTAAATGAATGTTGATTGTGCAAAACATTAATAGTAATATCTTATAGGATTAAAAGGCATAAAGAGAATAACATAGAAGGCATGATGAGGCAAATGGTATTAAGGTTGTCTAAGATTTTAAAAAATAATAAATGTCATAAATTGTGTTAATCTATAATTGGTCCCAAATATGCACACACAAGATCCAGGGCAACCACTGAAAGAATGTTAAAGAATGTAAAACTAATTAGCTAGTATAGGGTAAAATGAAATTTAAAAATTGATAAATTCAAGAGAAAGAAAAAAGAGAGGGCCGGGCGCGGTGGCTCACGCCTGTAATCCCAGCACTTTGGGAGGCCGAGACGGGCGGATCACGAGGTCAGGAGATCAAGACCATCCTGGCTAACACGGTGAAACCCCGTCTCTACTAAAAAATACAAAAAACTAGCCGGGCGAGGTGGCGGGCGCCTATAGTCCCAGCTACTCGGGAGGCTGAGGCAGGAGAATGGCGTGAACCCGGGAGGCGGAGCTTGCAGTGAGCTGAGATCCGGCCACCGCACTCCAGCCTGGGTGACAGAGCGAGACTCCGTCTCAAAAAAAAAAAAAAAAAAAAAAAAGAAAAAAGAGAGAATGTAAAACAAGTGAATCAAATAGAAATAGTAACATAGTAACTATAAATCCAAATATATCAATGATTATATTGAATACAAATACAATAAATAAACTAAAAGTCTAAAATTATGAGACTGGAGGAAAAAAATCCAACCATAAGCTGCTTATAAAATAAGACTTAAATATAAGGACACAATATTTGAATGTAAAAGAATAGTAAAAAGCATATGTAAATGTGAATGAAAACAAAGCTTATGTTGCTCTATTATTATTTTTAAAAAGTACACGCTAAAGCAAGATGCACAGCTAAAGAAGAGCAATATTTTGGAATGGAAGAAGATTCAATTCACCAGGAAGAAATAACAATTTTAATTTCTGTATGTATCCAATAACAATTATTCAAAATATGTACAAGATAAATAGACAGTTAAAAAGAGATAGAAACAATTCCACAATCATATTGGGATACTTCAATATACCTTTCTAAATAGTACATAGGAAGAGCTGACCAAATTTCAATATGGGTATAAAACATTGTAGGGGAGGCAAAACTTACCTCTGTCCTCTCAGGCTCTCTGGCTAAGTCTGAGAATTAAATTGGTACAAGACAGATTAACAGTAGAAAAGCACACAGATTTTTTACATACACATGGGAGGCCTCATAGGAAAATGAAGACCCAAAGAAGTGGCACAACCCAAGTGCTTCTACACTACGTTGAAGAAAGACAATTTGTAGAAAAGTAACTAAAATAAATGGGGGAGAGCAAAGGAAGATATGAGTTACTTTAACAAGGTCTGTTTGTACAGAATTCTTTTGGACTCAACTTCCCATTTATGATGATAAGAACATTTCTTTCCAATGGAAGTTTTATCTACTGATTTTAGGAAGAAAAAGAAAGGTCAGAGTGCCTTTCTTGTACCTACTGTTTTTCATGTGCCTTTAGCTCAAAACAATCCTTATGCCGAAGTGGCATATTTTGGCATCTGATAGAATATTCTGCCACTCATCAAGACAGAAAATATAAAAGAAAAGCCATATGGCCATCTTAGTAGATGAAGGAAGAGTGTCTGACAAAATGCAACA
This sequence comes from Macaca thibetana thibetana, assembly GCF_024542745.1. Lineage (NCBI taxonomy): Eukaryota > Metazoa > Chordata > Mammalia > Primates > Cercopithecidae > Macaca > Macaca thibetana. Next base: position 27,767,577 of record NC_065581.1, on the reverse strand, counting down.
TCCATTTTGATAGTAGTCTAATAGAAGAGAACTTCCTCAAATTGCTGAAGAGCATCTATGAAAAATGTATAACTAACAGCACACTTACTGAGGAAAAACGGAATGCTTTTCTCCTAAGATAAGAAGCATGGCATGGATGTCCACTCTTATCTCTTCTATTGAACTTTGTTCTGGAAGTTATAGCCAGTGCATTAAGGCAAAGCAAAGAAAAGGCATCTAGATTGGAAAAGAAGATGTAAAGTAGCTTTACTCACAGATGACATGATTGCCTGTGTAAAAAACTTGATTGAGTATACAGTAAAGCTTCTGGAACTAAGTGAATTCAGCAAGTTTGCAATATACAAGATAAATACTCAAACATTCAATTGCATTTCTATCTAGTAGCAACAGATAAATAGAAATTAAAACTAAAAATACTTTTTATGCTAGTATCAAAAATATGTAATTTTTAAGAATAAACCTGATACTCCATCATCATTCTCACTGAACCATTTTTTCCATACCCTCTTTCTACTTGTCTCTTCAGAAATAAATTTCTTCATTTTTGCTTATCTTTTTATTTTTTCTTATGAGCATACATCCATGTATTTTTTTAATGTCCTCTGCTTTCTTTCATCAAAAGTCACATGCTATAGATACTTTTTTTGTACTTTGCTTTTTACACCTAACAGTATGTCCTGGAAATTACTGCATATTGGTTCCTAAAGATGTTCCTTGTTCCATAATAGTCTATTGTATAACTATATCATTGTTTATATGATCACTCCTATGTAGAGGCATTTATGTTGTTTTCAATATTCTTAATTTATAAGAAATGCTGCACAAATAACTTTGTACATATGTGTTGTTGTACTGAAGGAGATGTATCTTCAGGGTAAGTTCTTAGACATGGGATTGTTGGGTAGAAAGATAAGAGCATGTGTGATTTTGTTAGATATTCCCAAATTTTCCTCCAGAAGGGTTGAACTCATTTGCATTCCCAACAGCAATGTACACTAGGAGAATTCTGGCTCCTGTCTAGAAATCTATGTGCGATGTTTCAAGTCTGGTCACAGGCAATTACAAAGATTTTACCTGGCAGAATCCCTAGGGGAAAACTGCCTCCTCACACCAGACTGGATGTACAGCCAATGTATGGCAATCCTAGGAGAGCTGCAGCCAAGAACTCGGGCCCCCCACTGGCTTGCTATGCTCTTTGGTGTCTTGGCATTCCTAGCCCAGGCATTTCCTTTTAGAGGCCTCTTTATCTGGGGTCTTTTGCCAACATCTTCCTCAGGTGCCTCTGCCAATACCTCCATACCGGAAGAAGGGGATGGTAAACTTAAAGGCACTTTTATTCACTTTTACTCAATATTAACTACTTTTCTACTTGCAGCCTTTCTTCCTGTCCCTCCCTTCAACCACTGAGTCCATAAAACTGTCACTGAAAAGGGGGACTTGTCGCAGACTCCAAGAGCAGGTACTTGGATCTTGCATGGGAAAGAACTCAGGGCAAGTCACAGAGTATAGTGAAGTTAAGATGACCCATTAGAGACTTCAGTTACAAAGTAGAGCATCCTCAGAAAGCAAGAGGAGGAACACACCACCTTAAACATACTGCTTGCTTATATAGGGTGTTAAGAATAGAGTGTTTATTAAAAGTCTAGGATCAGCTTCTGACAGGCTACTAGTATTGTTATTTTCCTATGTTACTATTGATTTCAGTAAGAATTTATGAGTATTCTTTTATTTTTTAAAGCAAAATCTATCCTTAAACTAAGAATGCTTTTCATTCTTAAAGTATTGGGACATTTCAATAAGTTCTGGGTCTTTAGTTAGTTAACATCATTAACTCAGTCCCTCAACCATAAACATCTTGTAACCAAGAGTGTCCAACTCCCTGGGAAGGCAACCCAGCAGGTTTGGCTTTATCCAGCCTTTGTTCAAGATGGAGTCACTCTGGTTAGGAAGCCTCTGACAGAACTGCAGGAGCCTTTTGTTTGGGACTTTCAGCATTTGAGAAGATTCCCCAGATTTGTGCTAGTTCACAGGGTATAATGGAAGTGTGGGGAGCACTTACTCCAGTTTAGCTGCTTTACAATATTATCAGAGTAAGTGATTAAAGGCATTTACTTTAATGGATTTAAAGGATTGCTCCTTTCATTTTGGCTGTTGTTTTAATTGACTTCTCCCACAACTGGCAGCTCAGCTCAGCTCTTGCTGGCCATTGGAACTCCTGCTTCCACGGAGCTTCACTAAAAGAACATGCCAATATTTTTAATGCCAATCTAATAAGTGAGAAATAGTATCTCAATATTGTTTTAATTTGTGCTTGTCTAATTATATGTGCATTTAAATTTTTTATATGTTGAGAATAATTTTTGTCTGGTTTGTTGATTGCTTCATTTCTCCATTTTTCTATTTGATATTTGGCTCTTCCTCCTTCAATGGTTCCTTATATATTAGAGATATGAGCCCTTTGTGCTATACATTGTGAATAGTTTCTACTACTTTTGTCGGTTGCATTTTGACTTAGTTTACAATATTTTTGCCATAATTTTTTTTAATATGTAGACAAATTAGTCAATCATCAAGAGGAATTCATCCATTTCCTTTTGATACTTTTATGTTTTCAATTTTATCTAGATCCTCAATTCCTTTGGAGTTTATTCTTGTAGTGGGTGTAAGGAAAGGATCTCATGTTTTTTAATAATGATCTACATGATCCTGCACGAATAAAAATAATTCCATTTTTACCTAGTTATTTCAGATGTCATCTTTGTAATATACTGAATTACCATATATATTTGGGTCTAATTCTGGACTTTTTATTCTATTTCACTGGCATAGTCATGCACTAGTACCATGTTATTTTAACTATAGAGTTTTATGATAATGTTTGGAAGGGCCAGTGCTCCTTCATGGTTTTTACTTTTCAGTGTTTTCTTAGCTATTCTTTCATTTTTTTGTTTTTCCATCTGAACTTATTATCAACTTGTTTCAGGCTAATACTGTTCTAACGGTCTTTATCTCTACCATGTTTTATATATTGCGACAACACTATAAACATGTGCATTGTGCTTACAACATGCCAGGAACCATTCTAAATGCTTTCATGTATTAACTCATTTAAACATCAAAATAGCCCCTGGAGAATGGCAGTATTATTATTCACATTTTTAAGTGAAGAAACTGAAGAATGGAGAAGTTAAATCTAAAGTAGAGATGAAATTCCAATTATGCAAGGAAGCCCATGTTCTCAAACACTTGACCCTTCTCTCTGTGGATCTATATAACCTCAAAGCTAACTTTATCTTTGACATATGTGTATCAGATTTGGGGGAAGAAAGAGTGGCTTGCAGCAGCATGATTTTCCTGAGACTCTGTATGCCTGACTTCAGGTGAGAACTCTCTGAGTGTTGATAGGCTGCAGCTGCATGCAATACCACACGAAAGGGTCAGGGAGAGACCAGGAGGTAACTGGAAGGTAACTGAAAAACCCAGAAGAAAAACTTAAGATATTGACTTCTGATACCAGGCCTGACTGCTTATTATTGGATGGGGTATATTATGATGATAGGAGTGGAATTAACTAGGAGGAGCTTATGAAAGCACATCATGTGAAGGAGGCTTTACAAATCTTTCTCCTAGGAATTGCATATACATGATTCCCAATTACGACATGAAACTTCTAATCTCACGTGACCTACTAGTCACATGTTAGACAGTTGATCACTCCTTCCTTCTGGAAACGCTTTCTGCTCTTTCAGGATACACCTGGTCTTAATCTTCCTCTTGCTCACTCAATCCCTTTCTCTGGTTCTTCCTCATTTTTCTGAGATAAAAAATATTGTGCTTGCGACTTTCTCTGCTGGGATCACTCTCCCACAGATGTGTTTTCTTTGCTTTCTTATCTCCATCAGATCTTTGCTTGAACATACTTTCTAAGGTCTTCCCTGACTTCCTCCATTTGAAATTGCAGCCCTTCCATAATTCCTCCCACCTTTCCCTGTTATACTTATCGTCATAACACTTACAAAGATATTAACTATCACGTTTCTTTTATTTGTCAGTTTTCTTTCTTCTCCACTAGAATATAAGCTCAATGCTATGATGATTTTGTGGGTGTGTATTTTTGTTTATTTTGTTCCAGTACCTAGAACAATGCCTGGTGCATAGTAGGTGCTTAATACATATTTACTGAATGGATAAATAAGGAAGAAAACCTTGAAAATAGACAACATATAAAATAGATGAAAGTTGTCTTCATGGCTGTTGTATTACCCATCAAGACAACAAGATGGAAAGTGATGTGCTAATCTGATTAATAGGCACTCATTGAGCTATCCTCTTATAGATCATAATTCAAAATCACAGTGAGTAGAAAAACATGCACAGAGGCATATATGTAATATTTATTTCTCCTGGAGTTAGTTTCAGCATCATGGCTAAGAGATATGCAATTGTGCACAGTGGGTTGGATCCTGATGCTCTTTTATCTAAACCTCCATCTGCTCTGTCTGTGTAAAAGACCAGACTGTAAGAATGAGTCATAGTTTAGCAAAAGGAAGAATCTGTAGAGGATAAAATGTTTCTGATTTTTTTAAAATTATGGGCAGTATTATGTGATTCCCATGAACGATTCCCAAGGCAGAACTATTAGAATATATTTGATTCAACTCACTTTATGCCTAAGTAAGCTATGTCAACTTTATAAACTATCCTACAAAATAAGTAAAAGGTGATGCTGGGCCATGTTAATGTTTTTAAGGACATAACCAATGTTATTAAGGACATTTTTCCCTTGAGATCTGACACTGATTATTCCCTAAAACCTATAATAATGATTCTAAGTTTTTTAGAAGAGAGTGTAATTAACATAAAGCTTATGGAGAAAAAATAAAGTTTTGAAGAAAATTAGTCGGAAATTCCACAGGGTGCTTCCAAAATCAATGTATCTATAGAGATTTATACTCTGTTTTTTTAATCTTCTGTCTTACCTATGAATTCTTAAGTAATGCATGTCTAAACAGTATGGAGATTATAAAAAATTAATATAATCATTGTTTTTAGAGAATGATTCTAAAAGGACTTTTATTTATTTAGAAATGTATAGTATATACATGCTAGTAAGACACATATCATAAGTTGTTTTCTAGTAGAAGAGATGGAAAATGCTAAGCTGTGGGTCTCAATTCTGTTGGCTGAATTGATCCCTTTAATAAACATCATCATGGACAAATATCATATTTTACTCAGTGTAATTAATGTAGGAAAAATCAAATATATTCTAATTTTTCTGCCTTCTTATGGAAATAACTGAATATCTTCCACAATCAAAACCAAACCAAAACCCCATTCTCATAAACCCTAACTAATCTAAATATAATATAATATAATCCACCTGGATAAAATACAAGAGTTAGAGCTCAAAAAGTGGCAAATACGCACATTGTATCTGACAATTATATGTTTTGAGGAAAATACATTAACTATGTGGTATATTTTCTAAGGCTTCTAGATTAACCTGACCTTTCTTAAAATTTTTGAGGGAGCTTAACTGAGAAATTGCTAAACCCATTTTGTATCCAGTTCCTAATGATGCTGCTGGCAATACTCCCAAATTTTGGAATCCCTTATTCATTTGCAGAAATTTTAACATAATAGATGTTTTCCAAAGTTTTGAGATGAGATTGATTCAAATGATATGTCAGATCTGAAGAAACACACTTACCTTTAAGGTGGACATCCATTCATTTGACATAAACCATTCAAATCAATTTCCCTGATGACTGTTGAGGTACTGCTATCATTAAGGTAAATGTGAAGAAATCAACACTTGGGGAATACCCAATCATTAAGATTCTAACAGCCCCCCAGAATTGATCTCATTTCTCTCTGCCTCTATTCAAGGTTATCCTGACAACATATGAGAAAAGCAGAGATTGAATAATCTTCAAACATTTTAATCAAGAAGACTCCTTAGCTTTCTTTTGCCATTAACAAGTAATAACAAGGATCGAGTAGTAACAAGAAATTCTTCCTTCTATATAAAGCAAACACCTCATGGTCTTGCTTTATCTCCTTTCTTCTTGATTCTCTATCACCTCAGAAAATCAAACATAAATGTCATTAAACTCAATTATATAAATAATTCAACATGTGCGGAATCCATGGTTGGTTATGGTGTTGGAGATACTAAAGCTAGATAATTAAACAATTTATTTTGGCTCTCATTCAAGCATTTGGCACTATAAAAGCACATTTGAACTTTCTAGAAAAAAATAAGTACTTCTTCAGCACGACTTCGAAGATCTTTCTTTTCATATACTGTTGAGGACCTACTAAGTCCTTCTAAGATATTTCTTTTCATATATTGTTGAGGACCTATTAAATAACTGTAATAGAAACTGGTATGAGAACAAAAATGGCTGGTGTCTATATTCACGGCCAGTATTTTGGAAGCTTCTGGTGATGATGCTTGATTTAGAAGGACTTGAAAGGAATACAAGTGATTGTCAACTCAGGAGGAATATTACATGTTTTACATGTTTTCCTTCTTTTCTATCTTTCTTTTTTTCCTTCCTTTCTCTTTCTTTTTCTTTCTTTCTCTTTCTTTTTTTTTTCTTTCTCTTTCTTTTTCCTTCTTTCTTCCTCTTTCTTTCTCTCTTTCTTTCCCCCCTCTCTCTCTCTTTCTTTCTGACAGGGTCTTGCTCTGTTACCCAGACTGAGTGCAGTGGCACAAACATGGTCACTGTAGCCTCAAATTCCCAGGCTCAAGTGATCCTCCCACCTCAGCCTCCTGAGTAGCTGGGACTGTAGGCATGCACCACCATGACTGGCTAACTTTTTATATTTTTCATAGAGATGGGGGTCTCACTATGTTGCTCAGGCTAGTCTCAAACTCCTGGACTCAAGCAATACTCCCACCTCCCAAAATGCTGGGATTACAGGTGTGAGCCGCTGCTCCCACTCCCTACTTTCTTGACCTACCTAACCATTGAATTCCCCCATCTCATTAAATGCTTCTTCATTTTGCAATGCCAAAACATTCCTATATTTGCTAGGTCTAACAACATGTATAGAAGATGGGTCAAAAGACAATCCCAAAATTTAATCACCCCTTACTATATTTCTGCACTCCCCTTCCCTAGCACCTTCTTCATGGCCTCTTGAACGTCTTTGTTTCTCAGTGTATAGATCAGGGGGTTAACACTGGGAGTGACAATTGTGTAGAAAAGGGTAAGAAACTTGCCCTGGTCCTGGGAATAAGTATTTGCTGGCTGGAGGTACATGTATATGATTGTACCATAGAAGAGAGAGACAACAATTAGATGGGAGCTGCAAGTGTTGAAGGCTTTCTTTTGCCCAGCAGCTGACTTGATTCTAAGTATTGTTCCTGCAATGTAACCATAAGAAATGAGAATGAGGATGAGTGGTGCCAGGATGATAAAGATTGCCAGGGCAAAACCCAGTGCCTCAAGCATCGTGGTGTCTACACAGGCCATACCAATTAGTGCTGGCATCTCACAGAGAAAGTGGTCCACCCGTCTGTGCCCACAGCGGGGTAGCATCAATGTCTGGGGTGCCATTATGAGAGAATTGCCAAAGCCACTCAGCCATGCCACTGAAGTCAGCTGTCCACAGAGACGTGGGTGCATGATGACAGCGTAGTGCAGGGGTTTGCAGACTGCAGCATAGCGGTCATATGCCATGACAGCCAGGAGGACACACTCCACCCCTCCCAGGGCCAAGACAAAGTACAACTGGATGGCACAACCCACATAGCTGATGGTCTTATCTGGACCCCAAAGGTTGTAGAGCATCTGAGGGATGGAGCCTGTGGTGAAACACATGTCCAGGAATGAGAGGTTTGCCAAAAAGAAATACATCGGTGTGTGCAGCCGGGAATCCAGAGCTGAAAGCAAGATGATGGTCATGTTGCCAAGAAGAGTCAGCAGATAAAAGATGAGGACAACCACAAAGAGGATCAGCTCTAAGTGGGGATGGTCAGAGAAGCCCACCAGGATGAAGCCTTCAAAAGAACTTGTATTATCCTTTTCCATCACCTGTGGCTACATATTACCTGTTGAGAGAAAGATGAGTGCCTGTGAATAGCAGAGATATAGCCCTTCAAAAGTGAATGATTGGTAAAATAGTAGAATGGCAACTTCCTTAGATATGTGGGATGCTTGACCCAAAATTTTAATAGGTATGGATTAAATCATTATTTGGTCTGAGGAGCAGAGCATTTGGGAGAGTTCCTTTTTTTTTTTTTTTTTTTTTTGCTCCTGGCTGTGATGATTTACCAACATTTTGCATCACTGTTTTTCAATTGGGCAGGATGTAAAAAATTACTTTCAAAAGCTAAGGGAATTAACACTCAAAATGTTCCACCTTTTTTAAAAATGGAGAAGTAGTAAATGTTTCTAGCCGTACGTGACCCTTGGATAGACAAAGTGGATTGGGCCGGGCATGGTGGTGGTTTACGCCTGTAATCCTAGCACTTTGGGAGGCCAAGGCGGGTGGATTAACTTGAGGTCAGGAGTTCAAAACCAGCCTGGCCAACATGGTAAAACCCTACATCTACTAACAGTACCAAAAAAAAAATAAAAAATAAAAAAAACCTGGGTGTGGTGGCTGGCGCTTGTAATCCCAGCTACTTGGGAGGCTGAAGCAGGGGAATTGCTTGAACCTGGGAGGTGGAGGTTGCAGGGAGGTGAGATCACACCACTGCACTCCAGCCTAGGTAACAGAGCCAGACACCATCTCAAAAAAAGAAATAAATAAATAGTGGTTTGTGTCTCTGGATCAGAGAACCAGACTTGCTATTAGGTGAAATCTCATTCTAAATACTGTCTCATAAATACTGGAAAACCTAGAGTCATATCTAAACTCAACAAGGTGCAAGCGATCAAGCAAAATTTTAGGAAGAAGATTACTTCATTATTATTTATATCTACATCTCTGATCCTATTCATTTTATTTACTGGGCATGACTCTGACATAGATGTGTCAGACAAGACAGCAATGAAAAGCTTACATCATCACCTCAATATCCTCAGCCTATCCAAAGCCTCTGTGATCAATTGTTTTACACCGCTGAGATGTATTTAAACCCTGCGATTGAGTGACTTTTCTGATGTTGGGAATGCTTTTCCACACAGATAGAAAGACAGAAATAAGGCAATCCCCAAACTCAATTCCAACGGAACTAGTATTCCACATTTTATTCTCCCAAAGAATCCACTTCTAAGAAGCCGAATCGAATATTGTATTTAGTTGATTCTTATGATCTCATAGAATGAAAAGATTTCATTCCTTACATTTTTAATCACTTGGTGGTGATTTTATGTCTTAAGGTGAATGCACTATATAATATTAATTAACTAAAGGCAGAGTCCCACTTACTAATATTTTTGAATACTTTTCTAACTAAGCAGTTAGTAAAAAGCAATAGTATTGTGACTGTTAAAAGGGAATCTTTTGTATCTCTCAAGTACATAGAGGCACAAAACAGGGTACAAACCCACTGTTATAAGAATGCTTTGCCATAATTAAATCATGTTATGACATGTGTTCCCAGCAACAGCTTTAAGATTTTATACATTAAACTTTGACACTTAATTTAAGTCGCCATAATCTTTGCAGAAACATACACTCACACACAAATGTTGACATTGGAAATTAAAGGATTGTCAAAATCATCACACCAGTCCAGAGGCTGCAACAAGTTTCTACAGTAGTGAAGGGTGGATGTGATAATATCTAGCTGGATAAAATGGGAATTTTAAAAGATGATGTTATATAATGGTTAAAGAAGAACATATAGGTACCTACAAAAGAACTGGAAAGGTCGATACCAAACTGATGATACTGGATGCTTCTGGAGAGAAAATTGGATTAAGGACTGGGACTTTCTCTTTATCTAAAATGTTTTATTTCTTTAAAAATATCTGGAAGAAAATATGGCCATAAAGGAATAGCTATTAATTCTGAATGGTAGAGTATACATGTTTTCTTCTATTAGTCTTTGTAAATTTCTGTGTTTTAGATATCTCAAAATGTTTTAGAAATATAAATTACAAGTTATTTAAATATTAATGTAACCGATATGTACCTCTTATGAGCTAAGGCACTAATGTTAACTGTGTGATAGAGTTTACCTCACTTCATTCTCAAAGAAGTCCCAGGAGGTCAGCAGTTTTATTTGTCAACATCAAGCTATTGAGAGTGATGAAATAACCTGCTCCAGATCACAGGAATGGGTCATGGAGCCGACTAGATCCCCTGTGATATCACTCCAAAGATCACTTCATCAATCACAATTCTCACTGTAGAGTTGAGCAGCGCAGTAATTATACTAAATCTGCACATAAAGAGAGAAAATAAGTTGTAAAATTTGACTAAAACTCATGTCCTTTGACTTGTTGCACAAAGTTCAATATAAAAAGACTTATTGGTTATAAATTGAATAAGGTAGGTAGGTAACTGTCTTGGTATTACCGGCAAAGATGTAGAGAAACAAATCACATTTTTATTCGGAAAATGAGAAATACAGTTAAAATTTGCCTGCTAGGATGGGTTAACACCAAGTTCACTGGGCACAGAAACTCTGCTGCCAAAATAAGCCTAGGCCTGGCATCATCTGTACTTACGGGAAGAAAGTGCAAGGCGACTGTGATTGGCAGTGACTGTCTCATTCCATAGTTATCATAATCAGCATTTTCCCTATGAATGTTTATCAGCCATAAAGTGGAATATAATAAACCCAAGTTGTTTTATTATTTTTCTTCTTTTTCAAATCAACCAGGGATTATTCAACTAGGATTATCTTCATAAATTTTTCATTTTGATTCAAAGTGGTTAAGCCATCTGTTCACTGCCTTTCTCCTTATATGATCTATCAATTCAGTTATTACTCTTCCTTATCGAACCTTCCCTTTGTGAGAATTGCATTCCTGTGTTTATGGACTTTAAATAACTAATGCATAATTTCTTTGTGTGCCAAGAATATTATTTTAAATGATATGTGTATGTCTATCCTTATTTGAATTCAATAGAATGGCTTCTAAATACAGTGACATGACAATTTTCTCACAAGAGCCATACACATTAACTATTTAATTATAGTGAAGCAGCTCATCAGTTCTGGCATTTAAATGTGTTACTATTGTTTTGGAAAACAAGACAAACTTGTTTTCTTGAGTGACTTCTGTAACCATGACCAGGTAATATAAATTTCACAATATTTTTAAAAAATTGAACCAAATAATACTCCAACACCAACTATTAGCTAATTAGCTTATAAAGAACCAGAATGGGGATTTACTGCTTAGTTAGTTTGGAGGAATGGATTATCAGGTCCCAGGGTTAAGAAACATGTGGGCACACTTCATAGCTAGATAGGCTGCTCGTTCTGTGCCAAATGGAAAATGAGGTAAATTCAAAGTCATAAGAAACCTAGAAGAACATTTTGTTTCTTTCATTGACTCTCCATGTTGGAGTTCAAAGTCCCAGTATCAATACTTACCACTCACAATTACTGAGAGCTCATTATTCAACATACTCTCATGCAATGCAGAACTACAGTTCATAATTTTATTCTTAAGATTTTCCAATACATTAAGTTCTACTCTCTAAATTAAGTTTTTGGTAATAACTCCACTAATAAACTCAAAGATCTCTCTCTAGCTTCCTCCTAACATTAATGGTATTACACCACAATCTTTAAAATTTGACCAAATCTATGTAAATAAAGTGCATAGACAGACTGTGAGGTATTGGCATAATACATTTAATTGTCCATGATTTTGGCCACAGCCTAAGGTTCTAGGGAAACCAGATCCTCAGGTAGTTTAGAGGCCTAGGTCACATTTCTTACTACACCATTAACTTACCAAATTTGACTGCAACCTCAGAAAAGCCATGTCTGTGTTGCTTCTCTTTTTGAGACTTCACTTGGAAGTCCAAATGGGATGACCAGAGTGAAGACAAGGAGAGGAGAAAGATGACATTTAGGAAATCCAAAAGAATGGGAAAAAAACAAAGGGGCAACAGTACCTAGCAGAGCTAAATCTGAGTGAATGAAGAGAGAATGTTGATGAGCACGCAATAGTTACATCACCCGAGGTACAGCTATGAGGTACATCCACATACTCCACCACCCAGCCCCAGATAAGGAGCCAGATAAGAAGCAGCATGAGGGAAGTTGGGGGTTCTCTGATGTACACCCAGCACAGGAAACACTTAAAGATTCAAGTCTGAAAAGGAAACTCTCCTTATAGGGTTCGGAGTTGATATGGGATTGGATACTTCCTTTTCTGATCACCCTATGGAGTAAAACCTGCTTTTCAAAAACTCCTGTCACTAATTATCCCTAACAAGGTTTGGGGGACAGTATGGCCTCAGAGGAAATATCGCTCTTCCCAGCACACACAGACACACACATAGGCATGCACACACACAATGCAGATTCACCCAAGAGAGAGACAAGAGACAGCACCAAATCTTCAAGAGTCTATTTTCATCATCAAGACCAGTACATAGTAATAAGCATTAAGGTACCAAAAGTGGCCACCTTATACTTAGTTCAGAGCAGAACCTAGAGTCATGGAAAAGATGTACCAGGATATATGTGTGCTTTGGTTTCTTTTTGTGTTTCCTATCCTCTACCACTTGCTTAGTATATGCAGTGCAAAGAAGTGCTATTATTAAAGTGCTTTCACCATTTTGTTTACTTAAGATGAATTTTCTATGCAATTTAAAAATCCTTAACCATAAAGTTTAACTTGAATGTTTTCTATTTAAGACAAATATAGGTATATCAAGAGGAGGGTGAATTAAAAAAAGAAAAAGATTGATTTTTGACATTTAAAATTAATATTAAAAAGGCCAAAAATATTAAAATAATTTTATTTCAAAATTGCCAAATTTGGTATAAAATTATTTCAAGAGAGTTATTATCAATCTGACTGACAAATGACATCAGCTAAGTCAGAATAAATTAACAAGTTTTAGTTTTTTAAAAAGGCAGTAAATAACAGTATGCAATCGTTTCAGATCACTTGATTATCTGTTATAGTCATTAAGTAAACAATATAGAAACAACTGTATCTCAAAAGCATATGTTCTATATTTACCTATCAAAGGCTTCTAAGGGAGATAAATTTTACATTTTACCTCTGCAACCAAAGGTTTTAATTGATGACACACATGAAATATAACATATAAATGCAGTTTGTACATTTAAAATGTTATTTAAATTTTAATAGTAGGCTAATAGTCTACTAACTTCAGTGACTATTTCCAGGTACTTTTGTCAACAGAACAGAAAATATCTGGTCATTAGTTTGTCAAATACTATGTTTTAAATATAAACATTATTAAAGTCATGTAATCTTAATACCACTAACTATATAAGTAGAGATAGAATATATTAGCTAGAAACAATGATAATACTATCATCTCCATTAATTTACAGACAAATGACATGCAACTTGTTTTCTTTAGACAGAAATACTGAAACACATAGAGGTGCAGTCAAAATTAATCAATATTAATTCTGTATGCCAACAAACTTCTTGGCATGGTCAGATGACTATTCCTCCTGATAATTGCTTTCTATGCTTAGATTCAGTTATTAGCTCATATTACTATCTGTTAGCTAATATTTTCTCTTGGAAACTAGGGAAAAATACCTAGAGAATTTGATGCTCTCAAGAATTTCCTATCTGAGATAATGAGTCCCTCTGAGAAGTGAAGGAGATGAGGTCCTTATGGGGCAGTTAACTCAAGAAGGGATATTAAGTTATTAAACAAAGAAGAAAATTTAGAAGCAATATTTAAATTTATTTTTTGCCACCTCGCTTCTACCCCTTTTATTCACTCTTGGCCCACCACCATTCCTAACTCATTACAAATACATTTAAACTTGTAACTAATGGAACTATTATAGTCATGGAAAGCTACTTTCTGTGAAATAAAATGATACAATCAAAGGGGTATATGTGATGCAAGAAGTGCTTCCCAACGTGTTACCATACGACTTAACATTTTGTAATATGACATCATAGAATGTCTTCAGGAAAAGAAATGAAAGCTATATCAGTCATCTTTTCCATCAGATGCAATTATATTTAATTCAGTCTTTTTTATTGCAATTTAATTGTTATCATTGTAGATTTTGTGGAAGTGAAGAACAGATTACTTATAATAGTTACATCACAAGTATGTATAAAATTTGATGTCAAATGTCCATTATTTCTTATTTCTTCAAACTTTATTTTTCAAACCTGCTCTTTTTGATTTTCATCCCTTTGTGATTTGTCCAGTCAACAAGTCTTGAAATACCACCATTTTCTTAGGCCATCTATTTCCCTGAATGCTCATATTCAATAAGTCTCTAGGGCTACTTTTAACCTCTGTCTTTCATACCTCCAACTAACTTTTTTGTTTTTACTCATCTTGTGCTAGCTCAGTAGCTCATTAACTTTTGCATGATTTGTTATACTAGCCTGTTCCTTTGTTAATCTCTAGTATCTTGCTACTTCAAACCATATTTCGCTTTGCTACCAAAGGAGCCCTCCTAAAATATAGGCTTTGTTATGCCCATACGTAAAGTCCTGAAATGACCCTGTCTAGAGAAATACATGCATATTCTTTAATATTGATGTAATTCTGTACCAACTTCACATTTCCAACTCTATCTAAAGAGCGCCTGTTTGTTTTATGCTCCAAATGCATTAAACTACTGACCATTTTTCATAAAGAATAAGAATTTAAATCATCTCTGGAATAAAGAGAAAGAAGAATAGCCTTTAGAGAATGGCTGAAACTCTAGCTCAGAAACAATCACTGCAGGCTCGAAAATTAGGAAGGCTCATTTACTATCATTAGAGAGAAAAATTGCTTTGAAGAGTTGTTGTGAAAGTTAAATAAGGTAAGAAACACTAAATATTTAGCATTGTCCCTGACATACAGTAGCTCTTTGATAATTATCATTACTCCTTTAACTATATCTCCTTCCTTATGATGTTCTTTCAGATGAGGATGTTCATCTTATAAAAATAATACTGAAAGAATCAAGGCCCAGGTGAAAAATTCTTCCTGTTGCACTTGACTATTGACATGGTTTGACTGTGTTCCCACCCAAATCTCATCTTGAATTCCCATGTGTTGTGGGAGGGACCAGTGAGAGGTAACTGAATCATGGGGGGAGGTCTTTCCCATGGTGTTCTTGTGGTAGTGAATAAGTCTCACGAGATCTGATGGTTTTAAAAATGGGAGTTTTTCTCCATAAGCTCTCTTTTTGCCTGCCACCATCCATGTAAGATGTGACTTGTTCCTCCTTGCCTTCCACCATGATTGTAAGGCCTCCTCAGCTATGTGGAATGATAAGTGCATTAAAGCTCTTTTTCTTCTCATTCTCAGGTATGTCTGTATCAGCAGCATGAAAATGGACTAATACAGAAAATTGGTACCAGGAAAGTGGGATGCTGCTGAAAAGATACCCGAAAATGTGGAAGCAAGTTTGGAACTGGGTAACAGGCAGAAGTTGGAACAGTGTGGAGTGCTCAGAAGAAGAGAGGAAAATGTGGGAAAGTTTGTAGTTCCCTACAGACTTGTTGAATGTCTTTGACCAAAATGCTGATAATGATATGGACAATGAAATCCAGGTTGTGGTGGTCTTGGATGGAGATGAGGAACTTGTTGAGAACTGCAGCAAAGGTGATTCTTGTTATGTTTTAGCAAAGAGACTGGCATCATTTTGCCCCTACCCTAGAGATTTGTGGAACTCTGAACTTGAGAGAAATGATTTAGGGTATCTGGTGGAAGAAACTTATAAGCAGCAAAGCATTGAAGAGGTGACTTGGGTGCTGTTAAAGGCATTCAGCTTCAAAAGGGAAACAGAGCATAAAAGTTTGGAAAATTTGCAGCCTAACAATGCAATAGAAAAGAAAATCTCATTTTTGAGGAAAAATTCAAGCTGGCTTTAGAAATTTGCATAAGTAACAAGGAGCCACAGGTTAATCACCAAGACAATGGGAAAATGTCTTTAGGGCATGTCAGAGAACTTTGCAGTAGCCCCTCCCATCACAGGCCTGGAGACCTAGGAGGAAAAAATAGTTTCATGGACCAAGCCCAGGGTCCCCATGCTGTGTGCAGTCTAGGGACTTGGTGCCCTGTGTGCCAGCCACTCCAGCTATGACTAAAAGGAGCCAATGTACAGCTTGGGCCATGGTTTCAGAGAGTGCAAGCCCCAATCCTTGACAGCTTCCTTGTGGTGTTGAGCCTGCAGGTGGACAGAAGTCAAGAATTGAGGTTTGGGAACCTCTGCCTAGATTTCAGAGGATATATGGAAATGCCTGGATATCCAGGCAGAAGTTTGCTGCAGGGGAAAGGCTCTCATGGAGAACCTCTGCTAGGACAGTGTGGAAAGGAAATGTGGGGTTGGAGCCCCCACACAGAGTCCCTACTAGGGTACTGCCTAGCGGAGCTATGAGAAGAGAGTCACTGTCTTCCATGCCCCGGAATGGTAGATCCACCAACAGCTTGCACCGTGTGACTGGAAAAGCTACAGACACTCAGCACTAGCACATGAGAGCAGCTAGGAGGGAGGCTGTACCCTGCAGAGCCACAAGGGTGGAGCTGCCGAAGACCAAGGGAACCCACCTCTTACATCAGCATGACCTGAATGAGAGACATGGAACCAAAGGAGATCACTTTGGAGCTTTAAGATTTGACTGCCCCACTAGATTTTGGACTTGCCTGGGGCCTGTAACCCTTTTGTTTTGGCCAATTTCTCCCATTTGGAACAGCTGTATTTACCCAATGCCTGTACTCACATTGTATCTAGGAAGTAACTAACTTGTTTTGATTTTACAGGCTCATAGGTGGAAGGGACTTTCCTTATCTCAAATGAGACTTTGGACTGTGGACTTTTGAGTTAATGCTGAAATGAGTTAAGACTTTGGGGGACTGTTGGGAAGGCATGATTGGTTTTGAAATGTGAGGACATGAGATTTGGTAGGGGCCAGGAGCAGAATGATATAGTTTGGCTATGTTTCTACCCAAATCTCATCTTGAATTCCCACATGTTGTGGGAGGGACCTAGTGGGAGGTAACTGAATCATGGGGGCAGGTCTTTCCTGTGCTGTTCTCATGATAGTGAATAAGTCTCCCGAGATCGGATGGTGTTAAAAATGGGAGTTTTCCTGCATAAGCTCTCTTTTTGCCTGCTGCCATCTATGTAAGATGTGACTTGCTCCTCCTTGCCTTCCACCATAATTGTGAGGCTTCCTCAGCCATGTGGAACTGTAAGTCCATTAAATCATTTTTTCTTTTCTTTTCTTTCTTTCTTTTTTTTTTTGTAGGGGGATACAGAGTCTCACACTGTCACCTGGGCTGGAGTGCAGTGGTACAATCTTGGCTCACTGCAACCTCAGCCTCCCAGGTTCAAGTGATTCTCCTGGCTCAGCCTCCTGAGTAGCTGGAATTACAGACGCCCGCCATCATGCCCAGCTAATTTTTTATATTTTTAGTAGAGATGGGGTTTCACTATCTTGGCCAGGCTGGTCTCAAACTCCTGACTTCGTGATCCGACTGCCTCAGCCTCCCAAAGTGCTGGGATTACAGGCATGAGCCACCGCACCTGGCCTAAACCTTTTTTTTTTCTTTCGCACTCTTGTGTGTGTCTTTATCAGCAGCATGAAAATGGACTAATACAGCTATTCCTCTCTG
This sequence comes from Macaca thibetana thibetana, assembly GCF_024542745.1. Lineage (NCBI taxonomy): Eukaryota > Metazoa > Chordata > Mammalia > Primates > Cercopithecidae > Macaca > Macaca thibetana. The sequence goes on along the minus strand of NC_065581.1, from coordinate 27,749,856 downwards.
TTGTATTTGGCAGAATACCAGAAGCTCTTTATTTGCAGTTTGACTTTAGCACTTATTTTACTCTACATTGATTTTAGTTTATTTTGAAGAAAATTTAGAGAGATGGATGATTAAGGGGTGAATTACTAATAAAAAGAACAAAATGTACATAGAGAGAAAGGAAAAGTGATAATTTAGAAGAATTTACCAAAATGAAAGAATCAAAATGCCTACTGTGGCTGGTATGTGAGGAGATATGAAAGTAGGGGTGAAGGACAGTGAAGTGGAAGAAAATCTGCTTACTTGATCTACCTAAAGGAGAAACCCCTTTGGTGGAAAATAACATCATCTATTGCTCCTATTGTCCACTTACACAATGTCTAGTATATAATAAAAAGTTACTAGACATGAGAAGACCAAGAAGACCATATAATCAATAATCAAAAAATTTTAAAGAGGACTTAGAAAGAGATCCCTAGATGAACCAGATTTTAAGGTTAGCAAACAAATATATGATCATAACTATGATTATTTTGTTAGAGAAAAATATGGATAAAATACATAAACTTATAGAATTTTCACCAGAGAATTGAAATACACAAAAAAGAATAAAATATGCATTCTAGAAATAAAAAGTAAAATAATAACAAATTACAAATTTAGTCTGGCTACACTGTTGTTGGGAACGTAAATTAGTGCAGCCATTGTGGAAAGCAGTTTGGAGATTTCTCAAATAATTTAAAACAGAACTAACATTAAACCCAGCAATCCCATTACTGGATATATATCCAAAGGAAAATTATTCTACCAAAAGACACTTGCACTCATAAGTTCATTGCAGCACTATTCACAGTAGCAGAGACATGGACTCAACCTAGGTGCCAATCAAGAGTAGACCGGATAAAGAAAATGTAGTACATACACACCATGGAATTCTATGCAGCCATTAAAAATATCAAAATCATGTCCTTTGCAGCAACACGGTTGCAGCTGGAGGGCATTATCCTAAGCAAATTAATGCAGGAACAGGAAACCAAATACAGCATGTTCATTGGGTACGCACAGATATAAAGATAGACACTGGGGATTACAAGGGAGAAGGGATGAAGGCAAGGTTAAAAAACTAACTATTGGATACTATGCTCAATACCTGGATGATGAGATCAATCAGACCCCAAACCTCAGCATTACAAAATATGCCCATGTAACAAACCTACACATGTATCGCCTGAATCTAAGATAAAAGTTGAAATTATTTTTAAAAATACATAAATGTAATTCATTTTCCTTTCTTTTATTATTATTATTATTATACTTTAAGTTCTAGGGTACATGTGCATAATGTGCAGGTTTGTTACATATGTATACTTGTGCCATGTTGGTGTGCTGCACCCATCAACTCGTCAGCACCCATCAACTCGTCATTTACATCAGGTATAACTCCCAATGCAATCCCTCCTCCTCCCCCCTCCCCATAATAGGCCCCGGTGTGTGATGTTCCCCTTCCCGAGTCCAAGTGATCTCATTGTTTAGTTCCCACCTATGAGTGAGAACATGCGGTGTTTGGTTTTCCATTCTTGCGATAGTTTGCTGAGAATGATGGTTTCCAGCTGCATCCATGTCCCTACAAAGGACACAAACTCATCCTTTTTTATAGCTGCATAGTATTCCGTGGTGTATATGTGCCACATTTTCTTAATCCAGTCTGTCACTGATGGACATTTGGGTTGATTCCAAGTCTTTGCTATTGTGAATAGTGCCGCAATGAACATACATGTGCATGTGTCTTTATAGCAGCATGATTTATAATCCTTTGAGTATATACCCAGTAATGGGATGGCTGGGTCATACGGTACTTCTAGTTCTAGATCCTTGAGGAATCACCATACTGTTTTCCATAATGGTTGAACTAGTTTACAATCCCACCAACAGCATAGAAGTGTTCCTATTTCTCCACATCCTCTCCAGCACCTGTTGTTTCCTGACTTTTTAATGATCGCCATTCTAACTGGTGTGAGATGGTATCTCATTGTGGTTTTGATTTGCATTTCTCTGATGGCCAGTGATGATGAGCATTTTTTCATGTGTCTGTAGGCTGTATGCATGTCTTCTTTTGAGAAATGTCTGTTCATATCCTTTGCCCACTTTCTGATGGGGTTGTTTGCTTTTTTCTTGTAAATTTGTTTGAGTTCTTTGTAGGTTCTGGATATTAGCATGTAATTCATTTTTCAAGGCAAACCCTCCCCCCCCCAAAAAAAAAACAAAACAAAAAAACCCACCAACCCCTGTAGTCTTATTTTAACCTCATAATACAGGAATTGTGACTGGAAGACAAAAAAGTAGAAGAAATCCCAAACTAACAACAAGAAAGAAAAAAAGAATAGAAACAAATTATGAACATAATGATTTGTATAGATGTATACAAATAATTTAAGATACAAATAGAGTACCAGAAAGAGAAGTGAGAAAATACAAGGCAGAAGCAAAATTTGAAGAGATAATGGCTAAGAGTTTTTCAAAACCAATGAAAAACATCAGCCAACATATTCAAGAATCTCAGTAAATGCTAAAACGTGACAGCAAAAGCGTAATCCATAAAAGGAAAACAAATAAGTTGACTTCACCAAAATTGAAAATGTTTTTCTGTGAAAGGCCCTGTTAAAAGCATTAAAAAAACAGTTATAGACAGGGAGAAAGTATTTACAAACCATATATCTGACAAAAGACTCCTAACTAGAATATATTTTTTTAAAACTGTCAAAACTCAACAGTGAAAATGCAAACAATCCAACTAGAAAATGGCCAAAAGACAGGAGCTAATGTTTACCACAGAGCTGATGTTTACCACTGACAGCAATAAGCACACGAAAATATGTTCAACATCATTACCTATTAGGGAAATGCAAATTAAAATCACAAAGAGATATCACTACATACTTAATAGAAGAATTTTTTAAAATACTGATGACACCAAAGCTGACAAGAATATGGAGAAATGAGCTATAATACATCGCTGGTAGAAATGTAAATAGTACAACCACTCTAGAAAATAACTGCTTAAAAAATTAAACATACACTTACCATATAACCCAGCAGTCACATTTCTTGACAGTTATCCCAGAAAAATGAAAACTTATGCTCACAGAAAATTCTAGACATTGCTGTTTATAGTAGTTTTATTTGTAGTACCAAAACACAGACACAACCTAAATGTCCTTCAATGAGTGAATAAACAAACTATGGTACTTCCATGTCATGAAATATAACTCAACAGTAAAAAGGAACAAACTATTGATACATGCAACAGCTTGAATGAATGTCAAAGGAATTAATCTGAGTGAAAGAAGTTCATCTTAAAATATTACATGCTATATGATTTCATTTATGAACAAACATTCTCAAAAATGACAAATTAATGGAGATAGTGAACAAATTAGTGGTTGCCAAGAGTTAGGGATGGGGCATCGAGAACAGAAAGAGATAGGTGTAATTAGAAAGGAGTAACACAAGAGATATTTGTAGAAATGGAACAATAGTGTATCTTGATTGTGGCAATAGTTACACAAATCTACATGTGACAAGTTACATAGAACTATACACACACACATGCTTGTAAAACTAGTTAAATGAGTAAAACCTATGGATTGTATAAAAGTCAATTTCCTGGTTATTTTACTATTATTATGTAAGATGTTCCATTGTGGGAAACTGGGTAAAGGGTACAAAAGGCCTCTATTATTACTTTTGCAATTTCTTGTAAATCTGTAACTTTTTCAAAATAAAAAGTTTTTAAAGAGACTTTTAAAATAGAATAAAGATGATCTGTATGAAGTAATACAGAGTGATTTCAGGTTATATTGTTAAATGGAAAAAGCAAAGTGCAAAGAGTACTATATATCATCGTTCTATTTTGTTTGTTTGTTTGTTTTTTAGATGAAGTCTCACTTTATCACCCAGGCTGGAGTGCAGTGGCACAATCTCGGCTCACTGCAACCTCTGCCTCCCAGGTTCAAGCGATTCTCCTGCCTCAGTCTCCAAAGTAGCTCGGATTATAGGTGCACACCACCACACCCAGTCAATTTTTATATTTTTAGTATAGACAGGGTTTTGCCATGTTGGCCAGGCTGGTCTCAAACTCCTGACCTCAAGTGATCCACCTGCCTGGGCCTCCCAAAGTGCTGGGATTACAGGCGTGAGCCACTGTACCCAGTCTATACTACCTTTCATATAATGTACTATCTTACAGTTCTTTCATATAAGAAAGAAGGACATGTAATGAATGATACACATATCTGCCCCTTTATACAAAAAGAAAGACAGGAATGATAAACCAGGAACTAATAAGATTAGTTACCCACAGGGTTAGAGGAGGTGGTGATTTGGAATACAGTATTAAAAATGGGAGAATTAGTGGAATGGAAAGGCTGAGGGGGAGTGACACTTTCGTAAGTACATATAACATTTTGTGTGTTCTAACTTTTATAGCCATAGTAATGCTTCATATATCCAAATTTAAGTAAATAATTAAAGTCAACCGGAATGGAAGATACCCAAAAGAAATACAGAGAATAATAAATTAACCCACCTGCATTACAAATGAGCAACAAAAGCAAGTTAAAGAGGGTAAGGAAGAAAAAAAAAAACTAACCTAATTAACTTTGGGAAAAAGAGTATCTTGACTATTTTGCTGATGACAGACTCATCTAAGGATAAAAGCAAAAAGAACTGTACATAAATATTGTACTCTAGTTAGTAAAATTGTTATTCCCAACAGAGTGGATTAGTAATTCTAAAGCTATTTGTGTATTAGAATTGAGCAAATAAGTACATATATTATGGATAATGAGAGCCAAATTTCTCACTGTCCAAGAAAGAAGGTACAAGAAAGGAATGGAGGGAGTTGATGCAGATAAACACTGTGGTATTTAGATTGGAATCGGAGGCATTAGTATGAACTGTGGTCACACACACACACACACACACACACACACACGCAGAGCTAGGTACAGAAATAAAAATGTATGTGTATGCTCTGTTCACTGAGAGTCTGGAAGCAATAACAAATCAGTAGCAATGAGCACACCTGGTGCCTAGATCTTGATTTCTAAATATATTTTCCAGTAAAAGGAACCAAGGATCCTTAGAAAAATTATTGATTCTAGGGCTGGGGAAGTAAAAGTCCAAGATGACCCTAGAACAGCTGGTGGTGACACAGAGTATAGAAGTTCTCAAATAGTGATGGGGCATGTTAAAATGATACATGAGTCAACTTGAAGGAGCTCCCAAAGGCCAAATCTAGGACAATTTTAGCAGTAAATTAAATAATGATAGTATTGGGACTACAAACAATAGAATAAAACAAATTCCCATGAGTCTATATGAGTTTAAATAAATGACTGAACAAATAACAAACGGGGGAAAATAACAGCTCTTCTTTACAGTAGAATTCCAATAAATAAATGTAGAATTAGCAATAGAAATAGAAAATAGATGCTACAGAAATAATGGTTGCAGGCAAGAATCACTGATGAACACCAGTGTAAGTAGCAAAAATATTATGAGAAACAGAATATTTGCATAATCTCAAAATATTCCCTCTCAAGATAATTATAAATTTAAAAAGGAAAAATGGTCACTTTACAGTGGAGAAACCTGGAAGAAATTATCTTAACCAAGTGTTCAAAGTTATTGTCATAGTAATACAATAAAACATCGTGAACATCTTGATATGAGGTACTAAAAGGAGCACCTCAACGTTCTTGTGATATTCTTGCCAAACATATATAACCTCAATATATGCCATAAGAAAACATCAGACAAACCCAAACTGAAGGTACTTCTATAAAATAATTGGCTAATAATCTTCAAAAGTGTGAAAGTCTTGAAAGACAGACTGAGGAACTGTCCCAGGTTGGAGGAGGAGACTAAAGAGATACAGCAACTAAATGCAATGTAGGATCCTGGATGAGATCCTGGGATAGTAAAAGGACATTTGTGAAAGAGTTTGCTTTTTTTTTTTTTCTTTCTTTTTTTGAGACAGAGCCTCGCTCTGTCACCCAGACTGGAGTGCAATGGCTTGATCTTGCTCCCTGCAACCTCCACCTCCCAGGTTCAAGCGATTCTCCTGCCTCAGCCTCCTGAGTAGCTAGGATTACAGGAGTGCACTGCTGCACCTGGCTGATTTTTGTGCTTTTGGTAGAGAACCGGGTTTCACCAGGTTGGCCAGGCTGGTCTTGAACTTCTGATCTTGGGTGATCCTCCCACCTCGGCAAAGTGCTAAGATTACAGGTGTGAGCATCTGCAGCTGGCCCAGTTTGCAAAATTTTAACAGTATTTTATCAATGGTAATTTCCTGTGCTTCGAAAATTATGCTATGATTATGTAAAATGTCTAGTTGAAGAGTATACATGAGTTCTCTCAACTATTTTTGTAACTTTTTGTAAGTCTAAAATTATTTCAAAATAAAAAGCTAACAGAATCAGTAAAATACACTCAGCAATTCATTTAAAGAGCTTTGCATTTAATTATGCGCAGATATATGTGTATATCTATATACATATATCTATAATCTACATTTCTTAAGACAATTAAGAATGTGAGGTCTCCTTTTATTTTATTTTATTTTTTTTAGCCGTGAGTCTGAAGATCTGAATGTCCTGTTTTTAAAGCAGTAATTTAGGATTCTCACCTTTCTATTTCCCTCAGTTGATCATTTTTTGCTAAAGAAGGCATGGCTATGCTGCAGAAATCTGGTAGCCTCTGCTAAAATACTTCTATCAAGGCATATATGGCCTCCATATAGCATTCCAATCTGCTTCAGACAGATCAAGCACTTTTGGATTTTCTTGGGTATGACAGCTAAAGCCACAATTGCTCACCTATAGATGGACAGATTCAAGATCTTTCTCTTGCTTTCAGCCACACACAAAGCTAACAGTCTCATGAGTTGATTCAGAAATAGAAGCAGAACATTCAAATACAGTTAATTTCTTCTCCAAAGTTGAAATTTAGCTCACTTAGTTTATTATATCCCTGTGGCAGCTTTTACAAATTGCCACATACGTGGTGACTTAAAACAACATAAATGTACTATCCTACAGTTCTGGAGATCAAAAGATAAAAATCTATTTCAGTGGGCTAAAATCGAGGTGTCAGTGAGAGGTTGCCAGATGTCAAGGTGGTCAAATAGGACAGCAAGTCAAACTGAAAGTAACAATTAATTAAAATTGCCACCTTATGAAGCTTATAATAATCCATTTCATTCATCAATCTCAATTTGCTTTATGCACAGGCTAAAGAGATAATGCAACTGGAGTTCAATACATCTTTCAAGTGTTTAACAGAAACATTATTCTCTGAAATCTCCCCAGAAGGGAGATTCTACTTGGTCAACTACTGAGTGTGGAGATTGGTGGCAGTCAAATGATAAATACTGTTTTCACCTAAATTCATTTCATGTGGGCCCTGGGAGTCCATAAATCCAGTCTGTGGTCATTTCCTCTGATTCAGGATGTTCACCTTTTCCTTTGCTAGGTAGAAAGGAATTTATCCAGGCAATGCCTGGATATATCAAGCATGATGTCTATATATATATATACATCAAGCATGATGTCTATACAGTTTCAAAGTAACTCTCTACAACATACATCTCAGTTAATAAATGCAAAATACTTATTAATTAGTTTTGTAGCAGACAAACTTAGCAGACACTTCATAAACCAGGTAATAAAAGTAAAAAATCTCAAATAATGAGACACATGGATATCAGATGCCTCTTAATATGATGAATGAGAAGATAACAGTATTTCTGTTGTATTCCTGCCAAAAATAAATAATGAAGAAAAGTCAAATGCCCCAAATTGAGAGACAACCTACTCAGTGACAGGCCAACATTCTTGAAAAATACCATGTCATGAAAGATGAGGAAAAGCTGAAGAACTGCTCCTGATACAGGGAAACTAAGGAGACATCACAACTAAATACAACACATAACTCTGAGTTGGATCCTAGACCAAAAGGAAAAGTTGATTATGAAGGACACTCCTAAGGCAACTGACATAATTTAAATGTGGTGTGTAGATTGGATGGCAGTATTGCAATGGTGTGAATTTCCTAGTTGTGATGGTTATGCTGGAAATGGAGAATATTCTTGTTTGGAGGATATACCCTCTGAAAACTTTAGGAGTAGTGGGTATTAGGTCCAACACACACACAAATGCTTCAAAAAATTTATACATGCACACATGTGTATCTAGAGAGAGAGAGAGAGAACTATAAAACAGGACTTGATTCTTTGTATTGAAGGCTTTGCTTTTTTGGATTTCTTATGGCAACATGGAATTAGTTGAGGAAATTATTGTTGGGCTAGCCTTGTTTGGAGAAAGCTTCAGCATTCCCTTTGATTTCTTAGAATACTACCCACTCCCTTTGGACTCCAGTACTAAGGGTTCATTTTAAATGTTAGTAAAATTTGGTCCTTATCCTATCTCCATTTCTGCTGGGAAAGTTGTTATATCCAGTCTTTCATGCTTCCTTAATATTTATCTGACAGAAAACACTTTGCCCACCTTGCTACTTACAGAATTTTGTTCTAATATTCGATACATTTTCTATTTTAAAATGCTAACAAGTATATTTCTGAAAAATAAGTCCTAGTGGTAAGAAGGAAGGCATGAAAAAAAAAAAAGAACAACAAAAATACAAAATACAAAAATAAATAAATAAAAGTGGAACAGCCATATTATGTCACCAGTTCCCTGACACATTCTATTTTAATCACCCTAAGCCTCAGTTTCTACATCTATAGAATGCAGATAGTGAATTGCTTTCTCAGATAGCACTTATGAGGACTGAGTGAAATAATCCTTTGAAAGGATGGCACATGTCTGGCTAGTAATAATAAATTCAGCAGATCCTTCCCTACTTCCAGAATTGCGTAAGTGGGTATCACTTGATAGTTTCTAACTTTCAGAACTTTTGAAATCATTTCCATTTTTGCATAATTGTTTCATTCTACAGAATATTTATATTTATTCATATTTTCTTGCTTAGTTCTTTACTTTCTTTTCAAACTATACTTTTGTTTATTTAAATTACAACCTCTTGGCCAGGCCCGGTGGCTCACACCAGTAATCCTAGCACTTTGGGAGGCCGATGCAGGCGGTTCACTTGAGGTCAGAAGTTCGAGACCAGGCTGGCCACCATGGTGAAACCCTGTCTCTACTAAAAACACAAAAAAATTTGTTGGGCATGGTGTTGCATGCCTGTAGTCCCAGCTATTCGGGAGGTTGAGGCAGGAGAATTGCTTGAACTCAGGAGGTGGAGATTGCGGTAAGCCAAGGTCACACCACTGCACTCCAGCCTGGGCCACAAAACAAGACTCTTGTCTAAATAAATAAATAAATAAATAAATAAATAAATAAATAAAACCTTTTTGAAAATATTGTAAAAAAACAAAGTTCACACACCAGTACAATTTTTCCCCTTATTCCTGGTCTTCTATTCAGGGGTAACCACTGCTATTACATTTTTTAAAAATCAATTGTATGTAAAATCTTAATTTCTTTCTCTTTCCAGTTTTACTTCATGTCCCATCTACCTCTTTCTCCTCCTCACCCCGCTCCTCCTCCTAATATTACTGTCTGCCTCTCTCCAAGTTACTCTTGTTAATTATGTAAGAAGTGGCCTTTCTTACTATTCTGGGGGAAAAGAAGGTCTTTTGTTATGTAATCTCACACAGACATACAATACAGAAAATCATATTTATGGTGCCTTAAATAATTATTTTATAAAACTGGGACCATGTTTTTTACCTTTTTTGCTTCTTTATTTGCTCACCCAGCGATACCCCAGGAAAATATCTCCAAGCTGTCTGTTAGACCTATAGTTCCTTATTTTAGATGGATGCATATTATTCTGTTCAGTGAACATATTAATTATTTAGAAAACTACCAAAAAAAAAACCCACGTTTTTCTCTATCTCTGGTCATTAAAATATCTCTACAATAAACGTCATTGCCCATGTGTCCTTACATACTGTTAATTTCCTTTCCCTAGGAAAGATTCCCAGGAGTAACAGTGCTAGAATGACAATATATATAGTTTGTAAGCAACTATTGCCATATTTCTCACCAGAATGCCTATAACACTTTAAATATCCACCAATAATCTGTGAGTAACTGTCTTCCTTCATCCACCTTAGCAATAAAATTCATTTATCCTTTTGTTTCTGATCTGGTGAAAATGGGGAGCTTTATTATCATTACTTTAATATATCCTTCTCTCAGAAGGAGATGTTGAACTAAAAAGATATATCTTTCTATATTTGATAACTTGATCATATTTTCTTATATCTATTGATCATTTGAAAGTGCTATTCTCTAAACTGCCTATGTAATTTATTTTCCTATTGAGCTATTTGTAGTATTTTTTCAAAATTGTTAAAAGTGTTTTTTTTCTATTTAATAGATACCAAATATTTTTTCTAGAATTATAAACATATGTCTTCTCATTTTATTAATCTAGAAAACAACTTAAATGAATCTGCACATTACAACATATAGAAAATGAAAGTATTACGTTTGGATTAAATACTGTACTATAAATAAACTTTAAACCAGGCAATTTAAGGGGCCAGATACAATTCTGAACTGAGGAAGACCTTAGAAACTGAGACTGAAAACTCAAAATCCATCAAAGAAAATATATACTAGATATATTGCTGCACATTAACTTTTTAAAAAGCCATTTTATACAAAATATACCATAAATCAAATTAATACACTATTTTCTTGAGATAAATGGTAGCTTATTTTCTGATATAGAAATCAAAGTTTTGGGAACATGATCTCGGATTGCATCTTAGAGATTTTACACGTGAAATAAAAACATTCTTCCCTTGGGCTGGGCGCGGTGATTCATGCCTATAATCCCAGCACTTTGGGAGGCCAAGATGAGCGGATCACGAGGTCAGGAGATTGAGACCAGCCTGGCCAACATGGTGAAATCCCGTCTCTACTAAAAATACAAAAAAATTAGCCCATGCGTGGTGGCACTCACCTGTAGTCCCAGCTACTCGGAAGGCTGAGGCAGGAGAATTACTTGAACCGGGAGGCAGAGGTTGCGGTGAGCCGAGCTCACGCCATTGCACTCCAGCCTGGGCAACAGAGTGAGACTCTGTCTTAAAAAAAAAAAAAAAATTATTCCCTTGGCATGTGCAGCTGTGATTTTAAAAAAATAGTAATAAAAATAAAGACTTCTTTCCTGATAGAAGTAATTGGCTTTAAAGAACTCATGAAATAGTTTACAGAAGAAAACTAACTTCAATTCAATAGCATAAAATTCCAGTGTTTTTTGATAAAGTAGTTTAGTCCCCATTGTCATGCCTTTTGCATTAGAAAAAGTTGAGGATTCAGTCCCTAGAGAAAGGATTTTGCTTAGCAAATCAGTTTTGAAAGAGGAACATCACTTCATAGACATCTCCTTTCTCTTCCCACTGGGTATGCTGTTTACTACTATAAACTGGGGTCGCCGGGGCGGGGAAGGGTTTTGCAGTTCAGTGATTGAGATTTCTGCCAGTGACCAAAACAAACACTACAATCAATAGAGAAAATTCTTTTATCCATTTTGCAAAACTGACTCGAAAGATTCTCCGAGAATAGTAGTTGACACCCTAAATTCCAAGTGATGTGATGCTGCACACCACATTCTGGTCATCAGCAATATTTCATCCTTATTATCTAGTTAACTCTGAGTAGAAACTTCAGGACTTACTGTATATTGAGTGGAATTAAAATAAGTAAAAAAATTTCATGAAATCAATTATACAACTAAATGTATGAAGATGTTTATCTGTGCACTTTAAATTAGTCCCGTTTGAACTCAAGCCTTCTTACACACACACACACACACACACACACACACACACACACACACACACAAAGATCTACCTCTAATTGCTTAAAATGGAGGTAAGTAGAAAACATTTCTAAAAATTATGAAATAAAATTACATTAAAATTTGAGTGTTCTAAGTAAGCACTCATGTTATAGTCTGTAATTCAAATCTCAGCAAAGACCAAATTATCTGCTGGAAAAATCTGACTTAGCTTCATCTTTTAGGTGCTTTATTGTTATACATAATGTTATTTTGAGCATATCTGTAATTTCTATGGGAAATAAGAACTTTAGAGAAGGTCAGTCTTTTGTTCTAATCTTCGGTTTGCTGCTTACAAGACCTAGGACTTCGGGAAAGTAATTTCTTTGAGTATATAATTTCAGGTTTCTACCTACAAAATTAATCTTTTATAAACAGGAATTTTTTTCTTTTACAAACTTCCTTGTACAATGTATCAGCTGTGTGGAGAAAATGGTCCTACGATTCATTCTCATACTCCAGCAAAAAGACGGTATCTGGAAATGTATCTCACAGGGATATGAGAAACTTTAAGAAAACATAGAAGTAAACAGTTTTATGCTGTAAGGAAAATAGCAACCCTATAATGTTACAGAAAATAAAACTGACAGCCGAAGCTATTAACTAACTCGCCCAATTATACAGTGACTTCGGATGGCAGGTTTGGGACTAAAACTCTTGTTGCCTCTCTTGTCTCGATTTTTTTTTCCACAGTGCAATTTAAAAAGATGCTTCCAAGACTCTGTTGAGCCTCATCTGTTTTTAATGTTAAAAATATATAATGAGAAAATTCAAGAGGGAGATGACAAATATAAGGTCAACCAATACACAGGTAAGAAAGGAGGTAAGGATGCGTATTCATCTAGGTAAGTATTCTAAACTAGGGATTAAAACATTCTAAAGTGACCACAGATAAAAACTATAAAGATCCCCTCAGCAGCTTTCTAAAATTCTCTTCCATTAACTTCTGTTTTAATCCACTTGCTACGCTCTCTTTCTGATCTGCTAGATATATCACATAATTCAAATGTTTTGTTTTGCTAGTCAATGGAATGTTTGCTATTCAAAATGTGAATAATTGTAGCTGGAGATGCCGGCAATGTGATTTTATTGGAAAGCAGAGAAATCTACCACCTTTAAGACATTAGCCACAATTGCAAGCAATTGGAGCAGGTATTAACACGTAAGTACTCAGTAGCCCATTTGATATAATCTTAAAGATGCAGATAAGGACTTCCTAGTTTTGTTTTGTTTTGCTTTTTAGTTGTTGACAAACATTTTAATCCTAAAATTAGGGATAGGAATCAGAAATTAAATTACATAAAATGTATGAAATACAAAAGGATACCACAGCTATTTAAAGATATCCTTTTAAGAGTGGATAAATATTTGAGGCAACTGTTTGTTTAGAAGATGAGAAAGTATGCAAAGATGAGTAAGACAGAATATTAGAATTCAGTGCTCTGAAATCTCCAGCTTCCTCCCCTCACTGCTTTCCAGCTGCATCATTGTTATTCAGCTCCAGGGCTTCCTACCTGAGTGATAAATATTTCCCCCCTCCTTGTGCCCTTACTACAGAATGTGAGGGGATATTACATAACAGGATACACTAATATGTTATATTGATGAGAGGGCAGTTTATTTATTTTGTAAGGACTGAATCTCAGAGTGAGGCAGTCAATTAATTTGAAAAGAGTTAACTGATTCTCTCCTTCTTCTATAATCCTCAGTGAAAGGGCTTTTTGGTGAGGCAGTCTCTTAGCTGAGTTCTAAGGAGAAAAGTAAGACAGACGGCCTGGTCAGGAAGGAAGGGCCATTGACCCATGTTAAAGGAGAAAGCACATGCAGTGTCCTTAATAGTGAGAGATCTCCTGAGCAATAAATGACAGGAGACGTTATAATTTATCCAAACAGGAACGTGTCTGAGAATAGGAGTGACTCTGTTAGTGACTATGTCAAGATAGCAGGAGTACATTCAGCAGTCCTGAATGAACTGGGGCATTTCAGCCATCCCAAAATTATGGGTTTGAGGGGATCTCTTCAATACTTGTGCAACTCAAAGAAATTGTGAAGTATATGAAATCTGTCTTTACTGAGGCCATTTGCCTTGTTTTATCTGATTCCTGCATTCCTTGGCGCTCTCTCTTTCTCTGTCTCTCACATTAATTGGATCAGTCTGTAATTTTATGTAAATTGCTAGCAAAATATATTACTAGTTATATATATAATAGTAATATATATATTATAGTAATATATATATAATAGTAATATATATAATAGTAATATATATATATTACTAGTAAGATACAAAATGCTCCTACAATCCATCCTTTAAAAAACTCTTTGTACTTTCAGACTGAATTTTAAGGAATTATCAAGAAATAAAAAAATTATATTTCTTATAATATTTTCACCCTCATGGAGATCAAAGTCTTAACTAAAGCAATGCTAGTCTGAAAGTAGAATACAGAGAATAAATTGGTCAGCACAGTCATTTAAAAAAAAATTACAAAAGTAATGTCTGCTTATTAAAAACTTGAACAAAAAATAGGTAAATTTATTAGTAAAGTCTGCTTTACTCACCACCATTTTGATTTCCTAGGAGTAATACTTTCTTCTGTATCATTCAAGGTAGTTTTTAATTTATATATTAGTATATATATGTTATACTAATATTATATTCTTTTTATAAACTGATGGAATCATGCTATACAAATGTTCAGTAACTTCCTCTTTTCACTTAAAAATACCTTTGAATATCATTTCATATCCACATCTATGACTACAAATCTCAAATTTCTTTTCATATGAGAGTCAAGGAGACATTTATTAGGGAACGAATGGCTCTAAAATAACTAGAAAAATTAAAATTCACATTGCTAACATTTTGCTGAACATGAAGGAAATTGAAAAATAAATATTCTGATATTGATAAAGTAATAAAATAATTAAGTGTCCCATTAAGATTTTGGGGGGGATGAATACATGTTTAGCTGGTAGAGTTGGCGTATTAGTCCCTCCAGGAAATGTATGGGGCTGAATAGCCTCTACTCAAAGCATCTCAGAGTTCCTGCAGAACTGTTGTACTTTCTCTGACATGGCTGTGCGTCTATGTGCCAGGCACTTTGCTAGGCAATTTACAGTAAAGATCACATTTATACTCACATCATATGCTTACTATGACCCCCTCTTGTTGGAGTTGATGGTTTGTGGGTTAAGAAGGAAATCAGATGTTGAGTTTTAACAGGCACAGTCATTTCCATTGGTAACCCTAGGAAATTTAAAGTTCTAAAAATCATAAGTAATTCCTCTCTGAGCACCTCAGACCTTGGATCACTTGTGTTCCTTTCATCCACTTTTCTCCATTTCTAAAGGCGTGAGTCTAGGGTAAATGTGTGCGCTTATACCTCACATCATTTATACTCCACATCAAGACAACTTAGAAAAATATTACAGTAGTCCTTCCTTATCTGTGGTTTTGCTCTGCACAATTTCAGTTACCCACAGTCAGCCATGGTCTGCAAATATTAAAAGGAAAATTACAGAAGTCAACAATTCAGAAGTTTTAAATTCACGCCATTCTGAATAGCCTGATGAAGTCTTGTGTTGTCCCACCCAGTCACAGGAATCTTCCCTCTGTTTAGAGCAGGGGTGTCCAATCTTTTGTCTTCCCTGGGCCACATTGGAAGAAGAATTGTATTAGGCCTCACATAAAATACAGCAACACTAACAACAGCTGATGATTTTTTTTTTTTTTTTTTTTTTTAATCATCAGTGAATATCAGGATGTTTTAAGAAAGTTTACAAATCTATGTTGGGCCACATTCAAAGCCGTCCTGGGCTGCGTTCAAAGCCATCTTGGGCTGCATGCAGCCCATGGGCCTCAGGTTGGACAAGCTTGATTTAGAGCATCCACCTGCCTGTTAGTCACTGAGTAGCCATCTCGGTTATCAGATCATCAGAACACAGAGGGGTGAGTACACTAGAATAAGGTGTTTTGAAGAGAAAAAAAGAAAGGGCCACCACATTCACATAACATTTATTACAATAAATGGGGGTGTGGAGCTGTTATACTTGTTCCATTTTATTATTGTTCTTAATCTCTTACTGTGCCTAATTTATAAATTAAACCTTATTATAGTTGTGTAGGTATTAAAAAAAACATAGTATATATAGGGTTTGGCACTACCCACAGTTTCAGGTATCTAGCCACTGGTGGTCTTGGAATGTATCCCCCATTGATAAAGGGGGACCACTGTATCATCTTCATTTTACAAATGAGAAGTGTGGAGATCAAAGGGTTAGAAGCATTCCAATATCATGAATGTAACTAATTAGAGAGGGTAGGGATATGAGACCAGCCTGTCAACTTCAAATATCATATTATTAAGGAATCTATACAAATTCTATGAGCTTCTAAAATGAAAAGGATGTGTCTCCTTAAATTGTGTCTGATAACTTACTAGATACTGTCTACATGACTTTTTTGAGGGAAGGGGAATAATGGGAGGTGGCTTTAACTAATTTTAACTGATTCCTACAATCAGGGAATCTCACTGGCCTTGAGGAGAAATTAGAATGAATTCAAATGAGAGGAAACTGTATCTACATCTACCTCACAGTAGATATCTAGGTAGGAAGAATGTGAAAAATACATTTACAAACAGTAAAATATCAAAGGATACATTATGTCAATTTGGAAACTGAAAATATGGCTTAAGATTTTTGAAATTAGGCCGGGCACGGTGTCTCATGCCTGTAATCTCAGCACTTTGGGAGGCTGAGGCGGGAGGATCACCTGAACTTGGGAGTTTGAGACCAGCCTGACCAACATGGAGAAACTCCATCAATACTAAAAATACAAAATTAGCCAGGTGTGGTGGCACATGCCTGTGATCCCAGCTACTGGGGAGGCTGAGGCAGGAGAATTGCTTGAGCCATGGAGGCAGAGGTTGCGTTGAGCTGAGATGGCGCCATTGCACTCCAGCCTGGGCAAAACAGCGAAACTCCGTCTCAAAAAAAAAAAAAAAAAAAAAAAAAAAAAAATGGATTCTTGAAATTCACTTTGCTGATACGCTGTTACAAATATATAAACACTTTTTAAATACTTGGATGGATAAATATTTATATTTTTATCAATACTTTTTCACATTAATTGGATCAGTCTGTAATTTTATGTAAATTGCTAGCAAAATGATTATAGCTGGCAAAATGATTATAGCTGACAAAATCAGTAAGTGTGTTGTTAACTTCCTGACTTCTTGTATTTCAGAGAATGAAGAGTTGAACCATTCAACATGAATTGGGTAAATAAGAGTGTCCCACAGGAGTTCATTCTGTTAGGTTTCACAGATCAACCATGGCTAGAGATTCCACTCTTTGTGATGTTTCTGTTTTCCTATATCTTGACAATCTTTGGCAATCTGACAATAATTCTTGTGTTACATTTGGATTTCAAACTCCACACCCCTATGTACTTTTTTCTTAGCAATCTCTCACTCCTGGACCTTTGCTATACCACAAGTACAGTTCCACAAATGCTGGTAAACATATGCAACACCAGGAAAGTAATCAGTTATGGTGGCTGTGTGGCCCAGTTTTTCATTTTCCTGGCCTTGGGTTCCACTGAATGTCTTCTCCTGGCCATCATGTCCTTTGATAGGTTTGTAGCTATTTTGTCGGCCACTACATTACTCAATTGTCATGCACCAGAGGCTCTGCCTCCAGTTGGCAGCTGCATCCTGGATTAGTGGCTTTAGCAATTCAGTATTACAGTCCACCTGGACACTTAAGATGCCACTGTGTGGTCACAAAGAAGTGGATCACTTCTTCTGTGAAGTCCCTGCTCTGCTCAAGTTGTCCTGTGTTGAGACAACAGCAAATGAGGCTGAACTATTCTTCATCAGTGTGCTGTTCCTTCTAATACCCGTGACACTTGTCCTTATATCGTATGCTTTTATTGTCCAAGCAGTGTTGAGAATCCAGTCTGCTGAAGGTCGACGAAAGGCATTTGGGACATGTGGCTCCCATCTAATTGTGGTGTCACTTTTTTATGGTACAGCTATCTCCATGTATCTGCAACCACCTTCACCCCACTCCAAAGACCGGGGAAAGATGGTTTCTCTCTTCTATGGAATCATTGCACCCATGCTGAATCCCCTTATATATACACTTAGGAACAAAGAGGTAAAGGAAGCCTTTAAAAGGTTGGTTGCAAGAGTCTTCTTAATCAAGAAATAAGAAATATACAAATGATAAGTTTTGCTAAAGACACAATGCTTACTTAGCTTACTAACTTCTCTGCAAGTTGCCCTATTTTTGTCATTAATATAGAGAACTATTGTAATCTCCCTCAAAGAAAATTTCCTTGACAAAAAGCTATATTTATTTCTGTTGCCTAAACATTTTCATTGAACAAGCCCCCAGAACTGGCCTTCCAATGCACCAAAAACTAATCAAAACATTTTCAAGGTTTGTCAAACTTTACATCAATGTTTGTACAATTCAATGTAAACTAGACTTTTCTGATCCAGAAATCATTTCTTCAGTAATACACACATACACACACACTTAGAAACAAAGATGTAAAGGGAGTTTTTGAGAGGTTGCTTGCAAGGGTGTTAATAAATAAATAAGGAATTCCCAAATTATAGGCCTTTTAAAGACATCAATTTTACATAGCTTATAATTTAATTCTCACCAAATTGCTTTATCATTACTATTCTTAGAAAAACTATTATGGTGGTCTTCAAATAAAATGTCGACAGAGAACTATATCTGTTTTCCACTGCCTAAATATATTCATTGCACAAATCTTGAGAACTGATCTTTTATGAATTATCAAAATAGCGTAGCCTTAAAATCTTTAAGGTCTCAAACATCTTAGCACTAGTCTGTATACATCAGGAAGAGTCTTAGACTTCTCTGAAACCAGAATAAAAGCTTAGAAATTCTTTCCCCAGAAAGAAAACATTTGATACACATACAGATGCCCTCATCCTTACACACATACACACACAAACTCCATGGCACAAATTATTTTTCAGACAATTGTAGATCTAACAGAAGTATCCAAAACCTTGTCTTAATTATCGATATAAGGTTAACAGCCCTAGCCTAAATTTTAACACTATTCGCACATCAACACAATACTAAAATCCACAATGATTCTCCAACCCCCAGTTTTACTTAGATCTTGTTGTTTCTGTACTTTGCACTTCTCCTAAGTTGAAGTGTCTTATTCCATCTACCAAATAAAGTTGTAGCTACATTTTAGACTGAAATCAAATGCCTGCTTTTAACCTTTTAAAATTATTCCTCTATTGTATATATTATCTCTCTCCTTTTAACCTCGAAAGCACTTAAAGGGGCCAGGCATGGTGGCTCACGCCTGTAATCCTAGCATTTTGGGAGGCTGAGGCGGGTGGATTGCCTGAGGTCAGGAGTTCAAGACCAGCCTGGGCAACAAAGGTGAAACCCTGTCTCTACTAAAATACAAAAATTAGCTGGGCGTGGCGGTGTGGGCCTGTAGTCCCAGCTACTAGGGAGGCTGAGGCAGGAGACTCGCTTCAACCCAGGAGGTGGAGGTTGCAGTAGAGATCACACCACTGCACTCTAGCCTAGGCAACAGAGTGAGACTCCATCTCAAAAAAAAAGGAAACGAAAGCAAGCACTTATAGGTTAAGTCATTAAAAAGCACATTATATAATCATGTCCACAGCTTGTTTAATGCACATTTCTTGTACAAAAAGAAATGCTTATTAATATCATGTTAGTTCCCTTGAGGTAACATAGATCGTAATTTCAACTTCTTCCATATGGACTTCAGAGCCCGTAAAAATGCTAGAGAAAATAAACACTACAAGTTGATTATTTGGTTGATTTTGTGAGTTACACTATAATTATATTAACTGCTTCATTATTATTCTTTTTCCAATTTTTTCTTTTATCAAATATGTCATAAAAGTATAAAATGCAGTAACTAAGAAATACAATTAGAATGTTTTACTTCAAAACCTTACAGTAACAACATAAATTTCAGCATAATTCTAACCCAACATGGTGGATCTTAAAACTTTAACTTGCATCAGAATCATCTGTAGGGCTTTTAAAGTTCAGATTGGTGGGGGTCACCTACCCCCAGACCTTCTAATGCAGTAAGTCTGGGGTGAGGCCTGATAATTTGCATTTCTACAAATTTCCAGGTAATACTTATGTTGCCTGTTAGGAGACCACACTTTAGGAACAGCTGTGCTAACAGTTAAAATAAATAAAGGTATGCTGCTTGCTGAGTTTCTATCCTTTATTTTTAGAAATGAGTTATAATTTAAAGGAAAATAGGAGAAAACACTAATAGAGTATATTGAAATACGAGGGGACATTCCTTAATAAAAATGTATTCATATCTTAAAGTCTAACTAAATGATATACTAGATTTCCAGAGACAAATTTTGATGTCAGCTCAAAGGCAATGTCAGGGTCCTTTAAAGAATTATGAGAAAATAGTAGAGAAACCAGAGTGATGGAGATTGAAGTATTTTATATTTTTTTAAATGAGCCATTAATTGATCTAATAAATTGCATATTGGTAAGTTCTAAAGCCCATATGACAAAATTTTATATATATTTTGCCATCAGTTACCTTGTGACTATATACATATATATTCTGGCTTCATTTAGAATAACAATTACTAAACTATGTTATAGAGATATGTATAATAATTTTTTTTTTTTTTTTTTTTTTTTTTTTTTTTTTTTTTTTAGACGGAGTCTTACTCTGTCACCCAGGCTGGAGTATGGTAGCACAATTTTAGTTCACTGCAACCTCCGCCTCCTGGGTTCAAGCAATTCTCCTGCCTCAGCCTATGGAGAGTAGCTGGAATTACAGGCAAGTGCCACCACGCCTGGCTAATTTTTGTATTTTTTGTAGAAACAGGGTTTCATCATGTTGGCCAGGCTGGTCTCAAACTCCTGACCTCAGGTGATTCAATTGCCTTGGCCTCCCAAAGTGCTGGGATTACAGGCGTGAGCCACTGCACCCAGCCTATAATTCTTGATTTCTTTTTTTTTTTCTAATTCAACTTTTAGTTTAGATTCAGGGGGTACATTTGCAGGTTTGTTACCTGGGCATATTTTGTGATACTGAGGTTTTGGGTATGATTGATCTTGTCACCCAGGTACTGAGCACAGTATCAATAGTTAGATTTTCAACCCTTGTCCCCCTCCCCACCTACCCACTCTAGTAGTCCCTAGTGTCTACTGTTGCTATCTTTATGTCCATGAGTACCCAATGGCTAGCTCCCACTTATAAGTGAGAACATATAGTATTTGGTTTTCTATTCCTGTGTTAATTCACTTAGGTTAATGGCCTGTAGCTGCATGTTGCTGCAAATGACATGATTTTTTTCTTTTTTATGACTCATGGTATTCCGTGGTATATACGTACCACATTTTCTTTATCTAATTCACTGTTGGTGGGTGCCTAGGCTCATTCCATGTCTCTGCAATTGTGAATAGTACTGTGATGAACATATGAGTTCATGTGTTTTTTTGGTAGGATTTGTTTTCTTTTGGATATATACCCAGTAATGGAATTGCTGAGTGGAATCGTAGTTTTAAGTTTGAGAAATCCCCAAACTGCTTTCCACAATGGGTGAATTAATTTACTTTCCCACCAACAGTGTATAAGTATTCACTTTTCTCCACAGCCTTGCCAGCATCTGTTGTTTCTTGACTTTTTAATAATAGCCATTCCAACTGGTATGAGATAATATCTCACTGTGGTTTTGATTTGCATTTCTCTGGTGATTAGTGATGATTAACATTTTTTCATATGTTCGTTGGCTCCTTGTACGTCTTCTTTCAAGAAGTGCCTGTTTATTTCTTTTGTCCATTTTTAATGGGTGTTATTTGCTTTTTGCTTGTTCAATTGTTTAAGCTCCTTAGAGATTCTGGACATTATGCCTTTGTTGGATGCATAGTTTGCAAATATTTTCTCCAATTCTGTAGGTTGTCTGTTTACTCTGTTGACAGTTTCTTTTTCTATGCAGAAGCTCTTTAGTTTAATTAGGTCCCAGTTGTTAATTTTTGTATTTGTTGCAATTGCTTTTGAGGACTTCGTCATAAATTATTTCCCAAGCCCCATGTTCAGAATGGTGTTTCCCAGGTTTTCTTCTTCGATTCTTGTAGTTTGAGTCTTACATTTAAAACTTGAATCTATCTTTAGTTAATCTTTGTGTATGGTGACAGATAAGGGCCCAGTTTCATTCTTCTGCATATGGCTAGCCAGCTATTCCAGCACGATTTATTAAATAGGAAGTCCTTTCTCCATTGCTTATTTTTGTCAATGATCAGATGGCTATATGTTTGTGACTTTGTTTCTGAGTTCTCTATTCTGTTCCATTGGTCTATGTGTCTCTTTTTGTACCAGTGCCATGTTGTTTTGGTTACTGTAGCCCTTATAGGATAGTTTGAAGTCGGGTAATGTGATGACTCTGGCTTTGTTCTTTTTTTCTTAGAATTGCTTCGGCCAGTGGGACTCTTTTTTGGTTCCATATGCATTTTAGAATAGCTTTTCTACCTCTGTGAAAAATGACGTTCATAGTTTGATAGGAATAGCATTGAATCTATAGATTACTTTGGCTGATATGGCCATTTTAACAAT